>NC_138059.1:30305015-31666265 GCF_964194185.1 Rhinolophus hipposideros
TGCTCAATACTTGCCCATTAAGTCAATCAATCAACGAAAATTCAGCAATTTAAAAGGATAAGATACATTTATGTATATAAAATGGAAGAATATCCACAATATACTTTTAAGTGAAATGAAGGTTACGGAACAGTATAGTACGATACCATTTATGGTTAGAGTGTCCAGATTTCGTATGTATGCATTTAAATGTCTGAGGATACATACACAGAAAACTGGTTGTAATGGTTATCCTCTATGGAGTGCTAGTGGACGAGAGCAAGTTCTAATTTCTACATCTCTTTTTTACTTATACTTTCACAATCATAATGTAATGCTTTGGTAATCAGCAAAAACAAAAATGATATTCCCATTTTGGGGGAGAGGCAAAGGGTTGTTAGATAATGTTCTATTCAGATTCTTAACAGAAATCTATAGTGTGTTGGCAGTAGTGTGGTTGCACTTTATTTTTATGGAAAATAAAACTTGGAAAAAAGCCAAAACCAGCCCCCCTGCAGTCTGAAAGCAGGCTCTGTAAACAAGGGCCCAGGTGATTCAGAGACCACAAGCCCTTGCTCTCCTGGAGAAGAGCAGATGGGTTTCCCGGCTTTATCTCCTAGCGTGGGGGAGACAGAAGACAGAATGAAAAGCAAACTTGTTCTAGTGAGCCTCCTGCTCACTATGTATTTGTACCAGTTCAGTTCCCATCTCAAACACTGTCACCTCTCTGCAGGGGAGCAAGTGTGTGACCATGAGTCACAGGTGTGGCCCCTCAATCAGGGGTATGGGTCCCCATGCCCATCCTCACAGAGAAGATGACTTCCCTGCTGGCAGTGGCTTTGTGACAGACTTCAGGCAATTCCAGCCAAGCCATTTTGTGACCCAGTTGAGGTTGTAGGAAATAGGTCTGGTCTCCTCACAATAGGCCAGAGGAGATAGTATGCTCTGTCAAGATAAAACTAATTTAGGGATTGTTATACAACTTCGGTTGGCCCTCTTTAATATTTTAATTTTTCCCTTTATGTAACACTGTGTTTTATTTCCTAATTTGCTCATTATATATAAACATTTCAGTTTATATATATGGTTTCCTTTCAAACTCCCACTGAGCGGCAAATTCCATTGAAGAGAAATTTCTGAAGCAATGTGCTCTTCAGATTTTTATTTAGTCACTTTTTTTTTTTTTTTTTTTTTTTTGGTCAGTGAGAATCACAGACAACTGACCTAGAAATGAATTTGCTGGATTTTAGCCACCTGTAAAATTCACACAGTTAGAATACCTGATATTCAAGTCATGGTAAATGAACACTCATTCCCATCCATCTATAACTTTTATCATTTCCTTCCTTAATATTTTAGGACATTTTTTCTAGTTATTTTTCATAATTTAGACATTTCATTGGTTGAGAATTCAAACCAAGTACTTTTAGAAGACAAAGTTTCATGTCCCAAACAGGCAAATATTTTAATTGTCCTGGTCTTTTTCTGAAACCACTGTGCATTCTATGCCCTTTGTTGCAGCTGAGTTTGACTTTAGCTGCTAGCTAGCATCTTGTAAATTCCATTTTAGGAGACCTTAGTGCAGTTTGCATTGAGACTTTTCCTCTGAAGCTAACCAGGTTATCCAGGGTAAGGTAAGGACTTCTCCTGGAAAATCTAACTCTGGGCTCTGAGGAATTAACTCACAGAGTTTTTAGAACCTTATGAAGAATTGCAGAAATGAAATGCTGCAGATTTTTCTCTCCACAGATACAAAATAATAATAATAATAATAATAATAATAAAGAAGGGAGCACATGCATTCCAAAAGATTGTTCACTAGTCTCCATTTCCTTTCCCTGTGGCATCATTTTTAGAAGCAATGCCTTTTTTCTTCTTTTTAAATGGAAAGTTAACTTCATGTTTTAGATTCCTGGTCATGGTCCTTTGTTGGTGGTTTGATGTCCTCTCTTCTTGTATATTTTTCCTTTTTCATCTGTGGTCAATATTAACCCCAGATTTATTTTTTGGAAGATGGAATGTGACCCAAAATAAGTTGGGAAATTCCACATTGCCCTTGTCAGAGTGAACTACTGAATAACAGAGTGCTGATGTTTAATGGAATAGCAGATTCGGGGGGGGGGGGGGAATAAAAATATATATATACATATATATACACACACACACACGTAAATGTATTTAAACATTTAAAAATATGTATATCTACATATGTATATACATTTTAAAGAGTTGAGGAGTTATTTGCTATTTAAAAGTATTCTTCAAGGCCCTGAAGCAAAGGCCATTAAGAGGTAAAAGATTGATGGACCATGCTGGAGGCCAAGGTACCTGGGAATAATGAACTGAAAGAGAAGTCAGAGATGGCCAGCATCCTGCTCAAACCAAGCCTGTGGGCCAAAGGAGGTAGCCTGGATTTTATTTAAAGTGTCTTAGGAAATCCGCATAAAGTTTTAAGCAAAGTGACATCGTCTGTTTTATGTTTTGCAAAGATCACTCTGGGGAGCTGAGTAGAGACTAGATTAGGGCTAGGGGTAGGGAGAAGGAGGAGAGAGTGAAGAGTGAGATTCCAGTGAGGAGGGTGTGGTAGACATCCAGGAAGTAGATGATGATAGTTGAGACTGAGGTGGTGACAATGGACCTGGAAGTAAATGCATCTGAGACAAATTTTGGAGACAGAATCAACTGTACGTGCTGATGGAATAAAAGTGAAAGGAGTCTCAGATGAGTCCTAGGGCTTTGAGGTGAGCAGTTGGGTGGAAGATGCTGTCCGTTACTGAGATGGGGCATGTTGGGGTGGGGGAGAGTACAAGATTCAGAGAGGAAACCAAGAGCTCTAATTCCCATTGCTCCATTGGATTGAGAACTTAGCTGTGATACCCTGAACTGGGCAGGAAGGACACAACGATGAAGAGAGCATAGTGTCTGCCTCTGTGTCACCCTCCCCTCTCGCTACCCATTCCTTTTCATTATCCTTCATGGGTTCCTTCTCCTCTCTCAGAATCTAAACGTCAGAGTGACTGAGGGCTCAGTACTTATCCCCTTTTTTTTTTCTATCCACATTTACTTTCTTGGTGCTGTCATCCAGCCTTTGGCTATAAATACTATCTATATACTGATGAACCCCAAATTTATATTTCCTCCTTGTATGTCTTTATCGGACGTTAGACTTACGAGGTGTGATCAAACAATACAGTGAATGTTTACATTTAAAAAAAATTATCACAGTAAAAAACACATTGCCATTAATCCCCTTCAAAATACTCCCCCTCTCTTCAAACACACTTATCCCAGCATTCTTGCCACTTTATGAAGCAGTTCTGGAAGTCCTCTTTCCTGGGTGTCTTTAGTTGCACTGTGTGTCCGCCTGATGTCCTGAATCATTTTGACTTTGGGGAAGAGCCAGAAGTCTCACGGTGCCAGATCCAGTGAATAAGGTGGATGAGGACACACCGTAATGTTATTTGACAGAAATTATTGTACTAGAAGTGATATGTGACACCGTGCGTTGTCATGACAGAGGATGATTTATAGCACACTTTAAAACACACCTTCTCTCAACCGTAGCTCACACCCAACTGCCTGCACCGAACAAGTTGAAACTTGTCACACACTGTTACTAAGGTTCCACATGCCGCTTCCCATATTGAAGATCCCTGCCTTTCTGTTGGATGGCACTGGGCAGCAGTGTTCACCATATTTGTTGATCACAAGAGAAAACTTTCATGTTACACATCACTTCTGTATGGCAATTTCTGTCTAATGAAAGCACTGTGGTCTGTCCTCATCCACCTGATTCACAGAACCTGGCACCATGCGACTTCTGGCTCTTCCCCAAAGTCAAAATGACTATGAAAGGTAAACGTTTTGAATCCATTTATAACATCGAGGCAGCCACGACAGCACAACTAAAGACACTCACGAAAGAGAACTTCCAGAACTGCTTCAGAAAGTGGCAAGAACGATGGGATTAAGTGTGTTTGAAGAAAAGGGGAGTATTTTGAGGGGGGTTAATGGCAATATGTCTTTTACTGTAATAACATTTTGTTATTTAAACATTCACTGTATTGGTTGATCACACCTGTACGTAACCAGCTATCTGCTTGACATCTCCAATGGGATGTATAATAGGCGTTTCTGAATTAACATGTGCACAGCTGAGCACTGATATCCACATGCCCTGCCTCATTCCAAAGCCCTGCTTTTCCTCCCTTTTTCCTATGTTAGCAAATATCAGCTTCATCCTGACAAGTGCTTAGGCCGACGCCTTGGAGTTACGCTGGACTGTCCTCTTTTCTCCTACCGTACATCTGAATTGTCATCCAATCCTGTCGACTCCTTCAGGCTGTGTCCAGAATCCAGCCAATTGTCACCTCCTCTGCTGCTACCACCCTGGCTCCAGTCACCATTGTCTCTTGTCGGGATCACTGCAGTGGCCTCCTAACTGGTGTCCCCACCGCTGCCCTCACCTTCCTTTAGCTTAGTCTCCACACAGCAGCCAGGATGATCCTGGTAGACTATAAGTCACTCCTATCACTTCTCTGCTAAAATCATGCAGTGACTCCATCTCACTCAGAGTGAAAGCCCAGGTCCTCAGGGTCACCACCCGCTCCCACATCATCTGGCCCTCATTACTGTTCTGATCTCGTCTCCTTCTGTTCCTCCTGTCCTCCACTCCAGCCATATCCTTGAACGTGCTAAACGTGTTCCTCTTCTAGACCCTTCTCACTTGCTGTTTCTCTGCCTGGAATAGTCTTCTCCCAGTTATTTCCATGGCTACCACCTTCACTTCCTCTGGTCTTTTTCAAATGTTACTTTCTTAATGGGGCCTTCCCTGGCTTCTTATTTAAAATTTCAACACCCAACCACCCCCACTGGCATTCCCAGGACTCCTTTCTTCTTTACTTTTCTCTGTGGCACATCTCCATCTAGCATTTTGCTTATTTATCTTCTGTAGTGTATGTCTAGCACTAGACTGCAAGCTCCATGAGAAAAGGAATTTTTATTTTGTCTGTTTCCTGCAGAATCCCCAGTGCCGAGATCCGTGCCTCACTTCTAGTGGACACTTCACACATACGTGTGGAAGGAATAAGTTCTAGTAGGAAGTTGTTTCCTCTCTCTTCACTACTTCTTTCTAATGTTTTGTGGAACTATCATCTTCATTTCTATGCTTCCCTTTATCCAGAGCTGGTGGTAAAACCAGTGGCCAGCCAAGCACAACTCGAGCTTCCTGTTTGGCTCTCTTATTCACAAGCTGTGTAACTAAGGACAAGTTGCTTAGCCTCTCAGAGTTTTAACTTCTTTGCTTGTAAAACGAAGAAAGCCTGTCTTGGCTATCACTCAGGATTGTTGTAAAGGTTCAACAGAATAACGTATGAAGGATCATCAAGGATAAGATGTGGTTTTCATTTTCCATCGCGTCTGCCCCTAACTCAGGGCTGGAGCTCTACATATATGATTGTCTCGTTTAATTCTCACATCAAGTCAATAAGACATGAACTCATACTACTGAATTCATTTTACAGATGAGGAAACTGAGGTGCACCAAGAAGTTAAGTGAATTACCCAAGAGCACAAGAGAGCCAGGCTTTGAATCCAAGCATTTTTATCCCGTGGTCTGAGATTGTCCCTATTTTGTTCTACTGGACAAAATAAATGTTTTAATGACTGAATGGAGTAATGAAAACGATTTGACCTGAAGTGCAACATTTGTCTCCAGACAATTTTTTTCTTGATTGCTAATTAATGTGGCATTTCCCTGATGTTATTTTTCTTCTTCAACTCAAACAGGCAGAAATTCCTGTATTTTGGAAGAAAAAGGTATTGTCAGTCCTTCCTCTATCTTTTTTCCCCTCCCCCAAAGAATGAAACTCTTATCATATGTCCCCTGAGATTTTTGTCATACAGTCTAACCAAGTCTAGATGGTTTTTGCAAGTTCAGACATCATAGGTAGTAAAGTATTTGTAGTTATCTACTGAAACAAATTCTGGACTAAATTACACACACACGCTCCCCAAATAACTTATACCATGCTCTTCTTCTTTGTTTGTGTTATGGCCTTTCTGCGCTAATGAATTTGTAAATGTGGTTTAATTACTGTTTACTGAAAAATAGCTGCACACAGATCAGGCTCAGTGGGAGACTTAGCCAAAATGTTGAGGTAATTTGTTTCTAGTGCAAAAACAGCTAATAAATGAGAAGCAATTTTTAAACACTGAGAAAGGAACTTATGTTCGGTTTTGGAGAAACGATGTTTCATATATTTAGGGAAACAAATCATTCTTTAAGAGAGTGGATTTAAATAACCGAAAGGCATTTTCCCCCAAGGCCAGGTACAGGGCAATTTGCACAGAACCAAAAGAGTGTAATAACAGTGATTTGATTAAACACCACACCATAAAGCTATATTCTAGAACTCCCCAAAAGGAAAGCTCAAAAGTATTTGCAAATTCCATCAATGTTTCAGAGCTCTGTAAACCCATATATTATGTATTACCTCATGTTTCTGAATTCTTGTCTCAGGAAAACTGCCAATTTAGCAACTAAATGACAGTTTTAAAATTCTAATAAAAACCAGCCCCTCTAACTTTGCTTTCTTTCCTCCAGAAAAAAAGGCAACAGGAGATGGGATTGAAAGTTATTGGAAGGTTCAATTTATAAATTCTGTTTGTGCTCCATTTGGAGTTGTAGTTTAATTTTGATCTTGCATAGTCTGTTGTTTGCCTGATTCCGCTTAAAGAGGGACCGCTGAAATGTGTTCCTTCTTGCAGCTATTGGTTCTGCTCATAGGAAGGGAGCTCCCTCCCACTGGCTCTGGGGGGAGCCTGGCTGAGAGCTGGAGTGGAGCCAGTTCTACCTCCAGTGCAGAACTCCGAAGACAAAATCAGTCAACTTAGCAATTAATATGGATTACTTATTGTTTCCTGAACTGTGGATATTATGAAAGAAGTTTGAGCAGTGTGAGATGCAAACGCTGCCCTCTAGGAATTCATTATTAGTGAAGGCAACAAACAGGTGTAATACAGGCAATTCAATGTAAGAGACGCCAAGGGTGAGAGGTGGAGGATAAGTGAAGGAGGTCAAAAGATACAAACTTCCAGGTAAACGATGAATAGGTTCTGGGGATGTAATGTGCAGCTTGGTGACTATAGCTAACAATACTGTATTGTATATTTGCAAGTTACTAAGAGTAGGTCTTAAAAGTTCTCAACACAAAAACAATATGTAACTATGTGTGGTGATGGATATTAAATAAATTTATTGTGGTGATCATTTTGCTGTATGTACATATATCGGGTCATTATGTTGTATACCTTAAACTTATACAATTGTATATGTATAACTTGGTGGGGGGAAGGGATCCTAAGACTAAGTCTTAACTACTAGTGTGTAAAATAGCATTCTGAAAACTAAGGCCTCATCTTTGTGATGGAAAGACTCCTTTTCCAAGAAGATTATTCCATATTTCCATGTTGTAATTATTTATCTGTCATTCATTAACTCACCAAATGTTATTTGTGGTATCCCTTATACAATTTGTCCCATGAGACCTGTATAGTGGGCGGGGGGAGACAGATATAATCCAAAAAGCACACCAAGTGTAAAATCTCAAAGGAAATGGAAAATCATGATTAAAATAGAGCTGTGTTGTCATATATTGTATAATTTTTCCAAGCCCTACTTTCAGGGTTTTTTCCAATATAAGAAAAATGTAAAATATAAATGCAGAACCTCTTTATGAGAAGGGGTTTAAGTCATAAAACTTTGGAAACAGAAACTAAGCTCAGATATCCTCCAAGAATACTTCCCTGATTTGCCCCCATTTGGCTTGGGTTCCTTTCCTTGTCTTCTCACTACACCACATTCATTCCCCATTTATTGTATTGTCCCCACCCTGCACCAACCACCTCTGTATATTCACAAGTAGGTGTCCCTTAAAGAGGAGGAGACATGTCTTTTCTTCGCATCCACAGTGCCATAAACATGTCTGTTATGTGGCATTCAATAAATGTTGAATGTCTATGTGAATGGGAAGACAATAATTACATGTATTTCACCATCTAAGAAAAGTTGCCTTCATTCTCCCCACTACATTAAGCTTAAAAATATAAAACAAAAAGATGTAAGATATATATTTTTATTTATTAACTGTAAATGTGTTAAAACATATGTTAATAGCATACTTAGATAAGTATGCATTCAAAAAATCTGGAAGGACACACACCAAAATGCTAGCAGTGTTTATTTCTACGTATTAAGATTTTAAATGAGGCTGACCTTTTTCTTTATGCATCACTGTGTTTTACTATTTTTACTAGGGATGTGTGCTGCCATTAGGATAAGAAAATATGAAGTTATTTGTATTTTAAAAAGGAAAGTTTAGCCTATTCCATAAGACATAAACAACTTTATGAAGCATCATCTTTCCCATCTATGAGTAAAGTAAACCCAATGTTGACAATCATTTGACTTCGTAAGTTTAAATAACTGCCCTAGCTTGGTAACATTTAATGGTATCAAGTAGGTTTCTATTTTCCTTACTTATGTCTGTGTTTATAATATTCAGAAGGTACCCAAGCAGCACTTTCCTAGTAAATATTCTAGTAATAAAACATGATGAATGATCTCTTTTGCTCTCTCTCTTCTTCTCCTTTAATGCTCCCTTCTGATACTGGGATTGAGTGTTAGAACTGGTCTTCTTAAAGCCAGACTAGACCTCTTGCAAATGGATAAGGCAGAACTAAGTAGCCAGTTCCCTCTCTCTCTCTCTCTCTCTCTCTCTCTCTCTCTCTCTCTCTCTCTCTCTCTCTCTCTCCCTCTCTCTCTCTCTCTCTGTCTAACATTCTCTCTCTTTCATTATTCATCTCTTGTTTTCAGGTTAGCTCAGTATAAAAAAAAATCAGTTTCTGGTTAGTAATATTGGTGCTGTGCGTGTTTGGCCTTCCTGTCTTTCTATCATTTTGTTTGGCTGACCACAACACTGGAAAACCTAAACAGTGTTATTAGACTAAAATAGAGTTTATTTCTTTTTCCCAGAGGAACAATCACAAATTATAACTTGTTCCTCTAAAGAACAAGTCTGAAGATTTTGTATATTCTTTTCTCCCTACAGCTGAATTCTTGCTGCCAGGATGGGGAAACAGAACAGCAAGCTGCGCCCAGAGGTCATGCAGGACTTGCTGGAAAGCACAGACTTTACAGAGCACGAGATCCAGGAATGGTATAAAGGCTTCTTGAGAGACTGCCCCAGTGGACATTTGTCAATGGAAGAGTTTAAGAAAATTTATGGGAACTTTTTCCCTTATGGGGATGCTTCCAAATTTGCAGAGCATGTCTTCCGTACCTTCGATGCCAATGGAGATGGGACAATAGACTTTAGAGAATTCATCATAGCCTTGAGTGTCACATCGAGGGGCAAGCTGGAGCAGAAGCTGAAATGGGCCTTCAGCATGTACGACCTGGATGGAAATGGCTACATCAGCAAGGCAGAAATGCTAGAGATTGTGCAGGTATGTAGCCCTAGCCCTTCCCAAAGAGAAGAACATGAGTCACAAGTAAGAACTGGCAGGTGCACAGTATAGCTTAGTGCAGAGGGGGCAGACTGGTGGCCCACCTGGGCACTGATTTGACCTACCCAGTGTTTTTGAAAATGTTGAATCCTCATTACAAAACAGGGATGTTGCACATAAAAATGCATATTGGTTGGCATCTCTTGAAAACTCTGACCTGGCAACATGGGGCCCCCATTTTTGCCTGGCATAAGTCACCTGGGCCTTTGTGGTAACTCCCGTCGGACAGATGGACATGCAGTCTTCAGCTGATCATGCTCACTATGGCCACTCCATCCACTCACTGCACTGACCTTCCTCTGAGGTTATATCTCCTGGAGTGGTATTTAACACTCAAATTCTGACCTGGGTTCAAACCTTGCCTCTTTCAGTCACTACCTCTGTGACTTTGACCAAGTTAGTTCACCTAAGTGGGCTTCACTCTCCTGCTCTGTAAAATGGAACTGCCAACAGAGCCACCCACATCGTGGGCTGTTTTAAGATTAGATGTGAGTGTCTGTGAGCAATGCTTAGTACCAGCCATTAGAAAAGCACATCATCATTCTCAGCATCAGCATCAATTTACAACTTCGTTAGACTCTTCAAGAAAGGGAGTCATCTCTAGGCTAGGTTCTGTCCCATCTCATCGGAGATACAAACATTATAGAATTGAAGCCTCCATCATCTCAGTAGGAGGCACTCCATTTTATTTCCATAAATCACTCACCCAGAGTAAATTTCCTGAACAGAGCAGGAGAAGGGGCCCACATGTTGGCCACATTTTCCTTGTGACACCCAAGGGGAAGGTGGGAAAGGGACATAAGGAGCTATAGTCCTGGCAATGGCACCTTGATCTACAGTGGGTGGGTCCCAGAGACAAACCTAAAAGACTGAGACAGCGCTCTGGAGAGGATCAGGAGAGTCTCAGCTACAGGCAGTGGGAAGGAGAAGGTGGATGGGTGGCACCAGCGAGGGATGGCCATCACACGCCATCTTGGCAGGTGAGGGGGTACAATAGAGAAGTATTTGGCAGCAGAGAGCAGGGCCAACAGAGTGGCCATTTGGTTTGCTGGAAGGCTCATCACAGAGGCCAGCACTCATGCAGAGGTAGAGCTGCAGCCCCTGGAGAACTGACATGGAAAGGGGGAGGAGGGTTTTGGGAGAGGGTATGTAACTCTCCAGGAGGCAGAAAGGACTCAGCTGCTGGTGCAAATGAGGGCGGAGGCGTAGGGGACTTGCTTTCAGGGAACCAAGAAGACCTGGTTACAGATACCCCCAAGATTGACTTGTTACTGAGCTCTGTGGCTGAGGCCTGGGGTCTGTGCCTGGGCCAGTGGGACTGAACGCACACAGTGACGACTCGGCATGGCCCAGGGATTCAGGAGAAGGGGTCCACGTGACCTTCCTGCATTCCTAGGAAACTCGGGAAGACCTGCCAACTAGTTCTCCGTTTTTCTCGGGCCACCTGTGGCTTTTCCTTCACCTCAGCGGTAAATATCTGATTAAATTGTGTTAAACTAATCCCTCAAAGACAGGGATCTTGAACCAAAATAAAGGCTCTCCCTTTCCCGAAGGATAAATGTATGAAAAATAAAATGCCTACTGTAAAAATATGGGCAGTATAGGAAAATATAAAAGAAAACGAGAAAATTTTTCCATAATCCCACTCCACCGACAAAGAGAATCACAGCTAATAATTTTCTAAAATAACCTGGTCCTATTTCCACGCATTTAAAAATATCAATTTCATTAATGTATATGAAATTTTGTGACTTGCATTTTCACTTAACATAATAACACAAGCATTTCTCATGTTATAAAAACTTTTAATAAAGATATTTTAATGGCTGCATAATAGTCATACACTATAATTTGCTTAATTTTCCCTTACTGTTGGATATTTAGGTTGTTTCCACTTTTCGTTATTATACAAAATATTGTAACTTTGAAAAATAAAATAGCAAACAAATAATCCTTGTGCATGAAGCTTTTTCTATATTTAGGATATTCCCTTAGACTAAATTCCCACAAATGCAATTACTAGGCTGAACGGGGTGAGCATTTATTTCTATGGCTCCTGGTACACTCTGCCAAATTGATTTCCCAAATGTACTCCTGAAGTGAATAAAGAGTGTCCCATATCATAGCACTTTTCTGATTTTTCTTAATCTTTGCTAATTAAACAGAAGTTTAAATTTAAAAGGTGAGTCATTTTAATAGCTTTGTTTTGTCTCCCCTTTTTATCCGGGAGTGCTGTGCTCCGCCCCCACGTTCTCTGCCTCTCCTTTTGGAGAGAAATACTTCCTGACTGGGATCTAAGAAAAAGAATTCCTGCCAGCCACTGTATTGTCTCCTGGTTAGCATTTTCTCCCGGTCTTGCCAGTGGTTTAGTGGCTAGTATTGATGAACATGTTGACCCCCAGGCAGGGAGGATTCTGCAGGCCACGTGCGCTTATAGAAATCAAACCATCCCCACCTTCATGTTGCACTTAGGGTGAAGCACCCTAGTGCACTGGGAACCAGCAGTATAGGGGGAAACAGACTTTCTCCCTGTGCTATGGAATCCAATTTGCAAGGGAGATTGGGAAATTGCAGTGAATGTGCAGAAGGTTCTAGTAAGCACTTGCTGAGCTCTTGCTGACTTCCTCCATGTTCAATATGGAATGTAAAAATGATCGTCAAATGAAGGAGCCGTCAGCCTACCAAGCCATTTTCTTCTCTGTAAAGGATCTCGGTCCACTCACAGACCAACAGCCAGTTTCCAGGTCATAACTGGAAGCACACTGATTCCTTCATAAACACTTATTATACTCAGGGTTTTTGAGAAGCCTGCAAATGAAAAGCTCAAATTTCCTAAGTTGTTTTCTACGGTACCTAAGTTGTTTTCTACGGTACCTCGCCCAGATGGTTAATATTCATGACAGTAGAGAGGAAACATTGCAGCATCCTGAGGTGACTTCCAAATCACCAATGAGATTACATTAAATTTAGAACCATTTTCCTATTAAGGGCTATGCTATTTGTATCCTGCTAATTTGCAAGCCAACAATTCATGTATTCTGCTTCATTCTTATGCTAATCCCCAGTTCTCAATGATTCTGAATGAATTGGAATTTGCTGAAGGATATTACCGAATTTCTCATTCTATATTTTATCCTCCCCCAACCCCCTTTTGAAAACCCATACTCTAGGCCTGTCACTGCCCCAAGGAGCTGTCTATTTGCCTTTGTGGGGATTGTCTTTTTTTTTATTTCTAGCTGGTCCACACCTTTTAGGAGAACCTACGTTTACAGATGCTCCATTTACGAGTATTTCAGAGGAGTCACTGTCCCTTAGGTTTCTGCTTTGTGCCGGGGTAAATATCTCTTAGAAGTGAGGAAATGAAGGCAGGCTGTGGGCCAGCAGAATCATACACAAATGAAGGATCTATTTGTTAAAGTGACTAAAACTTACCTCTTTATTACAAGTGTCAATATATAAATTCTTGGCCGAACTTCTGTCACTCCAAGACTCAGCAATTCAAACTATTTATTAAATGCAGATTCAAAATGTTCAGCTACAAGTACTAGTAACTGGTCAAGGGATTGGTGTCCAATAAGTTTATCATTGGCTTGACAATGAATGGAGTGTAAGATCCATATTTTTCCAGTTTTTCTTCCCTGATGTTGCTTCCTGTAGTTCAGCTTTGGTATCCTCAGAACACTGTTTATGGTAACAAGCTGAAATCCTTTTCACTTCTTAATATGGGTAGGAAGGACTCTAATGTGGATTCTGTAATACTGAAATACACTGTATTAGTTTCCGCTTGCTGCTATAACAAATTACCCTAAACTTAGTTGCTTAAAGCAACACAAAGTGATTATCTTAGAGTTCTTGAGGTCAGAGGTCTGAAATCAGTTTCAGTGGGCTAAAATCAAGGTGTCCACAAGTTGTGTTTCTTCTGGAGGTTTTAGAGGAAAGTCTGTTTCCTTGCTTTTCCTAGTTTCTGAAATATTCCTTGGCTTGTGGCCCTTTTCACCCATCTTCAAAGCCAGCAACAGGATTGATTGAGTCCTTCTCATACTACCATTCCTCTGGGTACCTCTTCTGCTTCTCTCTTCCACTCATAAAAACCTTTGTATTACACAGGGACCACCCAGATAATCCAGAATAATATCCCCATCTCAAGATCCTTAACTTAATCACATCTGCAAAGTCTCTCTTATTATGTAAGTATATACACAGGTTCCAGGGATTATACATTTTGGGGGGACCATTATTCAGTCTACCACATATGCCAAAATGCAGTTATGTTTCTTTTTAAAAAAGTAATTTTGTGCTCTATTAGCATCTGGATGAACAAGCAAAACCATATGCAGATTTATTTTCGGAGTCTTAAATGAACATTTCCACATTCATGTATTTGTTTGTTTTTTAAGTGGCAAACTTAGGAACATGATTTAGGCCCAGTATTTTATTATTGTATCAAAACCACCTCTCAGGAGTCTTAGAGCAGATAATGACACTGACTTTTCCCCATGTTAAAGCAGATCTTCCCCTCTGGGTGAGGGCTAGGCTCAGACCACTGCTGCAAGAGGAAGGAGACTGCTTCCTGCCCTACACTGTTCCCTGTCCCTCAGCCCAGATGAAGGCAGGTCTGATGAAGGCACACCCATCACAGCGCAGGCTGTGTGGAAGGGCCAAAGAGCATGTAAGTGGCATTGCCAATTGGGCCACGATTGTTTAGATGCTTTCTGGGATCTTCCCCTTTCTGTTCTCAGAAAGTAATAGGGACCCTTGAAAGAACAAGTGTTTAATGACAGGACTGTCATTGGTTAGGAGCATATAAACTGCCTTGCATTACCCTTATGATTAGACAAAAATTGATCACCTGTATCCAAAACAAAGAGGAAGAGGAAGCCAAGGGAAGAATTGGCATGTGAGAGTTGGTGTCTTGGTCAATATCATCTTGCCTCACTCCTTTTTTAATCTCCCTTTTCCTTCTCTTCCTTGGGTAAGTTACTTCACCTTCCTGTGCATTGTTTTCATGATTTGTGAACTAGAACTAATCATAACACCCGGCTCATGGGTCAATGTAAGGGTTAAACAGTTATTACAAGTAGAACACCTAGAACAGTGACTATCATGGAATACTCAATAAATATTGGCTACCATTATTCTATAGAAGTTTCCAGATCTGGGACAGGATGTTTCCCTGAAAAGTAACAAAAGGTCATTTCCCAATCAAAGGTCAAGGCAATAGATAGAATATTCCATTAAGTTTTAAGTTAAATCTACCAAGTCATAAAATATACGTTCACAAAGGAAACCTCCAATTGGTGGAACCTCACAGAAAAGAGATTCTTGTACAGACAACTTTAGGAGTTCCCAGCCTTCTTCAGCTGTTGTCTTTCCCACAAAACACCAGCCCACCTGGGAATAAGCTAAAACTTCTGGGCTGCTATCATGCTCATAGGACTCACCTTTCTGGCAGAGAATGTGGTTGGCACCACGAGTTCCCCAAATTCATACTGTGGATCTGAACCCACAGGTGTACTTTATGCTTTAGGACTGTTTGAAGACGGCCTGTCTGGATTTGTTCTAAAGTTCAAATTAGAGACTTTCCAAAAGGAATATATAGTTTGACATAGTGTTATCCATAGCAGTTCTCAGGGAATTTACTTTGAAGACCAGGTTAGAATAATTTCTAATGAGCATATTCATTACTTGGATGTTAATGATTGCTTTGAAAATACTCGATGTTCAAATAACTGTTGTCTTAAAATCAGACTCTCCCGCCCAGTTGTGATTCCGAGTTGACTGGCACTTTTGACAAAGGCAGAGTGACCTTCAGAACACCTTTTTAAATCTTTTCACACCATTTGTGTGGAGGAAATCTGAGGAAGGAGGTTGGGCATGTACTGGCCACCCATCACAGATTTCATTTTTGTTTTTTGTTTGTTTGTGTTTTAGCAGTATGGGAAAGCTTTTTTCTGATTCACTTATGTGATGAATAAGGCATACATATTTCTATAGCAATTGGAGGCAGGGAGGTGATGGTGGTGGCCATCCAAAGGTTTGCCCTCCAAAAGCACCAAACAAACTCAGAGATGAATCCCACCTGGTCACAAGAGCACAACTGTGACCATTTCAGGCAACCAATATTTGTGCATATTTGTGCCACAGAGGACCACGGTAAGATCCACAGATATTTCTGTGTACATTCTTTTTAGAACCACTGACTGAGTGGCACTTGCATTTTTTTTTCCCAATGGTCTTTCTAAATTGATGTCATAGACACCATGTCACTTTTAATATGATCCTTGGAGACCTGAAGCTCTGTGCTCTTCTGAATCTGAAAAAAACAAAAACAAAAACAAACAAAAAGTGGGAGTAAGGGGAAAGCTTCTAGTCCATCTTGATATGGCCCCTGGGAGTTCAGCTCCAAACTCTTGCCTAATTCTCAATTAGGCAATAAATGTGGACCACAGAGGTTACTCTGGAATGCGACTTAGATTTCTTTCCCGGAGGAAACTTTAAGGCAATTATTTAGGCTAGTGACTTTGTCTAAGAACTAACCTTAGTGCTTGCTTAGCAGTTGTGTTTGATTTTTCCCTTTCTTGTTAGGGGATTAATCTTATCATGACAAGCCACACTATAATTTAAGAGTTTTAACTCAGCATCAAGTATGCCATCTGGAAACAAGAGTGATGTCTGCTACCAAAAGGCACCCCTTACTGGCTGTTCCATCCCAGCCTTCTCTGTGGGCTCTTCCTCCTTCTCTTGCTCCCTAAACATGAATTTTCACAAGTAGAGTTCCAACTATAACCTTTTTTTCTTTTCATTCCCTCCAAAAAGTCTCATCTTCCCAGGGCTTGTTATGGGCTAGGCATAGTGGTAAGTGTTTTCCATGCTGTGTTAGTTTCCTACGGTCATTGTAACAAATTACCATAAATTGTGTGGCGTAGAACAATAGAAATTTATTCTGTCACAGTTCTGAAGGCCAGAAGTCCAAAATCAAGGTGTGGGCAGGGTTGGTTCCTTCTGGAGACTCCTGGGGTGTATCAGTTTATGTCTCTCCCTTAGCTTTAGGTGGTGGCCAGCAATCCTCGGTGATGTTTGGCTTAAAATGCTGCATCACTCCAATCTCTGCCTCCGTCATCATGAGACATTCTCCCTGTGTGTCTGTGCCCAGATTTCCTTCTTCTTGTAAGGATATCAGTTAATTGATTGACTAACACTTTTGCTGATCTAATGTGATCTCATTTTTAACACACCTGCGAGTATGACCTTATTTGGAAATAGGGTTTTTGAAGATGTAATCAGGTTAGACATGAATTTTTTCAGGACACTAGTCAACCTAGCGCATATGCATTATCTCATTTCATCCTCCTCACAACCGGATTAGCCCCATTCTATGGATGAAGAAGCAGATTGCTTCCAGATCTTCACCTTTTCTATGTCCACCTGTTAATAGACATCTCCACTTTGTAACAGTACCTCAAAGTCAACAGTCCAAAAACAAACTCAGTACTGCCTCCCACCCCAAAATGTGAGGGCCTATGACACAACTCCACAATGCCTGTTTAGGACAGTAAAAGGGCTCTTTGGAAGGTGTTGTTTGAAGCTGCCATTGCATAACATGTTACGTAAGATTGAAAAAATAGTGAATTGCCCATATCTAAATATGGTGGGCACCTCACTGACTTGAAATAAGACAGGAGCAGTTGGAATAAGAGATTTAAGAAAATATTAAGGAGGCAGATTTAATAGGTCTGGTGACCGTCTGGATATGGAGCTAAATGGTGCAATAGTGCCAAAGATGTCTTTGCTTTGATTACAGGATGAATGGTAGGGCTAGTTACAAAATAATAAAGGGTTTTTTTTTGGAGGGGAAAGATAATGAGTTTTTCAAGTAAAATCTTACATGAAACCTAATAAAAGAATGGAGCTGGTTGAAAAGGGGTACGGTCCTTAATGTCCCCCTTATCCTTTCCCCACCTGTGAAAGTGCCCGAAGCACCTCGGTAGAATTGTTAGGAAAGTTACTGATTTAAAATATTCTTCTAGCTCTAAATAAGAAAGTACTTCCACCATTCCAGATACATCAGTATTCACCCCATTTTTAAAGTGTTTCCAAGGAAGACCCTCCTGACCTCTCTCCGCCATCCTCTCCCGGGATATAATAGCCTTCTAAACAGAGTACTGATCTTTATCTATAATCTAAAAACAGCCCTGTGCCTATTCATTTCTTTTGCCATTGGTTAGTGGTCATGCGGCCTTGGATGTCCTGTTAGAAGACCCTGAATCTTCTGATGAGAAGAATCAGTCTGGTTTCCTTCAGAGAGAAGGTTGAGCTTTTAACTCTTGGAATCGTGCCTGCCCTCAGTTAATCCCACAAATTTTATCAATTAGGATGTGAATCTTTCCTTTCCAGCATTCCAAGAGGAAAAAAGAAATTTAGGACACCAGGAAGCTGGTAAGACCCATGACCACATGGCCTGCATGGGGCAGAGCCAGAGCTGGGCCCTTGGGTGTCCCATAGCTCTGCGTTTATCCAGAGACAAGAATAGGGCTCTTCAAGTTTAATTAAGAACAGGATGTCCCTGCTGGGCCTCTCATTGATGTTGCTAAAAATATAGTAGGGAAGTAGCCTGGCCTCTTCATGGTTTAATCCCATTAAATTTGGGGGGGTGGGAATTGGAGCTAATAAAAGACATGATTTGTTTCAGATTGCTGTCTGGAGTTGTGTCTTTTCTCTCCCTGTGTTGTGGAGTCCTAGATTTTGAAGTTCTAATGCAATCAGCTTTGGGTTGTTGATGCCGTGGGAAGGGAGCAAAGGGACAGACAATTCCCTAAATGTGGTTTTGCAGGCTGTCATCCACTTACTTACTCTAGGGACCACTGGAATGCATCACCTCAGCTCTTTGCTCACTGCTCTAGTACCACCCGCGTCATAGACCTGGTTTTGTGTAAGCCCCATCTGTGTGTTGATGCACATTAAAAAAAATAAATAAATAAATCTAATCTGAGTGCTATGAAAGCCATCTGGAAATGTGAACCTCTTAAAGGAGTACTCACTTCCTCTTCAGCCCCACAAGGTACTCAAACTTTGTGCATCTTGCCTCATTCCAGACATCCTGTTTGCAAATATATTCATGTAAGGGCACCCTGACATTTTTTGGATTTTTTTGTTTTGCTTTTGTTTTTTTGTATTATTCTGTTCTTATTTCTCAGTCCCAGCCCTATCCTTTCACCTAATAGCTACAGATTAAAACTCTTAAAAACTTTCTGTTGAGTGTCACAGCCTTGTCTTCTAATACAAATTCATTTGTTCATTTGGTCTTTCATTCATTTGCTCAACAATAGTATGAGGGGATAATCTCTAGAGTATCATACAGTTGACTTCCTGTCAGAATCTCATAATGATAATTTTATGAGCCCCAGTTCTTAGAGGCTGAGAGTTACAAGGAATGCTCCAGACCAATGGGTTTTACTCACCACCATGGGACCCAAGTGTAATATAGGTGTGGACTTTTGTAACAATGATTAAGGCATTACTACAGTCACCATATCCATCTAAATGTTGCTCATAAAAAATGGGGTGCTTTTCTTTCCAATGTGATGTCTCCCAAACCCTTTGCCAGAGGATTGGTGTGATATAAAATAAGAAAGAGCATTATAAGAAAAAGTCTTGATAATTGAATGCCTATTACCTAGTACATAGTACACACTCAATAAATAAGTGTTAAATAAATGATGACTAATAATTTTTTTTAATTCTGTGAACACCTTTATCTGCAAATAAGGGAGTAGAGATGGATTTGGAAAGTAGGTGTTTTAAGAAAATCAAATTTATTATCAGTTCCTTCTTTTTGTTTCTCGTTGGAGAAATACAGATACCGTAACATGATAGATGAGGCCCCACTGTCGTGTCCTCACCTGCTCTTCAGCCATAGCTTGTGCCACACTCACGGGCATGCTCTCTTGGCCTTCTTACCACCTCTTCCACCTCGGGTGACCTTTACCTCTTCATCTCTTTGCTCAGTCATCACTCCTCAGGGCAGCCCACCCTACAGCTCCTGAGATGGCCTAATTTCCCCATTATATCATCTCATAAGAGCAGGAATCTTCCTTTGTAACACCGTTTTCAACAAAGGTTTTACATTAATTTCTTTGATTATTTTAATAATACTGGTCTGCCTTATTTAAGAATAAACCCCATGAAGGCAAGGATTGGGTAGATCATAAAGCCTGATATATAATAGTGGATCAATAAATATTTGGTGCATGGTGGAGTGAGTGGATGAATGAGTGACGATGGCGGAGGGAGTAAACGGAGAGCAGGGATTTTATTAACCTGGGTCCGTGGGTGGAATCCTGAATCCATGAACCCCTGAAGTTGTCTGCAATAGGGAGTGTGTGCCCATGAGCACATTTGCATGCTTTCCGAGGTAAGAGCTCATCACTTTTGATAGACTAAGGATCTTTCCGGGGTTTCACATGAGTATGTTTAGTTATCTGAATAAAAGGAGAAGGAAAAAAGAGGGTGGGAAAATGAAAAAAAATTAAAGGAGAAAGGGGGAACCTTTATAATGGGAAACAGGATAGAAGAAAATTGAAAGAAGAGGAAGAGCATAAAGAAGGCGATAGGGTGGAACCAGTTATTCCTGGATGAATCCTCTAAACTTAGTGAGCCCAAGTTTGTACAAGCCCATGTTAGGAACTGCCAGGGGTTCAATGAATAGCCAGACCTGATTGCCACCCTCACATCTAAACAGAGCGTCCTGGGTGACTACAATTCAGGGTGAGTGGAATGAAACGATCCAGGAGACGTTTAGAGGGAGCCATTTGCTAGCACAAAGGAAGTGACATTACACATAGCAGTAGAAGGAAGGAAGACCATGGTAGGTTTCCTGGAGAAGGGTAACATTTCAATCTTCCCTGACCATATGAATAAGACTTCAGGGAGAGGGGAGAGTGATAGATGAGCACTCAGATGAGACAAGAATGTAAATAAACCTGCTGGAAATCAAGGTGTGTGTTGGACAGGTTGCCAGGCTCTTGACAGACTTTGCAAATTATCTGAGTTGGGAGCTGCCCTTTTTGGCCAGTTATAGACACAAGGCAGGTGGCACCTGGAATTACCAAGTGAGGTGACCTTATTGAGGCCAGAACAGACTCAGGGAAGGAACAATCAAGCCCCAAAGAAGGTTGAGGATGTGTAATTACACAGAATCCTTAAGACTTCTGGCAAAAAGTTAACCTATGGTTTGCTCATCAATGTTCGTCCTGTATCCCTTCCACAGCTCCTGAAATGTGTCAAGTCTTGCTCCTTTAAAGCAGGCATGCTTATGTGACCTAGTGTGATACTGATTTCTAAATACTGTTTCTGTTGTTGTTTTAAGATTCCTGGGCTTGTGAATTCACAAAATATTTAGATTGTGTAAGTATGAAATTCCTGTGATGTGTGTGTGAGTGTGTGTGTGTGTGTGTGTTAGTTGGTGCCACTGATTCCCATTTAACTGGATCAAGAGTTACAGAAAACCTCCCATGTGGAAGAAAAGCCCAGTAGAGGGTGCTAGACCTCAAGACATCACTAGTATAGAAAGACTTGCTTTCTACTCCTGTTACTAAACAGTCACCTGCCCTGTGAAATCTCAGCATCGCTTTTCCCATTTGTAAAAACAGCTCTAGCTCTATCGCCCTTCCTAGCTTCCCCAAGGAGTCAGGTATCCCCAGCAGCTTGGCACAGGGCACTCTAGTCTCCAGCACAGACGGAGGTAAAGACTTGGACTGGAGGAGACAGCAAGTAGGGGTCCAGGAGGCAGACAGAGTATGGCTCGTTGCTTGCCTCCAGAGCACACTTCAGTGAACATTTCTTGAGCAAGTTGACTGTGGCCAAGTTTATCCCAGTGACTCCCATAATACCAGACAGGGCCACAGCTGTGAGCTTAACCTTCGTCCCAGATGGAATCGCTGTGGAGCCTTCTCAGGAGTTCAGCAAAACTGTGGGTGGGTTCAAGACAGACTCAGGGAGTCTGGCCTGAGGGGTCCCTATGGGGTGGGATCAGACCAAGGGGCAACATACTGGGTGAGTCCATTTTTCATTCTTGTTTTATCACTGAGATTAGAATATTTGCCCACTACCCCTTTCTCCAGAATATTTTAGGGACTTGAGGCAGGTTGATCCTAAATAAGGCTGTAAAGCAGTTAAGTTCAGCCTTTAGTATCAATTTTTCTCCCACATTTCCCATTTGGAAGTTGTCTCCCTTCAGCTGTCTTCCTTTCTCTTCTCCCTCCAATTACTCCACTGCATCCAGAGCACCAGAACTTTCCAGATTTTTCTGCCCATCCACTGGCAAAATCTACTTTTTAAAAAAACTTCTTCCTAGGGCTAAAGTTCCCAAAGTGAGTCTGATTAGCAAAGTCATGGTCTGGGGATAAAAACAGTGACTTTACATTATTCTTCCCGCATAACGCCTACATTTGACAACTGAGGCCCTCACTGAGTTCCATGGGGGGATCCGCATGTGGTGTGGGAGGTGGTTTCAGTACTGCTTACAAAACTTTCAGTGGGACCCTCTTTTGCTCCTCAGATTTCAGATGTACCCCGTTCATCTGCAGCTTGAGATTGCACATTATTTAATCCAGGTCTCAGATGGCAGACTGTTTCCATCTTGGGGATATTTGGGAACTTGCTGAGAAGGAATGTGAGACCCTTGTCACACAAACAGGGGCAAAGAGCATTGGATGGATTGGTAATGTCTGCCTGGGAGAAGACTAGGGCACACCCTTGTAGACTGTCCGGTGTTGACCATCCTGAGGGACCTAGCTGGAGAGCACAGCGCACACCTGTTCCTCGGGCCTGAGGAAGGTCATTTACAGCCTTCTCCTAGAAGTGGGGTCCTTTCCTCAGAATAGCAGCAGCAGCAGCGTCACACAGGAGCTTGTTAGAAATGCAGAATCTCAGGCCTCCCCACCCCCGACCCAGCTCTGCTCAATCAGATTTTGCATTTTCGTAAGATTCCCAGGGGATTCATATGCACACTGCAATTTGACACCTGGGGGTATGGTGGGTCTTCCTGCCAGTTGTCACTCCTGAAGGTTCCCGGTGCTGGAGCACGCTCTGTGGACCTGCTTTCTCCCACCGGTGACTGCATCTGTTTTCCACAGCAGCAAATCAGGATGGGGACATTCCCTTCACCTCCGTATTTGGAAAATTTAATAATAGGGCTACTGTGCGCCAAAGCAAACCTTCTTTCTGTCTCCTCACCGTGTTGCTTCTGTCCCCAGGCAATCTATAAAATGGTTTCATCCGTAATGAAAATGCCTGAAGATGAGTCAACTCCAGAGAAAAGGACAGAAAAGATCTTCCGCCAGATGGACACCAACAGAGATGGTAGGAGGCCATGGCTGCTTTGCTCTACTCAGAGTGGGGGCTGCTGGAGGGGCGGGGGGTATCCAAGCAGGAAATGCCACTCAAGGACAAGGTATTGGCCACAAGGACCTGGCTCATGGCTCATCCTGTGTGCTCCCTGGTGGTGTAGGGCAGAAGAGGATCAGGGTGGGGACAGGCCCAGGAATCGGCAGGCTGAATCCCCACAGGCCAGCTAATCAGAAAGTGCGGCAGGGGCTTGATGTCATTCCACCCTGTCCCTAGGAGCTTTCACCCAGCCTGCCCAGGGGTTTAGTGGGCTCTCTTGCACATGCTCTAAAATGTTGGATTTGCAGGAGCCAAGAGGGCTGCGGCAGCCAGCCGATGTGGAGGTGGGGGTAGGAAGGGAGTGAGGTGGCCAGCAGATTCTACCCCGAGGGTGCCACCCACAGTTCAAATCTAAAAGGGGATGCAAAGCAAACCAAAGTGAAAAGGAAGGTTGGATTTCAAACTCAAGAACAGAGGGTTTTAGAAGTTGGGTTGCAGGACAGAATATAGGAGGACCAATCTACTTTGAATTTTGAATAAACAACAAGTGATGTTTTCATATAAATATGCCCTAGGCAATATTTGGGACATTTACATGAAAACAAATTGTTTGTTGTTTATTTGAAATTCAAAATTAACTGAGTCATTTGCCAAATCTGACAGCTCAATTTAGATGTAAACCCTGAGTTGAAAGTGCCAAGCCTGGAGCCTGGGCCATGACGGGGACCCCACTCATCTGTAGGTCTTGCTGTGTTCTTCTGGGTGAGCCTAGCAATTCTTGTCAGTGATGAGCTGACAGACAGACTGACAGAAGGCTGTGCAGTAGAGCGAGACTCTCTTTCTAATCCCACAGTCCCTGGGGCACCCATTGCGTGAGAATCTGGGTTTGCCAGGTTCAAGCCAATCTATTTGCTTCCTTTCCCTCAAAAATGTGCTATTACATCCCATTACTTTCACGTAGGCACCTTGCTTCACAGCAAATAGTTTGATTGTTTTTGCAAAGACTAAATAAACACAGGATTATTTTAATAGTTAACAGACTTGCTGATGTTAAGCGGCACGTTTTGCTGGTGCTCCAGGGGACACAGCCGAGTTTGTGTCTTGCCCGAGGCCCAACCACCTCTTTAGAACAGGGCTAAAGGGTGGGAGAAGAGCCACACACTGCAGGAGAAAACTCGCTGTGTGTTGATGGCAGGTGAGAAGTTAGGGTCCCCGCACTGGGGCTCACAGTGGGATCACAGAGCACCAGGAGCCTTGCTGCGCAGCTCATTGCTATGCTTCTGGACCCCTGCCTGCTGCAGAGGCCTCACCTAGAGTCTCCTGCCATTAGATTCCTTTTGGTTGAAATTCTGCCTCTAACCCTTGGCTGCTGATGTGAAAAGTCTGGCCTGCAGGCAAGTTAACCCAGGCGCCAACTCTGAAGCACACAGTAGTTAACCCGAGAGAGGCTGATGTATTCACTGAATGCAGAATTGGCCCTGCAGCTTCAGACTTGGGGTCTCAGAGCTGCCCTTTGGGAGATCATTTGGTCAAGTGACCGCTCCCATCTTCTTTCCCTCATACCAGCCTTCAAACCTGAGGAAGTTGTCACTGGTTTAACCACTGCTCAAACCCGGGCATAGCTCATAAAAAATGGCCAGAACACAAACCTTAGATGGGGCCTGCTCTACATATTGAAAATAAATAGAAAAATAAATTCTGCCTTGCTCCTTCATGTAGATAAGGTGGATTTGGTTAACCAAGAACTAGGTGCTGGGGAGGGGATTGTGGCTAATGGGAAGACATATTTGTTGGAGTCTGGAGGGCAGGGTTTGTGAAGGCTTCAATAGATAGCATCCGCCTGCCTGGAGCTGGAATAAGTTGAGAAATAAAGAGCAGTAATCGAAGCCAGAGGACGAGCTTCCTTCCAGGGTGCAGCTCAGTGAGACAGCTTGCTGGAGTGGGGACAAAACCCTCAGCAGCAGGGAGGAAGGCAGGCACTGCACTGATTTGGAAGGGTGGGAACAGAGAGGAGCGAGTCCTCTCACAGGCAGCTCCTGCCAATGGAAAGAAGAGAGCAGAGCTAAACAGGGAGGCCCAGCTGCTCTTCCTAGGAGGGGTCCTTCTGGAAGCACCAGGAATTGAGGACAGGCTTAGCCTCCTCCCCGCAGAGAATTTGACTGGGGGGCCTGGAAGGGCATTCAATACCTACTCCGGAAGGAAAGGGACTCAGGGTGAGTGGGAGTCCAGTGTCCCTCCTCCAGCCTGTCAGGGTGGCAGGGACCCACCGGGATACCTCTCTGCCTCCCGCACATACACCTTTATTCTCCTTACTTCATATGAAGGTGCAGGTGTCCTCACATGCTGTCCAGAAAGGGGCCCTCCGCCAGGTATCTGTGCAAAGGTTCCCAGAGACAGCATGGGAACAGCCCTGGTGCTGCGAGAGCCCAGCTCGGTTTCATAATGGCTCGGGACATTTGTTCTACAAATACTGAGTGAGTCCCTCCAGGGCACCTGAAGCTGGAAGAGCCAGGAGGGCAGGGGTCACATCAGAGCCAGCCAGCAGCACAGCAGGGTGGGCACACAGTGGGCTCTCAGGGAGCAGTAGTAGTGCTAGGTGCTGGCTTTGAGATGGTGAACAAGACCCTGACCTGTGAGTCTCACATCGGAATGGTGTGGGACCACTGGGACAAAGGGAGCCATCGCTGCCACCAGGATGTCCTGAGAACAGTGTAAGTTCATGCACTTGCTGCTGCTCACCCATCTTCTTGCTTTCTAGGAAAACTGTCCCTGGAAGAGTTCATCCGAGGGGCCAAGAGCGACCCATCCATAGTGCGCCTCCTGCAGTGTGACCCCAGCAGTGCCGGCCAGTTCTGAGCCTGCACGCCAGGAATCGTAGAGCTGCTTGTGTTCCCTTGTGATTTTTCTTTTTAACAAATTTTTTTTTTGTTTTTTTTTTGTTTTTTTTGCCAAACAATATTGACGGTGATGCTGTTCCCTGTGTGGTCAGATGCACCTTCCTCCGTGATGCCCGCCTTCAGCTTCTTTTGTCCTGGATGCTTCATGGGGCTGCCCAGAGCCCCAGCGCACTTGTGGAGAGCATGGACAGTGCTGTCGTGCACAGGCTTTGTGGTGTTCATTGCTCTGATGATTTTTAATCGTTATTATTATTATTATTTTGTCTTGATTCTAATGTCTCTATTCCAAAACTGAAGACTCGGGGAGGCAAGAGAGGGGAAAGCAATCCAGTGCAATGATGCTATTGCAAGCTGCAAGGGGCTTGTTTGAAAAACAAAACTCCCCCTGGATCTGCTGTCATACATGCCATAGGGATGACGTCACCAGATTCAGGATCCCCAAGGACAAGGAACCCTCTGGGGCCAGGCTATTAAAGGGACCTGGGGAATTTCCCCTGCAGTCCCGCTCCACCCCCTCCCCAGTAGGCTGTAGTTTCTAAGCTGTGAACATTTTAAGGTAAATTAATAGGGGAGAGGGAAAAGATGGCTCAGCTATTTTTTCACAGGTTTACACTAGTTGAGCTAAGATGACTTTCTTTGGAAATTTAAACACAAATGGTAACTTATATTTCGAGACCAGACCCATCTTGTTGCCTCTTGTGATTTAAAAAAGAAAAAAAAAAGCTGTATATAAAATATTGGGTATTGCAGACCAAATTAAATGTTTTGCCTTGTTTAAATGAACTGCATGTTTAGTGAGCACTAATCCAATCTTATTACAGAAGACTGTTTCTAGTAGCTTATTGTGAAGTAAGCCAACTATAATGAATGTCTATGTCTTGTTTTAAAGTCATATCTGTCTTTGCACAAATGCACCAAACAGGTATATTTTATATATTCCAGAAAAGTACAAAGTAACCATGACTAGGGCCCAAATTTAATTTTGAATGTTTTTCCGGAGTAGCAGTGCCTGGAGAATAGAAGCAGGTTTACGTGAGACACGTCAATTCGAGCACCAAAAGGGTAATATTTATGAGATGTGAGGTGATGGTTTGCCCACCCAGCCCAGCAGCTCATTGGTAATATTACATTGGAGGCGTGGCGCTTTTCTGAGCAGATCAATATTATGTAGACTCCCCCGCTCCCCAATCGCATAAAGTTTCAGGACATCCCAATGGTTTCATCCACATGAATGGTTAGGGGAGCCATATCTGGAATGGTGGCTTTCCATTCCCCAAATAGCCCAAGAGAGTCAGAGGTTGGGCAATCATCTGATTCATCATGAAGAAGGCATGGGCAAGTGCGTCTGTGGCTTCCAAGGCCCATTGTGGAGAACCAAGAAGCATTTTCCATCACCATGTTCTTTGAATGCCAATTTCTATTTCTAGAAGTGACAACACAAATGTGAGTTGCTGTTCAGTCTAGTGACCTCATACATACTAATTTGAACTAAAAGTTAAGAGTAAAAATTGCTGGTCATAGGGAAGTATTTTCATAAGCCGTAGGCATGAGGAAGCTCAAACATCCAAGGATGTAGATGGGGAGAACCTGCCCCAAGAAAAGGCAGAGAGGTCCCCAGTGGGTCTGCTGCTGCCACACTACTTCCTGTAGACTAAGAACCACAACAAGGTAGACATCATAACCACCAGGAAAATGATGCTGAGCCCATTCCAATCTCCAGATTCCTGCCTGTTACTTGAGTCCATTTTAACGGGTAGCAAAAATCCAAATTTGTGTGGTTGACCAAAATGAACCAGCTTTACAGGGTGAAATTTTGAGACCTGGACATAGTAAAATAATCTTATTCTGCCTCTGAGTGTCAGTTTCTCATAGTGGTTTTATACTGAGACTTGCCAAGTTCCTCTATGGCTCAAGTGGTAAAATCGGGTTTTGAAAACCAGGGAATTAAGACATGGAGTGCAGAGTGGGCAAGGGAACCCAGCACCTCTATCAATAGTGTTCAGGAAGTGTATCCCGCTTATTCCTGTTCTTGATTGAAGACCTAATTCCTCCTTTTAGTTCTCCTTAGATGGTAGAGTCAGTTAATGTTTGGGAAACTCACCTGGACTCTCTGCCCTCGGCTGTGACATCTTATTGAGCCAGACTCATTCTGTTCCCTAGAACCTAGAACTGGAGTGAGGAGCAGGGAAGAGGGTCTCCAGCTGTTTAGGAAAGAAAACAGAGCCAGACACATGGCTGAAAACACCCCCACACCTGGGGTGTACAGAGAAGCCCTGGTCCTGGCCCTCCATTGAGCCTGTCTGTATTTTCCCAAGGATTGTTTTTCTTCTTCTCCTCCTTCCCGGGAAGGTCTTTGTATGTCTCACCCAGTGCACTCCATTTGGCTAAGGGACTCTGCAGCACCAAGTAGGCTGGGTGCCTAAAGGTTTATATCACTCCTGTGTGGGGCTGTTCACTGTCATTGCTGTGTTGAGGGACCTCTGGAAATGGAGTCTGTCCTGCCTGAAATCAAGCCAGCCTGTGATGTTCAAGGGACTGGAATAAAGTGACTTGCAACTTGAAGGATGAGACAGAGTGACTGACTGTTCATACCCTCGTTTAGGGTGGGAAGGGGTGCTGAGGGTGCTATCATCCCACCTTGTCTCTGTGGCCCAGGGGGCACTTGCCACAAATGGATTTAGTTATATATATATTTATTCATATATATAAATATACATATATAAATATATATATATATAAAATTTGCCACAAGTGGATTTAAGTATATATATTTAATTATATATATAATTTATATATATGTGTGTGTGTGTGTGTGTGTGTGTGTGTATATATATATATATATATATATATATATATATATATATATATATCCCATCATATGGAGTGGCTCCTATACCAGTTGACCTTGGCAGTCCAACACGTCGATTGTTTAAAATGACTGTCTGGGCCGTGAGGTTTCCACGCCTAAACTGCTGCTCCAGCTGAGTCCGTGCCTGTGTGTGTGTCCAGGTGCTGATACTGGCCTCCTCCTCGGTATGGTTTCTGCCCTAGCTGAGTGGTCAGCACTGGGCAGAAGTTTTCTGGGTTTTGAGGTGGCTGAAGAAACAAGAGAAAGAACATTGGCCCCTGCATTTTCCAAGGCACTAGAGTATCAGTTGCATCTACCTCACAAATAAAGATGGTTGCAAAGTGAAAAGATGTTCAGGCCAAGGGTAAAACCAATGGTACATTCATTTCAAACAGGTTTCTCTACACTGGAATGCTGGGCGTGTGGCCGGGACTCAGGCTGGTCCTTAGATTGGGCACCTGCTGCTCTGGCTGTTAATGTGCCATGCCTCGTCCCAGATCTCCCTGGGGTTGCCAACAATGACCACTCTGAAGACACCCCACAATGTGGAGTTAACTCCCTAAGGAAGCTCAGGGAGGGGCCGGGGCCTCAGGGAGGCTCGTGTCATCACTTCTTTTCTCCAGCAGATGGATGGCATTTTAATAGTTCTCTAGAAGGGATTGGTGAAACAACTTCAAAATTCTGGGCAGCTCAGCTTGTTGACCCTTATTAAATACTCATAGCTCTGCCATGAGTATATCGCACATCTGTAGACAGACAGATGGACAGTCTCACTCAAAATGTACCTTTCCAATATCAGTATTTAATCACTTGACTGCGCTTGCATTGAGTGTTCAGTGCTGAGCCAACACAGTTCTAAGCATTATAGTCTTGCAGGTGGAGGGGAAAGTAGGGATAAGAATTATTAGCAAATAAGTTGGAGACCAAGCTCACGGCTCAGCTGGTAAGTGCTGTCCAACTCCATGAAAATGATTATGAAGTAGCTCACACCCACCTGGGACAGCAGAGCAGAAATCAAGTTCTTTCCTGAGTGCTGCCTGAGAGGTGTTTGCTACGCAGGGAACAGGCAGGTGACATATGCCTCTAGTGTCCTTTCAATATCCCCTTCCTCTCTTTTGCTGCTAAAGGCTGAGCAGAGGCCCTGCTGTTTCCTAGAATTCCCAAGTCTCCAAAATTAACTTGTGCATCTATTTAAGTAGAGTTCAGACAAATGTAGGGATGAAGGACCCCCGGGATGAAGGGTGTATCATAATGAAGTGGTAAACTAGAAAACCCACTCAGGGAATGTTTACATGTAAAAGTAGAACCCCAGTGGATCTCTACTGATCTTTTTAGAAGAAACTGGCTGTGATGACCACAGAGGTTCAGATCTTCTGTTGCGAGAACCTGCTGCTGGAAGCACAGCTGATTGACAGGCTCCAATTACAGCCTGTGGAGCCACCTTCACTCTGAGGCCACGCTCTCCCAGGGCTGCTCCGTCAGTGACTGTGCACGGCGGGGGTATTAGAACTGGGTCACTCTTGTCCTACAAGGGATTCTTCCTGCCTATGGCCTTCCTCAGGGACCCTCTGCTGGTCTCGCCAAGGCAGTCTGAGGCATCTCCTGCCCAAGCTTGCTTCCTTCCCTCTCTCCTGTTGCTTGAGCCAGTCTGCATGCTATCTTGCCTGCTTGTTTCCCCTTTATCCTTCACGCGAATTCCCCCAATAAATCTCTTGAACATCTAATGCTATCTTGGCTTGTGCTTCCTGGAGGATGTGGACTGGCCCAGATACCATCCCCACCCCCATTCCTACTGACCCTCAGATCCATAGGGTTCAGGCACTTGAGTTGGCAGCCTTCTCAAAGTCACATTTGGTGACCTCTCATCCCATTGTGAAAAGCCAAGGGTTTGTGTGCCTTAGGACTGAAGGGATAACAGAATCCTGACTCCCCTAGGGTTTACCCCTATTATTGTGCTGCTGAAGCTGGGCTGTTATCACGTGGCACGTCACAGCCTCTGAGGGCAGACTGCAGCTGCCTCTAATCTGCCTCTTTGTCCCCAACAAGGGGCACAGCACCTGGTCCACAGGAACTGAACTGAACTGGTATAGAGCAGAAGGTCAAAGGTGGAACTGGACCGTCTGGCCCTGACAATTGGTCATCCTGGCCTACCCACCTACAGTCCCAGGACAGGGAGGTGGGAGGAGGAGTGGCACACAGGGTGAACAAAGTTCACAGGACAGCAGGACAATGACTGCCGTGCATCCAGGGAGTGGGTGCCTCAGGGGAGGTGCAGAGACCAGCTGCAGCCTCAGCAGGACCTGTGGGCAATGGCTTCAGACCCTCTACTAAGACTGGAACGTGGATCCTGACAAAAGGCCCATGGCCCATTTCTCATCCACCGATCTCTCCAGAAGCCCCTTCAATAAGCACTTCTCCCAGCCTTCTCTTCCCTGCACCCTGGCCCAACAGAGAAGCTGCTGGGGATGAAGATGGGGAAGGCTTTCTGAAGGCAACTTTTTAGCCAAGATTTGAAAGCTGCGGACATGGAGGGACAGAGGGGTGAGATGTAGAATATAGAAATGCTACTTGTTTGGAACAGAGAGGCTCTCGGGACGATGGTTGAAGGAGTATAGGTGGTGTTCACTGAGGAAACACCGGTAAGTACTGGGATAATGAGTCGAGGTGTTCACTTCTGAGCTGACAGATACTAGCAAGCCCGTGGGTTCCAGGGCAAGAGATTGTTGTGATGCAACTGGAGTTTCAGCCATGTGGCCTTAGCCCGTGTAGAGATTGATGCAGATGAACTACGGAACAGGAAAGTTCTGTGATTATTCAGTGGGGGTGAGTGAGCTGGGAGTGAGGAAGGTTGCAGTGAACGGACAGAACCTCCTCCCTGCCCTGAGGAACTGGCCAAGAATAGCCACCCTGCTGGCCTGTCACGGTCGCACTGAAAGTCTCTTGGGCTTCTTCAGACCTCTTCTCACTTCACCTTGGGGTAGGACCCAACAAGTCACCCAGAAGAGGAAATACTGTGTCGAAGCCTAGTGCTCAAAGGGGAGCCTAGAATGTTCCAAGCTTACAGAGGTTCCTTTCCATTCAGGCAAAGAACCCTCACACAAACCTCATGGAAAGTACCAGACACTGTCCTTTACTCTTACTTTATGAATATTTATTTTTTTCTTCTTAAAAATGTACAAAAAATAAAATAACTGTATTTATAGTTTATAGATTCCCCTTCTCCCATTTACAAAACTATTAAGTTACATCTGCTTTTTTTCTTAAACACGAGAGCACATTGTTCATCTATCAATCTCCCTTGCTTATCTTTAAGAAAGGGCTGTTCATAGAATTTGGCACAAACCCTCTGTTTCTGCTGCCTTTTCACGATTTTAAATAAGAAGGAAATGTTTGATTCATTTCATGCTTCCTAAGTTTCTGGCCCGGGACACGCCTTAGTCTTTTAGGATCCAATTCCAAGATGATGTGTGATTGTATTTTTCTGTTGGCCCCAATTTCCAAACACCTGTAAAGTCTAAGCCGTTTGGGTATGTCTTAAAAAAACACTTGTTTCACATGTCCCTTATTTTACATGGATTTTTTTTTAAAGCTAATTTATTTGAGTGTGATTCATTTAAGGGACAAGAAAGAAAGAAGAGGAGGCAAATTTTCCTCTTTTTGGAGTGTTTTTGCTCAGCAAAAGTTCTTCATCAAAACTCTGATAACATACACAGTGAAAGACACATCATGGCTAAGCCACGGGCACTCTGAGAATGCAGAGGGGGCGGGACAGGTGGGAGGTGACACTGCACCACCCTTTGGTGGCACTGACCTCATGTTCTTTGTTCTGGCAGTGGTCACCACAGTGATTGCTCAGGGGCCTGGGATAAATGCAAAAGCATCTCTTTTTCATCCTCCGCCTAGGACAGGACCTGCAAACATTTTTTTCCACAGAGACTAAAGAGAGAAGAGTAGGTAACCTGTGTCAAACTGCCCCAAATTTGATTTTTTTCCCTGCCCTGTAGTCCTATGCCCCAGCCCAATAGTATTTGCCATTCCACCTGCCAATCATGTTTGAAACTACTCCTAAGGCAAGGAGCACGGGAAGTGCATAACAGATCAGGTATTTCCAACACTGAATGTGCCCATCTTAGAACAGAGCTCCATTAGTTCCCAGGAGGTTCTCCCAGCTGCTGGTCCAGGGCATGGAAGTCACAGAGTGGAGGAGGATGGGACAGACTGAAGCAGAGCTGAATCCAGGTTGCAAACCTTTGGCATCACGGGGAGGGGTAAGGTGTCCAGAAGACACACAGAAAGGTGTCCCTTCACCAGCACCCAGAGGTTTCCCCACGCACGGCACCTGCCCCCCATTTCAATTCAAATCCTCTGCAGCCTCAAGGAGAAAAGGCTGAGCTGGAAGCAGCCCTTCCATCCTGCTCTGGGCCCCTGGGTCAAATGGAGTGGGAGGGCAGGGAGCCCTTGGAGAGCCCCCAGGTAAGATGTCAAAGTGCTTTACAAACAAATTTGGGCCTTTACATAGAACCTGTCCTAGATGCTGGACCTTGGCTGGCAGATGTGTCTAACTACCAAAAAGCTAGTGCTTCCACCTACAAGGGTGAAGGCAAACCACTAGTCCCTCAAAGAGAACGGCAGTCCAGGACGGTTCATGATTATTTAGGGAAGCAGTTTTTCTCCTCTTGGTCTCCCAGGGCATGTAGCAGGAGATGGGGTTCTCCTCCGGAGGCTGGTTTCAGAAGAGCCAGGGCCCTTGGGGGCATGGTCCTTCCCTCCCTCCCTCCAAATCCAGCAGCCAGGAGCAGAGGTGGCTGGTCCCTCCCTCTCTGGTGAGGCCCAAGAGGCAGCCCCCGGCCTGCCCATTCAGAGTTGAGCTGTTGGCAACGCTCTCAGAACTGCAGTCAGGCTTTTAAGGGGGCCACTTGAGATGAAGGATGTGCTTGTAAGCTACGAGTCACTGCACAGTGGCCAGGCTCCTGATGACAGCCAAGGAGTTTTGCAGCGCTTAGAGGGAGACTCAAGCAAAGCACGTCACCATGAGATAAAGGTGGTGGCCTCCAGGGTGGGTTGTGCCCTTGGATAGGAGATGGGGCTCCTTCTGTGGACAGGCTCAAGCCCCCGGCATGCCTACAGGAGCGTCCATCTTGGCACCCGCTGCAGTCACCTGACACCCTAAAGGCCACTTCCCTAGCCCAGAGTGTCTCCTGAACAGCACAGAGGCAGAAACCTCTTGTAGGAAGCAGTCTCCAGGTATGTGCCTCCCCTAGGCCAGTGGCAGTAAACATGCCCACATACCACAGATAAAATATATTATTGCAATATTATGAACACTATGTACATGATAGCCAGGCATATCTTCTGTGTCACTTACTAATTACATGGTAGCTAAATGTCCTCCTGTACAAGGCCTGGTGGCCACTCACTGGGGACCCCTGGAGGTATCTAGCAAGATGACCTTCTCCAGAGCAACCTGAAGGGTTGACCAGTAAGGGAGTGTCCATCTCTTTCCCCACCTCTGACTACTGCACCAAGCAGCAGCTCATTTTGTCCAGCCACTTGGGAGAAGTAGAGAGGTAAGACCAACGGGATGAGACCTTCTAAGGCTACTCGAGATGAATAGATTGGCGGTATTTCCCTTGAAGGGGTGGGCTCTGGATGGTGTCCTCTGGAGCCAGCAGGGACCTGCAGAGTCCTGGCGGGCCTGGCCCTGGGCTCTGGAACAGGGTGGACAATAAATAAGGGTCTGACAGGCCCAAAGCCCCTTCCCAAGGGGGTTGGGCCTCAGCTGCACAGCAGGAGCTGGTGGATGGGCCAAACACACTGACAAGGAATGGGGCTTGGTGCCTTGCCCCGCCCCCGAGCGCAGTCGTGTAACAGCAGTTGTGAGATGGGTGAGGTGGGTCTGCGGGCTCTGGGGCCAGGGCCTCCATCTCTCCCGCGGAGGAATGCACTGAGGGCTCCTGCCGAGGGCAAGCCGAGACCAGGGCTCAGATTTCCATGAGTGTGATCTTGAAGCCTTCCACCATGCTCTCCATGTTGAGGATGAAGGTGTCCTCATTCGAGTAGTGCTCAATGATGTTGTCGTCCATGTTCACCAAGATACTGCCAGGGTGGGGGGAGAGGGATGGAAGATAAGAAACAAAAATGCCATGAACCGTGTGCTCAGCAGGCTCCAGGCTGGGGTTCCCTTTGCTATTCTTTGCAAGAGAGGCTAGGAGGGGTGGAAGAGAGGAGACAAGGAGGGAAAGAAGGCACTCATTATATTTTCTTTCTCCAGAAAGCAATTTGAGGAAAGCAAAGCCTCGACGTCTCAGAACTAACCTCAAGACTCATTCAATCCAGAGCTCATTCAATCCAACCGTCTTGCTCTACCGACTGGTAAACGGAAGTTAACAGAGTCTCCTGAACCCACAGATTTAGCTATTGACAGAGCCAGGACCTAAACAGTTAGGTCCCTTATTTTCATTAAACAATACTGATTCTTGAAAATGCATCTTAAAAAGTATTTCATACTTAGAAGGAAGAGGAAAATAAACAAGACTTTGGAAAATAAGGATAGCTCAGCTATCCTTTCTGAGCATGTAATATGTCCCAGTGTTTCAGGGACCTTGCATTTCATCCTCACAGCAATCTAGAAAGTAGGTGTGACCACTGCTATTTTGCAAATGAAAAACTGAGCTCAGTGAGGTTAAATCATTCCCCCCAAGTTCAGCTAGATCATGACTGAGCTAGGTTTTGAAACTAGATTTGCCTCAGTCTGAAGCTCATACTTTCCCACATGTGAACTACTCCTCGGTTAACTATCCCCAGTGGATTTAGTTTTAAGAAAACCAGCAACATTCAGGGTCTGTCCATGACGTAATCCCTTTCATTGAAGTCAAACAGATCTTAGTTTGAGAATGAAGAACTGACTCTCATTTACGGCTCTTTGTCATCAGGCAAGTTGTTTAGACTTTCAGAGCTTCAGTTTATTCTTCTGCAAAACTGAAAATAACGACCCCGCTTTAAAGGCTTGTTGTTAGGTTTAAAGCATTTAGCACAGGGCCTGATGCAGTGCTCAGTGAAAGTGAAATGTTATCACCATTGGCACGTTGGCACTGAGGTTCTGAGCAGCAGCAAGACCGTGAGCCACCACTCAAATCTCACTATCAGAGAACAAACACAGCCCACTTCATTGACCTTGGAAAAAACTGTAATATGCATGTTAGTGACCTTTCTGACAAAGGCTCAAGCGGAAAGTGTTTCTTCCTTGACTCCCAATCAACCAAAAGACTCCGTCACTCTGAAAACCTGAGCTTCCCAGATAATCAATTTCCTTTATGAAAGACGCCCAGAGAAGGATTTAAAGACTTATTTTCTGCTTTTTGTAGGAAAATGGCTCCAGAAGCTGATTCAGTGGAGACACTCTCCTGACACCGTATCCAGCTCCTGTAGCCTCTGCGCTTGGGGCCTCACACACAAGAAGCCCCAGGAGAACTGGAGGTGGTACAGAGCAATGAGGAGACAAGCACTTCAGCTTTGGGGCCGCAGACCTGGTTCAAATCTGTCCCACCTACTGAACATGAGACCTTGGGCAACACGCTTAACCTCCATCTGGCTCAGTTTCCTCATCAGTATATTCAGTATCAGGGATAAGAATCTACCTCATAGAGTGGTGAGGAATTATGGAGCAATGCACATAAAGCACGTAGCAAGGGACCCAGAATCTCTGAACATCCAATAAATGAGAGCTATTGCTCTTAACACTGAGAACAAACAGGTCCAATGGTCATTTAAATCATTTTGTTAATAATTATCTCAGAAGAATGAATGCTTTTTGTTCCTCCTGACCCACCCTGAAACCAACCCCAAGAGCAGCATGGGATTCCCTATAAACTCCACTTTCTACAGAAGGGTGAGTTTGCCACTCTTCCATTGACCCCTCTATTCCACCCACTAATCCTGTCACTGGATTAGGGCATCTCAGCTGGCATGCTGACAATGCACTATCACCCTCCCTCTCTCTCTCATTAAAGGTCTTCAAAATGTATTGCACTCACAAGCTGCTTACTTGGATGGATGACAAACAATTTTTATAAAAGGTGGACAACAGAACTAACAAAAAGAGGCATCTTTTTTTTTTTTTTAAGCACTATGTTAACTCATCTGATTTGGAAATCAATTTAAGTTCAGTTTCTTACCCTTTTTTGCTTTTCTTGTACAGCTTTGCTATCTTCTCCACAGGCAGCCCGTATTTCTCAGATATCTGTAACACCAATAATAAAAAGGCAGATGAACACAGAAGGTGCGCCCAAGCAGAGGCAGAGAGAAAGTTCCAACTTCACTCTCTTGGAGATTTTCCTGAGTGCCAGTGACCTTCACTCATGAGTCAAACTCTTAAAATGTCTCACTTGCAAGGCTCTCTCCCTTTGGACAAACTTTAAATCATTCAACAGTAGATTCAGCCACATGAAATTTAATCGATGATGAACGTGTAATTTCAGATCAGTCAGAAAAAGATGGACTCTAATCATTATAGTGAATTAAACAGGTAGTCATATAGAAAACATTTAACAAGTTACGCTAGATCCCTTCCCCATTCCTTATATCAAAATAAATCAGATCAAAGATTTACATGTGAAAGATAAAACCATTTAAGAAGAAACGAGTCAATTCTTTGTATAGATATCATCTTCAAGTAAGGAAGAGTTTTCCAAGCAAGGTATGAAACCTGAAGAAAAAAGGTCAAAAGGTTGATAAAACAACATAGAATTTAAAAGACCGGTACAGCAAAAACCACCATAAACAGCTGAGGACAAACAATATACTGGGAAACATTTTTGCAACACAAATGACAGACATGGAACTAACTTCCTTAAGTTAGAAATAACTCCTGCAAATAATAATAATCACCATCATCATCATATAACAATTCAATGGGAAAAGGAAGAAAACATCGTGAATTCACAAGAAAAATACAATAGGACATAAGCATATGAAAATGCACCACTTCATACATAATTTAAAAGTTCAAATTACAGCAACAGTAGGATACTACTTTTAATCTATCAGATTAACAAAAACTAAAAAATTGATAATACAGTGTCAGACAGAGTATGAGAAACAACTCTTATATTCCATAGATGGCAAAGCAATAAGCTCAACCTTTTTGGAGGGATATTTGGTAGAAGCTATTAAAATTTAAAATGCAAATATCCTTTGACCCATATATTCCACATCTAGTTATCTGGTCTACAGAAAAACACTCAGATGTACGCAAAGCCTTCAAAGCGTCACTGTTCAAAATAAAGAAATAGCTAGAACCATAAGCACATCTTGATATTTTCACAGTTGAAAACCATGCAGTCATTCAATACTTAAAAGAGATGTGGGAAGCCTACGAAGGTTGGACAGTTAAGTTCATAAACTTTCCACTGTGTAAATGAACAGTGGAAAGTTTGCGAACTTAATTGTCCGACTTTTTGTATATGAAAAAAAATGTTAACATACTAAGGGGGGGAAAACAAGTTGCAAAACAGTATATATATACATATATATGTGTATATATATTATATATAATATATATATTATATTATATATAATATATATAATGTGATCCCATTTGTATTTTTAAAAAAATATATGTAAGTAAATTGCAAACATATCAAGGACCCACCAAGGTAACGGTAGCTAGCTTGGAAGAATCGAAAGAAATAAGAAGATTCTTTTACTTTTTACTTTGTTTAATCCTGTACTGTTTATTTTATTTTCACAATGATTATGATTCACTTTTGTAACTATAAAGTAATAATACCGGTAGTTTAGAGATGAAGTCTGGGGTGACTTACCCTAAATGCCTTTCATGCCTTCCCCCTCCCAAATCCATTCCGCCGGCCTCTGCTGAGCCCAGTGGCTGATGGGGCTCACTAACAGCTGAGACAGGTGAGGCTTGAATTTAGACTACTGGGCAGTCTAGCAGGGGCTAAGAACAGAGGCTAAAGAGCTCTACGGCCACTGCAGCATAGCTTTGGATTATGGGAAGAGCTTACTCTCTGGGTACAGAACTCCTGTTGGAGGCATCCACTTCGGCAGACCATAAAAGAGCATTTATGAAGATCATAAAAGAACGCTTGCGAAGATTGCTGTACAGCACACATGTACAAAATTCTGATCTAAAATTACCATTACTGAATGAAAAAAAATTTAAAAGTTCAGTAAATGAACTGAAAGATACATGGTCAATACAGCAAACCAGTAAGTATTAGGAAAGATCAATTAGAAAAACAGTTTCAAAGTACAAAGCAAAAACACATAGCTAGATGAAAATCATGAAAAAAAAAGAGATTTGAAGAATAGAGGCAGGCCATTTAAGATGTGAATACCTGAAGTCCCAGACAGAGAAAAAGAAACAGATGAAGAAGAGGAAATCGATGAACAAATAATAGAAGAATGACCATGTTTTGGGGTAGGAGGGGAGTATTCTGAATCCCAAGAGAGATCAATGAGAAAAGACTCATACATCTGGCCATTCGGAAAAGTGCCAGATCTCCAAGGGTAACAAAAACCTCCCAGACAGAAAGTTACAAAACAAAACAAAACAAAAAAAAAAGGAAAAAAAAAAAAAAAAAGGAGGAGGAGGAGGAGCAGAAAGAGAAGGAGAAGAAGAAGAAACCTAATTCAGTCCTGTCATCTGCAACACTACAAACCAAAGGACAGTGGAATAACCCTTACAGACCACCTGAAAAATGACTTTACCAGAATCCTATACACCAACAAGCTATACCTCGCTCCTCAGGGTGAAAGAACAGCATCTAAGAAATGCAAGGATTCAGAGAGCATTTCACCCAAATATCCCATTTGAAGAAAATTCAAAAGAACCCTATCTAAACAGAAAATGCATCAGAACAGAGAGTTCATCTAGGCCATCGGGGGAGCAAAAAGAAAGCAACCAGTGTTGTGCCATAAAGTTAGATAGATGATAGATAGATAGATAGATGATTGATAGATAGATAGACAGATAGACGATAGACTCTATATATACATGGATATACTCTTTATATGTATATATAATATCTATATATGCACCATATACGTTTATATATATATCGATATGTATACCATATATGTACCAAGTTCGTGAACTTGTTGCAACGATGTTTCTAACCATTTTTGACATCAGAGAGATTATTCATTATGAATTTGTACCAGCTGGACAAACAGCTAACCAAGTTTACTATTTGGAAGTGCTGAAAAGACTGCATGAAAAAGTTAGAAGACCTGAACTTTTTACCAACAATTCATGGCTCTTGCATCACGACAATGCACCAGCTCCCATGGCACTGTCTGTGAGAGAGTTTTTAGCCAGTAAACAAATAACTGTATTGGAACACCCTCCCTACTCACCTGATCTGGCCCCCAGTGACTTCTTTCTTTTCCCGAAGATAAAGGAAATATTGAAAGGAAGACATTCAAGACATCAAGGGAAATATGACAACAGCTCTGATGGCCATTCCAGAAAAAGAGTTCCAAAATTGCTTTGAAGGGTGGACTAGGCGCTGGCCTTAGTGCATAGCTTCCCAAGGGGAGTACTTTGAAGGTGACCATAGTGATATTCAGCAATGAGGTATGTAGCACTTTTTCTAGGATGATTTCACGAACTTAATTGTCCAACCTCACATATCTATATATCTATATCTATATCTATATATATATATATATATACACACATATATACGTATATATATGTGTATATATAACTACAGTTATATATCTATATGAGTATCTATCTACGTATAATCATCTATCAATTTTCAGGTGCATACACTGCACATGTGAAATAAGTGCTAAATAAGGATTGTTGAAGTAAAAAAAACAAACATAATAGAAGGAAAAATCTAATCGTTTCCTAGAAAGAAAGTGTTAAACTATTTCAGCAACATCAATAAATCAGGAGTTTGTGGGGACAGTATGGGGTAAACATTTCAATGGACTCATCCTAGCAAGGGGAGAAATGAAAGCTGTAAAAGTCTCATCTTACTGAGGTAATTGAGGGAGCTATAGAGTATTAGGGGAAAAACAGTTGGAATTTTATTTTCAAATCATAGAGAAATAAGGGAGAGGAAGGGTTGAAACAATTTAGGAAAAGTAAATAACTTTTAAGAAAAGGTAATATATAACTTAATCCAACTGCAAAGCTAAAGACAAAGTAAGAGGGAACCACAAATTGGAAAAAACTATAAACAAAAAGGAAAATGGAAGAAATAAAATTAAGTGTATTAGTCATTACACCAAATGAGAATGAAATGAATTTTTCCATTGAAAGACAGAGTGTGGGTGGGAGAGAAGGAAGGGAGGGAGGGAGGGAAGGAGAGAAGAAAATGATTGAAAAAAAATAATGAGGAGAGAGAAAACCAACTGTGTGTTGTTTAAGAAAAACACTTAACACATGTGATGAATGAAGAGATGGGCGATGATGACCACACCAAACATGCAAACAGAAAGAAAACAAGAGTGATGAGATTAATATTAATTAGAGAAGGTAGAAGTTAAGACTGATGAGGTAAGAATGGGCAGGATGTAGTAATAATAATAAAAAAAACACAACAATGTATGAAAATGGTAAAGCAATCGCAAAGCTTTATACATCCAACACGGCACTTCAGCAAAAATTATTATAGATGGAGGGGAAAACTTGAAAACCACTGTAGTGGGACACTTCAATATATGCCTTTTGTAAGTGGACAAATCTAATAGACAAATAAGAACAGCTGAATAATATCATCAACATACTAGATCACATACATGTATTTACACACAAACACACACACACACACACACACAAAGATAAGTCAAATTAGATCACAATTCAATAAAACTAGAAATACAAAATTTAACGTTTCTAGAAATGCGTAATTATTGGGAAGTATTCCTATAGAACCCTGGCTGTACAGCAGTTCAGCATCCCTTCCTCAGAAATTAAATTCCTTTAAGCTGTTTGGGAAGATGCTAGGTTATATCTGTCTAAATAAACTCTAATACTAGCAAGTTTCTTTGAGCACCTTATTGCTGTTCCCAAATCTGGTGAGACACTCTGATAATGTAGGGTTGACAATTAGCTTTTGTCACTCCTCCACAAAGCTTGACACCATCTCTCTTTGGAAGAATTTCTACTTCCTCTCTCTTCCTCCTAAGCCTGGCATCCACACTATTTGTCAGGACTCCCAGTGTCCATACCTGCACATGTAAATCAAAAGAGAAATGCCGATGTGAGTTGTGAAATGCCGATCTGAAGGCCCTAATGAAGCCTTGCTGAAGGGACAAAGGAAGGATGAACTCGGTGTGGCATTTCTCAGGGATGAGCTCACCACCTTCCCCACTCACTGGGGTTCTAGAACTGCTCAGTTAACACAGTGGGTGCATAGATAAAATGCTTGAGGAGCAACTTACTTCAGCATAATTTCTGGAGCAGCTATTTCCTCAGCCTACCTGGTCAAAGCCAGGCCTTCTTAACTGGGTCTACAGATGCCCAAAGAGTACATACATGAACATGTATGGGGGAAAACAGACATCTGTATTTTCACTAACCTTGAACTGGAATTTAGCATTTCCTGCAATTATGAGCATACAGTAGTATTAGCAGTACCTGTCTTTTATTACCAGTGGAAATCACTGATATTTTCATGTTATATTAGAATTCTGTACGCATTTCAAAATATTGAATACACTCATCCTTTATACTTCCAAATTGCAGTAGCTTTTGATCATACCCAGAGATCATATTTAAACCATGAGTAAAGAGCATATATAGTCCTATATCACAAACATGCTCTTGTTATTTTGAAGACTACATTTCAATATAATTGGTTTCCTTTGTAATCCTACATATTTTACTTAATACATTTAAAAACATTATTCTGAAAAGGTCCGTAGATTTCACCAGGCTGCCAGAGGAGTCCGTGGCATAAAAAGGTAAGACCCCTGATACCCCTGATAAGCATACTTTGCTCTACACAAGTGCTCGTTGTCTGTTTATAGTCCTGGGGTCCCTGTGATTTGTGCCTAATTATCATCGTGAGTCGCTTGGCCTGCAAGAATTGGGTTTTTGAACTTTGGTTAGTGTTACTTGGAACAAATAAAATAAAATTAAAATTAAATTAAATATAAAATAGAATAAAATAGAAGCCTTTTTCTACTCCACATCAGCAGGCTCAAATCTGTTAGTTCCCCTTTTGTGGAAGTGAATCAGATTGGTGGATCTTCTCTTTTCAAAGGTCTGACTCCCAGTTTCCCAAAGCATGAATGCATAGACCTGGGCTCACAAATCAACTGATCACAGTCAGAACTAAGAAATTTGCATAAAACCTGCACAATTCCAGTTTTGATTTGGGCCTCCTACAAGTTGCAGGAGCAGTAGCTGGCACTTACTGAGTGCTCATTAGCGCCTACAGTATAGACGATGGAGCTCTACATCTGTTATGAGGTGTGACCAAACAATACAGTGAATGTTTAAACTAATTACAGGTACAGACACATTGCCATTAATCCCCCTCAAAATACTCCCCCTTGTTTCGAACACACTCATCCCATCATTCTTGCCACTTTCTGAAGTCCTCTTTAGTTGTGCTGTTGTGGCTGTCTCCATGTCCTGAATCATTTTGACTTTGGGGAAGAGCCAAAAATCACATGAGCCAGATCTGGTGAATAAGGTGGATGAGGACACACTGTAATGTTTTTATTTGACAGAAATTGCTGTACCAGAAGCATGTGTGACACAGAGCATTGTTATGATGGAGGGTGATTTACGGCACACTTTAAAACACACCTTCTCTCAACCATAGCTCACACCTGATTGACTGCACTGAACAAGCTGAAACTTGTCACACACTGTTACTAAGGTTCGACATGCCACTTCCTGTATTGAAGATCACTGCCTTTCTGTTGGATGGCACTTGGCATTAGCATTTACCATATTTTGTGATCACAATGGAAAGGCTCCGTGTTACACATCACTTCTGGTACCGCGATTTCTGTCAAATAAAAACATTACGGTGTGTCCCCATCCACCTTATTCACTTGATCTGGCACCATGTAACTTCCGGCTCTTCCCCAAAGTCAAAATGACCAAGAAAGGTAAACATTTTTAATCGATTCAGGACATCCAGGCAGCCACGACAGCACAACTAAAGACACTCATGAAAGAGGACTTCCAGAACTGCTTTAGAAAGTGGCAAAAACAGTGGGATAAGTGTATTGGAAGCAAGGGGGAGAATTTTGACGGGAATTAATGGCAATGTGTCTTTTACAGTAATAAACTTTTTAAAAATTTAAACATTCACCATATTTTTTTTATCACATCTCATAACTTGCTCAATCCTCACATCATTACAATGGGGAGGGGGTGGACTTTTACAAGCCCTGTTTCTCAGGTGAGAAAACAGGCTTACAGTCATTAAGTAACTTGCCCAGGGTCCTACAGCTAGTAAGTAGCAGTGACAGGATTTAAAAGGTAACAACCTAGCAGTCTGGTTTCAGATTGAACTCTCAGAGAAAATGGGCATATGTTGAGACTGTGTGGTGTGGGGATCATGGACCCCCCACCCATTACCAAGAAGTAACCAGCAATGTTGACACATGTGCACCAAGCTGCCGAGGGCAACAGTCTCCAGGAGGGCAAAGTCTTGCCCCCAAAGGGCTGTCAATGGCAAAGGCAGATTGATAATATGCCACATTGACATGTCGAGGCAAGGAAATGTGCTTTGCCAATTCATAACCCTGGAAATAGGAGACTGTAGGATATCATGTGGGGGAAAGCAGCCATCTGTGGGAGGGAGGGCAGATTACAGGATTCCTTTCTGCCTGGAATGATGTTGGGTGATATCAACATACAACCCTCCCTTCTGTGCTTGGAAAGCACATGTGACATGATAGTTCTCAGAACAGGAGGATTCGAAGTGCTTGGTCTTTGTTCTTGCGCGCTTTTCAAGTTGTCTGAACTAAGCATACACTTTCATAACTTTTAAGGCTCATTATTAATGTTTTTAAAGACTTCCTTGACATCTAGGAGGATCCTACGTCTTAGACATATCTCATCAATGGCTGTTTGATGACCTGTAATTGTTAGACTTTTAACTTTGTGTGGAGAGTTCTCTTTGCCCAGAAACCTTATGTATGTGACGGTGGCACTTAGAGATTCCCATTGGTTTTTACCAATGTGAGACTCAGTCTGCCATGTCTAGAGGCATCCAACAAAACTGCCTGTTCTGGAAGCCAATAACTTTTATCTGGAGTTAGAAATTGTTCAGTGTGGGCTCTAAGATGTACATTTGAAAAGAATGGACTCCTGCTTGCAAATATTTCCTAGGTGGTTGCATTTCTAGTAGGCCTTCACCTCCATGCATGACTCGTGTGGATAGAAGAGTGCTCCTGGGTTCCTAGGTCCCTGGGCCACCTCTTCCATGTACACATCAGCTAGCTTTACCAGGAGAGCTCCTTTCTCTGGCCCCTTTGGCTTGGAGGAATCTCAATCTGTCGCCCCACCCCATCACATTTACAGTCATATATATTCACTTACAGAGTATTTCCGTGTGTTTCTTTAAGTACCTTGTGTAGGAACTAATTTAATACTCACACAACCCTATAGCTCATTTTATCATTATCCTTAGAATATCCCACATTATTATTACTCTCATTTCAGAAATGATGAAACTGGGGTTGAGTAACTTGTCCAAGGTCGCACCACTCCCAAGGGTCAGAGCCAGGATTTGAACTCTGTCTGTAGGGGGTCAACCACTACACATACTACTTCTTGCCCAATGTCTTATTATGGCCTACGCTTGTTTCCTTTAGTTGTTGTAAGCTGTGACTCGGAATATTATTCTTGTAACAACTTCCAATACACGTACGTTGGACATCTCCCTATGTCGGACTTCAGCTGCTCGAGGGCTTATGTTGGCTGCACCATTCTGTGGAGCTATCAGACCTTGGGAAGTCTCTCTTTGGACCTCACTCTTCACATCTGTAAAATGGCAATGATATTTACCCTGCCAAGTTCACAGGAATATTTTGACAATCAAATGAAGCAGTGCATGTGAAATTGCGCCACCCACAGCACTCAGCATGATGGCACATAGAAGCTCAAGGACGTAGGCATACACAGAAAACAAGAGACAACGCCCCTGTACTCATGAACTTTACATTCTATTAGGGAAATGAGAAACAATAAACATCTAGCAAGTGGTAACTACGTCAGGTCATGATAAGCACGGTGAAGTAAAACAAAGCAAAGTAAAGCAATAATAGAGATGTTATCTCTGTAGGTGGTGTACCTGAGACAGGGCCATGTGAGCAGAGGCCTGAAGGAAGTGAGAGAATGAGCTGTAGATATGGCAGAAGAGCACTCCTGAAAGAAGGAACAACAAACACGAAGGCCCTGAGGTATGAGTGCTCTTGGTGGGCTCCAGGACTACCAAGAAGGCTGTAGTGCCCGAAGACTATTTGTAGGATTACTAGGTAAACTCACTCAGAAATGCCAAAACGAAAAAACAAAAAAACCAACAACCCTGAAAACGCATGTCATCTCCACTACTTCCATCATCACCAAATCCTTGGCTGTCATCAAGTTTAAAACCTAATTATAAGAATAAAGGATCCAAAGTGAATCATCACAGTTGCATGGATTGCTTGACATAATACCAAACATGTAGGTGAAACGAGAAACATTCGAGTTTATCCACCGTATTTATGACACCAACTATGGGAATATTCAGTCACAGCTTTTGTATCCAGGTGTCTAAATCTGCATGGATAACGATTTCTTGGCATGTGAAATGAAGGTCTGTGAGGTTCACGACCAGTAAATAAGAATTATCTAGTCTGTTTCATACAAAAGTGGCCCAGTTCAGCACAGATTAAACAATAATTCCATTCCTCTTTGTTGTGGTCAAGAGTTCTTTCTAAGCCAATGAGAGGTCAAGGGTAGTACACATAAAACCATTCTTCCATGTAGGCATGTTCCACAATTTGCAAGGAAGGAAACCAAAGATTCTGAGATTGACCTGCTCAGGACTGCAGTCATGATTTGAGCCCGATTCAATCAAGTTCTCCAGTCCTTTTCCTTCTGCATGCTGCTGCGTGTGTGTGTATGGCAGGACCCGGGACCCTGGTCTTACAGGAGACTTCTCTAATTAAGAACAATGCAGTAATATTATCTCAAAGGAGCGTCTAATGTCTGCTGAGTATAGAGTCAACCCAGTTTCAAGATAACAGAACTATTTCATCTTATTAAGTGACCTGACTTACAGACTTCAGGAAATCTGTGTAGGCTGTGGGAACACTGTGACCATCTCAAAACTGTTCAACGCATCTGACTGATGTAGCACCTTCTGACTCAGACTTCAGTTTCCAACTGAAGGAAAGGTGGTGACACTGTTCTACTCTGTCTCCATGACAGATCGACATTCCACCACCGATTGCCAATAATAATTATTTTTAAAAAGGAAAAGAAGTACAAAACTTTTTTGTTAAGTGTTTTCCTCCAGGACAGATTTTTCTCTTATATCAAAATAATGCCTGACTGAGGATAAGGAATTTGGAGTTTAACAGGAGAAATAAGAGAAGGTTCTCCGTTGGAAAGCAATCCAAACCGTCCTGCTGTGGAAGCAGCTGAGCCATCAATGCCATTGCCATCTTCTCTGCTAATGTCTACTGAGTGCCTGTGTTGACTCATTGAATGATTGCGATGACTCCATTTTACAAATGAGGGAGTTGAGGCACAACCAACCGTTCCATAACTAGTTCAGGAAGGGAATACAACCATGTGAAGGATTTTATACATTGATACGAAGTAGGTGTTCCTATTGAAAACAATTGCACGACACACACACATTCTTTGCACAAGGCACACTTTTATACTTGGAGTTGTGAGGTCTGCTGTCCTTGGAAGACTATGGGTGCCTTCCTCAGCAAAGAGAGTATTTGGCCTTCCCACACCACCGATGAAGGATAAGGGAGGTAGCCTAGACCCAGGCCAATTCTGAAACCCACAGGGGTGGGGCTGTACACACAGAATGGCCTACAGGGCCACTCCCCTGCTCAAAACTGCTTTTGCAGGAACTTTGGCCCGAAAAGCGGTATACTGAGGCGGGGCTATTCCCATTCTGTGTGAATATGCACATAGGACCTTAGGGCGAAATCAGACCCTAAATACCAGTTCCCAGCCAGGGTACAAACCAGGTAGTGGCCCCCAAACTTTAGCGTGTTTCGAAGTCAACCAGGAAGCTTGTTACCAGTGCTGATTCCTGGGCCCACCGCAGAGAGCCTGATTCTGAAGGTCAAGTGTGGGGCTCTGCGATGGCACCATTGAAGAGTACCTTAGTAGAGTCCAATGGCGTCTCCCACTTAGAGAAACAACATCCCAGGGCCACAGCACATGCTGGGTCCACGATGAGTGGGGGATTGTGTTTTTATAGGAAGCCATTTTCAATCAGTGACAAGGTTCAAAGCTATGGCTCGAGGTTAAGTACATATCCCTTGATTAAACGGATTTCCTTAAAGGTTAGGGATTTTTTTTTAATGTACCTTTTGGTTGTTAAAAAATATAAAACCCCACACGTGATGATATGACTTTTAAAATAGAAGTGATAACAAAGCATGGAGGTTAGGGTCACACTGCCTTCTTGTTTTGAGGCTTTGTTTAAAATGGGACCTTGGGGACTATGGAGCGTAAAGATCGTTTCTTGGGAGCAGCTTTCTGTTTCTGGGCTCCGGAGGGGAACTCCCCATACAACCTCCAGAGCTGCAGACCCAGTTACCTACACAGCTTCCACAGCTCCGTGTATCCTCTGAAATGACAAGTTAGTGGGAAATTACATAATGGATCATGAGCTAAAATAACTTTCCATCTTTTGGACAATGTCTATGAGAAGCTGATTATTTACACGTTCAAAATTTCAGGAAAAAAAGGAAATCTTCACTCTGTGACTTTTCAAGCTCTGATTCCTACTCAAAATAATGGTTTAAGTAACAAAAGCTCAACCTTATCTGGTACTTAGGAATCAAACAGAGAGTTTTACATCTGTAGTGTCTCATTTTAGCCCCACAACAACCCTGTGAGGTAGGTATTATTGTTATTCCCATTTTAAGGATGAAAAAGAGGTTGAGAAGCTTGTCCAGCTGGTATGAGGCATGGTCAGGAAATGAACACAGGTTTCTGAGTCCTAACTCCAAATGCTGACTTTACTAGGCTACACTGTCTCTACCAGTGTGCATTGGTGTCGGGATGGTAAAATGTCAGACACTGGTGAGGTGCTGGTCCTCAGAGAACCCACACCCCAGAGAGAGCCCTTTCTAACCCCACTCAGGTCCCCAATAAACTTAGGGTACAGTTAACAATGTTCTTCACAATTCTGCCTTCTCACTTCACAGTGTACTTAAGTCTTCACTGAAATACCATAGAGTCTGTTGTCTTTCATGGCTGCCCCCAAATTCCAAGGGCTGGTAGTGTCAATCCTTCAGAATTCACCACCAGACCACGTCACCTGGAAATCCCAAAAACCTTCTCTGGCCCTGCTTTCCCGTTTGCACAATAGGAGATAGCCTGTGTTGGTGCTTTAATAAAACTTTTCTTTCCAGGTTTAATGAAGGAGTGATGAAGTCACAATTGCTCTAAGGAATCTGACTAGAGCCAGCGTGGGGAACCTGATCTTTCCATGGCTTACAAGGTCAAAAGACAGGATGCATTACTTTACCCTCAGCCCCAGCAAAGCAGAGCAAGGAAGGTGTAATGAGCTCTATGGAGAGGAATCAAAAGCCCGGTCCTGCTGTGGTGGGGAGTGTAGACAGAGGTTACTTGCGGCTGCTTGGGTGGGAGTGAAGGTGATTTCACCCCACGATGGTCCAGCAAGGCCACAGCTACAGAACTTTGGTAGAAATGGCCAGAAGTCACAGAAGGGAAAGAAAGACACCGAGGAAAAGGACGTAATTCCTGGGGTAGGCCCAGGAATCAGCACTGGTAACGAGCTCCTTGGTTGACCTTGAAGCATGCTAAAGTTTGGGGACCACTACCTGGTGTGTCCCTCGGCTGGGAACTGGTGTTAGGATCTGATTCACAGCTTCCTGCACCAGCTCAGAATTGGTTTACATCGGTGGTTCTCATATCCGACTGAGCTCAGAGAACTCGAGGAGCTTGGTGAAAACACAGAATCCTGATCCTCTACCACCACTCCAGCTCCAATTCAGCAGAACCAGAATCTGGAGTTGAAGATGCATTTCAAACAACTGCTTAGTTAACTTTCATATTCACCACTGTCCTGGGTAACTCAGTTTCAGTGACATGATCTCAGAGGCCAGGTTGAGGTTATGAAATAAAGGACCCCAGAGAGGTCTAAATATTTTATAGGCTTCTTTAGCTCATAAATCTACCTCTGGCAATTTTAGGGTCATTTAAAAAATCCTGGTTCACTTGAAGAGATATGGATCATATTTTTGTTGTGTTCATTTCTATTTTGTTTTTCCTTCAGGCACACTAGCTCCAGTAACAATGAACTCCATTTCAATGCAGAATCCTGTCGGGTAGAAAGGATCCCCATGGCCTCCATCAGTGTTGGAGGGGGCGCTTGTTCCTCGATGCCATACTCAGAACTGCCTAGGGACCTGGTAATGATGCCTGCCACGGGGGGAAATGGGGACGCTGCACTGGTAACAATCTCACACGTTTGTTTTGTTTTTAAATTTTAGATGAACAATGAATAATTATTTTTTACATATCATACAATTCGCCATTTTTACCATTTTAAAGTGTACAATTCAGTGGCATTTAGTACATTCGCAGTGTTGTGCAACCATCAGGACTATCTAGTTCTAGAACATTTCATCACCCTAAACAGAAATGCAGTCACTTCTCCTTACCCCTTCACCCAGTTCCTCTGCTTTCTACCTCTGTGATTTGCCCATTCTTGATATTTCATATCAATTGAATCATACGATATGTGATCTTTTGTGTCTGGCTAGCAATTCCACTCCTTGGTATATACCCAAAAGAATTGAAGACAACTGTTCAAACAAAAACTTGAATGTGAATGTTTACAGCAATACAATTGACAATAGCAGATGGTGAGCAAATCCAAATGTCTATCAACTGATGAATGGAAAAACAAAATGTGGTCTATACACATAACGGGGTATTACTCAACCATAAAAAAAGAATGAAATACTGATTGTGCCACAACATGGATGAAACTCAAAAACATGCTGAAATGTGTCTGATAGAAACCAGCCACAAAAGACAATGGTTCCACTTATAGGCACTATATATAATACATTTTAACATTTTACTACATAACCCAAGATGCCGTTAAATTTTAATGAAGCCGTTTGCAGACCTGTTGTCTCTATCACTATAAAAAAAAACCCTGGATCTTCTACAACGCACTTGTAGGAAAAAAAAGAAAAAAAAAATGGGAGGGAGTTAGAAATTATATTTAAAATAGTCATACTAAAATCATATTCAGTTAAATAACATGTGGGTAAAATATAAAGTAACTTTTCCTGAGCCCAGGTAGGGTAATGCTAGATTAAATTGGGGATGAGAATGGAGAAAGGAATTTACAATCTTACTTCAGAATTCTGCAGTATTGTTTTTTTCTTAACCAAAAGAGACAATATTTTTATTTTGGATTACACTATTATAGTTAGCAAGGCACTACCTAATTGTTTTTGTTCCATGCATATTTGGAAATTAAACATATCTAATTTGGTTTCATGCAAAAAGACAGCTGGAAACTCACAATTTAACCTTCCTCTATGGCGTCTTACTCTGATTAGCCTTAACTGACAGGGAATTGGCAGGTTTTCAAAGTTTTCTTCTCCTTAAAATGCTAATAAGCCCTGACAGTATGGAGATCAGTATCTCCATAAATCTTCGCTTTTTCTTTGTAAAGCTCATTCCAGAGCCATCTCAAAGGCTGCATTTTAATAAATGGATTCCAGCTCAGGAGAACAGAAGCAGGTTCCTGGAGGTTGAAAGGGGTTCATAGCTTACCGCTTCCATTAGGCCCTTCACTGTGGGAGATTTCAACATCAAGGCATCAAACACATCGTCAGTCTCCTTCCTCACATACAAAAGCACTGAAAGACAAAGGGGTGGAAAGTAGTGACTGAGGAGCCCACACAACCCAGCAGCCGCCACGGGAGACTGCTTCCTGTCACACAGGAAGACTGACAACATCTACTTCTAAGCCGTGGACCCCTGGCCCTGACGCCATCCTACAAGGGTGATGAAGCACCTCCACAGAGACCTGTGGCTAGGAACTGTTAAGGAACACTTCAATGACATCAACTGACAATCGGGTAACACCTAACAGGCTGTAAAATGCTTTCACACATTGTTCACATTTGAATTTCTCAAAGTGGGTATAGGATCTCTTTATGACATCTCTTTCTGTGACCTCTGTCTTCTATTTATTTATTTGATCATTCAACAAATACTACAGAATGTCCATCTGGGCCCCTACGTCCCACGCTGTGTGTAGAAGCTGAGGTTGCAGCCATGGGTGATAACACAGTCTACCCTTAAGGAGTGCAAAGTCCACTTAGAAAGGCTGGCATGCATCAAATAAGCAGACAACTAGACAGAGGCATAAGAGCTATAAAGGAAAAAGACAGGAGAGAGTGCTTAGAGGAGCTTGAGCTTTTCAGAGGGGTGGGGAGGGTGGGGCTCCCAGAAGGTTACCTTGAAGGAGAGATCTGAGTTACGAAGGGTGTATAGGCATCAGCACAGGGCGGAGGTGAAGAGGGCAGGGAGAAAGAGACGACAGGGAGAGCAAACTCCAGCAGACAGAGCAACATGTGCAAAGGCCGGGAGGGAGATGGTGCATTTCAGAGGCAAGTTAATAAGAGGACAAGTCTGGCTTTGACCTCAGTTCAGCCTGCTGCAGGACCCTGGGCATTTAACTTTTCCAAGCTCTGACTTTCTCTGTAAAACAGGGGTAATCATACTATGTACATCATAGGGCTGCTGTGAGGGTTAATGAAATAACTGCCGTGCGGGAGGCTTAGCTCAGGGCCTGGTGCACAATAGACACCCATTCCTCAATCAGTGGATGCGATTCTGAAGCCACTGTGGTTCTAGTGCCCTCAGTGAGAGTGAATGCAGCTTTTGGTTCATTTGCCCATTACATAACTTTCTGAATTTGACAATGCGCAGGAAATGAGAGATGGCGGGGACCCCAGGTGTCATTAGAGAGGTGAAGACACTCCACGATTGCACACCCTTCCTTATAGCAACTGCATTGGGGCTTCGCTCCCAGAAAGAACTGGGAGCTGCCATTCAGATGTTATCCTCCAGCCCCAGTGAGCTAACTGCCCTTTCTCTCCCCCAGGGACATGGCTTCTGGTTCTTCCTTCAGCGGGAAAGAAGGGGGCCAAGACTGAAGCCCGTGCACCTGGTCGCTACAGACAACATGCACAGGGCAAAAAGCCTGGTGAGCCTGCATGCCGACTACAGTCACACACCAACTGAGCTACAATCACCACCAACCTGAAGGAAAGAAGCTGGGGCTGGGAAATGAAATCAGCGGTAAACCAAACTCCCACATCTTCTCCCGCTCCTCCTCGAACCCCGAGGAATTCATTAAAGCTGCTGCTTTATAAAGGCAAAGTCTACTTGGGTGCACACGGGTTCTGCCTGTATTTTCTTTCTGCAGCCAGCAGACGCTCAGTTTGTGTAACACACACACACACTGCAGTTTCTTCTCTTTACCCAGTATAGAAACAAAATACCAATTAAATAATAGACTGAATGTGTCTCCAAACATTGCCAAATTGAGTCCTTTGAGGAGAGTGTTTTATAGGCTCCATTTCAGCTAAAATGATCTAATGGCATTATAAAAGGACTCAATGTTAAGAGGACAACGAGGACAATTAAACCATAGGACCTCGATTACAACTAGATGAGAATAATTAAAGTTAAAAAAAGAAAGAACCCTCCCTAGTGGCTGTTACAGATGGACATTCTGTAACTTCTTCCCACAACCCTCAGCAGAAAAATGTAATTTCCAGCAGTCTGATCCCAAGGAAACCTCAAACCATGTCCTATTAAAAAGAGTACTGATTCCATGAGATTTACAAATATCATTTTAAAATTATTTCTTTGAAATAGTATGGCTGCTCCTCTAGCTGCGGGTGTCACTGGAAAGGGTTAAAGGCGGTTTGGTGGCATGCTGATGGGCTGTGGGAGAACCCCCCCCAAGCCAGTGCCACCACTCTCCTTCTGGGCTTGTTGGCAGCCACACACATGCTAGGCTCACAGCACAGCCCCACCTCGGGCCCGGGAGTCAGCTCTCATTAACTGTGTCTGTGGCCAAGCACTCGTTAAGAATCACTCCACATAAGCGTCACTCGCTGCCGCTGCCGGTAGCAGTCACAGCTGGTATCCCAACCGTGCCGCATTCCAGACACTGTATAGGCAAAGGCCCACAGCCATAGGGGCAGCCCCACGTGACTCCGAGGGAGCCGCCAGGAACTGTCACTGACCCTGGTTCCTCTTGCTTGTCAAAGGCCAGCTCAGAGCGGGAGCTCTAGGCAAGGGGCTCAGACACACCACTGTCTTTTTCCAAAGAAAAGCCACTCCTGGGAAAACATTTTTCTCTATTGCTGGGAGGTTGCAGCGCCCTCATGTGTCTCTCTGCTTTAGATCTTTCAAAGGCCATAGACTTGCTTTTCATCACAGCTCAATAGAATTCCTAGTGGCAATTTTTGTGCTGACTTCACCATCTCAAAATAATCTGAAAAACACAACCTTTGGACTAGCCAGCACACACTAAATATGGATGAAAGCTACAATGAATTTTGCTTGTGTGATTCTTTGATTTCCACAGCTCTGCTCTCATTTTGAACTATGAGATACAAAGCCATGCAGGAAGGGAGCTCAAAATGCACTCTAATATTTGACGGTGAGCCTGGGATGTCAGAAAATCTCTTAAAGGTTTAAATGTCGCTAATGTAATTAACACTACCCAAACATTCATGATGTCTGCATTCTGAAACACTAATTAATTATTCACAATTATGATAATCTACCTAAGTAGATTTAGGTCTAATAATAAAACTGGTAATTATGAAAGGGAACACGAGTGCTGACTACGTACCAGGCACGTGAGTTAAGTGTTTCACAATCACTCATCAGACTCTGTAAAGTAGGTACTCTTGTCATCCCCACTTTACAAATGAGGACTCCAAGGAGCAGATGACCTTTCCAAGGTCATTCAACTCTACATGGCTGAGGGAGGCTACAGAGGTGATCTCTTGATCATTATGCAAATCCCATTTCAACAAAAAAATAAAGTTTCTCAATAACAAAAATCTCAAGCCTGTGCAGATGGTGAATGTATTTAGCATGGTAACCTGACTCATTAAAAGTCTAGTATTGTATAAATCGAAAATCTGTAAGCTTTCAGTGTTGGCTACAGCAGGATATGGGGGGAACTGCCACCCCTCCACACTTTCCTTTTATTCTGAGGAAGGACAGTGGGTCGTGTACAGCATTCAATGCTGAGAAGACACTGACATGCTCACACTTCGTTTCTTATTCTCTTGGTGATGTGGAATAAGACCCTACTGAGAGAAAATGAGTAAACTGTGATGTCACAGAAAGCTGGTCCATTTATTTGTGTGAGATTAATCGCGTGCATCTATTGAACGAGTCTCAATTGCTGGTTAACCTTATATCTCATGCTGATGAGTCAGTATATTCATTACGTTTCTCCCAAGACAAAGGAAAGAACCAGTGCCCAGAAAGGATAAACGTTTGCTAACAGTGTTTTAAAAGACAGGGATTAAGGTAAAGGAAAAGACTGCAAACTTCCTGTGTCCATAAAACATCCCCAGGCCAATACTAAAACACAGGGGACTGGACTGGGCTGTGTGCTCTTCTTGGTGAAACACCCTCCCCTACCACTCTGATGGGAGGATGGGTTACTTCAGCAATGCAAGTGGGGTGCCCCAACGGGAGATACCTCGCTTCATCCCTTCTTCTTTCATCTGCTTGGAAGGTGCTGGACCAAACTCCTCTTCCATTGGCCTGAACATCCGTTTAACAAGGACACTGCTGCTAGAAAAGATGAGCAGAAAAGATTAAGTAAAGCAGGCAGGGTGCCAAAACCAAGGTTCTTGCATGTATCAGCCCCTATCTTTTTCCTTTGTTTATACCATCCCTGGTTCTCCACAACCTCCTTCTGACCCCTTGCAGGTCCCAAGTCATTGCTGTCTGGGGCAGAACACACAGTCAATATCTACAGAGCATGGACCTGAAGACATACTCCTCATCGCTAAATACGGATCCACACAGGCAAGGCCTCTGGGTTTTACTCACTGTGTCCTGCATCTAAACGCTCTTGCTACTCAGAAGATGAGGTGTGGGGAGTAGCAGGAGTGAGCCCTGGTGTCTGTGTGATCTCCAAATTACATCAGCCCCCTCCCATCTAGCTAGGGCCTGGGGGTCCAGCACTCTCTTGCCAGCCCCGAGGGCACAGTGGGGACCTGTGGAAATGGTGTGGATCTGCCTCATTGGATCTCAGTTATGAGGTTGCCTGGACTTCCTGCTGTCTCATGGCTCTATCTGGTTGGAGCAGATGAGACTAGTAGTAGTGGTGGAAGTTCCCTAGAGACCCAGACCTCAGCTGCCCAGCCTTTCCTCCCCATTGGGAGAAGGTTTCAGGCCCCCTTCCTGGGAGCCCATGACGCAGAGGCCCTGCATGTCCCCAGATAGGCCAGTTCTGATGGTTCTGCATTTCCTCCCAACGTTCCTGTTGTTTCTGGGCACTCTAAGGAAGGGGAGGACAGTTCAAGAGGAACAAAATACAGGAAAATAGACTGTCTTCGAAGAAAAGTCGTTGATGCTGAGTGTTACAGACTCTGTGAGCCAGCCAGGGCAAGGACCCATCTTACCCCAATTTCAGGGATGATCAAACTAAGGCTCATTGTACTGTCTACTGCAGGGTGACACAGCTCATCAGTGAAACAGGCTATTCAGAGAACCCAACTTTGTGGGGCAACCTCATGACACAGGTACTCACTAACTGAGATGATGAGTGAGGATATAAGAAACGACATTAAGAGTCAGCATTCTCTTTATTCCTTAGTACGTCAAACTACGTAAATAACTAGAGGGAAAACGCAAACCAAAGTCCTAGTGAAAGTGGTAATAAGTCTGTAGGTCACTGTTCCCTCTGACTTCCCCTCATTACCTTATAGTAAAAGGAGGTCATGCTATTCTGTCATGTCTTGGAACTGGAGTGACCACGACCTTCCTTAGGAGCAGAAGATAAAAACCCATTCACACAGCCATCAGTGACCAGCAGGTTAGTAACGGGTAAATAGCCTGAAATATCACCAGACACTCTTTCATGTTGTGTGAGGGTTCCTAAATCAGTGATTTTCTTTTTCTCACCAAGCAAGTTTTATTTACATTTTTCCAATTCTGTTGACTTTTGATAGCACTCCATTCTGAGCCATGACAAAATTTGCCATTAAAATAACATCTTGGATAAACCACATTTCTCTTGGGAGTTCAAAAATGTTTTTTCACTCTTCCAAATGTATAAATTGACTCCCAGTAGGGAGTCAATAAGTTCGTGTGGTCTTAATTCAACTGTTAAAACATTTATTTTTAAAACAAGGCAAGAAAGGAGGAGCAGATATGACTGCCTCATTTGACAGATGAAAACAGCATGAATTTCAAGTCTCCTGATGCCTTGTCCAACTAATTTGATTATACCAGAAATGAACTAAAGAACAAGGAGAAGGTGCTTTTTCTGGTATCAATCTCCATCCCTCTGGCACAGTGTGTGACAATACGTGTATGTGGAGTGACTCCAGGCCCAGCAGCACATGAAATCATTGTGTTGAAGGATCAATCTCAGGGAAAGCAGGTGCCTGAAGCATAAACAAAGAGCTGCTAAGTTTCACCAGAAAAAAAATTGGGCAAATATTCAGGTCTGAAGTCTCTGGCCAGACCTGGGAGCAGTAATGCTGCACCCTGTCTCCCAGGCTGAACCGCACGAGGCCGAGGGAGGAGGTGCCTAAATAAAGTACAGAAAGAAGTTAGTTGCAGGCACCATGGAGACATAGTTTATCTCTCACAACTCTGCTGATGGCTTATGTAAGCTAAGTACCACGTATATCCTAAATAAACTGACGTTCCTCTCCCATGTCTGCCTCAGAAAAGAGAACGTCCTCTTATAGTCAAGTCCTCACAAAGTCTCTCACTTTATGGAGCAGGATCTTAATTAATTTATTTCTAATAACAAATTGCTCTTTGGGGGAAGAACCCATCATCCCTAAATGACTTTAATCAACACTAGTTCGGGGTATTGATAGAATTCATCAGTAAAAAAACAAAGAAACAAAAACCCAAGCAACAAACAAAACTCACATGTAGATTTAGTAATGATTACTATCGTTAAGAGCTCAAAAGTGCAAGTAAGAAATGACTAGGTCTATAGCCCCCAGACGGATTATTTTAAGAGGAAATACAGATATTTTTATTCCTGGCTAAGATGTTGTAGCTTTGTGGTAAATCAATGTTTTGGACAGGAATAATGTGAAAAATTGCATGAAATTAAAAAAAAAAAATCTTAATGAAGGTATTTTGGAGACAGCCAGAAATTGAGGAGTTGAGATTTCAGAAAAGAGAACTGCAGAAAGACGAGCTGATGATCAGTGAGCCACTTTTCCTCTCAAAGCATTTGCCAATTCTTGACTGGCAGTAGAGGATGACAATCCCACAGAGGCACATACCCAAGGGCAGAAAACTTTACATAGGTTTGGGCAATCTCATGGTGCTAGAGAAAGAGAAAATGGTGTTTAAAGTTACAAAGGGATCCAAGACTTAAGGTCAAACTTCCATAGAGTAGGGAAGCATAGAGAAGTGAGCCAGGCACTCTGCAGTATTCCATCTGAGGTATTTGTAAAATTCTTATGCTGCACAGAACAAAAGAATGAGAAGTTAAGCAGAAAGCCCTTGAAAACCATAGAGGAGGTTTTGGAGTCTCCCCATGCTAAGAAAACAAAAATAACATTTCAGGCCTCACCAAGGAAGAAGGATAGAAAATCCCTCAGAGCTATAGTCTAGGAGTTAAGATGAACTACTGTGTTTCCTTGAAAATAAGACCTAGCCGAACAATCAGCTCTAATGCGTCTTTTGGAGCAAAAATTAATATAAGACCCGGTATTATATTACATCACATTACATTATATTATACTATATTATATTACATTACTTTATATTATATAAGACCTGGTCTTATATTATAGTAAAATAAGACCAGGTCTTATATTAATTTTTGCTCCAAAAGAAGCATTAGAGCTGATTGTCCAGCTAGGTCTTATTTTCGGGAAAACACGATAGAGGTAGTCTAAGGCTAAAACAAACTGCAGCCCAGCTTTGGGTCAGTTCTGCCCCTGATTCATTTCTAGTCATCCTCACTCACTCCAGAAGACAAGGAAAACCTTCACAAGAGAAAAAGATGGTCATCCAGAGTCTCCTTAATTGTCTCATCATTATTCATCATTCAATCAATGTTTACCAAATACGCTAATAAACAGGACCAAGGGGAAAATACACAGTAGAAACAGACCCACAGATAACACAGTTATAGCACAATTATTTGAGTTATCAGATTTTAACTTAAAAATAATTGTGATTACTGTGTTCATGTAAATAATAAGACATGTAAGAACTGGAATCTATAAAATAAATAGATCAATTAAGTGGAAATCTAGCCTAGAACTAAAAAGTGAAGTAATTTAAATTAAGAAATTAATAGATGAGTTTAACAGTAGATTGGACCCAGCAGAAGAATTTGAAAGTTGGATCAATAGAAAATATCCAAATTGAAGCATGGTGAACAAAGGGGATGAAAATTTCAGAAAAGAACATAAAAAAACATAGGAGCACAATAAAAAGGTTGAATACACATTTAAAGTCTAAAAGTAGTAGTAGAGAGAGGAGAGAAGCCCTATTTGAAGAGATAACAGCCAAGAATGTTCTAAAACTGATAAAAGATCAACCCAGAGATTCAATAAATGCTATAAAATACCACATAGGGAAAAAAAATAAAACCCAGATATAGGAACATATAGTAAAAATTTTGAAAACCTAAGAGAAAGAGAAATTTTAAAAAGCAGCCTCTCCAAAAACTAGGAAGGAAGGAAGGAAGGAAAGAAGGAAGGAAGGAAGAAAGGAAGGAGGGAGGGAGGGAGGGAGGGAGGGAGGGAGGGAGGGAGGGAGGGAGGGAGGGAGGGAGGGAGGGAGGGAAGGAAGGAAGAAAGGAAGGAAGGAAAGAAAAAAGGAAGGAAGGGATTTAAAGTAGCAAAAATAAGACAGCTGACTTCTCAACAGAAATGATGAAAACCGAAACTGAAAGAAAGTAACTGCCAACCTGAAATTGCTAGCAAAATTATCCTACAAAAGTGATTGCAAAATAAAAATATTTACAACAATGAGAAAATTCTCTGCCAAAAAGTTCCAAAACAAAAGAAATACTAAGCAAAGTTCTTCAGACAGTAAGAAAAGGATTCCAAAGAGAAACAGAAATAAAGAAAGGAATGAAGAGCAAAAGAAAAGGTAAATATACGTTAAATTTATAAAAGGAGGTAAAGCTCGGTTTTAAAACCCTTAAGTTTATATCTTCCAATTTGCAAAATGGCAAACTAGTATGCAAGCAAGAATAATTGGTACTAATGTAAGAAACTGATGAAAATCTGTGACTATGAGAAATGGTATAAATGATTTTCATTTCCTTACATATTTTTAAAACTTTCCTTGCATATGTGGTACAGATTTGGATATTATGGGGTGGGTTTTTAAATGCAATATCGAATGTAAAACATAAAAATATATCAATTGAAAAGAAGGTGTGCATGTTATCTCGAAATAAAAAGTTTAATTAAAAACAAAATTTAAAAATGGAAGGCCACATTATGGCAGTCACTTATGGAACTATTTCTAATATTATCAGAATCAATATTTGTGGCTTGGGATAAATTTCTGAGGACAATCTCATATATATGGATTTAAAAAGTGATATATTGCAACTTTGATGGTAGTGAAGAATTGTCCTAACAAACGGTGAGAGACATCAAAAATAAACGTTAGTAATGAGAAAGGCGCTGAGATGAATTGTGAAGAATTTGAATAAAAGTGTGTCGTAAAACAGGTATTTCTAAATGATATGTTCTTCTTTAAATGTGTGCATAAATAAATTAACAAAGCAAGTATCAGTAGACCACTGACACTTTTGGTTATACCATAAAGATTTATGTATTCAAGTTGGCCTATAGTTTTAATTTATATTTTCAACTTCTCTTTGTGAAACTGGGGATATCTCTCAATATTTGTAATCATCTTATATTCAAGTATATGTGGTAAAACATAGCCCACCATCCCTACATTTCATGGTTTGCCTAGCATCCCAAAGAAAAGTGCTTGGGAAATTGTTCCTTTGAGAGAAATAGTGCAGAATTCTAGAAGCATTTTGTTTTGTGCTATGAACATAGGATGATGACTTTTTAGGTTTAATAATAGGTTGATTGAATACACTCACTGGTGGTTGGTTAATAATCTTTAACTTCACCAAAGGGTATTGAATTCTAGGTGCAGTGTTGGCTTCCATGGAAGATGAACCTCCAGAACTGCCTCTTTGCCTCAGCAACATGGTAACCAAGTTCATGGTTTGCTTTGGCAGCATCTATAGGACCCTCTCTACTGCAAGAGCAAAGGCAGGGCTTCTGCTGGAGTCACTCAGCCTGATGAGTGAAATCACTTTGGGGAGCTGACTCTGAACTGGGATGGAACCAGTCTACGGGGTTGCCCTTCCCAACTTTGCCTTCTTCTGGCATTTGTTTTCCTAAAGTCTCAGCCTTTGAGGAAGTGACACAAGGTGGCTCCAAGGTGTGCCTTTGAGAATAAGAAAGGAGAGAAGAGTAGCTCTTGGAGAGAGGTCTGAGGGTCACAGGCAGCATCCCATGGTGATGGCAAGATCTTGGAGGGAAACCACTGCCCTCCAAACACAGTGATGCCCAAACTCGCCAAGGCTTCTCATGCCCCCAATGTATCGCAGAAGCCACAGAGCTTAAAGTGACGTCACAGTAGGCTGGCCAGGGGGAACCTCAGTGGGGATCACTGTGGACAGAGGATCAAGACAGGAAGGGTTTCCTAGGAACTAGAGGTTAGATATAGATGGAGACCAGACCCCCAGAAATAATGGAAATAGAATTTCTCATTGTGTATGACATTTGCCTAGCAATTTACATACTGTTTCAGGATGTTTAAAGCCCTTCTCTCTTCCCTGTAAGAGCCATTCACAAATCTCTGGTTAAGGGCCCAGGCTCTACAGAAATTTTTTTCTTTTTGGCTTATTCTTTCCATTCTTCTTCACGTCACTCTCTTCCATTTTTCAATTAAATATCAATTATTCAGGGCCTGAAAAGGAATCTTAATAAAAATAACTTTGATTCTTTTTTAAAAGCACCTTCCATGTATCTGGACATTTTACAGATTAATGCTTATAATAACTCTAGCAGGTAGGTATTACTATTTGCTATTTTTAGATGAGAAAACGAAGGGTACATAGGTTGTTATATGAAGTCACAGAGCTTTTAAGGTCAAGGCCAGATTCAAATCATGGCTGACTGGCTTTAGAGTAGTGGTTCTTAAACATTGCTGCGCATTAGAATCATCTAGGAACTATTTAAAGCTCCCATGCCTGAGCTGCATGGCACACCAATTAAATCAAAATTCCTATGGGTGGTACCTGTACACGAATATCTTTTACCTCTCCAGGCAATTCCCAAGGGCAGCAAGAGGCCTGCTGCTGAGCACTGGTGTCCAAAAACCTCTGCATCTAACTGTTGCAGCATCTGCCTACAAAACAAACCTGTGTGGGATCTCTTAATCCCCAGTGCGGTACCTCAAGTCACCCCAAATATTCACTTTATCATTAGACAAGAGGGCAGGAACAAGCTGAACCTAAGTTTAGGTTTAGACTGATGCTTGTTCGCCGCATTGTACCTCACATTAATTTTCTCTAGTTTCTCTCTTTAATTGCATTAGGGTTGGCAAGCACTTCAGGCTGAAAAGCTCTCCTACTTGGGAACAAGTCTTTGTCTGACCACCACTCTGGCTTTGGAGTCGCAGGGAGAAGGGCTCTTGTGTGCCATGGGAGGCTGTCTCCCCCAGCTGGTGGTTGTGTGAATGCTGCTCTCAAACACTCAATTAGATGCTTGAATGCTAATGTGACTGTGCCTGGCAGGGAGAGAGAAGAGCTGGCCACAGAGAGTCCTGATGAAGGCGATGCAAATGCCAGTGAAGGCAGCCCTCCCCGGGGCTAGGTGAACTGATCCCCTCTGCCAGGTACACTCATCTGGGCTCGTCACAATCTGGGTCCTACACTCCAAAGGACGAGCCAAGGGTGTGCCTTTGTCATCACAATGAGGGCCTGTCTCTTGATGCCCCCTTGGCAGCCACAGAGCAAGAATTAAGAGGGGTAGGTGACAGGGTATGACGGCTAAAAGCAGGCGATATGGGGGTACAGCTAGACCTGGGTTCAAATCCTGCCTCTGTCACTTACCAGCTGTGTGACCAGAACAAGTTTCCTAATCTCTTGAAGTTTCAGTTCCCTTGTTATAAAGTGGAGGTAATTACAGCTTCTTCCCCATGGGTAATTGCAAAAACCGCAATTCCTTTTGTACCAACCGAATATTTTGGGAGAATTCAGTGAAATAATGCATATAAAGCATTACTTTTACATGTAACAATAGCCAAGTACCTACCGTATGTTAACACTGAGGCTCCCAAGTCCTCCATATTGCTCAACTGATGTATAATGAGACTAGGTAAGAATAAGAGGTTCAGACTCGGACCTCAAGAGTATGCTAAAACAGAAGGTAATTCTTACAGAGAGGCCAAGCCAAAAGAGTTAGAAGTAGGTCAATTGGCCACCTAAATGTTGCCAACTTGCCAGGAAGAACCATTTCGGCTAAGGTGGATTAAGGGAGGTCTGTACATGAAGCAGCGTCAGATCTCAGGCACTTCTCACTCATAGAGCTAACTTTTCTCATGAGGATAACATAATATTAGTACTAGATGGGACCTTAGGGATTGTCTCATACAAAATCCTCATTTTGCCTTTGAGGAAACTGAAGCCCAGAGGTCAAGGAGCCAGCCCAGGTCCTCCTATCAGTACGCGGCAGCCCAGGAGGGGAACGTGGGCTTCCTACGCCCAGAGTCAACCTTCTTTCCATGACGCCACACTGTCCCTTGTAAAGTATGTGCATAACAGATTAGCATTGATAGTGCTAATCACTTCTGCTCATTCCAGCCACTGGAAATGTACTACCATGTGCCAAGATAAAAAGAACAATCTAATTAGGTATTTCGATAATTTAGAACTCAGAATTTAGAGGTCAGGTCCTGGACACAGTTCTTCTGCTCCTAACTAGCTGGGGAGATATTTGCCTCCTTTGAGATTCTCTTTTTCCTTTAGGATAAAAAGTGGCACATTTTCTCAGTAAAGGGCCAGAAGAGTAAATATTTAGGCTTTCCCAGCAGCAGGGTCTCTGCTGCAATTACTCAGCTCTGCTGTGGTAGTAGCAATGCAGCCACAGACCAGATATAAAGGAATTCACGTGGCTGAGTTCCAACCAAACCACAGGCGGTGGGCCTGATTCGGTCCTCGGGCTGCAGATTGGCTACCTCTGCTCTAGGAAATGAACTCCGTCACATCTGCTCCACTTGCTTCACCTTGAAATGTTTTAGAAGTAAATATATTACTTACATAAGAACAGGGAAGCCTTGGTTTGACTAAAGTTTGATAAAAAAGTGATCTTGATTTCAGTTATTATACACATAATGCAAACCAAGATTTTATTACACATATGAAGTGTAACATAGATACTGAAAAATGAATGTAGTTGTAGATCGTTTTAAGAAAAAAACAGCAACTCTGGGTCCTAAGAAGAAATTATCCCAAGATAATCTCCAACTCATGTGTTTAAGAACAGATGTTTATGTCTGAGAGCCAATTTTAAGGAGATTATTAACAAATTTGGTAGTATCCCCTGGAGGGGAAATTAAGATGTTGAGAGGTAAAATTACATTCGAATGACAAGGAAAGGATAAGACTGATCCAGAGAGCAGAACTAGAGCCAATGAGTAGAAGCCAAAAGAAGACAGGCATCATTTCAACAAACTAACTTTCTGAGGGCTGCAATTATGCAGCTAATGAGCTCCCTCAAACAGATTGAGAATATTTAGAATATTCCCGTCAGTGGGAATATTCAAGGAGAAGCTGGCCTCTTGAGCATGTGGTATAGGATGTTACATTACTTAGGAAAGCAGGTCAGCTAAATGACCTTGACAGTTCCTTTTGGGATCTAAAATTCCAAGTGTCTGTAAAATGAGTTCTGCATAGAAAGTACTATGCAGAGACTTGACGTGCAAGACACAGAGAGCCTTCGATGACCCTAAGTAAACCCTCTCTTACCTACAGTCCTAAGGACAATGAAAAGTTTCTCAGCCTTCCCAACTCCCACTCAAACCAGCCTCACCACTAGCCCACCCGGCTCACTTCCCAGCATGAGGACTTCAGGAAGTATGTGCAGGCTGCCCTGAAACAGGGCAGGCTGTCTGCTTGGCTCTTGCCTCAAGCTCACCTTGATCTTGTGTTGGGGCCAAAAACAATTTTCTGTAACTGGATTATAGGTAAAAAGTGGAGTTGAAGAGCTGTGCCACTTAGAAAAGTAGTTATTAAAAAGGCAGATATAGGAAGGAAAGAGGGGGGAAAGAGAGGTTTGGAAGGAGAACAGTATTCCCCAGCCTCCCCCTTAGACACTGCCCAGAATCAAACATTTCTCAGCTGAGTCGAGAGCTGAGAGGAGGGTCACCCCCCTCACCCACGGTTACCCACTGCTCGAAGAGCCATTTCTACTGACGTGAACTGACTTTGAGTGTTTAAGTGAAAGAACTGAGTGTCTTACCCTTCTCGTTCATCATCTGTGTTGTAATACACCTGTGGAACAAAACAATAGGTTTACTGTAGGTCCTAGACAAGAAATGGAAATATACTACGTGATGCACAGACTTTCCTAGGGCATTACACTGTCTCATAAAAAAGACAAACCTATTTAACGATGCTGTGGTGTGTGTGTGTGTGTGTGTGTGTGTGTGTAAGGAAATACAAATTTAACCTCCTCACAGTCTCCCTAAGATTAGTTCTTATATTTTAATAAAACACAATTGGAAATCTGATTATTTCCAGTTCAAGTAAGTCTGGTAAGATTACCGATAGCCCTAAGCCAAATCTTGCTTTTGATGATAAGGAAATATTTTAGCAGGATCTTCAAACCATTGTTTAGAAGGGCCCTAGAGCAGGGCCTGTGACGAGGCAATCGGATCTGGTCCACAGGTGAGCTGACACTAGCCATGGTGCTTAGGTGATGGCAGGGGAGCAAGAGGCCCCATGGCGGTGCTGCATTCACCCCAAGCCTCTGTGTATTCCCCAGAGGGGCCTGGGTTACCCTGGCATCCGGCATCAGTGTTCCAAATGGCCAGAGAAAGATCTTGGAGAAAAGACACTAGGTGGTCCGCATGGTGGCAAGCAGAATCAGAATTAGAGCAATTATAAGTCATTCTTGTTATTTTATGAAGCAACAAGAGAAAGCCAGAGGGGATCCACTGTGTACGTAGGTCCTCTTAACCCAATTATTTATAAAAATTAATTGTGGATCTTTCCTGAGCTGTATCGGTGTGCTTCAGGAACATTTTCGTTTGAGTAAAGAACAATACCCACATTAGTACTGGACACTTACCTATTAACTTCAAAAGTTGCCTCTAGCTCCAGTACATTTTGTCACTGTCCCTACCCCGGTCACATGGGAGAGAAAGTGCTGTGCTTAGATAGACACCCTCCCTACAAACATTCCCAAAGGCTCTTGGCGGTTCCTGGGATCCCGCCAAGCCTAGACTGAGTTATATAACAGGGCTGGTTACCTGGAACTCTCTGAGAATGAGTCATTCTAGTCATTAGCTCAGATTTCCACAGGGAACTTTTCCCTCTTAAATTTTTTATGTCTATTGTTGCATTGTATACTGTTTGTTCTTACACAGAGAAGGTAAGATGTTTCCTCCCCAACAGCCCGAGATTCAGTGTGCAGCATCTGTCATTGTGATGCACTAGGAATGAGAACATCCATCCACTCTGGAATGACAATGACCCACATAAGTGAGGGAGCCTGGGTCACAGTACTGACCACACAACTGGATTTTGGGGGGAAATGCTCCTGATGTTGGCCTGTGTTTTGCTGGATTCTCTAAATGCGGCACAATGCAGCCGCCCTGCCTGGCTATATGGCAGAGTAAAGGACAGCTCTCTGCAAAGTTGGCTGGTGGCCCAAAGATGGAAGCAGCCTTCTCGTACGTGTTCTCTGGCCCTCCCGAATGCCTTCACTACAGGGTCCCTATCACTGTTCTTGCACCGTCATACCTCCCCCTCTCGCATAATGATGCACTGTTTCTTCTTTGTCAGCTGTAGGCTTCACTGCACTAATGTAATTTTAGAGACTGTTCCTCAAACTTCAGAGCACATAAAAGATATCTGGAGACCCTGCCATAAATGCAAATTCCTGGAACACGTGTCAGAGAGTTTAATTCCAAAGACCTGGAATGGAACTTGGGAACCTGAATTCTTACCAAGAACTCCTGTGATTTGGAGGACGGTGCTTCCAAAACAAAACTGGGGAGACTGTTCTGACGGTGTGAGAAAGGAGTGGTGGTGCCCTCTTTGGGTTCAAGTGCTTTGAGGAAGGCAGACACCTGCAGAGTATTATCCAGAAAGAGGATGGCTCTGCATCCCACAATTTCTCTCCCCAAGCTCCCTTATCACTTCTTTTTAAAGGAATTCCAGACAAAAGCTGCAATGAATAGCAGAGCTTTACTGTGAGGAGAAGGAGAATAAAGATCTCAACAGTGCTTGCGCAGTGGGTTCATTGCCTCATATTAGTTTTTGATAATTGTCTGATGAATATTCCAACCCACATGTGAATCAGTGAGATCATGGGGGAGGACGGTACATGTGAGCTGACAGGGAAAATCCCCACTCTCCAGTCTGAGTCTTTGGGTGACTAGGAATCACTGTACCATGGCTGCTGAGCCATCAGCGTGGCTTAAGTGTATCTCACTGACTGTAACTTAGAGGACTGCCCGTTCTGTGGTTGGGCAGAGCTGCGATGTGGCTGGTTCTAACAAGGCGCAGGCCTGCAGTGACTACTGAGCTGCATACTCTCACCTGCCTCCCTGCCCCCACCCCCTTGGTAAAACTGGGCCATCTTTCAACCTGCCACTGCTGGCTTTTTTACATGTCAAAATCTGCCAACTCCTGCCATGTCCACTTCTCATCCTATGGCACTCCCGTCTTCCCTCCTGTCTGTGAACCCATCTCCTAGGTTTCTAGCTCTTCTAAGAAAAAGCAGCTTTTAAAGTCCCAACCAGCCATAGTGGGTGCTCCTTTCCTTGGCCAAGCAGGTTGACCAACCACAGAATATTTACGCATTGTTCCAGGGCACAGCTGAATGTGTTCCTTTGTTGCCTAAAGCTCAGACAGGCTCCCTCGCTGACTCCTTAATTCTGATTCCAAGGACACAGGGAAAGCTTAGGGGCTCTGCAAGGGTGGATCCCAGCATCACCAATGGCCTGGGAGGGGGGTGCTGATTTGGCTGCTTTGCAACTGCTGAAACCCACAAACTATAGCGGCTGCACTTTCCTTCTGATTCAGTCACAGGCTAGGAGCGCAGCCCAGGACACGGAGGGGCAAGTGAGGCCAGAAGACTGACAGTCATGAGAAGCCAGGTTGGCTCACTTTTTCTATTAAGATTTATTTGCATCTTTTTATATGTCAGAGAAATGTTGCCAAGAAACTAATAGGTCAGGCTGTCATGGAGCTGAAGCCAGAATCATGACAGTAAACAATAAGAACAATTTAACTCAATTGTCCTCTTTTCTTAGGTGTGAAAACCTAGCTCCATAAAATCACATGCAGCAAAGACTGAAAATATACAAATCACCACCATGTTCTTGGGAAGTAAAAAATAAAATACAATTTGGTGCTGGCCCTTATCTCTTGATGAATCATAACATTCTTCTTTTCCTTTTGTGTCCTTATTCCTATCAAATAAGAGGAGATGGGAATGCTAAATTTGTTTTTAGAGGAATGTGCTCTAAGAAAAAGCTAGGGATATTTTGTTCCCATGTTGTGTCATAACAGCAACAAGAAGCCCCGCTTATGTAACCGCTTTGTCTCGTATATATCAAAAACAACACTAGGGAACAAAATATTCTCAAAAAGAGAAAGTGATGCCAATTTTGACTTCTCCCAGCCTAAGGTCAATCCCAATGAGTGTCTAAACAGTTAGAATGGAGGAAACATTTGAGCGTATCAGTATGCTCCGATTTCTCAAAATAGACCTTTCCTCAAAGGACTTTGGGTATAAAAGAAAACTAACCAATGCAAAATTCACTAAAACTCAACTGGTTTGGTGAAAGACAATTCTGGCTAATGCTAGGGAAGTAATTATTATTTTTTTCCACACATCTTTATCACATAAAATAAACAATACTAAAGATACTATGAAAAGAAAAAAATCATCCATATATCATAACCCTACTAATAAAGTATTATAATTTTTCTTGTTCCCTTCAAGTTCAAATATATATTTGGAATCACTGTATAGAACACTTTTTCTCACTAAACATTATCATAACTACTTCCCCTGCGGCTACATAGTTTTCATAATTATAACTAACTTTAGTGGCCCCATAATATTTCATCAACTTGAGTTACCATAATGAGTTAATTATTATGTCATTTTAATACTAGCTCTTTCATTTCACTTGTAGACATACTTAGAAAACAGGAATTGTTTTCTTTTTTTAAAAGGCTTGCCTACAATCCCATTTTTCTTTTAGTATGAAATTACTTACCAACTCAATGGAAACTGAGTTGGTAAGTAATTTATTACAGGAAAAACTATTAATGGGGTTTAACCATAGAATTTTTCTTCTTGTGCAACTTTTTGAAGTTATAAGCGCAGTTCAATTTCCCACCATTAGGTGGAGTTCTATTTCATCAGGCTAATCCCACATGACAAAACTAAAACAACAAACCTTACAGGTAGGTTATCAGCCTTACTTTCTTCCTCTTTCATTGCTTTGTCAACACTTCACAAATATCAGCTCATTCTCTTCTTCCCCTTAGTAAGCCAGTTTCTTTTTCTGAGGCATTCCTTTCTATAAAAATCTACTTTCTGTAGAGAATGACTGATTCTTTGTTGAAGGCATGAAGTGTGGGTTTTATTTTTAAGGTCAACACTGCCTGAAGTGATTCTGTCGTAAGGCTCTACCAGCCCCACACATGAATGGCTTTCAGCAGGTAGGTCATACCTGTCCTGTCCTCTGCAGGTTTGCAAAGTGAACATCAGGTATGAAGAGGACCGGCTGCGAGTGCAGATCAGGCATCGTTTTGAAATAGGTGATGTCACTCTTCTTCTGTAAAGGTATTGCCGCCAATTTTCCATCTGAGGCTGGACATGATCAAAATGAGAGGGTTATGCATAATTAAGAACTGTAAGGTCTAGTCTCAGCTAAACTTCATGACTTTCTCCTCTGAAGCTTTCCAAATGCCATAGATGTGGACACACTCTAAAAGACCCCGTCTCCCACTGTTAAACCAACAGAAAAAGCTCACTTTGAGTGAGTCCTCCTGAGGCAGAGCTCAGGTCCCCTCACATTCTTCTGTCCCTCTCTGTCCTAGATTCTTTGCCTATAGAAGGAAAGCGTTGGTCTCCATGATATTACAAAGTCTCTCCTTGCTCAAACACTCTATGACCACTGATTCTATATGCTTTTCACAGAGACATGTCAACCCCTCTCCACTGCTAGGGAAAAGCACACTACCTTCGCATCTCTATAGTTTTACCTGCAGCCCACTACTTTCCATTTGTTTCCTTCCCAATGTACCCAGTGGAGCCCACCCCTTCTCCAAGATACTCACAGTTGTTGCACTGAGTTTGGGAGGCCTGGCCTTTCCCCTTCTTCCTGTTCTGCTTCCTCTCTTCATCTCGGATTTTTCTTTCTGCTCCCTGACAGGGAAAAACAAAAACAGACAATGCTAGGTATGTTATCAGGCATGCACAAATACTGTCCGCACATAAATCACAGGGATAAGAAACAAAACAAGGGGAGGAGAGCAGGCAGCCCCATGTCCATCCCTCTGGCGAGGTTGTTCTCAGTTCTGAAAGTCTCAGATCACTCATTAGCCTACACCACATTTCTGACCTCTAAGTGACCCCATTTCTCCCAGATTTCCCCCTTTTGTTATCTTGGCTATTTACACAACTCAATTTTGAATCCATACAGAAAGAGCAGACCCATTTCCCATTTCCCTATCCCAGTGAAGCCGGTTAAGTAATTTTTATTGATTATGATAAACTGTCCTAAGGTGAAGCATTGGCCCGTTAACATCATTCCTAGGCACACAGAGGGTATTAAAGTTGAGTGTGAATTCCCCACAAAACTTTTGCTTTGCTCGTTGTTAAGGAACTTTTCAAAACATTATAGTAGTGTAAATGAGGGAGGCGTAAGACAACAATACAGGATGTAAGATCATTTTGTACATACAGGTATGATTTTGTGTTCTGTTTTAATATGTTTGTATGGTCTTGGAAATGAATCAAATAGAAAAAAGTTTGGTCTGTTCACCTCCTTTCTGCTCCTCTGTTCCTTGTAATCTGACTTTTACATTGGCTTTTCTTGCCAAGCCCCATCTTACGTAACCAGGCGACCATCACCTTCTATCTCTTTCCTTCTCGGCCTTCAAGGATTTCTTGATTATCCTCTTCTCTCTTTGGTCAGTCTTCTATGTCAGCTTTGCTAACTCAGTCTCCTCTTCTCACCCCTCTAATAGAGCTGTTCCAACAGTTCCTTTTTCCTTTCTCCATCGCCTTCCTTGCTGCAGAGGAATTCATCTGCACCAGTGTTTTCATGTCATTCTAGACAAGTGACAACCAGATAGATTCGTCCAAGCCTAAACTCCTCCCCCAGGTTTCAGCTCCGCCTTTACAGTTCCTGCCCTTTGTGGCTGCATATTTAAGGAGCACTGAAGCACGAACTGGCCCGTAACTTCTCACTCTTTGGAAAGTGCCCCCCAAATCATCACACACGAGAGAGATTTGATAATATTAAAATGTAATCCTTCTACTATGCAAAAAAATCTTATTAAAAGGCAAAGGACAAATTGGTGAAAACACTTGCAATGAAATATCATAAAGTGTTAAATCCTTAATATATAATGATTCAAATTAAAAAAAACAACTAATACATCAATAGAAAAGTGGACAAGAGTCATGAACTAGGCAATTCACAGAAAAAGACACAAATGGTTTGAATTAAAACAAGGAGATATATTTTTTGCTTATCACACTGGCTTAAAAGAAAAAAATAAAGCAGATTTCTAATTTTTGCCAAAGTAAGGCCATAACACAGTGGGGATTTGTGGTCAACGAAGGCATTATAAAGAAGACGGCGTTAGTGATAAGTCTTAAACAATGAGTAATTATAGCTAATACTTACGTGGCACTTGCCTGTGCCAGTTAAGTCTAAGAGCTTTACATAGATAAGATTTGGACACTTATGATATTTTAATCAGATATTTTAAATATGCATTTTTATGTCAAAAACCTTCTTATTACCAAAGGGGGTAATTATTTTACAGTGCTTCACTTTTAAGTTTTGAGTTGTCATTGGTATGTATAAACGGGGGAAATTCATAGCAAGAGGGAGATAAAATATAGAAATATTTGCTTTTGTAATCTCTTCAAGACATATTAAGATTTTATAGAGTTTTGATGCCTAGCTAACATATAATATTTTCAGAAAACCAAGAGTTAAATATACAGATGTCACCTTGTTCAAATGGGTGTGAAATAAAAGCAAAAGGCTACTATTATTCATTTATTGTTGTGTTCATATGGTATTTTTCTATGTATTTGGAGCTCTGTATGATATTGCATTTAATAGAAGTAGAAAGGTAGTACTTTATCTACCTATATAAATTACAACTCACCCAAGACACATCCAAGTTTGTTAAGCAATTTTATTTCTAAATTAGTGTTTTATTTTGCACTTGTTTCTATGAGGAAAAGTTCTGGAATTGATCTTTTTCAGGACTTATATATGTTCAATGTAAATTTTTAGAAAATAAAGTCACCTGCTAATTATTTTACAGGCATTCTTTGATATGCCAAACCCAAGAGATTAACATAAAACATAGAGCAGTTCTCCAAAGAGCCTAGTCTTGGTGCCTGGTCTATATAAAAAAATCCCTGCCTAGAATAACATGATATAAGCATGAGAAAACAATTCTGATAGTGTCCAAACACTCTTGGGAGAACCACAGTTCTCATTTATAAAATAAAGCTTTGACTCCACAATGACCCAGGGAAGCTTTGATATATTCAGTTTAGATGGAGAAAGCTTCCCTGAATATGACCTTCCAAAAATTCCTTTTCCTTCCGTTGATTATTTGCGACCTGGAGCTTCTAGAAAATATTCTTTCTACTCTTATTAAAGTACAAAAATATACATATATATAGTTCTTCCAGAAGAGTATAATTTGCATAATTTGGTAAAAATATAACATTTGTCATTTGAAAATAATTTCCTCCACCTAAATGTTCACCATGGAGTATTAAATTTTTAGAAATATGCCTGAAGATATCCTAATTATATTGTGATCACTTTTGTTACCTCTTGAAAGATAATGGCTATCTTTGGTTTTTATTTGCTACTTAAATTGTTTCTCTTAAATTTATTTTTTAAATATGGCTTTAACCTATTTAAAGTTGGTTAAGGTACCGAGAAGATGGTTTGGAGAAGTAGATTTAGCTTTTCATAATTTTCAATAGACATTGCCTCCAAGATCATTCCAAATGAGAATTAATAAAGAGAACAAATATATTTTAAAAAAAGAAAAGAATGTGGCTTAATTTCTTAAGTTTTGCACTATAGTTACTGTTTATAATTCTTTTTTATCAAAGATAATGGAAGTAATTAAATATAAAGATATAGACATAGGTATCAATTATAGGTAGATATATATATATAGATCCTGAATTTTTAATGCATAATCAGGTATATTTCAATAGAAGTATCATAATGCCAAAAAAGTTAGAGAAAGCCCTATTTTCATCTGTAATTGCACAGGTCTATTAATTAGAATTCAAGCTGGAGAACTATCAATAGTGCAGAATTCCACCTGTTTAAGATTCTAGACTGTGACTGGGAACCTTACAGTTTTAAAATAAAAGAGCTCTTAATTCGTTTGCTTTAGAGGATAATTCAAATTAATCATTTGCCTTTATACAACTATTTGCAAAGTGCAAAAATTAAGCTTTTTCTCTTTTTAATCTCCTAGGAGTGAGATTGGCCTGGGTTTTGAAATTAGAGCAGCAAATATAATGGCAAGTTACAGCAAAAGATTTTGTATCTAGCTTATTAGGAAAAATTAGTAGTGGTTAAGGTTCATGCACCCTGCTTGCCCCATGAGATTTCTCCCTTATAAGTTTCCTGACCCTTGACACTGGGATATGTAAACTGAAAACTATCCACTAGAAATTCTTAACATCACTAGCAACTTAGAATACATCCCAACATTCACCCAATATTCTCTAATCATTTTCTTCTACTTAGCACTTAGGCTGAATTTAAAGTAGGAGCTATGGAAAACACGCCTATTTTCTGACTAGCAAAGTGTTTGTCAATACAATTATTTCCAGTTTTTATATACATATATACAACCAAGCACACATAAATGACTGGTTCTTTCAGCCATTTTCTTGCTGCAGATTTCCCTTTTATGACTTTTGGAAACAAATGCTTTGGATAAACCCACACAATCCTCTTTTCTACTCTCTGCCTTTTAGAGGTAAAACAACTATGAATGAAAATTTATTATTAAAAAATATTTTCAAACAAAAGGTATAATCAATGATTTTATTTATTTACCGTCTTAGTTTCTTATGTCCTGAGCAGTGTTATGTTGTTGTTCACTTACAACATCTACAGACGTAAGTGAACAGCAATATAACACTCCTTATTCATTCCACATTTTTGCTTTATTTTTTAGTAGTTATTACATCAACACTGTGGAAAAAAAAAAAATTATATGAGCACCCTATAAGCCTTCTCTTTCTCACTTTCAATTCTAACTACCGAAATGAAGGTAAATGGATTGCTCAGTTCTTCCGTCCATCCTTCCCCCGCTTTCTCCTTGCCCCTAATTTTACTCCTCACTTCCAAAAAGAAGATTCATGGAAGGGGATTCCACAGTCTCCCTTGAAATATCTGCAATAAAGTAAGGGAATTCAAATTATTGAAATACTCTCCCAGTTGTACTTTAAAAATTCCATGTTGTACATCATTTGAAAATGTTTTCTGAATGTTTAATATGCTGAATTAAAAATATAAATGAATTTTGTTTTGTTTTGTTTTTAAAGTCTACCTTGGCTCCTTGTTGAGGTTTTGAATTTTGGTACTTTATGTATAAAGGTATTTACAAATTCAAGGCATATGAGTTTAGAATCAAACCTGTATTTGCATCCAGCTCCTCTACTTTTTCATTGTGTAACTCTGAACAAGTTACTTAGGCTTGTTGAACTACAGTTTTCTCATCTATAAAATAAGTGTGTCTATTGACTTAACTGGCCTCTGTATCACGAAGGCTGCCTAAATGTCCCTGAGAGGGCTTTGCTGCTCTGATGGCTGGATCACTGGCACTAACTGAAACCGTCATGACAAGAAAGGCTTTGAGATTTTAGAAGTATATACCACTATGCTGCATGTCCCTGACCCAGTGGAGTTCTAGTCAATGTGTCTCTCTCTCTCTTCTCCTGACCATCTCTGCTCTCTGTTCACAGAAGCCCATTTCTCTCTATACTCTATCACTGCTAAACCAGAACTTTCCAACATTTTAACGGCACAGTAGGCCTTTGATACAACTGACTGCAGCACCTTTAAGAGTGCTGGGCAAGCTAAACATTAATGAATGTCAACTATAATTTTATATATATAATGTGATGGTTCAGTGTGAGGTCGGAGGGATAGTGGATGGGGGGAGGGGGGTTCACAGTGTGAGGGATATAAATGATGAACGTCTAAGTATTACCTTGTCTTGTACACCTGAAACTAATAAATAAAAAAAAAAAAAGAGTGCTGGGCAATATTGAATTGATTACTCAATTAGTTTTTCCCTTCCTCTGCCCAGGATCTAATCTGAAGTCATATCCTTTTACGTCCAGTTAATATCTATAATGCAGTTTGCCAGCTTATTGTATTATTCATATTCTTTCCCCATCCTCCCCAATTTTTAAATAATAGTACTATGTCTACATTGTTAGAACATATGATATTGTCATTACTGTCTCTCTCATCATTTAGAATGAGATCTACAGGTAAATAAATACTTAATGCTCCCCCATCAGTCCCTTTTATCAATCTCTTTACAATCATATTGTTTGTTTAAAGTTTGTTCTCTACTAGATTCCCCAAGAAGGAATGTTTTCTGGATTTTTGCTTGTTTGTTTTGTGGTCTTATTTTTCTTTGTTTTTGTTTCTTTGCTTTTGATTTTGCCTGTAATCATTACACTTAAAAGTCAGTTTAGCTGGGTATAAATTCCTTGACTCACATTTTGTTTACTTGATTACCTTAAATAGCATTGTCTTTTGACAAGGTGTTACTTTTGAAAGTTGGATGATAAAACGTTCCTGATAAGTGATTTAATATTTATCTTATTTTCTTAGGTGCCCAAAGAATATTTTCCTTTGTTCCGAAAGTCCAATAGCTTAACGATTTGGTATTAGCTATCCTGGGTCAATTTTCCTATGTGTGCAGAAGGTAATTTAAATATGTATACTTCCTATTTTAAGTTTTCCTGATTTATCATTTTAGCATTTGCTCCATTTCATTGTTTAGGTATTCTTCCTCAAAGATTCCTATTTATGTATGTTGAATCTTCTTGATCTCCCTTCTATATCTATTATTTTCTCTCACATCTCTTGATCTTCATTTCTGCTAATTTAAAAAATTGTGTTATTTTCCAACTTGTATTCCTCTTAAGACATTATCTGTTATATTTGTTCACTCTTGTGTTGCTTCTAGTATAATCTTTACTTCTAAAGTATGTTGATCTTTTATTTCTAAATTCTTTCCTGAATTCTATCACATTTCTATTCAAATCATTCTATTCTCCAAACATCTCGTCTTGAGTTTTACAAAGTATTATTGATGTTGATCTTCATAACTATAATTTTAATTTCATTTACATAATTTTGGAACATTAGGCTACAATTTTCACCTGTTTTGTGGGCATGTCTTTCTGGTATGCCTCCACTGTCTACAGGGAAATCAGTCTGATCTTAATCTCCTTTTTAAGGAGACATCATAGGGGATTCAAGTATTTTTCTTTTCGATTAGTCATTCTTAAATGAAATAAGTGGGCCAGGTAGTTCTTCTAGCTCCATGGCGCTCACACTCCTGTTCTGGTGTGTTCACAAAATGATTAAAAAAAGAATAGTTTTAGGGGTGGCCGGTTAGCTCGGTTGGTTGGAGCATGTGCTCTTAACAACAAGGGTGCCAGTTTTATCCCCACATGCACGACTGTGAGCTGCCCTCCACAATTAGTTTGAAACAAATACTTGACTTGGAGCTGATGCGTCCTGAAAACACACACTTAAAAAAAAAAAAAAAAAGAAAGAATAGTTTTGTATTTCCTGAAATCTGACTACTCTGTGTATTTCCCATTCCTTTTTATTTATAACTTCTCTTTCCTTTGCACCTTTTTTTTCCCCAATTCAATGTGGATTATACGCCCAGCAGCTTTTTGTCAGAGCAGGGTTTTTGTCCTAGAAAGGTTTTACTTTCCAGAGTTCGTAGAGCCCAGAACACTTCAGTATTCTGTCCCCTTGCACCAACCCGCAAATTGGAGACTGCATAATCCATACCCTCCCATTCCAGTTTTACATACTGTCCTCAGATGGCACACTTCATTCTCCATTCTTCTTGGGGCAGCTTTGTAGGTGTCCTGTTCTTTGATAATCAAGTGGCCCCATTGCTTTCCCTAAAGATGCTGATAACATACAAGTCTTGAAATTGTTGATGCTTAGTTCCACTCACATTTGGAATGTGTAAGGATCTCTTGTCACATAATCATGGATTTTAGTCTTTGCTATTCTAATTGCTTTGCCTCTTGTAGTGGGATTCGGGGAGATTCAAAAACTCTATCTCCGCCTCAGTGCACGCTTACTAATGAACTTATTTTATAGGTGCCATTTCCATTCCAAAAAGCTTTACGAGACCCCATTTAACCCAAAGAATAATAAAGCTTACATTGATGTGTTCTGGGATAGGACCTATACCCAGTAAAAACCTAATCTATTATTTCAGTTATCTAAGTGAAGCAGACTCATAGCACAGTATAATGTCAATCAGTCATTAAATTAGGGGGGGAAATGATTGACAAAAAAAAAAAAATACAGTTGATTGATGACTCCCTACTTATCTAATAGGAATTGAGGATGAAAGATTACCACTCCCACTGTGATTGATAAGATGATTATCTTGACATCATTAGACAACAGAAGGTGACAAGGAGGAAATGTCATTTAAAGTAATACCTAATAACAAAGATACCTTTATGACAAACTGTCATCTACTCACTTTGTCGCAGAAGACCTTGATCTGGCAATAAGCTCTATGAATAGGTTTATTGCTACGATTATTATAACTGTATGTATCAATCTGAATCATCAAAGGAAGTCCTTTCACCCCTTTTTGAGAGGAGAAATCTGTACTCAGGCAATTCACAGTGATGAAAATCTGAGGGAGGGAGAAAGAAAGGAAAAAGTTCATAAGTCACCATAAAAAGAATCCATAAAAACTGCATTAAGCCTTAGACTTTAAATCAAAATACTAAACAAATCTATAAGTACCGCTGAAGAATATTTGGATACTGACATAAAAACATGTCGAGCACATAAAACATGGTAGATTACATACTATATAATTATAAATATATAAAAATTTTTGTTTTCATATTTACTCTTAAGACAAACAATTAAAATTACTTTCCTTAGAGTATATCAGCAAAGTTTTATTTTTCAAACGTGCACAAGTTAGCTGGGTAAAACACTGTCTCCTCAACATATTAAAGCTGTCACTTCTAATAGTGATATTAATTTCTCTAATATCTGACCGTTGGCATTTTAAAAAAACAAACAAACAAACCCAAACTAGATAACAGCATCCTTTGAGCATTATTACATTGAAACAGTTATTTCTTTATATATCTGCTTTTCTTACTTGATTAGTTAAGTATAAGATTTCAGACCATTTCTTCTTATTTTTGTATTATTGGTACCTAATGTAGTGCATGGTGGAGAATAGTTAGTCAGTAAACATTTGATGAATGAATCGTTGAGTTTATCTGTAGAAAATCCATTAGATTGGGAGTCAAAGCTCCAAGTTTTAGTCCCAGCTCTAACATTAACCAGCTAAGAGACCTCAGACAAATCCTTTATTATCTTTGGTTTTCAAATTTCCCTTGAAATGACTTTTTAAAACTTTCCCTGCAGGACAGAATGTAAATGCTATTATGCAAAAAGTGGAAAAAAACAAAACAGAAGAAAGAAAATGTAGTAAAGGCACCAGCATCCTCAGCTTACAACACGGGGCATCAAGAGATACAACAAAACTGACATGCATCCAAAAAAAAAAAAAAAAATTAAACTCAAGAAAGTTATTAAAGAGTATAGCACTGACCAACAGAACTAAAAATAATAGTTTTATTATAACATACTGGGAGGACTAGAGGAAGGAGTATAAATGACCAAATTTATCCTCATTTTACATAGTGGGTGGATATCAATATATAACACTTCATGTCGATTTATCACAGAATAGAGGTATGAGTACAGCACCTAGATTTATGTGGTAACTACATGAATAGTAAGGGATAGTCTCTGGGGAAAACCAGGAGTACTGTATTATACACTTGGTACTATTTTCGTTTGATACCATATGTATTATTTTTACCTAACATAAAACTTTAAATCACTCATTGTTTTAAAATTGTACATTTATGGATTGTGAAATGCATTTCATCAAATGTACTATATGACCCATGTTTTATTTGGTCCCCCTCAATTTTTCATTAACCTTCAAACCTTTGACATGAAGTCTTTCACATCACAGTAACACTACAGAGAATAGCTCTGCTGAAAACAAGGAGTCACTGCCCTGAGCTGCATCTTAAAGGCTATTTACATTTTTTATTTAGCTACCAGGCCTGATCTACTTCATTTCAATCTCTATGCCTGTAGGCTTTTGGTAATTTACACAACCAGGTATCTCCTTTTTAGTGCTGTATCTATATAAAGATCATTGTTAATTTTTTTTTTTTTGAACTCCTTATTTGGCAATAAGAAACACAGTAGCAAGTCACCACACAGCAATAAAAGTCAAGGCCAGATGATAGGTCTTAGTGACGTGCTAATTACAACCTTATATCTTGTGCCACAGGCTCTAATTTTTTCCAACCAACATCCAAAAACAGGTGCCTAAACGTGACCTTACCACAGATACATTCATTTCATTCATTCCTTCCTTTTATTGGTTCACTCATTCATTCATCCTGGAAACATCAACACAAGCCCACACAGGGTCAAACACAATGTTAGACCCTGTGGAGAAATCCAGACCCTGCCTCGCGGAGCAGACAGCCCACAGGGAAGACAGATGAGTAACCCAGCGATGAAGGCAAAGAGCGATTAAAAACGCAATTGTTGAGTGATTCAGGGGACGTGACTGATAACTACTGAGAAAGAATATGCTATGTCTGACTCTCCTACTGAACGCCCAGCATAAAAGCAGACAGGAATTTCTGTCCATTGCTCCTAGTGATGTACTAACTGCAGAGAACTGTCATTCATGCCGAAAATCTTTTAAAATACCTCCCACGTCCCTGAGACTGTGCAAGGTACTAGCACAAATACTCTAATTATGATTCTGGCTATCAGAGAAGTCAGAGACTAGAGGAGAGAGAGATTACATGGTGGTGCCCTAAAGATTACGATAACTTCATCAAATGCTGACCTTTAGAGGTCAACAACTAAAAGCATACTTTCCTAGGAACACTTGACTTATAGTTATTACTGACAGTGGGATTATCTTGGCCAGTATGTATAAACATAATGTTATGTCAGCAAATCAAATGATCACTCTTGTGAGCTATGCAGTTGTCCATATCTTTGGCCATGTATTTCATATACAAATCTTCCAGTTGGTGCTGTAATCCACAGAGGCCTCAACCCATACTGGTTATTTTCCACTCCCTCATTAAAGCCTGCCTAGCACTGCAGAAGCCAGAAGAGAAAAGTCCTGATGAATATTTCCTAAGCTATTAGGATTCATGGTCGGCTCACTGATTATCGATATACCACTCACAGCAGACATATACACAGACAGGCAGGAAGCAGTATTAATTGTGGCCTTGTCAGCTCCAAGTCTCAACTAAGAGAACCGGGGCTAATGGAATACGTATATTTACAAAGGCCACGTGAGTGGAACAGAGCCACTAAAATACCAGATGTTTACTGGCCATATACTACAATAGACTAAATCCTTCTTGGAGGAGCAGTAACAGCCCCCCAGCAAAGAAGGTCTTCAAAGGTCAGATGAGTTATAATACACTAGACTCTACAAGGAGACACTTAGACTATATCCTCTTAATAGAAAATGGTCTTTAGTAGAAGGTCCAATGGTCTCTCTTTAACTCATGGCATCTTGATTCTATAAAAAAAATAAACAATACAAGAATTTGCCTTCTTTGCCACATGCTATTGGCCTCCCCGAGTTACGCGTATCCTAACAGGCAAGGATTTATAGTAGGGTCGGCACTGCTTTCCTCTCGCCTGGCTGCCTGACCCAATTGCAAAGCATAGTTTCAGGACCTGATGATATCAGTCATAGTCTCGCTGTGCTGCACTCAAAACCCAAATGGTTGAACTTTAACTGCAGTTGGAGGAGGGGGGCAGGCATGGAAGGACATTAACTAAAACCTTGGCTTGCTAACTGCTAAGCATTAATTTGTTTCATCTTGCAAACCTAACCATGTCCCAGCTCCGTGCACAGCAGGCATATGTGAGATCAAATTTCTTGAAAGTTTATCTACAAAGCACCATTTGTAAATGTGTATTACAGAAACTTAGGGAAAGATATTCTTTCCTCCAATTAATGGTCATCCAAATGTCAAGCACTGAAAGTTCTTTTCAACTTCAGTAGGAGTACTTATTATGTAAAGAGCATATAAATGCCATAAACAATTGGTCACCCAAGACTTACAAATGTTACATATATGTTCATATATTTTCAAAACTTCAGTTATTTGTTTTCTTTTAATTCCTATTTCCTAAAAAATAACTTATTTTTTTAGAAAAATATTCATTAAATCAGATGCACCCAGGCAGATAATAGATATAACTTTAATTTTGTCACTGGTTCAAAGATTGATTCAGGTAAAAATATTGTTTTTAAATACACCAAGACCTTTCCAGAAATGGAAGCAGTCTCATGACAATCGACGTTTTTTAATAAAGTTGTTTTTTATATATGAATTACAATTCCCATTTTGTAGTTCCTACACAAGACAAGTGACTTTGCCCAGGTTATAAGCCCTCTCAGTTGTGCACTAGGGTGTAATAATATTTATTAAAATAAATGCAGATCAATGATGGGCTTTAGAATTGCTACATTAATTATTACCTTCCAAGAATTTTCTCAGAGCTGCCATTAAAATAATTAAACCTACCTTTGATTTACAAAGCAATTTGGGATTTAAAAAATCATAATGTTCATGATTTGATGTATTTATTTTCCTCTTTAAACAAGTGTATTGTGCATTTTCAAGAAGATCCTCCTCATTAAAGACTATGAAAGCTACTTATTTCCTAAGGTTGAGACTCTGAGGAGCTTTTCCAAGAAATGGCACATGCATTAGCCTCCAAATTACAGGGTCATGGCATACATCAAGAAATCAGCATTTTCACTCTAAAACACAAACGATATGTAAATATATAATGTGCTCTTGCCAATTTCCCTACCCTGTTTTCTCTTGGATCTTGGAATTATTAAAGACCGTACAGGTGGTTTTCTTACATTTCAGCATTTCTCTTCTATTTTATATGATTGTATTTGGGTGCAGATGCAATGCCAAATAATATGGAAACATAGACTAAAAGTAGATAATATTTCATGTGAAATCTCAGTCTTGGGCATTCATTCATTTCTTCATGCAGTACTTCATCAAATATTTATCAAGTGCCTGGCATTATGTTAGAAGGTGAGACACAAGAATGACAAGGCAGATTCCCTGACTCAAAGAACTTGCTATTTTGTTGAGGATCTGAAAACTTTTAGATTTCCTGACACCTCCATTTATACAGCACTTTCAGGGAATAATTTAACCTGATAATAATAATAATAATTTCTTTATTTTATGCTACAGATACTATGGGTATATCTCTATACACATATACATTTGGTTTACTCACATATTCTACTCTGGTTTTCTATATTCTTTTAGTACTCAATTTTTTCAATTTCCAGAACATACTAAGTGTGTTCCCAGTTGACAGGCTTTGCTATTTGCTCTGCCCTGTACCTCCAATGCTGTCCCCACAGATGATCACATTGCCAGCTCCTTCTTCTCGTTCAGATTTCAGTCCAATGTCAACTCTTCAGAAATACCTGTCTTGGCCATCCCATTAGAGCTGTCTTCCTCCTCCTCCTCCATCCTCAGCCCATGAGCAATAGCATACTCTATCATACCGCTCTTTTCTCTTTTCTTCATATGACTTGACATTATTTGGATCTATCTTGTTGTTTGTCTGTGTAATGCTTAATTATTTGTCTGCTCCATGAGGCTGTAATCCCTCAAGAGGAAGACCCTTGTCTCCCTCAAGCTCACTCTAGTCTCAGTGCCAGGCCCATGGTAGATACTCAACAAATATTTGTCCAATGAATTAAGATTAAATTACTTTTCTAAATATCCATTTCCTTCTTTATCCATGCTCTTCCTTTCATATGCAAAACCTCCTGAAGGCTGAAGTTGCTTTGAGTAGCCAAAGTTGTAAAGATAATACAGCAGAGTTAGCTGCTCTGACCAGATTTATCCTCCAAAAATGTTATCTGTCCATATACCAACAAACATAAAATAATCACCAACTACATATTCGATATGTGTGTGTCCCTGTGTGTGTGCACATACACATACATGTGCTATGGAATATGTTATATATAGCTGCTATAAGAGATGCAGAAGTCTATAGCAGGGTTCTGCCCTCAAGGACAAGGGAGGACATAACAGTTTTCACTGTTGTATTGTACATTATCAGATACAAGTTGAATATCCCAGACTACACATGCTGTCAGAACTTAATGAAAAGGAGAAAGCTCAACAAGTTAGCCAGAGGAGATTTCCTATAGCAGTCCTGAGCTGGACGAAAGAGGCCAGCCTAATGAGAGAGGAGGGTTTGTGTCGGAAGCTTAAGAAAGAGCCTGAAAAATGAGGTTGGTGAGGGAAAAGGCCAACCAAGATTTTTGTATCACTGTGATTAAGTAATGAACATTTGATGAGGTCAACTGTGTATCATTGAGGCCAAGGGCAGATAGAATTTTGGCCACAGTATACAACATCCAAGTTAAAAGAGAGAACAATGAGAGTTAGGGCTGAGAATAGGCCACCAGGTTCAGAAGTAAAGAGGGTCTGTACGCCTTCCAGAGGCTAGACTAATGAAGGGAAGGATGGGAAACTAGATTACTGGGGCAAGTGAGACAGGACATGAAGATGGAGAGGAAGCATCTCAGCTGAGAAGCTGAGCAGAGGAAGGGAGGATGGACAGGAACGTGGGCAGTGGGCAGCAGGGCCCGCCGAGGTGTTCTCCCAAGATGGAAGAGGTGTTCACACAATAAGAGAGGGCGAATGTAAGAGGAGTGGTGAGAGCTAAGAGCCTCAGAGGCACAGATTAAATGAGATCAACTCACAAGTGAAGTTTTGTAAGAAGAAAGACAGCGCTTTCAATAAAGCTAGAGGGTGAAATGAGAGGAAAGCACAGCAAGAAAAAAAATGTGTATGAGGCTCAAAGAAATTTGTACCTCATGCAAATCCCAGCACTACAGCCTTGGATTAATTATTTAACCTTTCTGGGTCTCATTTGCCTCAACGTTAAATAGACAGTAATGCCTACCTTGGTACCATGAAACTTTAAAAGGAGATCATGTTTTAAACTATAAAATGCCATGAAAATCTAAGGGAGTTTACTATCGTCACCATGGTCTCTAGACGTCTTCTCAGATACCTAGTCATCTAGATGGTCCTATTCTCTAACTCCACGAGGAAGAACTCCGTGTTCTTCCTCACCCCCTCGGCACAGTCAACAAAGCACCATGTCTTTTATCTCCCCAACTGCTCCTGCAGGGGCTGCTTCCTTCATGCCCCCTGGTCCCCCGGTTCAAGCCCTCCTTCTTATGGGACTGCTATAATAGTTTCCGGTCTGGATTCTCTCTCGAGGCATTTTGTGACACTATCTCCAAAGGATTCAAAGGTAGATTGGTTATTATTCACATTAATCTGAGCAAATAGATATTTAATTAAGGTGAAAACATAAAATCTATCTCTGCCTGACATTTTAGAGGGGTAGAATCATAGGCTTTGTGGAGGAGAAAGCAAGGGAGAAATGTCTCAGGCAGAACATTTATTGCTCCTTAGATTGTGGGATTCTGCCATTCCACTCTGTCACCTGAACAGATCTTGTGAAAGAGCACCTCAGGAGAAGGAAGAATTTGGACGTTGCGTAACAATGGGTTGGGCTGTTTCATACATAATGAGCTCCTAGTCAGAGGAGGAATTTAAGCATAGACTAAAAGATTCACTCACTCAGTTTTCTGATCATTTGTTGTTATTTTAAACCTTTGCTGTTCGTGTTTAATACATAAAGCTTGTTTTGAGTTTGTAATACCTGAATGTGGCACAAAGTTCAAAAGGCACAAATGGGTAAACTGAAAACACACCCCGCCCTACATTGTTCCCCAATCAATCAACAGTTTCCTTAGTATCCTTCTAGAAATATGCTATGCAATACGTATCCTTTTCTTTTGTGTACAAATGGTAGCATAGTCAACATATAGTTATGCGTCTTGCTTTGACAAAAAAATTTGAAGATAGCTCTTTCTTTTTCTTTTTTAAAGAGCCATGAAATGTGGAGTAACAATTTCGTTAACATTAGGTTGCCTCCAGTCTTTTCATATATATTATATATTTTTATATTTCACATATTTCATCTTATAAACAATGATGCAATGCCTGTCTTTCAATGTGGCTTTTGTACACATGTGAACATATAAATCACTGGTGGTATATAGGCCGTGTCACTGACTTATTTTTAATCTGACTTTTGTCTTCATTGTTCTACAGCAATTGCTTTCTTCAAGGTCAGCCTTCTCAATAGCATCCTTATAAGCAGGGCTTCTCAAATTCAGTGTGCATCCGGAGGGTTTTGTTAAAATATGGATTACAGGGCCCCACCACCAGAGCTTCCAATTCAGTAGGTCTGGGGTGGGAGGTCCAAGTCTTTGCATTTCTAACAATGTCCCAGTTGAGGCTGATAGGGCATGTGGAGACCCAGGCTATGAGAAGCCACTGCCTACTGCATTGACTTCATTGGCCAGTTATTCCTTCTCCTCCTCCTCCCCCCACTGCCTTCCTCCGTACTCTCCTTACCACCCCTTCCTTTTTTCATTCTTCTTTCTCACATTCCTAAATAGGGTGGGTCTAAAGTCCTGACGCTGGCCCTGTTTTGCCCATCCCCCCAACTCTGCCTGGCAATGTCATCCTTTCTTGTGAATTCTATCATCTCCTCTTTTGAAAACACTCTAACTTCTGTCCTATCCTCCACAGTCCCATGCTTTTTTTTTTGAGCTTTCCACTTTTCACTGACACCCATTCTTCCACCTGGCATGTTCTTCTTTCTAGCTTCAAAATGTCTAAATTCCACCTGACCCCTAAGACACAGACCATTTGCCACATCCTCCCTCAGGTCTTCCCTGATCCCCCAAAAAGATGATCTCACTACAGGCTGAAGTATTTAGAAGTGAAGTATAGGGTGTGTGTGTGTGTGTGTGTGTGTGGCAAAATATTAACACTGAGTCAATCTAGGTGAAGGACATGTGGTGTTAATTGTATTAGTTTTTCAATTTTTCATTTGAAAATTTTAAAAATAAAAAGCTGGGAATAAATTTTTAAATAAACAGCATGGTTATCTCTCTCTCTCTAGAACTCTCCTAGCACTTTAGCTCTATCTTCATCAGAGTCATTGTCATTTTCTACCTCATATTACAGGTATTTACAGCTATGTCTCAGCTCCCTACCTAGTCAAAATGTTCTCTGACAGCAGATACTCTGCTTGGCTTACCTGTCCATGAATTCCCACTGCCTGGCCTAAAACATGATTTGCAGCAGGTAAAATGCTTCCAAGGAATGACTGCCCTCTTGCCAGAGATAATGCATAAGGTATTACTGCTAGATCCTCCCAATACGAAAAGGCATTGTGGAAAGAGCACATGCTTCAAACAGCCCAGGGTAGGAATTCAAGCTCTGCTGAGCATTAGTTGTACAACCTTAAGTAAGCTAGCAAACCTCTCTGGGCTTCAAATTCTTCAGTATTTAAATGAAAAATTATATCCACTTAAAAATATGAATACTGCATGATGTATAAAAAAGAACCTGGAAGAATGCCTGGCATATGGTAATCACTGAACAAATATTAGCCATTGTGCACGTACACACACACCAGTTCACGCATGTTAAGTTACACAGCCCTAAGCAGAATTCAGGTCAGAAACCATGGATACTCTCATTCTAACAAAAGATCAAGCTGTTGATATCTTCAGTGAGATGCCTTCCAAAGATTATTCCTTCTATATATGAATTAACTCCAGCTTTATTTATAGCTTTCCCTGCCATCCATTACCTTATAAAACTGGAACAAAGGCATGGCTTTGTTTAAGTTCAATACCAAAGACTCCAGCAAATGTTTACCTTTCCCTTTTAAAGCTTCCATCACCCACACCACGCCCCAGCAAATACATAAAAACGCCATTTGCCCTGCTTTACAGTGTGTATCTCGACCTTTCAAGACCCCTCCCAGGAGCCTCCCCCAACCTTTTCTTTACTTTTGAGATCATGGAAGATGCCTTTTAATATTCTCTAACCTTCCATAAAAGAACTTGTTTAAAACTGGGCTCTACTTAGGCAAAATAATGGGACGTAATTTTTTTTTAACCAGTAATACCTAAGAACCCCATTGCATGCTAGACTGTCTTGTAAGTAGAAAGAGAACTCCCCAGACTGCTGGCAGGAGGTGGGGATCGTTTCGGGGATGAAACTAGGTCATGAACCCACAGGGCATCAAGAGAATGGTCTCCTTTGGCCAGTCCTTTGGTTTCTCTTTTCATCCTGAAAATCAATATTTACATATCTTCTCTTCTCCCTGGTGTCCAGAACTGGAGTTTGGCAGAAAGGGAACACAGTCCATTTACAAACATCCCCTTGGAAGGCGTAATACATCAAGACCACAGAACTGTGATTTTCTAAGGTGCCATGCTTGACATACGGGGGAGCCCAATGAAAACTGATTAACTATTTTAGATCAAAAAGAAATGTTGAAAGGGAGAGGGAAGGAAGGAGGGAGGAAAATAATAATTTGGAACAACTTAATGGATTTGCCATGATGTGATACTGAATTTCAAGTCAGCCTTTCAATTAGCATAACCTTATTTTCCACCCAAAGAGACTGAATAATTTGCAGTGTGCAAGAAGGTTAGACCATCTATGTTTTCTCCAATTTACTACCTTTCAGAGGCTATAACAAAGCACTGTCATTTCCTGTCATTTGAGCTATTTAAATTAAGATAATGAGGGCGGACAGGCTGGTTTTCCTATCCATTAGCAGCTGATTGAGCAAAGCTAGGCTGGCTTGCTCACCACTAGCTGTACCTTGAAAAGACAGCAGTGGGAAGAGAAAGGGTTGACCCATAGAGTGAGAAAAGAAACCTGGACTTCATATGGAAAAAGTAAATCATCCTACATGTTGGCTCTCATTATGTCTCACGAAGAAACAAGTCATGACATGAGCCATCAAATGCCCTCATATGTGCAGGGCAGCTGCAGGGCACTGCTGTGGTATTACATCAACTTCATTTTGTTCCTTAACGATGGATTTACCAATATAGAAGAGGACGGTTCACTCCCAACTTTCACTTTTATTTTCCTGCTCAGCCAGCTGACTCATCTTAGCTCATCCATGGTTTCACCCTTCAGACTGGGTCCCAGTTGTTATATGATACCTCTTAGGTATTAGAGCAAAATCAGAACAAAAAATAAATAAGGCAAAAATAAAGGGAAATAGAGCCCCAAGGAAATATCAACATGCACCCCCTCACCTTGAATTTCTCACAATGTCAAAAATTACATGGAAATCCCTTCCGTAAATCCAATTCATTTAAAGCATCCAAAGAGACCCAAAGATAGAGGAGTCTATCAAATGAATGTTGCTTATGTGTAAATATTTATTTCCTATTTACCAGGTTTGTAAATATGGGTTTTAGTTTATTTGATTTGTTAAGTTGCAAACATAAAGTATATAACCATTGTGTCCCTTTGGCAACCTTCATTTTCTCTGATTATAATCGTCGTTCTTTTTTTTTTTTTTTTTTTTTTTTTATAATCGTCGTTCTTGTTTTGAATTTTTTTTTTATGCTGTGCTTCCTGTATGGTGTTGCAAAAAATAAATTTAAAAAAAAAAAAGAGTAAGGAACAGTCTGTTCAAAACAGAAAAAAAAATGCATAGAAGAAAAGTGTAAAGAAATAATGCAAATGAGTATTCTGGAAACAGGGAAAGGAGCTAGATAAGTAGGGAAAATGGAGAATAAACGTGTAAAGGTATGGAGAAGAAAACACTATTATGTCTCCGAGTTGTAATATTTGAAGGCATTCACTGATCTTCAACTAATACAGAGGTAGAAATTATGCAAATGATGAGATCACTAATGTTAGGCTAATTCTCGCTCGCGCGCTCTCTCTCAGATGAAGAGGGCAAGGAATCCAAATAGTCCTCACTCCCATATCCATTCTGGTCAAGGACATGTATGATGTCAACAGGTAATGTAGCAGAGCAACCAAAGACACGGATAGCGAGAGACCTGTGTGCTAGGCGTGTTGGACCAGTGAGACCACCTTTGTTGGTGGGGAGAGGGTAGACAGAGGGTAGCAAAAGCAGGGTAACTTGATTAAACTGCTTTGCTCAAGGAAAGGGAGCTGATTATTTATTTCCTTTCTTTCTGGACCTCCATATTTTGTACCCTATAGATTTCTTTAAGAAAATCATAGCATGCTTTGTCTTAAAAAAAAAAAAAAAAAAAAGGCAGATTTCCCTTTATTGGGATGTTAAGAGCATGGACTCTGAATTCAGAGGGACCTGGGTTCAGAGCCCACCTTTGCACTTGCCTAATCTTGCAGTCCCGGGTATGTAGAAAGCTGATATTTAGTGGAATCAGAGTCTGAGATGCATAGATCCATGATGACTCTCAGCCTCTCTGCTCCCCACCCCACCCCAATCAGGTCTCAGACTTGCCCACCCCCAATCTTACCACAAAACGTTGTTAACAGGGGATGAAAACATATCCTTATCTGTGCCCTTGGCCCTCTCTAAAATTGGAACAACTTCCTGTCTGAAAGCTTCTCCTGAACCCCAAAATGCAGGAAGAAGGTTCACCACTGATCTTGCAAAGCAGAGGACTGGAATAGCCAATTCCCAGAGCCCCTCCTGAAACTAAACACAGAGGGTGGGAGAAGGGGCAGGATAGGCCTCACCTCAGAGGGTAATTGCTCTACTTCTGCAGGCAGAGGTGTTAGGCTAGAAGGCAGCAAAGAATAGCCCGGGGAGACAGCCTTTCATATTACTGAATTATAATAGACTTTTTTTTTTTTTTTAATCATAGAGACAGGGGGATGGATGAGTAGTGGATTTCCTTGTTTGCTTGATTATTTAACAGTGCTGGTTAAATAATACTGATTTCATTGTGATCATTCCAAAAGGTTTGGCTGCTGAGGGATTAAAAAGGGTTCACGGAAAGAAGTCTCGTTCATCTTAGGTAGTTTATAAACCACTAGAGGGGTGAAGCATAGAAATAGGGGGGCAATTGGTACAGTGCTCCAGGGAAAAGACACAAAAAGGAAACTGTTCCTCAAAGCCCTAAGGATCACCTTTATGCTCTAGTAATTCTCTGTGGTCACACGAGAGAGGTCTTTGTAACACACCGAGCTCGGTTTAATCTTCAAATCATTGTAAACAGAGAAAACGGCACTGGACAAAAATAAGGGGCCCAGTTTCAAGAGTCTCCTTAGAAATCTGGGAGAAAGGGGAGCCTGTAATTAGGGTTTGCTGTGTTCCTGCTCTGGGGGGTGATGTCATCCCCCGGAGAAAGGCAGCACGCGGTGCCAGGAATCTGAGCTCATGGCTCTTCAATAATTCAATAGCGTCTTGCATGGGAATTCCTCATCTGGGGGATTAGTGAACAACAAATGTACTTTGTAGGTACCAGGGTTTGGCTAAGGGAAGAAAGAAAAACTGAAATAACCTTGTAAATGGGAGTTATGTGAAGAATGTAGCACTGCAGTCCTCCCATTAGAATCACATGGATGGGATCTTAATTTGCCAATTTTAATAACCTATTTAAATGACCCTGGCTCCCCTCCCCACCATTTTCCAGCTGAAGAAAGTGAAGCTCAGAAGGAGAAAGTCACAAAGCCAGCTATTCCGGTGCCAGGACTAGCATCTGGATCCCCCAACCCCATATCAGGGCTTTTCCTTCTGTACAACCCGGTGCCCCATCCCCCATCAATTTCCAATCTGTGACATGGTGGACACGCACAACCTCCCCACCTCGATGTCACTGGAGTCATTCCTGGGGACCCAGGGACAACTGTTCACATTATATGAGCTTCCAGACTGCAGACCCTGAGCGGGGAATAAAAGGTCCTGTCGAAGACCAATTTCTGCTGCTTGTGTCATTGTGCAGAAAGACACTGGCACAACCAGCAAAACCAGTTCTGGGTGGAAGAACTCGGTAACAGCTCTGCCAGAATCGTGCTGCAATTGATACTGGAAATCAGGACTTCATTCCCAAACCTTATTTTAAATAATAGTTTTAACACCTTCCCTAGTCAAACTTTTTCCTATAATTAAACTGAACGATTAGAATTTCCGGTCCTTTCCTTCCTCCGTTAATGCTAAGTGAAAAGTAGAAGTAAAATGTAGGTCAAGCAACAAAAGGAAAACATAGGAATGTGCTCTGGAAAAAAATCTATCTACTTTATCATCAGCTCTTTTATACAAATGTGGTAAGATGACCAAATACTGGACTGTTGTGTTTTGTTTTGTTTTTTTGTAATAAATGCACCAAAACTTAAATACGCAAATAGAAGCTGCCAGGCATCACAGTCATCTTGGGAAGGCATACGGTTTTCGCAAATGATGCTCCTGTGGCTCAAGGTCTATTTGTGGAGTCTCTTCTGACATTGTCCTCTTCAAAGCTGGTCTTGTGCAAAAGAAATCTCATTTTTAACCCTAGAGTGGTATTATCCAGCTTGTTGATATGTATTTACATGGGGACCCAAGTGATTTCTGGTGATTTTTGAAACATTTTCGAAGACCACTATTGCGGGCATTCAAAAGGATGGCATAGCCACTCTCTTTAACAGTACCAACCCAAGTCATCCTTTGGTCTGCTGCCAAAGGCCTGGCCAAAGAACCAGGGAATGCTGGCGGGATCCTGGTCCCGTGTCTCCCAGCCATACTGTGTCAACCTCCTTTCCCCAACACTGAAAGCTAATGGAGATGCAAACTGCATATTCAGTTGTCTGAGGGGGTGAGGTTGGAGCATGAAAACTCATATGCCCACTAAGTCCGGGCAGGGAAAGTTCCAGAATAGAGAAGGCTAGAGAGAGCATTAAAGAGAACAGCCAGTACCTCACAAGAGCCACTTGTTACCTTGCAAACAGTTGGGTTCGTGGTTGCCAGATTCTTTAATTATCCAAAAGAATCTGGAAACCTAAATTTTTTTTAAAAAATAATAATCTCCTAGTTATTAAATGTGGGCAAAAATTTAAAAACTTTAAATGTAAGCATGATATACACATATACATTCTGTGGACCAAACGAAGGCTATAGGTCACAAATTTGTGTCCTTTGGCCACACAAACCAGAACATCATGTGACATTGAATGGGGCTGCAGCCCCGAAGTCTACAAAAGATTTCTGTCTGGACATTACCAACAGGAACTCAAACGTAACTGCTCCTGAGAAGAAGTCCATAATATGAAAATCACAAACAATTCCACTGTGAGAGAGATGCCTTTTACTTCTTGTTTTGTTGAAAAACTTTTTCTCAATCATGTGATTTGGGTTTTTGCAGTCTCCTTATTATAAAATCAATATTTTAAAGAAATGCCTTAGGCTCTGTCAGTTAGAAAAAAAGAAATCTTCTTGGCCTACTACATATGATATGGATTTAGCTTTTATGGTGTTTTGTTTTGTTTTGTTTCGTTTTTCTTTTTAAAGCCTTTCTAGTAGTTTGAGGAAAATTATATAGAACTGTCTTTTATTACTTATTGGTTAATCCAGACTGCATACAATTGCAGCAACCAAGTAATAGTCACTAAAAATATATATTACAGGAATAAACAAATTTTGCTACAACAAGCAAACACTGCCATTTGTCAAAGCAAATTTGTGCTTAAATTTGTCAGCTGGAACAACACACATGCACAGACACACATTTAAATAAGAAAAGTGAGCTTCTATCTATGGGAAATGAGTGACATCGTCTTACCTGGGATGAAAGATCAACTCAACCCAAATTAACTACCTCACTGGCTCACTGGATTACCACAGAGCCTCCTTCATTCAATCTGTTCCTTCCGTTTTAGACATTTTCTTTAAAAGGTCCCTATTGACACTAACAGTGAATACATTCACCCACTAGCACTTATTATCTCAGATTGCATGATAATGAAAATTAGGGCTAGGATCACAGCTTGCTTTACACTGACAAGGCTCTTCCAATGATAGGATCCCACTATCTCCCCAATGACTTTGCAGACCTGCCTCTCACTCCTCATACTGCTGTGTGGTTATTGGTACTCCCACCTCTCTCCCCCAGATCATTGGATCTTTACACATCATACCAGTACAATACTTGGTATAGCAGAGACAATTGGAAAACTTTGTTTTGTTTTATTTTGTTTTGAGTGAAGCCCAGAGAGGTGAGATGACTTGCTAGGGATTCTAACCCTGGCCCATTGTGCCCTCGCACAGACTGCCTTTCCTTTCTCTAGCCCAGTAACCTCGCCTCTGAGAGGAGGGGGCATAAAGACAAAGCATGGGGCTTGGGTGAGGAACTTTAAATGGAGTCAGAGTAGACCCTAGAAGACACACTTTCCTTATTGGGTGGGACCTGAGCTCCCACCTATTCCAACGCCTACTCCTTCCCTCGGATGCACTGAGCTACTGGAACATTCTCCAGGCTGCTCTGGCACTCTGTTGCTGCTTGCCCGTTTAGGTCACCTTTCTTGGGCCTAAAGCCAATTTCATGAACATTGTTTTATACATGAGTGAAATGAGACACTGAGCAATTCATCTTCTTCTAAAAGTCATGCCCACAAACTCCCATCCAGTTTCCTTTCTCACCCAGCCTTATCCCAGCTCTCAGACAATAAAGCATTGAAAGGAGTTGTTTACATTGACCTTTTCATTAGTTTGAAGACAAAGGTTTGTAACACCCTCCCTCCTAGATGGAACATAACTAAAGTAGAAAACAAGCTGAGGTTTCATCTGGAACTTTCTCTTTAGAGCAAAATAAGGATCAAGAATCAGAAATATGGAACACAGAAAGAAGAGTGTATGTCAGAGGGGTAGAAGATGGGGGAGGGGGATTATCATTATGTGAGGGATATAAATGATAAATGTTTAACTATTACATTGTTTTGTACACCTGAAACTAATTTTAAAAATTTTAAAAATAATAATAAAAATAAATAAATAAGTAAATAAAAGCAAGCCGCCTAAAAACCAATAAGGCAGCATGCCTGAAAAAAAAGAAAGAAAGAAGAATGGGCAGAGCAGAAAAGTTTGGAGTTTTCATAAACTCATAGACTCGTGGCTGGAAGGCAAATCAAGTATCAACGAGTCTCACTTTTTTATCCAAACCAGTGCAACAATGGACATCAGGGCACACCTTGCTGGTGATTTTACCGTTGCTCTTCTTAACTGTACTGGCATCAGAGAGAAAGAGAAAAAGCTTAGGCAGTCAACAAGAAAAAAATGGCTCAAGGTCACAGAAGTTAAGAGACCTGCAGCCCTGCTTCCTGCCCCCTCCCTCCAGGTTATACCCGAAGGAGTCCAGGGGTCAGGAGGCATGCCCAGTCACATACCGATGAAGACATTAGCTCTGAATTTTCTTGCCTTTAAGAAAGGCAGCCATTAGAGAAAGACTGGAAAAAAATCTGCAGTGCAGGTAGAAAAGGGTTTCTGGCCTACTCTTACCAGCACCAAGGACTAAAATGGAGTCTGGGAGGTTTGGGAAGGACACGTAGCTTGGGACATTCTGCAGGAGGCCAGAGAGGAACAGGTATACTCCCTTTTCTCCTTTACCCCCCGAAAGGCAATTTAGCTGCTCATAATTGAATGTGAGCGACTTCTAGAGAAAGGTAATAGGTTCGTTTCCTATTGTCCTCAAGTTAACACGTCTTTTCCTACCTATAAATGCTTTGTAAAAAATCATCCACAGAGAAAGGACATTATTTAAAAGGTCTGAACAATGAATCAATGCTCCTTTTCCACTCACCTTTGCCTCTTCATTCACATCCCAAGTGAAGGAAACAGCATTATATGCAATCTCTTCAATGTTTCCAATGGTATTGAAGCTCTCCTTGTAATCAGCTGTAACATTAAGAAAGAACAAGGTTTGAAAAGAGTAAGAGTTACAGTGACATGTATTGAACTATCATTTTCCAATGGGGAAATGGAAACTGCCTCTTCTCCTGGCTTTCTCTATGGCAACAGTTAAGAATTTATGTTTGCTATTCTTTTATAATATCTATAAGAATGTAAGCATGTTCCTCGATTAAAAGAGTAAATCTAGGTGAAGCAACGTTCCTAACTGATTTGTTCATTAGTTTCATTTTTAACCAGGTTTCCAAAATTATCGTTTTCTTTTCTTCCTGAGTCCTTCGTTCCTCTCCTACTCACTTTCCTGCCACTTAATTTTGCTGGAAGCACCAAAATATCCCACAGGGATTGTTTTGTAGAACAGAACATTGTGTTTAACAGCTATGTAGTGTCATCAGGACTTCAGTGAAGAAATTCCAAGAGAGTGCTGCACAACTTATTTTTTAACTTCTTTTTGGACTTGGCTACAGAAAGTTGAGATAATCATACTCAGCTCACTATCACCACCTGTCCATTTAAGGCCCTCTCTTCTTCATTTCTCTATTTATGGAATATTTATTTACTCTTTTTATCCCCATTATCTGCCTCCATAAACACAATAGCTATTAACGTGTTGGAGATATAGTCTTATGAGTTGTGTTAATTTGCCTGTGTACACAGCTTTCATTCTCACAGATTGTGTTGTGCTATGGCTAGGATTGCCAGATCTAACAAATATTCAGGACATACTTATCCTACAAAAGTATTTGTTGTATATCAGAAATTGAAATTTAACTGGGCACCTGTATTTTATGTGGCAAGCCTAGCTCTGGCCCTTTCCGAGTCTGACCGCACGCCTGTTTCTAACTGCAGCTGCACAGCACTCCATGGTGATCGTCAACCACAAATCATCCCCTCTCCCCAGAGCTGAACCCTTTGGTGGTCTCTAGCTCGCTGGCACCACAAGAAGACCTGCCACAAAAATCTTTATTACTCACTGTGTCCACTGTCCCTGCCTTAGTTGGTCTTTAGGTCTGGTCACAATATTCCTTGTCTTAATGCTCACTGCTTCCTGAGGCTTCCAGTATGCTTACCACCTGGATTTTTCTCCCTACTCTCGGCCTCCTTAGATATGACATCCTACCTTACTGCTGTCCCTTGTGTACTAAATAAACATTGGTCATGTCCTGCTTGTGTAGCATCATGCAAAGGCCCATCTGCTTTTCTTTTCTTTCTTTTTTTTTTTTTCAAGGAGGGTGCAGCCCACAGTGGCCCATGCAGGGATTGAACCGGCAACCTTGGTGCTACCAGCACCACGCTCTGACCAACTGAGCTAACCGGCCACTCCCCTCCCCCATCTGCTTTCATTTGAGGCCTGGTTTATTCACAAATTGATCACCTAATCATGTATGTTCTTTCTCTGTAAGCTTCCATGATTATTTTTCTAAACTGAACCTCTGATCATGTGCTTTTTATCATTTTTTATAAGGCTAAATCTCACACCATGACCTATCGTGTAGGCCCTACACACTTCTCTGTGCCATCATACCCCACCTCACAATGGCGGTCCGAGGAAGGCTCGATTCTAACAGCATTGGTGGTCTATTTGTATATAAAATCTTTTTAAATACTTTTCTTTCTGAGTTAGGAGTTAGTTACTATAACTGACTTTCACGATATATTATAAAGTGTGCATTGTCTACAAAATCTGACATGTTTTTGGCCAAATGGTTGTTTCCTCATCCCGTGTTCGGCTAAGTTGCCCTATCACTCCAGGGCTGGTGGCTTCTCGAGGCTTTAACAAGTTTTCTATGTTAATGGCGTGAAATTTTGAAGTCGGCTTTCCTAAAGTTCACACATCTAATCATTTTTAGCCATTCCCTCCTTATTTATCACAAAATCTATCTTCATGTGGTCCTTTACCAAGATTTTAACTACTTTCTCTTAATAGAACTTAAGAGAAGAAATACTTAACAGAACTTCTTCTGTTTATGTGAATTAGGTTGAAAGGAGTAGTACTCCTATTTGCTTTTTCTGTTCATAATATAATAAAACAAATTCAATAATAATAATAATAATTTCATAATAATCCATAATAAAACAAAGCCAGTTTGATTTTGTTTTTTAATAAAACTCCTTATTATGGGCCCTGATTAATGGTTGGTCACAGAAAAACCTACTTAGATGTGCTCTCCAGAAAGGCCCTCCAGACTCACCGTAGGTCATGTCATTCTAGACGCCAACCAGAATTCTGTTTCCCCTTTCTCATTAAATTTCTACTTTTTTGGCCAATCCCCTGAGTACAAAGTGCTATCCTAATGATGTTATATTTGCGTTTCTTCTATCGCTTATGAGTTCAAGCATATTTTCACATCCAGTATAGCCAGACGTCTCCTTATATAAACTGCCTGTTCATGCCCTTTGTCTATGTATCTGTTGGTTTCCCAGGGAAACTTTAAAGCAAAACTATATACCTTTACATTTTAAATAAAACAAACACACTTTACTATAAAATCTAGTGTGTATACCATAGGAAAGTCAGAACCATGAACAAGCAAGAAAAATGTTTAAAAGCAGCCACAATCTACTCACCCACAACCACTAAAACACATCTGTATATACTTCATTTTTCCTATCTGTCTCTCTCTCTTTTTCCAAAATATGTCAATATTTTTACAGTGCTGTACCAATTATTTTTAATTTGCTTTTTCCTCCTACTATGTCAATAAATAAACTTGTGAAAAATACTTTTAATGGCCAAATACTATTATATTGAATTAAAATAAAGTGCTATAACTTTACTTTGCTCTTGTTGATCACTTAAATGATGTCCAATACTTTCTTACCTTAAATATCACTTCATTTAATTACTTAATTATTTCATTAAGATATATTCTCAGAAGTGAAATTTATAGGTCAACAGCAAATATATTCTTGAGGCTTTTTCATTCGTTTTGTTAAATTGTCCTTGGAAAGGATGAAACCATTTATATTCACAATAACAGTGTATGAGTTCTTATTTCTTTCCAAATTGATATGCAAAACATGCTAACGTATTTGAATTTGCAATTCTTTGATTGCTAAAGAGGTAGAACCCTCTTTTGCTTGCTTTCTGGCTCTTGGTGTTTCTTTATACTCTTTCTCTTTTGTTTTTATTTTTATTCATTTATCCAACAAATTTCTTGTTTTGTCCTTTGCTCATTTTTCTCTTAAGGTGTTCATATTTTCTTATTGATTTTAAAGTAAATATTTAAAGCTAAGAGATAAAATAGAAAGCAAAAGAAAACCATTTTATAATCTACAAATTTAGAATAAGGCTTTATGACTGTATTGGGGACGATTTTAAATGCAAACCAGTGCATGATTTTAAATGCAAACCAGCAGGCCAGCCAATCTATAAAAAATCTGAAGAGCAAAGCAGACCACTGAATTTAAAGAAATTGAGTTCCCCGATTCTTCATAGGTATTTATTTTAAAAGAATAGTCTTGCAATTTTGTTTTTAAGTCTTTAATAAGACTTAAAAACAAACCAAAAAAACCTTTTAGGTCAATCATAAATTAAGAAAGCAAATATATCTAGAAATAAAGACAAACCAAAGTGGTTTCGTCCAACACTTATCCTCGATGTCCTAAGTTACTGCATTATAAGGTTTTATTTTTTCCGTAGCTTCTGCACCTGAAGATTTTCTCACCTGAAAAAAATGTACTAGCTCAGAAAAGAAAAGAATTTCTTTTAAAAGCAAATGCAATACCAATACAAATAAAATGCTTTCTGGTTGCCCTAATCTTACACAGGGTCTCGTCACTTTCTCTCTATCATAGTCACTTAATCAAAAAATGTATTAAACTAGTATTTACTGTATGCCTGCTAGGTGCCAGATAAGTGTCCTCCCACTTGGGAAACAGCATAGAATAAGACTAGGTCCCTGGTCTTGTGAATCTTACAGTCCAGAAGGAGACAGAATATAAATAAATTGACAAGTAAATAAACAACACTATTTGTCTACTTATTTACACAAACAACAGATGATGTTTAATCTACCTTTTCATGCCAAATACAAAACACAAAAAGATTGATGAGGCTACTTTTTATTGGGTGGCTGCACTACCTGTTTATTGCCTTCATAGCACATACCAATATTTTATATATTTACTTATCACCAGCATTTCCCATTGGCTATATATGTTATAGAAGGGCAAGGGACTTTATCTTAAATACCGCTGCTCTCTCAGTGCTTACCATCATACAGACTAGCTGCACTCCATAAGGTAGCTGAATAAATGAATAAGTGAATGAACGAATCCACAGACATTCTAAACAAAAAAATATAACTAAGAGATGATGTCACACTGTTCTCTACCCTTCTGCAATACAAGTAATGCCTATTCATCTCTATCCTTTGTTTTCAGTCTCTAAGCCATTTACCTACAGATGGTAAAATAGCTCTACCACCTTTTCAGGACTACGTTTCCTAAAAGACTAAACAGCTTCTGCATACTGACGTTGCCTGGTCCACAGGCATACTTGGGTCCAATGAATAAAATGCTAAGAGATGTGTCTCCTGTTCTGAAAACTGTGTTAATGCCCTTTGATAAGTGTTGTTTGCTTGAGGGCTTATGACCTATGGTGTAAAAATAGGAATTCAACAACCTGGTTTTTAAGCCTTCCTTAACTGAGTTCCTCAAGCAAGTGTCTCAAACCCAAATTTTGTAAATGTTGCCATTTGCAACGAGTAAAAGGCACTGTAACGAGCTGGTGTAATGAACTTGGTTTCTTAGAGCTGCCACAATCTTGGAGGCTTAAAACAACAGAAATTTACTCTCTCACAGCTTTACAGCCAAAAGTTCCCAACCAAGATGTTGGTTCCTTCTGGAGGCTCTGAGGAATAATAGGTTCTGTGCCTGTCTCCTAGCTTCCAGTGGTTGCTAGCGATCCGCGATGTCCCTGGGCTTGGAAATGCCTCACTATAATCTCTGCCTCTGTGTTCAAATGCTGTTCTCTTCTGTGCGTCTGTGTCTATTTCTCCGTTCTCTGCTAAGAACTTGTCATTGAATTTAGGGTCCACCCTAGTCCAGGATAATCTCACCTTGAGATCCTTAATTACGTATGCAAAGACATTTTTCCCCAATGAGGTCATATATACCTTCGGGAAGTTAGAACATAGACGTATCATTCTTGAGGATCACCATTCAATCCCCTGCATCTGGGATTCCCCCTTATGATCGGAAGTCATGGGCTTTTAGTGAATGGCTTGTTTTTACATGATAGCACCATAGCTGAAAAATAATCACCCCACTTTAAAAGAATTAGAAAGGACATTAATTGTGAAAACATTACATTTTGATTGGGCTTGTTTTTTCTTAAAAAATGATGAGACACCATAAAAGCTACATGTGTCATACACTGGTTTGTAAATATCTAATGACACTAACATCTACTTGGTGAGGCAGAGGAGATAAATAGGAAAATGGCTGAAATGTTTCCAAAAAACAGCATGATGGAACAAAATTATGATTGGCTGAAGTGGGTCTCTAAAAAATGTATGCCAATTGAATCTGAGTTAAAGGTAGTTCTTATTAATATTAGTAATTTGTACAGAAAGGGACAACCCTAAAGTACATAACTCGTTTAAAGCATCGGGAAGAATGAAACCGTAGGAAGAAGAAATGGGAGTCTGCTAATGAAATAAAAGCAAAGTTGATCTCATTGTTAATGTCATGTTGCCAGCGATATAACTAAACTTTCCAGGATCCTCTCTAAGACCGTGTGTGCCCTTGGAGTGTCAGAGTGAGGAGTGCAGGAATGCACAGCCATATACATCCTCTAGGGCACCTTAGGGTGCCCCCCAGAGAGGTAGGATGAGTCTGGATTCCTGTACCTTATGTGCCCGAGTGAATGTTTTATAACAGTGCTTCTCAAATGTTGGGGTGCATCAGAATCATCTGTGGGGCTTTGGTAAAATGCAGTTGGCTAGGCCCACTTCCAGAGAGTCAGTAGGTCTTGGATGTGGCACAGAATTTGCCTTCTGAGCTCCCAGGTGGGGTGATGCTGCCCTTTTGCAGACTACACTTTGGGTAGCACTGTTCTATGGTGAACTGAAATGATTGAATCCTTTGGGTGCATTTGGTTCACTCCACACATGGTCTTAGAAAGCACTATGTCTGTCGTTGAGGTCTTACACCATCAGTGAAGTCCATGTGACAGATTGTTCTCCTTCCTAAAAGATTACCCCTATTGGGTGGACACAAACACCACATATACGAGCATCAGGCAATTACCTATATGGTGAAACCTGAGTACCACCTGCTCCAAGAAGTCTGCTTGTTCTCAAGTCTGGAATACCATCCTAAAACACTCATCCCTTTGAGTGAAGGGCATTGTCATCTCCTGATATTAAAATGCAGATATTCTTGGGATATTAATAACAGCCACAAACAGAGAACTTACTAAGTGCCACACCTTTAACCAAGGTTACCAAATCTAACCCTCACAACCACTCTGTAAGGTAGATTCCTCCTATAGAGAAGTTGCGGCTTGTAGAAAATCACATGGCTGGTAACAGGCCAACCTGTGATTCGAATCCGGGTCTGTCTGGTGCCCAAAGCCAAACTTTTAACCACTGCCTGTATTTATCTTGCAAATCAAACAATAAATTGTCACCAGATATTAACACCTTACAGAGAAAAACCAGCACACCCTGCATGGCAACTAGCTGGTAGAGAAGTGCTGAGGAAAGTTCAATGAGGCAGACAGACTAGACATTTTAGGATGATTGCAAATTCTTTGACAAAGGAGGGCAAGGCTGTGTTGCTGCACTGGAGAGGAGCATAGAAAATATCTCCATATCTTGTAGGCACTATGAAGACTGAAAGAAAAGTTCCAAAGTTAGCCCTTCTGAGGAAACGGGGAGGGGAATGAGGATAAATTTTACAGTGTTTCAGCAAAGGGCAGCTGAGCATAGGTGAGTGTACAATGTTTTCATGCGTGTTTCAGGCAAGTTACATTCTGCACAGAAATGGCGGCATTGGATTCTATTTTAACTGTCATGGACAGCAGGATGGTAAATTGTTTTGTTATCTTTTTTATTTTTTGCATATAATCAGTAGTCTATTAATAGACTTTTGTAGATTGGGTTTTCTTCAAACTGGTTGTATGTGTAAGTGTGATTCTGGACTGCCATCAAAGGAACTTTGAATTCTTTCACCTTAATTAAGTTTCACATGCTTGGTAAATTATAACTACCCCCTTTTAATTATTTTTGTATATATTGTTGGAGATTAAAAGGAGTGGTATAATTAATATAAAAATTGCTTCTCTTCTAAAAGCTGTACATTCTGTCTGGACTAGTGAAATAACGAACCTGGAATGCTGAAAATAGCTCAGGGCACTACTGCTAATTCTGTGTGCATACATGGCCGCCGAAGATTTGTTTTCAAAGCTAAGAACTCAGTGTAGTTTGTATATTTCGGGTCAGGATATACAAGGAAACCATTTGTAGGGCAGCACCCAAAGCACAGGAAGAAAGGACACTGGTGGTGGAGACACACAGACCTGAATTTAATTTCCGTCTTCCTCTCACCAAGCCCTGCGACCTTCAGTGAGTTATGGAACCTCTCTGAACTTATATTTCCTCATCTACAAAAGAGAGACAATATCTAAGACAACAGGCCCTGCTAGTCCCCCAGGGCATGTTGGGAACAACGCTGCTCCCTACCTCCCCCATCTCACCTGTCCTCAAACCTCTGTTCCCCTCTGTCTGCAAAGGTCAAAGAGGATCAGCTGAAAGGCAGGAAACCGTCAAGAGCCATTCTAGGAGGATTCGCTCTGACTTGAAATGGGTAGAATAAATAAACCTTAGTCCAAGTAAGTTCTGAGATTTTTTTTTCTGTTTTTCAAAATCAAAGCAGCACCTTCTTACGGTAAAACCTGAATGACTCACAAGAACTCTAATGAGTTATTTCCTTTACAATGCTTTTCCCAAGTCCGAGGTAACCTGGGTTTCCTCAAGTATATTGACACTTGAGCTGAGTTTTAGAGGCACTAAATGTATTTCCATCATTTGGTCCTGGCCCCTGAGCAAATAATAGGAATAGCACCAGTTTTTGAGAGCCGAGTGTGTGCTAAATATATATACTTCACAGACATTACCTTTAACAATTCTGATCAGTAGCTTTTTTTATTAATCCTACTTTGTAGAACAGGAAACAAGAAAATGTATTAAGTACCTCCCCTCCCTGACAGTTTTTAAGGGGCCAAACTGGAACCTAAGAAGTTCTGTCTACATACAAAACCAGAGCCCTTTGATTTCTGTAATATACAACCTTTCAAATGAACACCTTTCCATACATAATCTGGAACAATGATGGCTGAAATTATGAAGACATAGTTTGTGACTCAGAATGTGACTCTTCAATATCAAAGCAGGAATTAATAATATCATTAGTATTTACTCTCCATGGTTTATTATCATACCCTCACAGATATCATTTAAGATGGGATCTTTCTTGGAATTTTCCCTTTAGGCTAAAGTTGGCATTTTATTTGTGTTGGATTCACCTTTCTGTCTCTAGAGAAGGAATTGTATAGGCCAATGTTATAGCTTTCCATTGTATTAAGCATAAATTTAGAGTAAGAAAAGCATTTTACATTGCAACCCATTACTGTGTTCCATGTATGTTAGTATTTTTAATTCTATTTGATTTCATTTTTCTAAGAATGTTGATCCTGATCTGTAAACTTGATTTCAAACTCACAATAGTTTAGACCCATGTGTAGACCTATGTGTAGACACATAAGCACACATGCTTATGTGCCTATATATGCACCATGGATGGCTTCTAGCTCTGAATTTAAATCAACGAGATGGGCTTAAAATTAAGCTCTTCTCATTCATCTATGTTACTCACTGAGATTTACCTTCAATCTATTTTGTCTCTTCAAACTATTTGGTCTCTGAAAAAATAGTGCCTGGGTGGCTGGATGGCTGAACAAACAGTTCTGAACAAACAGGGTTGCTGGTTCGATTCCCACATGGGCCAGTGAGCTGCACCCTCCACAACTAGACTGAAGACAACAAGCTGCCGCTGAGCTTCTGGAGGGGCAGCAGGATGGCTCAGTTGGTTAGAGAGTGAGGTCTCAACAACAAGGTTGCCGGTTCAATTCCCTCAAGAGATGGTGGCTGCGCCCCCTGCAACTGAAAACGGCTACTGGACTTGGAGCTGAGCTGCATCCTCCACAACTAGATTAAAGGACAATGACTTGGAGCTGATGGGTCCTGGAAAAACGCAGTTCCCCAATATTCCCCAATAAAAATTTTTAAAAAATAATTTAAATAAATAAATAAATAGTGCCTGATAACTTTCTGACAGTTTGTTGAATGAATGAAGACATGGCTAGTACTTTGGTAAATAACTTATTCTTGTACACTGTATGAACTAGTCATGTTTTATTTTAATTTCCCATTCTTTCTCTTGTTATTTAATATACTACCTGTCTTAAGGGTAGGTGTGGGGACGAGAAGTTATGGGCACTTAGGAATAGAAGTTACTGCCTAAAGTGGCTAATAAGCTGTAATCATCTCAGACCTACAAACAGGGCTCCCTCCTTCTAGAACAATAGTTCCTAACCTCTTCCCACCCCAGATAATATTTCCAGAAACTGTAATACTTCCCGGTTAAACCAACACTAATTTATAAAAAAAAATTAAACTCTTTCTCAAATAATGTTACTTTATTAGTAGCAGTAAGTCTTGAGAATTGCTGTTCTATGATAAAACATTCAATAGTCTCTCAAAGACCAACTCTAGTGTCAGAAATGATTTTCAAACACATATAACTGTATTTTGAGTTGCAGACTGAACAGATTCAAACAAAAGAAATGACTTTTAAGTAATTGGAGGTGCAGGTCACAGACACGTTACAAGAACTGTAAATCCTCACATGGATTATCTTTTACTTAATTTGAACCACAAGCACAATCCCTTCAACTACTCAAGATCCACTCAGATTAACTTCTATTTTCAACCTTTCCAATTGCCCCTGGCCACCCAATCACACAGAAAACTGGTTAACACACATAGGAAGGTAAGTCTGTTAAGTGTGTGATGGGGGGGCTGGGGTGGGGGGAGACTGCATTGGCTATTCTAGTTTGTTACATGAATGATTTTTGCAATAACTGCTATTTGAATTACTCATTGTGCTATTCCTGCTTATTTTCCATCAATTATTAGAGGATGTAGATATTATTTTAAAAATTGAAATTCTAATTCTGTTAACTACCATGTTTCCCCAAAAATAAGACCTAGCTGGACAATCAGCTCTAATGCGTCTTTTGGAGAAAAAATTAATATAAGAACCGGATCTTATATAAGACATGGGTCTTATAGTAAAACATTATAGTAAAATAAGACCGGGTCTTATATTAACTTTTGCTCCAAAAGATGCATTAGAGCTGATTGTCCGGCTAGGTCTCATTTTTGGGGAAATATGGTATACTTCTTGAAGAGGGTAAATTTGTCCTTCCAAGGAGGGAAGCTGTTGCTGCTGTCACTGTTTTCCTCTGTAATGCTGACCGCAGCATCTGGGGACTGTTGGTGAGAGTTCAACTGAATCAGCAGCCACCTCAGAAAAGCTGCATAAGCTCTCTAAGCTGGTTTCCTGATCTGTGAAATGGAAAGAAAACCAGCACCTACCTCACAGGATTGTCAAACAATGATGAGATGCCCATTTATTTAGCACTCAGTTATTTCAATACTTGTCTTTTCAAGAGCAGAAAAACTAGTGGCGGCTCCACATTCCTGGAGCCTGTTCAAAGAACTTTCGTCAGATTAGCTTCACCGTATTTTGGCTTCTGCAACCTCAAAGAGCTTGATTTAATTTTGGAAAAACTTTCCCTTGGCAAGTTTTAGGTTTTGTAAACAAAGAAGAAAAACTTTAGATTTGCCTAATTTCACACTTGGGGGTACTGAGAAGACCGTAAATTTCTTTCTGTTGAAAGGCACAGTGAGAGAGAGGCTTCTCATAAATGCTGGAGGACGACTGAAAAAGACCAGCTCTGTAGTTTTGTTCAGTAAACAGATGAGTCTCATGAAATTCTCGGACTGTATCTCCAGATATTTTGTAATATTTTAAGCTAATCAAATAATATTTAAAAATGTGAGACCATTGGGTTATTTGAGGTTTCATTAAATGCATCTCTGAAGAAAGAAAAATATTAGGCCCCAAGCAAAAAACATGAAATCAAACAAAAGCATAGATTATGTGTTTGAGATGAAAGCATGTTCTTGTGTAGCTAAAGATATAGAAAAGGTCCTACCAACCAATTAGAGGAAAAACAATGTGGTACCCGTAATGTGGGGGGGGGAAAAATGGAATACAAGAAATAAAGAATTTTACAGTATTAAATATGATGGCTCTATGAAGTGGTTTTAGTTATCTTTCTCTCTCTCTCTCTCTCTCTCTCTCTCTCTCTCTCTCTCTCTCTCTCACACGCGCGCATGTGTGTGTGTGTGTGTTAATTTTGAAAGCTCATAATCTAAACCAGTATCTGTTTATGGGACCGTTTTACCTTCTCATTAAAACAGATTCTCAGAGGGGTCTTCCACTAGTCTCTCTGTAACATTCCTTCTGGTTAACCACTCAAGGTTTAAAATTATCAGCAGGAGGAAAACTCTTTAACCAGAAAAGGTTTATTAAACCATAATGTCCTGGAACCAGATAAACACACTTCCTAAGAGCAATGAAGAAAAATGGTAAAGGACCACATTAATTGTAATATTTAATTTTCAAACACAGCTACCTTTTTTTTGTTTTGGAAAATTTGCTTTTAAACAATTTCCTATTGCTTACTTCAGGGAGATCATAATGATTTCTAGTTAAATTAAAAATGAGTCATATCTCCCAGTTTACTCGTGTAATATAATATTTCTATGCAAGCAATTAAGTCTTAAGAGTTGTTAAACAAGTTTCATCAAAAGGGCTATAGGATAATAAAATAATATTTAAAATATAACAAAGCAAAGTACCAAATACATATTTAGTCCCCTCGCATCTAGAAAAATATGACCAAAATGGATTCAGCATGGAAGAGAATGCAAGACCCCAGCCTGATTTCCCAGTTAGCTAAACGTGTGCCTGCTTACTGTGTTACCTAAATACACAAAACCACACCTGGGGTTTTGGTCATCAACTAGTTGACACCAGTTGCGTATCTCTTCCGTGCCAGGCTCTGTACTGAGTGTTGGGTATACAAAGGTTTAAAAAAAAAAAAAAATACTCTCTCTACTCAAGAAGCTCAGCATCTAGTAGGATGGACAGAATGCAAACTGATAAACCAAGTGAAACATGGCAAAGAGCTATTGTCTATATATAAACCAAAACCTGTGGAGGGAGCAGCTGACTCTGCAGGGAAGGATTTGGACGATCTCACCCAAGTGGGGACAGACAGACGAGGCCTAAAGGGGAAATATCTACCAGGTGAAGGAGGGAGGGAGGGCTATTCTAGGCAAGGAGAGCCTCCGAGAAGGAACAAAGGAGAGGCTGGAAGTAACCAGGAAAGTTAGTGAGGGGCAAAAATAGACCTATAGATTTGGCATTAAGAAATTTTTTAATAAAAGACAGGTTATGCTGGACTGAGACATAAGTAGTCATCTAGGATGTGGGGTAGGCACATGGAGTTCCTTTTAAGAAACATGGAATGGAAGGTAAGAGGAAAACCCAGCAATAGCTTGAAAGGTAGTCTGAGAAGAGCAGATCCTGGACAAACGGGCAGTTTGTGAAATCTGGAGCTGTCCTGGAACCTTCCCTGGGGGTCTAGAAAAATACTACTGAGACCCCTGGATCGCCCCAGGCAAACGCGACAGGAAGTGTTTCTCTCCAGGGCTGTTGTCCCCAACAAAATGAGCTTCTAGGAGTCACACAGAGACATGCATGCAATAAATGAAAAGGCACAGTGGCTGGATTATTATTGAAAATTAATATATTCTGCCTGAACTGAGATTAAGTTTAAATACTTGCATTGTATAATGTTTTAAAATATAATGTAATAGCCTACCACACTTTCATCATATAAATATTTCCTAACCAAAGTTGAAGATGAAAAAGAATTTTCAGCAACTGTGGCTACAACACTTGTCTGTAAAACAGGGTGACTCTCACAACAAGCATGCTTGTGATGGCAGCTCGAGCCAAGGAAACAGAGCAAGACCCTATGGAGGAAGCAGGGATCAAGGTCACTCTTCTAACTTAGCTCTCTCACTGCCTAGGCTCTCACCAGCAGGAAGGGTTTATGTTTTTTGTTTTGTTTTATTTTGTTTTGTTTTGTTTTGTTTAAGTTGGGTACTCTCAAGAGGTTTGGTTTGGTTTGGTTTTGAATCAAATGTATTTTTCATGTCTATTCAAAAGTGTGGAAACAGTCTAGGAAAACATTAAAAATCGAAATTCCATTTACTTGAGTTGTTTTTAAAGGAAGGTAGACCAACACTTTCCCAACTGCAGGGAGAGAGCAGGTCTGTATAATCCTGGGAGAGGACAGCCCTCCAGAGAACAAAACTAAATGGCTGGGTGAAAAACCCGGGTGAAGAGAGAGGTGAGTTGCAATGCATTGTCTCCTAGCCTATTTGGGCCATGAATTCACGTGGACTACCTGACCTTCGGAAATGCGGCAGCTTTCTCCCCAACCCTCTCTCCAGTCTCCACCCTCCCACTTCTGCACACGTCTGAGTAGCTCAGCCCAGGTTTGGCTATAAAAAATGCAAGAAAGCCTACTTGTGAGGCACGTCCAAGTCAGCCTCCTCTAGAAAATTCAAAGAAAAAAACAGTGTTAATTTTAATCACAATTCCTGTTTGAAAGTAGAGTATAACTCCAGACTGAAGAGAGCTCCTACCCTGGACAGATCAGCCAAACTGAATAATTCACAGTAGTCAGCGAAATTCTGGGTTTGAGAGTCTTCTGATAGGCTTCTCTTTGAATCCTCCAGGAAAACTATTTAGAACTAAACTTGAAGAAACGTTTTGACTTAATTGGAACTTAAGTTTTCATGGAAAGCTTTCCCTTAATATAACGCTGCTATCAACAGAGCACAATTTAAAAACTGGCTCTTAAGAAATAGATCTGTATGAGAGCAGAGATGAAAATCCTATAATCACATGTTAATAACCAAAGATGTACTATAATTGCCTGCTAATTACCATGGGAAACTACAGGATTAATATCAATGATATAACTAATACATCCTGATGTATTATAATCCCCTACTGGGAAAGACTACTGGGAACCAAAATTAAAGACAGAGATTAAATAAAGAGCAAATGGTTAGTTTCACAATTAACTATAAAATTATGTCAATAATCGTTACATTGGACGTAACTGCAAAGTAATAATGCTTATTTGGATGTGCTTTTGGAATCAGTCTCATTACGTTACAATCCAGACCACCCATTCTGAAAATGCAAACCCCATAAAGTTCATTATTTTAGACCATGTGCATTGTACAATAGTAAAGATTCTTAATTCTGGTCGAGAGAGAGAAAGCCTATGTGAATGTGCCTCAATTGATCTGTTGTGGCTTCTGGCTCTCTCTTTCTATAAAGTGAATATTAGTCATTGAACCTCTTCTAATTTTCCTTCCCTGCTTGAAAGGGAACAAATGAAAAACTGCCTTCCCCAGAAAGCAGCTTTAGAATTGTCTACCGTTTCAGTAGACTTGACAGGTAGTCCAGTTCATTGTGTGATTTGTGATTCATTTCAAATATTTTTTAAATGGCTCACACTATGCAAAACTGGGTAACTCCACTATGCAAATAAGTCCCAGGGAACTGCTACCCTGCTCTCTGTGTAGATGGTGACTCAAATTTATCATGCCCCTGGCTGAACTCAGCGCCAGGCCAGCCTACGCTCGCTCTCTGGCCACTCGGCTTCTCCTGACTCCCCTGCCTCAGGGCAAGGCATCCACCTGGTGACAAAGCCGCACTTTTTTTCTGTGATCCTTTTCTTTTCCTTTATCCCCACAAGCAGGCACCATGGAGAGTCTATCACTTCTAGCATTTGTCTCTCGTTCCTGAGTTACCTTTGTATCTCCCCTTTTCACGCTTCATTCCTCTGGGTACTAGTCTTTCACCGGCTATAACTGATCTCCCCATTGCATCACTTTATCCCACTCCCCAGGCTGGCCCAAAATTACCTCCCTGAAATACAGACATCATCCCATTACGGTCCTGCTAAAAATCCTCAATGATTATCAAAGCGCCTGAAATCAAGTACTGCAATTCATTAAAGAGGAATGTCCGTTCATCACAATATTCTACTTGCCTATTATTTCTACATATTTCCTTCTGTCTATCCTTATCAGAGTCCTTCGGGTACTGATGTACAAATGGAACTCATCCTCTTGGATGAATGACAACAGGTAGATACAACTTTTATTATCTCTCTCTTACGTATTCCTGGATCTCTAAAATCTACTCCATTCGACCACAGAAAAACATGGATTACACACAAGGTATGCTTATTACACTTCGATATAAAAAAAGTACACACACAGACACACACTTCAATATCTCCCCAACAAAACTACAAAAGAGGACTTTATAGACTCAAGATAGTTTCAAAGCTGTAAAGAGCCTAATTACTCTCCATATCTGGTGTGCTGAAGACCTAGGGGTGGGTCTTTGCAGAGGAACTGAAACAGCATTTGCCCAATATTCTACCTGCAGCTCTGAGGTTTGCCACCAGGGCACACAGGTGGCAAGAGTCAATGGCCTCGACCACGGGAAGTCCTTAGACACCATGCTGAGCTCAATCAGCCTCCTCTGGAGACCCAGAGGCTCCTTCTAGATCTTGAGCTTCACATCCCTGCCTCCCTAGGATTCCCCCTGAAAAAGCAAACCTTTCCTCAACTACCAAATCCTTCTTTCTCACTTTCTCAACCCCCTTGACTCCGGACTTCCTCCCTTCACCCTCCCTGTATTGGCTGAATCGATAAACACTCCCACTAGCAAGTGTGACAGTTTCTACCCCTTCTATCAGTGCTAACAGCTTCTCAGACTTAATGAAATAATTGACCAATCTCGTTTTGGTTTTTCTGTCTTGGCTCCTGTACCTATTATGCATGTGTTTTTCCCTTCGCTTGTAGCACCCTCACCCACATTTTTCATCTCAGATGTTCTTATTATCCTTTCAGAGAGGTCTCAAAAACATCTCAGGGAAGCGCGCCTCTGAGCTGCCCCTCCCCCCTGGCATCTTAGCCATTGAGCAGTAGTTTGAGGACAGGGGCGCTGCCTTCATTAGCTCTGAATCGCCAGTCCCTCACAAAATGTTTGACATGTTTGCTGAATGAATGTGGGATAAGCTTGCCTTTCTGCAAGCTTACGGTCTCTGATATGGGACCAGCACTCACTCCATGTCCCATTATAAAGGGGTTTTCACACTCAGAGACAAGCGGAATGACATAAAATCTAAGTAGCTATCCAGTCAGGAGGTATAATTGGCACAGGAATGCTCCTTGGGTTGCAGGAGGGAAATGTATTTATGACCTGGAAAAATGGTTGTTATTCAACAAGCTCCTCAGCTGTGTGCTTTGAAAAGCAGCAAAATCTACTTGGGCCAGGAGTTGTTTGTTTTACTTCACTAAGTAAGAGCTAATTGCTAACGATCCCCCCACCAAAAAAAAAAAAAAAAAAAAAAAACCCAAAAAACAGTTTATGGCTTAACGTACAAGAACCACACATGTAAACTGACTTTCAGAAATGTCAGAACTAACAGCGGCCATGAGTCCCATCACCCAGACTGCAAAATGCTCTCAGTGTCTGGAAAGGAAGGCACAGAGGGGAGAAGCAGGACATCGGGGCAAGGTCAATTAACGCATGTCTCCAGTCAGTCTGCATGTAATCGGTGCCAGGTGGGAGCCAAGAACTATCTACATTGGGATACAAAGACAATACACAGTGGAGTAAGGACATTGGGTAATGGAAACAAACAAACAAATAACAAAGAATGCAAACTTCGGCATTCTTGGGTTTCGATCCCACCGACAGCACTTAACCAAGTACATGACCTTGGGTAAAATTCTGAACCCCTCACCATCATTTTTTAAACAAAAAAATGAGTTTGTTTTGAGGATGAAGGACAAAATGTGTATGCATGATGTAAAAAAAGAGTGTGAAACAGAAGGAAATGAACACATGGGAGCTGTTATTGAGACACAGTTCATTCCTTCAAAGGCCTACCTTCTGTCAGTATAGTAAGAGTTTTATATACTTGTTTGTTCATTTGTTCATCCATTCATTCTTTCATTCAGGAAATATTTATTGAACGCTCATTATGTCTCAGGCCCTGTGCTAAGCATTGGGGCTAGATCAGGGAATAAAACAGACAAATGTCTGCCCTCATGAGACTTACCTTCTAGTAGGAAAGGGAAACAACAATAAATAGAAACATATATACATAGATAGCATGTTGGGTAGTAAGAAGCACTCTGCAGCAAAATAAAGGTAAGGGAGCTCACAGGTGATGAGGGCATGACATTTAGGTAAGTTGATAGGGAAGGTCTCTCTGATAAGGTGACAAGTAAAGGCCTGTAAGAAGTGAGGGAACAAGCTGTACAAGGTGCAAGTATCCACCCCAGGAGGGCTGTGCCTGGTGTGACGCAGTACTGCTTCATCAGAAACCCTGCTCGGGACACAAGGCACCTGGGAAGCGAGGCTCCACGTGCTCTGAGGAGCAGTCTCCTTCCTTGGGCCCTGGGTCCTCAGGCTGCCACTCTCCTTTGCATGGACCCATCCACAGGACTCCATCAGGGACACTGAGGGGCTAATCAGAGGATTAGGAGCAGCCTCAAAGAATAATCAATAATCTAATCCAAGTGAGATAAATTATGTAAGGAAAGATGTAGGTTGTTTGCCAGACATCATTTTTACAGAGTACAAGAGATGACAGAACAATCCTTGAGCTGAGGAGGTGCCCAATAAGGAAAGACAGAGAGGTGAAAGCTCCACTGGGCTTTGCTTGGAGTGGAAGCAGAGAGGCAGAGTACCAGAGCGAGAGCTGGTTATCCCCTGCAAAATGAGATGAAACAATGTCCATACCCATAGTCACAGAATTGTGTGTGATTTGAGGAGTTTGAGGTTCCCTATGGCCCACCCACAGATTCCCATGGGCCATCGGTTACTATCTGGACAATTTAGTTGAACTTGGCTGGTGAAGATTTGGGAACTGCAACGTTGGAGCCCTGACTTTAACCTCCAGCTTCACGGAGGTTAAAAAAAGGACTTCATTAAATAATTTCAGATTCTTCCTTTTCTTTTGTAGGCTACTAAAAGGTTCTCAACTCAAACTGGCAAATATATGGCGCATGTGCTCTCTGGCCTGCCTTCATCCTCAGCAAGCATTGATAAGCCTCCTGGTTGAACCATGGTGTAGCCTCCTAATCATTCTCAAAGCCCCCCTTTATATTAGAAATGGTCTTAACCACCCACTGGCAGAGGAACACACAGTTTGATTTTTTTAATCCAGTAGAAGAATGAATTATATGAGTTTTTTTTTTGGGAGGGGGGCCTATTTCTTCATCCCGTGTGAGTAGCTGTCAGGTTGAGGTTAGGGGTAGAGACTGTGGTCAGAAAATCGATTTTCCATTTGAAGCTAAGGGGATGATTTAATGCCTTGGTCTCAGGTTCAGAGCAAGGAGCCCGGGCAGCCATAAAGCTACTGAGTAAAAGTCACAGATCTCAAAGATAAAGCATATGTGTGTGTTTGTGCGTGTATATATAAGGTTATACGAGAGAAAAGTCTGAAGGCAGGCAGAAGGTGATAAAGAAGAGAGATAAGATTTGAAGTCCTCTGAGAGCTGAGAAATCATTCTGGCCTAAGAAAAGTAAACCTTGTAATAATATCAAAGTTGAACCAACAGGTATGCCAGTAAAATGCTTTTATTATTTGCCTTATTTGGACCTAGTCCACATTTTTATTTAATTGCTCCTCTCATTTTCTTGGGTAATAATTACAAGGCTAACTTTTCAAATAAAATAAAATTGTTCCTCTGCTCTATGCAGATTGGCTACAGAGCAGGTTAAGGCAAGTACCCCAAAGCCTTGTCCTAAGTCAGTTGGTCTTAGACGTTCAGTGTATGACCTGGACGAGGAAGATTGTTTATCCCAGCTCTTGCACTAATTACCTGAGAAGTCACTTGGGATGAGGCATTCTAGGCCTCAGTTTCCTGGGTTATTAGACAAATACGTTGAACTGGTTAATATAAAATATGTCTGTGCATGTGTATGTGTGCGCGCACGTGTGTGGTGGGAGGTAAGGAATGGCATAAACATTTTGTAGGATAAAACAGTAATTAGTTTCAACATGTTCTATGGTGAGTCTCTAACCCTAACCTAGTCCCTAACCTCTCTGTCATTGGTCAAGGAGTTCTCGCAAGGGTGAGACAGAAGCTCTGAAAAATCCATCACTGCAGTGTGAGAAATCAAAACAAACATCCTTCTAATGGCTCAGTAATACCTTCTGATACTCAATATGATGGAAACCTTCACTTTGCCTGCACTCACTGGGACTGCAGCCTCTTGGTCTACAAAATGGGGTAATATAGCGTACAAATGAGAAATTACTTATTTCTTAGGGAGACAGCATGTAAAGTGTTAAAAATTATTTAGAAACACATATAGTACTCTCTGTTTTTAAGTATTTCTAGAAACTTTAAGATCCTATCCCTGACTTCCCCTGCTTTGCTCTGTGTATGAGGTTGATTCCTGCAAACTGCATTTGTTAGGGTCGCGTGCCCAGTGGCTTCTGGGTAATTTAGCCAATGGGAAGCACTGGTGGGAGATTAGGAGGCAAAGAGAAGCCAGAACACTCTTCCTCCTCACCTCTCTTGGCATTGAGAGGTGTCTCTGGCCGCGATTCCTCTGTGGTTCTACTTCCTCCTAGAAAGCCTGTCTCTCTGTGGTCCCAGCTCCTACTGAGGCAGCCCCACCATGGTTCCAGCTCTTGCTGGGTGGCTCTCTCAACACCCACTACCTCCTCCCTTTGATCTTCCACCCTGCAGGTAATAGCAGTGGCTCACCTCTGGATTGCCTCACACAGTGCCTTCAGCCTTCCCAACAACATTTGCAATGAATTCCCTCCTTGGCACCACTTGGCATGAACTCTGCTTTCCTGAATGGACCTTAAGTCCCATTGAGGAGACTATAGGTCTCCAAAGAACAGACATCGGTTTAGGAGTATACAGACTCCAGAAAATGTACTTGGCAGATTCATTCCTTCTTTGTTGTCAGGGAAGGCCCCTAGTACTATTTGCGCTAGATGTATTTTAGCATGGAAAGAACACTGGACAGGGAATTAGAGAACTGCAACTCACTGTCCAGTCATGTGACCTTCATAAATACCCTAGAGCCAAATGACCCTGAGGTCATTCATGTCACAGAGGGATCAGAGTTCAACTGGCCTGTTAGGCTCAAACACGGGAGGGCATGGAGATTGTTTTATAAACTGACATGGTCCTTGTAAACCTAAATATATTACTATATTATATGGGACACAATTGACTTTCGTAGAACAAAAAGTGCTTTGCACTCAACTTAGCCCGATTTTGATTTCTCAGCCTAATTTACACTAAATATACTAACAAAAGAAAAGGGCATAGACTAGTGCCTGGCACATCACAAGTGCTGTGTGGGTCCTAGCTGTGGTTTCTGTGCTGGGCCCTCCTTTGCATCATGACAACTTGGCAGCTTACCAAAGACCATGCAGGGAGGTCCGGGTCAACTTACCAATGTCGAGGACCCTCTGCTTTGCCGTATGCTGCCGAGAGTGCCAGTACTTCCAGTATTTCAGCTGTTCATCTCGGTTCTTGTCTTCACTGAAGACCACCATCACCACGCTCTGCAGAGGGGAGAATCATGGAACTTACTTTGTGTTCAGTGCCTCAGTTGCTTCACACCGTCTCTAGTTCTGCCAGAGGTGTGTTTCTGTAATGTTGCTTTTCTTGCTTTACAAGAGGCCAGACAAGCTCAGTTATATGATTTGTTTTGTTTTAAAAGGGGCCTACTTAAAAAAATGATTGGGAAATGAGAACAGCACATGGAAAAAAAGAGGCCTACATCATTTTTACCCTGAGTCATAAACAACCAGATTAACCAATTACCAGCAAATGTACTATTTTGTTAGGTAAATGGAAATACCAAAAACTTTTTTTCTTGTACTGAGAACAAGCATATTTTTGAAATTTTGTATCCTTGAACATAAAATCTGGCATCATTTGTAAAGGGGCAAATATCTATTTCTGGACTAATTAAGTGCCTCAGGATGGAATACTGGATTAATGAGAGAAATACTCAAGTAATGAGAGGAATACTAAAAGGTAAGTTCAAATTGATGAACATAGATCTAAGCTACAAACCAAACAATACAATGTCAACTATGTTATTTATTTCAATATAATGTGATGTGCTTTAAAAATGAGCTTGAGGGCGGCCAGATGGCTCAGTTGGTTAGAGCATGAGCTCTGAACAGGGTTGCCGGTTCGATTCCCACATGGGCCAGTGGGCTCTCAACCACAAGGTTGCCGGTTCAATTCCTGCATGGGATGGTGGGCTGCGCCCCCTGCAACTAAGATTGAAAACGACAACTGGACTTGGAGCTGAGCTGCGCCCTCCACAACTAGATTAAAGGACAATGACTTGACTTGGAGCTGATGGGCCCTGGAAAAACACACTGTTCCCCAATATTCCCCAATAAAATAAAATTAAAAAGAGCTTGAAAAACTAATTATATCTTATAGAAATAAGAATTCAAAATCCCTTTCAGTTCTAAATTATAAACAGTCTCGTTAACCTAAATACACGTTAATTCACTGTCATTTATGAGATAGAGAATGTACCAAAAACAAACAAGTAAACAAACCCAAAGAATCTTTTAATTACAGTATCTGATAGGGCTCTCCCCTTCTCACTCTATATCCAAAACACTTCTTAGATATTTTCCTACTGTTCCAGAAACATATTTCATTGACTCTTGTTCATTAATAATTTCTTCTTCGTAGTATTTTACACACTTGTAGTCATCTACTTGTTATCTACAATAATTCAGTCGATGGCAATGTCTTCCCATTGACTATGAACTCAACGAGGACAGGACCAGTGTCACTCCCCACAGTGGCTCTCGTGCCTGACAAATGATAAGACACCAAACACAAGCTTGTGCATGTACAGTCAAGTCAAAATCGGGCTTATTCCCAATGTATTGTGAACACTTGTCACACAAGAAAGCAGATGTTTGTTAGAAAAACTAGTTTGGAAATGCGTATCTGTGTTATTTGAATTCACAAGCAGCATGACCTTCAAAGGCATGGAGATAACAAGACAGGGCACCATTGACTGGGCTGGTGGCACTAAGAGCCCAGCCAGCTCTTCATTTTTCTCCCTCTCACCTCAAACTTTTCCATTGACATGTGAAGGCCTCCTATTGTTTATTTCTGTCTGCTCCCAATAAAAATAACATTTAAGACAACTGTTTATAGCAAATGAATACATTAGCATAAATAATGGCATATTTTGGGTATGGAAATCAATTTCTTAAGTGATAAAGAAAAAGAGAGTTTCAACTACATTGACACCAAGCCTATGTGCTGCAACTTAGAATCAAACACTGTTCTCAGAAATTAATGCTGGTAGGTTCCAAGTACATCCCTCTTTCCTCCAGACTGCGTTCTCTCCCAGAGCTGAGCAGCAAAAAAGATTCACTGTGAGAGGTGCCATCCTACTTTCCAAGGGTGTTAGAGTGAAGAGCTTAACGGGAAGAGTGTTCCTCGTTTTAACCAAAACGGAACAGATGGAAATAAAATTTCCATATGAAATTATCTCCATGATTTCAGTGAAGTCGAATTCTTGGAAAAATCCCTGTACTCCAAACTGTTGTCATGGCCTTAGAATACTAACCATCCACCACCTTTTCAGGATGATGCCAATGGTGTTAGGAGATGTGTATGAGTTATGCACTTATTCACAATTTACAAGGTTAGACAAAAAGGCGTCCACATGTGAGGGTGCTGCATGTGACTTCTAGGATATACGTTCAGAGGTGGATCGCAGGCTGAAATGCCCATGCCTTTCAGCTCTCCGTTCTACTCAGTGCACCATTGTGGTTAATGGGTTCGGGAGTCTGAATGTCTGGGATATATCCTGGTTCCATCATATTTTAGCTGTGTAATCTAGGCCAGTTACTAGCTTCTAAAAGGCCGAGTTTCCTCATTGTAATATAAAAACAATAGTGCCTATTTCATAGAGTTGTTAGTTTCAAATTAGATGTATGGTGTTTAACGTAGTGTCGGCACATAGAAGATAGAATCAATAAATATCAGTTGTTATTTTGTGGCTCTTATTGTTGTTGCTGTTAGGACATCCCTTCACCTATTATTATTATTATTGCATCCCTCCCTCTCAGCCTTGACCACTGTTCTTCTTATTATGATGGCATCCCTTCACCATAGCCTTGACCTCAGGCTGGGAACATACTAACTCCATTGACGGGCACACAGCACAATGAGCTCCTTTCTACCCGTCATACGCTCGGCCTTTGGTGGGACATCAGTTCTATATCTTCCCCTCACTCTCAAGTGCCCTGCCTCCTATATCTCCGATCTGAGACTGGGGCAGCCTTGGTGGGAGGAAGGCCTGTTGGATAGAGAAATGAGCAGTAGTTTTTTCCTGTCTTTCTCATTGAAACCAAGCCAGAAAAACCAGCTGATCCAGAGATCACCACTGCAGTGATTTTACCGATTTTACCAATAGGTGCCCAAAGCCCCTTCTTTCTCTTTTACCTCATTTGTTATCTTTGCATGAAATCTGGGATGGGGACAAACCCAGCTGTTCTGTGCTCTGGGAACAGCACAGCATTCCTCTCTTATTGTGCTGAAGAGCTAAGGAGGAGGTAGCTATGGGTAAAATAAGGTGGGGTGGGCACCATGCACACAGCAGCATAAATCATTTTACAACAGGGCAGGAAAGTCCTTCAACCTCTTTTCAGAGCTCTACTATAATTATCCTTTTCAGTAGAGCGGGATTACCATTTCTTTCCCTTCTTGGCAGTAGCGGGAATGCCAGAGGCTGGCAGGCTTCCAGGGCACTTTCATTTCCCACAGATAGAACTAAAACCAACGAACGTGAAAATTCCTCCAGTCACTCCTGGTTGGGATCAGATCATGCCGCACTCACCCCTTGCTGAGGAAGCAGTGGGCTGCATAAGACTTTTAAACAAAGCTGCAAAGAGTCCGGGACACAGCATGAATCGCCCCCTCCTTTACAGAGGAGAGCAGGAACAAATATGTTCAAATACATTCTGGCTTATAGCTACTTCCCTGAAAAATTAAGATCAATTGATTGAAACAACAACTAGGTAGCACACAGGCAATGAATGAAGCTGGGAAAATGCCTTGGATACAGTCAGAAAGTATATTCCAACCATGTCCCTTCCCTGGGGTTTATTGGTTACTGATTAAAATGATAAACTACAAGTCAATAAGTTCTCTTGCCCCAACTCTCTGACATTTGTTCCAGAATTATTTATTTTGGAATTTTTTCCATGCCCTTCCCACAAGGCTACGAGGTAGCAAATACATTCATCTGATTCCTCCATGCATTATTGGAGAAAGGTGGTCCCTACCCTGACTTTGCTGATTGGGTGTCGGAAGCATTTGTTGTCTCCAGTCTCACTGAGTGTTATGGCATAAAACTGTCCCTTGTTGAGGTAGGTCATGGGGCCTTCCCCCTGCTTCTGACGGAGAGATTTGGTGGCTTCCAGGGTGTACTGAAACGTGCCACTGTGAACAGAAAACAAACAGTGGTCAGATTCACTCATTTGGACTTTTCTGCCTTCCTGATCAATTTCACATCAATATCATTTGAATGAATATTAACCAATATTTACTCTATTTCAGAGACAAAACACAGCATATGGTTAAAAAAAAAAAAAAAAAGTAAAAGAAAAGATGAAACCAGACCGAAGGTCACTGCTGGTACAATGTATACAACATTCCTCACAGTGGCCCATAAACCAGGTGGTTTAGAAGGGGAGAAAGTCCATGAAGCTCCTGGCCGGTTGTACAAGGCCGTGCCAGGAGAACCTCTGTTAGGTCTCAGCTGGCAATCAGCAAGGCCTGAAGCTTAAGAACTGATAGAATTTGCCACTTTTACCCTAGCAACAAACCACGGGTGCGAACGCTTTTGTTCATGTACGTGTTCATTCAGAAACATTTGTTCCTGCTGCACTGCAGGATAGCATACAGTAATGATCCAGCAACAAATGCCTTATGTATTTTCTGAATCATCAGAATCTCTTCATTGTGTCTACCTTTTTTTCCAGCTCTTTAATTTCATAGTCTTTAAAAGGGTGGGGGCAAAAATAACTCTCAAAGTTTGCCTCTTTATAAAAATGGCCTGCTTACAAGACTATTAACATACCTCTCTATGATAAATATTTACACAATATTTGATTTTTTAACTTAACTTTATAATGAGAAAAAATTTGAAGGACAAAATAATATTCCTCTTCCACGATAAAAATCTTAGGCTTACGCTGATAAACTTAAGCAAGTGCCAAAATATGTGTCTTAGAACAGGGTGGGAAATAAATCATTCAAGACAGAATCAATTCCATTGTCATTTTGCCTGGAAGAAGCAATTTCAATATAGCCATTGAATCATAAAATCTGAGCCCTGGACAAGATATTAGGAATCGCCCAGACGGGTAGCTTGCAATTTGTCTGGGGCACAGATTGCTTCCAAAACAAGAAGGAAGCTGTGAACCCCTGTCCCAGAACAAAAGCACAGATGAACATAAATGGTTTCGGATATAATTTCAGGGGGTTTGCATCTCCCAAGCCTCCCCTAACAGAGGATGAGAAACACCTTCCTCATTTCACAGCTGAGAAGAGGCTGAGAAACTTGCTCAGTCCACTGGACAATGATGGCGGCAGAGAGAGAACCCAGGGCAAAGGACTGGTAGGTTGATGCTCTTCTCACTAACCTGACAGCTGATTATATAGTGAACTGGATCGACAACATGCACATTATACATATATTTCCACATTTTATAAGGCGATTTGGAACTCTAGCCTTCCTGCCTCTCCACACACCCAAATTCTGACTAGGACAATCTCGGGAGGACGACCAAGGAGCCTGAGATTGGAGAAAGACCCGGAAGGAGCAGGAGGACTTCAAGTGGAAACAGAGACTAGAAGAGGGCCACACATGTAAAAGCAAAGGGGCAAGAAATACAGTGAGGGGCAAGAAATACAGTGAGAGACAAGGGTTAAAGTAAAGAAGAACCAGCAAATAGAGGGTCCTGACCACCTCCATAAAGAACTTGTGTTTAATTCTCTCTGAAATGGTGAAATCACTGGTAGGTTTGGGAAGTGGGAGAGAGGAATAAACTTCTTGCCATTCTCTCCTATCTTCAGGCATGGTCACAAACCAAGGTCTTTGAACAGCTGGCCCCTCTACCTAGAATGTTCTTAATTCTCTTTCCCTGGAAAACTACTGCTGCTGCCAATCCTTCAAGAGCCAGCTCTAGTGCCATTTCCTGTGAAGCTTTGCCACCCACCCTCAGCCCTACCCAGGCCTGCAGGTCCTATCAGCTTTCTGTTTGTGTACCTCTGTAGCAGGACTCATCACTTAGCAAATGTACTGCAATTTGTCTGTCATCACATTTGTCTCCTCCAAAAGTCTAAGGGTCTTTTGTAAGGAGAGGTTACCTTTTATCCCTAATCCCTACCACATTGCTGATACATGGAAGGCACAGGCGTGTGGGCTACCTGGTAGTTAGATGCGTGCAAAGTGGGACAGAAGGAGAAAGGAAGTGTTGGCGGGGAGATCAGTTATATGGCAACAGTTCAGGAGAAAATGACAGGAGTACGTTGAAAGGGACAAAACAGGTAGAACAGAACACTCAGCACTGGGCAAGCGATGTGAAAAGTACTACAGGAAGGCAGGCAGACCCTTACACCTCTTGAGTGGGTGACTAGGAGGGTGGTTTCATCATTTGCCACCATAGAAAATAAAAGCAGAAGATGAGAAAGAAGTGGAGAAGGAGGGAAAGAAGAAAAAGAGAAAGAGAAAGAGTTCCATTACGTACATGTTGGGTGGAGCGGCACAAGGTTGAGGTTCAGAAGAACAACTAAGAAGGGATGTCTAGTCAACAGAAGGACAAAGACAGAGTAGAGGCCTCAGGAAATTGGTCAAGACTGGAAATAGTAATTTTTTTAGAAATCATTTGTGCAAAGAAAAGAATTGAAGACAAAAGCAAATAAAATTGTTCAGCAAAAGTATAAAGAGAAAAAAGGTTTAAAAGTATAACTTGGGAGTACATTTAAAGGGTCATCAGTTCATCATTTTCCAGGAGCATCTGATAACCTACCTCGATGTCTGGTCATACATGTACTCCTCAGCCCCAACTGAAGCACTCCGAAATTTCTGCAAAATTTTAAAGTTATCGAAATTAAAACAAATAGGAGAGTCATTGTGACAAATAAAAAAAGTGATAAATGTATTCAAACTGCTTTATCCTCACTTTAGAAAAGAAAATTATACACTTTTGGTATTATGTTTTCAACTACAGTGAAAATAGTTACCATTTGTGCATAGAACACGCATGTCACCTGCACAGCGAGAACGACACTTGAGAGCAGAAAATGCATTTGTATTTTGTACATTATTCACATGTCTGTAGGTGTTCTTAAAGTGTTTGTAGGAACTGACACTGTTTCTTCAAACATGTAAGACTCCTCTTTGATTATCTCTAACAGTTATTCCAAAGTAACACATTCTGAGTTAATGGAACATTAATTATAGAGAAACCACATATCATAGCAAAAGCAGTACAGCAGAGTGGTTAGGAGCAGAGTTTCTAGAGTGAGACTGTGTAGGGTCAAGTTCTAGCTCCTTTGCCCGCTGCCTGTCAAAACTGACAGAAGTGCCATATTTTCTCCATTTGTAAAATGCCTATCTATTGTGAATAGGATTAAACGTGCTAATAGAGGTAAAGTACTGGAACAGTGCCTGGGACATAGTCAGCACTATATATGTGTATTAAATTCTATTATATAGTAATAGCTTGACCATATTCTATGCCCTTCTCTAAGATCTTCATTGTCACAACACTGTAAGTTTTGGGGGGAAACTCTAAGTCTTAGTATTACATGTGAAAAAGCTTGAACCCAAAGACGTTCAGTTGTTGTATATTTAGTATATTTAATAAAATGCCCGTGCTCGCTTCGGCAGCACATATACTAAAATAAAATGCCCATTGCTACATTTTAGAACTTTTTTAAAAGATGCACAAAAGCCCTAATTCTTGATCCTAAAATGAACATGAGAGAATCATGATGAAAAAACACTTGATTGACCACACAACGCCTTCCACTGCAACCTTTTTTCAAGTGTCTCTTTCCAAAAAGCAATGTTCCTGGTTCTCATTTCTCTGTCATAAACTTCTATTCTTTGGCCAGCAGTTCAAAGGTTTCCTTCTCAGAAAAGGGTTACTCACAGTTATTTTTCAAACTTTCTTCACAATCCTTAGCCACCATCTCTAGAATTCAGTACACCCTTAGATCACAGTTTATATGATCCTTATTTCTATCCAGTCTTGGATCCAAGAAGATAGTTTGTTTGCCCTTCAAAGTTTACCCAAATGCATCCTACGAACATTTCACAAATACTGTTGATTGGTTCAGTAATCATGACAGAGGATCAAAGATTCAGATTTATGATTCTTTTATAATCAATCAATCAGCAAAGCACTTAATAGGAATTTTTCTGGGACCTCACGATCTACTTGGTACCAGGAGAAATAAAGAAAATATGTAAGACACTGTCCTTTCCTGAGAACGACAAAAATTGGTTGAGGGGATGGATAAATTCACATGAAAAAGAACAACAACAAAAGAAACTAAAATACCGCAAATGACTACATATGAAAGTCATTGTTGAATCATTCATTCATTTATTCTTTCATTCAGGTGTCTTCACTGGAAAAGTACAGAATGGGCATTACCAGGAAGGAAAGATGAGCAAAATTATAGTAAGACTTCATGGAGATTGTAAACTTTGCTCTGACCCTTGGAAGCTAAAGAGAACCTTGATTAATTGAAGAAATGAGAGGAAGTAATCCAGGTGAGAGAGGACCACCATGATTTAAGACAAAATGATGGGTAAAAATGTGGTACATAATAGGGCCAAGGACACAGGCCTCACCTAATTATGAATGGAGGACCTGAAAATCTAGGTCTTCACTGTGTAATACAGTAACCACTAGACACATGTGCTGAAGTCGATTAGAATTAAATTAAACATTTTTGTTCAATTCCTCAGTCAACCAGCCACATTTCAAATACTAACTTGACACATGCAACTAGTAGCTATCATATTGGATAACCTGAAAGGAAATTTCCATTGTTACAGAAAGTTCTACTGGATAGGGCTGATCTATGAAAAAGTATTTACACTTAGTTTAGTTAAGAATTAGGAAATTTTGGAGTAGGAGGGTAACATGATGAAAAAGGAATTTAAGGAAGTGACTTAAAGATAGAGGAGATGTAGAGAAATGCAAATAAAAACCACAATGAGATATCACCTCACCCCAGTCAGAATGGCTTTCATCAACAAGACAAATAGTAACAAGTGTTGGAGAGGCTATGGAGAAAAAGGAACCCTCATCCACTGTCGGTGGGAATGCAGACTGGTGCAGCCGCTATGGGAGGCAGTGTGGAGGTTCCTCAAAAAATTACAAATAGAATTACCATATGACCCAGCAATCCCTCTCCTGGGTATCTACCCCAAAAATTTGAAATCATTTATACATAAAGACACGTGTGCTCCAATGTTCATTGCAGCTTTGTTTACGGTGGCCAAGACATGGAAACAACCAAAATGTCCTTCGATAGATGAATGGATAAAGAAGTTGTGGTATATATACACAATGGAATACTATTCGGCATTAAGGAAAGATGATATAGGAACATTTGTGACAACATGGATGGATCTTGAGAGTATAATGCTAAGCGAAATAAGTAAGACAGAAAAAGCAGAGAACCCTATGATTTCACTGATATGTGGTATATAAACCAAAAACAACAAAAGAACAAGACAAACAAATGAGAAACAAAAACTCATAGACACAGACAATAGTTTAGTGGTTACCAGAGGGTAAGGGGATTGGGGGGTGGGAGATGAGGGTAAGGGGGATCAAATATATGGTGATGGAAGGAGAACTGACTCTGGGTGGTGAACACACAATGGGATTTATAGATGATGTAATACAGAATTGTACACTTGAAATTATGTAATTTCATTAACAATTGTCACCCCAATAAATTAAAAAAAAAAAAAGAGTGAAGAAGGAATGAGGACTTTCTCAGATAAGCAGAAATTGAGGGAATTAGTGGACCTGTCTTGTAAGAAAGAAGTTCTTCAAGAGAGAAGGAAAATAATTTAGGCCAGAACCTCAGATCTACATAAAGAAGAGAAGAATATTAGAGAAAGAATAAATGAAAATAAAATAAAATATTTTCTTTTTATTGTTAAAAAAAAAAGATAGAGGAGATGCATTTCCAACGTCTTCTTTGAAGGAATATGCACTAACCCTTAAAAACACATGGTGAAACAGTATTAATAAACATGGCCTTGAATGAATTTACTGTCCATGACATAGAGCTCTACAGCCTGAGGACAGGTTGGCTTACTAAAACATATTGGGCTTATAAATTCTATAATTCTAATCCCCCAGATGATGTGAAAAGGTATGATATACTCAGCTGTTGAGACACTAAGAGACTGTCCACTGTAGGCTGACCGAAATAAAGAACTTTACTCCAATAACAATGATTGTATGTGAACAAATACTGTAAAAAAATATATATATGATTGTATATGAACAAGAACTGTGAAAAAAAAAAAGTTGATATGTTACAGAAACAGAATTACTGTTTTCAAGTTTAATTTTTTTTCCTTAAATTTTTACAATTTTTATAATTAAAAAAAAAAATGTAGAGTCCACTTGGAAAATATCACAATCCTTATGAGACCTGATCACATTGATGGGTCACATGGAGTTAAATAATTTAGTAATAAATGTTAGAACCGGGGCGGCAGGTTGGCTCAGTGGGTTAGAACACAGTGCTCATCACACCAAGGTTGCCAGTTCGATTCCCACATGGGCCGGTAAACTGTGCACTCCACAAGTAGACTGAAAACAACCACTTGACTTGGAGCTGATGGGTCCTAGAAAAACACACTGTTCCCCAATATTCCCCAATTAAAAAAAAAAATTAGAACCAAAATGTTTGGACCATCTGCTTACAGTTACCAAGTTTCCACAAGTGTTTGGAAACCTTTTAATATAATTTGTAGGACGCCAAAAGGCAGGCAGACAGCCAACATCATCTTACTGTGATTTGATGTACATTTCTTAATCATTTGGACCAAACTACTCCATTCCTGATATCACCACACACACACACAAAGAGAGAGAGAGAGAAAGAGAGAGAAGGGGGGGGGGGAGAAATGAATCAGTCCCTAATAGCAAATGAAACTTGCTAATTCAATGTGGGTCCTAGACATTTTAAGAGTTTGTCTAAAAGAATTACTAGATCGTAGACAAATTTTCCTTAGTGAAATTACTCTGAGTTCACCTAATCTTATAACCTGTAGGCAAAGCCATGGCTAAAGATCATAAGAAAGCATTCCATTTAATTCACATCAAATTGAAATATAACATGAAATGTAAACACTGACTTCCAAGACTAGCAGAGCAGCTAAAATATCCAAATATTCCAAATTCAGTGGGAATAATCTTCACATTTAGTTTCTGGTAAGTTACTTTCTCATGCACCTCAAAGTAAAACCCAAATATTATACAATAGCTTCCTTTCACAAGACTCTTTATCTACAACACGACACAACTGATAACACATCCCTCAAATAACATGATGGTTCCGTTGACATTGGACCACATCCATGGACTCTTCTGTGACTAACAGAGTATTTCCACACCACGGGAGAAAAAATATCAGTGGCATCCCTTTAGTGAAAAAACATGTACTTCACATTCCCGTGTGGAGTGATTTGCTTTTCCTAAGGAAGTACCCGTGGCTGCTTGAAGGCAAATCAAATATTCAATACCAAAGACCCTACAAATCCCTTGCTTGGTTCAAAAAATAAAAATAAAAAGGTTTGCTATTTTAAGGAATATACCACAGAAAACTCTGGGCACTAACCTTAAGAACTTTTTCTTTTCTTTTCTTTTCTTTTCTTTTTTTTTTTTAACAAGGACATTGAAAAGTTTGATTATAAACCTAACAGAGCCCAAGAAATACCATGTCCTCTTAACAGTCGGGAATTTATCATGTCTCGCTCTGCCCATTTCCTGATTTCATAGAATACAGCAAGTACTCAGGAACGATTGGTGCCAGCAATGGAAGGGCTGCTAGTGTAAGCTGTCAACCCTGACTTTGTACCAACGCCTCAGAAAGCTAGTCCTTTTTGTTTCTCTTCTCCCATCTGAAAGGTAAGAAATACCTAATGACATAAAGGACACTCAGATCAAAAAAAAAAAAAAAAAAGTGGGTGAATCACTGTTTTAAGCATGGAACTAGACTAGAAGACCCCACACAGTTTCTCTGAGAGAGTAGAGACAATGGTTATGTATATGGGGCCTGGAGGAGACAGCTCGTGATGAGTCCTAGCTCTCCCACTAACTGCAGTAGTCCGTGGGTATACTGATGCTCTCTGCACCTTAGTTTCCTCATGTGGGAAACGGAGATGACGATAACAGTAACTACCTCATAGGATTTTTGTAAGGATTAAACGAGTATATGTCATTTAGAATGATGCCCAGCACATAGTATGTGAGCATTAAATGTTTATTATTTTTAAATATTATTGTTTAGGGATGCAATCTCAACCTCAGGTAACTGCATTTTGTCCCAGTGGCAACTAAATGAACAGGAGGCTGCAAAAATTTGGCATGCTGCCATCAATCCTCCCTCCTCTTTAGGAAATTAGAAACCACTGGTTTGCCCCTTCTGCCATTGTATTGGTGCAAGTGGACTGAAAAAAATGGGAAGCCAAAGACAATCACCTCAAATGCAGAGGCACTGCACCTAAATGTTGAAGAAGCTGACTTGAATTTTAAAAACTGCCTTACCTATTCTGCGTCAAAAATTGGAGAGATGATCCACAATATATAGCAACTGATATTATATATCATAAATTGTGATATGTGCTTACCATGGAATACTACTTAGCAATATAAAAAACCAAACTATTAATACAAGCAACAACTTAGATGAATCTCAAAAATATTATGCTAAGTGAAAGAAGACAACACAGACAACTATACATTCTATCATTCCATTTGTATGAAATTTTAGAAAAAGCAAAACTAGACTGACAGAAGGCAAATTAGTGCTTGCAAGAGCAAGGGGAGGAGAGGGCTTCAAGTTCAAGGGGAATCAAGGGAACTTTTAGGGTGATGGGACTTTCTACTGATTCTGATGTTGGCTACACAATTGTATACAATACCTACAATTTCAAACTGTGCACATAAAACATGTGATTTCAAAACAAAAAGCCAGAAGAGATCATTATTTCTGTAAATTCTATGAGCACATGAGAAGAATACGTCTCTATAAGGTATAAAGTGTACACACACACACACACACACACACACACACACACACACACACACACTTGATTATTGAAAATACATATTCTTTCTTGAGTATTCAATCAGACAAGGTCACAAAGAGTAGTATTGTTTTAAAAAAGAATGGGCCAGCAACATCTTTAGCTACCACTGGAAGGTTACAAACTAGATGAGATCAAGGTGAAAACTTTACAAAGTAGGAAGTTTCCACACAAACGTCTCTTCATTCCTCATAAACATTTAATTTTAAGACTGAAACTAAAACAAAAGAATCTCTCATCTAAGAGTCAAAAAAAAAAAAAAAAGAAATATTCCTCCACACACCTAGACCAATGGTTTATTAAAACCTGTTTATAGTGAAAGATACCAACAAACACAGTTTTAAATATAACCCTAAACTCAGAGTTGAATTCATTTACCCCACTTAAGAAGCAAATAAAGAAGAAAAAAAAAATAGCTGGTGGTTCTGGGTTTGGGTTCTGACTCACCTCTGTGGTTCCGTCTTTGAAGCTCTCGCTGTAAGTGCTGTCTGGGGTGCTACGCTGGTCATCCTTGAGGTAGGAGCTGTGGCTGGCCATGGATGGCACGCCATACTGAGTCTGTTCAAAGATAACCACACGCTGCTCCTGACCATCTTCCCGCGGGTAGTGCACAGGCGGTGCCATGAAAACTGGGGTGAAATCTTCAGCTTTCACAACCGTGATTCCCGACACAGGGATGATGGCAGGGCTCTCGGGGATGCTTGTACCATACTGTTCCCGTTTCGAATTTTCAAGATGGTCTTGATTTAGGGAAAGGTTCACTGGAACGGTCTTTAGGACCTGCACTCGGTTTTCTCCTCCACTCACATTACTCTGGGCTTCACCGGTGCCGAGACAGTTTCTGTGTGTTGAAACCCACCCCGCAACATGGTAGAATTAGAAAAATCACCATTTTGCAACTCTTCATAAAATAACTGATGCAGGCAATAATCAGTGAATGCAAATGCTGTTATTAGAGAAAAGATTGATGGTGAACTTGACAATGGGATGCATCACTAGAAGTAAGACAACTATAATACACATGTGTACCTCATGGTATCATGCAATCAGCCCCACCTATAAAGTGCTATTACAAAAAAAAAAGACCTTCAATCTAAGCAAGCCTTTTATATCTAACTTCCAGCTCTCAGGAAATACAAGAGCTAGAAGAAAGACTTTGACAATATCAAAAAGAAGCAATCAGACAAACCAGAATGTAACACATCTTACTGACCTGGTTTCTTCAATAAGTCAGAGGCATGAAAAAAAGAAGGGCAGGAGGCTCGTTCTAGATTTAAAAAGATTTAAAAGGCATAACAATTAAATATGATGAGTAGATCTTGTTTGGATCCTGATCTGAGCAAACCAAAGAGGCATTATGCAACAATGAGATTTTTGAGGCAATTGAATGTGAACTAGGAGTTAGGTGATATTAAGGAAGCGTATTATTGTAATTTAGTTAGGTGTGATCAAGAGTTTGATTATGTAATAAAATGTCCTATTTTTTAGAGATCCAAATCATAAATAGTTAGAGGTAAAACGGCATGATGCCAGGGACCTACTTTAAATATCATCACAATAAAGAAAAAAAAAGAGAAAGAGAGAAAGGGTAGAGATTAAGCAGGTATAACAAAAAGGTTCACTGCTGAACCTGGAGGATGGGATGGGTATTTGGAGGTTCACTAGACTGTCCTCTTTACTTCAGTATATGTTTGAAAGCTTTTAAAAGAAAACATTTTAAAATAGCTTTTTTTAAAATGAGGGAGGAAAACTAACAAAGCAATTTGAATGGGATGGGAAGGATATTTTTCACTGTTATGTGCACTAAACTCAAAATTTAGAAATTCTAGGAAAAATAACACAATAAAAATTTATCATTAAAATACTTTCACTAAATTAAGAAATAACATAAGCTTATTGACATCCTTAGCACTGAATTACTTTGAGGGCTTGAAGAAGTACTGTAACTGGGCTTATGTAAAACAAGATCTTTCAGCTCGCAGACATCCTAGCTGGTACAAAACACAAGGAGAGGATTTAGAAAATTAATTCTTATTAGCCTAGGGTGAAATATTTTCACTTATAATAAGGAATTCTGGGAGAGAGCAGAAGCAAAGAGACTCATTAATGGAAGATTATTGATAGCAAAATGATTTTACTAGCGAAGTCCCTGTGGTCAATAAAATTTGGGACCACCTCTCACTTATTTATGGATTATTCTGATGGATATAGAGAAAATATATGTTTTGCATGGAGCCCTGTCTCCAATGTCTGCTTTTCTTAAGCTAGCATGTTCTTTCTAGGGTTTATCGGCATCTCTCATGGAGAGAAATATTCTAATAAAGTTGGTTCTTCCAAGAATCGTTTTCTCTTGGCTCCTCTCTGTAAAGGAAGTCCATTAGCCTCTGAGGTTGCCTAACTCTCAAGCAGAACTTGGCATTTCAACTTTGATTTTTTTTTCAGATAAAACTTCAAAGTGAAGCTTGAGGAAAGAATGGCTCCACATGAACAAAGACAACAGAAAAATATCTAAACTTCTGTGAGTCTGTCACATATCTGTAGAAATCATTCTAGAAAATAATCCTTTAAAGAATAAAATCTCAAGTCTACAAACATTCTGGCTTTAAGTAATAACCTGCTTTCAGGGCCAAATCAATCAGTGAATCTATATATAAGACACAGTGAAAATTTACAAATTATGTTTAATCTGTACCCAGTTATCTGTAGGATGCCAAACCCAGACCACCCATTTATATCTGCATTTCCTAAACCCCATTATTTAGAACATTGCATGGAATGTTAATAGCTGTTCCTCAAAGAAAGGAGTGCCCGATAAAATCAGTATTAAAAGAAAACAAAAAAACATTGCCATAACAAGACCACCCTGATGGGTCACAAACATCATGAATAGGGTAAAGGCCCCCCAAGTATTCCTTCACCTGTTCAATTGGAACCCAGAATTTCTGAAACTCATTTTACCTCAGGCCCTTTGGTGAAGAATTAACTATTACTTGTAGGTAATGTCCTGCAAATTGGGTGTAGAAGGATTAGTCTACATTGATTAGCTACCAAAGCAATTACCCAGTTTCCAAGCTTCTGGGCTTTTTGCACAAGCAGTCTTATTGTCTTTGCCAAAATGTTCAAAGTTAACCAAGTGCGCTATAGTTAGAGTCCTGCTTAGTCCAAATTTCTTAATTCTTTAATTCATGCAAAAAGACCTGAATTCTAAATAAGAAACACAAGTCAAAAGACTTGGGGTGTTCTTATAAACAAATAAATAAGCAAATTATAGAGTTATATAAATCTATTGATTCGTTATTACTACACGACAAGGAGATAACTGACTCAGCACCATAATGTGTAACCATGCCTCTGTAGAACAGCATTGGCTTTCAAAGCTGATGCTAGAGAACTGCAGAAAGACATTCAAAAAATAGATAATTAGAACAAACTAAGAATTGTGGGATACTGACTCACCTGCAATAGAATTTAAAATTGAACAAAATATTATAAAATGAGAAAAATTGCAATGCTAAGAACAGTGCATTAAATATACGTTTTTAAAATTTTTAGATCATGTCTTTGAGATTCTACTTTTCAAAGTAGCAATTTCTGTATATAGTTGTAATATCATGTTAGCACATGGCACTTTAATTTATGAATGCACTGCAGAGCTAATGACATCCTTCCAAATTACACTGAATCAGACTCAACTAGGTCATAATTAGTCTATACAAGGTGGTTTTGCCTATACCTCAGCTGGCTGTTTTAAAAGATGCTCCATTGAAATCACAAAAATAACCATGAGCAGCTGTCACTCTTTCATGGTGTTCTAAAAGATGCTGTAAGAAAACCTGGCCTCTTTTGTCTCTTAGAATGCAGACAGAGTACACATCTTAGATTTGTTTTTCCCTGAGCCCTCTATGATTGCTGGTATAGGACTTAGCAGACCGCATATGCTTAGCTTAATAAATACTGGCTAGGTGGAAGAAAAGTTACAGGACCTGAAGAGTATCAGCCTCTTTCTCCCTGTCATCACTGCGACCAACTAGGGCCCAGGGCCCCAGGGCAGTATGGAGCACCAGAAGATCCCTGTGGAACTGCAAATCAGATGCAGACAGGCTTAATCTTCTGCTGGGGTGTACCTTGGAGGTGATACACATAGCCCAGAGCTGCTGGTTGGTGGCATGGCCCCCACTGCTAGTCATATAACAAGATCATAATGTCATAAGCAGTTCTTATCAAGGCCAGGTAAGATTCTGACATGTGCTTAGCAGGGGATTTCATTTCTCTTGGCTTCATATTTCCCAATTTGAAAAAACAAAAACAAAAAACAAAACCTTCCATAGAAAAGCACTGTGCATCTCCATGCCTCTGCAGGGGAAGAGGTGTGTTTGATTGGTGAGTTTGGGAGAAGTAGCTGAGCAAGGTGATTCAGTCCCTTCTGGTTTCCTCTTTATGTCTGGATCACCTTGGACAAAGAGTGGGGACACTCTAGTCACCCCTGCCACGTCACAAGTGGTCTGTCCCTTCAGGGAGGCCTGAAGTCCTGCCTGGGACTACATGAGTAAGCATGCGAATCCAAGGCAGGACTGAAATGTTATAAATTGTGGATTCAACATCAAATTATCTAATTGGCTTCATCCGATATAAAACTGATTTTTTTTTCCTGTTTAATTTCAATCTGTCTGACTATGTCTTGTTTTCCAATTGGTTCTTACTTCAGGATTGCAGTAAAGGGGTGTTACATAATGATCTCCTGCCCCTGAACCCTAACAGTTTTGGCTACTACCCAGGGCTTCCTCCCTGGGCTGAGAAAGGGCCCTGCTCCTTCCCCTCATCAAAAGCAGCCTCAAGTGTCTCATCCACTCAAGGGTCTGATCCCAGTTATCCAGCCATGGGATTGACAGAAAAGCTCACCCCAGCAGGGCACTGTCGCCAACATACCACCTCTAACTATGGGCATTTTCAGCCTCCTTGGAAGCGGGTGATGTATCAAGAGCCTACTGAAAGATCCTTTGGATAACAACCAAAAACTGCAATTTGCTCTCCCTACTAAGAGATCCAGTTTGGGTTCAGACTCCAAAGGACAGATAGAGGAGGCTATGCTTCTTGACCCTATCTCCTCTCAACAAAAATTATAGTTTAATACTGTTGTTTTCAAAACACATGGAATAAGAGTTATTTTGGGAGCCAGGCATAATCCTGTACATAACACTGTACCTACCTTTTGTCCTGGTCTTCCTGGCTGTCACTTGCTTTGCTTACAGACAGCAATCTCTTGTCTCGAGGAACCTGGAAACATCAGCAACAATCAGTCAGACTTACATAGATGTAACCATGACGGTGTGCAGAGCTGGATACAAGCATAAGCAAAGAAACCACAATGGAATGTTCTCCAGAAGGTGGCAGATTTGCTATAGCCAGAAGATGGTTAAAGGTTAAATAGGTGGCAATACGTTCACCAGACAAAAGGGGTGATGCTAAACAAAGGACTACCACAGTCATGTTTCTGCTGTGCACTGCTGACACAGCCCACTCTCCCCGGCCCCGAGCGACTCCTGAGCCCTTCCCACCATGGGAGTAATGGGGGAATGGAACACTATGAGTGGAGGGTGAATGCAAACATCTGTGCCCTGAAGCAAACAGAAAACATCCTGGAGTTACAACAAGCATCCTGTTAAGGAACAGAGACTGACCCTCAACTGTGATGAGGGACCTCGGGTGCTGACATGAAGGGGAGCATGGGGCTGTACTGTCCAGTGAGAGAGCAGCCTCTGATATACCTGGATCACCCTTTACTCACCCTCCCTCCATATCTCAAAGACTTGCTTCCACAATTTCTCTTCCAATACACTTTTATTATTGTCTTCACAGCCACAATGCCAACACATGGCCCGAAAGACTACTGAAAAAGTACTACTTGGGAGAAGGGGGACCCCCACCAGCTGCGTTTCTGACCATCATCTAATCACCCTACTGCAGCTTGAATTTTTTGCATATCTTTGCCATAGTTTCAAACATGGCAATAATAGGTTTGGATTTGTTTGATTGGTTATATAATTTGGGGGGTTTTGTTCTGTTTTGTTCTTCCAGAGAAATTCTCTTATACCCAAAACGCAGTCGTCACTATTTTGACATAAAAGAACATTTATGAGAAGCATGCCTCTTCTGAATTCCCCTAGCAACTCTCATGGTTTTCATTCATCTGAATATATATATACAGGCCAAGTCGCTGGACCAAGGAGGCAACGTAGCAGGGTGGCTAAGAGTCGAGACCTAGACCGAATTGTCTGGATTCAAATCTCCAGCTCTAACTCTAACTAAACTCTGTCTCATGTATAAAACAGGCTTACTGATAGTTTTATACCTCACAGGGTTTTTAGTAAAGTTAAATGAATAAATTTTGTAAGCATTTAGAATGTTTGATACTTTATAAATATTTGTTAAATAAAAATAAATCAATTGTAAGTCCTTCATTCACATGTCAGTGTTGAGGGTCTACAATGTACCGGGTAAGCGCCAGATAGAATGTGATAAATAAAACATAGTACCTATCATCTATTAAAGATAGAAAATTTCAATACCCAGCACACCCCTGTTCATAACAGCATTATTCACAATAGCCAATAGGTGAAAAGAACCCAAATGTCCATGTACAGAGGAACGGATAAACAAAATGTAGTATGTAGAGAGAGATATATAGATACAGAGATAGAGATAGAAATAGAGATTATATAGATATATATAGATATAGATACACACACACATTATTCAGCCTTAAAAATGAAATTTTGATCCATGCTATAATGTGAATGAGACTTAAAGACATTACATTAAATCCCATGTGACTTAAATCCATCCACTTCTCTCTGGATGCCCACCTCCTGGTTGAGCCTCCAGCATCTCTTCCTGGGCTGCTGCATCAACCTCCTAATGGTCACTCCTTCACTTAGTCCCTGAAAATCCATTCTAGATTCATTAAGATCCAGAGTGATCGTAAAAATGCAAGTCTGGTCCCATTATACTGTTACATAAAACTCTTCAATGCTTCCCATTATTCTTAGGAACATGGCCCCCAGAAAGTCTCCCACCTTAGCTTGGGTGGCCCCCCTCACTGCCATGCATATGAGTACAGCCACACTGCATCTCTGACCATGCAATGCTCCTTCTCAAAGCAGAGCCAGCACACAAAGCCCTCTCTGCCTGCAGCATTCCCCACTCCCCTGCTCCACCCTACCTATGGCTTCTCCAGGCTAATTTGTGAGCATACTTCAAGTCCCATCTAAATGTCCACATCTGAAATTTGCCTATAATCTCCATATAACCATGCACCTTGTGCCTGGTTATATCCCATGTGTCTGGAATGTACCAGGCCTTCACTAAATGCTTATTAAAAGAATGAATCCATCCATCAATCAAAATGGCCTAGAAAAGGCAGAACCCAAGAAGTAGAATAAATGGGGATTCCAAACACTAAAACATGTTAGCAACTCCCAAAGACTCATGGAAGTGAATGTTACTGTCGCCAAGATGTACCGATGAGAGCTCCAAACATACCACTTAGAATACAGTGTTGGGCACCCTGCATCAAGGGTTGTTATTAACCTTTGGGTCCACTCCCATCCGGGCAACTCTGAACCACATTTACCTTTGGCCTCCCAAAGCTGTTCTCCAAGAGAAACTGAGATGTCTGAATTCAGACCCCTCTCTTGAGTCTAGAACCACACTACTGTCTATCCTGGATATTCTACAAGCACATCAAACTAAATATACAATTATCTTTCTCCCCAAAGCCTTTCTTCTATACTCCTCAACTTGGTTAATCCGGGAATCATCTTAGACATCTGGATTCTTGTTATGGGGTTCCCCTACTAACTCACATAGACACATCACACACAATCGTCAGCTTTTATTCAAATAAATACTTAATGATTTCCTAAAGCCAACGCTTTGTCTCTCGTGTTTATTTCAGAGGCTGACTTAGAGAGAACCTCACATGCTGACCCAGGAAACACCTACCACCATGCTTACCTCCATTTTTTATCTGGACCATTGCAATGGCCTGCTTACTGGATTTTCTACCTATAACCCACCTCACTGCTGCTGCTGTAATATGTGTAAGTCATTTCTCTAATCTACCAGGCCTATGTTCAAAACTCTTCAGTATTGGAGGAAATTATGCCAAATAGTATGGTACAAGAATTACAGGACATTTCATTTCATTCCTTACGTTTTCCTACATTTTCATATAAACTTAAAATGAAAAGCTCTTTTGAAAAAATTGAATAGCTTATGAATATGTATTAAATCATTTATTCGCTCGTTCATCCAGCAAAAAGCAACGCATGCACCTAGCCTTGGGCACCTTTTTCAGAGAATAAAGCCCAGCCCACCAGCCTGCCCTCTTGCAGAGTGATCTATCCCTTCTCTGACCAATCTTTACTGCCTATCCCCTTCAGTCACCTCCCACAGTTCAGCAAGACTGATTACTTGGATTCCACTGAAAACAACCTGGAATTCAGACCTTATGTTTTCTCATCTCCTGTACCCTTTGCCGGAAATGCTCTCTCTTCATCGGTCTACCTGACAAACCCTCCTCTGCTTCCCAATGGAGTAGGCACTGCTTCCTCTGGAAAACCTGTACTCTCTAGGAAAGTGTCACACTTTCCTCACGGCTCCTGGAGCATACACCTCTTACAACACTTACTACCTCTCATTGTGGTTATAGGTTTGTAGGAGTGTGACCACCCTGAGGTGTTGAGTTGGGTCCCATCTGTCTTTGGATATTCAATCCACCCCCATAATATCTATTACCATTGTTGGAAGGTCACAGCTAATTAGTGAATATCTGTGGATGGATGGATGGATGGATGGATGGATGGATGGCTTTACGGATGGACAAACAAACCAACAAACTGATTTCCAGCCATACCAGGTGAACAGAATTGATGGAAAATAATTGGCCAGGAAAGCATATTTTCACTAGAGCTGGAATCAGATAATTGTGAACCACCAGCTCCATTGGGGGAAAATAAAGTGAGATAAAGTAAGTCAAACCACTTTGAAAAATAACTAACTAAGGGAATCTGTCATGTTTTTCTGTCATACTCAAAATTCATCAAAAGGTCACACTTGACTTTCGAGCTGCTCTCAGTAAGTCGCTTGAATTGGATAGAAAACTGGCCTAGTATTTGAGTCCCTAAATTATGAAAGATTCTAGCAATTTGGTTATTTTTATAATAGATATCATCTAAGTAGCTTTAAATGTATATTTTAAAAATTTGAACCCATTTCAAATGAGTTCAAAAAAAGGCATTTTTTAGTGGTGGACAGAGTTATAGACGAAATTGTGTGACCCCAAAGTTAATATGTTGAAGTCCTCATCCCCAATGTGGCCATATTTGCAGATAGGATCTTTAGGTGATAATTAAGGTTAAATGAAGTCATAAGAGTGGGACCCTAATTCAGCAGGACTGAGGTTCTTACCAGAGGAAAAGACATCAGGAGTACACACACACACACACACACACACGAGAGAAAAGGTCATGTGAGGACACAGCAAGAAGATGGCCATCTGCAAGCCATGAAGGAAAAGAGGTCTCATCAGAAACCAACCCTACCAGCACCCTGATCTCAGACTTCCAGCCTCCAGAACTGTGAGAAAATAAATGTCTGTTGTTTAAGCCACCCCATCTGTGGTAATCCGTTACAAATCTATATAGACAATGTAATGAAATAGATACTAGGAAATGTACAAGATTGACCTGTGACCTTGAGTAAATCCCGTTGCCTAAACTATAAAATATTAAACACAATGGGCTTCACTGCAGTGATCCTATAGTGACAATTTTAAAATACAGGTGAAAAGACTTCGAAATGTATAAAGTATTATACCAAGATATGCCTTTGCCAGATTCCAAGGACAGGAAACAGCATTTCTTGAGTGCTTTGTCATACACACTCCTCTCTAACAAAACCCACTACAGTCCCCTGAGGGGTGATGTACTCCAACCTTAGGAGTAAGGAAAAATGGTGTGTGTATATTACAAAAAGAATCAAATAGCATTCCAAAGAGGTATAAAAAGTCTATAGAATTTAAATAATAATGTGGCAGGAATTGTTACAATAATATGACTTCCCAAACTTTACCCTCATAAAATAGAATCTCTTCTCATTAACATTTTACTTCACTTACAGAAAGAAGATCTACCCTCAAAATAAATTTGACTTTGTTATAACTTGAACACCAGCACATATAAACTCTGAACACCCAAAGGGCTAACTAAGGCTTAAAAATATGGACACAGAGTTTTTGGAAACAAGACTAATTCTTTAGTATTTAAAATGTTTCAAGCAAAAATGTAGGAAAACTTACATAAAATAAAGGAAGCCATATAACTGCCTAATTCACACAGTCTTAGAAAATATTTTATTAAAATATTTTATTACCTAAATTAATAAATTAATCCCAGAAAATATTGATTCAACAGAAAGAATTACAAACTTGGCTACAAATTGAGTTTTATGCAAACTCCCTACTCTGCATCTCAAAATATTTACAGAAAGCAGTAATTTCAACTCCTTTAAATATTAAAAATGTACAAGAGGGAAGGTAATCCAGGTACCATATTTACTAATACTTAACTATCCTCTGAGCCTATAGGAAATAAAATATATTGCTTTCATAAATTACTAATGATTTTTGTTTTGATGTATGTTTACCTTTTTCATTATTACAAAATAATTGCCATCTAATACAGATATATGGAATTATGTCCAGTGATGGAATAAAATCTATTTAAAAAATAGAACAATATATTTCTTCAAAATATATCTTAATATATTTCCTCCAAGCCTCATAAAATTATTAACTAATATATTATTTTAACATAGCTATAAATGAAGTTGTAATGACTCAAGTGATTGAATCAGGGTCACTTTAATGTGCTACTAGATTTTAAAGATTGATAAAACTATCAAATTTTAACGATTTTTTTAATCATAAAAGAAAATTGCTTTGTGATTTCTTCCTAAGGATGAAACCATTTCTGAACATTATCTATTAACACAAAAGTCTAATAAAGCTGAACCTTCAACAAATGGCCTAGAACACAAAGCAATCTAATTGATATGTTCTGTAGTTCTGTATGATCCTCAACAAATCTTGAAATTTTTCACTCCAAAGCATGTAGAATTCACCCCATGTTTTTCAAATGAGCTCCTAAGTCAGAAAAGGATTAAAAATATAAAACAACCACAAAGAAAAGGAGAAAGAAAGCCTACCATGAAACCATCTTTGTTTTTCAAACTCATGTTTTTAGGTGCTACCTGCCTGTTCATTGGAGGAAACTGGCCTACTTACATGAAATGTAGTTTAGCCTCTAAAACATTCTTTCATCTAGAGCCCAAGTCCCCCAACATTAAAGTCCCTCTTGCTATGCCACTATGCCAGGAGTCATGTTGGGAGTTTTAACCCTTCATCTGCACTCTTCTTGGTAAGGGGAAAAATTCAGCGTAGACTGGCAAGGGTGCCAGTGGAATGTCCTTCATACATTTCTCTACCACTCTAGGACAATAAAAGATGTGTTTATTTGAGTTAATAATATCTTCATTTAATACACCCTGGATGGGCTGACCTGTCAGTTACTCATACCTTGTTTTTCACCTTATATAAGGCCAACTTGGCTTGGCTTTCATTCATCTTCCCACAGAGGGAGCCCTCCTGGGTGTCTGAATGGGAAAAATGAGAAGAAGCTGGGAAAGGAATGAATAATTGTAGGGAACTCTGGCAAAAGAGTAGGCCTAGAGTTAGTGGTGGTGGGAGATCTTTGGAAAGCATGAAAATTGGTTTAGAGGAGAGAGAAGGAATAATACAACTTGCAAAAGTAGAGACTGCTAGAAGGTAACAGGAAGCAGGAAGGAAATAGGAAACGAAGACTGGAGCTTACTAAAAGAAAAATTATTCCTCTTGCGTGATTTTCTCATGATGAAAAAAGAGGGGGATGTGGGGATTAGTTCATATTCTAAAATAAAGAGTTCTTTGTGCCCAACCAACAAAATAAACACCGCCATTCTCACTTTTATACCAATTCCCAGCGTAAGCCAATGGTGTTTATAATCAAAGTAGGCAATAAATCTCCTAATTTGGGAAATACTTGTTGACTTTTTACACTTCACAGGTTCTATGGGAGCAGGTCATACCAAGTAGAATCCTTTATAATTGAGACAGACCATTGTTTGTTGCTTGATTTCCTGAAATACTCCTATTCTGATGGTACTGTATATGGTCGGTATTTTTGTAATATAAGTGAAGTACACTCATTTTATTTTAAAGGTTTTTCAAAATATTTAGTACTCATAAAAACAAATGGGGACAGTTAGGGTTGTAACAAAATTAGGTTTTGGAATTGCTGCAAAAGTCTACTTCAAAAGCATTCATTGGAATATTCCTTATAAAACTGAAATGTCTGGAAACCCTAAATGTTTCATATGAAATGGAAATCTAAAAGCAACCTAAATGCCGAACAGCTGAGCAATCCTAAACTACAGTACAACTACACAATATAATATTCTTCATTCACCAAAAATAATAATCGTAAAGCAAAAATGGCAGCAAGAAAGTGTTTGCAGTATGACATGAAGTAGGAATTATATGTAGATAATATGTGTGCATGTGAACGGAGAGAGACTTCCTCTGGGTGGGTGGTGAAGTTGTGCTTCATCAGTGGGACAGCAGGGAGGCAATGAGGACAGGAAGAGGCTGAATTCCACAGGGAGAGTGCAAATACTACTCATTCTCTGGCCTGGGATAAAGGATCTATCCCTTCTTCCAACCATGGGGGGGGGGGGGTCCTGGGGGCAGGAGGAGGAGGGAAGAGGGGCTGCAGATGTACCTTGTAGTAGTCGTACAGCAGGCCAAGGGCAGCAGCGCTGTCCTCGTCACCATTGATGCTCATCATTGCCTTGGTGGCCGCAGTCAGGGGATTCTCCAAGTACGACTTCCAGGCTTCATCCTCACTGGTGTAGGCTCTTCGGGTATTGAATGGAGGGTCACTGGGCATGGGCACTAAGGCCACCAGTCGTTTATTACTATGAAAGCAAGAGATATGTGAGGTTCCTTATCAGAGAAATGTTCCTAATCCCACTAATACACACATGACATAGTGAATTTGTACTTCCCCAGAATAGAGGACAAGGGAAGATTAAAACTAAAGTGCCTGCCACATTGCATTGATAAAGCCACTGATTTATTTTCTCACTCTCTATGAGAAGTAACAATGACCTTTTAAAGGTTGTATAAGAAGTGTAAATTGGTCCCCTTCACACTTGGTTTTCCATACCAATCATTCTAGGAGCCAAATCATTTTATTTGATTATTCTTCATTAATAAGTACTAGAATTAAACCCTGTGGGGAAGTAGGTTTCATTTAACTCTGAATTCTAATGATAAATATGTGCAATATATTAAATATAATCATACATTAATGATTATTAAAAATTATCTTATGAAGTTGATTCTACATTCGAAATGGCTAGTGAATTATAGGCCAAGCCAAAAGTCTCTTAATTTAAAAAGGCAATATAAGCTACTTTGCAAACAAGACATGTTGCCGATACGCTGCATAATAAGGGTACGAAACAACAGAGATGAGACAGATACTGTGTATGACTCCATGTTGCCACAGGATCCTACTACATATATTTAAATGACACAGAAGCTACAGGTTATAAAAATCATCATGGAGAGTGAGGAACGTGTCTGGAGAATTTTTAGTAGACATTTCAGTAGAGCATTGACAGAAAGGGGCTAGAGTAATCATTTATCAATCCTAACCAAGCCAAACTTGGGTAAACCTGCAATTTCTTAAGGAGGATGTGATGATTCAAATATCCTAAGACCATGACAGTTCTCAGCGGCTGCCCAGTCAGGACCCCAGCTGTCAAGTCAAGGAGCCTGGAGATGGAGAGGCTTTGGCACTCATCTCCTGGCCCTCTTTCACTTGTTCGTTGAAATGGAAACAAGATGGAACAATGAGACACTGTATTTCAGTAACACCTTTGTCCACTCATAGTAACATGACATGGACAAGTGACAGGACTGGTGAAGGCAACACCTACGTTAATCAATGGAAATTCAGCCACCAAGGGCCTTCAATGGTAATTCCATTCTACGAGAGGTTCCTTTCTGTTGACATTCCTACAGGACTTTCCAATGGTAGATAGTCTCACAGCTCACTTTGTGACGTCTCCATAATTGAGGGTTCATTATGTGCCGGCATGGTGCCAAGCATTGGCATAAGGTCAGAAAAATGACGCTGACATTGGTAAGATACATTTGGGAATGGGGGCAAGAAATTCACAATTAGCAGGTTGGAATTCTAGGCTAGATGGTCTCCAGGCCCCTGATTTGAACTCTTTGTGCCAGTGGTGTGGTAGAACTGATTAGGAAGAAAGAGAGAATATTAACCCAATTGCAAATGAATTGGATTAAAAGGGTATAATCAAGTTTCTGGAAGTAAATGAGAAATACCCTGGTGAAGGGATTTACTAACCATTCAGCAGTGTGGTGACACTTAAGTGATGGGAAACTGAGCTTCAGCTTTTTTGTGTATCCTGACTTGAGTAAGAATAGTAATGCCCTCCCTACTTACCTCACAATGTGATTGTGAGAATCAAATAAAATAATGGATAAAATAGAGTTCTATAAACCGCACATGCTATACAAATAACAGGTATTATTATCACTGCACTGTTCTATGTTCCTGTAAAGGTTGTGGATATATATCAGTTTCGGGTAAAGTTGATTATAATTTAACAGAGCTAAAGACAATTATCAATTAAAGGGAAATGAAGTTTTTCACTTAGCAATATTCCATAAGTATTTGAGAGCCCAATAGGTACCAGACACATACTAATTGTTGAGGATACAGGTATTGTCCCATAGCCCACGTAGCTTGCTCTCCAGTGGGGCAGAGATAGGACCACAAGAGCAATGAATGTGAGAAAGGGAAATGGATGGTGTCCTGAGGGTACATGAGAGGGGACTACCCTAATCAGAGGATCAAGGAGGAACCAGTTTCTACAAAGATTTGAAGGAAGGTAGGAATGTGCTGTGCTGCTCAATGTTGAAATGGGCAGATGTGGGAAATATTTTTTAAGGTGGAGAATATTTCAGTAATGTAGAATAACAAATTTCTGACAAAAAGAGCACATTTGTATTCATTTTGGAGAGACATCTAGAAAAATTTACATTCTTTGGTCTAACAGTAACATAGCATTTTCATTTTGTAAAAATTTCTATTCATATAGGATAAGGTTGGATTTGGAGACAGAAATGTTGATGGATTCCTAAAAGTCTACAAGTGGAAGAGTAAGGCCTCTGGAGACAACCAAGAAGGCAGAGGGGGTGGGCCTATGCTATGGCAGGGCCACCACCTCCCCTGCCACAGCGGTTTATTTGGGGCCACCCTGGATGCCTGGCTTACAGCCTTCACTTAAAGGGTAAGACAGAAGATTCTAAACCCTAATCATTGCCCACGAGTGTTAAGGCATCATGTACACTTCCTAAACATGCTCAGTCTTACAGGAAGGAATGAAAAGCTTCATATTGTTTGCAGTGACCTTATCATCGAAAAAGATGAGGATTTTATTCTCTTCCATGCCTAAGAGAAGCACATACTGCTGGGGGCAGGCAGTGTTAATTACAACACTGGCTACTTTCCAAAAGTTTAGCAGGAAGTGCCAGGCTAAAGGATAAGAGCCAACTCTTGATTTACACTACGAAGTGTCCTGATTCACCGGAGAGATTTTTCCTTGAATCTTCCTTCTTCAAGTCCCTACTCCCTCCTGCTGAGCTTCCTGAATTGCTGATTTCATCTGTTCCCAGCACAAGTGTTCTCTCATGAATTTAGATTCATCAGCCCTTCCCTTATGATGAAATGGCTGATGAATCCTTACATGATCGATGGAAAGAAATATTCTAGAAAAGCACTTTACTTATCGTTTCTTTTAACATTTTTGATGGCCATAGGAGCTTTTTATGCTTTTCCCTTTAACTTTAAAATGACTTTGGATTTTTTTCTTCACAGATTATAATCTCTTTGGTACAAAGTACTGTTCAATAAAGCTTGCTTTTATAAAACCAGAATAGTCTCTTTGGTCCACTAAGCAAAATGTAGACTTGGGGGAAAAAAAGGAAACTTTTACAGAACAGCTTTTACCAAAGTTTGGAACAACTTCATGATGAAGTTGATTTCATCATGGTTCTTTTGTAATGGTGACTCCAATTCTGCTCTGGTCGACTTTTAAAATATCTTTTGTGTTGCTTTAGGTATGTTATTCTGGGTAGCCTCGAACACGGAACCAAACAACTACAAACCAGATTCCTGGTCCTTTTTTGGTAAAAAGTCTAGATTAGCACCCAAGAATTCACAGCAAGGCTAAGGCTGGGTTAGATCACACAGATAATTTTTTTTCCTCATTTGTTTTCTTTAATCCACTACTTCATTTTGTGGGTGTTGGGAGAACAGTTGAGAGATGAGTCATCAGCTTTAGTAGTGAAAGAGGTGGAGCAGTCATGCAACTGAGATCATAACCAACAAGTCAAGAGAAGCTCCAGATCACTCTGCCAGAGACAAGCTACCATGCCACCACCCCCAGCACTAACAAGAGTCTAATTCAGGAATGCTCTGCTAAAAAGAAGCACACAAAACTTAGCACACAACGTCTTCACCTCCTAAAATGAAGTTTAGTGATAGTCAACAGATCCAGACATAAGTCCATTTCACTTGGGACCACAAAACAAAAATGAGAACATTGAAGTGTTCACACAAAATACCACTTTCAATACATTTCTCATCATCCATTTCTTTCATAACTCCTAAGAGGGCACTAGATTTTGTTTTTGAGTTTTGTTTATTTTGGAGCTTTTTTTTTTTTTGTCTTAATCTAAAGGGAGGATGGTTTTGGAGATGAAAAAATCTCAGTTCTAATTTCTGTCGTAGGAGGCCCCCAATGATCCTTACCTCCTCAAGTTCCCACCCACATTGTAGCAGAATTGCTTTATATGACCAAAGCATATGGTAAAAGTGACTTTCAGAATTACATAATAAAAGTCTGAAGCTAACATCTTGGTAAATCTCAATCTCTCAATCTCTCTCTCTCTCTCTCTCTCTCTCTCTCTCTCTCTCTCTCTCTCTCTCTCTCTTGCCCCCATCCCCCGCCCCCCCGCCCCCCTTGATGACTCCAGGGAAAGCAAACTGACCTATTGTGGAGTGGAAAGGAAGCTTTGACCAACATCTAATGAGGAAATGAGGACCACCAACAACCACGTGAGTGAGCTTAGTAGATTCTCCAGAGTCAAGGCTTAAATCCATTAATAGCCCCAGATGAGAACTTCACTACAACCTTATGAGAAACCCTAAGCCAGAACCAATCAGCTAAACTACTCTGAGATTCCTGACCATCAGAAACTGTGAGACAATATTTTCTGATTTAAGCTGCTAAATTTTGCAATAATAAATTACACAACAATAGATAACTTATAGTCCCGCTAAGACTCCCTGCTTTTACCATTGCTCCGTCTCCCCTCCAGTCTATTATCAACAAAACAGCATCCGGAGAAATCCCATTAAAACATAAATCAGATCATGTCACTCCATGCTCAACCCCCATTTCCCCTAGAATAGAAGTCAAAAACTTTCCAATGGTCTACCAGGCCCTACAGGATCTCACCTCCCTTCCTTCTCCGACCTCCTCTCCTGATACTCTCCTTGTTACTCATTCTGATCCTGCAACATTGGTCACCATGTCTCCACCTTAGGGCCTTGGCTCCAGTTGTTTCATCTTCTTGGAATGTTCTTTCCCCAAATACCCAAGGCTAATTCTTATCTCCTCTAAGCCAAATCTCACCACAAGGAGACTTACACTGACCGCCCTATTTAAGGCAGTGACCTGCCTCTACCCACCCTGGAGTTTCCAATCCCCCTAGAACTTTCGATGTCCATTATCCAGCTCTCTATTGTATCTTCTCTTTCCTAACAGTCACCATCTTCTAACATTCACTGTAGTTTTCTTATTATGTTTGGTGCACACTGTTTATCTACCCTCATGAGGATATGCATTCCATAAGAGCTGGGATTCTTTGTTTTGTTCAAAGATATATCACAAACACTTTGAACTGCTCCTGCCACATATGTGGTGTTCAATTAGCATTTGTTGAATGAGTGAACAGAAATTCTTTGAGAAATTGAAGTATAAGTTGGGGTTTCAAGTACTATGATGGGAATGAGGGAGCTATATTTTTCATGTTTTCATAAAATCAACTTGTGGCATATTTATAAAGTTGATTGTGAGCTATAAAGTGTTACACAAGTGTAAGTTGTCTTAATTTTAGGAAGCATAATTGTACATTTAACTTAACAAGCACTGATCCTATTTAAACTATTTCTTTCTCATCTCATCTCATCTAAACAAATGATGATTCATTCTTCAACTCCTTAAATGTGAGCTACAGCACTAAGAAGCCAAGCAGACCTACATGCAGACCAAAGGCAAAACAAAGGGGAAGGCTAAAATTCAACCAGCAAAGATCTGATTCATGATTCATGACTCTTTCTCCCACCTCTTGTCCATTATCCCAGCATTGACTTGAGTTAAGCAAAGAAGAATTTTTTCCACCCAGAATAAGCCACTTCCCTACTTTAAGAAGTCAAGCTTTTACATAATTCTCAGGATTTTATGCTAGGTCCTCTACTTCAGTCACCCCCTGCCCCATCTTGTTTTCTCTCTCTCTCTCTTTCTCTCTCTCTCACACACACACAGCCTTTTATCTTAAGATAGTACGAATTCTAGTCTCCAAATAGAATAGCTTATCTTTTTCTAAACAAGGAAAATAGTCTAATTTATTTCAAAACAAACATCTCAGATCAATAGAATATCTTATCTCACACTCTTGAGTGTTCAGAACTTAGGGTTCAGTCTTCATCCGCTTCAATTTCTTGTCAGTAATCTACTGTAGCTGATTACTGACATATAATCACTTCAGCTTCCCGGCAAAAAAAAAAAAAAATGACCATATTCAGAAACTAAACTCAAGAGCAAAGTTTCAAGAAGTGACAATTATTATTTCTTTTGGAAGCTTGGTATTTTCTCCATTACCAGCATAAGACTTTCAAATCGAAACTAAAGAACCAATCATCCTAGTCAGGATTAATGTCACAATTTAAATGCCAACAAAGTTAGTCATTTCACTGCTGGCTACCTTCAGAAATATCCCTCCTTTTGGTGCTTGCTAGAGGCAAATCACAAGAGATAACAGATACCTTCCATGTTAGAACAAGGATTGAAATGCATAAGGAACTTTCTACCCTGAGCACTTGTCCTGGATGATTCTAACCCTTTGCTGTTGACCTAATCCACATAAGATTCAACGGAAGTGAAATGAATGCCCAAACCTGTGACGATATTGATAATCTCATGCTGAAGACTGTTATGCTTGAGAGAAAATTCGATTAATTCAACGAAGATACTATGATACCCTCCACCACATAAAATGCAGTTTTAAGAAATAATAACTGTAAAATAAAATTTATATGTATAAAAATTAAGACAATTCCATTGTATACTAATAGCAAAATATGCTGATCCACTGATTGAAGCATAATCTCTCTCTCTCTCTCTCTCTCTCTCTCTCTCTCTCTCTCTCTCTCTCTCTCTCCTTTTCTCCCTCCCTCCCTCTCTCATTGTTGCCCCCACTTTGCTAGTGCCTTAAGCATGCTCTTAGTCCATATATTAAACAATTCAAAACTGAGATCGAGAGGATTAGGAATTTAATTTAATTAAACAATCGAGAGCATTAGGAAAAGAAGCTGCAGGAAAGACACACCATCAAGCACTAGAAACAACTATAGGAGAAAGACATCACAACGGAAAGTGGAAGGAAGAGGACAAGAATGTAAAAATGTACAGAATTTGTAGAGATTACAATCTACGAAAAAATTATGTGCATGTGTGTGTATATGAATCAAAATCCAAAATGTTTACAGTGACTATAGGTGAATTTTTATTTGTTTCTTTCTACTTTTCAGTCTTCAATAATAATAAGTAACACATACCATAAGCCAGCACTTACCATAAGCCAGATAGTGTTCTAAGCCCCTGAATAAATGCATTTATTTCTTATAGTAGCCTTAACATCAGGTATGGCCAGCATGCCCTTTACGCAGATGAGGACACTGAGCAGCGAGTGCTAAGTCACTTGCCCAGGGTCACGTAGCACTCAGCTTAAACCACGATCGCATACCAGAGCGTCAGTTCTTAAGCATCCTTCTCTGTTGCCAATTCTTGATTATGCTCTATTTTCGTAATCAGACAAAAGGTTACTTGAAAAGAGGTAACTAAACTGGCTACAAGAGACCAATGTAACAGGGGGTTTCTTAAATGAGAGGATTTCCAAATTCAGAGTTCTAGAGAAATTGTGCAAAGAAGAAGGCTATAAACTCCTTGAAGACACAGATAATGTGTTCAGATTATCTATTGAATTCCAAGGTGTTGAAACATTCTGCAGGGTATGTAGCATATCAAGCAACACAAATAAATCGTGTGGGATGAGGGATAGCAACTTCTCCTTATTCATCTTTAGTTAGACATAACTGGAGGCCATCTTTTTTAAATGTCCTGTGGAAAAATGTTACACAATTGACATGATAGAAATATAAGTGAAATAATTATGAAATATTGAAAACATTGTATTTTAGATACTGAACAAAAATATAATTTTTAAAGGAAAGAATCCTTTTTAAGTCAAATTAGCTTGAAAAATTAAAAAGAGAATCAATTCTTCAGAGGAATTTCTCATGATCAAATCTCTAGCAGAAAAAACAAACACAAATATCTCTTAAAAGGCTACATGACAGATTTTCATCTCAAGATCATTTCATGTGTGCACTTCTCTCTCAAAGATTTCCCTGAAGTGAGATAAGTAATAATGTGGATAGTCAATGTGGAAACAGAAATTCTGTGCAATTCTAGAAGATAGAAAGCAGAAGGGATTGGAATAGAGGAGAAACCACAGTGTAGAAAGCTACACCACAGTTCTGGTGCAGGGGGGATTAATGCAGAAGTGAGCACCAGTTTGCCTACTGAGCCTGGAAAACTTTAACTCAGCGTCTTGAGGGACTATGACCAAGCCAGTCATAGGCTGTTCCTTTGGTACAGTGTACCCAAAGGAACTAGCTATAGTGTTCACTTCTTAAATACAAAATGAGTTGGCCTTTGGAGGGCCCTAGGATCAGAGAGAAAAATAAGCTGGTAAAATACCTACAGTAACTTTAAACTATCAAATGGAAACCAAGAAAAAAATTAGCTGAAAACAACAGGAAAACCCTCCAATGTGTCCAATCACCACCTACCCCCTTGGACCTCACTTGTGCTATGCGAAGGAATCTTCCAGGAACCCAGAGCACCTGTGGCCATTCCTTCCACATAAGAGAACAGCTGGCTCTGGAGTAAGCTCCACTCTCACAAACCTGCCAGCTCTGAAAGGTGATCAAACTCTTCATTTTTAATAAAAGAACTAAGAATCACCAGATATTTAAGGAAACCTAACATGAAAGAGAAGCCTCAAGATGATCAAAACAGTTATTGGTCAGCAAAATAATTAACGTTGGATACAGATAATAATGTTAAAAAGATACTGCATCTACAAAGCAAGGTCAGGTTATTACAAAAAAGAAATAATCACAAAACAACATATATAATTTCTGAAATAAAAATAAAATTTTGTATAAGGGTTGAATTGAAAAGACAAAAATAATAATGATCTAAGCAAGGAATTTTCCCAGTTTTTAGAGAAAAAAAAATAAGAGACATACTTAAAAAGCATGCAAAATAGATTCAGAAATATAATGTTCAACAAACAAGAGTTATAGAACAAAGTAATGAAAAGGATTAAAGGGAAAAGAAATAATCAAAGAAATAATAGAAGAAAATGTCCTGCAGCTGGAGAAAAACTTGAGTCTTGGGAATGAAAGGCTCCAAAGTGCTGAAAAGAATAATAATAATAAAAAAAAACACATTGAGCCACATCCCTGAAAAATTTCTATGTTAAAGATTAAATAGAAAGTGCTACAAAAAAAATACTTGCAAAAGAACTAAGTAACTTTCAACAAAACAAGAAACAGTCAGCCAGTAAACTTCTCATCTGCGTCACTAAATGCTGCAAGACGAGAAAAGAGATTTGAACGTGGGATTCTGAACACAGCAAAAGATCAACTAGTGTGACGGCAAAATAAAGAAAGACATGTTTGGTCATGAAAAAATTCAAAAACTATTCTATACATTTCCCTTTGGAAAGAATTATTCTTCAATTCAAAGTGAAAAGAGACATTCATGGGTAGGGAAGATAAGTGATATAGCAACCAGAATATCAAATAAACCAATAAAATGTTAAATTAATTGTAACTAATTTCTGATCACGAAAATAAAATTTATACCACTAAGAAAGGATTCTTAAAGATAATACCAAACTAGAATAAAATATCTGAGAGGTGATAGGAGAGTAGTTGTTTAAAAAGTATACTTAAGATTTTGCTTTGTACAGAGGAAGTAATGGATAATGGTTAATTCCTGATATTGATAGAAAATATAAGTTTAAATGTGTTTATTAAAAATTTAGTGGCAGGGGCCGGCCCAGTGGCTCAGGCGGTTAGAGCTCCATGCTCCTAACTCCGAAGGCTGCCGGTTCGATTCCCACATGGGCCAGTGGGCTCTCAACTACAAGGTTGCCGGTTCAACTCCTTGAGTCCCGCAAGGGATGGTGGGCAGTGCCCCCTGCAACTAAGATTGAACACGGCACCTTGAGCTGCCGCTGAGCTCCGGGATGGCTCAGTTGGTTGAAGCATGTCCTCTCAACCACAAGGTTGCCGGTTCGACTCCCCCAAGGGATGGTGGGCTGCGCCCCCTGCAACTAGCAACAGCAACTGGACCTGGAGCCCTCCACAACTAAGACTGAAAGGACAACAACTTGAGTTCGAAAAAAAAAGTCCTGGAAGTGCACACTGTTCCCCAATAAAGTCCTGTTCCCCTTCCCCAATAAAATCTTTAAAAAAAAAAAAAGTTCAGTGGCAACAATTACTAGGATAAAGATAGGATGTAGAAACAGTAGAGCAGCATTTCTCATACTATGATCTCTTAGATATTTTCAGAGGTCTGTGAGGTCAAAACTATCTTCATAATGATACAAAAACGTTATTCACTTTATTCACCATGTTGGAATTTGCACTGATGGAACAAAACTAACGGTGGGTAAAAGTTTTGGTTCCTAATGTAAAGCAAGGCGGTAACATTAAATTGTCCTGAGTCATTGCATTCTCATCAACACACACTCACTATAAATGCTAGTTTCACTTGAGAACATCCTTGATGAAGCAATATAAAATATTAATTTTATTAACCTCAAACTTTGGGAACACATTTCTTTAATATTCTGTGTGACAAAGTAGACAGTATATATAAAGCACTTCTACTACATACTGAAATATAATGATTGCCCAGAGGAAAGCACTTGTGCAATTGTTTGAGTTGAAACTGAACAAGCTGCTTTATTCATAGAACTTCGTGAAAGAATGACAGATCAATAAACTATGTTTTCAGACTCAGCTGTTTGGCCAACACTTTCTCAAATATAATCCAGGTGTGAGTCTATCATTTTAAGGAAAATAATTGACAGTATTTGTTGCCAATGATAATGAGTTTTTTAAGCAAAAATTAAAATTTTTAAAACTTGCATTGACCACTATTGAGAACTTTCTAATACATAAAGATTTTCTGATGAAATCAATGGAGAAACCAATGGATCTGGTTTCTTTGCTAATGTATAATGCAACATGTTAATATTTGTATGATCTGAATAACTCAGTCAATCAATATTTCCAACTGTCAATGCATAACGTTACAAAATTACGCACAGGTAAAAGGTCCATTCAAAGTACAAGACAGACCTAGGGATTTAATGTAACATAGCACAGAAAGTTCACTGTATGATTTCAGTTGCCACACTAAAACTAACGTTTATGAAACTATCACTTGTTGAATTTTGGTGCAGTTTCAAAGAATAGCTACAATTACCTGTAAAGGTTATGAAAATACGTCTTTCTTTTCCAACTATCAACAGAAGCAGAAATTTTTCCACATACTTCAACCAAAATAACATTTGTAACAGATTGAATAAAGCTCACATGAGAATCCATCAGTCATGTATTAAGTCAGACATTAAAGAGAATTGCACAAATATAAAGCAATACTACTCTTCTCGCTAAATTCTTTTGTTTGGGAAAAATTAGTTATTTTCATTTAAAAAATGTCGTCACTATGCAATGGGTTTATAATTACTACTTTAATTGACTCATATATTTTTAATTTCTCATCTTTAATTTCAAATGTGGTAAATATGTGTGCGTGTGTGTGTGTATGTGTGTGTATACATCACATAAACCCAAATGGAGGGACATTTTACTAAATATCTGACTGTTGATGACTGTCATAGCAATTGTGTTAAAACAAATAAGTGCGTGAGTAAATAAATAAGCAAATAAAGTTATGAACCAGAAAAACAAAGAAAAATTAAAAACAACTTTTGGAGTTAGAACCATGACTGAGTTGTCTTTATTTAGTAATTTTTCTTTAATATTGCTTATGTAACTGAATATAAATGGAAGCAAGAACCATCCAGCTGATAGAAAAGTACTGGACTAAAGGAATAAGCTTGGCAGAACTGATGGGTTTGAGCATTTTCCTCTCTGTGGCATCTAGAATTCTTGACTTCCCTTTCTCTGATCCACACATAAAAGCTGGTCACAGCAACCTTTATGCAATTCCCCACTCCAAAGCATGAGGTTTGTACTGTGCACCTCTCTCTCTTCACCTATATGGAAAAGCTCCTTTTGATTCCTTGTAAGAACAGATTTCTACTTTATAACTTGCCAGTTTAGAAAAGAAATGAAACTCAAAAAAAAGCATCTCATATTTTATGCAACTGAAATTCTATAATTATTCAAAGCTAAATATAATCTATATATCTATGTACTTATAAGAATTGTCAGTGGCCTGAGGTACAACTTGTTCTTGTGTTTATGAATTGAACTGTAGCATGCAAGTGCTAAAAAAATTTGCATGATACCCATTGCAAACTTCTCATTTTACAAATGTGGAAATTGAGGTCCAGAGAAACCATACCATTTCCCTAGGACTACACAGGTATCTCTGTTAACACCAAAATGATTAGAGCACAAGTTGCTGGAAGACACATACACTACTGGCTAATTTGTAGTGCTTTGCAGACCCATAAGCACTCTTCTATTTGAGACTAAAGTGAAAATTACATGCGTCTTCGAGCAAAAAGTTTCCTCCTCCACCCACATCCCGTCTTTAATTTCCCCCTCAATTCACTGAACAAACCTTTATTGATCTCCTACTGTGTAACAGGTACTAATCCAGGTGCAGAGGACACAGTGTTGACCAAGTGAGACAAATGCTATTTGTTTGTTCATTCAGGTAATCTTATCACCTGAACTTCCTCTAGAAGCTAACAAAAATCTCATCCATATGCTCACATGTTGAGGTCTTCTTTTCATAAGAGGCTCTGATCCTTACATATATGAGCCCAGGTATAAAGATGTAATAGAAAATTGTATCATAGAAGGCATGTATGTTCATATATTAGAGGCACTTCTACTTATAAACCTTGGAAATTAAGATCACACAAGATTGATTCAACAGGTCTTAATTGAATGCCTACTACGGGCTGGTACTGTTCTGAGTCCTGGGGTACAGTGATGAAAAAGAAAAAAATAATCTCTACCTTGGTGAAGCTTTTATACATGAATACATAAAAGTGTTAATGAAGAAAAAAAAAGGGTGCTATGAGAGAATATGCCCTGGGGATCTGTGGTGACCATGAACACTGAATACGTGGTGGTATGTATTCACCAACAATCCTCTAACTACGCAAAGCATAACTGATGAAGGATCCTGCTTCCCAGCTCTGAAATCGATGACATTTGTGTGGAGGCCACACTTCCTCATTGCTCCAAGCCAAGGACTGTGCATAGTAGGACTACTAGTGCAAGCCCAATCTCGCAAGGCAGGGGACTCCTATGATGGCTGACTCTAGCCGGAAGACTCCGAATGGCCTTGCAAACCTTCCTTAAACTGCAGGGCAGTCTTGGAGGCCTCCACTCAACATTTCTTCCCTCACTCCTTCACTCCGGGTCAGATCTGCATGGTGGTCTGATAGCCATTCTCACCTTTGCCAGATTTTTCTCCACTTTTTCTCATGGGTGGTTCCCCTAATAAAATCTTACATGTTTAATCCCATTTGGAGTCTTCATCTCTGAGAACCCAGACCAACAGATCTAATTTAGACTGAGAAAATCGATTCCTGGGGAAGTGACACTTTAGCTAAGACCTGAAAGAGGAAGAACTAGATGGAACAAAAAGAAAAGGAGAGGTAAAGGAGGCCATGACAGGAACAGCGTGCGTGAGATACCTGAGGAAGAATGGATCTTATTCCAATCAAGGAACTAAATGAAGGGCAGTGTAGCTGGATCATAACGTTAAGAAGGAAGAGAATAGGGTCTGATGAAGCTTAAGAGATAGGCAGAGACCAGATTATGCAAGGATTTGTAATTCACTTTAAGGATTTTAAATTTTATTGTAAGTGCATGAGGTCGATATGCACAGTCTTTAGCAACAGAACAACTTGATCAAAAAGATCACTCCAGCTGCAGTGAATGGGTTGAAAAGAAAAGAGAGGCTACTGAAATGGTCCAGAAACAGATAAATTAAGGATTTTCTACCTAATGAAAAAACTAATAATTTTCATAAGGTATACCTTAGGAGTATATAGCCTTTTTCTTTATCTCAAGACATTCAATATTTTATGCCTTATTCTTTATTTAGGTACAAGTCTTAACGTTCACTATCTTTGTGCAAGCGGGTATTATGTCTTACTTAATTTGTAATCTTACATAGCAAGTCAATTAGTCTATATTCTCCAAAATTAACAGAAATATTCAATGGTAAAAACATTGGACTCCATCTCCATCTTTGGTAAAGAAATAGACTAGAGACCCACAAAGGTTACATAAGGAAATAATGGGAAACTCCATAAAAAAGCCATACTTATAACAAATAATGCTGGAACCAATAAAAACTGTTAAAGCTGGTTTGCCTGATTAGAATTTAGATGGACTTCTGAGAACACTATGAGAAAAATAAGAACCAATTATTTGTTTTTCTGAACAATCAAAAGCACTCCATTTTTCCTCTTGCCTTTGATCTGTGCTTGAAGTTAAAAATTAAAAATTGTATATATTATGTAAATGCATAGAAATATGCATATGTACACATATGAGGTGGGGTCACAAAATACGGTGAATGTTTAAAATAAAAAAAGTTTTTTAAAGTAAAAGACAGATTGCCATTAATCTCCATCAAAATACTCCCACTCTCTTTGAACACTTATCCCATAGTTCTTGCCACTTTCTGAAGCAGTTTTGGAAATCCTCTTTCCTGAGTGTCTTTAGTTGCACTGTTGTGGCTGCCTCAATGTCCTGAATTATTTTGACTTTCGGAAACAGCCAGAAATCGCACAGTGCCAGATCTGGTGAATAAGGTGGATGAGGACAAAGCTTAATGTTTTTATTGACAGAAACTGGCATATACTAGAAGCAATGTGTGATGCGGAGCCTTTCCATTGTGATAAAAAAAAAAAAAAATACGGTGAATGCTGCTGCCCAGTGCCATCCAATGGAAAAGCAGGGATCTTCAATATGAGAAGCAGCATGTTGAACCTTAGTAACTGTGTGTGACAAGTTTCAACTTGTTCGGTATAGGCAGTCGGATGTGAGCTACGGTTGAGAGAAGGTGTGTTTTAAAGTGTGCTGTAAGTCATCCTCCATCATGACAACACTCCATGTCCCACATCGCTTCTGGTATACAGCAATTTCTGTCAAATAAAAACATTACGGTGTGTCCTCATCCACCTTATTCACTGGACCTGGCACCATGCCACTTTTGGCTCTTCCCCAAAGTCAAAATGATTCAGGACATAGAGGCAACCATGACAGCGCAACTAAAGATACTCATGAAAGAGGGCTTCCAGAACTGGTTCAGTGGCAAAAATGATGCAATAAGTGTGTTCAAAGCAAGAGGAAGTATTTTGAGGGGGATTAACTGACCAAAAAAATAGATAACTCTGAGCATTTTAAACATTAAAAATGTATAGGGATTTCAGGTTAAAGACATTCGAGTGAGGCTGCATTACAAACTCTCCCATAAGACCTAATAAAAATTAATGAAAAATTGTGTGTGTGTGTGTGTGTCTCAAAAATTGACCAACTGCACAGTGAAGGTGCACAACCCTGCCATACAGTACAACAGATGGTGCAAAGGAGGAGAAACAGAAGGTTCTTGTACCAGTGTGCCTAATCCAGAGCAGCACAGGAGACAGTTAAATCAACAAATTATGAAGAGAAACCCAAAGACAGATGAATAACAGGTTGGGAAAACCCTTCGAGATAAATCATTACCTCCACCATCAGACGTTTAGTAGAAATGAGAAGAACTTGAGATCTGTCTAGTCTGAGAGGAAAGAGAAGAAGAAATGCAGACTGACCTCAACCACACAGAGGTAACTGTTGTTAGCTAAGAGTGAATCGTTCTGTATTGAAGGGACATTGATTAATGAGCACGTAGAAGGATATATTGTATCAGTGACTAGCAGGGAGGCACTAGTGGAAATGTCTAAGACAAGGGCTAGGAGCCTGCAGAATGTTCTTGTGACCAAACACACAGAAAAGACCAAAACTCGGGTGGAACTGTACCAAGTGAAAAGGAGATTCTGTGTGTGCACCACCTCTGGGCGCACTACCAATTGGTCCCTTTCCCCATATTAATGGTTTTATAATGAAAAAGGTCACACATAGGTAAAATAAGTGAAATTAGAAGCAGGGCAGTATGTGATGTGGGTGTCTCAACCTTGGGGGAAGATGTGCAGGAAAGTTCAGAAAGGCTGTGCTATACTCTGGACAAAGCACAAAACCACAGTAGATGAGTCTGTGTTATGAATAAAGGCAACCATCTTTAGCCTGGAAGCTCTAGAATGTCTAAGACTCTACAGACACATCGACTCTCCTGCTAGCCCTTTGACGAGGTCAGTGTGAATAAGCAAGGCGTTGATGAATCCAGGTAGCCTTACATCTTCTACCTGGTATCATCACTGCATGAAAATGTGCAGCTCTATTTCCCAACCTCAGTCACATCAAGCAGATGCCAACCAAATTTGTGCTAAGCCTGTTAGAAAGAGAGGTGAGGTTGCAAGAGACATAAAGCTTTCCAGGAATTGTAGCAATGCTTGTGATGCTTGTATCAGACTACTTTAAACATACTTAGAAGGCTAAAGAAAAGACAAATGTCAGTGTTGTACTTTTTATATTATTTGACCCTCTATGTAAACCTCGACTTGCCTTGTCTCTAAAAAAGTGAGCATTTTTTGACACTATACAGACTCCCCAACAAATGTTAGAATATGTCCCAACAATAGTGACCTGCAGAGCTCAGTCAAATTGTGAGCAGCCGTATTTTTTTTTTGTTTTAAACAGAGCCCACTGGAATGACAGTCAGCATAGTCCTTTGTCCCAGTGGCTTTTGTGACTTGGGATTATTGTGGTAGCTGTCTGCACACTTTCCCTGCCTTCTTTGTTTAGATTTAGTGGATTTAGATTAAGTGGAAGAAGGAGCTAACACTAAATAACCCCAGTGGTGAAGAGGAACTTAGGAGAACTGAAAACAAAATGGTAGATAAATGCAATAAGACGCTTTGAAGGAGGGAAAACTGGGGGAAGGGTAGAGAGAAGACATTTGAAAGCTTCAGATGAAGTTTCATGACAACTTTCCACTGCGAACTATTAACATTGGCACCAACATTCTCAGGTACCCCTTTCTTTTAACCTTGGTGACTGATGGGAGTAAGAATGGAAATGACAGATATACACAACCAATGTGACTATCTCCAGCAAAGGCAAAAGCCCCAGTACTCAGCGGTCAAGTTGGGGACAGACCAAAAACCCAAAGGACCCTCCCACCAACCCCCGCCCACTCACACACACAACTTCCTGCAGATGTGGAGTGAACTCATACAGAATGTTCAGCCAAGTCACTCATAGGCTACACAAGGTCAAACTGAGCTTTTCCACTCTGCCACATCTTCAAATGCCCAGGCTGTAAGCTGGCCTGGAAACGGCATACAAACATGTCGCAGATAGAGGAAAGAAAGTAAAGAAATAATTCATTTTGACTATATCATAACAAAAGAAGGTTTGAATAGAACATATTAAACATGAACAAGTCAAAAAGAAATGGCATAGCAACAAGGCAAAAACACTACAGGAAATCAGACAAATAATGAAAGAACATAGCATGCATAAGAAAATGGAATTAAACTCCCCCTGGAAAAAAAAAAAAAATCCCAGAAATTGCTTCACACTATAAAACATAATAAGAACATGAATTCAATAAACAAAAATGCAAAGTTGATAGCACAATCGAAGTAAGTAAAAGGAAAATTGCAGAGCTAAGAAAAGAGAAGACTAAAACAACAGCTTATAAAGCAAGTAATACCAAGGAAATTGAAAACGGAATTAATGACGGAGGAAAGGCTTGAGATAATCACAGTGAATGAAGAAGAGAAACAGAGAAATTAGACTCATTAGGTAATAGATAATCAGGGACAAACAGCTGTGGAAATAATAAATGTTCCCAGAAGTAGAACACCAAACGAAGAAAACAGAAACAATATTCAAAGTTACAGTACCAAGAAACTGCTAGTTAGATATGGCAGGTTGAACACATTACCTGAAACTCCATTAAAATGATAAAGAGGTCAAAGGATTAAGAGAGGAGACAAAAGCCTATCAGACATATCAATTAAATAGGGGAGATGTACATTGGAAGTGTGGCAACTGCCCCAGCATAGTGGAGTAAGATAAAGCTTACTGGCATGCAGAAGCATATACAAGAAGAAAGTCAACAGTCCCACGAAATATGAAAGTCTGAGGAATTGGAAGCATTAGGAATCTTGGAATGTAGGGAGTGGCTGAAAACAGGACCAGTTAAAAGAACGTAAAAGAGTAAATACCCTCACCTCCAGCTCTCTTTTCCCACCACAAATAGCCAGGCATCTACCTCTCCCACATTCTAGCATGAATGGAAGCTTAATTCTCTGAATATTGAATCCAAAAGGCCCAGGGGTTTGGGAGCATCAAGCACAGTAGAAAAAGGTAGAGCCCTTGACTGAAAATGAGGAACTGAGTGAAAGAACAATGTAATAAACCATAAGGGTCCCCTTTCCCTACCAGTTTCAAAATGCCATCCCTGTACTTATGACCAGAGGGTCCTTCTCTGGAAATAATCACTGGCCACAGAGAAAAGACTCACTGCCTAATCATCATTCAGAGAGATGAGCTGATCAACACACCCATTGCTGTTCTCTCTGCCACCCCACACACAAAGCTTCCAGTCAGTTACTGAGTAGCTGTTACATTCAGTGATTAAATATATTGAGTTATGGAATAGTCCAATGGAGAGGCAAGAATCACAAAGATAAACAAAAACAAACTATTAACAAAAACACAAACAAGGTAATATAGACAATGCAGAGAACAGGAGAAAAAATGTAATATCCTCAGAGAGAGAAAAAGAAGTTATTGCACCTATGTAGTAAAAATAGGCTGTAAAAAGAAAGTGAGAGCTAGAATATTGTAAATTATAAAAAGTATGACTGCAATGACAAAAATTCTATGCAAAGTTTGGATGATAAAAGCAAGGACAGCTCCAGAAAATACAGTAAAAGACAAAGAGATAGCCAATAGGGGGGAAATATGAGCAAATTAGACAATCAGTCAAAGCCCAACATGAGACTCAAATTCTGTAATGAGAAGAATTTAATGGGAATTATTACAGAAATATTAGAAAATTCCCCAGAAAAAAAGGACCTGAATGTCTAGATCAAACAATCCATGGAGTACCCAGTACAAAAAAATGGGGTTGGGGAGAGACTAAGGCATATTATCATGAAATTTCAGAAAACCAAGGTTATGGATATAATTTTTAAAGCTCCTAGGGAGAAAAAGTCACACACCAAGGTTCAGCCCCTTTGGAATTTAGAAACAGCAAGCAGGGCCTCTGAAATTCTGAGGAAGTTATTTTCAACTTAGAATTCCGTATCTAACCAAAGAAAAAGTACATCTTAGGATATGCAAGAATTCCAAAACTCTACCTCCCATTCCTTTGCGCTTCTCGGGAAGCTACCGGAGTCCATGCTGGACAAGGCCTCCGAGTCGAAGACGGTAATGCTCAAAGGCGCACCTCGGCGTCCGGGTCATCACGAAGAACCTGTGCGCGGCCTGTGGGCAGCCACTCCCGGCGCAGTGGCCGGAAGCCTGGGGCCATCGCCCCTGGCATCTGCACAGCGGGAGGGGCTTCTCAAGGACCTCCCTCAGCTTTAACCCCACCTTGGCACACCCATGACGGAGAACTCAGCCTGCGGAGCCCAAGCCCTCCTACCAGGCAAGGCTGGGGCTCCACAGGCTTCCTAGAGCGGCTTGGATGATGGCCACCCCTTTAGCTCCCTGGACCGCCCCCCACTTCGCCCACCCTCACTGAGGGTCCCCAGCCCTCACGGCCTCCTGGCTCTGGTCTCCTCCGTTCTGAGGGTACCAGTGCAAAGTGGAGTCTGGGGATAATAAGGGCTGGGGGGACCAACAGGGAGCCAGCTTCCTGGAGCCCCAAAGGAGGCAACCCCAAATCGCAGGCGCCTCTAGACTTCATCCTCAGCCCAGATACCAGCACCAAGTCCCCACACGTCCCCTCCCAGAGCCATCCAGTACATTCCTTCCTTGGACAGCAGTGCTCCTGAGAGTGGGATGCCCACTGGGGCCCCGGGAGCGTGGCCTGCCCCTGCGGAGGAGCAGGGCAGCAGGCTGCCCAGCCCGCCCAGCCCCTGCTGGAGCACCCGGTACTGATCGTCACGGAGGCCTCAGGATCCCAGCCCAGGGTTAACCTGTGTGAACTGGAAAAAATAATCTTCCAGGTAGTCCACCAAAAGGAGGGCTTATGGGGGGGAGTGGGGGGGACGGAGGAAGCAAAACCACCGCAGCAGTGTGAAAAGCCACACCTCCCCCGTGACCACCCACGTACAATGTTCTCCCCTGTCCCAAGATGGCTCCTATATATATCCCTCCCCCAGGATGTTAGAACCTGAAATTTTAGCAGGAAGTGAGGACTACAGAGTAACAGGAAGCCCAGCTCTGTCCACACAACTCGCAGCTCTTGGGGCAGTTTTCTTAAAGTGCCAGTTAACTTTTATCACCTGGAACCCAGCCTCTAGCCCTTTCTGCTGGACGACATAACTGAGTGGCTTTGGCTCCTTCATCTGAACCCTGACCTCTGGCTCCCTTAGGCAAAGCACCAGAACTGAGTGATCCAGACCTCTGACTACCACCCCTGATTTCTCATCCATCATCAAACTGAGGCAGGCAGCCTCCTCCAGCCCCTAAGCGCTAAACCCATGGGTTGGTCCTACTTCAAGCCACTGGCCAGCACTGACTTGGTCTCTGGGCCTGCACTGCCTGCAAGCGCAAACCCTTGACCTGCACCTGGGGCTGAAATGTGGGAAGGACGGTTTCTTTTGTTCTTTCTTCTTTTCGTCCTGTGCTTCAGAGACACCAGAAATAATAACACTGTTTTTTTATTTTGGTTGGCCAAAAAAATAAATCAATCAATAAGAAGAACTTCATGGTTGGAAGTCAATAGATAATACCTAAAACAGATAGATAAAAAAATAGTAGTGTTTTTTATTGAGATGTATGGAAGTAAGCTACAATGGGAAGAGCACAAAAAGTCTGGCATAGCTGCCTCTGGAGACCAAAATCCAGGAAGTAGAGCTGGTCTCAGGAAACTGCTATTTTTCATGAGTCTTTTTAACATTATTTGACATTTTAAATACATTTCTGTGATAAAAAATAAAAAAATATGTTAAAATACTCTGTGAATCATATGAAATATGTCTGCAGCAGAGGCAGCAGCCTGTGATTGCCAGTTTTCACCACTGAACTTACCATGTTTCTGGCAAGAGAAAGGCGAATGGGTCCAAGAATCTCCTGAGGAGATCAGGACCCTACCTGTTCCCTGTCGACAGGCCAGGAACCATGAATTCAGATGGTAGGGTCAGACCACAAGGGTTCCACTCCCAGCTCTGCTGCCTGTTAGCTCTGGGACCCTAGGCAAATTAATTAACTTCTCTGTGTCCCCATTTTCTCATCAACCCTCAGAGCCTTGATATGAGAAATAATTGCATTAATACATGTAAAGTACTTAGACTAGTACCTGTGGCACAATAAGCACCATATATTAGCTGTTACCATCATTTTAAATATTATTAAGTTCAATATTATTAAGCCATCTCTAGTAGACAAAAATGTCCCAATACCAGTCAGCTGGCAAGAGATACCTAGAGCCTCACCTATAGGAGAGAGGACTAATGCCTTAGGTGTAGGTTTTCCTGGGCACCCTATCTGCTTGAAGCTGGAAATCTCTCCTGCTCCAGCCTCTAACACTATGGGCATGCCTCGGGGTCAGGGAGAGGATTGTGTGTGAGAACACTTAAACTGTCTCTCATGAAATCTGAAAATTTAGTGACCAAAGAACAAAATTGCCTCGGTTTTCAACAGTGACTCCAAAGGACCGCAAAAGCGGAAAGGGCAGGAGAGATCCAGGCTCCCTGGCACCATTTCACAGTATTATTTTCCTGACTATTGGAACCAGGACTAAAACCTTGACCTAAGTAAGCTGTTAGATTCATGAACTTTATGAAGAGACAGGACCATGGGAGAGGGAACAGGGAGGAAAGCATCTGAGGGGACAAGGAGCGGAAGAGGTGCTGAACTGTAATTTCAATATTAAAAGAGATTTTTATTTGTAAACAAATCTCATGAAGTAGGAAGAGTTATTACACACACACCAACCATATATGAAAGTGTATATGGGTGTGTGTAGAGAGAGACAAAAAGATAGATTAACAGAGAAGAGGGAAGGGAAAGAGGAAAGGAGGATGAGGATGAGGGGGGAGGAGAAGAGGAAAGAAAGGAGCAGAACAAGAGAAAAAAGAAAGAATTGGGGATTAGGGGGAAAGAAGGTTGAGACTCCCTCAAATGTAACCCATAGCTCCACCCCTGCACCCAACATCCTTCTGCCTAAAAAATCTTACCAAGTTATTCTTTCCACTGATAGAAGGTTCTTATTGTAGGAAGATTTTACTTTGTGGCAGTCACTGGAGTGCACCCTTACGGATCTCCAGCAGCAAGGAGAGAACTGACAAAGGCCCAGGTACCGCTCAAGTAAGGCCTCCCCCAGACTGGCCCCAGCCAATGACTGAACTCAGCGCAGAAGGCAGGCCCAGAACTCCTCTGATGGCACAAAGGAGTGGACTCCCAAGGCTCTGAGGAAGCTTCCTTAGACTGCTGGGCAAGCAAGATGCTTCCACCCAATTTCCCCTTCCTCTCTCCCGCCCTCAGGGTCAGACTGGCCTCTGGGCCTGGGGTTCAACTTACCCAGAACCCTCCTTATACCTCCCCACATAGGAATTCCCTTAATAAAATCCTCACTTGTTTAATCTCATCTTGGTGACTGCTCCTTGGAGGATTTGAACTAATACATAGTCAATCGTATGTATATTTTACCTAGAGACAGAACCTTATTTTTACCTATTGGTCCCAGTTTTAGTCACAGTAATCACCGCCCAAGTCTATTCTACTGCAACACCAATTTTTCTGGTCAAATATCCATAAAGGCAGTGATGAGCTGTCCTCTGTGTGTGTGCGTGTGTGTATGTGAATGGGTGTGTGTGTGTGTGTCTGTGTATGTAAGGGAGGGGCTGGAGTGAAGGTGATGGTAGAGGAGGTAAAATCTGATGAAGAAATAGTGAGAAGACATAACCACTGATACAAAGGAGATCTGAAAGTGATGATTTCCTGGAAAATATAAATGATAAAACTTGGCCTCCAGTAGGAAGCCTGACTAAACAAAGGAAGATAGAGAAATTAAAAGGTTAGTCAAGGACCTTCACCAGGCTCAGGCAACTTTCAAGGAATTGATCATTCCAACATTGTTTGAATTATTGCAGAAAATAATCAGACATGGAAAGTTTCCCAACTCATTCTATTCAGGTAGCGTAACATGGATATCAAAACACAAAGATAGCACACATACACACACGAATGCACACATGAATGCGCACACAGAAAGAGAGAGGAAACAAGAAACCAGTAATAATAATAATAATATTTATAATCATAATATAGCTGAAGCGATAATAATAACAATAGCTAACATTTATTGAGTATTTACCATGTACCACGGACTATTCTAAAGGTTACATACCTCACCCCAATGCTGAAAGTCGAGATTTCTTACTATTAACCCCGTTTTGTAGAGGAGAAACTGAGGCATGGAGAGATTAAGTAACTTACCCAAAGCCACACAGCCAGGAAGCAGTGGGGCTGAGATGAATATAAATATAAAATCCTCAGAATAATATTGGTGAACTAAATCTCTCATGACCACACAAGGCTTATCCCAGGAATAAAAGACTGCTCAAAAAAAAAAAAGGAAATTTATTTATGGATATCACTATCTTAAGAGAATAACAAAACAAAAAAAAACAATATGACAATCATTCTTGATAGCCAAGACACCTACAGTACCATCATGCTTAAAAGTCAGACATTAAAAACACTTCCTTTACAGAATCTCCTCTGCCATCCTACTGTTCAACATTGTACTTGACATCCTGAGCAATGTAATAAAAGAGAAAGTTTTCAGAAATCTAATTACTGGAAAGGAGAAAAAATAATCATTAGTCATAGATAACATAATTACTTAATGGACAATTTTGGAGATTTAGTAAAAGAGAGGGGGAAGGGAGATGGATGGATAGATAGATATATGTTAGAATAGAGAGGACTGCAATTGGGTGGTCAGTATAATATCACAGAAAACCAAAAGCTTTCAAAGTCCAAATCATATTTAAAACCCTCAAGACATTAAATAAGGATGTCCACTCTCACACCTATTAGTTAGGATTAGCTAACTTTGTGCTATACTGATAGGTTGATACACTTAGAGATGAGAATGAAATAAAAGGTATACAAATTGGAAGAGATGAATAAAAATCATTTGCACACAACAGGACAGCATGACTGATACCCAACAGAATCAGCTGAACAACTATTACAAACAAAAGACAATAAAGTAAGGTGGCTGCATACAAAAATAACATTTAAAAATCAATACCTTTCCTATATAAAAACAACCAGCTAAAACATATAAGAGGCCCCACTTAAAATATTAGCAACATGATAAGATACTTTTGGGTAAACTTAAATTTTTTGAATAAATTCGACAGTAAAAGTGCAAGATCTATATAAAGAAAATGTTTAAATAATACTGAGAAACATCAAAGAAGATTAAATAAATGGAACAAAAATATTCTGTTCTTAAGTAGGAAGATACAATGTTAATAAGATATCAACTCTATATCAAAGGTACATAAAATTTAATGTATCCCTTCCCTCACTCCCCACCCTCAAATCAAGATTTCTTGAGAACTGCAGAAGCTGATTCTAAAGTTCCTATTAAGAAACACAAATACAACCAGGTAGATTTTTAAAAAAGTGAGTATTGAGATGGCATAGCACTTTCAGATATTAAAACATTTTATGAAAATAAATAAATAGATAGAAAGATAGTTGCTTTTGAAATATAAATAGGTAGATCAATAGAACAGAATAAGGAGTTAAGAAATTGTTTGTTTGTTTGCTTGTAACTTCAACACAGAGAAACCCTTCCTAAGCAATGCATAAAACCTGGAAGCTATTTAAGAAAACAGATGAACCTGGCTACCTAAAAATTAAAAATCTCCACAGAGCAAAATGTAGCATAGTCAAAAGACAAAAAACAATCTGGTAGACAATGGGCTAATCTCTCAGCACAAACATAGCTCTTAAAATTCATCAGTGAAAGACCAAGATATACTTGTATCCAAAAGAATTGAAATCAAGATCTTGAAGAGCTATCTGCACTGCCATCTTCATTGCAGCCCTATTCATAATAACCAAGATATGAAAACAGCTCAAGTGTCCATGGACAGATGAATGGATAAAGAAAAGTGTGGTATATACATGCAATGGAATATTATTCTGCCTTAGAAAAGAAGGAAATTCTACCATTTTTGACAATATGGATGAACTGTGCCAAGTGAAATAATCCAGACACAGAAAGACAAATACTACATGACTCCATTTACATGAGTTATCTAAAACAGTCAAACTCAGAGAGAGTACAATAGTGACTGCTAGCAGTTGGAGGCAGCGGTAATGGGGAGTTGTTATACAATGGGTTTAAAGTTTCAGTTATGCTAGATGCATAAATTCTAGCGATCTGCTGTATAGAATAGTGCCTACAGTTAATAAGGTATTAGGTACATCAAAATTTAAGAAGGTAAATCTCATGTTAAGGGTTGTTATACACACACACACACACACACACACACAGACAAGGAAACTCGGGAGGTGCTGGGTATGTCTACTATCTTGATTGTGGTGATGATATGACAGATGTATGCATATGTCCAAAACCATCAAATTGTACACATTAAATATGTGCAATTCTCTGTATATCAATTATATCTCAAAGCTATTTTTAAAAGACCAACAATGAAAATGAAAAATAGGCAAAGAACATTAATAGACCGTTTGCAGGAATAAAAATACAAATGGCTTCTAAATTAATAAAAAGAATTAAAGAAATGTAACTTAAGAGACTAAAAGATATGATTTTTTTATGTTAGCAAAAATTTTAAGACTGATAAGATCCATTGCTTGAGGGTAGGCAGAAATGGGCGTATTCAAACATTATTGATTGAAGTATAAATTAAAGTAGAATTTTTGGAGAACAATCTAAGATTTCAATATATGTAGCTCTTGTTCCAGAAGTTCCACTTCTATGAATTTATCTTTGTCACTCACATGGTCATACTATGGAATATTGGGCACCCATAGAAAAAAGGTGATTCTGTATTATTGACATGGAACAATCAAAATCATAAAACAGTATGTATAAAATCACTAATGTAAAAAAAGTGAAAAATTTTAAAACTCTCAAACATACACATATTTATATGTAATATAATACCTAGAAACACATTAAAAAGGTTTTCCAAGATACTGTCAAAATTCTATTGAATTAAATCTATGGTGATGGAAGGAGAACTGACTCTGGGTGGTGAACACACAATGGAATTTATAGACGATGTAATACAGAATTGTACACCTGAAATCTATGTAAATTTACTAACAATTGTCACCCCAATAAATTTTAATTAAAAAAAATTCTATTGAAAATGGTAAGGGAGAATTATAAAAGAATTATATTATCTTTCTCCCTAAATTTACAGTTACTGTGTAATGACATATTTTTAAAATATTTGTGAATTTTAATTTAGTAAATTCCACTTGTAGAAATTCATTCTAGGAAATGATTCAAAAATCTTGAAAGGTTTCATATCTGAGGATTTTTATAAAAGTCTATTTCATAATAGTGAAAACTATGGCAACAATCTACACGTACATTAAATGTAAGTCAATGATAGTAAACCACAGCACATAATGCTCTTCAGCCATTAAAATATTTAGAAAAAAAATCATAAAATCATGGACAAATACTTATAGAGTTAGGTGGGAAAAAATAGAAAAATATGCAATACAACTAATTACTTCAAACTGCCTTGCATCAGCATAGTGCTTTATAAGTTTTATCGGGGAAGGCCATTATTTGTACCTTGCAAGTGGTAGACTTCCTAATTAAACAATTCTTAAATTTACAGCTTCAAGAATATTGAAAAAAAAAAAAAAACAGGAGCAAGTGTAACATGCATCATATGAAATCCTAGATATTCAAAGAATGTATTTAAAATACAACCTTCTACTGGAATTAAATATTTTTTCCCTTAAGCAGTAGCCACACTAACTAAGCTGAATGTTCCTTTTTGTGTCCTCTCTGTTAGATCTGTAGGGAGAATAAAATTATATATCCAAAAGGTTAACCATAAGAGGGAGACTGGAGAAAACAACCTCGATAATTCACAGACCAGATATTGAGTTCTTGATTAATGCAGCTGGCTCTAATGCCACCAACACTCTAAAAATTAACTCCTAATTGTCCTACATGTTTTCATGTTGTATCTCAGTTTAGAAAAGTACCAAATTACTTCCATAAATTGCCAGATGTTACCTTTAATGCGACAAGCAACATACATATGGCAAGAAACACAAAGAGATGTTTCAACCCCATACCTCTAGAAAATATTTTTAATGTAAAGTTTAATTACAGAGTCCTAGAGATTTACCTGTGAAAAGGGACTCCATTTTAAATATCCCTACTATTGAGATAAAAAAACCAAAGTGTTTCTTAGCTGCTAATAGACCAAAATTAATAAGTAGTAGATAAAGTGAGTGGATGAAAGCTTGACCAAACCTGAGAAATGAAAAATAACTTCATGGACATTACCCGGAGTAAGATTTTCACTGATATATCCCCTCGCGCGAGCGAAGTAAGAGAAAAAATAAACATGTGGGATTACATCAAACTAAAAAGTTTTTTCACAGCAAAGGAAACCATCAATAAAACAAAAAGGGATCCTACTGTATGGGAAAAGATATTTGCCAATGATATATCTGATAAGGGATTAATATCACAAATCTATAAAAAACTTACTCAACTCAACTCTAAAAAAACAAACAACCCAATTAAAAAATGGGCAGAGGACTTGGGGAGACATTTCTCTAAGAAGGACATACAGAAGGCAAGAAGACATATGAAGAAATGCTCAACCTCACTAACCATCAGAGAAATGCAAATAAAAACCACAATGAGATACCACCTCACTCCAGTCAAAATGGCTATTATCAATAAATCAACAAACAACAAATGCTGGCACGGATGTGGAGAAAAGGGAACGCTAGTGCACTGTTGGTGGGACTGCAGATTAGTGCAGCCACTATGGAAAACAGTATGGAGGTATCTCAGGAATCTGAAAATGGAACTACCCTATGATCCAGTAATTCCACTCCTAGGCATCTACCCGGAGAAATCCAAAACTCCAATTCAAAAATCTGTATGCACTCCTATGTTTATTGCAGCACTTTACACAATAGCCAAGATATGGAAACAACCAAAATGCCCATCGGTAGATGACTGGATTAAGAAGCTGTGGTACATTTATACAATGGAGTATTACGCAGCCATAAAGAAGAAAGAAATCTTATCATTTGCAGCAACATGGATGGATCTAGAGAACATTATGTTAAGTGAAATAAGTCAGAAAGAGAAAGACAAGTACCATATGATCTCACTTATATATGGAATCTAAAGAAAAGACTATGTGAATGAACTAATCAGAGTCAGTTTTGGGGACGCAGAGAAAAAACCGAGAGTGGTTAGATGGGTGTGTGGGAGGGGGTTGGGGATAAGGGGAAAGGTGAAGGGATTTGGAAGCAGCTGGTAACCACAAGATGGCCTCAGGGTTTTTCTTTTGAAAATTAATTTGGGGAAGGTATTCTATAATGTTGTAAAGATTTTGTTGGGTATCCGATGGACATGCGTCCTATTTGGGAGACCACCTCAGGGATACTGTGGATACCTGATCATGGCATTGTACATCAGAAGCTAAACATTAATGAATGCCAACTATAATTTTATATATATAATGTGATGGTTCAGTGTGAGGTCGGAGGGATAGTGGATGGGGGGAGGGGGGTTCACAGTATGAGGGATATAAATGATGAACGTCTAAGTATTACCTTGTTTTGTACACCTGAAACTAATAAATAAATTAATTAATAAAAAAAAAAAAAAAAAAAAGAAATGAAAAATAGTGGCAGGTATTTTCAAACACAATAAAGAAGAGAATTCGAAGACTCACCCTTTTTTTCTGTCTTGCCTGCCGCCACTTTTCCCACAACCAATTACCTCAAGAATTAAAGGCAAATGTGCATTTTTTTCTAAATTGTTTTTTCTAATTATATTGGTTCAGGTTGTCAGACCTTAAACTAGTATAGTCTGTCTCATCGTTGTGGTCTCAGAGCCCGGCATGCTGCCCAGCTCTATGCCTGGCTTATAGGTACCCGATAAATTACAAAGTGGAATAGCTGTGTGTGGTGACCACTCATTAGCTGCTGTTTGGACATACACATCCTGAACTCGGTCATCATCAGTTAGTTGGCTTAGAGATATGGGCTCCCTATCTCTTGACTAAGTTCCCTGAACTTGTGGTCTTTGATTAGGGAACTTGAGTGCAGACCTGGGTCATTGCTTTCATTGACAAAGGATAGGGATTAGGGACAGTTCCCAGACCCAACGACTTGTAGTAAGGGAAGAGACCATGGCTGCTGGACCTTCTGCTAATAAACTCTTATTGCTGATGCTGAACTCTCTACAAAACCCCCCAAAGAGCTTGAAAGGTATCAAAATACTATATGTATTAAAACCAAAACATAAAGCTTTCAAGATAGAAAATATAATTTGAGTAAATGGAAAAAAATTCAAGTCAAAAACAAGTTACCATTTTAACCCAATCAAATTGGCAGTGTTGGAGAAGGAAGTGGCATCTCCTCCTTCAGATACACTATCGGTAGGAGTGTTAATAAGGAGAAAATATCTGGATGACAATTTGAAAATATGAACCAAATGTTTTTAAAAAGAGCAACCTTATGATCAAAAACCTCTATTCATTGGAACGCATTTCAAGGAAATAACTAAGAAATGTGTGAAGATATAGCTGTAAGAATAATCACTCAAATAGTTATTGTAACAGTAAAAACTGAGTAAAAAAAGCTACCAGTACCACAACAGGGAACTGGTTAAATTAATCAAACATTTCCATTCAATATCAAACTATAGGGACATTAAAAATACTTATCGCCATAGAAAGCTATCTGTAATCAATATTAATTAAAAGAATAAGTTACTAAAGAGTATGTAAATTACTATCTCATCTCTGTATACCTAGAATATTTGCATGTAATTTTAGAAAAGAGTAAAAACATAGATGTCAAAGTGTGAGCATTGTTAGCAGTGTTAACATCTCTGAGTGGTAGTTTTGAAAGTAATTGTATTTCCTAATGTTTTTACAATTAAGTATGAATTAATTACCTTTTAAAGGCCCTTTTAAATAACCTTCAAAATAAGGCTAAAGTAAAGGAAAAAATGTTCATGAGTTAAATCCATAAAGGTTGATCTCCAATTTTTCACATTTGAAAACAATGAAAGTCCTTACATACACAAAAGCAATATGTTTGACATCAAAAAATTTAAAGCTCTGAATATTTTTCAATCTTGAAATCAAATGATAAACAAGAAGTTGGGGAAATGATAGCCAGAATTTTGACAAACGTGTTAATAATTAAAAAGCTCTTATAAATCAGTAATAAAAATATCAGCATCCCAATTTTTTAAATTGGAGTGAAAAATAAGAGTAGGCCACTGCAACCCATGTGGTGCAGGTGTTGGAAGGTGCCCTTTTCCCTGGGCAGAGGCCAAAGGGAAGCATAGCTGGATCTCAGCCTCAAGGTCCCTTCATCCAGGACACAACACAACCGTATGTCGTAGCTATGGCAAGAGCAAGATCTTCAGTGAAAAGGAAACAAAAATGACCAATAAACTTCTGAGAAAATGTTTACCCTCATAATTATCAAACTGCAAAATAAAACAAAAATACATATTTTTTGCCTTTCAAATTGACAAAGAATTTTAACTCTCATTTACTGGTGACACAACATGAGAAATACTGTTGGCAGAAAACAAATTTTTACAGTCTTTTTAGAAGTCATTTTCAAATGATGAATCAAGAACCTAAAGATATGTATGTCTTTTGTTCTTGTTTTTCCAGAAACCTATTCTAAAGTAAATACAAAGATTTATATATAAGCATGATTCATACTAAAGAAAAAGCAAAACAACATAAATATATAAAATAGGAGATGGAAGCGTTAAGTGTTATGTAGAAGAATACTTAAGTAGAAACTAGAAAATACTAATATAATATTAGGTGAAAAATGCAGAATGGTATTGAATGATGTAAAAATGGGGGAACCACAATCTGTATACTCTTTTGTAACCACATTCATATGCATGCACATATTAGAAACTGTAAGAAAAATATATAAATGTTATGGCCCTGGAATTATGAGTGATTTTTCTTCTATGGGCTTTTTTCTAGTTTCCTTTTTTTTTTCTTCATGAACAGATATTACCTTCGTAATCAGGAAAAAAAAAAAAGCCTCCTCAAGAAATGATACTTAAAAAAGAAAACACATACAAAGGTAAACTGTATGACAAAATAGTGACAATAAAAGTCAGCCTGCGCTATAGCATTGAAAGCAGTGAGGATTCAGAAATGCTTCAAAAGAGTGATTTATAAAATAATACATCAAATACTTAGTACAATAGGAATCTCAGAATTGTAAAAACATTTTCAATTTCTTCTATATTCCAGGAAAATTTGGTACAACAAAATGTAGTTAGTCTTGAAAGCTCTGAATAGCATGTTCAATTCAGTTCACCTCGACAAAAACTTGCAACTTATAATTAAATGCATCCCCCGGTAGAGACCCTACAGGTATTTCATTGTTTAGGAAGGATCAGGAAGACAAAAAAAGCACGTGAGTCTTTTAACGAAGTAACTGCTACCCCAGTTCATTTCAACTTCAGGATAATAGAAGACATCGATGAATTGTGTCCCAAGATTAGAGGGCAAATTCAAAAAGCAAATTTGTGATTTTGTGTGGCTGAATAGAATACAAACCACACCTTTTGGGTTGTTTACTCAAATTGAAGATACATACTCGATAAAAAGATACACTGTAGTCTTTCGCTCATCTCGCTACCAAGAGCCCTATAAGGATGTGTATCTTTATTTAGACTTTAAACACCCAAAGAAGATAACAATTTTTGAAAATGTAAGATACAGTATTTGAGATCTGGTGAATGCCCGCACAATGAGAAGAAAAGTATGATGAAGGGAGGAGATATTACCTTCCTTCGTAATCAGAAAAAGAGGCAATTGCAAATTTCACTGCTGAGTCCACAACCAAACAGTACATCTATGAGTTCCTGTTTCACAAACAGCAGTTCCTGTTGATTCCCACAACCACACGTTGCTTTGGTTTTGCTCACATTTACAAAGTTCATTTCTGTTTTTCGTTTGAAACCTTTATTTTCTTCTTGGTATAATTTTGGCAGCTTCAGTGATCCTGTGAGGCCATTTTCTCCCTCAAGTTCACATTGTGTACTTTCTGTTTTCTGCTGTGGATGCTCCTTGGATATGTTGATAAGCAAATAATTTCATATTTGCGACAAAGCCTCCATTAAAGACTGCCTGCAGGAAATCCAGTGATGCAATCTCACACAGCCTAACTCACAGACTCCAACTCGAGTCTGGCATGATCTATGCACCAGCTTGTAGAAGCAGGTAGATGAGTCACTCACTCAGCCCTCAGGGGAAAAGCAAGTCTACGTTACGGAAAAAATAAATTGCTGTTAAAAAAAATAATAATAAAATCTCAACTTTGCCTACAACTCCTTTTTGTTTTTACAGAAGTCGTATTCCAGGTTCTCCCTATTCCTCCAAAAGATTAAATGCAGCTGGACCCACCACCTAGTCTGTCCCAAGAACATTCAGGTGGTGTCTGAGATGACATGGAAGGCAGCCTCGCCCACAGAGAATTTTCTCAAAGGGAAACTACATAGGCCCATGCAGCTTACTGAGTAAAAGAGTTTCTCTCCTTAGCTGTTCCCCAGCTTCAGGGTAAACAAATGTTGGAAAGTCCTACACCTATTCGTGCTGTATTGAAAAATAGTTGGACGGGATCACTGGGCAAATCCAAAAAGACAGGGTTGTTGAGACACAGAAACCCAACCAATCTACAGGTGTGTGTGGCACAGTGCAGAGGGCACACGTGGCACAGCAGCAGTGAAGGGCAGGCAGGGTGGCGTGCCTGGACCAGAAGGAGGGGGGCAGGGACTTCTGCGGGCATCAGATAACTTCCACCTGAAGCCAGAAAGCAGGCAGGCTTTTCCATTTTATTTAGGGTATGTGTGTGTGATTTCTAAATGTCTCCAGCGCAGAATGACTACTTTAAAAAATAACCTTTAAATTTTTCTCCCTAAATACAAAAGCAGTGTTCACTTCAACAAACTAGAAAAACACAGAGGTACAAATAAGAGACAAAAGCACCTATAATTTCTCTATGTAGAGTGAAAACTACTTTTAACCTATGGTGGTTTTACTATTTTTAGTCTTTATTTTTTTTATGCCTATACACATTCTAACACACCATGAACATTTTTCTCCTGTCAGTATTTTTCCATAATATGATTGATAATACTTGTGCAGTATCCCATCATCTCACTAAACTGATTTACTAAACCAATCCTGGGTAGCTGGGCCCTTGTTTTTCAGATGTTTCACTTTCAAAAATAATGCTACCTTAATATCCTGATTATTTCCTTAAAATAAACCCCTAAAACTGAAAATCAGGTGTCAACAGGTAGGCCCATTTCAACCAGTTTTGCCAAGCTGCTTTCCAGAAAGTTTATAATAATTTACAATCCTCCAAAAAATGTGTTTTCTCCAAATCCAGTTTTGTTAACCTTGGCCAATTTGACAGGGAAACTGGGAACTTCCCTGTTCTATAATCTGTATTTCTTGGATTACTCATAAAGCTAAATATTATTTCATATGTTTATTAACCCCTTGTATAGCTTTCATGAATTGCCTACTTTTGACTTTGAACCATATTTCTATTGAAGCATTTGTCGTTTTTAAAGTTTTCAAAACTATGTAAGGTATACTTATTTTTTCAAGCAGCCACCAAAGTAGCTAAAAAGTTCTGGTCTGCAGAGGAAGCACAAATGGACGTAAGGGATCCTGTAACCCGTCAAAAGTCCTCCAACATGAGAACCTTCCAGGGGCTACCGTCTGTTTTGTCCTGATACAGTATTGACTGCAGAGTAAATCAACTTCAGAGACTTGAATCCTATGACACAATAGGATACCAGAGAAGATTTTATTCCTGAGCTGAATGAATGGTTGTGTGCTCTAATGTAAAATAATATATTACCTTATCATTGAAGTGAAACTGCCGGTGCTGTTCTTATATTTAATACCTTTTCTGAACACTTACTAAACTACTGGCTTGGCGATATTGTCTGACAGTCGGTGTCCCTGAATTATGTTTTATTAGGAGGAGGAGGAGAAGAGAGAGAAAGAAAAAAGGAAGGAGAAGGAGAAAGGGGAAGAGAAGAGGGGTGGGAAGAAGGAGGAGACAGAGGCAGGATGAAGATGGAAGAAGAGAAGGAAGAGGGGAGAGGAAGAGGAAGTTGTCCCATTTGCCCAAGGTTTTTGGCTTACTGAATTTCATTAAATGTTCCATCCATTCTGATATTGCCTCACTCTCACGCCATGAGCCTGCCTAGATAGAGTAGACCACTTCCTGAGCTCTCTCTGGCAAGAGAGTACCTGCCTAGCCTTTCTATCTGATTTTCTTGTACCCTTTGTCTGCCTGCCCAGTGGGGCTGCACAGTGGTCCTCCAGGTAAACCCTTGGTTGTACAGCCTCGTTGCCTTTCTGAATTCCATGTGGCACTCTGAAATCTTCCCACCTGCCAAAGTCTCTTTCTTTGTCATCTTTGTCAGACCACCTTTCATTTTGGTAAAGAGGTGTGTGTGGTGGGGGGAGGGGAGGATATGGGAGCTGAAGCAGGTCCCCTTGTGCTTGGTACTCTCCTATCTTGCTAACATCCATCACTCCCTGTGAACTCCACTCCTCCCTAGGGTCCCTCTGGAGGGAGAACATGAGACCCACAGAATGCTGGTGCCTGTGATTCTCCTCAGAGATCATTTAGTTCAACTTTATTTTACAGATGAAAAATAATGGAAGAAGAATCCTCTGATCTTATGTTAGTTATTTTATTGGCAATACAGGAAAGAGGCAAAAGCTACCTTTGTTCCTAGCTTCTTTGAAAAGTAAGATCCAAAAAGTACAGAAAGCAGTTATTTTATGGGACTCACTGAACTGAGAACTAAAAACAATGATTTAGAGTGAGTCTAGAAAGAAAAGTCCACTCTCACAGAAATGCGATCAGAATCTTAACCAGGTATTTCATATATTCATGCTTATATTTTAACAAGGAAATAGGCAATGCCTCCTCTGTTTTCAATCTCCCTACAAAATAAAAAGACAGCACTTTTTCCAAATTAATCAAAACTTCAGATTTTCAACTCATTCTTACAACCCCAACATGCAACACAGAAATAAGAATGTAAGGCACTGGTGTCCTTAAACCAAACTTTTAGCTCCATATCTTTCACTTGGTTACTCACATGCCCTATGTAATTTCTAAGGCTTGTGTCCTAGATCTAAGGTTTTGGGCTTCAAATTAGAATCAATTCCCCAGGAGGACAAATAGCCACATGTCATGGCACCCTAGACCCAGCCCTGCAGGCCTTACACAATGACTCTACCAGGAGCAAAAGGCTAAAGCAGTTTCTTCCTGCTCCTCCTCTTCCTCTCCTTTCTCCATTCATCCCTTCAACCTTCCCCCCTTCTCTAAAACCCCAATCTAAATTCAAGGGCCTTAAAAAACAAGAGACTCTGGCCCTGAGGGGTTAGTTGTTCTTGTAGCTTCAGGGTTTGGATGGAAGGCGAGCACCAAAATAAAAAGAAGCAAGAGAGAATCTTGCTTTCCTTTTCTGTTCTGGACAGCATCATCATTCACACTTGTAAAAGAAGCATTACCTTAGAAGTGAAAGTGAAGCCAAATCACTTTAAAAGTGCTCCCCACAAAGTTCATTGCCATGTTCATTGCTAAGTAAAACAAGTTCTTCAGCGACCATAGGCAGCGATTGCTTTCTACTGGATACACAAATACACAATCTCCATAACCCCAACTTTCCCTCAAAATGTACACTGAAATGTAACAGCTTTTCCAGTATTTTCCATAGAACCCTAAAAATGTGTACTTGGTTGGTGTTGTATATGGCAAATCAAAATGTGCTGTTTTTAGAAATAATATTACTTTAATCCTGTTAGTCACCAAAACACATCAAACTAAAACTGAAACACTTCTTAACCCTCTCATCAATAAAACTGGAGGGACAGATGGAGGTAGATCCCCAAAGAGATATTTTCTTGCTTCTATCCCATTTAACCCATTATAGTTCAGTCCTTTTTACCATTTACCATTAAAAGACTTACAGCATGAAATGTAGTTTCCTGGTTATGGATAGTTGGATGGATAGATGGATGGATGGATGGATGGACAGATGGATGGATGGATCTAAACTAAGGAGCTGGGGTACTCTAAAGGATAGAAATACACAAGGCAGGTGGAGCATAGGGTGAATCTGAATGTGGGGAGCCTAAATTTGAAGACCGGTGAAACTGTCTGAGGGACTCCCAGGTAAAGGCTGTTGTTACTAAGCAACCCACGAGTCCTCCTGCACGAAAGCAAAAATTCCTATTCAGCCTGTTGCTGCTCGTTAAGGAATTTTTCATGGACACGTTTGCCAAACTAATCACTCCTCTATTTCTGCTTAGACCTAGTTTTTAATAATTGAGCAGGAATCCTTGAATACCTTTTGAAAAGGAAGAGAGTGTCTGCACCCCAATGTAAATGCCAGGAATCATGAATGAAGACTGTAATTAATTTAGGATAAGGCTTTCCTTGCGCTAAAAAGAACTTAAAAATAAACATTTTACAAGGTTAAACTTAGTTGACTTGAATAATTAGAGCGACATCATCTGCTGCCATCATATTCACTCTTGGCTCAGATAATAAGGAAGGGTTGCTGATGCCGTAAATACTAAGAGAAGGCAGCAAAGTTCATTGACTAAAATAATGACTGAAATCAGATTCACATTTATCTCTTTGCATAGAAGCTGTGCATATGTCAATTCCTACTAAGTAACATAGGAGGGGGGAAAATCAGGAAAGTGGCATCAGGAGACAAAAGAAGGAAGAAAGGAAGGAAAGAAGGGAGGGAGGGAGGAAAAAAATGTTGATTCGGACTAGGGAGAAAGTAAGAGGAATTGAAAATACTGTTTAACCAAATGGTTCGTTTTTTAACCATAAATGTATGCCTAGTTATATAAAAAGTCACAAAAAAGAACCAAAGCATTTGCTTCAATTATCTAAGACTTTTTGAAAAGTAGACTTAATACCCTAACATCAAAATAATAATTTTGTTTAAATTATCTATATATTTCAAATACGTCTTGGGGTTATTGGGTGTTGTTGTTGTTTAATTATTTCTATGTATGTTTGATTTACCTGGACGCTTGTCTAAATTCTCCTTTTGATTTTGCAGAGTCTAGTAGAAATTGCTAGATAAAGCTTTGCTAGAAAAGCTCTTCATCAGCTGCTCCAGAACTTACTTTTAATCCTCCTGGCACTGGGACCATTTGGGTGGCCTGAAATCTGCCGTCAGTTTAAAGGAGGACCAATTACAGGCCAACAGAAGGTCTAGTACCATCTTATCAGGGTAATACTTCAAGCTACTATTAGCCCTAGAAATGAAACGGCAACCATCATCTCATTAAATTATTTCACAGTGACCAACATCAGATCAGAACTCATTCGTTATCTTTGACTTTGTGCTAAAATGTAGAATCTAGCTTCAATAAAATGAGTGTTCTCAGAAAAATGAACAGTAGTTTTAGATTCTAGTGAGAAACTGCAGAAAGACAAGGTTGGCGTTCTAACTCCAACCCAGCTCTCTAATGAGTGGGATCCAGTCTAAAATCTGAGCATAACACTGAGCTACGTGCCTGGCAGAGGCTCACACGAGTGACATCACTCCAAATCAAGTCTTTTGCAGCTCTGGAAACATATGATCTGTCAAAATGACCCCATTCTTCCAGAAGGGGCAGTTCAGCAAAACAATGAAAGCAAATGAGTTTAAGAAAAGGCCTAAGAATTCTTAAATCCAAGTTAAAAATTATATCAGAAGCTGCTCCTCCAGAAATAGCCTAACAAACATAAAATAAAGCCACAGGTTTAAGTTCACTTACACACTGATACACACTTGAGGAGTTGCATATAAATTGAATTTATTATATAAATGTTAAGTATCACTTAAAGTTTTTCACTACCTAACCCAATCATAAAAGGTACCGGGACATTGTTTAAATGCAGTTGCCCTGACCCCTCTATGATGGGAGAATCCGATTCTACAGTTCTGGAGTGGGGTCTAGGGATATGTGGTTTTACCAAGTGCCTCCAGTGATATTTTTGTAATCAGATGAGGTTAAGAAGCAGTCATTTAAAGGAGTCCTATGGAGATTTCTATTATTAAGCACATACATAATTATCTTCAACCTTTTGAAAAATTAATCCAGATTTTCATGTTGTTGGCTAGCATTTTCTGATAGGTTAACTTTGCCTGTATATTAGTTTACTTCACTGAAGATGTGAAATTAACCAGAGCACACTGTTTGCAGTGTCTCATTTCCAAGCACAGTGGACAAGCCTGTGTTTTCTAGGATGGACAGAAGTTTGCAGAAATTGAATGAAGGCAAGAGGAAGGCAAGAAATGCAAGCCTTATTTTGCTGGAGGCTAATGTTAAAAGGATTGAGATAGTCTCTGAAGAGTGGCAGGTTAAACTAAGAGTCTTGGGGAGGCCAGAGTGTCAGAGCAAATACCATCTGTACTTGGTCCCCTACTTCCTCAGTTCTGATTCCCAGGGGTCTTCTAGAATGTGTGCATTTATTCATCTCTAAATTAAGGAGAGAGCAAGAGTTAATCTATGGTAGGAAAGAGAACACTAGACCCTAAACATTAAACTGGTGAAATTTGGAGAAAGACTAGACTGAGGCTATTAGTTGATTCTTTATTATTCACCTCTTGACTGCCTTAACCATTTATAAGTATAACTTTGTCTGTTTTTGAGTGTACTAGTTAAGTAGAGAACTGATTATGTTCATTTACTTACTGGGACTATTATCTCTTTACCTCTCTGCTTCACCCACACTGGGGTCCTTTCTGATCCTGGAGCATGCCAAGCACTCTCCCAGCTCAGGGCCTTTGCACTTGCCCTCCCATCTGCCTTTAAGAAATACTCTGATCCCAGGTATCCGCAGTGCTTGATCCCTCACTTCCTCCAGGTCTCTGCGAAAAAGTCTTCTCATCAGAGAGTACAACCCTGACCACCTTATATAAATATCTCCCTGTTATTCTCAATCCCATTAACCTGCTTTACTTTCCTTCATACTACATCTCCCCATCTAATTTATTATGCATTTACTTCTTGACTGATTTACTATTTGTTTTCCCCAACTAGAATACAAGCAGCACAAGGGCAGGGACTTTGTTCTATTCACTAGTGAATCTCAATGCCAGGATCAATGCTAGGTATATAGTGCCACTCAGGACATACTTGTTGAATAAATGAGTGGATATTTTTGTGGCTTGAGAAAGATATGATTCATTCTTAATATTTGTGATCTTAAAAGATATTTTATAGCCAAGTGGAAACATTTGCAAACTTCAAATTTATAAAGCTAAGGAGTAAAAATTTAATTAAAAGGTTTCATCCCTTATTTCAAAGGTTATCCACATAAAATACCTACAACTTCAGGCATTTTCTGTTTCCTTTCTAGAATAATTTACTCAAGGTAAAGCATGCAGAATGACTAAAAGTAATTGTCCTAGATAAAAGAGGGGCAGGGAGGGAAAAGGGGGATTGATATACCTTGACCTGATAAATACACTATTGTTTTCTTTGTAACTTTTAGTCACTTACCAGATATTGTCTTGATTAAAATTATGTCACTAATCAACAGGGAAATGCAAATTAAAACCACGATAAGGTATCACCTCACACCTATCAGAATGGCTATCATCAATAAATCAACAAACAAGTGTTGGCAAGGACATGGAGAAAAGGGAACCCTCAGGCACTGTTAGTGGGATTATAAATTAGTGCAGCCACTATGGAAAACTATATGGAGGATCCTCAAAAAATTAAAAATAGAACTACCGTGTGACCCAGCAATTCCACTTCTGGGCATTTATCCAAAGAAATCTAAAACACTATTTTAAAAAGACATATGTACCCCTATGTTCAACACAGCGTTATTCACAACAGTCAAGCTATGGAAATAACCTAATTGCCCATCGATAGACAAATGGATAAAGAAGAAGTGGTACATATGTACAATGGAATAGTAGTCAGCTGTAAGAATGCAATCTTGCCATTTACGATAATATGGATGGACCTAGAGGGTATTATGATATATAAGTCAGACAGAGAAAGACAGATGCCATGTGATTTCACTTATACGCGGAATCCAAAAAAAATAAAATAAACGAAACAGAAACAAATTGATAGCTGGTTGCCAGATGGCAGGGGTTAGAGGGATGGGTGAAAAAAGAGAAGGGATTAAGATGTATAAATTGCCAGTTACAAAAAGAGTCATGGAGATGTAAAGTACGGAATAGGGAATATAGTCAATAACACTGTGGTAACTATGTATGGTATCAAATGGGTACTAGACTTATCAGGGTGATCGCTTCGTCAGTTATGTAGATATCTAATCACTATTTTGTACACCTGAAACAAATGTAATATTGTATGTCAACTGTAATTGAAATTTTATTTTTTTTAAATTATATCTGTTCATGTTTTACTTCCCACTAGAGAGTAAACTTCTTGAGGACATGACCCATCTTATACATCTTTTTATTCTCCTATAATGCCTATCTAAATTGTTCCAAATAGTAGGTATTCAAAAAATACTTATGTAATGAAAACTACATATGGGCATCAAGTAAAATTACATATACACTCTCTGAATATAGATGGCAGTAAGTGTTTTTAAATCTATCATTGCCTTGCTAGAATACACATGCTTATTGACAAAGATAAATCTTCATAAAATTGAAAAAAGGAGGAACAGAGAATTTTAAAATGTGTACGAAATGTCCTAAAATTACTTTGCTTTAATTAGCAATAGTGTCAACATTGCAGAACATAAAAAGCAGGGCATTTCAATATGAAAAGTCCACAACTATAAAAAAGGTGATGCTATTGCTTCAGTCTAGGGTCGCTAACTGGAATTTTCTAAGTATGCTATTCAAAAGATAACCTACACTTTGATAGGTTAATAGGAAAATATCCTGTGTGTATTTTTAGGTCACTCCCAGAAAAGCCAGACAGGCCTCCAAAGTAGATTTACCATGAAGTTGACAAAGCTCAACCTTCAGGACCCCTGGCTGGCCCTGGCAGGAAGCCCCAGGAACTGTGCTCAAGTATTTTCTTAGAGCCCACACCCCCACCCCACCTAACATACAGAATCGCATATAAGCTTCAGGTACATAAAACCTGGACCCAGTCCTGCCACTCCTCCATTAGAACATGAAGAAAACTAGGTTATTTGAGAAATATAAAAAAAACTAGAATATTTGAAAACATGATCTAAAACTCATTTATTAATTTCCAGCATATCTCAATAGTTCAAGCAGAGATGCAAGTAGGGCCCAAGAGTTTCTCTTTGCGGCATAGTGTCAGTATCGCTTTTTCCCAGGATACAAAATTAAGTCTTGGAAACCATGACTAGATAAAAGTTACTTTCACTAAGTGTAAGTGTATGTAATCCTGGATAGGTATTACCCATAAAAATTAAATAACGCATCGTACTGAAACCAGATTGCTAGTGTTCAGAACTTACTTTCAATATTAAAGAAATTGCCCTCGTGGTGCTAAGTATAACCGGTTAAAATAAAAACCCATCGTTTCATTCTGAATTCGTTTGAATCGTGTTGTATCACAAAACTAAGCAGTGCAACCGAATGTTAATGGTGATTTAATTAAGGAATTACAATCTATCTTATCAGATAGTCACTAGTGCTGCAACCATTTTTGACACTAAGATCAAAACAAACCCCAAAACCCTGTCATTTCGGCTTTGGCTACCGAACTTTTCAAAATCAAGTTGTGATTTCTTAAAAGCTACAGAGAGAATGTGGGACGAGCATGGGGGCATTCAAACAATCGTACACTTTGCTACCCCTCCGCCTACGCCTGCCCTCTTCCTGTATTGTAAGACTGGTTCTTCCCCTCCGGTGTGTAGTACGCAGTTCATTTTTCGTTGTCGTGTAAAGTGGTACTAACACGTACCCGGTAGAATTTTGTCTTTTTAAGTATGACAGCATGTGTTGTTAGATATGCCTACCCTACCGACGGCTTTACTTGAAGGGCAGCCCCTCCCTTCCACCCCAGGACAGGTCCGCAGGCCATTCCCATCGCCCCCTCAGGGTCCCTCAGCTCGGGAACGTCCCGGGCCACGTCTCCAGGGAGAGGCGCCGGCGGCCCGCGGCCTCCGGGCGCCCGCGCCTGGCCCTGGCGGAGCCACCCTCAGGAAGGTCTCCTTGGGGTGGCCACACCACCGGGGTAAAGTTACCCAGGAAAGCAAAAAGGTGGCCACTAAGCTCTACGGCTAGGACGCTGCCAATTCGCAGCCAGGGCCGCGCCTGACGGTGGGGGATGGGAGCGTCGCCATCGAATCCCGAGCAAGGCCGCGGGACCCACCTCCGGCTCCCTCCACTCCCGCCCTCGGCCCCACCTCCCCCGGCCAGCACAAAGCCGCCCCGGAGCCGGGAGCCAGGCCTGCAGGGAGGCCGCCTGGACGTGAGTGGACCGGGGCCTGGCGACCCCCCGACCGCCGGCGAGTCTCAGTCCCCGTCGCCGACGGGAAGGACGCGCTCCCCCGCTCGGCCTGCCAGGCGCGGGAAGCCGGCTCGGCCGCCGCGGGCCCCGGCCTTTCCATCCGAGCCCTCCCAGAGAAGGCCGGGCGCGACCCACGCAGTGCGGCCGGCCACGCCCGAGGTGGCCGCCTCCCGCGTGCAGCGCCTGGGCCCCAGGCCGCGGACTCGGTCGTGGGCGCGCAGACACCGTTCGGACGTGGACGAATCGAGAAGTCACAGGCGCCTCCGCGCCCCACCGAAGTGCACACTCGGTGCCTCAAATCAGTTCCCCTCGTGTCCCAAAGGTCCCGCACTCGCGCTCCTGTGTAAGGTGGCCAAACAACGCGGGGGCGGACAGGCGGGGGGGGGTAGGAGGAAGCGGGGGCGGCGCGAGGCGCTGCGGGACGACCCGGGCCCCGCGCCCCCGCGCCTCGCCTCCCGTCCGGGGCGCGCACACGCACACTCCCCTGCTCAAGTGCGGGAAGATGGCCGTTTCTACTTCAGTATAAAGGCTCTTTGTTGCGCTCACACAAAAGCCGCCAAGACCCGCTTTTCCAGGAGCCCTTTGGACAAATCGAAGGAACTCAGCTGAATTTCCAAATGGCCCTGGGAGCCTGAAGCGGTGGGAACAACCAAAACAGAGGGGACAACAGGCCTTCCCGCCCTCATCTACCAAAACCTCTGTCAATAGGCAAGTATTGGTCCTGGGAGGCTGGACCTGAGATACTTCGTCAGGGAGGAAGGAAAGAGGAAAACCTACTTTTACTATCAAGGCCCAAAGGGGGTATTAAACATTCACATTCTTGTAGGGTTTCTCCCCTTAACCAGGGTGGAAACATAATCTGTAAAAAGTTTGGATACACCAAAAAGAAAGAAAAAAAAATACCAACAATAGCAACTTAAAAAAAAAAAAAAAAACATAACAAACCAGTTGCCATCAGCCCAAAGTGGTAGTAGCAGCAGCCGGCGCGTGTGATCCACTTACTTGTCCGACTCTTGTGACATGTTTGATCCAATGAACTCGCTCCCCTTTTCCTGGAGCCTCAGCCTCTGGTGAAACTGGACTTTCAAGTCTGTGCAGGTGAAGGTGTGTGAGAGCGCCCGAGATGGCAGAACAAGAGCTACAGGTAATTCTGCTTTTCCGTCCCCCCTCACCACTCTCGCTCGCTCGCCCGCTCGCGCCCTCACCTAGCCGGAAAGGTGGGATAAGGAGGGGCCCCTCACATGGGGCCCGAGCTCGGAGGCGGCCGGGCAGCGCGGAGTCCTCCTGGGTCGTAGCAGTGGGCAGCCACAGAGCAGAAAGTGGCGGACTTGGTCGGCCACAGGTAACTTTCTCGCAAGGAGCTGAATTCTTTCACTAAAGGGTACAACCCGAGGGACGAGCTGCGCAGTGATTGGCTGCGAGGCTCCCTCAGGTGAGCTGCCATTGGCAGAGGCGCGCTCAGGTAAGGCCCTTCTCCAAGTGCAGGTAACTCACTCCGAAGTTTACCTGAGCGGAGCGGCGGCACGCTTGCAGCTCTGGGGCAGCCCGTGGGAGCTGAGGGTCAGTGCTTCGAGACTTCACGCTACGCTTTCATTCTTCCCGTTAGCCGGCCCTGGGGTGGGGGTGGGGGAGGGGGCTTCGAGGAGAGAAGGAACCAGGAAAAAAAGCAACACCTGCAGCCACTAGGGATTGTGGGTCGAACGGAAGGACTAAGGAGAGCTGAACTCAGGTATCCCAAGCCAACCGGAATCAAATGCGCAGCACAACCACAGGCTTTTAATACCCACATTACGAGGACTATTTGACAGTGTCAGAAGAGTACGGGACTGAAGTTTATTTTGTGCTCAGAGGGGGGCGAACCAATGATTGCTGAGTCTGTTGCGTAATTGCATTTTTAACATTCTTACCTACAACAAACACTTTTCGTGCCCCGATGTGTAAAAGTTATCAGGTAGGTTAGATTTTCAAAAAGGTGAGCATCCTTTCCTGAACCGGGCAGATGGGTAGTGGAGTGGTTTTGGTGAAGAGAGAAGATCTGGTTGAATAGACACTAAGATGGCCCAGGCTCACCTCTTCCATCTCAACTCTGCAGCCTGGGATTCCAGAGCTGCAAACAACCACTGAATTTGTTCCATAAACCTGTCATTTGACGTTTCCAGGCAGATATCAACATTTACATTGTAATTCAATAAAAGCAGTGACTACAAAGGTGCTTTATCCTGCCAGCTTAATGTGGTTGCTACGGAAACAATTCAGGATGAAACTGACTTTTTTGTAGTTCTGTTTCTTCTGGTTGGAAATGACGCGAATTAGCAAAGGTGTAATTTATAACCAATGCTCCCAAAGAGTATCTGTGGAAGTTCTGACAGGCATCTAGCCCACAAATAAGAATTGTGGGACTGAAGGAGGGCATGAAAAGTTTGCCGTATTTTATTTCATGTTAATACTACTTTGCCCGAGTTGATACAACTTGTATTTTAATCTTTATGGATCAGATATTTCCTGAAATTTACAGTGTGAAGCAAGGTTTGGTTATTCCAGAGTGAATTTGGTTATTTCACTCTCAGAAAATGAATTTCAAAATTTTGTTCTTGCTTTTTAAAGACAGCATAAGTATACACACTTTTTAAAGATAATATAATATTTTGAGATAATACAGTACCCGCCTCTCCTCTACCTTCTTAATCTCCTTTTTAGAAGCAACCGCATTCCCCTTCTAGCGGTCTCTTCTGTCTCCCAATTTCCAAATAATTTATGCTGCTATCTCTTGAGTTATCAGTTTAGATGTTGTGCTTTGCCTACCTGTTGCATCAGATAAGGATCTAGCTCTTTCATTCCCCACCCAGTTTCCCCTTCTACCACATTCTCCCAACGTAGCTCTTTCACAGTTTAAGGGTCGTAAGTAGTTGGTGATTATGCAGATACCAGTCAACAGAGATAACTGTATACTACGGTTGTTTTCTTTCATATGAAATCTTTTATCTATTTACTTTGTTATGCACCACTCATCCTGATCTGTCAGATATCCAATTTATTTTTCAAATGATCAACCAATTCCATTTTTCCCCAGTGGAAACAGCCCTCCAAGAGTCTTCTGTCCTCCTATTCCAATGGAGATGAGAATTCTTAAGTTGAAATGTTTCATTCGTGAGTTATAGAAATTGCTCGTTTGTCTTCTAGCATCCAGTGTTGTTGAGAATTCCAGTGCCACCTTGATTCCATCTTTTTGTGACCCAGAATTTTTCTTTCTGGAAACTTGTAGTATAATCCCTTTATCTCTAACATTCTGAAATTTTATAATTATGTACTGTGCACTCGATGGCAAAGATTTGCCTAAGTCCAAATCATACCTCTACTACATGACTTCGGGCAAGTCACTTATACTTGTCTGTAATAATATAACATGAAAAGGTCGGACAATTAAGTTCACAAACTTTCCACAGTGGAGGTGCATGGTGGAAAGTTTGTGAACTTAACTGTCTGACATTTGTATATATTATCTATTATACATCACATATCATATTATCTGCAGAGTTCTGGGCGAATTGAGCTGTTTCTGTACTGACCTCGGCTGCTCTGTTAAATCGGTTTCCACTCTTCCATTCACCCCATCTTCCAGAATTGTGCTGAAATTTATCTTTTGACCTCTCCTCCATCCTCTTTGTCCCCATGGATTTATCCTTTTATCTTCCTTTATTATTCTTTTCAGGAGACAATGAAGACAAACAATTGTGGGTCAATCTGTCATCTTCAATATGAGGCCATTTTCAAAATTATCCAGAAGTCTTTATCAAACTGTCCCAACCTTGTTTGTGCAAACAAAACCAACACTTATGGCCAAACCTTTCCTCTTAGTGTCAATGATGGCCAAGATTCCTTTCTTCCTCTCCATCATCTGACAACTCAACTTTGTTTATATAGCTGAGTACTCCCGATTGGCTATCTACTGCTATATTGATTGTTTAGATGAGTGAAGGAGAAGGTCCTCGTGGACCATATTAAATTGTCAACCATGAAATTACCTTCCTTACCCAATTTTTTTTTATTCTTTTGGCAGAAGAATTGTAAATGACTATGAAAGTTCCTGCCACACCCATCATGGGAAAGTACTTCTCTCCCTCCAAACATCATTATCCATAAATATTTAGTACAGCAGTGGTTCCCAAAGTTTGATCTCTGGATGGACCATCAACATCCCAGATCACCTGGGAACTTGTTATAAATGCAGATTCACCAACTCCCCCCAAACCTACTGAAGCAGAAGCTCAAGAAGGTGGGTAGCAGTCTATATTTCTAATAAGTCCTCTAGGTGGTTCTGATAAATGTTAGAGTTTGAATCGCACCAGTACATTATCCTGACAGGAGGAAGTAGCACATCCTCAACCACTGAAGGGCATCATTCTAAATTATGCTGGATGCAGAATTTTCCAACAGCTTTCAATAACCAAGTGTTAAGAAGTATATTCTACCTATCTGGTAAAATTAGCATTTCCAACCCAGTAATTGTATGATGGCTGACCATTGTTCTTAATTGGAACAGTTAGCACATCAAAAAAATAAAATAAAAATAAGCCTGGAATCTGCCACAGTACTCATCTTAGACTTAAGAGTTTTAGCATAGTTTAGTTTGATGGTCATTTTAGGTGGCAGCAACAATGTAAGTTTTCATATAAAACGCTAGTAATAAGAGAGTACTGTTTTTAGACTAAATTATTTCATTTATAAGGTTAAAGTTTGAGATAAATCCCCAGGGAAGAAAAATAGTATTATTTAATTCTGTTTTTCATTGTATCTATTATGATGGCTAATCCGTTTTCCTAAAATAAGAAGTTTAGTATTTGATGCTAAATTGTCATTGTATTATGGCAAGTCTCTTATAGTGAGACTTGGAGAGAAGAATGACAGACACTTCTGCAGCATCTGGGCAGAATCATTGAGTTTTAAAGCCTACAGATCTAGTCAAATGAGGCTGCCTGCTGCTTGTACACCCACTACATGTTGTCATACACAGGCCATTCCAGTGGGTCTGTCATTGAATTTACTGTGGAGCCAATGATGTGATGTATCCTAGGTTGTTTTGCACTATGGAAGCACTAAGTTGTTCAGTTGGTTATTACCCACAAGAAGACACTTTGGAAAGAACGAAATATACCTGGATGCCTGAATTTGAAATACAAAAAGAGACATAACTTAACCAACTGAGCATTCAATGGTAGTTCCCTTGCAGTTTGGGGCCACTTCTTTTTTTGTGGTTGCATGGACATGCATGTTTCCATGGACACGTACAGATTTCATGAAGGTTCTTGACATAGCAGTGTGAAATTCAGCCAGCAGCCAGCTGAAGTTTGCACATTTCCTTTAGGATAGCACACGGTTCTGTTGCTTGGGCTAGCCATTAGTAACCCTTCGATAGGAAGCATGGTCCTGTTAAAATATATGTCATATATTTCACATATCAATGCATAGACAGATGCATTGAATGTATGTCTTTATCTCTACTTCTTTCTGAAGTCCCACTGATCAAAGAATAAGAGAAATGAGAAGTTTAAAGACAATAACAAAATTTGAAAAGTGGAAAGTAACTAAAGGAGTAGGAACTGATTTAGCTACGCTAAGAAAGATGAACATGAGCACCTGTAGACTCTGAGTGTCAAGCCTACCTTGTATTTAGCCTACAGAACCTCCTAAAGACATAGAAAATCAAGTTTCCAGTTGTCATTGGAGGTAGGAGTGAGTAGTATGGCTGAAACCAGAGAGATCGATCCAAAATCTTGATTCAAAGGTCCCCACCTCCACCTAACATAATCAAGTTCCCATCTGTATTAGTTTGCTAGGGCTACCATAACAAACCACCATAGATTGAGTGGTTCAAACAACAGAAATTTATTTTCTCACAATTCTGAAAGATAGAAGTCCAAGATCAAGGTTTCTTTCTTTTAAGCCTCTCTCTTTTTCGCTTGCAGGTAGCTGTCTTCTCATTGTTTTTACTGTGAGGTGTTTTTACTGTGGTGCATGGACATCTGTGTGCCTCTGTGCTAATATCCTCTTCTGATAAGGACACTAGTCCTGTTGGGTTAGGGCCCACCCATAGGACCTCATTTTACATTAATTGCATCTTTAAAAGCCCTATCTCCAAATCTAGTCACATTCTGAGGTACTGGGTGTTAAGACTTCAACATGTGAATTTAGGGGACACTGTTCAGCCCATAATACCATCCCTCCATGCTGGCAGGAAACAGAAGTATATTCTAGTCAAACTGAATGAAGAAGAATTCAGGCTGAAATACACCAAGGAAACCATCAGGAGTGAGGCATTGGACCATAGCAAGGAAAAAAGTAAAAAGCTATATGCTAATCTATGAGATACTATCTCCTATCTTCCTCCACCCAGCTTAGTGAGCCAGGAGCTAAGCTTTTACCACCACCCCATGCCTCTCCCCCCAAATAGGAGATTAGACAATCTTTCTTTAAATAAATTATAAGGTCCTAGAAAAGAGATCTACAGATACTAACGTGGGTGTTCTCCAATCACAAAGAGAGAGAGAGAGAGAGAGAGAGAGAGAGAGAGAGAGAGGGAGAGAGAGAGAGAGAGAGAAGGGAAGAGGGAGAGAGAGAGAGAGAAAGAGAACGAGAGAGAGAAAGAAGAGAGGGAGGTAGGGAGGACCTACTCTCTACCAGATCTCCTTTCAAAAAAGTCCATCAGTGGACAAATCCCACCCTCACACAGAGAGCTTCTAATAAGCTTTTTATGCCACACTCTTAAATATAAACATGAGGTTAAGAATCACCAGATAGTTGAGAAAACCTCCAAAATGAAGTACAAAGACCAGAACAAAAGTGTCACTAAGAGTGATTTTTGAGGATAACATATAGTACAGAGATGGGATAAAGACTACATAATTAAGATGTGAGAAGATACTGCATCCATGAAACAAGAACAGAATACTATTTAAAAGCAATTAAATAACCACCAGAGAATCAAAAATTGCTTGTGGACATTAAAATATAAAAGCCAAGAAAGAGTTTTGCATGGTATATTTGAAGATAGAATCAAAAAATCTCCCAGAAAGTTGAACAAAAGGACAACAAAATAGGCAATAAAAGAGAAAAGATGGCAAAATTGCAGGATCAGTCAAGAAAGTCTAATATATAACTAGCAGATGTTTCCGAAAGACGGAATGAAAAGAAATGGGGAGAGAATTATTAGAGAAAAGATAAAATACAATTTTTAAGAACTGAAGTGTTACAAGTCTTCTGATTGACAGACCCACCTAGTGCTCAGCACAGTGAATTCTAAATGACATAAGCCAAAGCCCTTATCATCACATTTTTGATCTGACCTTCCCTGAGAGTAAGAATAAAATAAAATGAGCAAAGAGAAGCAGTTCAGACCCAAAAGACCAAGAATCAGAATCTATTTGATTTCTCAACAACAATGCCAGCTTGAAGATGTTAGGAAGCAGTGGCTTTGAATACTGAATCCTATGCCTAGAGAGCTTATCAATGAAGCATAACAGTAGAATAAAATTCAATTTCAGATATGCAGGATCTCAAAAATTGCCTTCGTTCACCCTTTCTCTAAAAGATATTGGATGATGCGCTCCATTAAGATATGGAAGAACAAGAAAGAATCAAGAAAGAGATGCTCTTAAGGCTAACAAAACAGGACTCAACAGAGGAGAATGTTTGAGGGAAGTCAGAATGCCTGCTTCATAGCAGGCTTAGAGAATAGCTAAACTCAATGGAGGTCTCTGGGTGGGGGGTTGGGAGGTAGAATCCAACTGTCAAATTTAACATTGTGAAAAATTATATTGAGAATTTTTTGAGGGTGTGTGAAGTATTAACAACAGGTACAGAGAAAACTAAGCAAATATTTAGTGGTCAGTAGTTCTAGGGGTAGGGGGATTGTATGACTATGGAAATATATTAATCTTAGTACATACTTGACTCAACAGTAAATAATAGTCATATGATCATAATAATGGAATTACTGAATAATAATTTACTAAAACGTGATAAAACTCAATTGGGAAGGTGGAAGGAGGAAGATAATTGTGTTTTGTGAGTGAAGAGGAAAGGAAGTAAAAGGTTTTGAAAGTGTTAAATCCTCATCTGTAACAGAAAGTCAGAAAAGTCAATAGTTGTTGCCTAAAACTTATAAATCAAGAACTAGCAACATAAACATCAGCTGGGAATGCTTTGGGCTGCTATAATATCAAGGCTGATTAACAGCCATTTAGAAAAATAGGATTCAGTTTTTCTCACTTTAAAAAAAAATGGTCTGACTACTCTGAATCATGAGCATCCTCCCCATTCTACAACTTGAGGAACTTTGATTAGAGAGGCATGAAATCGAGCACCTTCATCAACAATATTGAGTAAATAAATGAATTCCATCAGTATTAATGGGGCACCTTCTATATTCAAGGTGCTCAACTGGATTCCTCATTTAAGCTTTGATAATACTCTATGAGATAGGTAACAGTAGTTAAGACTGCTTTCAGCAGCAAGCTGAAGAGCAGCCAGCTAGTAGAGACTATACCCAAGACTGGTTACTTTCTTTTGTAAGATAAGAAGTCTGGCGACTGGAACAGAGGGAGGCAATTGCTGGCATTAGATAGGCAGCTCCATAACTGGGAGCTCTGGATCATTGCCTTTGTACTTGTTGGCCTCTCACTGTAAAAAGTATGTCCTTACACAATCAAGTTTAAAAGCAGGAAGAAGGTAGACAGGGTACTCATCTCGGGGATTAAAAATCTTTTCCAGAAGCCCTCATCTGACTATCTTTTATTGGCCAGAACTGGGTCACATGACTAGTACGGATCAGGAGCTGCATCCACCTTCCATGAGATTAAGGAATATCCACTCAAAATTTGAACAAATCAAGGTTATTTTAACAAGAAAGTAGTGGGAGATTGGCATTTGGATAAAACAAAACAAAAAAAATGATACCAAAGTGTGGGGACAAAACCCCAAAAAGCAGTTTCCAGGCTCTCGGCCTCACATAGAAAGGTGCTGGCTCGGGTAGTAAATGGCCATCAACTGTGATCAGATGCCAGCAGCTGTGGCTAGTTGGCCGTCAGCTGTAACCCGTAGGCTATTGGCCACTAATATAACTGCTGTGGCTACGCTAGCAGAAAGAGGAATGGGGGCTAGCAAGAAGATGGTGGCTGGCAAGCGCGGACTGCTGTTAGGCAGATTATGTAGATCCTGCTTCCTGTGTCTCCAGCCCAGCCGCCAGCGAGAATATATTGGTTTTACTCCCCTATCTATGGCTCCGTGGGTGTTCCTTTTTGGCCTTACCGTGTCCTGCGCTCTTGGACGGGGAGTAGGAGCTGAGACCCTGCACGACAAATGGCGCAGCGAGCAGGGTCCACCGCTCGACACATGGCGTAGTCGGCAGGATATGGTGCTGGCCAAAGCTTTCCGAAGGGCAGTGGAGCAGTTTGTGCGTATGAAACCTCAGTCTGAGGAAGACCAGGAGGAGCAGCTGCCGGAGAGCTCGATTCCCGTGGAGGGGTGGAAAGATGTGGATGGTTCCCCAACCAGCAGAGGCCGGAGAAAGCGGAGAAAGCGAAGGTTGTTGCTGCCCTGTGGGCTGGGAACTGCTTGCTGAGGCAGCCCGGATGCAGGACTTTTAGTCCCAGGAGGAAATGCTTGTTGAGTCCTCCTTGGGAGATGAGGGTGAGGTCAAGGTCATCCCTCACCCCCAGGACAGCCCTGGCGAATGACTATGGACTATGGGGAATTGCCTTCTATCCCTAATTTAATGGACGCTTGACTGTTTGGGAACATACCATCATGTAGTGGGACTGGTTGATGTTTGCTTTTGTGTCTTGACTGGCCGCCATTGATAATATGTAAGCACCTTGATGTGAGCTGCTGTTGTTCCAGCACGGTACCCCGAGAGGCACAGAGAGAGAGTGGCAGTGCCCTGAGAGCCCTGGCTGTGTCCAGGAAGTCTGGCTGTGTCCAGAGAGAGTGGCAGTGCCCTGAGGCCCTGGCTGTGTCCAGGAAGTCTGGCTGTGTCCAGAGAGTGGCAGTGCCCTGAGAGGCCCTGGCTGTGTCCAGGAAGTCTGGCTGTGCCCAGAGAGAGTGGCAGTGCCCTGAGGCCCTGGCTGAGTCCAGGAAGTCTGGCTGTGTCCAGAGAGAGTGGCAGTGCCCTGAGAAACTCTGGCTGTGCCCGGGGAGACAGGTGGTACCCTAAGAAGCCCAGGAAGTCTGGCTGTGACCAGAAGTACTGTGGTGGTCCCCTGAGAAAACCTGGCTGTGCCCGGGGAGACAGGTGGTACCCTAAGAAGCCCAGGAAGTCTGGCTGTGCCCAGAAGTACTGTGGTGGTCCCCTGAGAAACCCTGGCTGTGCCCAGAAGTACTGTGGTGGTGCCCTGAGAAACCCTGGCTGTGCCCAGAGAGCCTGGCTGTGTTCAGGATAGTGCATTCACCTCCAGGCTCCTTGCACAGGGCCCCTCGCAGAAGACGCTTGTCGCGTAGATTGTGAGGCGAGACCCTGTAGGGGTGGAGTGTGGGGACAAAACCCCAAAAAGCAGTTTCCAGGCTCTCGGCCTCACATAGAAAGGTGCTGGCTCGGGTAGTAAATGGCCATCAACTGTGATCAGATGCCAGCAGCTGTGGCTAGTTGGCCGTCAGCTGTAACCCGTAGGCTATTGGCCACTAATATAACTGCTGTGGCTACGCTAGCAGAAAGAGGAATGGGGGCTAGCAAGAAGATGGTGGCTGGCAAGCGCGGACTGCTGTTAGGCAGATTATGTAGATCCTGCTTCCTGTGTCTCCAGCCCAGCCGCCAGCGAGAATATATTGGTTTTACTCCCCTATCTATGGCTCCGTGGGTGTTCCTTTTTGGCCTTACCGTGTCCTGCGCTCTTGGACGGGGAGTAGGAGCTGAGACCCTGCACGACAAATGGCGCAGTGAGCAGGGTTCCCTGCGCGACACAAAGTATTGAATGTTTCATAATACATGTAAATTTGACCTTCATTTTAGATAATGTAAATAGCTGACCTGGGATTCAAATCTTGATCTGTTTTATTCCATAGCCTGTACAATGCTACCTCCTAGCCTTGAATAGAAGATCTTCCTATACCCGGATGTAGTAGGTTTAGTCGGGAATGGCTTCACAGAAGAAAAATACTTCAGGCAAGGTCTTGAGGGAAAAAACACAAATTGGGTTGATGGAGAGAATGAGGGTGGTTGTGGGGCACCTTCTTCATTTTTATTCTTGTATAAAAATCCTTGTATCCCATTGATCATTAGAGCATCTCTCCCTATTTGGGGGATTTATTGCTGCTTTGATGGTCTAAATGACTATAAATAGACTGAGAAGAAATGACATTTACCCAAGGGAAAATGCCAAAATGAGAACCCAGAGACCATAGCTGGGGATACAGCAGAACAGAATGTTCTAAGATTTTTAATGAGGCATACTCATTGTTGATGCCTCAATATACTTTTGAAAATGTCTCAGCCTGGAGAAACATATTCAAATAAACTAATATCACGTAACTGCCTCTTCCCTGTTTGAAAACCTTCAGCAATTCCTAAGTACACATTGGGTAACCTAATCTACCAATTGAGATGTTCTTCAATCTAACTCCAACTGCCTGAATCCATCCCCACTGGTCTTCTGCATAAGGACACCTGAGTTGTTTGTGTTTGATGTGGAGTCTGCAGGGCTATCAACTGGAGTGAACTGTCCTCGTCCAAGGCTAGAGACACCACCACCACCACCACTCCAGCCCCATCACAAGTATAAGCAGAGCCATAAACCATAAATGAAAATTGGGAGGTAGATCAAAAATCCCAGAAAGGATATTTGGAGGGACCTTAAAGCTTAAGTGGGCCAAAAGCAGATATTAAAACTGGGCCATTGATCTAGGATATCAAGCCAAGAGATATGAGTGAATGTAACCCAGTTGGGAGCACTGTGATTCAGACAGCAAAAAATCTAGAGCAATTGTCTGTGGCATTCACTGATGGGGATGATTTGCTTGTATTATCTACCCTGGTCTTGGTACAGCCCCTTCCCTCCTGTGCATCACGTGATCTCATTTCTTCCTGGGTGGTCCTGGCAGAAAGTCCTGACCTTTTCCAGGGTACTCTAGAGATAGTAGGCAGGTGTGTGTGGCACACAGTGGTCCATGGCCTTCTCGGTCTAGTAGGTTTTGGACACAACTAGAGCATAGTACATTTATTACTGTACATTCCCTATCTCCAGTTGTAGAGCTTCAGGCAGTGATGTGCATGAGGGGAGTAGGAGGATGAGGCTAAGTCTAGGTGGTCCAGCCCAGCAGGAAGGAGATTGTCATGAGCTCATGCAGTGGAGGCAGAAGCCATATGAAGGAGGGCTTTCGAGCCCATGACTGGTCCCCAAATAGTAGTTTTCCATGTTGGAGGGAGGCAAATTTATAGGGAAGAGAGCCCTATACTGTTGCCCAATTCACATGTCCCCGCCTGATTTTTAGGGCCAGGTGGCATAAGTCATCAGAAAGTTTCTTGAAAATCTCTGAGTGGCTTATAGCTCCTTCTGGCTTCTGTGAGATGTTAGATGTTAGAAATGCACTAGGACCTTGCTCCATAAAGTGTAGCCACAGACCAGTAATATTGGAATAACCTGGGGGCTCGTTAAAAATACAGTATCTCAGGCCTCCTGAATTGAATCTACATATTAGCAAGATGTATAAGCTCATTAAGGTTTGAGAAGCACTTGTCTAAGGCTTGAAGGTAGAGCTGTGAGTGGAAGCCATATCTCCTAGAGATTCAGGGTAAAGCAATATAATGGATTGCTGTGGGTATATTGTGACCAGTGGACCAGGTCTGTTGTTGTATCAGAGATTCCTCTTCAAAACTCACTTGGGATTATCAGTGGATGAAACTGATATGATGACCAGTTAATGGGAAACTTTAGGGTGACTGTCAGGTGATCACCACCTAAACCCACTGATGAATCTTAGCATCACTAAAAGTAGAACAGCCAGACGCTGTACGCTGTCTGAGGAATGGCACGGCAAAGCCTGTGGCATCACCCTTGAGGTGTTATTGCCTACAAAGTGAAGCTAAATCTGATCAAGACTCTGTAAATAAGAAAGATAGGTAAACAAGTTGAATGATGCTCAAAGAAGCCAAACAGACAAATCTAGAATGTCGGGAAGCTTATAGGAAACAGGTTTAGTTACTGCAACAAATCAATGACGATAAAAAACAACAACAACCAAACAAACAAAACCCCTGCTGTGGGGAGGGAAGAAATCTACATTAAAATAGACTTAAAAGACATACAACTAAATGTAATTTGGGGACCTGGTTTAGATCTTGATTTAGATAACTATTAAAAGACACTTTTGAGACATTGGGGAAATTTAATTATGGACTGGGTATTAGGTAGTGCCAAAGGTCTATTCTTGATTTTGTTGGATGTGATAATAGAACGGTGGTTATATATGAAAATGTCCACATTTTTAAGGAATGTGCATGGAATTATGTAGAGGTGCAATGACATGACATCTGAAATTTGCTTTAAAATAATTCAACAAAAGATGGAAAAGGTATAGATAAAGCAAATGTGGTAAAATCTCTCATAATTATTGAATTTGGGTGAATGGGTGTATGAGGATTCGTTATGCTGTTCTCCCTACTTGCTGTGTGAGTTTATTATTTTCATAAGCAAAATTTTGGTTTTGAAAAGCAACAAAATCGAGAGCTCACTGTTTATATTTATCTAGCCGTTAGGCTGCGAGCAAGGGAGTGGACAGTGGAGGTGGTGTGGGAGGGCTTTAGACCAAACTTTAGGAATGTGGAATGTGGGGTCTCGAGATCATCCTTCATTGGCCCATGGGTAGATGAAAGCTTGGGAAGTGTGTGTGTGTGTGTGTGTGTGTGTGTGTGTGCGCGCGCGCGCATGTGTGTTGTGGGATACTCAGCTGAAAATACGATATTTAAGCAAAATGATGCAACTCTTCCCTGGGAGCTAGTGAGGACTAAGCTCAGGATGAAGTTCCTAAAGACCAGATTTGCGACGGGGAATTCCTTTCCCCAAATATATGATGCCCAAACCAAGAAAACAAAGGGAACAGAAACTAGATGAGAAAACAGGTGTGCCAGTGCCAGGTAGGTGCCCAGAAATAATGGAGCCTCGGGAATTATCAGGGTCATGTTCATGGTCAGGCCCTGGATACAGAGATGGAGAAAATGAGCACACAATTCTTGGGGATACTGAGGCCAGCACGTGGAGAATCTTGTATTGCTCCTCCCAGCTCCATGGGCCAAGAGTGAAAAGATAGCAACTTACTTTTCTCAGTCGTGCCTCCTAACACTCCCCTTCATCAACTCTGCACCCGGCAAACTGCTCTGGATGTGGTATCTGCATTTTCTGGCTGGTATTTAAAACCGTTTAACTTAAATATCTTAAGACTGATGCAGGAATGGAGAGATAGGAAGAAGGAAGAAGAAAGGTGATTGCTCTTTAGTCTAAGGATTTTAAAGAACTAGACTTCTTAGACTTCTACCAGAATCATAAATTGCCCAGAAGGAAGGACCCACAGAAATAATCCTGAAATCCCAGATTTAATCTTGCTGTTTTCCTCATTCTGTCAGTTGCTGCCACATATTTTCTGTAGCAATAGTGTGCTAAAAGTCAGAGCTGCCTATAATTTTGTGACATGTAAAGCATTGATTATTAGGTAACCCTCTGCTTTAAAAGTGCCTTTGACATTTCAACAGAAGCAACTCATAAAAAGTAAAAATTTTAGGAGTTCTGTTCGTATTTTTGAATATTTAAGCAGTTATAAAATGAAACAATGGTCTATTTAGTTATTTTTTTGCTACATAAAAAAATGACCCCCAAATTTAGCAGCTTAAAACAACAAATATTTATTATCTCACATGATTTCTGAAAGGCAGGAATCTGGGAGCAGTGTTCTGGCTCAGGGTCTCTCATGAGGCTGCGGTCAAGCCATCAGCTGGGTCAGTCATCTGAAGGTGAGAGGATCTCTTTCCAAGTTCACTCACATGGTTGTTCCATGGACTGTTGGATAGAGGGATCAATTACTTGCCATGTGAATCTCTCCACAGGAATGTCTGACTATCCTCAAGAAATGACAGCTGGCATCCATAGAACGAGAGAAAGAGAGAAAGAGAGAGCATGCAAAACAGAAGTTCAACATCTTTTATTTTGGAAGTGACACTCCATTCCTTCTGCTGTATTCTGTTGGTCACACAAACCAATCTTGGTGCAGTGTGGGAAGGAACTACACCAGGGTATGAATATCAGGAGGTGAGATCATTGGAGGCATCCTGGGGGTTACCTACCATATGTGGGTAATTTTCAAAACTTAAAAAGTAAAATAAAAATAAATAAATAAAATAAACTAATGGACAAAGTAGACCCGCATATCTTCATTTATGACAAAGCTGTGTGCAGTGTAATAGGAACATGACAGTATTTTTAATAAATGACTTTGGGCCAATAGGATATCCAAATTGAGGGAGGGAAGGAAGGAAGGAAGGAAGGAAGGAAGGAAGGAAGGAGGGAGGGAGGGAGGGAGGGAGGGAGGGAGGGAGGGAAGGAAGGAAGGAAGGAAGGAAGGAAGGAAGGAAGGAAGGAAATAAGTTACTTGATTTTCTACCTCACAGAAAACAAGTTAATGCCAGGTGGATTATAATATTAAATGTTAAACGTAAAACAATAAAACTTCCAGAAGCTATGTAAAAAAATAACTTCATGACCTTGGACTAGGCAAAAATTTCTTAAACAGAACAAAAAAGCACTATCCATAAGTTGAACTACATTAAAATTTAAAACTTCTATATCATTAAAAGAATAAAAAGAAATTCACACACCAGAGAAAACATTTTCAACACATACAAAGGGTAAAGAATTTATACCTAGAGTATATTTTTAAAAGAAGGAGAAACAAGGAAGGAGAGAACGAGAAAGAAGAAAAGAAAGAGAGAAGGAGGGAAGAAGAAAGGGAGAAAAAGGAGAAAGAAAGAGAAATCTACAGATCCATAAAAAAAAGACAATCCAAAGGAAAATGGGCCTATAAACTTGAACAAGCATTCCAAAATGTGAATATCCAAGTAATCAATGAAGATAAAAATGTACTCGAGAACAAGAACATGTTTTTAATGCACCTTAAGACAAAAGGTTTGTAAAAGTAACACAGACATGTGAGGATATGGTGTAACATGGAGGTGTATATGCATTCTCTCAGAATGTCTCAAATCAGTTTACAGGGGAGCTTGAAGTGTTCTACGTGTCTCTTATAAAAAGTAGTTTTCATTTGGGGTTCTTTAATGGTTATATTTTCTCCACAATAATAGTTTTTCCTGGCTGCTATATTTTATCATAGACAGTTTGCCTTTCTAGTTTAATTAATTGTGTTTTTGTTTTAGCTGTTCAGCTGTGTCCCTCAGTTGGTAGGAATTTACCCGGAACTTACAAATCTATGGAACCTGAAATGAAGCTGAACTCCTCTGGTTTAAAAATACAAGTAGCGGGAATGGGCAGATTAGGAGGGAAAGAAAAGTCAAAGGGAAAGAAAGAAGAAGTCTGAGAGTGGAATTTGCCTGCTTGGAATCTGGGAGAAAGCTCTAATGAGTCACAAGCTGGCTGGGTTGCCCCAGGCGAAATGCAAAATGGATCCTTAGCCAGGATCAGCCCACAGTCCCACCCAGGTCTGTTCCCTGCTCCAGGCACCTCTGTTCTTTGAAAGGAAGACAGCCTGTCCCTAAGAGGGGCCCTAACCCTCCCCCAAACAGATTTCATGATATAGGTAGACATCTATGCCCAACCACCTCAGAAGCTTCCCTGTTGTGTGATAACAGGTAAACTGGCAGTCCTTGGGAAGGATTCTGCCAAATAACATATTTTGTTGATACGCTCAGTGATTATTTTTTTCATTGAGGCAGTATTTTTTAATTAAAATAACTTCTAAGTGAAATTTCACACAAAAATATGATTTCAGCTTCTTTTTAAAAAATCAGATGATACCCAAGGGTAAGGGGGACGGGGCGGGGGTGGTAGATGAGGGGAAAGGGGATCAAATATATGGTGATGGAAAAAGAACTGACTCTGGGTGACGAACACACAATGGGATTTATAGATGATGTAATACAGAATTGTACACCAGAAATCTGTGTAACGTTACTAACCATTGTCACCCCAATAAACTTTAATTATTAAAAAAACTAATCAGATGATCTGGCAACCCTGGGTTGACATGGCCCTCAGTGAAGATAGATGTCACCTGTGCTCAGCCTCTACCACACCCTGCAGTCCTCGGGCTGGTGTCAGCTGCCATTTTAATCACTCTTCTATTTTTCTAACATTTTTCTGCTCTTATGCCTTTACCATAAGTGGAAAAAAATGTTTAGACTGAGAGGATCACCTGTTTTAAGAAAATTGTAAGACAGTACTTCTCTGTGGAAACAAAGAATATTGTTACGTTTATTATGTAAAGAATGACTGCAGCTAAAGAACTCAAATTAATAATTGTCCTAAGAAACCATACTAAGAACTAAGATAATTGAGACGATATAGAGTGAAAACATTACCAAACTGAAAAAGAATATAGACATTTCAAGGGTTTGTTTATACATGTGAATAAAGTCAATGAAGATGCTGCAAAATGTAGTTATGAATTTGATGCCAGGGCATTTAAACCTTTTACAGATGGTGGGTTTATAAAAGAACCTATGGAACATTGCAAAATATCTTTTCTAGCCAGTAACTAGGAAACACTGGAATTCAGCATGTGCAAGGTAGGACTGGAAAAGTTAGAGAAACAGTTTGTTGGAGTCTCCAAAGAGGCCTCCAATAATTACACTCCCTTTTCCCACCTATGTTCTAAATAAGATGAGATGGAGGCCAAAAGGATCTTTCCAATTGAGAGGCACATTTGAGGTTGTGACTTAATGGGAAAACCAAATTGGACCTGCAGCCTGAACTCTAGAATTCCAGTCCCCACCCAGTCCCAGGCCTGCAAACTGATATTATGAAAGAGCAAAGGAAAAGTCCTGCTTTCCGCAGGCAGGTTCTGTTCAAGAGAATGAAAGACAGCAAAAAGCCAAACAACATGCCCAGTTTAATCTTCCCAAATTTTCAAATCAGGGAAGTCACTCTAAAATCATCAATGGTGTGTTCCATCGGCAAGAGCACTGGTATGAACAATACTCTCTAGCTAGCTCTATTAATGAGTGTTAATGAATAATGTTAATGAGAATTTAGCTGGGTCCAAAGAATTCTTAGACATGGAAACTGTGTCAGGAAAAGATTTGGTTTTATGTCCTGTGCAGTGTAAGCCTATGCTAGTAAAATGCACTGTGTGATTCTGGTGGTGTCCTTGTGAAGAACAGTATAATGTCACACTTGCTTCAAATCTTACTCTGTGGAGGTAATAGGTTCTTTGTGGCAACCGAAGCATAATATGCCAATATTGTAATACCTAATTCTATAAGTCTCTCGAGAGTAATGAGCTTACATATAAAAATATGTCCCTACATTTGTAAATACAGTTGATCCTTGAACAACGTGGGGGTTAGCGGTGCCAACCCCCATACAGTCAAAAATCCACATATAACTTTCTACCCCCCAAAACTGAACTACTAATAGCGTTCCAGTTCTGTTGACTGGAAACCTTATCAATAAGTCAACGCTCCCTAACTAGACTCCTCTATGCAGATTACTAAGGGCCTCAAAGAAAGCCCAAAGTCACTTATTTAGATGAGTTTTGTTTCTTTCTGCACGTATGTTTTTAAGTCCCTGATATTTGTTGCATCTTATCTTTCTTTCAGAAATTTTATAATAATTACTTTAAGTTTTCGTGTCAGAATTTGATGTGATCATATAAAATGTTTAATCTACCATTCGGCATCCTGTTTTTTAATGGACTGAATACCCACTTAGCTACAATTTAACATGAATTTTAAAATTGTTTACTTTCCTGTGAAAACACAAAGAAATTGGAAATAGGTCAAACACCTACCCCCCACTCCTATCTCTTAAATTATAAAATCCTCTGGATTATTTTGTTCTACAACATTTTCTGAAACTATTCTCATACCCCAGGACAATTATTTTCATTGGGCTAACTTCTAACTTTCTGGCACTTTTAGTCCAGGGAAACTGAAGGGTAGAATCCAAACAAAACCGTGTTTACTTTTTCCACACTTCAGGAACCTGGGTAAATTCAGCCCAAAGAACCTGAGAGAAGGAAAAAAAAAAAGGAAAAGGAAAAAAGACCTTTCATTGTACACAACTGAAATTAGCAAAGAAGGCTTTATTTACACTGGACATTTACCATCCTAACTAAAAGGGCAAGGCAATACCTTGATAATGATAGAAAATTGTCCTTGAGAGCAACTATTGATGAGATACGGTAATCCAATGGTTGTTTGGAGGCATTTAGAGGTTATAGAGTTGAATTTTTGAGCTGCCCAATTTTTTTGGAAGGAGCGGTACATTTGGGCCCCATTTCTGGGCGTTCCCCTTGACAGCGCTTTGCCTGGGTTCAAAGTGGCACTATTTTCTCTTGGATGCTTATCTCTTGGTTAATGGATTGGTTTCAGGGCAAGGGAGAGGCTGACAGCATTCTCCTGCCCCGGACTGAGGCTGGTGGCTGCGGTCAGTCTGTCCAGGTAGGCAGCATGCCAGCCAGCATTCCTCTGTTTGCCTTCTCACTGACATTCCCTCATTTCCACCTGTTGGCTCCCAATGCAGGACGTTGCTATCAGGCCCTGGTTTTCTACCTCGGTGAGCATTCAACAGTCTGTTCGGATGCCTTGCTCTTAGAGCTCTGTTTAACAGAGCAAGGGATGGAATTGCCTTCCTAGGAAGTCAAGAAAAACCGTCTGACTCAAGCTCCACTGGGAATTTGTTGCTGCTAGTATTGCTTTAAATCAAGGAAAGCCTTCTCCCTTCCATGTTATATTGGACATATGCAATTGCGACTCTAACCATTTTTGACGAAAGAAATATCAATTTTATGAGATTCAACTGAATAGTTGAACTGTGTGGAGCACAATGGAGTGAATTTGGGCAAAGGAGGAGGGAAGTGATATTTACTGAAGACGCACTGTGGGCGAGGCATGATAACCCATTCCCACCTCAAATCCCCCCCCCCAGAATACAAGCCACAGAGGGCAAAAAGTATGCGTGCCTTGCTGACAATCGTATCCCTATCCTCAGCACAGTAGATGGCTCAGTAGTTATTTGCTAACCCAGCAGACGTAAAGCAGTGGCATAAATAGACTAAACTATTAACAGTTCTCAGAATGCTTGTGATGCCCCAGAGTTATGCCCCAGAGAGATATGCCCTCTCGTATCAATGAAATATACAGGAAAAGGGACCAACAGGTGCTTGGCATATGGTAGCAGCTCAGTAAACATTAGGATGGAGAGACTGAGAGACGTGAAATAATGTACAAAGATAAACAGCTCATAAACAGTGGAGGCACACTCAAGCACTTTTGGTTAAATTCAAAGTCCACATTATTTTCTTTGTGCTCATACAGTTGTATTTTATACATGGTCCAGTCTTGGCAGCCCTCTCTGCTCTGCTCCCCTCAATCCTCCAACCTCTACCTCCAATTCTCTACCTCTACCTCCAATTCTCCAACCTCTACCTCCAAACTTCTACCTCCAATAACCAGTGAGGCTCCTTGAGCCAGAGAAAAGGGCAAAGACAAGAAGACTTGCCAAAGATGTGGCACCATTGTCCCCTGCTCCGCTTACCCACCAGCCCCTGAGAAACTGCTGATGGCTGAGAACTGGCAGGCCAGACTGTGCCATCTTGGCAGACATACGATTCTGTACCCCTGCTCTGCCTCCATTTCCAGAAGAAATAAAACTAAAGAGGAGAAGGACAATAAAGATGAGGAGAAGAAACATTTCCTGAGGCAACTTCTATGTACCAGTCACCACCCTAAGCTCTTTGCTTGTATTATTCCATGCACTGCTCACAACAATCTGTGATTATACTCATTTTACACACTGAAGTCACTTACACAAGGCCACATGGTATATTTTAACTTGGTTCTTTCTTAGTCCAGAGCTCAAACTTTTAACCCTTATGACCTAAGATGGACCAGAAATGTCATCATATTATCAAGACGAAACATAAGAATAGCTAAAGAAATGCAAGATTGAAATATAGGAAAGTAAGCTATCTTTTAGCCTTCTGGTCATGAACTGTCATCAGGTTGCAATTGTCCAGAAATTCCCATGTTCTTAGTAAAAACCCTCTGGGGGGCTCAGTCAGAGCAACTGCCCTGTCACAGTTGGAATTAGGAAAGTGTGGGGCATAAGATGCTTCCTTGTTTAAACCATTCTTCAGGACAAGAGGCAAGGAAATTGGCGGAAGATAATAAGGGGCCAGGAGGAAAATATGGCAGAGATGGAGGCTGCCTAGTATAGAGAATAAGAGTGAGGATCTTGGAGCCCAGAGCATTCAGGCTTGAAACCTGGCTCCAACCACTGGTTTACTGTGTGTCCTTGGAATCGTTACCTCCTGTCTCTGAACCTTAGTTTCCTTCTCTGTATAAAAGGGAACTAATAATGTTGACCACATTGGGTAGTTACAGGATTTAAAATGAGGGTGTTTGTAAGGAACTAATAATGTTGACCACATTGGGTAGTTACAGGATTTAAAATGAGGGTGTTTGTGAGGGACGTGGCACACAGTAAGAATTTAATAAATATTGATCTCTTCCCTTCTCCTAGGGGTTAGAAAAAGCAAATTCACTGTGCTTACATGCATATAAAAAGGTTTCCAAGAGCTTCTTAACAATGAGGATCTTTATCGGTGAATATGCAAACCAAAAATAAAGAGAGGTTAAGAAACCTTGGCTAGCGGTGTTTCTATCTCTCCTTAGGATCAGCCTCATCACAAGGGCTTTCCACCTTAGAAAAAGATGGAACCTCCTGTTTGAGACGCTCTGTCTCGAATAGGGGTGAACTCCCCCTTCCCTGACTCCAGCCCATGCTGGGCACCAAAGGATCTTAGAGTGCAAAGCCCTCCCTCCCGGTGCTTCTTTTGTCATTAGTACTTGGGCCAAAACTTAAAAGGAAAGTCAAGGGAGGTGGGGATAAGGGGAATGGCGGTGAGGCAGCTGTCTTCCTGCATGCTATGAACTGTACAAAAGAGGACAGTTCATAAAAATCCACAGGTTTCAGAATCCAAAGGTGCTCTCTTCAGAATCCAAGGCAAGAGCAAGATAATATGTTGCTGTAATTCATTTTACTGACATCCTCTTTCACCAGTATCAAGCTGATCACAGAAACAACTCAGCAAGACATGTAACATTCTTAGTATACACTTTGCTTTTCATTTACAAGTGTAAGAAACAATTTCAGCTGTTTTTTCCATTTGTGATTGTTTTCTTTGGACCATAATGCTTTAGTCACTATTCGTCCTTGCTCATCAGAGAGTTTGTAACACACATCTTTGGGCTAATTCTGCGTTAGCTGACCGGTCGGATTCTGACATGCTTCCTTGAGTCCTTCAGCAATTGGTGTTAAACCCTGTGCTACTCCTTACTGCAAGGTGCTGCGAGAAGCTGGGAGAGCTCTGCCTTGGCAGTGGTGCACGCCCGCTTTCCCTCTCATAGTACCCAAGGCAAACATCTCAAATGGACCATTGAACCCCACCCCTCACTTTCCTTCACCTCTGATCTCAGGCTTTGAAAAATGTTTTTTGACCTATTAAAATTGACTTATTCAAAATGCAGTTTTGTACAACTCTAGCCCTGAAAACACTATGGGAATGGTCTTTATCATTGTTCAGGATAAAAAACAGAGAACGAAAGTGATTCAAATGGCTGTTTGTTTATTTAGTGCTTGAGGGCAAGTGTGTGTGGGGGGATGGGCCTGGAAGATGGCATTCTATTTCCGCCCCACTTCATTCCTCTGCTCCTATGCATTAGCACTTGCCCTCTGGGCAAGTGGCCTGATTATTTCTGTTGGGAAAATACCTGCATTCATTTGGTGAACACTGTACTTTATTTTAATAGCTAAATATCTTTTAGGTTTTAGCCTGACTTCAGCTCTGAAGCCAGCTGGCCAGTCTGGGACCCCCAGGCCTTTGCATGCTGGGAGGGTGCGGCCAAGGCTGAGATATGTGTGGATATCAGGTAGGTCTCCTGTCACCTTTCTGGATTAGACCAACACAAGCCAGTTTACTTCCAAAAGCTTGGTTCTCTCCAGTCCAGTCATCTTCTTAAACTTAATGTCATGCTTATGGAGTGCATGGAAGTGGTTGCATGCCATGAAAGTGGTTTTAAATTCACAGAAATAATTCAAGACACCAACAGCCATAGTGACTTTGCTTTTCTAAGATGCCCAAACCCTGTTTGGGAAGGACTACCTATGGAATGAAAAACTATGCTACCATCACCAGTTGAGTACTTGGCAAAATAAAATGTTGGTGTGGCCAAGCAGCAAGAATATATCAAATATTGGCCAAGCAAATAGTTTCAACCTTTACTATACATGGGATTCACTGAGAGGTAGTTAAAAAAACATGCTGTTGTCCAAGTTATGCCCCAGAGATTCTGACTCAGCGGGCCTAGGCCTAAGTATTTTTAAAAAGTTCTTCAGGTGAATTGAATGAGCGGTCAGGGTCTAAAACTCTTGCGCAAGGCTCTCTTCTTTCTCAGAAAGATCCAGAATTATTTTAGAAGGATCCATAAAATAGTTTTGTTGTTTGTTGGTCTCTAACTGCTGAAACTAGAGCTGTGTGATGGTGCCTTATGTGAAGAATTCTTCTGTCTATGTGAACATTCTAGACCTCAGACTCCTCGACCATAAATTAGAGGCTTAGTTTACATGGTTTAGAAGGTCCCTCCCAGTTTTGACTTTCTAGACTATTGTAATTCTTATTTCGGTCATTACTCAAATTCCTAAAGAGGATTACAGCTGGGGGAAGTAAGTAGGAATTTGAAGATAGACAGATAGACAGATAGATAGATAGATAGATAGATAGATAGATAGATAGATAGATAAACAGTACTTAGTGGAGCCAAATCTTAACGCTGACTTCCTCAAAGCCTGGTTATGTGGCATGATTAAAAACACAAACTTACTGAAGCTCAGCCTCTTGTGACCTTGGGCAGATTAATTAACTTCTCTGCCTCAGTTTTCTTATCTATAAAATGGAGTCAATAATAGCACCTGCATCGTAGAATTATTGAGCAATGTAAATGAGTTAATCCATGTAACATACTTTGAACACTACTTGGCTATAGCAAATGCCCAATAAATATTATCTGTTATTATTATTATGACTCCGAGACTCCTTTCCCTGACTCAAGCTCCTTGAACTACAACTGAAAACCCCTCCCTGCCTTCAGGTTCTACTGTCTCATTAGCTGAATAAAATCCATATCAAGGAGAAGAGCAAGCTCAACTAGTATTGTGAAGGTGTATCTGTTGCTGGAAACCTGCGATAAAATATTACTTAAAAGGGGACAAAATCTAGATATTTGAGAGTGGTCATGCCCCCACATGGGATAAGAAGAGCTGCCTTAAACTGCTTGCTGAAGGCAGAGAACAACTTAGGGTCACCCATCAGAACACTGTTCTGAGATTTTGATTTCGTTCTTAGAAGTAAGACCAAGCTCACCTTTCCCGAGAAGAGAATCAGACATTCTCACTGAAATCACACGGAGTAGGGTCATCCCAGCTTAGCCATACACCCAGTGCTTCTGTAATACTATGAAAGATGCAGGGGAGTTCTGAGGATTCTGATTGGCCAGAGCAGGCCATGTTCCCTAACACAGTGCAATCCTCTGGATCTTCTACTGCCCAACTTTTTCCTGTCCAGGATTATAATCTTGAAAGAGTCACCATGACCCTGAAAGACAACACCTAGTTACAGAAGCAGGATTTAAATTCTCTCCTGCCACAGCTATTGTAGCCTTTGTTGCTCTTAAGCAACCAGAGAAATGCTTGAGGGAGTAATCTCTACTTCAAGTGAGATTTGATTCATGCAGAAGAAAAAGTAGGAGGCAAAGATTTGACTCACTCAGGATTTCTCAGTTTACAACACAGCAGAATTCTCCTCATTGGCTTTCCTATTGTTTTTCAAATACAAGTTGACATACAAGCCTTTGATTTGGTGTTAAAAGATGAATGAGGGGGTAGAGTGTCAGAAGCTCCAGATGGGGGTCAGGATACTTTGCTTCTAGTCTTGCCCCTGCCTAGGCCACACCACCAGCTCTTACAGCCTCAGCCTCTTTGGCAGTTGCAAAGGATGAGTCGTGGTCTGAGGGCCCTATCTATTGTGTTGATCCTTTCAAAGAACCAGCTTTTGGTTTCATTGATATTCTCTATGGTTCTTCTAGTCTCTGTTTCATTAAATTTCTACTCTAATCTTTATTCGTTCCTTCCTTCTGCTTGCTTTAGGTTTAGTTTGTTCTTTTTCCAGTGTCTTACGGTGAAAGGTCCGGTTATTGATTTGAGGTCTTTCTCCTTCTTAGCATAAGCATTCACAGCTGTAAATTTCGCTGGAAACACTGCTTTGGCTGAGTGCCACAGGTTGTAATATATTGTGTGTTCATTTTCATTTATCTCAAAGTAGTTTTTTATTTCCCTTTTGACTTCATTGATCCACTTGTTATTTAGGAGTGTGTTGTTTAATTCCACATATTTCTGAGTTTTCTAAAATTCTTCCTGCTATTGATTTCTATTTCATTCCATTGTGGTTAGACAACATACTTTATATTACTTTTTTGTGGCTGTCATAACAAAATATCATAGCTTGAGTGGCTGAAACAACAGGAATTTTTTTTCTCACAGTTCTGGAGGTTGGGAAGTACAAAATGAAGGGACCAGCCCTTTCAGTTTTGGTGAGACCTCTCTTTCTCACTTGCAGATGGCTGCCTTCTCACTTTGTCCTTACATGGCAGAGAGAGAGAGAGAGACAGAGAGAGAGACAGAGAGAGAGACAGAGAGAGAGAGACAGAGAGAGAGACAGAGAGAGAGAGAGAGAGAGAGAGACAGAGAGAGAGAGACAGAGAGAGAGACAGAGAGAGAGCAGGCTCTCTGATGCTTCCTCTTAGAAGGGTACTAATCCTATCAGATCAGGGCCCCACCCTTATGACCTCATCTAACTTTAATTACTTTCTTATTCCAAATACAGTTATCCAGTCACACTGGGTGGTTAGGACTGCAGCATATAAATTGGGGATGGTTTGCACAATTCAGTCCATAGCAGTGGCTTAGCATATAGCTTATCTTGGAGAATGTTCCATGTGCACTTGAGCTAATGTATTTCTCTTATTGTTAGATGAAGTGCTCTGTGAGGTCTAGTTGGTTTATAGCATTGTTCAAGTTTCTCTCTCCTTATGCTCCTCTTATGCTTCTCTCTCCTTATCCTCCTCCTTATACTAAAGTCTATAGCCAACGTTTGAATACTTTGACTGTGTGAAGCATACAGTAGTTTAACTTCTAAGGATTGTTTGTATCTATGAAGCACAAGTATAACAACAACATCCCTGTGAAGTAGATGAGTAACAATATTAGTGTTATACTTTTAAAAAATGGACAAGTAGAGGCCTGGAGCAATAAACTGATACAAGCAGGACCACAGTGAATGAGTGGCTGAGCAGGGGCAACGGTTAAGTCTTCTGACTGCTCCCAATGCTCCAGTTGTTACCTTTCCATCAGACTAAACTGCCTTCCTCATAGCCCAGATACAAGGTAGCAGATGCGCCGGGGTGTGTGTGTGTGTGTGTGTGTGTGTGTGTGTGTGCGTGAGAGAGAGAGACCAACAGACAAAGACAGAGAGAAAGTGCACTGGGGAATTGAGACATTAAATTTCTATGTATCCTGGAGCCACGGTTGGGTTTAATCATTCTTGGAATTCTCTTACATGAACAGGGTGTAGTTTTGGACTCATTATTTACTCAACATTCTCCTTGCCTAAGGGAGAAAGGGGCTTTCTCTGGAGCCAGTAGAGGCCCACTTTCCTTATCTTTCCTAGCTGAAAGCCCTCAGGCATGCCTGCCACCTTCTTGGGACTGTGTTATGAATGTGAACGGGGGTGTCAGACTGACCATTAATAAGGCAAATAAGCTACACAGAGCTTCTCCTGTGCTTGCTGCCTTCCGTCATTCTTACCTGGCTGTCGACAAAGCAGGCACTCAATCAATATTAATTGATTTGGTTTTGTTATAAGGCCAGGTTAAGCTGTACCCTAGTGAATGAACTAGTGACTTCAGTGAGAGGTGGGACTGACAGATACCCAGGCAGACTCCTGTAGTCTCTCTCTGAGAAGACTGATAGATGAAGACACAGAGAGAAAAAGCAGCACAGGGTCACTGCAAGAGTAGGATACCCGACCTCTAGTCCTGCCACTGAGGCTTCTCACCACTGAGGCTTCTGTCTCCTTAACTGTCATGTGTGGACGCTCAATCCAACAGCACGTAGGGCTTATTTCTGCCTTAACATTCTTCTCTGTGAAATACTTCATTCTTTGCTCACTTACTTTTATACACACACTCTCTGATTCAACAAACATTTATAGAGCTCCTAGTAAGTGCCAGGCACCAAGTAGACCTCGGGGGAGAGATGAGGATGGGGATGCAGAGATCGGTACTGAAACATGGCCGCCCTTGAATCCATCTTGCTGGCTGGAGGGAGAGAAGGGAAGACATCCACATGGAACAAACATGGGGCAGGATTACATTGCCAGCTCTTGGAGTAACTCCCATATCCATCCTGTCTAGGTGGTGCTTGCCTCAGGAACCTGGGAAACCGAGGCAATGCCAAGGGGAAGCTGGGAGGCGGGAGGGTTCAGTGGGAATCGCCTGAGCATTCCATTATACCTGAGGATATCGTAGATCATTTCTCACTTGCCCAGTACAGACATAAGCAAAGAATGGATGTGGTAATTGTGTGTCTAGGTATTTTGGGTTGAGTAAAGAGCCCACCTGGAGACATTTGTGCTATAGGCTGTGTATATATCAAATAAACTACCGGTGTTCTCGGAGATTTGTTGCTCCAAAGAGCAGTTGTTTCTCAGATCAACAGAACTTAATTTGGCCTTGGAAGGAGGCTCATAGGTCTTCCAGGATGGTGCCCCTGAAATAGTCTCACTGCAGCCTGACACGCAACTGAGCACATGGCATCACCTTGACTTAGCTCAGCTCCACGCCTTGTGATCACAGAACCCGCAAGCCAAACCAGTGCAAGCAAACGTCCAACGGAGCTTGCAAAGAAAACCAAAACTGAAAAAGAAAAGTAAAGAAAGCCCGATTCATGCAGACTCTTGTGCAGCCTGCATAGTCTCACTGCCATGCACAAGAGCAGGCCACAGTATGTTCTCTTGGGCTGTTGGATGATGGCACTCCAGTAATATGTTCCTTCGCCTCTCTTCACATCGGTCCAGAGAGGGAAGTCCCATCTAAATCAGTGCACATAACCAAAAAGAGATGCAACGTGGGTATAATTGAAATCCCACAGTGGGTGTGAAAATGACAACAATAATACAACAAAATTGATCACTTCCTGTGTGCCAGGCACTGTATTAAGCACTTTGTGTACATTATCTTACTTTATTTTCAATCACATGAGCAAGGTACTGTTGTTGTTCCCATTTTTAGTGATGTGGAAAGCAAGGTGTGGAGAATGTAAGCAAATAGCACAAGAATTCAAATCCAGACAGAGTAATTCCTAGACATAAATTCTTAACCATTACCCAGTATTGCACTTCTAAAGGCTCTGTTTTACCATAAGTGAAAATTAAGCAACATAACACACACACTGCAGCATCTTTCTCTTCCTCTGGCTAGAGTTTTGGTCTGAGTTTTTGAGTTTCTGAAGCATTTCTGTTGTGTGTGTGTTTTTAATATTGTAAGTCGCCACAAATCCTTGATGGAAGTAGGCACATCATAAAGCACAATTAAATAAAAAAGCAACAGAACACACACAGAGATCATGGAACTCGGCTCCATCCTCCGTCTGGTTATAACTGCCTTTGGGGTGGGGGTTGGGCTGTTGTCTTCATGGCTGCCAGACAGAAGGTTGTTTGAACTTGGCTGGTTAGAAAGCCAACAGAGTGAACTTAAAGTGAAAGATAAACACGTAACAACTGTTCAAAGCTTCAGGTGTTATGATTGCTAATTGAGAAAGGCTCTAAATGATACCCGCTGGTGTGTAGGAATTTCACTCTGGGGGATTAGTGGCTCAGGTAACTCCGGGACTGTGTTCCTTCAGATTCTCCCTTAAAGAAAATTGAAAGGGACAATAGCATCCTAGTCAATCAGGGGTGGGTAGGCCTCAGAGTAACCCAGGGCCGCTAAAGCAGCTTTATCTCTGAACATCATCAGATGGACTCTTCATACACACAGTCTCTCTCACACACATACACACACACACAAATATGTCACACACACACACACTCTCAGATATATCACACACAACCCCCGTTTCACACCCACAGTCACACACTGTCGCATACTCTGACACACACACAAACACACACTGTCTTATACATGCTTGCTTTCCAACAAATCCACACACCAGCTCACATAACACTCAACACGTTCCCATGCACACATACTTTCTCACATACATACACATTCCTACACACACACACACATACACACACACACAGAGGGAGAGACACTCTCATAATTTGCCTCTCTCTCTCTCTCTCACCTGCACAATATACTTCTGGCAAAACTGCTGTAGCTGTACTAACCTGCCCTAGTTTCTTTCTGGGCCCAGCCCCAATCAGCATTGTCCCAGGCCCAAGCTCATTTTTGCAGCCCTGCTGTCTTCACCTTTCCCTCAAAGCCTGGATCTCACAGCCTCTGGCTCTAACTCATGTATGTGTGAGACAGACTAGAGGTTGCTGGAGGTAGGAGTGAGTGATAGTTGGGGTAAAAGGCAGGAGCCCCTGGCTGACTCCTCACAGGTACCCCCTGCATCTTAGCCTCTTTCTGGCTTCTTCGTCTTCTGGAGACAGTTTGGTATAGTTGACATGGCTTGGAGAAACATAAGGCCTGAATCAAGTCACAGTCCTGGGAACTTGGGTGAACTGTGTAAATTCCTCTGAGTCTTAATTTCCTCAGCTCTAAGATGGCACGTCATGGATTTGTGGAGAGTACCCAGTCCCATGCTCGATATGAACATGCCATCCCAGTGGGGTTAGTATCAGTGATTCTTCTGACTGATAAGTTGTAAAATGCCTCTCTACTGACTCCCGATTTGTTCTGGCAAACTTTCCTGCCAAATGACTCAGCTTTGTGTGAATGTTGCTCCAAAAAAATTAAAAAAAAAAAAAAAAGGTGCCGATACACTGCATGGATTATCATCACAAGAAAGTACCTTTGTGCTATTCCTAATAAAATAATACATGAGGAGAAAATGCTTTAAAAACGTTTGTTTTTATGGATAAAAGTTTTCAGATTTTTTTGGGTACATACCCAGGAGAGGGATTGCTGGGTCAAATGGTAATTCTATTTTTAATTTCTTGAGGAACCTCCACACTGCCTTCCATAGCGGCTGCACCAGTCTGCATTCCCACCAACAGTGTATGAGGGTTCCTTTTTCTCCACAGCCTCTCCAACACTTGTTACTACCATGTTTCCCCGAAAATAAGACCTACCCCCAAAATAAGCCCCAGTTAAGATCGTCAGTCAGACGGAAGTATTTAGTGCATTATGACGATGTTCCAGAAGAAGATGACATGACTGTATTTGAACAAATGTAGATTGTTGTACATGAAAAAATAAGACAGCCCCTGAAAATATGCCCTAATGTGTCTTTTGGAGCAAAAATTAATATAAGACTGGTCTTATTTTCGGGTAACATGGTATTTGTCTTGTTGATGGTAGCCATTCTAACTGGTGTAAGGTTATATCTGATTGTGGTTTTTACTTTCATTTCTCTGATGATTAGTGATGTTGAACATTTTTCACATGTTTATTGGCTATTTGTATGTCTTCTTTGGAGAAATGTCTATTCAGGTCCTGTGCCCATTTTTAATTGGATTATTTGTTTTGTTGTTGTTGAGTTGTGTATGGGCTCCAATGTTCATTGCAGCTTTATGGTGGCCAAGACATGGAAACAACCAAAGTGTCCTTCGATAGATGATTGGATAAAGAAATTGTGGTATATATACACAATGGAAAACTATTGTGCCATAAGAAAAAATGAAATAGTACCATTTGCGACAATATGGATGAATCTTGAGATTATTATGTTTATCGAAATAAGTCAGACAGAAAAAAGTCAAGAACCATATGATTTCACGGATATGTGGTATATAAAACTGAAAACAACAAAAGAACAAGACAAACAAATGAGAAACAAAGACTCATAGACACAGACAATAGTTTAGTGGTTACCAGAGGGTCAGGGGGTTGGGGGGAGGGAGATGAGGGTTAGGGGGATCAAATATATGATGATGGAAGGAGAACTGACTCTGGGTGGTGAACACACAATGGGATTTGTAGATGAGGTAATCCAGAATTGTACACCTGAAATCTATGTAACTTTATTAATAAATGTCACCTCAATAAACCTTAATTAAAAATAAAACAAAACAAAAAACTTTTGTTTTTATGTGTAAGAAGTTCAAGAGTGAATTTACATTGTCAGTGACAGAGGCAACGGTCTCCATGTGTGATTCTGAAGGCCCAGAAACCATTCACTCTCTCCCCGTGGGTTTGCTCACTTCTTCCTGAAAGGACCGGGGGAGCCAAAACAATGTATACACATTTTAAGCCATGTTATCTATGCTCAAGCAGTAGTTCGCCATAATCAGAAGTGTCTGGATGCTGATGGTAACCACTTTGAGCACCTCTTGCAATTGCAGAAGTCAAACGTGACTTGTATTCATCTTTTGTTATTGATATATATATATATGAATATTACAATTAATACAGTTTTTTCCTTTCTTAAAATATATATATATATATACCTTTTTCTTTTTGGCATTCTCTGTATTTAATGGTGTGATTAAGTACTAATTTTGATAAGAAAAACACGAGTACCACAGTTCCCCTGGAGAGGAAAACAGCAGAGAGAGGAATTCAGTGGATACTGAATATAAAATATATTTTCACACTTTTGCTGAACGTGGTCCTATTAAATATCTTCCCAATGGTGGAGATGGTTGTAAATCCCATTTCTTGAACACCTACTATGTTCCAGCCACCATTTGGCATCTAACGTACTTTGCCTGTCTTCTTCCTGATAGCACGTGTCACAATAGTACTGCTGTCATTGTTATGTGTGTGTCTCTCTCACTAGAAAACAAGGTCTCATTAGGGCCAGGTCTGTGCTGTTCGCTGTCGTTTCGCCTGCGACTAAGCACAGTGTCTAGCATATGGCAATGCTCACTGAATGAATGAATGAGCCACAGTCCTTGCAGTGAAGTAGCAAGTCAGGCAATACTATCTCCATTTTTTGGATAAGGGAGTGGATGCTTGGAAAAGTTACATGGCTTGCCAAGGAGATGCACCTTTGTGGTGCTGGGAACCAAAGCCAACTCTGTTGATTTTAACATTTGCTCTCTCAGCTACTAAAGGGACTGTGCGAGTGAGAGCCTCCACTGGGCTGCCTCGCTTGGGTTATGTAAACCCTGAATGTACTTGCTCAATAAACATTTTTTCTGGGTTTCACTCCTTTAGCTAGTCTTCAGTCTCCCTGTTACGTTGTTTCCTCTCCTGTAAGTTTCTCACTCCTTTCCTTTCTCCTCTCTTACTTTGTGTTGCCTTTGTTTAGTCAGTCCCTTTCTTTTTGCTCTAAGCAAAGAGCCCTTTCCAAGACAACGCCCACCCAGTCCTCCTTCTTAGCTCTAGTCCCTTCCTCTGCCCCAGGAATCCCAGTCAAGAAGCCAGGATAAATATTACCAGGGCTGTGCCATGTAATTAACAGCCATCCTGACTGCCCTGGCTAGAGCCAACAATAACTGCCTTGATGCCACGTCCAGTGGGTACTCCAGCATTCTCCCCCGACTTATACTCAATCTGCATTCGCCACTAGTGACAACTCCCACTGGAAAGCACTTGTGTTCCCCTGTCCTACCTCTTCTCCTTTGCAGCCTCTTTTTCCCAGTTGGTAGTCTTCCAGGATTCTCATGTCATCCTAGGTAGTCTCCCTGGGGTACCGCATCTACTCTCCATGGCTTCAGTATCATCTTTATGCAGAGATTCTCAACATTAGTGGGCAGAAGGTAGATCTGAGGGAGCCTGGGAATAATCCTGAATGCTGATTTGTTAGGTTAGGGAAGGGTGCTGCATTCACATGGTTCAGGGCAGGTTGTTCTTTGTTCTCAGACCACAGGATAAAACACTCTGAGCCACAGGCTAATATTTCCCAATACCTTGCCCTTCCAAGCTTTAGACTGTGTGGTTAGCTTGATGTCTCCCGGGCTGTAGCAGTCCAGCAATGTGCCACCAGATCTCCCTTCAGGGAAGGCCTTTCTGCCCCAGCTGCAGGGAGTGCTGTCTGTATGTCAGCCCCTTCCGGGACTGCCTGGCTGCGGAGAAGCTCCTCCTCCAAGGTCATGCGTCTCCTCAGGGCAGCCCATGTCCAATCACTGGTCAGGATAGGAATATAAAGGCTCAGCTATCTCAGTTAAGTTTGGAAAAGCTCTGAAAGACCATGCTAGCTAGATCTAGAGCTCTCCAAGGGCTATGTTGTTTATCTAAGGCTGCCTAACAAACCACCCCAAAATGTAATAGTTTAAAACAATGACAGCATTTATTTTTCTTGTGAATCTGCAGCCTGGGCTGGGCTCCAGGTGTGGGAAGGAGCAAGAAGATAGTTTATCTCTGTCCCACTCAGTGTCTGCTGGTGTTTCTTGGGAGTTGGAGCTGGATGCATTTAAAAGCTTGTTCACTCACTCACGCACGCACGTGTCTGCCATCTGGATTGGGCACACTCAAACTGCTGGGGGCTGGAACTGCTGGGTGCCTTAGGCATCTCTCTCTACCTCTGTGTGGTCTCTCCAGGTGCTCTCTCCAGCATGGAAGCTTCAGAGTAACCAGGCTTCTTACTTCTTAACTCGGGACTGCTAAAATGCATAACCCAAGAGAAGAAGCCAGGCGGAAGCCATACTGCCTTTTATGACCTAGCCTCAGAAGTCATGCAGCATCACTCTGGTCAAGCAGTTACAAAAGTCCACCTGAGTTCAAGAATATGGAGCATAGACCCTAGCTCTCCATGGAAGAGCATCACCGTCACACTGTAAGAACATGCAGGATGAGAAACACAAGTTGGTGTGGCCAGTTTTGGAAAATATAATCTGCCACAGCCAAGGCTGTCACTGGGCCTGCCTTGCCGCTCGATCTTGCCCTTTTCCTGCTTCTGTTTCTTTCCCTCTTCTTTCTATGGGTGTCACCCTCAAGAGCACACCTTAAGGAATATTCTGCTCACCACACTGTGTCTCAGAGCCTACCTCCCAGGAACTCACCCTGTAAGACTAGCCTCCCAAAAGCAACATGTTCAAAGACAGTCATCATCTGTCCTCCTGCCCCCCACCCTGCCACATCCCTCCCCATCTTCTTCTCTTCTTTGTGCCTTATCTCATTGAGTGGCACCACCTCTGTCTAGCATCAAGCCTCTCCCTCAGGCATTCCCCACATCCTGTCTCTCCCAGACATCTTTCACATGTGTCTATTTCTTTTCTTCCCCAGGCCACTACCTCATCCAAGCTGCCACCGTCTATCACCCAATCAGCTCAACAGCCCCATAATCAGTCCTCCATGCCCGCTCCTGGCTCCCTGTAGCTCCAACCCCACTTGTTGCCAGAATAATCTTTTGAAGTTTCATATTGGATTATTTCCTTCCCCATTGCCCATGTGACAAAGTCCAGACTTCTTAACGTGGCCCTCAGATCCTTTGTGACCAGACTTTGCCTTCGTTGAAGTCCCCGTACCTGTCCCCTGTCTGTCACACTCACTCACTCTGAGTTTCTTTCAGCTCCGTTGTTACAAGCACAGTAAAATCTTTTTGCCCTTTCAAGGACGTTCCCTCTAGGAGAGCACTGTCCTTCTCCCACAGAAGAACTACTTATCCTTCGGTTTCGGTTCAAATTTCAATTCTTCCAGCAAGCCTCTTCCTGACCCTTAGACTGGGTGGGGGCCCTGACCTGAGCTCCTGCATGTGCCCCTCCCACCAGAGCACAGCCACACTTCATGGAGATCACAAATGTGACAGCCTTCCCTGGAGGCCGGAAGTTCCACCAGGGCAGTGACCATGTCATCTTCTTTACCAATGTAGCCAAAGCACTTAGCCTAGTTGTTGGCACACAGTGGGCACGTGAACACACTGCTATGTACAACAGGCAGGGTGTGCACTGATCAGTTACAAGGGGCCCCATTGGCATAGACGGTACTGTGGAGACCTCCCCCCGAATTGTGCAATGCCCGCCCTAAACTCACACAGTGGCCCAGCCAGAAGTCTTGACTTGTATGATCAAATGGATAAATGAATTACGTTATCACTGGTGCTCTCTGTTAATAATGAAATCAATGTTTGGCAAGAGGAAAATAATCTGATTTCAGTAGTCTCTTTTGAAATGCCAAAGAATGCCACTAGAAAAAACAATGCAGACACCTAAAGCAATGGTTCTCAATCTTGGATGCACATTAGCGTCACTTGGGAGTTCTGGAAAAATACTGATGCCCAGGCCTTATCACAGGTGCTTAAACAGAATCTCTGGGCTGGGGCCCAGCAGTCGGATTTTTCACATCTCCCCAGGTGTCTCTAATGTGCAGCCAAGTATGAGGGCCACTGGCGTAAAGAGCACCCGAGCACATCCAAGGAGTTTAAGAAACCCACCCAGCAATCATTAACCTCACTCTTAAACACTTCGTTCAGGAGCCATGGGGCTGAGCAGTCAAGATGAAAACTCTTTTGGATTAAATGCCTTTCTTCTCTGGGATTTGGACCTCAGATATAGAGAGTTCAGATTGTCATCATATTGTTATCATATTCATCGGTTCACAGTATATTGTCTTCTTCGGTCCATGCAAGGCCCTTTCTTATTTTATTTATTCTCCTTTATCCCATTCTCCCTCCAAGTTTCTTCCCCCATCACAGGCAACCACCCTAATATACTAGATGTATGTATAATACAATATATACTTGTGTTTATATGCATTCTTGTCAAAAGTGGTTTACTGTTTTTTTTTTATGCCTTCACTTTTATTTTATGTGAATGTGTTGTGCTCTAGACTCATTCTGATTGTTAATTTTCCACTCCATCTGTGTTGCTTTGGGTCTATCCAACCTGTTGGTCCTAATTGCTACGAGTATTCCAGTCTGTGCTTCCATCCCATTTCCCCCATCCACACCCCCAGCAATGTTCACCCACGGTGTTTCCAGCTCCCCAATTCCACAGCACTGCAAGAGCCATCCTTGCCTGTGTCTCCTTATGTGCTGTCTGAGAACTTATCTGGGGTAAGTACTCTCTGGTCTGTCGGATATATATTTTAGGTTTTATGACTTATGTGTTTTTGCATAATAGGTATTTTTACACCAATACATACCAAAAAAGAAAAATCCAAGTGATTTGTATCGTATATTGACTATAATATTGGTGCCCAAACACCATTTGTGAATAGCTGTAGGAAAACAACCTGACACACTCTTAATGCCCCAGAACAAGCTGGGAATCTTGTAATCTTAGTGTCATTTAATCCTGATATTTTATCAGGCTGGATTTTAGTACAAGAGCGGGTCTCCAGCACAGACCACTGGATCATCTCAAACAAAATCTCAGTGAAATTTAACCAATTCTTGGCTTGTCCCAAAATGTCATGGGGCAATATTTCCAACTCCTGTGGATCTTAGATGACTTCTTTCTGGTTTAAAAGGGGCAAAGACTAAATCTGGTTCAAGATTTCAGGTTGTATGCATTAAAACTAACCTCTACTGCCAAAACTAGGCAGAATCAGACATTCTAATTTGGGAAAGAATGAAATTTCCCCCAAACTCTGCTTGTTATATTCAGCATTATCGGCTGAATGGAATGTTTAGAGAAGACTTCAACATTTAATTGGCAAATATTCTGAGAGGTAAAAATTTATTGAAAATCCTTAGTACAATAGCGATGGTACCTAACACACTGATATCTATGAGATTTCCAAACCACATTTCTGTGTTCCAGCAGTTGTTACTTTAGCAGCAATGTTTAGGTGAATGCTGAGCCTTGTGATGGTTTTTCTGCTTGACCAGGAGCCTCCACACTCATTGAGCATTTGCTGTCCGGCTGGTAGAGCACAGTGGTTAATACTGCAGGCCACTTACTAGTCCTGTCACTTAGGGCAAGATGATTATACTCTCTTGCCTCAATTTCCTCAGATGTAAAACAGGGATGGGGTTAGGGCCTGCCTGTATGTGGTAGTGTGAAAATTAAACGAGATGACACATGTAAGGTGCTTTGCATATAGAAAGCCCTACAGTGTAATAAGCCCTGGAGATACTCAGCAAATGTCCTTGTGAAGACTTATTTGGGTATCCTGATCAGAAGTGGGACGTTTCAAGTCCAAGTAATTTCTTTAGATTCATTTACTTTATGAGATTATCCTCTGGTTAGTCCCACAGCCCAGGCTCTTCTGCTCTGTGACTCCCTGTGTCGCTGGGGAACTAAACCACGCGAACTTCCTTCCCTCACACATTGCTTACCCACTTCCTGTACTTCAATGTGCATTTAATGTTTAAAATTGGAGGGAAGTGACAGGGTCTTCTATTTCCTTGGCATCTCAGAAAGCCCTTGGCATGTTCAAGATCACACAATAGACTGGTAGAATGTTTCTTTTTGTATGAATTTACAAAGTCCCTTCAAAGTTTTGCTAGTGTAAGATTTGTTCCTTTTTAATGTAGTCTATAAATGTATTAGTAAAACCTGAACAGTACGGTGTAGTCCTTTTCTCTCCAAAGTTCCCATCAGGTTCGGTGTTGATTTGCTTTGAACAGAGATGGATCTTTGGTCCTATTACTTTTTCCATGGAGGGGCTTCCTGTTGAAGTGTTAATAATTCGGCAGCACAAACCTGTGTGTGTGTGTGTGTGTGTATGTGTACATGTGTGTTTGTATTTAAAAACAACACTTTCCATTTACACTAATTTTTCAGCCTCCCAGAGTTCGTATATTATTGCAGGTTACCATCATACATTATTATGAAACATTATTACCTTTTATAGGTGGGAAGTTGGATGCATTTCAATTGTTTCACTCAGCCACTAATTGATTCGTGTAGTTTTGTGACATTCAAGTTTAAACGTATTGCTTCCATAAACAGGAGAAATACTTTCCACTTAGGGATGTGGCCTGCACAGTCTAACGTGGTACTCACTCTTAAAGCACAAACTGATTTCTGTGGTTCCTCACTGTTCTTTCTGTACGGAATATTTCCCTTTCTAACATGATTTTTTTCTTTCGCTGACCCAACGGGTGCTACTGAGGACTTGGTGAATTTTAGTTCCATATTTCTATATTTAATTTTTTCCGTTATTTTGTACTTTACCTTGTCTCTGAAAGGACATGATGGGTAATTTAAGAAAAATGTTCCTGTCTCATATCATTTGTTTAATAAATCCTGGCTGCATTCTGTACGTTTCTAATCAGTGATCTTACTCATTCTCTTAGGATCTTGAATACCATCCTCTCCTGAACAGAAACCAGAGGTCCGCCAGGCAATGGCTATAGGGCAAAGAGAACACAGGAGTGTGAGGAGTGAAACCCCAGCTGTGACTCCCTTTACACTTAAGGTCTTAATTGTCTGCTTCTTTTTGTACTTATTTCTAACCAAAGCACTTGGATAAATACTGTTGACTCTTTCTCTTCAAGGGCAGGAGGTCAGCTCAATTGTTGTCCTCATGGCCTTCTTGGCTCTAACAGACATTTAATCCTGAAGTCCTCTCAGGACTTCCTGGGTGAGACCTTAGAGAGCCTTTGGTCCATACTTTTCCCCATGTCCTTTCCAAGCTGGTTAAAATACCGCCACCCCCCCCCACCCCCACCCCCGATTCCAGCTCCCTCTGCTCTATCTCTAACCACCACCAGTCCCAGAACAGTCTTGCTTCTTCTGTATTAAATGTAGTTTCTGTCCTCTGAGCTCAGGAGCTCCAGGGGTCCCTGGAAGGGTAGGGTATTGGCATTCTCACAGTCCCTACACACCGCCCAGAGCTCTTCCATTTGTCACACCTCCCTTGGGCTGTACCTCCCAGTCTCAGGGTAACCTCTTCTCTAAGGCCACTCTGGCCACTCCATACATTTCTGCATTTGAGGGCCGCCCCCTTGGACCTCATTCTCTTATAAAACTTTTGATTGTTAGCGTCTAAACTAAAACCAAACGTGCACCTGTGTCCAAACTTCTTTTTTAATCATTACAAAAAGTTTTTCAGAATGCAGCCTGAAAATCATCTTTTAAATACTATGGGAGTAAAAATGGCTAATCTAATGTGGCTCAAACAGAAACTGCTCCCAAAAGGCCTGCACACCTTTATCTGAAAGGTAACATGTTTGCTTGAATTTGAATTTGAGGGAGCCAAAATCTTTTGATCCCCTTTATAACTGTCTTAGATCCTCATTAACTATTTGATCCCTGCCTAGTTTAATTATGGAGTGAATTGAGTATTCTTGGGGCGGCATCTTGTAGAGATGACAAGCACAGACCTCAATCCCACAGGACTGGATTAAAATATAGACTGTGCCGCAGTCCTAACTGGGTGACCTTGGCAAGTTATTTCATGTCTCTAAACTTCAGTTTCTTCATCTGTCTCGTGGACGTGGTCACACCTTTGTTCTCAGGTAGTGTTCCAGATTAAATGAGAAAACACACATTGAACAGCTATGATAGGTCAAGCAATACACTAGGCAGAGTCTGCCCTGGTGACCAGGATGAAAGCGGTGCCTGCCATCGCGTGTCTTAGAGTCCGGGAGGGGATTTCAGTTTTGGTAGAGGGTATAAATATTCCCATAGAAAGCATTGTCTAAGCAGACACCTGAAGGCGGAATAGGGGTGAGGCAGGGAGGGTGTTCCAGACCGAAGGAACAGTATGGCAGTGTGCCCTGGAGCAGAGAGAGGGAGAGGCTAGGAGTGGGGCTGGAGAGAGAAATGTCAGTGAGACCATCAAAAGCCACAGAAGCCATTCGTAGAAGATTAGTTAGGAGGCTATTACATTAACTCAAATGTGAAGTCTTGGTACTCTAAACAGGAGACAAAGCAATGAGCAGTCGGTGGATTTGAGTAGGATTGATGGGATTTGGTGATTCAATAAATGTAATGGGTTCAATCAGCATGGATTCAACAACTATTTCCTTGTGGGACATTAACTGATTTACTGCCTTTCAACCTCTAGGCCAAATATCTAGCAAGCCTGGCTCTACCGTCCATCCTCATGCATCCCAGAGACCAAATTGCTTTTGCCTGGGGCAGGATGAGAGTGTGCTTGGGGTATCGCTGGACCTTTCTTGTTGAAGAAAAGCTAGGATTTTAACAGAGCTGTCAGCACTTAAAGATTTGGGAGGTGATTACCTGGTGAGTGGACTCTCTCAGTCTTTAGACTCCGCTCCTTTCTCTGAAAGCCTGCTTTGTAATCAGGGTGGTGGCCTAAAAAAAGGATTGGAGAGGGACAATCACCCAACATAGCTACTGCCATGCAGTCTTTTGAGTGAGCTGAGCCAGTGGAGGAGGGCCATGGTGGGAAAGACCCCAAGCCACAATCCCAAAATAACTTCTCTTTCAGAGTGCCTTTTCTCATCATGCTTTGGATTCTTTGATACTAAAATCTGTTTAAAACCCTGAATCCCTTACCAACAAACGACAAGTAAAGGCAGTGATAAGTGTGAGGGATGGCGGGGGAACAGATTAGAATTTAAGGTGATAATGCACAAAGAACTGTGTGAGGAAACCAGAGCCCCCCTCCACAGTGCTGGGAAACAAGTAGAGAACTCTGGGTTATTCTGAAGTTACTTTTTGATCATCAGACATACCATTCTGCACCTAGGCCATGTAGGTCACTGCTTTAATAAGTTTTATATCAACAACAGCACCAGCAATAGCTGACATTAGATGCATATTATGTGCAAGGCTCCATACCAGCCAGGGAACTTTATCTTTTATTCCACACAATGAGGCTATTAGGTGAGTAGGACAATTGTTCCCATTGTGCAGATAAGGAAGCTGGGGCTCAGAAAGCTGATGTAACTTGTTCAGTAGTCCACAGCCAATACATGGTAGAGTCAACCAGGGGGGAAACACAAGAAGTAGAACATTTGGGGTTTGATAGAAGCAATGGCTAACAATTTATTATATGTGGAAAGTTTTGTGTTTGGTAATGAGAAAATAATGCTAATCAGGCATGTTGTATAAATATTGTTTAATATTTATTTAAAAACAACCACACAGTGGTCTACATGTTCCCAGAGGTCTTCACAAGGAGATGAAGTACCCCTTCATCCAATTTGACCGCTGAAGGCCCTGTCAGTATATATTAATCCTTTTGTGGGGGAATCATGGCACCCACAGCACAGAGTCAGCCCTCCTGAGTTAATGGCTCCCCAGAGGACAAACCAGGTGGGCTTCCGGGTGCAGTCCCCAACTTGAGCCCATGCACTCGACACTCCAGCTCTACACATTTCTCCCCCTAAAGTGAGAAGGATGCTAAGCAGGCCTGCTGACTGCCCGACTCCACCATCCCAGAGCTCTGAGGAAGTTTCTCACAAGAGCCAGCCCCACCTGTTTGGCTCTGGCAGACAAGTCTGAGCTGGATGAACAAGCAGGAAGTGCCAGTTCCTGCTCTGCACACAGTGATCCCGAGCTCTTTGTAGAATAACCTGTCCAGCCCAAGAGGAGAAACCACCCCCTTGCCCCAAGCAAACTGGCCTGACAGCACCGCCCAACTCAGAAACCCGCTGGAGAGCGCCTGTTCTCGGCCTGTATTTTTGAGATTCCGTCACTGAAGCAGTCTTGGGAGCATCTTCCAGTGTCACTTCTCTGGCAATGACTTTGCCAGCCCACGGTGTTCACCAACTCCACAGTCCCCGAGGAGCCCAACTAGTTGAGGGGCATTCAGCAGCCCATACTTCTGTAGGCCTCAGGTTCTTTCGCTGTAAAATGTATTTGGATTCAGGGAGCCTACAGTTTTGATTCTAAATTCATTATAGTTGAATAAAAAGGATAGTCAGTGCTACCAAAACAACTAAAATAATCACCTCATCCAATTAAAAAGAATGAACTCACTAGATGAGATACTGAGGGAAAACTGAGGTCAAGATAGATATCCTGTATTCTATCCAGAAGCCCAGGGCTTGAGTGGAGTCCCCAAACCTGGTAACTAATCAAAAAAGGCCCTCAGTTGATCCAGAGTCCCCACAGCAGCACCCAAGCCCCCCACTCAGCCCCAGATAACAAGGCTGAAGAGGGAGTAGCATTCCTGTGACATGATCCCCTTATTATGAGTGATCAGTGAAATGAAAGAACACAGAGCAGTGCCGGCAGAGCCCCTTAGACCTGTGTGGCCCCCTTTCTTCTTTTCACTAGAGAGGGGAAGCTGAGGCCCAGACCATTTACATGACTTGCTCAAGGTCTTACCTGTAATAGGTTTAGGCTCCAGTCTCCACTGCCAGCCCAGTGCCTGCACAGAGAGGAGGGAATCTTCACCTGTAAGTCACCTCTGTTTTGATCCCCCCTAAGGGATTCACTCTCCAATTGGTCAGGATGGACAGCCTGCGATTTCCATGAGAGATTTAGTGCTAGTGCATTTCATTTCAGGAGCTCCTGCTACCCTGACCTGTGTCTCTGGTCATCTTGAATGACCACAGTGTGCTAGTCCAAAAACCCCAAACAGTGCATGATCAGCTTTACCATGCATGGTGAGGGAGAAAAAGAACCCGTATGCCTGTAAAAAGTCAACATTTGGATTTAAATCAGCCTTGGTTAAAATAATCAAGGGAACTAAGGAACTATGGAAAGGTCAAAGGTTTGTAGGTTTAGGGTTTCGTGGGAACATGCGCGTGTTTGGACCAGACCCAAGTGCCTGGTTGACCTGTTTGACAGGTAACAATTAGAAAGTAGGAGCTTGCCTGGCTGGAATGTGGCTGCAGAGGCCGGCACGGAGGATCTGGTTTACCTGCTCGGCAGGTGGGGCCTACAGAGTCCGACAGGCATCTGCACGCACAGCATTCCAGAGAATCGGTTTTCTTTTAAAGACACAGCGATGACTGCAGGGCACAAAAGGGTTGGGTTGAGCCTTGGCTGGAAGCCGTTAGCTATTTGCAAGGTAAAGAAGCAAAATAAATAGTTCCCTCTAGACTGCTCAAGGAAGAAACTGCAAAGGTATTCAGAACTTTTTTGTTCTTTTTTAATGTCTAAAATGAACATGTGCTTCATGTCTCAAGACTTGAGAAACCCCAGACTGGTACAAAATGCCAAAGGTAATAGAATTGAAAAGTCACTCCCGCGTCCCCTAACTTTTTTTTCTTTCTTCTTCTTTTTAAAGAGGTTATTTTATTGAGAGCAAAAGATAGGTTCCTTAAAGGATGGTGTTTGGCGTGAAGACAGTCTAGAAATGTTTGCTATTTTTCTTAGCATAGCTGTAGTGACACCCAGAAAAGCAAAGTACCTGGGGTTTTTTTCTTAATAAATTGCATATAATCTGTATGTTTTGAAAGTTAAAAAATGCTGTTTCAATAAAATAATTCAGAGAGCGTAATTTGCTACTTAAAATAATAGGAAATTCGGATAATATTTTGTATAATATACAGTATAATGTAGCGTCTGCATAGACACATACATAACATGGCTTCCTTTTGAGGCAAAAGCGTTTTTGGTAGTAACACTTCAATTTCCCTGTATCATATCCATCGTTGATGAGAAGGGGGAAAATCAAGCCAAGGGAAACTGGGAGCTGAAAATTGCAATGTTATAGGGAACATTGCTAAAACAAACTCAAAACGCTTTGAAAAATTTCAAGTGATTAATTTTTATAAAGTTCACCAAGTCAGTTTTCTAAAAAAGAAACTCTCCCTTTCTTTCACAGTGTCTCTCTCCTTTGCAGAAATTATTTATGTCACTTCCAAAACAAATGATAGGTGCTTCCCATTCTTCTGCGTGCTCTCAAAGCTCTGAAGCCCCAAGATATAGTTTCAGGTTGCACATCACTGAGGTCCTGGTAGTGAGGTTGGGAGGCAAGGAAGAATTGGCAGCTGGTGATTACACTGAAAGCGCCTTGCCAGTTCAAAGAGTTAATTATAGTGAAGCAGAGGATCTTAAAATTCAATTGGCAAAAACAAACAAGCAAACAAAAACTCAGCTGTCTCATTGTTGACTATTGCTGATGGTAAAACAGCTGCTAATGTGGCATTTTAACTCTTTCGGCATCTGTGTAACGTGAAGATTATTGTCTACAGATCATTTCTCAGAACTGATCAAAAGTCAGTAATAATAATAATAAGGAAAAGTCAGAACATTAACAGCTTACAGTTCCTGAGCTCTTACTGTGTGCTTTGTGTTATGGTACACTGTCTACATGTTCTCATTTAATCCCCACAACAATCCTGAGACAAGTATCATCATGATCTCCATTTTACAGACAAGACTGTGGAGGCAGAGAGAAACCCCAGAACGTCCTAAGGTCATACCGTTGGTAAGAGGCAGAGCTAGGCTCTGACCCAGGCAAATTCATTCATCCTTTCACAGTTTTGAACTCCTGTTCTGAGACAGGCACAGTGCCAGGGGTTCACATGCCTATGATGAACTCAGAGTTGGTCCTTTGGGGATAAATTCGTCTAATTATTGTCTTTGACTCCTGTACTAGTTCTCTCAACTATCCTCTAGGTGGCCTCTGAGTGGTGCACACACTTTAAAGTCTGCGGTTGTCTATGAAATCACCGATCCCCAGAGACCACGACCTTTACCTCTGCTATTTCCTAATCATGCTCATACACCCTCAGTAGCGGTGTCTTAGTACGGCAGGACAATGGCCGTTTTCTCTGGCATACACTACATGTCTACTCCAGGTCTGCTTTGTTTTATGTGCCTAATTAGTGTGGGAGCAGGAAATTCAACTTTGTAAGTCCTGCAGGCAGAGCTTACTATGGGTGTGAGAAACCACTTTGATTACTAGGTTATCTTATCAATAACAAATATTTGCATGTTGCTTTTCTCCCCTTCATAATTAGAACTTGATCTTCACAGATTCTGACATAATGACTGCTTCTTGTGACTCTTAAAAAAACAAAGCAAAATTAGCTTGTGCTTTACCTACCCAAAGGGAAGCACCTTAAAGTGATTTCCTTACCCCCAAGGTTGTTTTTATTTTACAACTGATATTTCCTTCTATTAGTGTATATAAACCCTGAACTTCGTGCTCTTTGACCAATCCATCCCTCATATGCTTTTGAACAAACTTGGAAGAAAGACATGGCTTTTCCAGCAATGACCCACATTTAGTAGCCAGGGAAAGGCTGAATGGCCACTTACTTGTGGTAGAGTAATAGTAATAAATGGTAATAGTAATAAGTATTCTGAGGGCCTGCTATGTATGGGTTAGGCACTGTGCCAAACATACTACATGCGTTGTCTCGTTTACTAATTACAGTGACTGTAGATGGGTTATTATGACTACAAGTAGCAAGGAAGGAAGCCCACTCACAGAGAATAAGCTTATCTGAGGTCACACAGCTAAGAAATGGCAATGCTAAGACACAGAACTAGACCCATCAGACATTAGAGCCTACATCAGGCAGGATGGAGAAACAAATGACCATTTGGTCTTAAAGGTTTAGTGATTCTGAGATGTTGTGCTCTACTCTGGGGTTCTTCTGAGCACCATGCTTAAAGTGGGAAAATAAACAGTCTAAAGCAGGCTTTCAGGAAAACAACCAGAGTGGGGAAGATACTCAAACCATGCAATGAGAGGAAGAGTTAAAGGAGCCGGAAATCTTTATATTCCTATTCAAGAAAGAACAGGCTAGAGTTGTGTGGCACCAAGTTGGAAAACCAGGACCAATAAGAGGAAGTTGGAGGGAAACAGATTTTGATCCTGTATAAAAACAAGTTTGTTATTCCTCAGACTGGAAAGTGGTAGAAAGCCAGTTTCATCACTATGGTAAGCATTAGTTGTTTTTGCTTTCCAGAGTCCATTCCCCTTTATTCTAAAAGCAATGGCCTGAATTCCTTTGGGGGAAATAACATTTCCTCATTGAGAGCAATCTTAGTGGGCCAATCAATCAAGATGTACTAATCACCCCTGGCCAAGAGTTGAGTATGTGACCCAAGTTGGCCCAGTAAGATTCATTTTCCCAGGACACTCTAGCTTGAGCTGAGTAGCATGAGAGCGAACAATGGCTGGAGCAGATTTGTCCCTGAGCAGTGCCCTGACCTACCTGAGTATTGGCTCCTATTCCTGGACCCTAAATTTCCCACAGTAGGAGCTGTGCACTGGTTAGAAAACATTAGCTATATCTAGTAAGAGGTTTCTTCCCCATAAAGATGCCAAAATACAAAATATGTACTTCTATATTAAAGATGTCCTTCAAGCTATAATTTCTCACCATTTTATTCCAGTCTTTAAAGAGAATCGTCAAGAATTCTCAAGAATCATCACCAACCTAATTTCCTTACGCTGTGGTTTGCCCTTGAAGAATAGAATTGTTACTGTCTTTCATCCTATTCTTCAAAATTCTCTCATATCTTCTATCTTCCCAATATATTCTATTTTTGCTTAAGTTAATAAGAATGTTTTTCTAATGTAAGCAAAAAGTTATAACTGACACAACCATTGACTAGATACATGACTATGATCGTGAGAAACAATTTGACCTCTCTGAGCCCTGGTTTCTTCATTTGAAAACAATCCCAGTCGTTTTAGAGTATAAGAAAGTGTCTATGAAAAGAAAGACATATAGTAGGTGTTCAATAGATACTCCTCTTTCCTTTCTCCTCTAAAGCATAAAGATAATATATGTGAAGTAGCTAGCATAGTGCCTAGCACATAGTAGGTGCTTAATAAGTGATGATTCAACTGTGGGGATGGGTGGTTGTACATAATGGCCTCATGTCTTTCCTACACTGAGAGTCTGTGATTCTGTACTAGGGAGGTTTAGCATTGTGTAGAAGGCTGTATAGCTACTGTAAAGCCAACTGGAAGAGGCCTTGGAATGAGGAATAAACATGACTGGGTGCATTCCCTGGACTGATGTCCAAGCCCATGCTGCCGCCGAGGCGTCAGTAACCAAGCTGACCTTAGAGAGAGCTCTGACAGTCGCCCAGGTTAGTGTCCTTAAAGTCCCACTCATCCAGAGTTTCCACCATGGTTTTGTCTTAATCAGGAGCAGAAACTCACTCAAGTTCTTCCAGAAATAATGTGGTTTATTAAAAGGACACAAACGCATGGAAGCCCTAAAAAAGCAAAGGAACCCAGCCTCTGGAAAGGCAGAAATCAAAGCATTTCTGTGATACATTTTTCACATTTCCAACTCTTCCCCTCACAGCAGAGTCTGTCTCTATGTTGCCTCCTTTATCCTCTTGCTTGTCAACTGGACATTTCTGCTTATTTGTCTACACGTGGCCCAAAATGGCCAGGTTATATCACAGGCTGTGTATGGATGAACCATCCCTGTGACCCATGTTCTCACCAGGTACAATCAGATAGGTTCACCTGGTCTGTGTTCACTTGGTGGGAGATGTGGACTGGTCAGAAAACATTAGCGATACCTAGCAAAAAGTGTCTTGACTGTGATGGCACAAAATATAAGATATATTCTTACATATTAAACATCTCCTTCAAGGTATATTTTCCCACGATTTTCTTTTAGTCTTTAAAGAGAATCTCCATGGATTATATCTCCAACTCAGATTTCTTAGGATTGCCCTTGGAGATCTATGAGAACATGAAAATTTCCATTCCGAGGTGCATAAAGAATCTTGACTTGAAGCAACTGAATCTTCAGATGGGTTTTGTAGAATCCTTGAGCTAGCGCTAAAGTGTTTCAACTGAAAGGCTCTGGTTTCCAGTTGAATGAAGGATGAAAGGTGTGAGATCCAACCTGAGGCCAAGGGAATGGAAAGAAAATGACAGAAGTGAAGGGAGTCGAATGAGAGAGCTGGGTAGGAATGAGGGGTTGGATGGGAGGTGCAGAGTGAGAGAAAAGCCAGAAAAGCTGAGAAACCAGACATGAATTACTGCTTCCACTTTGGAGCCCAGAATGTCTAGCGTGAAAGTAGAAAAAGAGTAGAGTCAGGTTTGATGAGAGAACTAGGCTGGGTGAGGGCTCAGTGCCAGTGATTGTGTTGAGTGCCAGCTATGTACTAGACACATAAGATCTCTCCTAGACTTGGAGCTGCATTTACTTTGTGAGACTTTGATTGCCAACCTGTATTCAGTGGTCTTTGTCACCCACTACAGTGGTCTCATGGACTCTGACTGAAGGGCAGTTCAGGGAGTAAGAAGGAGGATATATTCCTAACACCACACAAATATCCTGAACCATATTTAACACAAAGGACAGTGGAACATTCTAGAGGTTCTGTAGACATAATACTCCCTGGGAAAATTTGAAAGCCAACGCAGGGATTGCCCTATAATTTGTTATAGGCTTGTATACCATTCATATGCCTGTGAGATCCAACCCCAGTGCTGGATCTCATAATGCATCTTTCCAATTTGTTTTGGGATACTGCTTTAACAAAGCGTCTCCAACAAAACATTACCTCAGTCTCTCTGTAGGAGTGAGAGTTTAATGGATTACCCATGGGTCTCCAGGTACTGAGCTAAGAAGAAGATTCTGGGCCCAGACTTTGGAGCCCACACATTTCAAATCTGAGGATTAAAGCTTGATCCTCCTCTAAGGGGTGTGAGTGTGTGTGTGTGTGTGTGTGTGTGTGTGTGTGTGTGTGTGTGTAAGGTTAAGCCTCTGCTGGTTGATTAAGCCTCTGCTGGTTGATTACAAATGTTTCAGATACAAATCTTCAAGGTGGGAACTTTGCGAACAGCAAAAACAACCACAGGAAAACTCTACAGATAGCCTTACTTCAACTCACTACTCAGCTTTGCTAACTTGGAGGACTTAATGAGGCATTTTAGAGAAAGAAAGGAGTTACTTAAAGGCTAAGGATATCTGGGACCAGCTTAAATTGGGCAATGAGAAACTCAAGTTACCCTTTCAGGATATTATTCACTCTATAAAAACAAAGTGTATTTGTTCGCAGTAAACATGTCAGAACAGCAGCTGTATAGGACAAGTGTAGACTGGTTGCTGTCCAATCTGCCAATTTTCAGATAAAAGACCAGGACCTGATAAGTGACAGATTACCATGAGAACATTTGCAGCGGGATCTTTTCTGGTTCATCGTTTCAGCTCAAAACATGTAAGTGTATCTATCAATAAAAATTCAAGACAACTGCTGTTCTCACAATGTATTTACAATATTATAAAGGGGGAAAAAAAAATCCTTGTTAATGACAGCCTTCAAACCATTGAAATCCCATGACCTGTTAAATATAAATGAAATCCCATGACTTGTCCTAGTGCTTGATTTTAAGGACAGGGCAAGGCCAGACTCCCTGAACTATAAGAAAAAATACTTTTGTCCTATTCACGTGCAGATTTCATCTTTTCCCCACACACTAGTTAACACACCCACAAAAAGGAGAGAATTATCCAAGTTCAGCGAGTCCCACACCTCAATGACTTGCATACCACGTTACAATTTCGCGAGACCTTCATAAGGCCTCTAATATTATTTCGTGATATTTAAAAATTAGATCCACATCACCCTTTTTTTTAACCTAAATAGAATATTTCTGAGTAAAATTTAAGTCTCTTTCAAATCAGTTTTACGTATGAATTCATAGCTTTTATGGGCTAATTATTTTTTTCTAATATCAATTTAAATAAATATGTTAAGCTATTAAAAGAAATAAATGTTGGCTAAAAAATAGCTAAAAACATCTATGTAACCATGAGTTGCAGACCACATTTTGGAAAATACTGCCCAGCCACAGGAGAATGCTAAGTGAGTGAAAAACTATTAAATCTGCCCAATTCATCCATGGAAGAGAGTGATTGGTTTTAACATGCGTTAATTGGCTGATCCATCCTGGTTAGTCACTTCACCCTACAACTTCATTTCCTCATCTGAGGAAGTTGGACTAAATAGCCTCTGAGTTCTTTTCTGTCTCTAAGGCTCTGCAGTTTCCCAAGATTCTGTTGAAGGACCCAGCACCCCAGCAGGAGACACTGTCAAGAGCAAGGAGTTGATTCCTTGGCACCACTCCATACACGTGCTTAATCTTCCTGAGAATTTTGCAGAATTTTGCTTTTCCTTTCATCAGCAATGGTTCCAGGCAGTGTGTGAAAGAAAAAGCCCCTTTTCTCTAGTTTGAATGAGTTACAGTGGAAAACAGGCAAGTAGGGGAAAAGGAAGTTGGAAGGTGTCTTTGAAGGATTGCTGATTAAACCCTTTCGACTGCCTCCTCACATGTCTAACACTCCAACTACTCTGAAATGATCTTGGGGAAAAGGAAAACCTAATTTGATTACTACACACCTAAGAGCTCAGTGCTGATGAATAATAGGAACAATAATGCATAATTAATAACATGTGATCAGTCTAACAAACAATGGCAAGTCGTCTAACCTCACTGAGCCTTTATTTCCTCATTTGTAAAAGAAGGAATTTGAACTGGATGATTTATGAAACTTCTCCCAGCTCTGAAGTTCTTTGATTGTAGAACATTAACTTTTATTTTTTAACCAAAAAAGTGCTAGATTTTAAATTTTATAGAATCCTTTAAAAATCCAGCATTAGAAGACAAGAATAAAGTTACTTTTTAGGATAATCATCTATTAAACTTTTACATGTGTAATTTTTGTTAAGTTTTGGAACTATGATGTGGTCTGTGGTACAATTAAATCTAAATGTCACATGTCCATGTTAGTCATTATTTCAGTCATTTACTTGGTCACACTTTCCTCAAACATGCACTAAGTACATACCTACAGTATTATGTACCAGGTAGTGCAGTGTGGTGATTAAGAGTGCAATTCTGGAGGCAAAATAAATTGGGATTGAATCCCATTTCCATTACACGTTAGCTCAAAGCCTTGGTTCTTTTATCTATAAGCCAGAAATGACACTATATTGATCATAGTTATAGGGATATTGAAGATTAAAAGAGACAGCTTATAGAAAGCCAATTTCGCTGAATACAGTAAACACTCAATAAATTGTAGCTGTTATTATCCTGTTCATCACCATTGTTCTGGGCTGAACTATGTCCCCCTTCCAAATTTGTATGTTGAAGTCCTAACCCCCAGTACTTCAGAATGTGACTGTATTTGGAAACAGAGCGTTTAAAGAGGTAATTAAGATAAAATGAGGTCAGATGGGTGAACCCTGATCTAATATGACTAGTGTCCTTATAAGAAGAGATTAAGACACAGACACACATAGGGAAGATACGTGGAAGACATAGGGAGAAGACAGCCATGTACAAACCAAAGAGAGAGGCCTCAGAGTGAAACTAACCCTGCTGTCACCTTGATTTTTAGCATCCAGAACTGTGAGAGAATAAATTTCTGTTGTTTCAGCTACAGTCTGTGGTATTTGGTACAACAGCCCTAGCATGATTAACTAATATCATCATCACCACGTGCTGGGATTCAAAGATGATTATGCCCTTACCTCTTTTTCAATGAATTCACAGTGTAATAGAGGGAGACAAGCACATAGGCAAATATACTGGATGATACGGCTGATAAAGACAAAAGTAGAGGCCTGTGCCCATTAGAGCACGGGAGAGAAATGCTTTACAATATGGAGTGGAGAGGTATTTAGGGAGAAGTAAAGGAGAAAAGGGTAAAACATTATAAAGGATGCTAGCCCTGAAAAGATCAAGGAAGTTCACATGGTAGATAAGGTGGCACAGGGCATTTTAGGCAAGGGGACAGCACATACTCGTACAGTGTAATTTGTGTAACAAGGACGTTCTTCAGGATTTGTTATCCAGGAATCATTTGCTCTGTAACATGGGATCTCACCTGTCTGTAATAGAGAGAAAGTGAGTCCTAACCAAAACAAAGTGAGACAATATAAATCAGCTGGATAAGCTGGTGCCTGGACATTCATGTCTACTGTCCAGATCACTTAAGGATAGCACAAAAAGAGAAATTCCTGTTTGGGCCCACCAGGAGCATTTATTTAGCAGGCCTAGTGTTTTTTGTTTAGGAGCTAAGGTAACATGACACCTCAGCTTTAACTCAGAATGGATAAGAGGACAATGAGAATGGGGGACAAATAACCTAATTCGGAGGAGGTGGTTAAAATGCAATCCATTTATTCTGATGTGTTGGTATGTGTATGTGGGGATTTAGAATATATAAAAATGATTATAATGGGCTCCACATAAAGACTTCATCATAAATTCAGGAAAATATTATGCCTTTAAATGAACTTGAATAAGCAAGGTGGGGAAGGTAATATTCTCTGCCTGCTTCATGGATTGTTGAGGTTTAATGAGCTAGTATCTGTAAAGCTCTCTAGCAATATAGAAGAAAAGAACTGGAAAACTAGGACGTGTTATCTCTTCTCCCACCCCCTGCAAAGCTAAAATAGCAAACGCGAACCAGTCTGTCTCAGCTTTTTGTCTTTTTTAATATAACAAAACATGATTACAGAACATTTTGTTAAAAGACAAAAAGGAATTCCTCATTTTACTAATATGGCAACTTTTATTGCTCCATAGTTCCTTCATTTTTATTCTGATTCATCCATGTTTGTAATCATTTACGTGCTTTGTATTTTAAATACTTATGTATTTTGCATTAGCTTTTTTGGTTTTACTTAACATGTCATGCAATTTGCTCATGTTGCTACATAATCTTCATAACATTTATTAAAGTATTATGCTGATGTATAATTTATATGCCATAAAATTCACCCACCTTAGTGCATAATATAAGGGCTTTTAGTAAATTTATAGAGTTGTGCAGCCATCGCTAAAATCCATTTCTAGAACATCTCCATAGCTCACCAGTTCTCGTGCCCATTTGTAGTTCCTGGTTCCATCCCCTGCCCCCTAAAACCACTGATCTGCTTTCTGGCTTGGATTTGTATTTCCTAAAAATTTTATGTACATTTGTGTCGGGCTTATTACACTTAGCAAAAAGTTTTTGAGAGCCATCCACACTGTAGTATGTATCAGTAGCCTGCTTCTTTTTATTGCTGAACAATATCCTATTGCATGGATATACCACATTTTGTTTATCCACTCACCGGGTGATGGACACTTGGATTGCTTCCAGTTTTTGGTTGGTAGGAATACTGCTGCTGTGGACATATATGTCTTTATATAGACATATGTTTTCATTTTTCTTGGCCAGATAACTAAGAGTGGAATTGCTGAGTCATATGGCAACTCTATGGTTCACCTTTTTAAAGAAACTACCAAACTGTTTCAAAGTTACAGCATTTTACATTCAATTTCCTGTATATACAGCAGTGTATGAAGGTTCCAGTAGCTCCACATTTTTGCCAGCACTTGTTATTGTCTTTCTTTTTGATTGTCGTGTTTAAATGGGAAAGGGTAGTTTGTTAGTTTCAATGTGCATTTCCTTAATAACTAATTATGTGGAACATCTTTTCGTGTGTATTATTAGTCTTTTATATACATTTTTTTTGGTGAAATGACTATTCAAATCTTTTGCCTGTTTTTCAATTGGTTGTTTGTCTTCTTGGTACTGAGTTGTAAGAGTTTTTTATGTATTCTGGACTTATGTCCTTTGTAGATACATGATTTGGAAACATTTTCTCCCAGTCTATGGTTTTTTCTTTCATTTTCTTATTGGTATATTTTTGAAGAGGAAAAGTTTTTCATTTTGATGAAGTCAAATTTGTCAATGTTTTTCTTTTGCAGAGCATGCTTTTGGTAACATACCTAAGAAATCTTTGCCTAATCCAAGGTCACAAAGATTTTCTCCTCTATTTAATCCTAAAGTTTTATAGCTTTAGTTCTTATGTTTAGGCCTGTGATCCATTTAGAGGTAATTTTTGTGTCTGGAGTGATACAGGGTCTAAGGTTTTTTTTGTTTGTTTTTGCACTTGGATATCCAATTGTCCAACCACTCTTTGTTGAAAATAATATCCTACTATCCTTTCCCCATTAAATTATTTTGACACCTTTGTCAAAAATCAATTGACCATAAATGGAATAGTTTATTTTGGGGCTTTCAATTTTTATTCATTAATGTCTACTTACGTTTTGATTTCTGAAGCCTTACAATAAGTCTTGAAATCAGATTGTGTAAATCTTCCAACTTTGTTTGTTCTTCTTTCTCAAAATCTTTGTAACAATTTTTAATGGTTGCAGAATTGTCTATAAAATGGATGTTTTATAATAAATGTATTTTATCATTTCATTATTCCAGTTTTTTTTTATTTTCTATTGCTATTAACATTGCAAAGAATATCCTTATGCCTGTTATTTCTTGTTTCTCTTGGTTGTATAATTTCTTAAGGTGAATGCCTGGCAGGAGAATTACTGGATCAAAGGTTATGAATGTGTGTACCCACCAATTTGGTATAAAAGGGACAGACTTGACAAATAGGGCAGTGGTTTTCACACTGAGGGTCTAACATTAATTAAGCACTTACCAGGTGATAGGAATTATGCCAAATGCTTTATACCCATTATTTCAATGAAGTTTCACAACTATTCTTAAAGTCAATATGATTATCTCCATTTGACAGAAGAGGAGACTGAGTTAAGTACTTTGACTCATGAGCACAGATAGATGGTAGAGCCGACACTGCAGCCCAGAAAGTCTCCCTGACTTATAACTTTTGTTTTATATTTTGAATGTGAAGACTCATTTGAAGTCTTTCCAGAAGGCTCAGTGCTTGGTGTTGGTACTCTTCATAGACATTCTCAGCCTGTATCTCTTTTTCCCCATTCTTTTCCCACCCAAGAGCTCTCAAGCCTTTTAAACTGAGGACATGGCATCTCCTATTCCCTCGACCTGGGATGTGGACTGAGAGGAAGACCTTGGGATGGGTGACAGTACACAGCAGTGGGGCTGTCCTGCAGAACAAAGCGAGTGTCTCCGCTGGGAGGAGATACCAGCACCACTATCCTCCTTGCTCAAAGGAGCAGCCATGAACAGAGCAGCTGGGGCTCTGCCTGGGAGCCTGTAGCTCAGAGTAATGGGGCCTGAGCTCCGCTGAGCAGGCCTCATACGGGTGCCTAGGCCAGGAGAGTTTGGGTGTCTGCTTTGTCCAGGTGGGAATTTAGACTGCCTGGCCCAGTCTCAGCCCACTCTCAGTCAAAAGCTGGCATTGATGAGGGCAGTGGGTCCTGTTTCATTCCAGGGCTGTGCCCTGAAACAACACGAGGGTGAAAGTAGCTCTTCCTTCCCTGGGGAGATGCTGAGAAGGCACAAAGCTAAAGCCTCACAACCCCCACTTTCCAACCACCTGCTGGCAGAACTCACCAACTACACTCCAGGCTACTGTTCAAATGTTTTCCTCTGCCCCAAATGACTTACCTTCCCACCTCACTATCTGCCATTCTTCCAAGAACAGCTCAAATCCTGTCTAAATCTTATCTAAATCTAAATCTACACGAATGGTTACTGCATGCTAGGTACACATCCCAATGTGGGAGATTGTCCTAGGTCTCCCCGGTATGAGTCAGCAATCCTTCCCCAGTGCCCTTTTCACACTTTGTCTCTATGTCTATTATAGTTCTCACACTGCTGGGCTGTCATTCTGCTCCACACTCTCAGGCCCAACTCTGGAGCTTCTTCTCTCACTCTTGATTCTATCATCCAGTCTCTGGCTCAGCAGAATGGTTCTGATTTCCCGGTTCTTATTTAACCATAGATTCTTTCGTAGTTGTTGTTCTTCTCAACATCTCCCTATAACCAGTGCTTCTTGGCACATGCTTTGGGAAACTGCTCTACTTGCAACCTCAGTCTGGAAATCAGTCTCAGATTCTGCTTACCTCCTTGACTCATGGTATGATTTTGGCCTTATTAACCCCAGGTGAGCTATGACTATTCATCCATAAAGCCTCTGCAGCAAAAACTGCCTTCCTTCCTTAAATACACATTTGAGTTGTAAGTGGCTTTTGCTATAGATAAAATTACCTTATAGTAAAGGAGGGATAGTTGTGATGGTTAGATGGGGCTGGGTATGGGGAATAGATTCCTCTGACCTTCTTGAAAATGTGTTTCTTCCAGAGGGTATTGAGAGTGAGAATTAGGGTTCAAGATCAGCTGGTGGCCTATAAGTCTAGAGACCTATAAGTCTAGAGACTGGTCAAGAGAGGCAGGGCCAAGCATGTATGCCTATTGATCTCACCAAGCTTTTTACACTGTGACCCCTGGTTTCCTTCTGAAGCTCTTTCTTGACTTAGTTCTCTTCCCATCTCTTCACTCCTCAGTTTCCTTGGCTGCATCCTCTTTTTCTACCCACTTCTTAAATGTGGGTGTTCTCTAGAGTCCCCTTCATCTTTCCTCCATTGGTCTACTCTGTGATCTCAGTCTACCCTGTAAATTTAACTCCCACATGTATGTTGAGGATCCCCAAATTTTCCAGCAACTCAGCTCTCTCCTGGAGTTCCAGACCTGTAGATAATCAGTAGTGTCCTGTTTCTCCTATCCTTTCCCCTGGGGAAACAAACAGGACCAAACAATCTAATTCTCATTTGTTAGAGACGAGCTATGAGCTGTGAGGACAGAATGCTGCACTGACTCATGTACCTACCCATCCATTCCACAAGTACCGTGCTCCTGCTGGATGCTAAGTACTGGCTTAGGCACCAGGAACCAAAAGAGGAGTAAGTCCTGGTGCCCATTGTCAAGAGCCCAGATCATGTGACATATAGAAAGATGATATATGATACAACGTGGTAAACAGAACACTTGGGCAACAGTGGTGGGAATTACTAACTCTGCCCATGGAAGACTTCACAGACAAGGTGCCTGGACAAATTCCTGGAGATCTCTGGATTTTTATGTATTTGGGTATTAAAGCACACATAGAGAGATGCTCAGTAAATATTTAGCAACTGTGTGGGCGGGAACCAACAGCCAGTGCTAAGAACGGTGGAGCAAAAAGAAAGGAAGCCAGGGTTATTGCTGATCTGTGCAGCAACCAGCCTGACTCTTAACTCCAGACTTCTTTTACATGAAAGAAAAGCAGAGCACTCACTCTCTTTCTAAGTCCCTGTAAACATTTTCTTTGCTACCTAACAAAATTCTTAAGTGATATGGAAAAGAATCTTAGAGATCAGCTGCTAGTCCTGTTTAGCAGCACTCTAAATCTTACACCTGCTATTAAACTTTAGGTTCTCTGTTGGTTGGAGTTGGGGTTGGAACAGCCTTCCTACCCTGTGACTACCCATGATGCATTTCTGCAGCTCTCTAAGACTCCAGGGAAGACAATCTGAAAACTACCATGTCCTCTTTGTATTATAGTTGAGGAAAGAAAAGCCCTGAGAAATGAAGTAATTTGTACAAGGTCACACAACTAGATTGTGCAAAAGACACAGCATGATTAAGGTTTCAGTGCTCTGCCCACAGTTTTGCTCTTGTTTTTCCCTTTACAAGCTGATTTGAGGAGATTGGGAGAGAGAAAGCGAAGTGCTAATGAAGAATGGAAGTTTGGACTCTGAAGTGCAGTAAGTAAAAGGGGAGGAGAACAGGAGGAGTAAAGCAGAGAGAAGAGAAAACACAGGGGCTGCGATGTTGAGACTGTTCATCAATTAACTGGCTATGTGTTCATTGTCCCCTGAGGATGCTGAGAAATCTCAGTCCCCTAATACTGGTTTGTAACTGGCTTTATTATCACTACTGTGGTAGGTTTTCTTTCCCGGTGTAAAAACGCTATTGTAATCAACCAATCAGTCACAGCCTGCGGCTTCTGTGAATCACATACACGTGCGCAGCATTGCCTGAAATGTTGTACAGATATAAAGGGATAACAGAGATGGCCCTGCCTGGAATAGACTGCTCTGGGGATTTTCGCCCAACTTAGATTGCCCTTTAACTTCTCATTCACAGGAAGCTGGCTCCCCAGAGTCATGCTTATTCAACATGATCTTGTACCCTGAGCCCAGTTGATTGGACCACAGGTGTCCATTTGACCCACATAGAACCAATCAGAGCCTATTCACAGTAGGTGTGGGGGTGGGTTGGCGAGAAGGAAAGGAGACAGAGAGAGAGAGGAAGAAACACAAGGAGAAAGAACAGGAGGAGGAGGAGAGAGAGGAAGAGGAGGAGCCAGATAGAGAAACCAAATAAAAGAACAAAGATATACATGACAATCTTTTGTTACCTACATGCAATGGATATGAGAGAGGGCAGATAGGCTGGGAGAGAAGGATGTAACGGGCACTCACAGAGAAACAGAAATAATCCCCAATGTTCCTGACAGCAGATTCCCAGTCCTGTTCCAGAACAGTGCTTGAGAGATGGAAGTTAGCAGCAGGGCCACTCTGGCAGGAGGGGACAGCCTCTTTGGACTGAAAGCCTCTGCAGGATTCCCATTCTTTCTCCCTCCATGCTGAATGCCTGGAGCTGCTGTGTGTCCATAAGCCATGTGCTCTGCCCTGCTCTTCTCATGGAGCTCTTCATTGACAGATTTCAGGTAAGGCCGGGGAAGGATTTGATTTGCCTTGGGTTACACATGCACAAGGATTCAAACACATCAAGGCACAGTGGAAATGAAAGCTTCTACCTTTAACCCTGAAGGTCAGATCCACTGCGAAGCCAAGAACTGGCATGAAGAGAGTCACCTGTGCCACTGGAAATCGCCATGCCACGCAGCCATGCCCACTTTCGAAGGCAGAAGATGTTCTCAACAGTGGTGGCTCCAGAATTCCCATGGACGCTGAGGGTTGGCATATGGTAGGAAGGCAAGGCTAACGTTGTTTTGATTCCGCATTTACGTAGCATACCCATTGTTTTCACACAGATTGTTTATTTTGGGGTGGCTTGAGCAAAAGGGTGCTAATTGTCCCAAGCACTTCTTGGCATTGTTATTGGTTGTATCAAGGAGCAATTGCCACATAATGTTGTGTAACAAACCACCCCAAAACTCATGGCTTACAACAGCGAGCATTTATTCTCATGCTCACGAGTCTGTGTGTCTACTGCCGATCAGCGGTGATTGCATTGGGCCCCGGCTTCAGCTGTGGATTGGGTTTAGTCTGTGTGTTCTCTCTGGGGCCCAGGCCAAAGGGGCCACAGCTATTCACGGAAGCTCTTTGCATGGCCCTGGCAGAGTTGGCTGGCCATCCCCACTGTCTGGGTTTGTGTTAGATCTGTTATCAACCCATAGACAAAGCAAGTCACACAGCTGAGCCCAAAGTCACGGAGCAGGGAAATACATTCTCACCATGGAGGTAGAAGGGAAGGAGTGAATATTCTTGAACCACCAGGCATCTACCACCCTAAAAATCCTGAACATTCCTCCTTCCCATACACCTGCCCAAGAGTAGCATGAGAGGAGGACAGAAGTTACTTTTATCAACTTCATCTATCCCAAGCTGCTTCCCAAGAGGCCCAAATACTGTCTTCTCAGGCCAGGTTCTGTTTCCTCCAAGGCAGTACCTCTTAGCACAGAATGTCACGTGTTATTGCTCGGGCAGTGCAAGCTGGTTCTGAGGGAGCTCTTTTCAAGCAAGCCATGCAGCGTACCTCACCCCCCACCCCACGGCTTCCCAAAGATTGTGATTTCAATGGACAACTCCCAGAGGTCCAACGCCACTCTCCCCACAGAGCAATAATTATAATCCTTACTTTCATAATTTGGATTTGTTTATCTATAACCCCTCCCCCAGATCATAAGCTTTACAAAGGCAAAAGCCTCTGTCTGTTTCGTTTGCCACTAGTGGTCCCAGCACCAGTCATAAAATAGGCACTCGAAAAATATTTGTTAAAGAAATGAGGGACTAGGCCCCACAGCAATAGGTTCTATTGTATTGGACCCCAAGTTTTCAGTATTTCCCTAAATACTGGCCACATGCCTCATTTTAACACCTCTGAAAACCCCTTCTCTCCCCCACTCTTTACCTAGTGAGTGCAGACAGCTGGATTGCAAGGTTGAGTGGTGGCAGAACCACCTGTGGTCCCTCCCAGTTCCTAGAGTGACCTCTGTTAGTAGGTTACCTGCCTAGACAGGTCATCTGTACTCTGTCTTCTGGCCTGAAGACAATCAAGGTGTCCTGATAGGCTGAGCGTCGTCTTCTTTCCTCAGAGCTATCAGGCAGTAAATGTGTTGGGTTTCATTGATTTTCCTCTCTCTCTTTTTCTCCCTCTCTTCTTTCCTCAACTGCAGTAGAATAATCTGATGGTGGAGGATTTTGGTGAGATGATTCCTTCCAGGTGATCTCTCCAATCAAGCCCTAATAGCCAAGAGCAGAATTCTCTCTAGAGTTGGAACTTGCCTAACAGGACCTGGGGCAAATGGCAGATGAGAAATCAGAATACATGCTGAGCCTTTCCAAGGGCTTTAGAGCCGGACAGATTTGGGTTCAAATCCCATCTGTACCACTTTACTGACCATATGTCTGAGGACACATTTTGAAGCCTCTCTGCTCCTCAGTTCCTTGTGTGTAAGGGCTAACGATGCGGCCCAGCAGCGCCCCTGCGAGATTAAACAAGATTCTATTTCAAGTGCCCGGCACAGTGCCTGCCAAATATTGGATAGGGTCCTTCCTCACCCCCATCCCACTTGCTTACTCATTCATGCATTTTTCCCCCTCTAATTTTTGCAATAAAACTGAGGTTAGAATAACCAAGGCACATCAACCTAGAAGAAGACACCAGGTTCAACCTGCAGATTCTGAGTTGGGGAGGAAAGGAGAGTCCCAGAATATATTTTTCTAACCTGCTCAAACTATGTGTCTGATAAAGCCCGTGATGTATACATTTAATTATTTAAAATATCTTCTCATCTTTTGGAAAGCTTTCATCTATATTTAAGATTTGAGGGCCAGCCTGGTGGCTCAGGCAGTTGGAGCACCGTTCTCCTAACGCTGAGGTCCCTGGTTGGATTCCCACATGAGCCAGTGAGCTGCACTCTCTACAGCTAAGATTCTGACAACGGCTCTCCCTGGAGCTGGGCCGCCATGAGCTGCCGCGGGCTGCTGTGTGCTGCTGTGGGATACCATGTGCTGCCATGAGCAGCCAGTGGTCAGTGTGAGTGGCCGGCGACCAGCATGAGTGGCCAGTGGCCATCGTGAGTGGCCGGCAGCCAGCGAGAGCTGCTGTGAGCAGCCGACCGATGACCGGCAACCGACTGCCTGGGGTGGGAGGGGGAGCGCAAGGCTCATAATACCAGCATGGGCCAGGGAGCTGTGTCCTACACAACTAGACTGCGAAACAACGGCTTGAACCGGAGTGGAGTGGGGGGAGGCGGAAGAAGGGGAAAAAAAGAGTTCCTAAAAGAAAGGTCATTGTAACCAAACAATAAAAAAAGATAATTTCAGGAAAAAAAGTCCTTTAAATTAGACAGATGGCCGTATTTTTCTCATTTCAGCAGGGCCTGTGAAAACTTCATCATGGCAGATGATTTAGAAACCATGAGCCTGCGAATGGATAACTAACCAACGTTCCCAGGATGCAGCGGACCTTCCCACCCTGGCCTCTTCTACCTCCTCCTCCCACGTCTCACCCACCTCTGCCTGGCTGGAATCAGCAATGCAGAGCTGTTCTGGCTCCTCCCACAGACCTGGTTGATCCCTCCCCAGAGCTTTGTTCTCGCTCTTCCATTCTGCCCAGAATGCTCCTGCCACCTTTCTTTGTTGAGCTGCCCTTGCCCTTCAAGGACCAGTCTAAGCAGGATCTCATCCAGGAAGCCCTTGGTTGTTGAAGCTCCCTCCCTCCCCTCCTGCCCCCACATACACTTTGAGCTCTATGACACCCTGCAAATCTCTTTTTAGCTCACTGTATTGTATTGCCCAAATTCCTTCATTTACAGCTCACCTTGTGTACCCTGCTCCCAAGTGTAGAGTCTATAGAGTTATCGCAGTCAACTAGACTTTGGAAGTGCTTCTGCTTCGGCAGCTGAGTCCCCCTCCCAGCTTGGGCCTTATTTCTGTCCATCACTACTACACCCCATTTGTCTGTGGTAGCCTGGCATGTTGATCTCCCTCCTCAAATTTTCTGAGCCTACTTGGCAGCTGCAGATACCACAGTCGGTTTGCACCCAGGTTCTCTGCTATCTCCTGGGTCTTATGGCAGCTCTTCCCTCTCCTTCCCACAAGTAGCACCGGCATACCAGAATTTCACTGAAGGTTTGCAGAGAAAAGGATTAGATGGCAGCAATTTAAATACAGGCATCAATTTATAAGTGTGTGTTAAATAGCAATGACCTAAAATTGTCCCAACCATTCCCTGCCATCAGGTCTCACCCTCAGAGAGCCCTCTTAGATGTTTGCCCTGTCATGGGGTTTGTCCCTCCCTGACGCTCATCGACACACACTCTTCTTTCTACCCACCAGCTCTAATTGCTGTCAATTTTGTGTGCACAGCAGTTTCAGTTTCATTCCCTCCCCTCACTAAGGTCTGGTCTACCTTTGGATACCCAACACTCACGAACTCTGTCTCCCACATATCTGCACCCCTTGGCAGCATTCATCAATAGCAGAAGCTCTGAAACCACTTTCCTGTGCTCCCTCTCCCACCAGGCTCTGTAGGGGGAGGGAGAAAGCCCCGGGGTAGATGGGGTTTGGTTTGTTTGTTTGGGTTAGTGATTCTTAGAGATTCATCAACACAACTTTTCTGCTAGGCTGGAGCTTCTGGGGACAGGGACTTACTTATCTTTATCTGCCTAGGATGAAGTACTCAGTAAATGTTTGCTGAGTGAATTTAAGAGCTCATGAGTGGAACTAGCTTAGCTTAACAATAGTGAGCATGCAAGAGATATTTTTTGAATTATAGAATGAATCAACGGATCGATGGATACATTCTAAACAGCTGTACCCTTACTCCACTTTCTTCGTAGTAGGGTCATATCTTTCTGTTTCTGCTCAACCTGTTAACCTGACCCCAACTCCTCGTGACATTCAGTTTTGTTTGACCTTGGGCTGTATAGAGTTTAATGGTTAAGGACTCAGGCTCCGCAAATCAGATAGATGAAGGTTCAAATATCTGACATTTAGAAGTCTTCATAGCCTTGGGCAGGGTACGTGGCTTGAGTCTGAGTTTCCTCCTCTTAAAATTCAGAATAACAACCCGGTGCTGACATCAGAAGGTTTGGGGAAGAATCAAGTAAGATAATCCATGTAACCACCAAACATAATATTTTAATACCTAGCACGTAGCAAGCACTCAATAAATGATGGCTGTTATTATTAATTATTGCCGTTGTCTCCTCCTTGTTATTATCCCTGGTGTATGGCCCCAGTGAGAAGGCTCTAAGCCCCTTTCTTAGGATAAAGGTGTAGTCTCTTTGTGGAACTTACCATTTACCCCTCTTTGCAAGGTACAGATCACTAGGTAGCGATGTTCTGATTGCTATGAGTGGTCTTCAAACCTGGTTTGGGGATGGTGTGGTTTGTTTTACAATGTAATTATTTTTTTCCCTTTTAACAAAATCTTATAAGAAATGCCAACATACAATGAGATCAAAGTGAGTGTTTATGAATGCAGCTTCTAGAGCTACTTGCCTCCATTGGAATCCTAACTCCTTCACTTATTAGTATATGGAATTGCCCAAATTATTCAACTCAGCCTCAATTTCTGCATCTGCAAAATGGGTATAGTAATGGTACACACCTAGCAGAGTAGTTACATGAGTGAATGAATATAACAAATGGCACCTAGTGTGCACTCAAAAATTAGTGATTGTGATGTGGGTGTCCGATGGTGGAGGAGAGGATAAACCAACTCCCAATCATGGCTCAGGCATCTCCACTGAAACCACATTTTAAAACTCCAAATCTTACTAGTTACACTGTTCTGATTTTATATCTGCCCAGACTGGTGCCACCACACCCAGGAACATTCCAGAGTGCCTCTACTCTGACCAAGCACTTGGTATTCTCCACGAGCCCCATGGGGCAGTGATTCTGTCTAGTTCTTGACTGAATCTCCAGCATCAAGAGATGCCTGGCACAAGGTAGTCACTTCATAAAAATTTGTTGGAAAATGAATACTTTGGTTTCTTATTCATCACCTCTCCCTAACAAGTCAAGTGTAAACATTTCTCCTGGGTTCTAGTTCAATGATTGCCAAAATGCCATCACAAAGAGTCCCTGCTTTTCACCACATAGTGTTCCAGAAAACTGCATCATAAAGTTGATCACTACAAAGAAAATTCTATTTTCACAAAAGGAGGGTACCCTTCTTTGAAGTAAAGGTATTTAATTAGAGAAAATCTTAAAAGAATCCCTATATGTGCCCAAATTGTAGCCAAAGGGCAGAACAACTTCTAAACCACTAAAAACAGTCACAATATTAAAATTATCTCTTAGATCACTGTTCTTCAAACTTGGCTCCTCAGACCCCTGCAGGATCAGTCAAGGTATGTTGGGGACTTCCTTTTGGGGAGCAGGAGAAGAGACCTCTAATCCCTCAACTCTCCCCTCTCCTTCAACGCTTTTGTTTTACTTAAAGGAAGGATTCCGTGGATAAGGAAGGCTTGAAAACCAGAGTTCTAGCTCTAAATTGCAACCACACCTCACTGCACCTTATGGTGCCCCAATTAAATTTCCATGCACTTAGCAATTCAAAAAGATTTACTAATAGTATGGAGTTTCCTCAAAAAATTAAAAATAGAACTACCTTATGACCCAGCAATTCTACTTATTGGCGTTTATCTGAAGAAAACCAAAACACTAATTTGAAAAAATATATGCACCCCTCTGTTCATTGCAGTGTTATTTATAATAGCCAAGATATGGAAGCAACATAAGTTCTCATCAATAGGCAATTGGATATAGAGGAACTGGTACATATATACAATGGAATATTACTTGGCCATAAATGAAGAATGAAATCTTACCATTTGTGACCACATGGCTAGACCTAGAGGCTAAATGAAATAAAAAAGAGAAAGACAAATACCATATGATCTCACTTATATGTGGAATCTAAATAACAAAATAAATGAACAAACAAAACAGAAACAAATTCATAGTTACAGAGAACAAACTGATGGTTGCTAGATGGGAGGGGTGGTTGTGGGGCTGGGTGACAAAGGTGAAGGGATTAAGAAGTACACATTGGTAGTTACAGGAGAGTCACAGGGATGTAAAGTACAGCATAGAGAATATAGTCAATAATATTTTAATAACTATGTATAATGCCAGGTGGGTACTAGACGAGAGGGGAGATCACTGCATAAATTGTATAAAGGCCTAACCACTGTGCTTTACATCTGAAACTAACATAAAATAATACTGAATGTCAACTGTAATTGAAAAATAAAAAAAACTAAAAAAAAATTTCCTGAGTGGTCCTTGTCCACAACCCTAGAGGTACAGCAGTAAATCAAGTAGACAACGTCTCTGACTTCATGAAACTGTCATTCTTGTGGATTAGACCACCAAAACCAAACCAATAAATACGTATGTCAGATAATGGTAAGTGGTAAGGAGAACAACAAAGCAAGTTCAGAGTTGGGAAGGGGGGTGATAAGGAAAGGTTTACTAATTAGGTAACCCTGGAGTAGAGGCATGATGATGGAAGGGAGGGAGAAGCAGGGTCAGTTTCTGAGGGAACAGTGTCTTACCCTGAGGGCAGAGTGAGGACAAAGGTTTTGAGGCAGAAGTGTGCCTGATGTCTTCAAGATACAGGAAGAAGAATGGTGAGGCCATGAAGCAGGGATGCTAGGAGATTAGTCAGCAAGATTGCGTTGGGCTGAGCACGACTTTGTGGCACTTTAACTTCTATTCTGAGTGAAACAGGAAGGCATCATGACATTTGTAGCAAAGAAGCGACAGAATCCCTCTGACAGCTGTGTTGAGAATAGATTGTAGAAGGGCAAGAATGGAAGTCAAGAGACCAGTTAGGAGGCTTCTGCAAACATTCAAGTCAGAGATAATGGTGGCTTGGACAAGGTGGTAACAATAAGTCTATGAAAAGAAGTGGTCAGATTCAGTATGTACGAACTTAATTGGTCTGACAATCAAGTTTGCGAACTTGCCACCGTGAGCTTACCTTGGCAGCACTGTACAAACAGCTCGATAAGGTTTCATGACCTGGGTATATCAGTGTCTCACAGCTGTGTTTGTGTCGACATGTGGCGGTGTCTTGCTGAGTGGCGTTCATTATTGTTGCGTGTTTTCATAAGTCACTAGAATGTCTGAACTTGAATTGAAGCAACGAACAAACATTAAATATCTTGTTAAACTTGACAAGAGTGAAAGTGAAACCAGGAACATGTTAGTCCAAGTTTATGGGGATAATGCCATGAAGAAAATGGCAGTGTACAAATGGATAAATGTTTTTCTCAGGGGAGAGAACACGTCACTGATGAAGAGAGGTCAGGGTGGCCAGTAACAAGCGAAACTGATGAAAACATGACAAAAATTTGTCAAATTTTGCGTCAAAATCGTTGGCTGACTGTGAGAAGCATAGCAGACCCAGTAAACATCAATAGAGAAACAGTTAGGAAAATCTTCACTGAAAATCTTGGCATAGAAAGATGTGTGCAAAAATGGTCCCAAAGGAGCTCTTGCATCACGACAATGCACCAGCTCACCGGGCACTGTCTGTGAGGGAGTTTCTAGCCAGTAAACAAATAACTCTATTGGAACACCCTCCCTACTCACCTGATTTGACCCCCAATAACTTCTTTCTTTACCTGAAGCTAAAGGAAATAGTGAAAGGAAGATATTTTGATGACATTCAGGACATCAAGGGTAATACGAGTATATCTCTGATGGCCATTCCAGAAAAAGAGTTCCAAAATTGCTTTGAAGGGTGGACTAGGCGCTGGCATCAGTGCATGGCTTCCCAAGGGGAAGACTTCAAAGGTGACCGTAGTGATATTCAGCAGTGAGGTATGTGGCACTTTTTCTAGGATGAGTTTGCAAACATAATTGTCAGACCTCATATTTTGGAGGTAGAACCCAAATTATCTGGTGATGGATTGAAAGTGGGATGTGAAAGAGGGAGAGGAGTCAAAGATGACCCCAAAGTTTTTTTTTAGCCTAAGCAACTGGAAAGATGGAGTTGCTATTTTACTGAGATGCTAGGCTTTCAAACAGAACATTTAAAAAAAAAATATCCTAGTGTTTTCCTAGATAACTCCAATTTAGGTGTTGAGAGGGTCAGTTGTTCCCTAGTGGAATTACAGAAGATCTTAAGGTCCAGGAGGCCTAAGAATTCACGATGTAAATGGGCGAGACTTGTGGGAAAGTGACCTTCCTGAGAGAATTCTCCCCCTAGAAAAGTGGAAGAAACCAGCTGAGTCTCTACCCAAACCCACTTTCTCACCCCAGTGAACCCCTGGGGGCTTAGGTGGGCAGAACATAAGACTCCCTGAGCCAGGCTCAAAATGGCTTGGGTCCTCCTATATACCTATTTCTTCAGTTGTCCCCCTTCCTACTCTTCCTGAGGTTGTCCTGTCTTGAGCTCTTCCTGCTGAAACTGTTCACAGAAAAATAAACACATATTCATATGTTACTTCCTGCAGGGACAGAGATGTGTCTTAGCTCTATTTATCTCCCCAGCACCTAGAACCTTGCCTTTATTTGACCATCCACGCATATGAAGTTTGGGGAAGTACCATGAAAATGAATAAGAATCAGAAAGTCCCACCTTGGTGATTTGGTACCCCAGCCTGTCTCTGCATGTGTCTAAGCTGTTCCCTTTCTCTGGGCCAGCTCTATGCATGGATGACACTGGCAGCAGTCAGCATGCAGCAAGTAAGTAGCTGGGAAAGCCTGGCCCTCGTTTCCTTTGTCCACATTTAATTCAAACAAATAAATACTTAGGATCTTTCAAATTCTCACTTACTAATCCATTTCTCTGTTTAAAGCACTACCACGTGTTTGGGGTTCTCTGCCCTGATAGTGAAAAAGGGCTAATGGGGCCAGCTTTCAGGAGGGTGGAATGGAGCTGAACTAGATCTCTGAACCTGCGGAAGAAGGGATGTAGGAAGACGAAGAAAGAAATGCTCAAGACAAATGTGTTCTCCTCTCAATTTGCCCTATTTTTATCATCCTAACAATAGCAAACAAACAATTTCTTCATGTTTCTGGTTATGATCTCCCATAGATTCATTTTACACATGTGGAGCTTGATGTTCTAAAACCTTTCGTTGGGTTCAGCTTCTCATTGTGCACTGACAATTGCCCAGTGGTTGGCTGAAGCAGAATTCCCATCTCCCTGCAGCACTATTCACACTTACATATAAGAGAGTGAAAAACAAGTCTATTCACTCACTTCTTCCAGACTAATTATCATGGCACCCACTGACCAAGGGGAGATCTTTGGGGGCCAAAGGTCTCAGCAACTGCGCTCAGAGAGGAGGTGAGGGTCACACGATGGAGGTGAGCCTGGTGGGAAAGGAGCTGATGGAAGTGAGGAAGCCACTATCCTAACAAGGTAATGCCTGTAGGAACCGAAAAGGATAGATCTGACTGGGGGGAGGGAAGGAGGTAAAATAATGGGAACCTGTCCCCCTCCTAAAAATCAAGGGTTGAGCTGGATGTCAGCTCTTCCAGAGGAGACAAAACACGATTTCATGGCTGTTTGTTCAGATGTTGCTCTCTTTTTTATAAGTAGTTCAAACCAGGACACTGGCTGTCAACAAAATCTTATGAGTTATTATTATCAGACCTGAAAAGATGCGGTATATTTGTGATCAGAAATGAGAGCCTGACAGCTGAGAATTGGTTTTAAGTATGTTCTGTATTCCAGTTCTACATTCCAGAAGGAGGTAGGGGAGGTAGGGATATAAGAGCAAGGACTTAGGAAACTGATAGCAAAGTGAGAAGGGGCGAAGAAATGGGGCTTTCAAAGAAATAGGCTGAACTCAAGCAGCTCCACTTCCTAAATTGTCATCTTGTTCAAGGACAGTCAGAAATTATGCCTGGCAATTGTATGTTCATTTATTTTGGATCCATAAGACATCCACATGCATGAATTTTCACAATATCTGACACTTTCTTCCTTGACTATCAATCCTTGTCTATTGAGCCATTTTGAACCAGTATCTTTCCAAGGCATAGGGTAGACATGTCTTGCCAGGGCATTGGACGATAGACATAAAGCAAGAGGCTGGGAACAGGTCCTTTGTGGCAAGGCACAGAGGGTGTTGTGGGAGCACTGAAAAGTCAGGGCTCCATCTGGACGAGGGATATGAACTAGTCTTAAAAGCCAGAGCAAGCAAAAGATCACCCGTCTTGGGACTCAAGTAATGCTTGTGGATTGGAGGGGTTCAAGGGACCATGTTAATCACGAGAGAACACTCCACTAGCTGCCTACACTGAGGATTCTGTGGGAACTCTGCAGATGAGATCCTGTTTCAGGCATTGGTCCCAAATGTTTGCCTGGAGCCTTTGGCCCTGATGAATAAGGATGGACGTCATGGAGCTGGAAGGACTCTTTCTCCCAGATTGGGTAGGTTCAATTGGCCTTGGTTAAAACTAGGCTAATGGCCTCCTTGGCCCCTGACCTTGGCCCTTTGGATCTTATTACTCTTATGATGAATGATTAGTTCAGGAATGATTAATCCAAAAGAAAGCCTATTTACAGAAAGAGCGCTTCCCCTTAAGGTTCAGAGCAGAGCTGGCCTCAGCAACCCACCACCATCTTGGAACTGTAGGGTAATGGCTGCCCAGAGCCATCTACTCTGCCAACCTCATGGAAACTTCAAGGGGAAGAAAAAAATACAGAAAGAAGACTACACAAAGTCTGGCCAAGACCACAAAGATTCCAGAGCTTCTAACCTCTTTGCTCTTCACCTCATAAGTTTCACCCTAATCCCTGAGACTTAAGAAAGTTGTTGGTCTCACCCATATCAGTCCATCTTGTGCTCAGAGGCAGAACAGAGAGGGAGTCCTGAAGTGCCACAGCTGGAAAGTTGATCTGAACAGCAAGCTTCTAAATCTCAGACAATCAGATGCACATTTTTTACCTCCTTGAAGCCTTTGTACACACTGAGCACCAGGCATTTGCTAAATGTTTTATAAATATTCTAAAATAGAATCTTCACTGCAACTTTTGCAGGATACCTATCATAGAGGGAGAAACTAAGACTTAAAAAGATGAAGACATTTGTCCGAGGTCAGACGACATGGGATGTTCTCTCCAAAGCCCATGCTCTTCCTTCCCACCATGTTTCCCTGGGAAGGGGGGATGGTGCGCCAGCAGTGATGAACTTCTGTGAAGCAGTCCTGCCTAAGCCCAAAATAACTTCCACCTTTCTTTGTCATCCAAGGACTTCATTACAAATGCCCTCCATTGAAATGCGTTATAATTCAGTCACGCTCCATGAAGTATGTGGTTCTGGCTGCCCCTACACCAAATGTCCCCAAACTGTTGTGCATTTATCGGTAGTTTTCCTTCTAGTATAGCTCATTGCAGCCTGTGTTTCTCAGCAGCTTCCAGTCTTTTCAGTATCTTCATGCACAGCTGCTATAAGCAGGCCTGACCGTAACTCCGCCTTTCCTAGGAGTTCACAAGAACTTTTAACTACTCAAAGACCTTTTCTCTGATGTCAGTATTTATAGCTATACCCTGAATGGCTGGAGTCACCAAACACCTAATTTCAACTTCACTGAGTTACTTCCTCTTAACTAATCAGATTGGGTTTACATATTAAACTGTGTTTTATTTAAACTTTTAATTTTAGATTTAGAGAAAAGTTGCAAAGCTAGTGCACAGTTCCCCTATGTTCTTCACCCAGCTTTTCCTAATGTTAACATCTTACATAACCATGGTACACTTGTCAACACTAAGAGATTATGTACTTTTAATGTGCTATAGGATGTGAATACTATATTATGTAGCCAATATTTTCTGATTTTCTAGATGATCTCCTTTGTACATAATAGTCTAGGAAGTCAATTTCCTCTTGATGCCTCAATTTGTGAAGCTGTTTGTGAAAAAGCTGTTCTATTTCTCCCCGGGAAAGTTTGCAGCTGTTGCAAATCCAATCTTTTGGTCCTTTTCTTTATTTTTAGAGATGGGTTAATAGAAAGAATAAAATGTACTTATAAAATAACAGCTAAGCACATAATTTCACCATCACTGGTTTGATTTGTGTATCAGGTCCTCAGGTTTGCACCCATGGGTGAATAGTATCTACTAAACCAATTATAGAACGATAAATAATGCTACATTTATTTCAATTGAGCCAGTGGACAAAATCTATCTTGCCATTTATCTCTTCCTTAGATTTCAGAAAACTTGAATACAGCCATTGTGTAGTGTGGTTATTTCTAAGGAAAACTGTTATGTGGGACCACTGTCTTACCAGTTCTCTATTTAGAACCAGTGTAGCAACCAGATAATACAACAATAAAGAAGAAGGCTAAAGAAAGAACAGAAAAAGTGAGGGGAAGAGATTTTTAAAAAGGTATTTTAAAGTGGTTGAGGCAGAAAAGAAATCAGGAATGAAGATATACAGGAATGAACTTGTAAGAAATCTAGGTGGCAGAAAACGAGATAAGAGAAAAACCAGGAGATTTTGTTATTCTAGGTCAGGTCCCCTGGAAACAAATTCTCAGATGGAGATTTGGGAGATCTCGGGAACAGCATCTTTCAGGAAATGAAGGAAACTGGATTAGACAGAGGGAGAAATTCAAATGTAATACTGTTGCAACAGAAGCCTCAGCCTGTCCAGTCCAACTTGGAGTTCCGGAGCTGAGAAGTCCTTTTGAGTTGTCCCAAATTGAGGCAAAGGGGTTGGGCTTTGCACCCTCATATCAACCAGTCCTTGGATGTGGGCTATCCCTGGCAAGGGGCGTAAGTTTGGGCTAGGCAGTTTGTCCATCTGAGGGCAATTCTTGGAAGTGGACTGAGCCCTGAGCTCTCAGCCACCAAAGCACCTGACAACTGAAGGAATGAGTTCCTGGGCGCTGCCAGGGGAATCTGGGTAGCACACCAGAACATCCATTATATGTGGTATCCTCACATCCAGAAGAGGAAGTTTCAAGAAAGGAGTGGTCAACTGTATGGAATATTTCTGAAAGTTTGACTTAGATGAGGACGGAGATGTATCAGGATGGAAGTCTTGGTGACTTTAACCAGAGCAATTTTTGTGGAACTGGAAAAATGCAAATCCAATTGAAGGGACTGAAAAGAGAATGAAAGATGAGGAAATGAAGACAACAACATAGATTATTCCTTTGATAATGTTATCAGGCAATAACAGTAGCGAGATTGGGAATTACATGGAGAAAGACTGGGGCCAAAGGTTTGTTATTTGTTTTAAGTTGAAAGATACTAAAACATATTTGTTTGCTGACAAACAAAATTATGAAGAAAATTAGAGGGAGAGGATAGTTGCAGGAGTCTTGTCTTTGAGGAGAGAGAAGGAGTAGGATACAGGGCACAACTGGAGGAGGTGGCCATGGATAGGGGCTGGAATACACCATCCATAACAGCAATAGAGCAGGCCTCCAGTGGGTTCTAGGTGATTTTATCTCTCTGCCTGTAGTTGACAAAAGAGAGGAAAAAGATAGCCAGACTGGATGGGCCCATCAGATTCCCTCTCTCTGGAAATTTGGAATAGGGAGTAAGAGACAGAGATCAGGCTGGGAATGTCTTTTGAATGGTGATTTGAACCCAGGAGCTAAGGAGTAGCCACCTTCCATCTACTATGTCAAAGAAGTGGAGAAAGCAGGAAGCATATGCTTGTAGAGATGAGAAATGAGACAGATGACTTTGCAAATCCAGCATCCAAGACAGAGCCTTACCTACAATTGCATCACTGCCTCATTGATATGCAGTTACCCTCAGTCTAGACACCCCAGAAGACATCCTTGATTTAATCCAGCCTTGATTTAATGTAGCGGAAAGCTACTCTGCAGTGTGACTCAGGCCTTTTTCTAGTAGAAAATGGATCTTGTACAAAAATGTTCCTTTCAGTACCATTCTACTAATGGAAAAACTGGATGCAAGAAAATGTAAAGCCATAGGAACAGTTAAGATAAGTACTATTTATTCTTTGAGTGAATAGTATCTAGCCATTCAAATTGATTATGAAAACTAGATAGAAACATAAAGCAAAATAGAACACTGATTTTAATGCATGTTATTATACATTATAAAAAAATGTATTTGAAAGAGCTGGGGGAAAGTATACCAAAATGGTAACAGTAATAATGTGTCAGGTTAATGGGATTATGTGTGTTTTCTCCCTAATTGTCTCTACTTTATTCCTAAAATGTGGCTATGTTATGAGACAATTTAAAACAATTCTTCTTCCTAAAGTTCAAATTGAGCAGTTCAGGTAGTTTCTGGGACTCCTGGAGTCATCACAGATCATATGCCTAAAAGGAAGGAGTCAATTTGAGAATTGGGACCTGAGAAGGTTGTTGGAGGAAATGGTGGTTTTGCATCAAAGGGGACGCCCACCTGCTGGCTGGGGACATGAATTACAGTCCCTCAGTAAAGCCCAAGAGGAGAACTGGGTGACCACTCAAGCACGATCAGATCTTGCAGCTTGTTCCCATTGCAGAAATACTGCCAAGAAATAGCTGTGGAATGGCTGAAAAGGCTGGGCCACGTCCTCCCAATAAGCACAGGTCACTGCCCTCCCTTGCGCCCTCCCTCGCATATTGCCCTTCTTCAACAACTCTCCCCCTTAAAGCTCCAAAGGCTTTATTAGGAACCACATGGCCCGCTGACGCTGAACGTCATCTTGGCTAAGTGCCCCCAAATTTTCTTAGTGAGGACTGCCTTCCACCCCTTGGGAGGTCAGCTCAGGGCTGTACTGTGACTGCCCTGTGACTCTTCTTTTCTTAACTGGCTTGCTCAGAGACCCCTGGGAGAAGACCTAGAACAAGGACTTTATGTTCCTGGGCTCGGAACGTTTTGTAGCTCCCTGAGCCCAGCCAAAGCTTCAGGAGAATGAGAACTGAAAAGAAAAGTGACGGGGGGATGAGAACTGTGACCCAAGCTCGGCCCTAAGTTAACAGCCACCCGTCCCTGCACCCCCTCACTCCTGAGCTTCCTGTGGTTACAAACCCATCAAGCCATCTGTGCTTCTCCAGCTTAATCTTCCAGCCTGTACAAACAGGGGCCAAGGAAGGATGGCTGCAATGGGTTTAAGTTCATCAAAGAAATGAGACACCCATCCCAGAGGCTAAAATATAAATTTGCTATTGACCTTGTGTCTGAATAGTAATTAGCTAAAGCAGATGGAAGTATGTTAGCAATAAGTTCTCCCTAGAGAGCAAAGGACTATGAGAATAATGTCAGGGGAGACCCACAGCCACAGGAAACTAGAGCTAGTTAGCAAAGAAACAGAAATGATTTATTTGATATTAAATATTAATATTAGTGAATAGTTACTACACGGGGGCCCTGTGCTAGGTGGTATGGCAAAGCTGAAGTGGTGGGAAGTACCATGTGTCAGGTACCCATTGTTAGGGGCCAGGGATGCTGGCCACGTGGGCTGATACGTTGGTGTGTTAGTGGAGGGTTTCAATTAGGCTGAGCAGTTCTAGATACAGGCAGAAGGCAGGTGCAGAAATCGCACCTTGGAGGTGTTCCCAGGGTCACACACACTGATAGGTATATGCAGAGAAGCCAAAGTCACCAGTCAGGTCTCTGCTTCAGTGCCACTTCCTCCGGGAAACCACCCCTGACTCCCCGGACTCTAAGTTCCCCTGTTACATACTCAGATTGTAATTGTAGCATTCATGAGTATGATTGTTTGATTAATGGTCTGTTTACATGAAACTAGGGATGGGAGGGGTCTCTTTAGGACCACCATTCTGAACTCAGCCTAGCAGAAGGTTCTCTATCAACATTCAGTGAGCTGATAGCCTTCATAGCACTCTCCACATCGAAAGATGTGAGTACTTGAGCAATTCATTGTCTCTCAGCTGTCTTGTGCATTTTAATAAACTTTAAGCCCCAGGTGCACAGGAACCACTTTTATCTTGTTCTCCACCAGTATTAGTACAATGCTTGCACGTGGTGGCACCCCACGTTGGTTGTAGGAATGAACAATAAATGAATAAACAAACATGAATAAAGGTCTAGGAATGGGTAGGAAAAGGAAGACCACATTGAGAGGTTAGGAGTCAAACATGCCCAAGGATGGAGCCAGGTGAGCAGAACCTGAGACAGCACAGGACTTCTGACTGAGTGAACGTGGGATGCCCAGTTTCTCTTTTCCAGGTGCTGACTGGGTGATGTACTTAAGGGAACAGGGAAGGTGGGCCACCACATTTGAAATGATAAACCAAGGCCAAGGGCCTCTTTACCCTAGAGGAAAAGCTGAGTCATTTATTTCTTATTCTGAAAAGTATAAAGCTGGCATCCCTTCATTTTGTGAGATGAAGACTTGAGCTCCTCAAAGGTCTGGGGAAGAGGGGTGTAGGGACAGAGTCCCAGAGAGCAGTTTCCAGGCTCTCGGCCTCCCGTGGAGAGGTGCTGGCTCGGGTAGGTAGTGAATGACCATCGGCTGTGATTGGTTGGCCAATTGGCTACTTATGTAGCTGCGGGGCTGCGTTCATTGGTTGGTTGGTTGGCAGGCAGAGAAGTGAATGGCGGACTGCGGATAGTGTAGCTACTGCTGCGTGTCTCTCGCCCGGCCTCCAGCGAGACTCCCCCATCTATGGCGCCGTGTGTGTTCCTTATTGGCCTAGCCACATCCTGCGTTCTTATGTGGGGAGCGGGACTAGAGACCCCGCAGGCCGCCCTGCACAACAAATGGCACAGCGGGCAGGGTCTCCCGCACGACAAGGGGGAAATGGTTTAGCACCTGCAAGATCACGTTCCACATATGAGGGTGGACCCCAACCTCTTGCCTGGAAGCTTTAGTGCAGATTGCTGAATCCTTGAATCACCAAAGCCTGACTAGTTACGATGTCAGCTTCATGTCTGGTAGGTAGATATCTGGGTGTGCTTCACTTGGGGCTGTTTCTGCTAGAACTTCAGATTCCTCTTCTGGGTGTGAGTGCAGCCGGACTCAGGAAAGGGTTCAGAAAGGTGAATGAGCATGCTAGTCACAACAAGGCGACTATGAAAAGATGTGGGCCATCTGCAAAGCTAGTTGAGGTTTCTCTAATCTCTTTGCAATAATGTCTCTCCCCGAATCACTAGACATTACTTGCCAGAGTTGGCTGCTAAGGCAGAGACTCTCCTGAAAGTTAAGAAACTGCAGAAATAGTGCAAAGATTCAGGAAGTATAAACAAAGTTCCAAATGGAAATTGCTGGAACAGCCTTCTCTTTCTGGGCCTCCTCTTCCTCCGTCTACTACGCTCCTAAAATATTTTAATGAAATTCCTTCTTATCCCAACTTCTGCTTCTCACTTTCCTGGTCAAAGGGAAGGGAGAAAGCATTGAATTTTTAAAGCAATTGCCCCGCCTCCACTACAACACACACACACACACACACACACACACACACAGCTCCAAAAAACTATCCATTTTTAGCAGATAAAAGGGAGGAAATACAGGCTTTGTAATTATCTATCTTATTGCCAGCCAATCTCTTTGGTTGGTGACTGATAGATTTTAAAATAGTGCCTTATCTTTTAAGTTGGCTCTGCACTGTGATTACTTCAGTCTTGCTACAAAAACAAGTCTTTCATCATTAATACTTTGTAGGGCTCCTTGGACAGTAGAGGGGGCATGTGGGGACAAAACCCCAAAAAACAGTTTCCAGGCTCTCGGCCTCACATAGAAAGGTGCTGGCTCGGGTAGTAAATGGCCATCAACTGTGATCAGATGCCAGCAGCTGTGGCTAGTTGGCCGTCAGCTGTAACCCGTAGGCCATTGGCCACTAATATAACGGCTGTGGCTACGCTAGCAGGAAAGGAATGGGGGCTAGCAAGAAGATGGTGGCTGGCGAGCACGGACTGCTGTTAGGCAGATTATGTAGATCCTGCTTCCTGTGTCTCCAGCCCAGCCGCCAGCGAGAATATATTGGTTTGACTCCCCTACTTATGGCTCCATGGGTGTTCCTTTTTGGCCTTACCGTGTCCTGCGTTCTTGGGCGGGGAGTGGGAGCTGAGACCCTGCACGACAAATGGCGCAGCGAGCAGGGTACCCCGCGTGACACATGGCGTAGTCGGCAGGATACGGTGCTGGCCAAAGCTTTCCGAAGGGCAGTGGAGCAGTTTGTGCCTATGAAAGCTCAGTCTGAGGAAGACCAGGAGGAGCAGCTGCTGGAGAGCTCGATTCCCGTGGAGGGGTGGAAAGATGTGGATGGTTCCCCAACCAGCAGAGGCCGGAGAAAGCGGAGGTTGTTGCTGCCCTGTGGGCTGGGAACTGCTTGCTGAGGCAGCCCGGATGCAGGACTTTTAGTCCCAGGAGGAAATGCTTGTTGAGTCCTCCGTGGGAGATGAGGGTGAGGTCAAGGTCATCCCTCACCCCCAGGACAGCCCTGGCGAATGACTATGGACTATGGGGAATTGCCTTCCATCCCTAATTTATTGGACGCTTGATTGTTTGGGAACATACCACCATGTAGTGGGACTGGCGGATGTTTGCTTTTGTGTCTTGACTGGCCGCCATTGATAATATGTAAGCACCTTGATGTGAGCCACTGTTGTTCCAGCACAGTACCCCGAGAGGCCCAGAGAGAGTGGCAGTGCCCTGAGAGCCCTGGCTGTGTCCAGGAAGTCTGGCTGTGTCCAAAATGGCAGTGCCCTGAGAGGCCCTGGCTGTGTCCAGGCAGTCTGGTTGTGCCCAGAAGTACTGTGGTGGTGCCCTGAGAAAACCTGGCTGTGCCCGGGGAAACAGGTGGTACCCTAAGAAGCCCAGGAAGTCTGGCTGTGACCAGAAGTACTGGGGTGGTGCCCTGAGAAACCCTGGCTGTGCCCAGAGAGCCTGGCTGTGTTCAGGATAGTGCATTCACCTCCAGGCTCCTTGCACAGGGCCCCTCGCAGAAGACGCTTGTTGCGTAGATTGTGAGGCGAGACCCTGTAGGGGTGGAGTGTGGGGACAAAACCCCAAAAAACAGTTTCCAGGCTCTCGGCCTCACATAGAAAGGTGCTGGCTCGGGTAGTAAATGGCCATCAACTGTGATCAGATGCCAGCAGCTGTGGCTAGTTGGCCGTCAGCTGTAACCCGTAGGCCATTGGCCACTAATATAACGGCTGTGGCTACGCTAGCAGAAAAGGAATGGGGCTAGCAAGAAGATGGTGGCTGGCGAGCACGGACTGCTGTTAGGCAGATTATGTAGATCCTGCTTCCTGTGTCTCCAGCCCAGCCGCCAGCGAGAATATATTGGTTTGACTCCCCTACTTATGGCTCCATGGGTGTTCCTTTTTGGCCTTACCGTGTCCTGCGTTCTTGGGCGGGGAGTGGGAGCTGAGACCCTGCACGACAGGGCATGTCCTGTACTCAGCTCCTCAAAGGTAGTTTTAAATTTATTTGTGCTAATTTTACCAGTCTTTGGGGGGACAAACCAAAATTTATCCGTGTGTGTGTGTGTGTGTGTGTGTGTGTGTGTTTATTCTGCTACTTAGTACTTTGGTCCAACTCACCCAAGAAAAATTTTTAAATAAATTTATTTTTTAGTTCAAGTATCACAAACATTGGGTATATATACATTGCTCTGAGTTGTTTCAAGCCATTGTCTAACTTGGCCTTAATCATAACAACAACAAAAAGCTACACAATTCTTCAGTTTTTATAGAAGTAAGTTGTTTATATGCTTTCAAATAAAGTATTCACAGTCATGGTTTTACTTAAATACAAGGATATAAAATGTTATTTCCAGGCAAAAGTAAAAAGTGGTCCCTAAACTTGTAACTTTTAAAAATGATCTCATTCTGCTAATAAATGGAACCCAGCATATGTGTTTACGAGCTGGAGGTGGGGCTCAGTGTTAGGGGTGACCCAGACTGAAAGCCCACAGACTCGTGCTATGGTCCTGAACTGCCACTCACATGTCAACTGTGTCAGCGGGGCTCAGTCACATTGCCTTAGTTGGTCACTTTTTCCTTCACTGGCACACAGGGCATCTGGACTTGATGGCTACTAAGAGCCTCCCTAGTTCTGAGATGTCATGATACTTAGAATAAGGAGGAAATTTAGAATCATCTAGTGCAGGGGCTAAATGTGGCCCACTGCTTCACTTTGTACATCCCACAAGCGAGGAATAGCATTTACATTTTTATGTGGTTTGTAAAAAATATAGTATTTCATGAAAGGTGAAAATTATGTGAAATTTAAATTTTAGTGTCCATAAATATAGTTTTATTGGAACATGCTGCTTTTGAATCACAATTCAAGAGTTGAGCAGCTGCAATACAGACCATATGGCCCAGAAGTCTAAAATACTTACTATCTGACCTTTTACAGAAAAAGGTTATTGGCCCTCATCTAGTCCAACTGCTTGACAGACAAGCAAATTAAAGCTTGGCCAAGTCCTGCTTTAAAAAGACAAAACATATAGAAAGGAAGATGCAAGCGGCATTTTCAAGCACTCAAAGAGACAAAAACAGTTAACAATACATAAAAAATTAAGGATACAAAAGAAATTTCTTCCTCAAATGGCAAAGGATGATGTGTTATTCAAGAGATAAGGATGAAGAAATTATGAAAGCCTTGGAGCACCCTGCATTAATTTGTATGGAAGTGATATTTTCTTAATCTGGAATCATATTACGATGGATTGATGAAGATGATTTGGGAAGTGGGCAGATTACATCAGAAATGGCTTGAGATTCTTCATGCTGATAAGACTCCAGGACACTTACATCCCAACTCACTGAAGGAAATGGAGGTGCACATTAGAAACGCTTAAGTGGGCCTTTTCAAAAGTGTAGGAGGTCTGGAAGGGGCAAGGCAATGCTGTGACTCGGGGAAGGAAGCCTGGAACAGATTAGAACTTTCAGTCAATTGCAGATCTAGTGTTAGAAAACCCTAAAGCTCTTTATGATACAGAGGCTCCGACTTAGAATAGCCAGTATTGTTCTGAGAGCTTGGTCCTTCTGGTGACAGGACTCACCACCTGGCAGGATGATAAATAGGAGCAAAGTAAGTGTGGAATTGGCCACATATCCATTTTGGAGTTTAGACCAAGTTCCATGGGGGGGAAAGGGAGAAAGCTCACTATTCTTTGATGTACACAGGGAGGACTGCCTTTGCCTGGGAAATTACTGGTGCTGTGCAATAAATATTTCAAGCCCAAGCATGAATAAGGGAGAGATGAAACTACCCGAAGATCCAAACTGTTGGCAATCAACCAGGTGCCAAACATTACTCCTGTGGGAAGGGCTCCAAGCAGTTAAAATATAAAATTGAACTTGACAAATACGATTTTCCCTGGAAATACAGATTATTGAAATTCAGAGTATGTGTATCAATGGGTCAGTGAGTCAGAAGAGTTTAACTCCAAGTTTAACTCAGTGGTTAATGGCGTGAGCTTGCCCATCAGACTACCCAGGGCTGCATCCCAAATCTACTGCATGTGTTCCTTGGGCAAGTTACTGAACCTCTCAAGCTTCACTGTCTTCTTCTGTAATAACAACAATAACTTAAAAAAGGATGATAATAATAGTACCTATGTGTGGCTAGTGTGAGTATTTAAATGAGATTATCGATGGAAAGATCTTGGGAGATCCGAGCATAAATGAATGCTTGTTAAATGCCTCTACTTGCTCTTAGTGGCATTTCATAGCATATGAACCAAGAAATGGATTTGGATGCAATTAGTTCTGGGTTGGAGTTCCAATTTCACCACTGAGTAGCCTTGTAACCATGAGTCAATTTTGTCAGTTCTTTGAATTTCAGTTTTCTTTCCTGTGAAATAGTCATAATCATAGTACTTATCTCAGGCTATTGTGAGGACTTAGTGAGAAAATATACTTAAAGTGCTTTGGAGAGTTTCTAGCACTTAGCTATTATTATTATTATTATTATTATTATTATTATTATTCATTGGTTTCCCAATTGCCAAAAACATTCTGAAGACAGGCTGAAACACAATAAGCCTGTTATAAGACACATACTTGGCATATAAAGAATTTTCAGAGGCGGATGGATGGCTCAGTTGGTTAGAGTGTGAGTTCTTAACAACAGGGTTGCTGGTTCAATTCCCACATGGGCCAGTGAGCTGCATCCTCCACAACTGGATTGAAGACAATGAGCTGCCGCTGAGCTGCTGGTGGGGCGGCCGGATGGCTCAGTTGGTTAGAACGCGAGTTCTTATCAACAAGATTGCCTGTTCAATTCCCCCATGGGATGGTGGGCTGCACCCCGCCGCAACTAAATTGAAAACAGCAACTGGACTTGGAACTGAGTTGCGCCCTCCACAACTAGATTGAAGGACGACTTGACTTGGAGCTGATGGGTTGTGGAAAAAAAACACACTGTTCCCCAATAAAAAAACTTAAAAAAAAATTTCACATACGTGCTTTGATCAAATGGTGGTAAAATGAATTTGGGTTGTCATGAAATTCCTCTCCTAAGTGAGAGAAACAAGGTGCAGGCTCAAGAAAGATGGTGGACAATGGTCCCAGTGGCCATTCCCACAGGGCCAGGGACCTCCTCCTGCCCCAAAGCCCTCTGTGCTGAACCCAGGTGATAACATGTGTTCTGGCTTCTTTGATTCTCTCCTTCAGAATCACTGGGATTCTTGCCTCTCGTTTTCCTATCACCTTTTGGTCAAATTCTGTTATTCTTGTTTCCTCTCAGGCTTCTCAACATGTGGAACATGCGGCTACAATACTGCCTCACGTTCCAGGTAAAATTTAAATGCCTGTCTCATCTTCTTTATCAGCAAGAAGAGAAAGACGATGGCCTCTGGAGAGGAAAGGGCTATTTAATATCTAGCCCAATCTCTCTTCTTAGTTGGTGGAGCTGGACTCTATTTCCAACCATTAACAGATTTGTTTGCTTATCTGATATTCCCCAGATTAAATTACCGGGTGTTCACAGTGATGGGGCTTGACAAACCTGCTTTCCCTATTACTTGCTACCCACACCCTTTCACTTCTGCTAACTCCTCCACAATGAACAGAAGGCAGCCTATCTGCTGAGATCAGAAATTACAAGAACATGTGTTATAGATATCAGTGGTTTATCATTGAGCATAAATCGTGATAAGGCTGAAGTGTTGCTTCCGCTCCATTTCTAAAGAACTGAGGGTCTCTTCTCCTAGATAAACCAGGTTGGAAGGTTGGCTTTCCTTCCGCTTTCCCATCTGCCCATAAGGGTGGGCCACTAGGGAATAACTAACACATGTAACTCAAGCCCTGTATTCATGGGTTCTTGCCTTGAATCTACGGGGTCGATCGGATCACTTCATCCAATCTTTTCATTTTACTGATGAAGAAATCAAGAAATATAGTGATAGCTGGATTCTAGCCAAGCCAACATATGATCCCAGGTCTCCTGACTCTCAGACTACTACTCTTTCCTGCTTATAGCCCCTCTTGCCTTCCATGATTGTGACTGGACTGGATTCTCCTTGGTGCCTTTTTTGCATATTCTATGCAGCCAGGACTCATTTGGGGTGAGCCTAACTTGTCTTCTTACCCTTGGGTCCTGGTTAATGTTTGGTCTTTTCTGTGTGCATGCCATCTTCTGCAGACCTGAAGATTTGCCCCAGTAGTTTGTGGTCAGGCCAGATGCTTATTTGGGGTGAGGAACTGGGCTGCCTGAATCTGACTGGCAGGTTTTATGCCATGAAGGGTGAAGTCATTGCATATTCTTTCAGCTTAGATAGGACCCAGAACCCAAGTCCCAATAGGAAGGCTGACTGAGTGAGGTCAGAAACCAAGCTGCTCTTAGGGCCTGAGGCCCACTTCCTATGCCTCTCTACAGCTGCCAGAGTTCTATAAGGCCAGTCTGAAAAGTTCCCAGATGTCTTTTACTCATGGCTGTGGTAGGTTGAGTCAAGGGATGAATATCAGGATTGTGTCCCAGGAAACACTAATATTGGGCTTCAATGATTTGTATAAAATGGACGGCCAAAGACAGGAGCCAGGATTAAAAAGGGTGTCAGAAAATGAGACAAGAGCTCCTGGGGAATGTTTCAGTGAGCAAAACTGTCTTATCTTGGCCAAGACAACATGGGTAGCTCATTTTACTTTGCATACAGTTGTTTGAGGTAGATGTTATTCTCCCCATTGTGAAGGACAGAAAGCTGAGACTTGGAGAGTTTCTTGCCAAAGTCACAAAGCTAGTAAGTGTTAGAGTCAAGATTAGACCCCAAGTCTTTTGACTCCAAACACGGTCAGCATGCTGTCTTTTAGAAAAGTCCATCTATATTTGCCATGTGTGGTAATCATGCAGTTAAACATGCAATCCTAGGACTGGACAGGTGTCACTGAATATCAGGTCCAACTCTAAATACATTGATTTCCTTTGCCACAATGTTACTTAAATCATGTGTTGAAGAGGGGACTCAGGAACTTCTGTGGGGACAGAGGAGGATGGCACAAGTCACCTGCTGTCTGTACTCAACTCCCAATCCTTTTTCCATCATCCCTTCAGTCAGAGCTGCTCCATTTCTATGGGTTGAGATCAGGTGTTTGAAAAAGGTTTCAACAATTTCTCTACTTCTAGATGATCCCAATTCTGGTTCAACACCTTGCATGAGAGGGAACTCACAAGATAGGTGGACTCCAGAATCCTCTAGAGCTAGCAGGTGAAGATGTCTGGGTGGTACCCATGAAACTGTCTTCTGGTTGGAAGAGCCCTGAAACACCAACAGAATTCTGATGATCTGAAGCTAACACAACCATAGAGATTAACAGTTGCCTTAGAATTTCCTCACATTAATTTGTTCACTTGAAAATATTTAAATTAGAACTACCATATATCTAGTCCAGCAATCTGGCTTTTACAGAGGCCGCAGGAGATACTATTGTAGGACAAACAGGAAGTCTCTCTGACGTTACCCTCAAAAGACCAAAGAATGGCACCCCCAAATCACAGCTAGTTATCTGAGAAGCACTGACTTTTCTAAGCTGTTTTAATAATGATGCTACTTAGGGATCTTTCTTCCCGGCAACATTGTCAGTTTGGCTCAAATGAACTCTTATAAAAATCAAAAACAAATAGCGATTCTATTTATGTTCTTGGCTGTCATCACCTCTTGACATAACAAGTTCAGTAAGTTGCCACCACCTATGCATTTCCTTTTCCCTGTCCTATATTTACCTCTCGCACTTTCTGAGGGTAACCCCTAGGTGTTGTGTGTTGGTAGACAAGCTCAACCTGATGTGGCTGAAGTACCAGTTGAACAAATCATTCTTGAACTGACAGGCCTGACAAATGGTGTCATTACAAGTGCACATGGGCTCAGGTTTTCAGTCTCTTAAAAACACTTCCTCTCATTAATGTTCTGAAGTCTTGGGCAGGCAGAGTTGTTTTTCTATTCCTTAAACAGCTGAGCAGCTGGAGTAAGGCTGCTGATTGTTTTCCCTCTTTTACCCGATTCCTTCACGTAACTTCACCTTTGTCATCCTAGCCAATCCTACATACATTTAGAGAAACGCAAACAATTGATTATCTTTCGATATTCTGAAGCTAGAAAATCTCATTCTGACCATCTCTGTACAATCTCTGGTAATCTAGAACCATCTATTACCATCTCTGGTAATTCTAGAACCTCTTTCATGCCTTCTAAAATTATATACTATAGATGCCCCTCAGTTAATGGGCATTACAAGGGAATAGGGTATAGTTCTGGATAACAGAGCTCAGATAACTAAGAATATAACTCTTTAAACTCCAAAGAGTTTTAAAATTTGTAACCATTTGCAAGCCAAGTTTCCCCATGTAGATAACACAGGCATGAGGTTTAAAATGTGGCTTCACAGACTATAACAAATGATAATATCTTTTGTTTTTTTTCCCCTTCTTCTGCCTTCCCCACCCAATCCCCCCCTCCCTCCTCTGGTTCAATCTGTTGTTTCTCAGTCTAGTTTTGTGGACACAGCTCCCAGGCCCATGCTGGTATTATGAACTTTGTGCTCTCCCCAGGGAGAGCTGTTGTTCACAATCTTAGCAGTAGAGGGTGCAGCTCACTGGCCGATGTGGGAATTGAACTGACAACCTCAGCATTAGGAGGAGCACAGTGCTCCAACCACCTGAACCACTGGGCCAGCTCAAATGATATTTCTTTGTGCTGGCCTCGTCTGCTAGTGTGGACTGTGGTGACCACAAAGATGAGCTGCTTAGACATCTTGCCATGGGAGCATGACTCTCTGACAGCTCCAACTGCTGCCCCTCTGTATCTACTGTCACATATGTACCATGACCATGTTTCCCTTGGTTTGCTCCCTGCCAATGACTGAGCATGATGCAGTTCCCGAGCCTGGCAGGGCATGGGACTCCCCAACCAGGAGATGTTGGCTCAAGGACTCCCCATCAGCCTGTCTGAAACTCTCTGAGAACGGGCCTAAAGTCTGAGACTCTTCCTACTTACTCCTCTTTCACAGGGGTCAGACATCTCTGTCTTCCCTGACTTCCTCTTTTTTTCCTTCGCAGGCATGGCCCTCAATCAGTTCTTTGCACATCTAATCCTGATGTGATGTCTGCTTCTTGGAGCACCTGAACTAACACAAGACCCTGTAACATGCTCTCCTTTAGAGTCTGCTGTTTTGAGGAAGTGTCTCACATGTGTTCATGAACATGGGCTACACAACCCCCATTCTCTTCCTCCTTTCCTACTCTAGCCCAGGCTTCCCAGAGACATGCCTGTACCCCAGTCTTTGATGTTCCCAAAGCCTAATGAATTCCCCCATTGCTGCTGCCCCCTCTTCTGTAGGTGGGGCCCCTGACACCTACTTCCTCCTCATGCCATGGAAGCCATGACACACCAGAACCCTGTGCTGATCTGAGATCATGCCGACTGCAGACAGATACATCCAGGCCTATCTGCTCTGATGCATGCCTTACTTTTGCTCATTACAAATGTTCCTGTGCAGAGCTGCCTGGTCCTCCCATTGTCACATTTCACCTTCTGTGAGAAGAGGTATTCCATTTTACCCACAGTATTCTTCCCTTTTAACTCAATCCTCAGCTAAAGGACCAGCTTGGTAATAGATGTGCTGTGTATAAAAATGTGCTTCCTTTCTGACACTGGAAGAGCCTGACTTTCTTATCTCTTTAGATGAATGCTTTCCTACAAGACTTCTTACTCCTTAATACTTTATTAAAAGAATCTTCTTGTGGGTCTCTCAAACATATCTAAATTCCATAGTGATTATAGCAAAGGCCCAAACTGGGTGCATCATATTTTGGGTTGCTCTAGTTGGGGTTTTGTGAATTCATTTCTTTGTATGTTTGGTATGTCTGTGTGTGTGTATGTGTGTATGTTTGTGTGGTGTGTTGCAGAACTTGTGTAAAACTTGCTTGTATATCTTCTGCCTAATGACATCCCCTTATCTGTCACTTTGATGACAAAGTGTCTGTCTCTCACTGATTCCATTACCTTCTCTGCTGCTTCAGCTGTCTGCCTTTATCTCCTTGTGCTCCCTTATTATTACCAATATGTCCACTTGACTATTTTTTGTCACTGCATATTTCAAATCTTTTTTTGGATACTTCTAGAGCCAACGTTGTAGTAAAATGTAAAGAGTTACAGATGAGTACAGTAAAAACAGGTTTATAATACTTTGTAGATGATACCCAAATTAGGGAAGAAGGAAACTGAATTAATCTAGGGTTTACCCAGAGAAGAATGATAGAAACTACTCTGAGGAGGCTTGGTAGATTTCCAGGTAAAATAATGGACACAGTTATGAAATTTTTTGACTGATAAATGATCACACACGAAAAATAGACATATACATTATAGCAGACACTGTCAATTCTCCACCAGACCCTGCTGGACCACTTTACTGTTTCTGCCTGCCCTTTACTTGGTTTTGGTAAGCTTTTACCTCTAACAGCTTGCAATTATGGTTTTTGTTTGGAATAATATACTCAAGTTACTGGAACACTTTGCTTGCACATGCAGAGAGAGAGGTAACTTGGATATTACATCTCCCCAGGCAACGCTTATCCCATGATTAACTGGTTTGGGAGAATAAAGCCCAGCTCCCTTGCCTCAGGTGAAGACAAATGTGAGGCACAATTCTTAATCTAGAACTTCCCTGATCATATTGAAACATCATCCCTCCAAGAAACTTTGCTGTCATCCCACCCCTATTTGGCTTCTTCCATTTCCTCACTCTCTTTCTGGCCTCTTCTGGGAACATTTCTTAAATAAATGACTTACACATGAGTTCTCATCTCAGACTCTGCTTTTGGAGAACCCAGTTGTACTAGGTTGAATAACATCCTGAAAAAAATTGTGTATGCCTGGGACCTTATTCGCAGATATAATCAAGTTAAGATGAGGTACACTAGATTAGAGTGAGCCTTAAATCCAAAATAACTGATGTCCTTATAAACAGAGGGAAAAAATGGACATAGAGACATGGACAAACAGGGAAAAAGATTATGTGAAGATCAAGGCAGAGACTGGAGTGGTGCATCTACAAGCGAAGGAATGCCGTGGATTGCTGAAAATCACCAGAAGCAAGGAGAGAGGCATGGAGCAGATTCTCCCTCAGAGTCTCCAAAAGGGATTGAGCCTGCTAGCACCTTGATTTTGGACTTCTAACTCTGGGACTGGGAGAGAATAAATTTCTGTTTTTTTAAGCCACCTGGTTTGTGGCATTTTGTTACAGCATCCCTAGAAAGTTAATATACCAACCTAAGACACAAATAAAAAGATACAGGAAGTATATAACCTATAATCTATATTGTATCTTATATTTTACATGGGATCATGCAGCCTTAATATATATTTGCAAAAATTCATTTAGTGGAATAGCACTCTCAAATCAATAGCTAACATATCTAATGAAACAAACTTAGAGACAATCTAATTAGAACTCAGGAAGAATACAAAAATGTCCAAGATTACTTTTAACATTGCTCTGTATAGTGGATAGTCTACCTAATGCAATAAGAAGACAAAGAAATGAGGTGTAAATATTGAGCAAGATGAGATAAATTAATCACTACCAGCACATGTTGGTTATTTGAAAAACCCCAGGAAATTAATGGAACAGTATTGAGAACTCGGAAATATAAAATAACTTACTCATAGACTTAGATAAATTTTCAAAAACTTGTGTAAACAGAGATTTATGACATGTTTCTACATTAAAACTTAGTATTAGAAGTTATAAATTCTCAAATTAATATATACATTTAATGAAATTCCCACTAAAATTTCAGTGGGATTGTTTTAGGGGAGATGTAATTTAAAAATTCTAAAATTCACCCAAAAGAACAAAGACATGAGAAGAACCAAAAACTTTTTTGGGGAAAAAAACCCAACAAACTAATGAGATTTTTTTCTCACCAGATATTAAAATATATTATAAAATTATAGTAATTGACTTTACCCAGTAAATTACATAGTCTGGTCCAGAATATACACAAGGAAAGAACAGAATGGAAAGTTTAGAAGCAGACCGAAGTATTTATATAATCATTCAGAGTGATGATAATGGTGATTGTTCAGTTTATTATGAAAATATTACTCAATAAATGATACTGGGAATGAAAGAATAACTCACCCCAAAGTTGAACAGATTCCATTTTAACAAATGTTTTTAAAAAGAACTTCAGTTTTCCAGCAATAATGGACTAGGCACTTCAGATCACCCCTCCTACTGAAAACAATTAGAAAATCTGAACAAAGTTTAAAATGCTTCTGCTTGAAGGCATCTGAGAGATAAAAAGGCAGTGAAGAATGGCATGGCCAAGATCTAAAAGAAGAAAACTCAGGAGCATAAGCCCAACATTTGGAAATTCTTTACTCCTAGAGGTGTTAGCATATTCCAAAATAGGTGGCTGAGAAGCTGTAGAAAACAGCATTTTTTTTTTGAGAACCTTGAGGAGCTAAGGAAAGAAAATTTGGAGAACAAAGATAATTGAAAACGGAAGCCCCTAGTAAACTATTAATACATTGGTTTTGGATACTGAAGGTATACTCGGACAGTGAGTGTGGAAGTAAATGAGCCTTCATAGTGAACACAGCTTCCAATCATCTCTAACCCTGAAATTGGGTTATGTTGATCCTGGATTGTTAGAATTCTATGCTATCTCCTACAAGCAAATATACATCCTCTCTGAGGGAAGATAGCATATTTGTAGGCCTTAAATCAATCTATAATTCTGTATATACTATGTATAAAGTGCAACAAAAAATAACCAAGAACACAGTGAGTCCAGATAATATTGCTAAATTCCATGAAAAACATGAGATAATAGAAGCAGATGCAGAAGAGTTACAGAAAGTGGAGTTACGACAGATTTCAAAATATGTGTGCTTTGTATATCTAAGGATATAAAATACAAGAGTGAAAATTTTGTAGAAAAGTAGAAATTATAAAAAACACTTACCAAAGGGGAATTCTAAAATTGAAAACTAAAATGAAAAAAATTAAGAACTTAATGGATTAGTTTAACCGTAATTTAGATACAGTTGAAGAGAGTGAACTGAAAGCTATCTAAGAATAAAGCACAATGGGAAAAATAAAGCACAAAGAGGGAAAAACGATTTAAAAAAAACACAGAAAAGACCATTAAAAACAGAATATATTATGAAAAGTTCTAAAAATATGTATAATTGGAGTTTCAAAAGGAGAAGGGAAGTTTAAATGGGGCAGAAGCAATAATTGAAGAGATACTAGCTGAGAATTTTCCAAAACTGATGAAAGACATCAAGCCACAAAATTGAGAAGCACTATAAATCCAAAGCAAGATAAAGAAGATGAAAATTATCATAATAAAACTTTTCAAAGCTAAAAACTAAAAGAAAAACTAAAAGTAGCCATGACAGATTATCTTTTAAGGCACAACAAAATGTCAGCCAACTTCTTAACCAAAACAATGGCTAGACAATGCTGAAAGAAAGTAATTGTCAGCCTAGAATTCTAAATGTAGCCAAGCAGAAGTAAGAGATATGTTGTGTTACTATCAGACCAACACTAAAGGGATTCTGTAGGGTGTCCTTCACACAGTACGAAAATTATTCATAATGATGGTCATAGAGGCACAAAGGAGTAAAGAGTACAAAAAAGGTAAATATGAGTCTAATTTTAATGACTATTGACTGTATAAAACAATAATATTAATGTATCAGGGTGTAATATATAGAGAGAATCAAACAAGAAGCATGACACAAGTTATGAGCGGGTAAATAGAGTTAAAATGGTCTAAGGTTCTTGCATTAGAGTTCTTGGAATAGAATAACAATGCCAATCAATATTTAACTTCGATAAGTGAAGGATGCGTATTGTAACCATAGGGTAAGCACAAACAGAAGAGTAAAATTATATAAAACTACCAACCTAATGGAAAAGGAAATGAAATAACAAAATATACTAAGTCCAAAACGGGCAAGAAAGGAGAAGAAAGGAATATAGACCAGGAAGGTAAAGAGGAAGCAAATAATAAAATGTCAAATTAAATCAGTAATTACATTTAATATAAGTGAACTAAAGGCTCCAATTAAAAACAAAGTTTATCAGGCAGGATTAAAAAATATAACTATATGGTGCTTATAGAAGACTCATCTAAAGTATAAAAATATGGAAATGGAATGAAAAGGAAAGTTGAAGTAAGTATATTAATATCACACAAAGTAGATTTTTCAGGCAAAAGGTATTACTAGAGATAAAGAGGGATAATTCATAATAATAAAATGTTTGATTTACTGGGAAGATTTTGCATTTTTAAGATTGTGTGTCTTTAATAACATAAATGCAAAACATACAAAGCAAAAATTGAAAGAACATTTTAAAAATTTCTAATCTGTTGCAGATTAATACTTCCATAAAGCTACAATAAAAAAGGTTAGTAAAACAATAAATTCAAAAAACACACAAAATACAAGTCCACTGATCACATGCACGGATGTTGCAGCAATGCCAAGTTGTTATAAAAGTTGCTAAATTCTTATTTCAGTTTCCTAAGTATGTGCTAATGGGTAGCTAACAAACAGTTTGCAGAGCAGCACTGGCCAGTAGACCACATTTTGAGGAGCACTGAAACAGAAAAAGCCACAATCATTTTAGGAGATATTAACACATTTCCCTAGATATCTAATAGAAGCAAGGGGGCGGGGGAATAAAAACTTGAACAAGGTGATTAATAAATTTAATCTAATTGACATACAAGGTCGGACAATTAATAATGTAAACTTTCCACTGTGTAAGCACATATAGAACATTGCACCCAATTAACTGCAGATAGGTACTATTTTTAAACACATGTAGAATAGAAACAAAAATTGTCCACATGCGTATGTTATAGGATGGAAGTCATATCAAATCTGGCCTTTGAGATGGAATTAGGCTAGAAATCTTTTTCCTTTTTTTTTTTAGTTAACTTGAAATTCTCTACATGTTTGGAAGTGTTAAAATATAAATCTACATAATTCATCAATTAGAGAAGAAATCTCAATGAAAATCAGGAAATATTTTGAATAGTAAAAAAGTAGCATATACCAAAACTTCTGTGATACAGCTAAAACCATGCTTAAAGAACAACAGATAGCCTTATATATACATATTAGAAAAAAAGAAAGGTTAAATATCAATACTCTCAGTATCCATTTCAAAAAGTGGTTAAGTATGGTAAATTAAACCCAAAGAAAGCATAAAGAAAGACATGTTAGCAGAAAAGTTAAATGTAAAATAAAAAATGAAGAAACCACAAAGTACTAAAAAGAAAATGTAAATGAGTATGTTTTTAAATGTAGGAGTGCAAATGACCTTTCTAAGTATAGTACCAACTATGAGAAGAAAAGATAGATCAAGTTAACTTTTACTTTTTTAAAAAAAATCTGTCAAAATCACTACAAACTACATTAAAAGAAAAGTGACCACATAGGCAAACTATTTGCAAATTATATGACAGAGTCGATATCATTTTTATGTAATACATAAAAGGAAAATATTATAATATAAAAAATAGCCATAGGACATGTACTGGCACTTGACAAAAGAAAATACATAAATGGTCCTTAAACATTAGTGTACCTAATCTTGTTAATAATTAGAGAAATGCCTGCTCTCACTAATAGAGAATTTTAAAATATGATTTTCATTTTCATGCTTACAAAGATAAAAACAATAACAATAATTAGTGATGATGGACTAAACGTGGGGAATAGAAAGAAGTGCAATATTTTTCTGGAGGGAAATTAACAATAGGTACCAAAAGACTTAACTGCATACCACTTAACTCAGAAAATCAATTTCTTAGAATTGGCTTTGAGAAATAATCACGTATGTGTGCAAAATTTTATTTACATGTTTGTTTATTATAGCACTATTTTATAATAGCAAAAGAAAGTTGTAAACACAGAAAATTAGAAAATTACCTTAAAAAACGTAGTACCCACACTAGAGTGGAGTAATGCAATTCAACCATGAAAAATGATAACATAGGAAACTATTTAACAAAAAGAAAAGTTACGCATGCTATATTGGTAACAGAATGAAGCAGATTGCAAAACATTATAATCTCATTTTTTATATGTAATTAGGATAGACAACAATTTTTTTTTAGTTTTTGGACATATTTTGCATTTTGTTTACATTTACTGATCTATGTTTTCTAAAATGTTTAAAGCAAACACACTACTTTAAATCAGAAAAATGGTATTTTAAAAAATCTCTTTTGCTTTCAACATTTCACCTTCACTTTTGAATTTCAAATGAAATGCATAATAAACATGCACACAATTCATTTATCACTGACAATGCCCTCTTTCTGTAGAGTTCATTTGTTCATATATTGAACTTGACACAGGAGTTGAAAGAGAGTACTGAACTTGTTTTTAACGCATTTGGAGAAGCAGTTTCTTTATTTCATTTTTTTTTATCAAGATATATGGTTTCCTGTAGGAAATTGAACATTATTTCCAAGGCACCGAATTTCTTATAAAGATAATCCATTCACTCATGCTTATTTATTAAGAGTACCTGTGTGCCTGGCACTGTGCTGAGAACATAGGTGTGGACTAGACCAATTATCCCTGCACCCGTGGTCTCACAGCCCAGAGTCACTTCCATCAGTTATACTAATATCTCAGCAAACCACCACTCAGGCCACAGCACGACCACTTTTCAAATGGAGGTCACTCCTCCAAAATTCCAGAGCTCTTTACTGCACATTTATGCCCCAGAAATGAATTTATTAACTTGAGCTTGTCAGTAGCCCTTCAAAATTGAGAATGTAACTCTCTTAATGAAAAGTGAAATATCAGTTTTTTTCTCCACTATTTCTGGAACTAAATTAAAAAAAAATAAGTCTTGTTTTAAAACAGCTAACCTTAAAGTAATAACGATAATAATAATAATAATAATAATAACAATAATAATAAATCTGCCAACAATCTCTTACCCTAAACTATGTGAAGAGGACGGAAGCAAGACAAATGACAACACTGTTACAAAGAGTGCATTTCTGAAGAAAACCGTTTAAGTGCTGGCTGATAGACAATGCAAATACAAATTTATTTCCAAACAATGACTCAGCATGATGACAGACATAACATGGGCCTGGGAATGAATGAGGAGAGTGACACGAAGTCGTAATGCAGCATGATAATAACGAATGTTTATACATCCAGTTTTCTCTCAATTTGTTTCCTGCTCAGAGAGCACAAATGCCAAATTGTCCCAAACCAGATGCCTGTGGCAGCTCCAGGTGTAGGTGCAGCTGAGTCAGCAGATTTTGGTGAAAGCATTTAGACACAGAAACTGAGGCTGCCACCGAAGTGAGGATGGCCTGACCTGGCTTAAGACTAACAGGTTTTGGACAGATGAGATGGGGATTGTTTCATCTGCTGCTGTGTAGCACAACTCGTGGCTTAAGGCAAATACAGTATTTATTATTTTTCCATGAGTCTGAGGGTTGAACAGGCTAAGCTGGATAGCTTTTTTTGTTTTGTTTCACCTGCAGTCACATGGCTGCATTCCACTGGGAACTTGGCTTGGACTGGCATCCAAGGTGGCATCTCATCTCTCCAGATCTCTCTTGATATTTAGTAGTCTGGTCCCAGCAAGTTTACAGTACGACAGATGACTTCCGGAGTGTAAGCCTCCATGTGTCGACACCAATGGAGTCTCTGCTTGCTTCATGTTTGCTAATGTCCCATTGGCCAAAGCAAGTCACATGACCCATCCCTGGGTGGATGTAGGAGGGGATGCAGACGCTGTGACTGTTTTGAGGTGTGGTTCATTGGGGGCCAGCAATCAAACAGTCTACCACAGGGCTGAAGACCAGGACACGGGGTGATAGGAATGTGTGAAGGAGGATGCCGTAGGAGCTCAGAGGGCATGAGCAGAGGCCATGACAGGAACGTGGTCACCACCTAAAACAGTGGAGGAGGGGGTGAGGACAAGGAGAGCAAGCTGAAGAAATCAACAAAGGAGCTGTGGCTGGTTAAATAGATATGGTCTAGGGACGGCCAGATGGCTCAGTTGGTTAGAGCGTGAGCTCTTAACAACAGGGTTGTCAGTTTGATTCCTACAAGGGCCAGGGAGCTGCACCCTCCACAACTGATAGATTGAAGACAACAAACTGCCGCGGAGCTGCCGGAGGGACAGCCGGATGGCTCAGTTAGTTAGAGCGCGAGCTCTTAACAACAAGGTTGCCGGTTCAATTCCCACACGGATGGTGGGCTGCACCACCTGCAAATAAAGATTGAAAACGGCGACTGGACTTGGAGCTGAGCTGCTTCCTCCACAACTAGATTGAAGGACAACGACTTGGAGCTGATGGGCCCTGTGAAACACACTGTCCCTCAATATTCCCCAATAAAAAAATTAAAAAACAAAAGATACCATCTATAGCATAGTCAGGAAAGCATAACAAAAATCAAAGAAATTAGGTAGGTCTCAAGGCAGAAGAAGCTAAGCAACAGATAAAAAAAATGCTGATTTCTCATCAAGAGGAGACGTGGGAAGAAAATACTTACAAATACATGTTGCATTACTTCTTTAAATGTGGGAGCTTGAATTTTCTGAGTAGTCCCTACATTGTTCTTTCTTGTTTTAAAGGGAAGATGGCCTGTGTTGGGTGGGTGGCTCCCTACAGCCCAGGTTGGATCCTGGCTACTTTCTCCCAACTTTACTGGTTCTCTGGCCCTCACTCCTCTGGACACTGGTCCCAAACATTTGCTCAGGTACTTCAACTTTGAAGATACATATTCAGTGTTGTTTAGGTCAATTCTATTTTCATATATATGATGTTTTAAACATTTGTAAAAAGTTGAATATAAGCAATTTGATCAGGAGTATAGTAAGAGGGGAGAAGTCTTACAGTGGTTTATAATTTTCTGATCTCATCTACTACACACGATTCTCTGAGCTCATCTTCTACTACGCTTCCCACCCCCACCCCGGTCACTCTGGTCATTCTGGCCAATGGTTCTATAGCAGGGCCTTATACGAGGTGTGATCAAAAACTATGGTGAATATTTAAATTAAAAACAATTTTATTATAGTAAAAGACACATTATCATCAATCCGCCTCAAAACACTCCCCTTTGCTTCAAAAACAGTTATCCCATCGTTCTTGCCACTTTCTGGTAGTTCTGGAAGTCCTCTTTCCTGAGTGTCTTTAGTTGCTCTGTCATGGCCGCCTCCACGTCCTGAATCGATTCAAAACATTTACCTTTTGTGGTTATTTTGACTTGGGGAAGAGCCAGAAGTTGCAGGGTGCCAGATCTGGTGAATAAAATGGATGAGGGCACACCGTAATACTTTTATTTGACAGAAATTGCCGTGCCAGAAGTGATGTGTGACACAGAGCATTGTCATGATGGAGGATGAAACCGCTTGCCCATTTCACGTTAATGCATTGTTTGCGATCCATGATTTACGTCACACTTTAAAACACACCTTCTCTCAATTGTAGCTTACACCTGACTGACTGCACCAAACAAATGGAAACTTGTCACACACTGTTACTAGGTTCGACACACCAGTTCACGTATTGAAGAGCCCTCCCTTTCCATTGGATGGCACTCGGCAGCAGCATTCACTGTATTTTTTTTTTTATCACACCTCACTTTTTTGATCATACATACGATATGGCTTCTGTTTAGAAATCTCTTCTATTGGTTATCTACATAGCTCCCTCATTTTTTCCCAGATGTTTGCTATGTTATCTCACTGATCATTTCCCTGAACATTTTCCTGACAATATTTTAAAATGCAACCTATCCTTTCCCGACGCAGCACTCTGTCCCTCTTCTCTCCTTTATTATTCTCTAGAATCCTATTGTCAGGTAACACACTATATATCTTCTTTTGTAGTCATTGTTGTTGTTCTGTGTCTGTCTGATTTATTTTGCATTTCCCCAAAATTCCCAGGTGATTCTAACATGCAGCCAGGCTGGCAAGGAGCAGCTTTAGAGTACAGGCTTCAGAGTTATCCAGACCTTGGTTCCAGCCCTGCCTCACAGCTGAGATGTGCCATGACCTGGGGCAGTTCTTTAACTTCCCTTAACCTCATTTGCAAAATGCAAGTCATAAAAGTCCTTCTCATCTCCTAGGTCATGTGTAAACACTGGGCTTAGCTCATAGTGCCTGGCACCCGTTAAGTGCTAAATAACCAACCAGGTTTCTGCAAACTGGGATTTCTTACTCGGTGATGGTTGTGCCAGTCCTGCTTAAGAGCAGTATTTGGAGCAAAGCAGGTCTGGCTGCAGTGACTGTCTCGCTTTCTTTTGGTGGAAATTGTTGAGATTAGGCAACAATACAAAGGGAAGCACCTAATTGTTCTTTTAGAGCCCAGTCTCCTTTGGTGCCAATAAACTCTTAATTGTTCCTTAGACCACACCAATTTCTTATAGTAACATGAAGAACATTGAAATTACAGTTGCGAAAGATCCCTGGATAGGTAACAGCAGCACGAGAAAATGAATTCTATGAAGCTCCTTTTGAAGTGTTGAATATAGGCATTGATTATATTTGAATTTTTGTTTGAAAGAAATATATCAAAAGCTTTTCTTTTTAAAACTTTCTAAGGGGGAGATTGCCCAGGGAAATAACCCCAGATTCTGGCACTGGGCACCTCCTTTCTTTATGGAAACTTCAGGTTTGTACCAAGAACATTTCTAGGATTTCTTGAAGCTATTTTGCTTCTTTTAGGGCCACTTCTCAGGGAGATTTATATTAAAGTGAATTCTCAGTAAAAACAATTTCTCTCTAGTTTATTCTTCCTGGAAAGATCTGGTAGCAATGAAGGAGAAAGGTATTTGTAAAAGAGCTTATTCATCACTCATTTAAAGCAGAAAAGTATTTATGGAGCTGTGATAACAGAGTATCTGAAGCTACAAACCCACACAATTGTCAGTTATAATTTAGAGTTGGAAAGGGAAAAAATTAAAAGTAACTCCAATGGGAAAGTGAAAGATGGGACCAGATTAAAAGTTGGAAAGCCTGGAGCAGAGAAAGTAGGGAAAAGGATGACATAGTTGTCCAGAGGAGTCATAACGAAGATGAAGAAGAGACCAGGCAGTCAGAAAAATGAGAACTTGGAAGAACAGAGGCACAGAAACCAAAGGTGAACAAGTACACAATAGACAGGCCATCAGTAGTGTGCCGTGTTTTGAAAATGTCAAGTGGCGTAAGCAATGGTGTAAAACATCAGATTTCAGAACAATGTTGAACTGGTCCTCACTAGTCTACTTGGAAAGCGGGCAGTCAGAAGTGTGGACCTTGTGCTTAAGAAGCTGCTGGTACCCAGTGGGCACCTGACAACTATTTGTTATTGCCGAATAATTCTTGGGTGTTTAAAAACAAAGTGGGTATTTTATTGTCACTAATGAAATGGCATGTTAGATAATCTGTCTGCCACCAAACTCTGCCACACACACATACCTACTTACACCCATTCTACGTAACCCAGTTGCTGAGCATAAACAAAGCTCTTTTGTGGTATATATCAGAAGTCGGTTTTTCTATGCACCAGCCCTGGAAGGGAATCCCTAAGCCTCTCTGTACACCTATTTAAGGCCTCTATGCCACTTGGGAACTTGATAATTCTTTAAAGAGTCAGTAAATGAACCGATGGCATGCTTCTAAATTTAGTCAGGAAAGAGTAAACAGATGTTATAGAATATATATGAGAGATCTAAAGACACATTTTGAAGGGTGTACTAACAAGATATTGGAGGCAGTGGGATTGTTTCAAAATAAAACAATTCTCCTTTGAAGTGAGACTACATCAAAGCAAGTTCATCTTACCTTTAAGAATTTGGACTTCTTGTCTGAGTAGAGTATAAATCTACATACCCAGTTGGACGGGTGACCATGGCATAATCTCCTCTTCCCATTTTGACCTAATTGTGGAGGTATGCCTTTTTACTAGGTGTGACTGTGTCGTTTGGTGCATCACCACACAAGGATTTGCCTGTCTCCCCACAAGAATGTGAACTTTTTGAGGGTAAAAACTTTTTCTCTAATCTCTGATTCCCTAGCATATTGCAGATTACCTGTGGTATGGGAGACATTAAAAGGAGACCTACTGAAGGATGGAGTAGAGAAAAGGGAGAAAGAGAAGGAGAATGGAAGGGAGTCCAATCAGACTCATGGAACTCATTCAGTTATTGAAACATTTGGGTTGCCTTCAGGTAGATTTCTGACTCCTGGAGTACCAGGGATAGTGAGGAATACATAAAATCTGGAAGCAGGAAACTTGGGTTTGTGTCTTAGCTCCACCACTTCATGCATGTACATCATTAGACGAGGCACTTAACATCCAACCCTCAGTATCAACTTCTGTAAATTGGGTATTATTATTTCTACCTTAAAAAAGTCTTCAGTGATTAAGTGAAATATGTGACACCATTCAACAAACTATTATATACTGTATTATTGTTTACTTATAATTATTATTATTCTGGAATCAGAGCCATCTTCAACTGAATGTTCTCATCTGTAGTTTATTTGACAAAACATTGTTCTTTGAGATAATATTTTGAAGGAGAGAAAAGGTCTGATCTTTCACTGATTTTTTTCTTATTTTCTGGATTTTCCTATTGTGTCTGCATTAATGGCTATCATTTTTAAAAACTACCTGGAGGAAACAGTAATTTAAAAGGTTGACTAGTGGTCTTTGGTCAAATCAGAAACACTTGAGAAGTTTAGACAATACAGTGTCCCAAGTCTCTATTCTGAGGGATTCAATTCAATTGTTCTACAGTGCAGATGGGACTCTGTATTTTGAAAAGGTGAGTCTGATGAGCAGCTATGAGGAAGCCTAGAGAGGCTTCTTTTTCCACTTAAAACATTTTCTGTTTAAAGAAGACCTTCAAGTGCAGGTCTAAGAATTTGTTTATGCCCCTCTTTTCTGGCTGATTGCCTGGAAAATACTATGAAGGCTCATGGCATTAGATTTTGTTATTTGAAACTAAAAATGTTATAGTAGAAATGCTAGCATAAGCGTGACATTCCTGTAACAAATTCACGGAAAGGTATTGAATCTAAAATAAAATTTGGACATTAAGAAGAGTGGGAGATGTGGAACTTAGAAGGGCTCTTAGAAAAAGCATTTTAGTCACTTCTGTTGCATTTCCTCAACTTTGGGAGGAAATGGCATAAGACATACCTGTATCTATTTCACAGGGATGTTTTGATCTGAAAATTAATATGAAAAACAAATGGTGCTTTGGTCTTCTTAGAAGCACTCATATACATCATCACCTGTTGGTTCAAGCAAGTATTTCTCTCTAGGACACTTTACATCACAAATCTTGTAAAAAAAAGAAAAAGAAAAAAAGATAGTCCCTTGAAATTCCCACACATGGCTGGTGGGAATGTAAATTGGTACAACCACTTTGGGAAACTACTTAGTAGTAGCTTGTAAAGCTGAACATTTGCATATCCTATTTCACTCCTACAAACACACAAACAGAAATCCAAACATATGTTTATAAAAAGACATGTACAAGAATGTTCATAGTTGCACTGATCATAATAGCTTAAAACTGTAAGCTTCACAATGACCATCCACCCACAGTAGAATGGATAAAAAAGTTGCAATATGTTCATACAACACAATACTATAAAGCAAAGAAAATGAATTATCTATTAGATTGGTGCAGAAGTAACTGCAGTTTAAAAGGTTAAAAAAAATTGCAAAAACTGCAATTACTTTGCACCAACCTATTACAATTACATGCAAAATGAGATGAATTTCACACACATAAGTTTAACTTTCAATTAAAAGTTGAAACCAACTCCAAGGACATTTATTTATAGAAGGACCCCCTTTCTTTTCAGCAATGCCAGGAAAAGTCCCCACTTTTCTCAACTGACGATTTTGGTGGTCTTTTGAGATACTTGACAAAAAAATGCCTGAAAAAAAGATGTGCCCATAAGGGGTACTTTACAAAAGCTATAGAGATAATTCAACTAAATGAAGAAGAATGCTATTATAGTTTCATATCCAGAGTAACTCTCTTTTCATCTCAAAACCTGCTTTGAACAGAGCTTTGAAGTGCTTAACTGGCTAGCTGAGTGAGGTGTTCAGAAACAAATGCAGGAAAAAACGATGTATTTCAAAGCATTTTTTAAAAGTATGGGTGTATTGCTGTGTATATATTTTTAAATTTTTCTTCTTAAAATGGCTTTATTTCTTCCAAAAAAAAAGCTGCATGCTTGTTTTTAAGTCAATTGCTACAGAACAGTGCAAAGCAGAAAACAATATATTAAATAAAAATCACCCCTGAAGCCACCTCCTAAGTAACTATTATTAGTGTTAAGTGTGATTATCATTCTAACAATTCTCTAGGCATGGATAGGAATTATTTTGTAAACATGGGTGCAAACTTAAACACAAAACAGATTACAAAGGAAAATTGTTTGGAAAGTCTCTATTCATATCTGTGGTAAAGGAGAGAGAGAAATTTGTGCTTTCGGAGACTGTAAAATAGCCTCTTTCTGGTCATTCCTTTGATGAGATGAGCACTCTGATAACAAAGTAGTTGGAATTTTAAGAAAAATAGTGCCTTTCTGGTCAAGTGTTGGTCTCAGAGGGAGGAGGCAGGACGGAAAGGAGAGAAACAGCCTCTAATTCCCTGTGGGACTTTCCGAAGGAAAGATAGAACCAAGAGGCAGACCATCCATCACAGAGCAAAGAAGGAAAAAGAAGGTATGACTCTGAATTACTGCCAAAACAATAAACTGCCGGGGGGGGGGAGGGGGCTGAGGAGATGAACAAACAGGAAGAGCAAGGAGACCGGGATAACGAAGCCTTAGAAGTTTAGAAAAGTGATCCTAGATCTGATCATAGGAAAGAAACAGAACAAAATGGTGTGTCGTTGGTCTACATACTCTTAATGAAATTATTTCAGTTTCTTTTATACCTTTTAAGAGGACATGTCTTGGAATCACAGATTAAATGTGCTAATTCTTACACTCTACCTGCTTACTACAAGTAAGCAGCTCACAAAAATAAAATTCTTATGTGGTGCATGGCTCCTCCAAGCAACATTTTCACAAGATTAGGATTAATTTAACTGAGGGGCGAGGAGTCCAGTGAGGCGCAAGCCTGACCTTTCTGGCGACCTAAGATTCTGCCCGCCTAAGATTCTGCCCATCTGCCCCAGATGACGAGCTTCTCACTCATTAATCTAAGGGAGTCAAGGACACTCTGTCATTTAGGAAGAAAAAGGATAGTTCTTACCTGCCCTGAAGCTTTTTCAAGTGTTAGGGCTTATCATTGTAGCCACTAGAACAGAAAGTCCCTAAAAGTTGGTAAATCTCTTCTTGGACCTCACTTCCCTATCAAAATCTGAAATTGATATCTGCCTTCAACACTATTTGCACTAGTTAATGATGGAGAGCAAAGTCAAGCCATCGCTTGACCACTGCTATGGAACATGTATGTGCCCTGCCCTGGTCCACGAGCTGCACATGTATTAGCCCATTTAGTGCTCATAACTCTGTAGGGCAAGCACTATTATTATCCCCATTTTCCAGATGAGGAAATGGAGGCAAAGAGAAGTTAAGCTACTTGCTCAAGGTTAGAGAGCTAGTGTGTGAGGCTCCAAAGTAGGTATTCTGAGCAAAGGGCCTGGGGCCAAAAACCTGACTCATGAAGATTGGGGGCAATTACAGTTAGGAATAGAGACCAAATTTCCTTAAAACAAAGCTAGTGTCCTTGCTATAAGCTCTCCAATTAGTTCAAGTGGCTTTTGAATCACAAAGTTACACCACCCCTCTGGCAATTTATTATATTGGGTGTTGGCCTGACCTTGTCCCACAGCAGGTACTTAGCTCCTATGCAGGAAGTGAAAGGTGTACATGTGCACGAGTGTGTGTATACTTGGGTGTGTGTGAATGTGGAGTGTGTATGTGTGTGTAAATAATGTGCATCTGAGTGTATGTGTATATGTGTGACTGTTGGTATGAATTTATGTAAGTGGAGTGATTGTTACTGCATGAGTGCATTTGTGATTGTGTGTGGGAGTGATGTATGTGTATCTGCATTTGTGACTGAGTGTAAGTGAACGTGTAAATCAGTGTACGAGTGAATGCATTGAGAGTGGATGTGTGGGGATGTGTGCGTGTGCAGAAGCTTGTATCTGAATGTGTGGATGTGCATACATATGCATGTATGTGTGTGTTTTCAAATGTGCATGCCTGTGAATGAGTGTGTGCATGTGTGTGTCTCTAAAGGAGCACATGTGCATATCTGAGTGACACAGGTAAGTGTGCTCGTGCATGAGGCATGTGTGTGAATGTGTGAGTATGTGTGCTGCTTACAACGTCCTTTACTGGCAGCTAGATCAAGTGACTCATGAGCTCTGCCGTCAGACAAGAAACTTGGAGGAAGCTGTCCAAGGACAGCTCTGGTCACAGAGAAGGGAGGACGCTGCTGTCAGGTAGAAGCCCAGCAAAACCACGGTGCCATGGTCCGCCTCACTCCCTGGCCCTCTGCATGTGAGTGCTGCCCCCTATCGGAGTTTTATGGGTTTTCCTTTTTCCTAGTGGAGTGAAGAGGGATGTGGTCATGGGCTAGAGAGGGAGTAGCACAGGCTTTTAGGAGTCAAACAGACTTAGGCTCATATTCCCTCTATGCCTCTGGACACTAAGGAATTGTGGGGAAGCTGCTTCACCCTTCTGTCCTTGGCTTCACCGTCCGATAAGAGATAGCAATTGTACCCAGCATCAAAGTTTATGGTGAAGATCAAAGGATACAATACATCCAAAAAACAAACAAACAAGCAACCATTAAGTGTAGCACTTTGCAAAACGTGTATGCTCAAGAAACTGTTCCACTGAACAATGAATAAAATAACCCCATATCTTTCTTCCAGTGTGCCACTTTGGGCCAAATCAATAGCTCTCACAAGTGAAGCCTGGCACTACGGAAGCTTTGCAGGAGCTTCTGGTCCATCTTAATTACACATTAGGGCACTTTGGAAGCCATTCACATGTGAGGCCCCAGGGTCAGAAAGAGTTAATATACCAGAACAGTGACAACACTTTTCACTGTCACCTGGGAAATCAGCCCTTTTCTTTCCAAGAGGAAAGTAGAAAAGTCCTTATTATGCAACAAACCCAATTAAACAGCTGAAAATTCTGACCAGAGTGAATTATGCTTCTTTAAAAATGAAAGTGTACACTTGTAAGTGTGAGCTGATTGCTTGACTTTTCAAGGACAAGAAAACGAAATAAAGAAAGGAACCTCTCAACAGGGAGGCCACCATGTCACTGAGGAGAACCAGTCAGAACAATGACTGAGTGGCTGGCTGAGGCCACCTGCCTTAGAGGCGGGAATTGAGTCAATAAAGGCACTAAACAAACAGTTGGGCTTTAGTGTTCTAAATCAGTTTGTACAGTGGTTAAAGCTTGTGGGCCGAGGAGCACTGAAAGCCTGCACACATCCTCTATTCAATCTGAGCCAATCTCCCGGGGCCAATGCTTTGTTTGCTCAGCGTCTTTCATTGCAAAATGGCCACCCCATTAGGGTCATAAGCTGAGCTGGGTGGGGCAGGCGATGGGGGCAGCGTCCACAGGTGTGTTGGCTCTTCTGCCTGCAGGAGAAAGTGTTGGTTGCATATTCCTCACAGAGAGGGGTTGAGGGTCCTATAACCCAAATAAAGCAAAAGCCTCAGGTGAAAAGAACAAAATGGAAGGAAAAAAGACATAAAACATTCCCTGTCAGAAATTATCTTGCAAAATAGCTGTTAAGATTCTTGCTCCAAGGTGGGAAAAGGACCTGAGAGGAAAGTGGGTGGTTTTCAGAGGTTCTGGATCATTCTAGAAAGCAGGGCCTCGGCTCTCAGCCAGCATGCTCCTTGGCCTTTCATCTGTATACTTAAAAATGCCGCCACTCTAGCAACACAGAGTCTTTTAGAATTTGGGCAGGTAAGAATTAAAGAATTTGGGGGATGTATATTATGTTCTCACATGTGATAAATGACACAATATTGTGTCAATGAATGAATCCTGTTTATGGAATTCACAAGAGGTAACTTTGTCACCGTGAAAAGCTGGGAATATTTTTGAGGGGGAAGAAGTGGGGCAGGATGGTTCCCGTAATAAATCCTAACTTTACAACATTTCACATTTTGGAGGCAGTAAGGGAGCGAAGAGCAGACCAATCTGGTATCAGAGGACACATGGTTTCCATTCAGGCACAAGGCACTATTTCAAACAGATGGGCTTTGTCTTTAGTGCCCTCCTATTTCCCATGGTACACCTGTCTCTCACCTCAGAACAGTGAGGTGGGTTTTTTGTGGCTGAGAAACAACTGGATCATGGGAAGTCAGAAGGTATCATCAACACCTCCTCACCCACACACCCCTGACAAAATTATCCAGGCCTGGCCTTTTCTAAATCTTCCTATGTTGCAAAATTTCTTCTTCCATCAAAATTCTCATTTCTTCCGTATAGTGGTTCTCAACTGGGGGTTGATTTTGCACCCAAGGGGATATTTGTCAATGTCTGGAGATATGTTTTATGATTCCAACTGGAGAATAGCAATCTCCTTTGGTTAGAGGTCAGAGATGTCACTAAACATCTTACAAGGCACAGCATAGCTCCACACATCAAAGAATTATCCAACCTAAAATGTCACCAAGACTGAGACTCAAAACTCCTGTGTTCATGTCCTGACATCACAGCCATATTATTGAAAAGCATCCATTTAAACTAATTCACAATATGGTTTAAATGGCTAGTAGTCCACATACACCCTTCCAGAGTTATTGACATTTAAAAGAACTTCTCACTTGTTAGTAAGACTTTAAATCATATGAAAAAGGAAGTGAAGATTTTTCTGGAGCTACAGTGTTGTGGGAGACCCTCCCGGCTATACCTTCAGGCTCATCAGGAAGGCAGCCACCTACGTGTTCTATGGGTAGAACGGCCAGCCCTGACCACTCATTCTGGCCAGAGCTAAAATGAGGTCCCAGGTGATGTTAATGGAGGCACAACACTGACTGACACACCATCCTGGGTCAGGTCACCATGTGACGGGAATGATTCTAAGTTAAAAGATTGAAGGGATAACAAAAGTTGGTGTGAAGAATGGATACACTAGCCCCTGATGCCTATTTCTGCATAGCCCTCAGCAAGCTGTGTGCAAGAATGCACTAAATGCATCTCTTAGGTCAGGGGTTCTCCATCCTGACTGCATGTTAGAATCCCTTGAGGAGTCTTAACAAATTCTGATGCCTAGGCTGACCCCAAGCCATTTGATTAGAACCCCTAGAAGTGAAATCATCAGTTCCATCAGTATTTTTTAAGTTAAATTTTAATTGAAGTATAACATACATATAAAGAATACAAATATCTCTAGCAATTCCACTTTGAGGAATAAGAAATGGGTAAAAGAATTGAAAGCAGGGTCTCAAAGAGATATTTGTACAACCATGTTCATAGCAGCATTATCTCCAATAGCCAAAAGTTAGAAGTAACCTAAGTTTTGATGGATGAATGGATTAAAAAAAATGTGGTATATCCTTACAATAGAATATTATTTAGCCTTAAAAAGAAAGGAAATTCTGACATATGCTACTACATAGGTGAACCTTGAGGACATTACACTAAGTAAAACAAGCCAGTTAGGAAAAGACAAATACTGTTAATAATTCCACTTATATGAGTTACCTAGAGTAGTCAACCATAGAGATAGAAAGTAAAATGATGGTTGTCAGGGGCTGAGGGGAGGGACAAATGGGGAGTTGTTTAATGAGTACAGAATTTCAGTTTTGCATGATGAAAAGAGTTCTGGAGGTTGGTTGCATAACAATGTGAATGTACTTAATATTACTGAACTATAGTTCTCTTAAAAATGGTTAATATGCTAAATTTTACATTATGTATATTTCACCACCATTTTTTAAAAAGTGCATATATCAAAAGAATGCAGGTGATGACTTTTTACAAAGCAAACACACTTGTATAACTAGCAGCCAGGCGAAGAGATTAAATGTTACCAGCACCCCACAACCCCTTTTATTCCCCCTTTATGTCTCTTCCGGTCACTAGGCCTATGCCAAGGGTAATGACATCCTGACTTCTAACACCAAACATAAGGGTACATTTTAATTAATCTGCAATCATCTATGGATAAATCATATTTTATTTAGCCATTCTTTATTCCTTTAATTGGACTTGGAAGATGCTTTTTAAAAAAATACATGAGGTGCTTTGAACATATATCTTTGTCCACATCTCTATTTTATTAGAACAGATTGATGCCTAGAGTTGGGATTTCCACGTCAAATAGTATGAAACTTTTAAAAGTTCTTGACTCTTATGGGTACCAGTATTTTTAGAGGTTTCCAGGGGATCACAAAGTGCAGCCACAATGGAGAATCACTGCCTTGGTTTATGGAGTGCTTCTGATTCATTCCTAAAGAATACATCTCGAACCACCACTGACATTTGCTTGGACTTGATCCCAATTGAAATTCTTTATGGATTCAAAGGATACCGTTGTGGCAGTTGGGATGTCTTTGGCTTCAAGAAAGTTTTGCCAATTGGACATCATTTTAACAACATTTCCTGTTCTCCCCAAACAAGAAATCCCAGGTAGATAGGTAAACAAAGAATCTGGAGTTAGGAAGGGAAAAAAAGCAAACAATATGTATAAAGCATCCCCTTTTAAATCCTTTTTAGGACAACATGTACATCTAGACAGAGAGAAGGGGGTATCAAGCAATGGGAGGGGAGCTAAATATGTCTTAGTCCAGATACCTGACTAAGTACTTAGAATTTATTATTTTATTTAACTTGATACCAAAAATATGGAATAGGTATTACTGTCTCTGTTTCACATGAGAGCCAAGTCGGAGATTTAAAAGACGCATCCCAATGTGTCCAGGATCATTACAGCTAGCCAGCAAGGGCCAGGGATCAACATAGTGTCAATCCTGGTGACTAGGGCGCTTACCCTGCCCGGGTCAGTTTTGAGATACTTGCATTAAATGATCTCAAAGATTTATTTCAGATTTAGCCATTGATCTGAGTGTCATTTTCAGCAGTTTTGTATTAATGGTCTACTGGAAGCAGGACCCAAGAATAGATCTGAAACCAATAACATTGGCTATAGTTTTAGGAGCTAGTTGTGATTAAGGACAGTTTAGCAAAAGCATTGATAGTTAGTCTATTAAGGCAGACTATAGGCCTTGGCATCCAAAGCCCCATCATTGTGTGGCCCTCCCTGGATTCCAAGCTCCCTAGAGTCCCAAAGACTTCTCGGTGGGTTAGGCTGGCATAAAATTCAAATTGCCATTACCTCGCTTCATGAAGAATAGTCAAGGCTGGTCATGGCCCTTTGGAGCTCAGAGCCTTTTTAAGAGCATTTCTTTCCTCTTGTCACTTCTCAGACATAGATTACACCTGTTTCTTCTTGTTCTGTAGCACCAACAAAGTCTTGTGTGTGTCCAACCAGGAATTGGAGGTACCTTGTAGCTTAATAAAGATGAGCTTAGTCGACATGACTTCAAAGGAGCTGCATTTTCCCAGTCTGTTAACAGCATTTTTACTAACATTAAAATGCCATATGAGGGGTGGCCAGGTCGCTCAGTGGTTAGAGTGCAATGCTCATAACACCAAGGTCGCTGGTTCAAGTCCCACATGGGCCAGTGAGCTGCACCCTCCACAGCTAGACTGAAAACAACGACTTGACTTGGAGCTGAGCTGCGCCCCCCACACAACTAGACTCCACAACTAGACTGAAAAAAAAAAAGACTTGACATGGAGTTGATGGGTCCTGGAAAAACATACTGTTCCCCAATATTCCCCAATTTAAAAAAAAAAAAAGCCATATGAGAAGAGCAAATTAATATTGCCATGAAAACTCCAGAATTTTCTGACATTTTAGAATTGACATTTTCACTCTTAACCTTTCCTCAACAAGGTGTTTAGTATTTAATAAATTCTGGGATTAGGAGCTTTCTTCTCCAGAGAGCAATATTAGCTGTAGTCTGCAAAGATGGCAGTTGCCTAAATGTTGAAATAACATAGAACATCCAGAACAAATTTCATTAAATACTACCTATTCTTCACACTTCCTATAGCAATTAGCCCAGACACTTCTCCATATATAGTCACACAGAAATAAAAATTAAAAAAAAAAATCTTCAGACATTTCTGAAGTGGGAATTTTATGTGACTTTTTTTTTCAGTATTCACAATTTTAAAAGTGAATAAAATTGATGTGACCAGAAATATGAATTGGGGATTTGAAAAAAAAAAGACAGTTTAACTAATTGAGAAACTGGATATTAGTCTTGAAAGGAGAAAAAGAAATTATTTCATTCTTGTGGAGACAAGAATTTTTAAAACTATATATTTCTGGGTAGTATTTTGTCTATGTCATTTTGCTAAATGGATTCAATTCATCACCCTCTCTGTTTGGTTCAGATAATGTCAGCTGAAATGGAAGGAGCACACTTAGGCTTCAAATCAGCAGAGGTAAGAATGGTGAGGACAAACTACCTAACACATATTTAGCCCAGATTTTTCAACATTTCTCTTTAAGCAGCAGATATTCCATCTACACGATACAAATTCACCAAAGGTGATGATGCTTGTGTCATTCATAATGGGTTCTATTTACACATTCTGCTAGGATAGATTAAACACATGAAAGTCAAATAGAGAATCAACGATACAGCTTGGTAACATGATCAGCCCATTAAAAAGAGCTAAACAAATCTTTCCTTCTATATCTGTTCTGATTAAGGTTTTCTTTTACCTTTTAAAGTAAAATTTAGTTATTTATTTAATTTCCTATTTTTTAAATTGATTTTTAGACACAGAAGAACTAAAAGTGATCATTAATATTTAAAAAATCATATGGTTTCATAAAAAAAGGGGTTTATTATCGCTGTAGGATGCCTGCTGGCATCTTTTTAGTTCTTGTGACAGACCAGGGCTGCATATAGAAGAGTGCTTCCCTTCTCCCAAAACAGTTGGATAGAAAGTGAAAGGAATATTTAATAAATTCAATTCTGCTTAGCCTGTAAGGGTCAGCCAACCTGCTGGTTTGTGCTCTCTACAACTGTCCTGTCAATTTTGTCCCTGTGTTGGTTTTTGTTCCTGAAGTGTGACCAGCTAAATCATGACTGAAGGGATGTCAGCTCAGCTTTAACGAGGCCAGCCACCCCTCATCTCCTAGCAGGATCTGGTCTCAGTTCTCACGGCTTCAGTGAGTGGTGTGCTGGTAAATATTTAACAATAGGCGCTCCAAAAATAAAAACTTTGTATTTCTTAATTCCCTTAGTGTAAATAAGCCCACAATAGCCGATTTCAAATTATCGGTATGAGGTCACTGAACACTGAATTGGGAAGAGGTGTGCATAATAAGTTCTAGAAAGCTGGCATGAGCTGGCTCCAGCACACCTCTGGTTTTAGCCCTGGACACTAGCTCCCTGGTGACTGTACTGGAGTTGCACACCTTCTCTTCCTGGTGAGCAGGGAGGTGGGGGGGCAGGCCCACTGCTCACTTGCCCAATCAGGGAAGTGCCCGAGACAGATGGCAAATATCATGGGCTGTCTTATTTTGCAACCTTAATGACTCTTCTGTCTTACTCCTTCCCCAGAGAAAATAAGAAACCAGCATTATGGAAAATGTAGCCTATGAGTGCCTTTAGCACTGTAATTCTGTCCACTATGTTACCATTGCTGAAATCATTACCCAAAGCATCATTGAAAGGTTAAATTGATAGAAATTACATAGAATTCCGACAGAATGGGTGGTGGCTGGATGGTTCAATTGGTTAGAGCACAAGCTCTTAACAACAGGGTTGCCAGTTCAGTTCCCACCTGGGCCAGTGAGCTGCACCCTCCACAACTAGATGAAGACAACGAGCTGCTGCTGAGCTGCTGGAGGCGCAGCCAGATGGCTTAGCTGGTTAGAGCGCGAGCTCTCAATAACAAGGTTGCCGGTTCAATTCCCACATGGGATGGTGGGCTACGCCCCCTGCAACTCAAGATTGAAAACGGCGACTGGACTTGGAGCTGAGCTGCGCCCTCCACAACTAGACTGAAGGACAACGACTTGGAGCTGATGGGCCCTGGAGAAACACACTGTTCCCCAATGTTCCCCAATTGAAAAAAATGATGTAGTTTAATAATGAACAAGAAAGGTCTTTTTTTAAAAAAAAAAAAGAATTCAGACAGAATGGGAACTGGCTTGTCCATTTTGATCTAAATTAATAAATAAGGATGATTAAATTATCACCGAAAATAAAACAAAATGTGGAGTTTTACCAAATGTCAAGCAGAGCAGAGGAAAAGGTGTTGATAAATTAGAAATAAAGAACTTTACCTTCAAATCTCATCTCAAATCTACAGGTGGAATGTAGATTAAGAAGAGCCTGTACATCATATATTCATGTTTTCCACCTAAATTATAGCCAAATAATAAATACACCTTTTTTCATCAGTAAAAGATGCATTTATGCTGCTTTGAATGGGTGAATTTTCTCTAACTTATTTGGAAGAACAAATTGTGAAATAAATCTTTATTGTGCTTTCACAGTGTTCAAGTATTGTGGAGATATGACTTTAAAGTAGTTTGCCTAATTTCTTAACAGATATATCAGGACTCACTCTCCAAGATTGCTGATCCGATCAAAAGAGTGAACTTAGAAGCATCTAAGCAATTTTGTGATGTTTATGTGTTAAAAGGTATGTTTAAAGCATTTCTTTAGAGTTTCTTTAGCACTACTTTATGAACTATATAATAAAATCAGTCATAATAATGATTTAATGTGTGAATTAAAGTGGCATTACCTAGCAAAGTCATTAATCAGACTCATCACCAAATTAATTTTGGCTACATCCAAAAATAAAATCAATATTCCTAACAAAGATCAGCCTCATTGGGATTATAAAAAAGAGAGTCTCAGTCTCTAAAAACATTAAAAAAAATTTTTCTTGTTCTCTTTTTTTCCTTTTTCTTGTGGAAAGTATCATACATTCAGGAGAGTATAAAGAAAATATAAACTATTTAAGAATAATAATAAAAGAAACATCTTATACTTATCACCTAGGTGAATAAATAGAAACTTACCCAGGATTGCCTACACGATTACAGGGCTTAGTGCACAGGGCCTAGTGCAAAATGAAAATGAAGATCCCCTTATTCAAAAAGCAGAAATAAAATGCTATTAAATGTACTAAAATAGAAAGTTCTTCTTCCTTTCTTCCATGTTTCTCCCCTGCTTATGTGCACACTCCATTATCCCATCAGACTTCACTTACAAAACACAAGTTCAAAGATAACTTTATCAAGAATTTCAACCCACAACAGCAGAGCTTTAAACCAAGTGCAGAGCTGCTGTGACATGGGGCTCCATGCGACTATATTGGTTGCTCTCTCTGAAGGCAGCCCAGAACTTGGAAGCTCTCTGTGTGCCCTGCTCCAAATGTGTCTCCTCCTTTCTCTCCCAGAGTAAATACAAAGAGTGCTTTGGGTGATTGAGGCATCGTTGGAATGAGTATGTAGTCCCTAAAGTAGATCATTCATTTGGATGTACTTTTGTTTGATTGGGAGAAAAAACTTTTTTTTTTTTTAAGATTTTTTATTGGGGGAGGGGAACAGGACTTTATTGGGGAACAATGTGTACTTTCAGGACTTTTTTGCAAGTCAAGTTGTTGTCTTTTCAGTCTTAGTTGTGGAGGGCGCAGCTCAGTTCCATGTCCAGTTGCAGTTGCTAGTTGCAGGGGGCGCAGCCCACCATCCCTTGCGGTAGTCAAACCAGCAACCTTGTGGTTGAGAGTCCACTAGCCCATGTGGGACTCTAACCCGCAGCCTTCGGAGTTAGGAGCATGGAGCTCCAACCGCTTGAGCCACCGGGCTGGCCCGAAAAAACTTTCTTAATTTAGAGTCACACATTACAAAATATAGTTACCATCTATAAAGGATATAACTCAGTAAGGCAGACAAAGCATAAAACCACAAAAAGTTAGATTAACAATATAAGAAAAATTATAGCAAGAGAAGGAAAGAGCTAGAACAACGCGTCAAATACACATGTCACATTTCAGGAGGTTATTGACAAAGTGTTTTGAGGTGAGTGACCACAAAGGCAAAAGGGGTAGAAACTAAACGGGATTGCTGGAGGAATCCATTGATGAAAAAGGGGAAAGGAGGACCCAGAGGCATGATGGCTCTCTCCAGTCAATTGTCAAGTGGAAGAGGAAGTCAATTTGTTTTATGTGGCCTCCAGGACCCTAAATATAAAGAAGACCTTATCCGAGATCTGAAAAGGTGGTAAGTTCTTCATCACTGGAGGTTCAAAGTGTTGCTGGTAATACTACAGGTAATCAGTACATTGTTGAAGGGATTCAAGCCACCAAATGGGTGGTGAGACTGGTGACTGTTAAGGGCTCTTCCAAACCTAAGGTTCCATTATTCGAATGCACATAAAACAGGGACAGAGTGGTCACAAAAGAAAGGCTCTGTATTCACAGGAAGAAGAAATCACTGACCATCTGGCTCATTCATCTCTAAGACAGTGCTTTTCAAACTATAGAGTTGCCAGCCATTTCAGCTTATGAAATCAAGTGGGTTGACTAACATTGAAAAAAAATTGAATAAAAACAGAATGAATCACACAAGCAGGAAGGATAAGTGTAAGAATGTCTGTTTATGTGGGTGTGTGTGTGTTTGCATATGTGTGTGTGTGTGTGTGTGTGTGTGTGTGTGTGTGTGTGTGTATTATTCACTGTGAATATAGGGAAGATTTTTTTTTGAAGGCCTGAAATCCAGTCAGGGTCCCTCAAGTACCATTTTCCATTGTTTAGGGATATCCATAGTAAACTGGAGGTACAATTCGTGAGAGAGGGACTGCAGGTCAAAATATTGGGTAGACAAGATGAGTAATTATAAACTCTGCAGGAGACATACCACTAACAAAATGAAATCATGAACTGAAGGCAACAAGAGCGGGTGAATCAAAGAGACAAAATGGGAAATAAATCCCAGAGTGAGGGATGAGGGAGTGCTGACATATAAAGGACGCATTGAATCAAAGAGGAAACTGGAAAATAACATGAGGAAAAGACAATCAGACAAAAAAAAAAAAAAGCCAGAGAATGTTACAACCCATTATAAAAATTCATATAAGAATCATCCATCAATTGATGTTAAAACCATTATGTGAAAGGCTATTGGGAACAATATATTACCACAGTCTACAAGTTTAACCACATAAATTCTTCATTAATTATAAAGAGGAAAAGCTAGTTTTACAATGGACAAATCTAGTGACCACCACTTTAACCAAGAGATCAAATGTAACATCATCAATAAAGGAGCGAACAGTATACATGTGACTCCTGGTAATGTCTAAGAGGACATTAATATACTGGGAGGACAATATCACTATGTAGTATGCTTGGCAAAACCATTTAACCTGAATCTAATCATGAGAAAACAACCAGATAAACCAAACTGAAAGACATTTTATAAAACTGGTCTGGGACTCTTCAAAAACATTGGTATTATTAAAGGGGTGGGGAAGGTTGTAATGGCTTTCGATGGTCATAAGTGTTAGAGGCAAGGGTCACCAAGAACATGAGACTTGTCTCGCGAGGCTGTTTGTTAGGTTGGAAGGGGCAGTAGGAAACTGAGGACACAGAACCTAGATGCTGGGCATTTGATGTAGCCTTGTATTTGTCATGCTCACAGTTACCCTTTGAAGTAGGTGTCATTATTATCCTTCTTATAGGAAGACTGAGTGAAATCCTTTGTCCAAGGTCATGCTGCTGAGGTTAGATTCAGATGTACTAAGTCCAAATCCAAATCCAAATGCTTCCTCTTCTCTTCTCTCTTCTTCTTTTTTAAAATCACCATTTTAAATAATGAACTATTTCAAACCAAAGGAAAAAATAAAGAAAATAATATAACAGGCACTCACATACTCAGCAACCAGATAAAACAAATGTTAATTTTTCACAATTGTTTTAGTTCTTTTTCTTTTACAACTCTGGATTTTAGGCACCTGGGAATTTCCTTTCTCCTCCCCTCTTCCACCTTTTCCTCCTTCTCTCTCTCTCTCTCTCTCTCTCTCTCTTTCTCTCTCTCTCTCTCTCTCTCTCCCTCCCTCCCTCTCTCTCTCTCTCTCTCCCCCTCTGTGTGCTTGTGCGTGTGTGTGTATAATACCTTATGTACATGTTCATTCAAATAATCTGTTTTCCAATTGTACTTTAAGTATTTAAAGTTCTAAAACCAAATTTTATATTATAAAGTACAAAAGTATAAATTTTAAATGCTTAAAATGTAAATGGAAAACAGACTATTTGAATAAATAGATACAAAAGGTAAAAATATCAAAAAGTAAATGAGTTATAGACAATAAGTGAAATGTATCATTGGAAATGACATAATAGGGTAGGAAATTCCTTGACTAGGAGACCAGGCAGCCTAAATCCTGTCTCAGGCAGCTCTATAGAAACTCTAATAGAGGGAAACACACTTGCTAAACACAGGAAGGCAACCAGTACTTTATTACTCAAGGAGCTTTGACCTCAAACTCCAGCACACAGCTCCAGTGAAGTGACTGGGCCCTCTGAAGAGTTCCCTTACCAAAGTTTAATTTCTCTGCATGGCCTAGAAATAAAGCAAAGATCTTAACTCAATGACAGGTCTTCCCATACACCAAAGAAGCACACCATTAAAATCAGAAATGAGATGGAGTGCTCATTCTCCTACAGTTACTTAACAGAGTTCTGGAAGCATGATACAATGCAGTTAGTGAAAGGAATAAGACATAAATATTGGAGACAAGGTAAAATGATCATGATTTACTGATGATGTGATTACATTTTTAGAGAGCTCAAAATTCTCATCTCAAATTTGGAGAACTAAAGAGAGCATTAAAAGGTGGTTATTTTATTAAAGTATACAAATTAATAACTTTAATATAAACAAACAATAATCAACTGGGAAACATAATAAACTGAGTATCTCGTTTTACCAAAACAAGTAAAAATCATTAAGAAATAAATTACATAAAAAGATATCAAAGCCTATACACAGAATAATTTTAAATGATCGAGTGACATAACAGATTTCTCTTATTCTTAGAAAAGAAAACAATAATATAAAGTCAAGCCTCTCTAAATTAGTCCACAAATTTTGTTACTTCAATAAAATAGTATTTTATAAAAGAAGGAATTTTACAAAGTAATACTGGCATTCAAAGGAATGAATGCAAAGAAAATTACTGGCGTTGGGAGAGGGAGAGTAAGAGGTGAGAGAACTGGGGGAGAATGACCCTAACAGATATTAAAGTCTATGAATGACTAGAGTCCCATTTTGTTCTGGAGAGGAAATAAACACATAATTCAATGGAATGGAAAAGAGAATCCACAAAGAAATTCAAACACGTCTACTTATTTAATGTCTTATGAAGGTAGCATTCCAAACCAGTTTGGCAAGTTGGATTGTTCAGGAAATTGTGGGAAAACTGACTAGTTGTTTGGAAAAAAAACACACCACATAAATCTCAATTCTTGCCTACTCCTCACACCAAAATAAATGCTAACTAAAGAAGACAGAGATTTCATATATATATTCATATATATATTTCATATATATATATATATATATTCACACACACACACATACACAAATAAAATATAATCTCAGAGTGGAATAGCAAAATACAAGAGCTAGAGCATAAAGCATGATATTGATAAATTATGTATGTTAAACACAGTCAAATGACAAATGACAAGCTGGGAGGAAACTATGTGACACATATATTTCTTTAATGTATAAACTTCTTTAATTTACAAAGACTTAAAAATTTCTTACAAAACTGAAAATCTAGTAGAAAAATTAACTAAAAATAAAAGCAGGTAGATACAAATGTTTCTTATAATTTTTTATATGTCAAAGCAAACAAGAAGACAAAAATGTTATACCCATACAATTTATCTAAATCAATAAGTTTGGTAATATTCTTTGATGATGAGAATCAAGTTGTCTGACGTATGTTGTTGAAATCATAAAATGGTACAACCTCTTGGAATAAACATTTGATCAAAATTTAAAATGCACATGCCCTTTGATCTGGCAATACTGTTGCTAGAAATTTAACCTACTTTTGCAAAATCTATATTTGCAAAAGTACAACAAAGTATACTTATAGTAATTCTTGCATTGTTTGTAACAGTGAAATTTGCCAACAACTTAAAATGCCTATCAATAAGAGATTGCTTAAATAAATTATGATACATTCGTACAATGGAATACTATATAGCCATCTTTTAAATGATGAAGATCTGTGCAAGATCTATACAGATATAGTAAAATAACCAAAACAAAATTTTGAGTTTTAAAAGCAAGGTACGGATCTGTGAGCATAATATAATCCTTGTTAATATTATATGCTTTTATTATCCCCATTTTATAGATGAAGAGACTAAGACACCAAAAATGCATCAATTTACCCCACATCACACAGGCACGATGTGGTAGAGCCAGTGTTTAAAACCAGGCAGTTTAGGGTTCAAATTAAGTTAGTGATGGTGAGGATGGAGATGAGGAAATAGAGCTGAGAGATATCAGAATCAAAGGATTGAATGTGGGGGATAAATAAGAAGGATGTGTTAGGAATGAGTTTCAAATTTATTGCTGAGTGTCTTTCAATCTGAATTCTGGTTTTGGAAATCCCACTCTACTATCCCCCCAACTTCCCCAGCCCCAGAAATTAGGAATATTAAATGAAAAAATGTTTGTAATAACTTGAAATTTCTTCAAACTTTGATGAAATTGCTATGAGGCAAATAATTCTGAGTTCACATTGGGCCAGAGAATGTTTGAGTTTCCACCAGCCAGAGTAGAAAGTCTTTGTTGAATACATGGGCCATTCAGGAGAGATGACAGAAAATTCACACTTTAGAAATGGGGGCTAAAATAGCTGTAGAATAAAGACTGTTGTAGATCTACTCTGAGAGAGTTCAGAAATAATCCACCAAAGGATGAAACAGATTCAATCTAATCAAACTGCCTACCATAACAAACTCCAACACTCTTAAAGGTATACAACAAAAGCTATCAACAACATGATACACAATGTCCACCATCTCATAAAAAATTAGTAGACCTATGAAAAGCAGGAAAATATGACCCATAATCAGGAGAAAAGTCAATAAATAGAAACAGACCAAGAAATGACAGAGGCGATGAATTTAGCAGATAAGGATGTTAAAACAATTAGTTAAATATGCTCCATGTGCTCAAGAATGTAGAAAATAACAGAGACATATAATGAGAGAAATGAAAGATAGTTACAAAATAGAATGGAAATTCCAGAGATTAACAATATCTAAAATGAAAATTTCATTGGATAGAATTAATAGCAGATTAGACATTGCCAAAGAAAAGATACTTAACTTGTAGACATAACAATAGAAACTATCCAAACTGAAGCACAGAAAGTGAAGTTTAAGGTGTATATTGTAAATCAACCACTTTTTTAAAAAGCCAGTAGTGAAGATAAAGTGGAATACTAAAGGCCATTCATATTCATCACTTCTATTCAACATTGTAGTGGAATAAATAGCCAGTGCAATGAGGAAAGAAAAAGATATAAAGCACATACAGATGGGAAATGGAAACACTATGTTTATTCTCAGACAAAATAATCCTTAATCGTATATAAAGGGGAGAATCTGTGATCAAGTGAATTTGGAAACAAACTGCTATTTATTGTTACTATGAAATTCTTGCTAATACTTTTAGGTTTCATAATGGTATGGCTATATTTAAAAAGAGTCCTTATCTCTTTTTGGTGCATACTAAAATACACATGACGGGATATGATATCTGGAATTTGCTACAAAATACGCTGAAATTGTAGGGGTAAAGATGGAAGAGATGGTAAGGAAATGGGTTAAGGTATACATGAAAAAAGATTGTTTGAGTAGAAACTAGGCAATGGGCAATGGGGTTTCCTCTATTTTTGTATATATAGCAAATTTCCATAATTTGTTTTAAAGACAGTATAAGAGAGGAAACGTGCAAGGAAAATGGCCAAATGGCAGAAGATACTTATAACACATAAACAACAAAGACAAAAACATTCAAATGGTCAGCAAACTGATTCATTAGTAAGGCAAACACAATTAAAGCACAATGATTAGCCCAATACACACATTCAAGTAATTGAAGTTAAAAATACTGACAATACCAAATGTTGGTGAAAATATGAAGCAATGAGAATGCTCACACACATCTGATGAGTATTAATATTGATATAACCACTTTGGAAAATATTTTGGCATTATCCATTAAAGTTAAATATATGACATAGCAATTCTATTCCTGTGAATATTCTAGAGGGAAACATATATTCAATGTGGACCAAAATCCCTGGGCAAGAATATTCATAGGCAGTATTATTCATAATAGCCTCAAACCAGGAAGAACCCAGATATTTATTGGTAGAAGAACGGATAAACCATGGTGTAATCATGCAATGAAATCCTACACAGCAATGAAAATGGGTGAACCACAGCTTATATACATACTTGAGTCTCCCAAGCATGACATTTAGCAAAGAAGCCAGTGACAAAGGAATCATATTGTGTGATTCCATTTACATGAAGATCAAAAACAGGCAAAATAAATCTATGGTTAAGTCAGAAAAGTGATTATTTTTTAAAACAAAGGAATAGGCAGTAAATGAGAGAAAGCATAAAGTGGGCTTTTGGGTAATGACATAGTTTTATTTCTTGACATGAGTGGTAGTTAAATGAGTATTCATTTTATGAGAATTTTGTGTTATATACTCATAATTTGTGCATATTTCTGTTATGTGTGTGTACTTCACATTAAAGAGTTTCAATAAAAGAGATAGGTCATTCACTCATTCATTCATTAGTGTATTCATTCTATAAACCTTTGTTGAGAGTTGGCTACAAAATAATTGTAGCTGTTAGTGAACTGTGGTATAGGTTTCTTGTGGAAAAAAAAGTTCTTGATTTTCTTTTGATCCCATATGTTGTGCAGAGGGCTAAATAAAAAGCAAATGTTCTGGAACCATGTTTTCACTAAACTTGGTTTAGTCTTTCCTCTTCCACAACTTGCTGGTGATGTCAGTCAAGCCACTCTGCCTCCCTGGACGTGTGATAATCTCCAGAGTAGTTGATCTGAAGTAGGTGGCCTTGCCTTCAGCTATGAAATTCTAATGAGTTCAATCAGCTTTAGCTGAGCACATATTATCTGTGTTAGTTATTTTGCTAAGGATTAGGAACACAAAAATAAGCAATCAAACAAAAACATGGTCCTTCCCTCCAGAAGCTCATAGGCTTGCCAACAGCAAAGAGACCATTACGATAGAGTGAGACAGATGCTGAGAGAACACATGTGAGGAGCAGCTAACCTTGACTCCCAAAGGAATTCTGCTGAAAACTGGGATACCTGGTCCCACTTAGGCTGCATGAAGTGCTGCTGTATGGGACAGAACATTACCCAGGTTGAGCCAGCAAGGCTTCTTCAAGGCCTAGGAGCAGAAGGAAACTTCTACCAGGTTGAGTATAGGAAAGACAATCCAGGAGAAGGATCTCAGTGAACAAAACAAAGAGATTTTTAGCTCATTTTTCAGCATATTATGGAAAATCTAATCATCTATGTAATAGAATGGTGGTGGGGGGCAGTGTCCAGAAGGGAGTGGGAGTCCAGAGTGTGGCAAGGCCAGGGCAGGAAAGGCCTTGATTGCCATCAAACAAAACCACAAGTCAATATTTCCCCAGCGGGAAAGAGCTTGGTTTCCTCCTCCAGTTACAACTCCTGGGAGTCACCTGCTGGCTGAGCAAGGCCTGGTGAAAGCAGGCTCCTACTGGTGACTTTAGGAGTACCTGGTTGCTGGTGGCCTGATACTCTTGCTCCAAAAAGTAAAACTTCTAAGGGCTCTTCCAAATTCCAAGAAAATACAGGCCCACTGGGAATGTGGATCATTAGTAGTGCAGATGTGCAGTTAGCTGCATACTGGAAAGCACAATAAAAAAGCTAGGAACCTCATTAGAAGGTCTCCACTAGGGAACTAGATACCTTGCCTTTATGGACTTGGAAAGAACTACCAGCAGTTTTGAGGCAATAACCCACTGATTATTATTATTTTTTTAGTTTCAGGTGTACAAAGCAACATAATAGTTAGACATTTACACCCCTTACAAAATGATAACCCTCCCAATCTACTACCCCTCTGATATCATATGTAACTGTTACAATATTCCCTATGCTGTACTTTATACCCCGTGACTATATATACATATATATAGTTGACATTCAGTATTATTCTATATCAGCTTCAGGTGTAGAGCACAGTGGTCAGGCATCTACACAGTCTATGAAGTGGTCCCCCTGATAGTCCAGTGCCCATCTGGTACCCTACTTAGTCTTTACAACAGAATATTATGCTAAGTGAAATAAGTCAGACTGAGAAAGACAAATACCATATGATCTCACTTACATGTGGAATCTAAAGAACGGATAAATGAGCAAACAAAACAGAAATAGACTTAAGAGATATAGGGGAAAAACTGATGGTTGCTAGATGGGAGGGAGTGGGGATAGGGAAGAAGGTGAAGGGATTAGAAAGTACAAATTAGCAGTCACAATATAGTCATGGGAATATAAAATACAGTATAGGGAATATAATCAAGAATCTACTGAATCTTCTTCGACTCTCCCAGAGGCAGTCCTTTGAAACCCCATCCCTGAACGGTTGCTTTGCATGTGGGCTCAGCAGATGTGGTCATTTCCATACAGGTAAATTTCCATGTGTAGACATAAAGATCTCCCAGGTCTTTGAATGATTTAACATTAGTAAGATTGAAACCTAAAGTCTGTTTAGGACCCATCGGAGCAACCAACTAATAGGCATCAAGATTTACATCAGAGAACCAAGATTTGTAGTAATTTTAATGGTAGGAAATACTTTTAGATAGGGGCTTAGAAAAAAATCCGAAGACCTGTACAAGCCTCGGCAGACAGCTCCATACAGGATGGTTCACCCTGCTCCCCTCTGAGGGATGGAGCGTTTGTTCCTAGGCCCATGCCCCTGTGTGCCTGTCCAGTCTACTCTTTAGAGGGCCTCTTGGTCGTCACTGATAAGAGGGCTGCTGGCTTTTAAGAGGGGCAGGGCTTGGAGACATCCTGCAATGTGTGGGATGGGCCTGTCAGATGAAGAATTGTCCTTCCTCTTGTGAGACGTTTGAATGTTCACTTTACAAATCACAACGTGGAGCTGCACAGAAATACTTAAATTATGAGAAAAGTAATGAGCAAGGAAATGTGGGTCATCACTAAAATACTGAAAATCCATAGGAAAATAGAAGGTAATTTTTTAAAGTTCAATTTGGATATAATCTTTTCAGAATACTGGTGGGAATTAACAGTGCTGCTCTCACCTTAAGGCACTGAGTTGGGGTGTGCGTGTGTGTGTGTGTGTGTGTGTGTGTGTACATGAGCAGTCAGTACACTTTAGGTGTTAAGGGACTTTCGATAGGACTGAACCAGCTGGATCCAATTTATTTCCCAGAGCCTAGAATTAGATGCTCACAGTGTAATGTCAACATCCAAGGAAGAGCACTGGGACCTCAGTCCAGGGTTCATACATTTAGAGCACTGAGGGGGTCTGGGGGGCTCTTCTAGTAGAACTCACAGGGCGCTTATTGGGACAAACTGTGTGGCATGAGGAGAGCAGACCTTGAGATGCTAAAGAACTTTCCAGTCAGTTCCTAGCATGCATGAAAATGGCCTGGATTAGTGGAGGGTATTGGGAGTTAGAAGAAAGAGGGTGGAATAAGGGTGAATAGATTTCTCGAAGGGATTATTATAAGAGCCTTGGAAAATCATTCAAAACCAGAAACTTTAGAGCCATCTTCCATTGCTCTCCCCCCATTTTCAGTGGTCTTCAAGGCATGGAGGATGTAGTGGGTTGAGTGGTGGCCCCCCAAAACTCTGTCAATGTCCTGGTACTTGTGAATGTGACCTTATTTGGGAAAAGGGCTTTGCAGATGCAGTTAAGAATATCAACATGAGACCATCCTGGATGACTCTGGTGGGCCCTAAATCCAATGACAAGTGCCCTTATGAGAGACAGAAAGAGAAAAGACATGGACACCACGGAGAAGAAGGCCATGTGAAGATGGAGGCAGAGATGGAGAAGATGAAGTTACCGTGTTTCCCCCAAAATAAGACCGGGTCTTATGTTAATTTTTGCTCCATTAGGGCTATTTCCAGGGGATGTCTTAGTTTTCAAAGTACAACAATCTACTTTTATTCAAATACAGTCATGTCATCTTCTGGGACATCATCATAACATACTAAATGCGTTAACATACTAAATGAGATCTTAACTGGGGCTTATTTTCGGGGTGGGTCTTAGCTTTCGGGGAGACATGGTATGTATGCATCTACAAGCCACTGAACGCCTGGAGCCCGCAGAAGTTGGAAGAGCAAGGAAAAATTCTCCCCTCGAGCCTTCAGAGGGAGCACTACCCTGCCGACACCTTGATTTCAGACTGTTGGCCTCCAGAACTGTGAGAAAATAAATTTATGTTATCTTAAGCCATCAGATTCGTGGTAATTTGTCACAACAGTCACAAGAAATGAATACCAAGTGTGTCTGGGAACCAAGCACTCCCAGGGATCTCCTTGTAGAGCAGTGTGGGAACCTGAGCTGTCATCAAAGCCACCAGGTGCTAAAAATACTTTCCTAGGGAAAGCGGGAGGGGTAATGTGGGGGGTGAGGATTTCACATAAAGGAGGGGACAGGCCCAGCCTGTCAGGGACTACCTGGGTCAGAAGGCCTCACCCTGAGATCAGTGCTGTCCAGGAGCTGTCTGGGCTCCATCTTGAGACACTAGCTGTGTTGAGCCTCTGCTGGAAGCTGAAAGTATGGGCCACCTGTGATGGTCTCAGTGAGGACCTGGCTGATGGGATGAGAGGCAGTGTCCGGGCACCAGGTGAAAGCAGCACTAAGAGTGGCCAGTGTGGGGGCAGAGTGACCAGGGATGCAGGTGGCAGTACACAGCCAGATGGCCAGGGTAGTGTTCTGAGGTGGGTGTTGAGGGGGAACCACTGCCCATGCTGTGTAGCAAGCACAGAGAACAGTGTCCTGGACCCAGATGTGGGAGCCGCCCAACACCTGTCACAGAGGGGAAACCCAAGGTGTAGCTGTGGCCCTAGGAATCCCAACCGTGGTGAAAGTCATGACCACACATTTCCATTTTGGCTTACCTGGAATGAAAACTGATGACTTAGCCTGGCCTGGGCTAAGCACTTTGCATGCTCACCCAAACCCTTTTATTCCCCATGTTATAGATGAGGAAACTGAGGCTTAGAGAGTTTAATGCTCCCATAACACATCTCAGCTAGGATTTGTGCCCAGGTCTGTCTGCCTCCAGAGCTCAAGAGCTCACACTGCCTCTCACTGAAACTGCTCTGCAGCAAACTGATTTTGTTAGAAATGTCTTCATCTCTATCTCCTCACGGACTTACTTGCCTTATGAAACTGAGCATTGCAAATGCAACTTTCACTCAGGTGGATGACTTGGGGAACTTCTTTATAACTGGTCTGAGCTCTGTGACAGTGATGCCCTCAGGGGCTGTCTGTAGTCCCAGGCCTTCAGGTTTTTTCTGCTCTTTTCATCTTCCTGTTCCCAGTCTTACTATCCTGCTTTCTGAAACTGAGTCCATCTTTGCACCTGCCTCTAATAATTTTCCCCTCTTCCAGATATTTGTTTTCTTAATCCGTTATGTACCAGAAAATGAAATAGACAGATTAGAATTATGTCTAAAATAAGAGTAAATAGCTCTAGCTCCTAAGTAAAGAGCTTGGGGTCTCTTTCAGGTATAAGTTATAAGAATTTGTGTCTATGTGTCACTCTGTAACCATTTTACTGGTGTAAATGCTTTCACCCCCTTCCCCCCACCTTGCTTCACTTTTTGAATGGGATCCAAATAGCTGAAATTATTGGATTGGGAATATCTAAAGAAGTGAGACGTTGCTGTAGTATCGACCATCACTTGAAGAACACACCCTACTATTAGATGACTCTGAACTCTGTGACTAGCATCTGCTTTCAGGAACCAAGAAGATGCCATCAATAGTCCAGTGGCTCTAATGCAAGAGAATGCTCGTCCCATTCCTCATTGAGGTTCCTGGGAGAGTAACCTGATGTCTAAGCAGCCAAAGAAGCTGCCTGAATTATCTGTGTTGCTTTGTTTATATGAAGAGACAAGATTTAAGGGATCAAATAGTAACCTTTTATTTTATTTTAAAATACAGCAATTGATATGGAAAACATATCACCATTTACTTCATCTAAGTACATTAAATATCCCTTGTGACCCAATGTTGCCACCTGCTGACCAAAACATCACAGAGCAATTGTGTGTTAAAATTGTGCAGAATGTATATTATTAGCCACCGCTTTTACACTAAGTATGGATTAGTGCAATTGTGTTCTGATCCAAAATAACTATGATATTTTCCTAACTTCACTCAGGCAAGCATCAATTTCAGATTACATTTCCTTTTTTGAGTTCTCCAGAAATATACTTCCATTTAAAACAAGAAACCACAAGGTTAAGTCTTTTACTTTTAAAAAAAATTAACTCTGGCCTTTACAGTTAATAAACAAGAATTATCGAAAGAAAATAATAATAACAGATTCCTTATCTAGTGATAAATAGAACTAAAGAGAGCATGGTGTGTACCAAAGAGAGATCTGGTCTCACAACCCCCCCTCCCATGTATTAGCTGTATAAATCTGAGCCTGTTTCTTCATCTGTAAAATGGAAATAAGAATACCTACCATTGAGTACTGTCCTGAAAAATAAATAGCAAATATATAGTACAGAGCACAAGTAGTTTGATACATGTTGATTAGTTTAGTGCATGTTTATTTAGTCTCCTTTTAAAAAAGAACAATCATTCTATTAACTAAATACACCATATCATCCATCATATTTTCCCTAGAACTTTCATAAGAGAAATATGATTTCAAAGCATATATATCATACAAGACTCTAAAAGTAAAAGCAGAACTTATATGGTAGAATAGTTTTTGGTGTTTTTTTTTTTTTTAATTTCGTGGCTCATGGACAATGATTTTTCACTGAATAACTTATCAAAGGAATAAAATTTAGTGCAGTAAGGTTATGCTCTTAAAAACATACATTTGATTTTTAAAGAGAACCCAACACTTTTCTCTGAGGAAGCAGATAGCTAATGAGATCTGAGTATATGATCTCTATGAATTGTCGAAACAAGCCTCAAAGGGGGGACTAGTATGTGGGCCTTCAAAAGAAAAGCATTTCATTCAGGGAGCAGAGATAATTCTGCTTAGTTATCTTTATTTATCTGCTATCCTAACATGAAGTACCTCCTTCTTAGAGGACTACAACTACTTATTTATATTGAATAGGTCAATATAGTCCCTACTTATAGCGTGCAGTTAAGAAAGTGGATTCTAGAGTTAGACTGATAGACTCAAATCCCAGTCTTGAGCAAACTACCTAAATTCCCTCCACCTTCCTTGTAGGGTTATTACTAAGGTTAAATGAATTAATGCATGCAATTGCATTCAGCTGGAGCAGTGCTGGGCACAGAATGGGTGTTCCGAAATGTTGTTTATATAAAGTTGTTTTATAACAGGGGAAATGACACTGAAATTACTTAGATGAAACAAGTTCCCACCTGAAAATGAGCTAATAATACATGTAAAGTGCATTCCCTAGTGCCTGGCCCATATACAAAGTGCTCAAAATATACTAGCTATTATTATATAAATAATGGTATTATTATGAATAATAAATTGAAACAGAGAATCATTTGCCTGGCTTGTGCGAGATGCACAAAGTCCTGGAAAGGAGAAATGGAAATATACTATTGTACAGTTTGTATACTATATGTATGAACTTGTATATTATCACTAGAAGGTAGACTGTGATAAATTAAAATGTATCTTATAAAACCTAAAACTTACACTAGTAAAACAAATCAAAGAGTTAAAGTTAATAAGTCAACAAAGGACAAAAGTAGAATCATTAAAATTATTCAATTAATAAAAAAGAAGGCAGAAAAAAGGAAATAGGTAAACTAGAAAACAGTGAGATAGTAGATTTAAACAAATTATATCAGTAATCATATCACATGCAAATGGTCTAAATACTCTAATTAAAAAGCAAGACTCAACTATGTGTTGCCTTTAATAAATACATTTGATATACAAAGACTCAAATACGTTAAAAGTATGAGAAAAGCAATACCATTCTAACACTAATCGAAGGAAAGCTTGAGTGGTTATATTAATATCAAACAGTATATTTCAGAGCAAAGAATATTACCAGGGATTTTAGAAAAAGGTAATTTCTTTTTTTTCTTTCTTTTTTTTGTTTTAAAGATTTTATTGGGGAAAGGGAACAGGACTTTATTGGGGAACACTGTGTACTTCCAGGACTTTTTTTTTTCCAAGTCAAGTTGTTGTCCTTTCAATCTTAGTTGTGGAGGGTGCAGCTCAGCTCCAGGTCCAGTTGCCTTACTAGTTGCAGGGGGTGCAGCCCATCATCCCTTGCGGGACTCGAGGAATCGAACTGGCAGCCTTGTGGTTGAGAACCCACTAGCCCATGTGGGAATCGAACCAGCAGCCTTCGAAGTTAGGAGCATGGAGCTCCAACTGCCTGAGCCACCGGGCCGGCCCAGAAAAAGGTGATTTCTTAATGATAAAGGGTCAACTCATCAAGAGGACATAACAATCCTAAAAGTTTACATGTCTAATAACAGAGACTCAAAATACACAAGCCAAAAACTGATTGATCTCAATAATTGATAGAACAAGTATTCAGAAACTAGTAATGACATAGATTTGAACAGTATCAGTGAACTTGACTTGACCGTTATAGAATAGCCAACAATAGCAAGACACACAACATTTTTAAGTGCATAGGGAACATTTTCCAGAATAGATCATATTCTGGACAATAAGACTACGTAAACAAAAAAAGCATTAAGTCGTACAAAGTATGTTTCTGAACATGATGAAATTAAATTACAAATCAATAACAGAAAGATCTCTGAAATCTTAAGGATATGGAAACTAGATAACACACTCTGACTAACCCATGGATAAAAGAAGAAATCCAAAGGCAAAACAAAAAGAATGTTGAACTTAATGAAAACGAAAACACAGAATTTGTGGGATTCTACTAAAGAAGCACTTGGAAGGAATATTACAATACTAAATACTTATACTAGGAAAGAAAACAGGTTTCAAAATCAGTGGCTTCATGTTCCATTTTAAGAAACTAGAAAAATAGGGTGGTCGAAGGGCTCAGGTGGTTGGAGTGCTGTGCTCCTAACACTGAGGTCGCCAGTTCGATTCCCACATGGGCCAGTGAGCTGTGCCCTCTACAGCTAAGATTGTGAACAACAGCTCTCCCTGGAGCTGGGCAGCCATGAGTAGCCGGAGGTTGGCATGAGCTGCGGCGGGCTGCTGAGTGCCAGCGTGAGTGGCCAGCAACCATCGTGAGCTGTGGTGTCCTACACAACTAGACTGAGAAACAACGGTTTGAACTGGAGTGCGGGGAGGCGGAAGAAAGAGGGTAAAAAAAATAATGAAACCAAAGTAAGTAGAAGAAAAAAATAATAAAGAGTAGAAACCAATGAAAGAAAACAGAAAAATAGTAGAGAAAAATTGATGAAAGCAAAATCTTTGAGAAGATAAGTAAAATTGATAAATCTAGCTAAACTGATCAGAAAGAAAATAAAAAAGACACAAATTACAAATATCAGGAAAGAGAGAAGGGACATTGCTACAGATTCAACAGATATTAAAAGGATAATAATAGAATGATATGAACAACTTTTTGTCAATCAATTTGACAACTTAGATGAAATGGACAAATTCCCTGAAAAACACAAACTAACAAGCGTCACTCCAAAAGAAATTGATAAACCGAATAGCCATAAATCTACTAAAGAAACTGAATTTGTAGCTTAAACCTTCTTACAAAGAAGCCTCCTGGCCCGGGTTCTTTATTAGTAAATTCTATCAAACACTTAAGGAAGAAATAATACCAAATCTACATCTGATTTGGGTAAGAAGTAAAGAGAGGTCCAGATTACAGGCTGTAGTGGATATTTACTCTTTCTGGTCACCCAGCATCCATTCTCTTTTCTTCTCATAATGAAACTCTAGTTTCCTTTTGAGGATATTGTATGAACCCAACTAATCAGAACAGATATGCAACAAATATCAAGAAAGAATATCAGCTAGTACGCCACGCAGGGATGTATCCCCTGAAGATCCCAGGCATATTGTAAGAACAATGTTCTCATCAAACATCTTCTGGAAGACAGAATAAATGAATAAGAAGCCAGGTTGATTATAAGTTGAGCTCATGGCCTCTATACTTAAAATTTTCTGCAAACAAAGAAGGTAGACTCCAGAGTTTGGATGGTTAACTGGCTGCTTTCCATGCTGTCCCTTCTTGCTGTTTTCCACCCTGGAAAAAAATAAAGTTACTGAATCTGATCATATATATCTGTTTATCAATTTTCAGGCCAACTCATTTCTTACCAGTTTTAGAATTGAGCATTCAGAATGCTAAATTCTAGGAAGCTCAATTAGGATATTCCTTCCAGTATGGATAATCAATAAACTAATGATGCCCTGAGTAATATATGGCCAGACTGAGAACAACTCCTGAATCATTAAAGAAAGACCCAGGAATGTTCTGGATGAATCTAGGATTAAGTACACTTTGCTGTAGCCTTATTTGAACTTGACCATCAATGATGCCACTTTGGTAACTTTCAACTTAACTTGAAGAAACAATTCACTAGGAACCCCACTTCTCAATCATTAAAAGAAATGGGATTTTTCCATAGTGTGGCTAATGAAAATTAAAATATCATAAGGAATCATGAAACTATAAATAGCTAAATGACTAAAATTCTGTGCAAAAATTCTACAGCCCTCTACTTAACTTGCTGGGCGGATCATGCATGCATTTATAGCTGTGTATGGGTCCCAAGAATATTTTTGGGAGATGAATAACACCAGAGTTAAAAAGACAATTTCCTTACAAAGAAAGGACTTTGTCTGACTAATCCAAATGACAAAACAAAAACAGGAGACAGAAAGATTAGTCTCTAAGACCTGAACAGCCTTGAAGAGCAGTTAAAAGAAAACCAAAGCCTCAGATGGTGGAGTTTTAATGCATTTAAATTAAAATTAAAATAAAGAATGAAAGAAAGCACCAAGTAATCCTTCTGTGGTTGAGGCAAGGGATTTGCTTCCTGCAACTAGAATGGAGATAGGAGAAGGGAGTAGTAGGTGGTCTGAGAGACTTCTCTACTTCTGACTGACTGATATTGGAGAGAAGGGTGGCAGGAATGTTGCCCAGACAGCTAGGGTGGAAATGGGTTCCAATAAGGAAAATCATGATAGGCAGGCAGGGAAGGTGAGATCCCTTGAATAGAGATTCCTTAACTTGGAGGAGAGACAGCTACCTCCAAAGATCCAAATGTCCTCTCATTCATTTAAGAAGATATAAAAGAAGATATCACAGCTTGATTGAATAGGAGACCCAGATCTGGAATTAGAGAATGCAGACCCCAAAATAACCATTAGCAATTTATTTTACAGGAAGCTTTTAAGTATAGGAAACAAAATTTTTTTTTTTTTTTTTTAGCACAGGGAAATCTGAAGGGGAAGAGAGAAGATACAAGATGGAGGTTTCAGGAGGTCCCCTGGAATTTGCACTTCTTTGCAGTTCCAATTTCTCTATTTATTTCAAAGCTAATAGTTGGTCTACCATAAGCACCAGGCCTGGATGGCCCAGCTGAGCTGCAGTTGATTCTGGAACAAACTCAGTTTGTGAGTCTTTCTCATGACCACTTGACTATGTAAGCTTGCCACATGACCTTTCATAAGCGTAAAATTGAGGATTTGTAAGATACATTTGAACCGACATTTATGGAATGGGTCTGAAGGGCAGGACCTGTAGATCTGAAGCCTGGGTCACATGTTATGGCTGTAAATTTCCTTCCTCTCTGCTGTTGGAAACTACCCCCACTCCCACCACCTGCCACCACCCTTACTCTTTTCTCCTGGCCTCTCAGAGCCCTGGCCTCTCTCTCACTATCTGCCCCAGCTACCCAAAGGGGCTGAGAAAGCTCTACTGTTAAGAAGGGGGAAAGGGAAATAGGGGAACAACTGGCCATCTGTCAGTCACACTGAGTTCTCTTTAGTTTTTCCGTGTCTGTCTGGAAACGCAGCATTTTTTGGCATGCTCAGAATCTAGCCCAGTGGTTGGCACATAGCAGGCGCTCAGTAAATGCTTGCCAAATGAATGACTATCACAGAAGAGAGTCACAGAGCACACATTTGTCAGTGTAAGTTCTGTGAGAATAAAAATAAAATACCCCTGTGTATGAGTACTGCATTGAGGATACTTGTTACCTGTATTCTATTCTCAAAGTCGAGATGATGTCTCATTTCTCTAAGGGTTGAAACTTTTACATTAAAACAATAGATAATACTGGAAAAAAAAGAAAAAGAAAAAGAATGACTGCTTAATCTCACTTTCCTGAGTTCTAATTTCACCCTCGTCACTTACTTAAGAAGGCATCCATAACTCTTGATGTCTTGGAAGGAAGCTTGTCTTTCTTTTGCCACTAGAGAGTAATGGGCGTGGTTGTCTACCTGTCCCAGGTGAAGGGTGGCACCAGTAAGGAAAAGGGAAAAGGATGCCTCAAAGTTGTCCCAACCTGAGCTGAGCTGTCAGTATACAATGAATGGCTTTGTTGCTGTGGAGTTGGAGACAGAAACTCCCAGGAGACAAGCACTCCCAGTGCTAGAAGCTTTGTGTGGTTAAAAATACACCAAAATAATTTTTTAAAAGGGACACATGGGGATCAAGAACTATGACATTGTCCACCACAAGCTTATTAGGTAGAATGTCAGCAGTTTGGCTGACAAAGAATGGCTGAAAGTCTAAGACCTGCATTCCAGAAGCAGGAAGAACAAGGGGGACACATGAAGGAAGGAAAAAGAGAAGTGGGGTGGAGGAGCCAAGAATTCGGGTGATGAAACCAAACATTCTAGTCTTACAGTGATTTTAGATACCAATGCAAAAATTAAGACAGCTGGCCAACCAAATATGGCTTGGGACAAAGGGACACATTTGAAATCAGGACTGAAAAAATCTGGAAATATGTATGGCTGTCATATCTGGGCTTTACATGAACTGCGAACCTGGATGACAGAGCCTAAGAACCAAGATGAGTAAGACAAAATCTCTTATTTCAATCTGCTAATGTCATTGCACGATTGTCGGCAATGTTAGAACACACATTTTCCAAGGTTTGGATTCCAGCTACTGGGAAGTTTGAATAACAAACAGCACTGAACACTCTGGTGGTAACTGAAACTTGACTCACATGAAAAATAATAATAAAATAAAAATAAAAAGCTCTGAGACAAGAAATCTGTTTGATGTCTGAACACACTCATCATCCCCCCAGGTCTGACCAGCAGACTTCCTATCAAATCATGACGTATAACAAAATGTTTTCTATGTATTTTTTTAACAGGTCTTCCAAGATAGAACCATCCAGGAGATCAAAGTTGCAAAAACAAACACAAACATTATTTTCACATATTTCCTTTAAAAAGACACATGCTTTTCAGAATGTTTCCCTAATTAAATAATTATCCGAGGGGCATCATTGTCACTCTAACTATGTCGTCTGAGGCTGAGAGGGGGGCCAAGGAAAACCAGGGAGCTGCTACTCAAGAAAGGGTATTGGATATCGGACAAGCACAAAAACAATGGGTGTGCATAACAGGATTTGCGAGTGTTGGCGCCCTATAACCAAGTATAGACCTCCCCTTCGAGACACAGTGGAAGGGCACATGGGTTTAGAAGAGCAGCCCGATGAACAACTCAAATAGTGGCACTTTCATGGTTCTTATATCTAATGAGAAATACAAAAACACTGAAATCTTGCTGGCAGTTACTATTTAAGGATTTACTGGCTAAGTTGCTAAGGAAGTTACAGAAACAGATGGGACATACTACTCAGAAGATGAAATCTTAAGAGTTCCTGGGGGTTATGAGGCTCCATTTCCATCCCTCCCTCACTCCATCTGGACTTTAATGTGGGCTGTAGCAAAAATACCACCACTTTCCTGCAGAACGGCAGAGTTTAAAACATGGCAATTTCATGTAGCTACACTAATGATATACCTCAGTTGGTGCCTTAGATGTCACATCTGTCTGAGAACCTTGCTTTCAATTCCCTTTGTGGTACCTGGCAAGTAAACACGTATTAAATGAGTAGAAGAAAATATGAATTAGGAAACAAGTGAATGGTATCTATTGAGCATCTATATATCAAATTCTGGGTGAGTCACTTTCACATGTAATTTAATTTAATCTTCATAATAATCCCGAACGGGTGATCATGGAGGTATCTTCAAGAAACTTAGGCTCTTGTTTGGAAGATAAAACATAATGGAGAAAAGTTAAATGATAAAAACAATAGAGTACAACAATACAAAGGATTCATTTATTTATTCATTTATTCATTTAATAAACAATATATGGAGGCTGTGTGATGTGGTAGGCACTGTGCCATATGCTGCAGAAATAATGGTGAGGCCTTGACATCCTTCTAAGGGAGACAGCCAACAAACACGGAAAAGTAACAACTTAGATAGTGAAAAGTGCTCTGGAAAACCCAAAGCCACCTAGAGTATGATGCCAAATGAATTGCCATGAATAGGAAGAAGAAGAGATGGCCGGAGGCTGGGACACCAAGGAGGGAATTCTCCAAGGAAGAAGACTTGAGCTTGACTTTGAAGGATGAGAAAGGTTTGAATGGAAAGAGAGGATTTATTCATCATTTAGGCAATATTTATTGAGCATCTACTCTCTGTCAGGCATTTCAGTAATAAGTTAACGCTTATTATAGACACACCAGGCAAAGTTCTAAGTTCATTTCACCTTCAATTTACAGGTGAAGAAATTGACTACAGAAAGATGGAGCAACTCAAAGTCACAAGGTTAGTAGCAGAGCTGAGAGTTGATCCCAGGCAGTTTGGTTCCAGAGCAACTCTTTTAACCAAGTGTCAGCAAACTATGGCCCATGGGCCAATTTGTTCCACTGCCTGCTTTTGTAAATACAATTTTACTGGAATGTAGCCATGCCTACTTGTATGGTTTATGGCTGCTTTTGTGCTACAAGGAAAGATGTCCCATAAAACCTAAAATATCTACTATTTGGTTCTTTACAGGTAACATTTGATGATTCCTGCCCTTAACCATTTCATCATAGAGCTCCAGACTAGATGGACACTAGGGAGACAATGATAAATTAAATAGACCCTGCCCTCAAGGAAATCACAGTAAAAATAAGGATCCTCTTCAGCGTATCTTGCTCTCACTCGGTAATATTAAAAAAATAATAAAACAACAATGCACCAATAACATCAATAGTAATTATTATAGCAAACATTAATTGAGGGTTCACTATGTGTACCAGGCACAGTCCATAGTTCTTTATACAAAGTCACTGAATCCTCCCAATAATCTTGTGAAATAGGTATTATAATTATCTTTACTGTATAAAGGAGAAAATTGAAGTACAGAGAGTTTAACAGCATTACTCACTGCATGCTGGAATCACACAGACATAACCAAGCATTCGAGATGGGGAGGCATGAAAAACAAGTGCCAAGTTATGGCAGAGTAGACTTCAACTGCCACACAAATTGATTAGGACTTTTTTTATTTCCCTGTTCAATTATAATTAGAAATGTAGAACTTACATTTTACTTAGGTATCTGATAATTAAAAGAAATCTAATCTGACAGTCGTTAGCAGTAAATCTCACCAAGAAATACCCCACTTTATCATCAAATCTCAGTTTCTCATAAAAGGGAATCTAAGCAGTGTCTCATGAGGAAGAATGCTGACAGCTCTGAAGTCGTTGTTGTTGACAAAAATTTTGCTTTAAACAGCAACTGACATCACTAGGTGCTCAATGAATGCATCTGGAATTGAATTACATTTCTAAAGCACAAAGACTCATTCTCTGTACCATCTCAAATGGCTCAGATTGTTCCTGTACCATTTCAAAATGAGGAGTAAAGAAACTAATTACTAGGTGACAGAAGATTAGACTTTGAATGGTGAGGACATGTAGAGTATACACAGGTGTTGTATTGTAAAGTTGTACCTGAAATTTATATAGTGTTGTTAACCAATGTTACCCCAGTAATTTTTTTTTTAAGTAGGGTGCAGCTCACAGTGGCCCATGCAGGGATCCAACCAGCAACCTTGGTGTTATTAGCACCACTCTAACCAACTGAGCTAACCAGCCACCCCATCCCAATAAATTTAATAAAATAAAATAGAAATTAAAGAGAAGAAGAGAAGAGAAGAGAAGAGAAGAGAAGAGAAGAGAAGAGAAGAGAAGAGAAGAGAAGAGAAGAGAAGAGAAGAGAAGAGAAGAGAAGAAGACACTAATTGCGATTCAAGTACTAGGTACTATGTTAGGTGTTTCAGATACCCAGGACATCACCAGGTTTAACAGAAATTTTTAACATACGAGAATTTCTGCTTCCAGTTAGATTTACCCTCCTGCCTTAAGGAATTAGAAAAATTGACAAGATATGTGAAACAATGTTTTTTGGACATTAAACAATAGGAAATACAGGACAGCGATCACTGAGAGAAAGGAAATAAATGAGGTGAGTCCTATGAATGCTCTGGCTCAGGACTTGGAACAGGTTTACAGGCTGCATTGCAGAGAGTGTCTCCAAACAGAACCTAGTGATCTTGGTAAGTTGAAAAGACTGTATTCAGAGTATAGGGAGGCAAAAATGGTTATAATTTTCAGGGATAATACTGGAGAAGACACAGATGAAAAGAGAGAGAGACAGAGAGAGAGAGTGAGACAGAGAGACAATACTTCAGAGTTTTACAGAGGGATCCTCTTGTATCTTTGGTTGCATTGTACTGATCTCCACATATATGTAAGTAAATCACTGAGGATGGGGAAAGAATCACTGGAAAAAAGTAGTGGGAATAATTCTAAGAGTTTATAAAATGACTAGAATAGTTCATGTACACTACTACCATGAGTGGGAAAGCCTCCCAGGGCATGAAGCACTGCATAGTTATCAGAGGGTATAGCTTCATAGTGGAGCCAAATAAGTGCTAGATTAAAGACTGTTCTGAACATCCCTTCCTAACAAAGCTTAAACACAAGCACTGAAAGGATCAAATTATTCCCAAATAACAACTACATCACAGAATAAAGCCAACAATATTTAAAGAATATTTTACAATATCCAGCATCCAACAAATGTAAAATTTACAGTGTCTAGCATGTAATCAAAATTTGCCAGGCTTAGAATAAAGCGGGAAAATATATTCTATAACTGAAAATAAAACAATTAAATAAAACAGACAAATGACAGAGGTACCATGGTTCCCTAAAAATAAGACCTAGCTGGACAACCAGCTCCAGTATGTCTTTTGGAGCAAAAATTAATACAAGACCCAGTCTTATTTTACTATAATATAAGACCAGTATAATATAATATAATATAATATAATATAATATAATATAATACCAGGTCTTATGTTAATTTTTGCTCCAAAAGGTGCATTAGAGCTGATAGTCAAGCTAGGTTTTATTTTCGGGGAAACACGGTAACAGAATTGAATTAGCAGATATGGATAAGTAAGCTGTTATAAAAATGAATTATAAGTAGTTGCATAAAAATGTAAAATCCATATTTTTAAAAAGTTAGAAGAAAATGTGAACATGATAATGAAAGAAATAGAAGATATAAAAAGGACCCAAATAGAACTTCTACAGATTGAAAAAAAAATTATCTGGAAAGAAGAATACACTGGGTGGGATTAATCACAAATTGCACATTGTAGAAGAAAACATTAGTGAACTTGAAAACAGTAGAATAGAAACTATATAAAATAAAACACATAGAGCTCCAAGATGGTGGAGTAGGTAAACACTGTGTCTGCATCCTGTGAGCACATTAAATTTACAACTAAATCATCCTGGAGAACCATCTGAAATCTAGCTGAACAGAAGTCCTACAACTAAAAATATAAGGAAGAAATGATGTGGAGACTGGTAGGCGGGGTGGAGATGTGGAATGGGCCCTAAACCTCTCTGTGGCAGTTAAGAATCAGGAGGGATACCTCGGCTGCGGAGGTTCCAGCCAGAGGAGCGAGGGACCCCAGCCCCCAGACTAGTCTCCCCCAGACTACTGGTGCTGGGAAGAGGAGCCCCCATAACATCTGTCTGTGAAAAGCACTGGGGATTCAGACCTTTTGGGTGGGCTGGAAGTCTGCGGGAAACCCAGATGTCCTACTAAACAGCCTACACACAGACTCACTTGCTCGCAGGCACTCACCTTGTGCTCCAGTGGAGGGATGGTGACTTGTGGGCCTTGGAGACATATGAGGGGGCAGACTGAGGAGTGTGACTTCAGGAGGACAGTTAGCATTTTCCTGGTGTTGGGTCCTCTTCCTGTGCAGCCAGCAGGCGGGTGGTATCTTTCCTGTGTTGAGCCTGCCCCCACAGCCAGGTGAATCTGATTGGCCTAGTGAACTCTGCTGCTCTGTCCTGTTAAATCAGCTAGGACCCCATCCCACCCAACTTGAGCACCACCAGAGGCACTTTCTCCACGAACAATCGGCCCCTCCCTGATTGTACTATTTCTAGGAAAACTATCAGAGTCCACGGGCCCCAGGCAGGTGGTGACTGGCCACAGTGTGCTCTGAGGCTTTTGCTGAGTTGCTCCAGGCTCAGCACTAGCACCAAATCAGAGTCTACATTAACCTGGTGACCATAACTCTTCCCACTCTAGTGGCTTCCTGAGACCGGCTTCACTTAACTCCTGTACTACATGAGCCTTTACCAGTGACTGAACCTTAAAGGAGCCGGCAGGTGACAGCAGGCCTCTGGGTATACTGTTTTTTTTTTTTGTGCAGCTACCCCAGGCCTGGTACTGGTAGCAGCCATCATCAGTTTGTGGAGTGGCCAGTTCCCTGAAGATCGCTTTGTATTTGCCAACATGTAGCCCCCTGCCAGTGACAGGCAATGGCTGACCTGAGCCTGCACTGAAGAGGCCCCAGAATGAACATACTTGGAGGTTGGCTTCAGACCACAGCAAAGCACCACCCAATTAGCCCCAGAAAGTGGCACACACAAAGGGTGGTCTCAACAGGCACCAGAGACCACTGGGCAAATCCCACTCAGTAAGGTAAGCTTCCTGCACAGTAGTCCATAATCTGTGGACGTGGCTAAACCACACAGCCAGTCAGCCTGAGGGTTAATCCCATCCACTGAGTGCCAATAGCAATCAAGGCTCAACCATAACAGGAGAGCACACACAAACCACACAAGGGACACTCCCACCACACCTGGCTCAGGTGATCAGGGAGACTGTGCCACTGGGCCTCACAACACCTCCTACATAAGGTCACTTGGCCAAGACATAATAGATCTACATAATACATAGAAACAAACACAGAGTGGCAGCCAAAATGAGGGAAAAAAGAACTGCATCCCAAATGAAAATAAAAAACAGGAGAAAAATCCAGAATAATAACTAAACTAAGTGGTTGCAAGCAAGCTTCCAGAGACAGAGTTAAAAAAAAAAAAAAAGGTTATAAGGATGCTCAAGGAACTTAGTGAGAACTTCAACAAAAAGATTGCAAGCTCAAAAAAAAGAAACAGCAGAAGTGAAAAATACAATAACTGAAATGAAGAATGCACTAGAAGAAATCACCAGCAGACTAGATGAAGCAGAGGATAGAATCAGCGATTTGGAATACAAGGTAGCAGAAAATACCCAATCAGAACAACAAAAAGAAAAAAGAATCCAAAAAAATGAGGATAGCTTAAGAGACCTCTGGGACAACACCAAGTGTAACAACATTCACATCATTGGGTTTCCAGAAGGAGAAAAGAAAATGCAAGAGATTGAGAACATATTTGAAGAAATAAAGACTGAAAACCTAACAGGGTGAAGGAAATAGACATAGAATTCCAGGAAGTGCAGAGAGTCCCAAAGAAATGAACCCAAACAGGCAAACACCTACACACATTATCATTAAAATGGCAAAAGTTAAAGACAAAGAGAGAATCCTAAAAACAGCAAGAGAAAGGCAACTAGTAACTTATAAGGGAGCTTCCATAAGACTGTCAGCTGATTTCTTAATAGAAACTTTGCAGGCCAGAAGGGATTGGCACAAAATAGTCAACGTAATGAAAAGCAAGGGCCTACAACCAAGACTACTCTACCCAGCAAGGCTATCATTTAAAATCAAAGGACAGATAAAGAGTTTCCCAGAGAAGAAAAAGCTAAAGGAGTTCATCACCACCAAACCAGTGTTACAAAGAATGTTAGAGGGACTTCTTTAAGATGGAAAAAAAAAATCAAAATAATGAATAATAAAATGGAAATAGCTGCATATCTATCAACAATTACATTCAATGTTAATGAATTAAATACTCCAGTCAAAAGACATAGGAAGGCTGAATGGATAAGAAAATAAAAATGGATAAGAAAATACATATTCTGCCTACGAGAGACTCACTTCAGATTGAAAAACACACACAGACAGAAAGTAAAGGGATGGAAAAAGATATTCATTAAAATGCAAATGAAAACAAACAAACAAACAAAAAAACTGGGGGAGTAATACTTATACCAGACAAAATAGACTTTAAAGCAAAGGGTATTAAAAGAAAAAATGAAGGACCCAGTAATCCCACTTCTGGGTATGTATCCAAAGAAATCCAAGCTACTTCGACGGGATGTGTGTATCCATATGTTCACTGTAGCATTGTTTACAATGGCCAAGGTATGGAGGCAGCCTGGGTGTCCACTGAAGGAAGAATGAATAAAAAAGAGGTGGTCCATATATACAAAGGAATATTGCTTGGCCATGGAAAGAAATGGGTACTTGCCATCTGCAGTGGCATGGTTGGACCTGGAGGGTGTTGTGTTGAGTGGAGTATATCAGACAGAGAGAGAAACCGATGTAATGTGATTTCACTTATATGTGGAATCTAAGAACAAAATTAATGAGTAAAACAGAAACAAACTCATAGATGCAGAAAACATTTTAATGGTTGCCAGATGGGAGGGGGGTTGAGGGTGTGGATGAAAGAAGAGGAAGGGATTAAGAAGTACAAATTGGTTGTTTAAAAGTAGTTATGAGGATGTAGGATACAGCATAAGGGAGATAGTCAATAATATTGTAATAACTACGTATGGTGTCGGATGGGTAAAAGATTTGTTGGGGTGATATATAGGAGGGGGCTGGAGGGCAGGGTGAAAAAGGTGATGGGATTAAAAAGTACATATTGGTAGTGACAACATCGTCATGGGGATATAAAGTAAAGCATAGGAAATATAGTCAATAATAAGGTAATAATTATGTATAGTGTTAGACTAGTGGGTACTAGACTAGTCATGGAGATACTTCTTAAATATTTAAATGTCATACCATTATGCTATACACCTAAATTAATATAAAATAATATTGAATGTCAACTTTAATTAATAAATTTTAAAAAGGGGGGGAAGGTGAAGGGGAATAAGAGGTCCAGATTTCCAGGTATAAAACAAACAAGTCATGGGGATGTAATGTACAGCATGGGGAATATAGTCAATAATACTGTGATAGCATAGTACAGTGTCAGGTGATTGTTGGACTTATGGTGATCACTTCTTTAGTCATATATATATTGAATAACTATGGTATATCACTTGAAACTAATGTAATATTGTATGTTAGCTATATCTTTAATAAAAATCTTTTTTTAAAAAAGTACATGCAAACCAAAAAAAAAAAAAAAACAAAGACAAATAAGATTGAAAAAAGTACATAAGAACAGAGTGTCCATAATCTATAGAATAATACAAAGTGACCTCACATACATGTAATTGAAGTACCTGAAGGAGAGGAAAGGGCTGAATTGTGTTCCCCCAAAATTCATATGTTCAAATCCTAACCCCCATACCTCAGAATGTGAATGTATTTGGAGATAACATCTTTAAAGAGGTAATAAGTTAAAATAAGTTCATTAGGATGGGCCCCAGTCTAATACAACTGGTATCTTTATATAAGAAGAAATTTGGACACAGACACAGAGAGACGACTATGTGAAGATACAGGGAGAAGATGGCTGTTTATAGGCCAATGCTGCTGACACTTTGAACTCAGACTTCTAGGCTCCAGAACTGTGAGAAAATAAGACTTTCAGTCTCTAGTACTTGTTATGGTAGCCCTAAAAAAATAATATGGAAAGGGAAACAGAAAAAAATACTTAAAGAAATAATAACTGCAAAAATGTTACAAATCTGCTGAAAATTTTAAATCCACAGATGCAAAATATATCGACAAACCCAAAGTAGAAGAAACATGAAAACAAAAAACACACACACCAAGGTACATATAATCAAACTGCTGAAAAAACAGTCATAAAGAGAAAATCTTAAAAGCACCTAGAGGACTTCACTTTTGACCAAGATGGAGTAACAGACTGGATTTACCCTCTCATTTGAAACAATTAAAAAAAAACACACCAGACAAAATATATGAAACAACAGACTTCATCAGGCAATGAAGGACAGTGATCCCTGAGAGACAGGAAATAAACAAGACAAGCCCTACAATTGCCCCCAGCTTATTGAGAAAGTCTGCAGGCCACAGTGCCAGGAGGAGTATCCCAGATGGAGCCTAGCGGACTCCATGAGTGAGAAGACAGAGCTGATACCAAACCAAAGACATCATAAATGAAGTATGGACTCATATCCCTCATGAACATAGATGCAAAAATACTTAAATCAAATCCAGCAATATACAAAAGAAAAATAATACATCATAAACTCTTGTAGAGTTTACAAGAATGAAAATTTGGTTTAAAAATTTAAAAAATCAATATAATTCACCATATTAACTGATAAAAGAATTTAAAAAACCCATAGGATAATATCAACAGATGAACTAAAATTACCTGACAATGGGGGCTGGCCCGGTGGCTCAGGCGGTTAGAGCTCCATGCTCCTAACTCTGAAGGCTGCCTGTTCGATTCCCACATGGGCCAGTGGGCTCTCAACCACAAGGCTGCCTGTTCAACTCCTCAAGTCCTGCAGGGGATGGTGGGCAGCGCCCCCTGCAACTAAGATTGAACACAGCACCTTGAGCTGAGCTGCCTCCCAGATGGCCCAGTTGGTTGGAGTGCATCCTCTCAACCACAAGGTTGCCGGTTCTACTCCCACAAGGGATGGTGGGCTGCTCCCACTGCAACTAGCAATAGCAACTGAACCTGGAACTGAGCTGTGCCCTCCACAGCTAAGACTGAAAGGACAACAACTTGACTTGGAAAAAAGTCCTGGAAGTACACACTGTTCCCCAATAAAGTCCTGTTCCCCTTCCCCAATAAAACCTTTAAAAAAAATTATCTGATGAAACTCCACACCAACTCATGTCTAAAAAAAATAAAACTTCTAAAAAACTAGGAATAGATGGAAATTTTCTCATCTAATAATGAGCATCTATGAAAAGAACCACAGTAAATCATACTTAATTGTAGAGAGCGAGCTGTAAGCTGACTAGGGCCTTGCAGCCTGCAAGGTCATCCATGGGAAGCCTCGCCTCAGCATCTTCCCAGAAAGAACAAGATAACACTAATGCAGCCACAGACATACAAACTTGCCAATACATGGAACAGAATGTTCTACGGATACGTGCTTGTTCTGCTAATACTTCCTTGTATTAGACAATTGTTCCAAAAAACCGTGTGTGAAATAAAGACTGCGCCACTGCTCCGCCATCCGTGGACAGTGGAGCTCTGGATCCCAGCTCTCCTGTCTCTGTGTCTTTTCTTTATCTCCTCACCCTTCCCCCTCTCAGGCCTAGCCCTCCTGGCCGAGTAGGCCACAGGGCAGAGTGGCACCGGAACAGGGATCTGATACGGAAACAAAAAATGGACAAGTAGAGACTGTCCTCTGCTACCAAGTGGAGTGGTGTGCAAACAGGTGAGGAGACTCCTCTCAAGGTTAAAGGTAGAGAAGAGGAGCAAGCTAAGTTTAATCAGGAGTAAAACATGGGACAGCATGGGTCCAAACAAAGAGACCTCTTTGAGCAAATGCTAAAGGCTATGCTTACCGCTCCCGGCTGTAATATTCGCTCAGGCCCGGTAATGGAATTCCTATCTTTTGTACAGGATATATGCCCTTGGTTCCCCGAAGAAGACACGCTCAATCCCGCTACTTGGGAGAGAGTTGGGCAGCAGCTCCATGACCGCTTCACCACTGAAGGCTCTTCTAAATCCCCCACCCCCACCTTTGCGCTTTGCTTTGGAACTTAGTGAAGGAGTCATTTGACCCCCTCACCGGAGGTTTGGAGATTACCGTCCCCCTCAACACAGGGAGGGGTCTCTCAGGTCTTACACTATGCAGTGGAGGGGTATGAAGCACTGAAGCGCTCTGGCGCTCTTTCGGCGTGGCCAGTAGGAGATAAACAGTTACCCCTCCCCCCATTACGAGAAAGAACTTCATGATAAGGAACAAAAATATTATAACCCTCCCCGAAACCTCCGGCCCTCAGAACTCTGATAAGGATGATGAGTCTTCCCCTTCCGCTGACCTCCTGGTGGCCTTTGCTAACTAAGCTTTCTTGCGGAGCACCGCCAGCCAGGGGCCCCCTCCTACCCGGAGATGCCGCCCCAGATCCTGAATAAAGACGCCCCTTGCACTCTCTGCTTTACAAAGGGGTGTTCTCCAGGCCCAGGAAAAGGGGGAAGACATTTCCGGCTTTCAATTGTACCCTGTAACAGAACGCATAGTCAACCGACAACCAGTTAGAGAATATGTAATTACTCCTTTTAAGATGCTAAAAGACCTCAAAACAGCATGTGCCACCTATGGGCCTACGGCCCCCTTTACCATTGCCTTGCTAGAAGGTTTACAGACTGATGCCCTTGCACCCAATGATTGGAAGACTATGGCTAAGGCTTGCCTTTGTGCGGGGAATTATCTGTTATGGAAGAGTGAATGCACTGAATTGTGCGAACAACAAGCAGGGAGAAATCAGGCTCATCAAGTGCCTATTACCTGTGACGTGCTGGTAGAAGGGCATTCAGCCCCCTGGACCACCAGCTGGGTTATCCCCTACAAGCATATCAACAAATTAGCATAGCAAAAGGGGAAATATTCAGTAAAGTTAGACAGGGGCCTGATGAACTGTATCAAGACTTTGCTTCTCGTTTTTTACAGGCTGTCTCTCGAGTAATTTCAGATGCCGAGGCTGGCCAAATCCTTACTAAAACAACTTGCCTATGAAAATGCTAATAGCGCCCGTCAGGCCGTACTGAGACCCTACCAAAAAATGGCACTATATCAGATTTTATTCGGCTATGCTCAGGTATTGGCCCTGCCCACATCCAAGGTGCTGCTCTGGCAGCAGCCTTTTCCCAATCTATAGACAGGTTAGCCCAAGCCCGAGAAAACAACAGACAGATGAGTAAATGTTATATGTGTAGAAAACCCGGCCACTTTGCAAGAGAATGCCCTCAAAAGGGTCAATCCTGCTTTTCCCCAGCATCTGCTCCTAGGGTAAAACAGGGGGCCCACCAGCACAGCCTCAGGTTGTGCCCACGATGTTGTCGCAGACGACATTGGTCCGGTGACTGTCGGTCACTACATGATGCTTTCAGAAACCCAATTCAGGGAAACGGATATGGGGCCGACCCGGCCCACTCAAATAATGGGGGCCCTGACAACAACACTATCAGTAATTCTCCAAAACCCAGCCGACCCACAATCCAACAGCTATGCAGGGCCACGCCCGGGAGTGCAGGATTGAACCCCAATCCCGCCTCCCTATATGTACTGACCCCCGAAATGGGACCGCAAGCGATTCCCACAGGAATATGGGGGCCTATTCCCCCAGGAACAATGAGGTTAATCTTCGGGAGAAGCAGCTTCACTATGAGGGGATTTCATGCACTGCCCAGAGTTATAGATGAGGATTATGAGGGAGAAATCAAGGTCATGGCTCATACCATAAAAATATTGTCCTGGTTCTATCCACGAACAGAATCGTGCAATTGGTTTTAGTTTCCACTATCAAAACAGGTCAAGTACTCTCATCAAAGGCTCAAGGTGCTCAAGGCTTTGGCTCTTCTGATATATATTGGATACAACAAATCCAAAAGGAAAGACCCAAATTAACCCTATGGATAGAAGGAAAACAATTCTCAGGTCTACTAGATACGGGAGCTGATGTTTCCGTTATTGCCCACCAACAATGGCTCATATCCTGGCCCACCACTCATAATATGACAGAACTACAGGGGATAGGACAGGCCCAAGGCCCCTTACAAAGTTCAAAGATCCTTAACTGGACAGGCCCAGACGCACAACAGGGAACCTTTTGTCCCTATGTTCTCCCAGGACTGCCTGTCAACCTCTGGGGACATGATGTATTGAGTCAGATGCATGTTATTATGTACAGCCCAAGTTACTCAGGTCTCCCATATGACATTCAATCAGGGATTCCTACCCTCACAGGGGCTAGGGAAAAAAACATCAGGGAATAACAGCCACCATACAGGTAAAACAAAAAAATGACAAATTAGGATTAGGATATCCAAATTTAGAATAGGGACCGTGGTGACTCCTGCTATCCCAGTTGGACTTACCGGAGAAAAAATAACTTGGAAATCTGACACCCCTGTGTGGGTAGACCAATGGCCCCTAACTCAGGAGAAACTCCACGCGGCTCGACAGCTAATTACTGAACAAACAACTTGCTGCTGGTCATATTGAGCGCTCCAATAGCCCTTGGAACACACTCCAATATTTGTAATAAAGAAAACATCAGGTAAATGGAGATTGTTACAAGACCTCCGCAAGGTTAATCAGACAATGGAGATTATGGGAGCCACCCAGCCTGGCCTTCCCAGACCCACTGTTATACCGTGGGACTTTGGTTTATTCATTATTGACCTTGAAGACTTTTCTTTACTATCCCCTTAGACCAGTGGTGTCCAAACGTTTTTCAACGTTTTTCACCAAGGGCCATATGCGGTAAAATACACAAACAGCCGGGCTACTCACTCGACGTGAAGTATGTATTGCCTCACCTGGTTTATTTAAGTAAACTAAATATTTTTGGAATTTGCTGCAGGCCAATTAAAAATGGATCGCAGGCCACAGTTGGCCCACGGGCCGCAGTTTGGACACCCCTGCCTTATACCCTAAGGACAGAAAACGTTTTGCCTTTAGTGTACCTGTCCTTAACTTCCAAGAACCCATGAAACAGTACCAATGGAAGGTCCTCCCTCAGGGGATGGCCAACAGTCCTACTCTGTGCCAGAACTTTGTTGCCTTAGTTAGTGATCCTATTAGAGAATGCTTTCCCGATGCATATATTATTCATTATATGGATGATATTCTAATTGCCCATAAAAATCAAGAGACCCTACAAAAGGCATTTTCAGAACTAAATGGCTCCTTAACAACCCATGGGCTTCACATCGCTCCCAGAAAGGTACAGCAGGCTGCTCCATTCTCCTATCTTGGGACAACTATTCTTCAAAGAGCAGTATAGCCACAAAAAATCCAAATCTGAGTGGATTCCCTTTGGTAATTAAATGACTTCCCTATTAGGGAATATCAATTGGCTACTTCCACATTTAGGCATAACTACAGGTCAATTACAGCCTCTCTTCGATATTCTAAAAGGAGATCCTGACCCCATGTCCCCTCGACAGTTGTCCCCCGAGGCCCGCCTAGCTCTCCAACTAGTTAACAAAGCCATTCAACAAACCCAGGTTTTTCTACCCTTCCATACCGATGAAGCTTATTATTTGCCCCACCAAGCCACAACCTACAGGCCTTTTATGGCAAGCTCAAGGGCCAATCGAGTGGCTCCACCTGCCCAATACAGGCCCCAAAGTACTCCTTCCCTATTATGACCTCATTGGCACCCTAATTCACAAAGGCCGAAAACGACTGAGACAGCTTATAGGTTATGACCCCCAGGCTATAATTGTATCCTATACCCAAAAACAACAACATTGGTTGTTCCAATACCCAGATACCTGGCAGCTGGCGCTTGCCCAATTCCCTGCAAGTGTTGATTGCCACTATCCAGCCAATAAGCTCCTTCAGTTCCTGCTAAAAAACCCGGTAATTTTCCCCAAAATAATTTCTCCTAATCCTCTTCCTAACGCGCTTACCGTTTTTACAGATGGTTCCGGTAATGGCATAGCCATGGTACATACTCCCACACAGACACATTCCAAACAAACACACTTTGCCTCTGCCCAGCCCTGATCTGGGCCCTAGAGCTCCATCCCTACCTGGCTCTTGACATCTTTTCTGATAGCTCCTACCTGTACACGGTCAGTAGGGTAATTGAGACCACTGTTAGCGGCCATACTTCAGATGAAGAACGTTTTCATCTGTTTTGTCAACTTCAAAAGCTAATTCAGGCCAGGCCAAAACGGTGCTATATTGGCCATATCCAAGCCCACTCTTGACTCCCTGGGCCCCTAGCACTAGGCAATGACATTGCTGACCAAGCCACAAAACCCCAAGCTTACGCCCTCCTGGCTGCCCAGGTATCCCAATCCACTCCTATCACACAGGCCCAACAATCCCATATAACCTATCATCAAAACGCTGCTGCCTTACGGCTCCAGTTTAGAATTTCCAGAGAAGAGGCCCGACATATTGTCAAAACTTGCTCCACATGCCAGATCCATCTCCCTGTACCCTGCTATGGAGTAAATCCTAGAGGCTTACTCCCCAACCAACTTTGGCAGATGGATGTCACTTATGTTCCCTCCTTTAGAAATGTCCCCTATGTTCATGTTGTTGTTGATGCTTATTCTGGGTTCTTATTCGCTACTACACGACCCGGAGAAGGGACGACTCACGTCGTTAGTAATTGACTCCAAGCATTTTCAGTAATGGGCCTCCCTCAACAATTAAAAACTGACAATGGCCCCGGATATACCAGTAAAGTTTTCGCTCAGTTCTGTTCTCAGTTTAAGATCACACATACTACAGGACAAGGACAAGGAATCATAGAACATGCCCACCGCACATTCAAAACACAAATACAAAAACAAAAAGGGGGAGTTACCCCGGCTATACCCAATAATATCTTAAACCATTCACTCTTTACCCTCAATTTTTTAAACACGGATGCCTCCGGCCGCAGGGTGGCGGAATGGCACTGGACACCAGAGCACCCTCTGCTGCCCATGGTATGATGGAAAGACCCTCTTGATAATGTTTGGCATGGGCCCGATCCTGTGCTGGTCTGGGGAAGGGGTCATGTTTGTGTTTTCCCTAGGAACACGGACAACCCTCGGTGGTTACCAGAACGACTAGTGAGACATTGTGATGGATCCGAACCCCGATCCCGACTCCCTGGCGCCGCCCATGAAACTCCTCAAAGTAATACCACTTGTGGTGATCCCTCGGACTCGAGGAACACGCTAAGCCCAGCTGCCTACGTCGGAACAGCTCAAGCACCTGACGCCTGAAGGAGAAAACATGGTTCAGCGACAAGGATTGCCCATAACTTCTGAGCGGCTCTTTCTCGCCATGTTGGCCATTGTAACAATACAGGCCAAGTGTAGCTCAGACAGAGACTCAAAGTTTCTGGACCTTTTTGCCTAACCCCCCTGCACTTCACCCTGTCACTTGGAATGGCCCTAGCGTCCCCATCTTCGTCAACAACACACGGATCCTTGGTGGGACCCCCAACGGACACATTATACCCCCGTGGGCCCCCTTTAACTACACCTGGACAGCCGTTGGCGCCCCCCTCTGCGTGGGCCCCCAAGACACAACAGGGTGCCTAAAACTCCAGCCTGTCAACAAGACTGCTATGGGGAGAGCACATATAGCTAGCTTCTCTGGGCCGTGGGATATGTACAAATATCTACAACAACTTGCTCTTTTGGGACTTGCTAATCTTTCCACTGTTGTTCCTGCTTCCCATCCACCCCTTCCATGTTGCCCTAATTCCTCCTCCGTGGAATTATCCAAATTTGCTAATTGGTTAGAATATGCTCACCCTCTGGTTGTGGAACACAACATCATTGGAGTAGTCCAAATCATATGGGACTGGTCACATCGTCTCACTGGCCCTCATCAAGATTGGATGGATATGTGACTCCCGTTTTGACCACCCTACAACATAATATCCAGCGTGAGCTCTGGCGAGCTTTTGCGACCACAGACTTTATAAACATTTTCTCATCATCCACTCAGGACCTGGGGCTAAAACACATATAATGGGGTTCGGGCCTGCACCCGGCTGCCCTATGTATTCCTGGTAGGAGGCTTGAATGTCAGTGCCATCAAACAACAATGGCTGCACGTTGAGTGCTTGGACTGTAATTTGACTAATTGTGTCACAACATACAACAAAGGCATCCCAAGTCATGGTATTGTACCAACCATCTTATCTCTTAATACCCACCAATTTGACCGGCCCCTGGTATGATGACAAGGGACTCCAAACTTTAAGAGAGATTCAAAACCAACTAACCAGGGAAAAAAGTTATTGTCATGGTCATGGCTGACATAGTGGTGATCATCTCGCTAACCGCTGTGACTGCCACCACTGCCCTCACCCAGGGTATAAAAACCGCCCACTTTGTCAATGTTTTGGCACAAAACTCATCCATTGCACTAAAAACACAAGAAAAAATAGATTTAAAGGTAGAATATAAGATAAATGCATTAGAAACACCATAATAACTTTTGGCAACAAAATAGAAGCTTTACGCTTAAGACTAAGCCTACGTTGCCATGCCAATTTCCAAAAGATCTGTTACCCTTGCTCCCTACAATAGGACACGATGGCAATGGGACAAAATTCGTGACCACATACAAGGTATCTAGAGCTATAACAATCTTAGCCTTGATCTCAGTGACCTCCATCGAGAAATTCTTGACATTCAACATGCACAAGATCCCATTCTCAACCTGGCCAATATAGCTCAATAGTAGCTTACCCAGCTCAAGGGGTTTAACCCGTTTAACCTCCGACATTCATTCTGGTTTCTATGTGGTATCTCTGTTCTGGTATTTACTTTGTTTATTTAATTGTTTATTTACTTTGTTTATGTTACTTTGTTATTTTACTTTCTTTTCAGTTAGCTACTGAGTCATCCAACACCGACTCGTAGACCTCCTTCTTAATCAACACCAGCTACGGCTTAAATCAAAAAGAGAAGGGGGAGATGTAGAGAGTTGGCTGTAAGCTGACTAGGGCCTTGCAGCCTGCAAGGTCATCCATGGGAAGCCTTGTCCCAGCATCCTCCCAGAAAGAACAAGAAAACACTAATGCAGCCACAGACATACAAACTTGCCAACATGCGGAACAGAATCTTCTACTGATACTTGCTTGTTCTGCTAATACTTGCTTGTATTAGACAATTGTTCCAAGACTGTATATAAATCGTGTGTTAAATAAAGACTACACCACTGCTCTGCCATCTGTGGACAGTGGACTTCCCGATCTCAGCTCTCCTGTGTCTCTCGTGTCTTTTCTTTATCTCCTCACCCTTCCCCCTCAGGCCGAGTCCTCCTGGCCGCGCAGGCCGCGGCACTTAATGGTGATAGACTGTATGCCTAAGATTGGGAACAAGTCAAGGATATTTTTTCACCACTGCTATTCAATTTTGTATTGGAGGTGCTAGTCAGTGCAATAGGGCAAGAAAAAGAAATGGCATATAGATTGGAAATGAAGAAGGAGAACTGTCTTTATTCACAGAAGACATAATTGTTGATACAAAACTTTCTAAGGAATCTAGAAGAAAGCTACTAGTTAATAAGTGAATTTAGCAAGATCACAAGATACAAGGTCAACATCGAAAAATCATTTGTATTTTAAATACAATCATAAATTAAAAATATAAAAATGCCATTTACAATAAACATTAAAATATTAGATTCTTTGATGTAAATTTTACAAAATATGTACAAGACATATACACTGAAAATCATAAAACATTACATAGAAATTAAAGGACAGATATGCCATGCTCATGGATCAGTAGACTCAATATTGTTATGATGTCAGTTCTCTCTAAGTTAATATATAGGTTCAACACAATTCCAATCAAAATCCTGGGGGACTTTTTGTAGAAACTGACAGAATGCACGTGGAAGTATGAAGGACCTAAAATATGCAAAGCAATTTTGAAAAAGAAGAACAATATTTATGAATTGCGCTACCTGATTTAAAGGCTTGCTATAAAATCACAGCTATCAAGAGACAGTGGTGTTGGTATAAAGGTAAGCATATAAATCAACAGAAAAACTAGCAAGTTCAGAAATAGTTTTACATATATATGGCCAATTGGTTTTGGCAAAGAATTCACAGCAATTCAATGGGGAAAGAATCTTTTCAACAAATGGTGTCAGAACAGTTGGTTATCCATCTGTAAGAAAATGAATCTTAACTCTATCTCATACCATATATAAAAAATAACTCTGAATGGATCATAAACCTAAGGGTAAGAGCTAAAGCTACAAAACTTAGAAAAGAACATAGGAAAAATCTTAATGACTGGGTTGGGGAAATTTTTGTTAAATAAGACACAATGAGTATGAACTACAAAGAAAAATTAATAAATTGGACTTCATCAAAATTAATAAGTTTGGTTCTTTAAAAGACACATTAAAAATCAAAAGACAGGGCTGGCCCGGTGGCTCAGGTGGTTGGAGCGCTGTGCTCCTAACTCTGAAGGCTGCGGGTTCGATTCCCACATGGGCCAGTGGTTGCCAGTTCAATTCCTGGAGCCCCGCAAGGGATGGTGGGCTGCGCCCCCTGCAACTAGCAACGGCAACTGGACCTGGAGCTGAGCTGCGCCCTCCACAACTAAGACTGAAAGGACAACAACTTGAAGCTGAACGGCACCCTCCACAACTAAGATTGAAAGGACAACAACTTGACTTGGAAAAAAGTCCTGGAAGTACACAATGTTCCCCAATAAAGTCCTGTTCCCCTTCCCCGATAAAATCTTTTTTAAAAAAAATCAAAAGACAAGCCACAGAACAGGAGAAAATATTTTCAAATCACATATTTGATAAAAGACTGTATCCAGAATTATAAAGAACACTTACCACTCAATATTAAGAAAATAAACAACTCAATTTTTAAAAAGGTTTTATTGGGGAAGGGGAACAGGACTTTATTGGGGAACAGTGTGTACTTCCAGGACTTTTTTCAAAGTCAACTTGTTGTCCTTTCAGTCTTAGTTGTGGAGGGCAGCTCAGCTCCACGTCCAGTTGCTATTTGCAGGGGGCACAGCCCCCATCCCTTGTGGGAGTCGATACCGGCAACCTTGTGGTTGAGAGCCCATGCTCCAACCAACTGAGCCATCCGGGAGGCAGCTCAACTCAAGGTGCCGTGTTCAATCTTAGTTGCAGGGGGCGGAGCCCACGATCCCTTGCGAGACTCAAGGAATTGAACTGGCAACCATGTGGTTGAGAGCCCACTGGCCCATGTGGGAATCGAACCGGCAGCGTTTGGACTTAGGAGCATGGAGCTCTAATCACCTGAGCCACCGGGCCAGCCCAAGAACTCAATATTTTTAATGGGCAAAATATTTGAACAGACTCTGTACTAAAGAAAATATATTAGTGGCCACTAAGAACATAAAAATATTATCAGAAAAAAGGAAAACTAAAACTACAATAAATTATCACTACAAACTCATTAGAATGAATAAAATTTTTAAAGACACATAATACCAAATGTTGGCAAACATGTGGAGCAACCGGCACCCTCATACGTTGCTGCTGAGAATGCAAAATGGTATGGCCATTTTGGAAAACAGATTGGCGGTTTTTTACAAAGTTAAACATATACTTGCCATATGCCCGGCACTTTTACTCCCAGGTATTTACCCCAGAGAAATGAAAACATATGTCTGCCCAAAAACTTATACACATATGCTCATAACAGCTTTGTTCATAATAGCCAAAATCTGGAACCAAGCCAAATGTCCATCAACTGGTGAATAGCCAAATGTATTGTAGAATATCCATAAGATAGAAAAGTACATAGCAATAAAAAGGAATGAATTCTCAATAATAGCAACAACATGGATGAATTTCAAAAGCATTATACAAAGTAAAAAAAGTAGACATAAAGATCATAATACTGTATATGTGTCTGAAATTCTAGAAACAGCAAAATTTCGACAATAGAAAACAGATCATTGGCTTCCAGCAGCCAGCTATGGAAGGAAGGGATTGACTAATGGGCCTGAGGAAACTTTTTGGGGTGATTAAAATGTTCGAATCTTTATTGTGGTGGTGTTTACACAATTATATGTATAACACAAAACATCAAATTAAACACTAAATTTGGTGAATTTTTATTGTATGTAAATTATACCTAAATAAAACTTACGTTGTATGTATCATCTAAATTCACAGATGAGGAAACTGAGGCTTATAGAAGGTAAGGAACAACCTAGAGGATATTATGCGAAGTGAAATAAGTCATACAGAGAAAGACAAACACCACATGATCTCACTTAGATGTAGAATCTACAAAACAAAGTAAGTGAACAAACCAAACAGAAACAAACTAGTAGGTATAGAGAACATTTTGATAGTTAGCAGATAGGGGGGAGGCTGGGGGACTGGGTGCAGAAGGTGAAGGAATTAAGATGTACAACTTCATAGTAGTTACAAAATAGTCACGTGGATGTAAAGTATGGGGAATATAGTCAATAACATTGTAATAGCTAGTATGGTGCCAGGTGGGTACTAGACTTATCGGGGGAATCACTTTGTAAATTATATAAATATCTAACCACTATGCTGTGCACCTGAAACTAACATAAAATAATAATGAATGTTAATTGTAATTGAAAAATAAAAATTAAACAACAATTCAGCAATGTAAAAAATAAAAAAAGGTAAGGAACATGCCTGTCATAGGTAGTAGTTCCAGGATTCAAACCCACATCTCATCTTCTTTCTTTTACATCTTGTTTCCTTCCTTGCTGTTCATTCTGTAAGTAATTATTAAAGCCTCATATTAAAGGAACGCAAAAACTAGCATACTAAAACTCATATCACAAAGTCCCTAGCCCAAGAATGAATGGTAATATTCCCCATCTAATTCTTACTTTGAAGCCCTACCCTCACCTGGCTCCTCTTGCAGGCTATTGCCCTGCACTGGGCATGTGTATCCTGCCCCTGGGACATGTGCATTTCTCCCGGGCCTGCCCTTATATTAGAGGTCCGCAGGCCCTGCCCTGCCCACACTGCCTGGGCCCCACCTCCTTCCTCCAATCCAGGTCTTTGCTTTTCTTATCTCCAGACTCAGATTCACCCATTTTTATCTTCAGCATTTTCGCTTGGTATTTACCAAACTGTTCGTTATTTTGTGCTTATTTAGCTTGTTCTTTCGCTCTCCATGGACCTTATCACCTACAGGCCTACAGAGTCCCTGTCCAAGCTTCACAGAACACTGTTCATTACTTTGTGTGTTCCCCCAAAGAATCTGAGACAAGATCTTTTACACCCAGGAGCTCTGAGTTGGATTTGAATCTTCTCAGCTTGATTTAGTTTGGGTGAGCAAGGCCCTATAGGTGCCTGCTCTGTCTCATGTGATGCCGGTATTACAAACAGAAATGAATGTGATGAGGTCCGTATTCAGGGGGCTCACAGGCACAGGCATGTAAAGACATAATTACCCAGCAGTGAAATGGAAGCAGTAATAGAAATATGAGTAAGGCCCAGGCCATCACATTAGGCAACGTCCTCACTCTCCTGGGGAGGATGGAGGTGTAATGGAGGTTGGTGTGGACATCAGGAAAGTCTTCACAGGGGAGTTGTCCCGTGTGTTGGGTTTGAAGGACAGAGAGGAGATGTTAAAAACACATATGCAAAGGCATTAAGCATGAAAGAGCACAGGTCCCTAAGGAAGCAGAGTTTGGTATTGTGGGGTATGGAATGTGAAGGGAGAGGGCAGGACTTGAGGTCTAGAAGGTAGCAGGAGCCAGGCAACACAGGGCTCTTGTTGCAAGAATCAGAGACCAAGCCAGCTGGGAACCAGGCATGGTGCTAACAAAGACAGGCTGATTCTGACCCAAGTACAGGAGATAAAATGAGGGAAAGAGCATTTACTGGGTTTGGGCTCGGTGTTAGGCACCACAGCCATCACTTGACACGTACAGTGGTACCTTGGTTTTCGAACGTAATCCGTTCTGGAAGACCATTCGAGTTCTGAAATGTTCGAAAACCGAGGCACAGTTTCTCCATAGAAAGTAATGCAAAATGGATTAATCTGTTCCAGAACTTTAAAATCCACCCCTAAAACTGGAAATTTAGCATGAATTTTACTATCTAATGATACCATAGATCCATAAAATTTACGGTGTTCGTAAACCAAAATGTTCGTAAACGGAGACGTTCGAAAACCGAGGTACTACTGACTGTCTTAGGCCACTTAATTCTATCAGGTAGCCCCATTAGTATTCCCATTTTACAGACGAGACACAGGTCTAGAGAGGATCAGCAATATGCTCACAGTATGTTTTAGGATATGACCCCAGGAAGTCTGACTCAAGAGTGCAATTTTAACCCCTTTGCTACTCTTATCCCAGAAATACTGGAAGGACTTTAGTTTTTAAAATTCCTCCAAATAGTACTAGGCCTATCAGAGGGAGCAAACACAGTGTAGGTAAAATTCTAAAATAAGGGAGATAAGCCACACCCAAAATATGATGGAAGGGTATTCCTCCTAGAAAAACAGCAAAAGGTTTACAGACCTCTTAGTCTGGAGAGGACCAGGTTATAAACAGAATGAAGGGAAAATCCAGTTATGACACTTTAACACACTGCTGTGTAGGTTATGCCTTTTGAGTGGAGTTTCAGACATGTTTGGTGGACCACGGCATCTTCCTGTCACAGCTGCTTTTTCTGCTGAGGCTACCTCAGCAATCTCCCCCTTGCCTGTTCCCAGATGTGCCAGGGTACAGAGGGACCCCCACCCTGACACCCAGCGTTATAAAACATAGGCTCAGACGTTTGACAATTAAGTTTGCAAACTTGTTGCAACGATTTTGCTAAACTTTTTTGATATCAGAGGAATTATTCATTATGAATTTGTTAACTGGACAAACAGTTAACCAAGTTTACTATTTGGAAGTGCTGAAAAGGCTGCATGAAAAAGTTAGACAACCTTTCACCAACAATTGATTGTTCTTGCATCATGACAATGCACCAGCTCACACAGCACTGTCTGTGAGGGAGTTTTTAACCAGTAAACAAATAACTGTATTGGAACACCCTCCCTACTCACCTGATCTGGCCCCCAATGACTTCTTTCTTTACCTGAAGATAAAGGAAATACTGAAAGGAAGACATTTTGATGACATTCAGGACATCAAGGGTAATACGGCGACAACTCTGATGGCCATTCCAGAAAAAGAGTTCCAACATTGCTTTGAAGGGTGGACTAGGTGCTGGCATCAGTGCATAGCTTCCCAAGGGGAGGACTTCGAAGGTGACCGTAGTGATATTCAGCAATGTGCTATATATTATAGCACTTATGTGGGTCACACCATTCCTTTTGACCACTGGCATCTTGAAGGTCATAACTAGCACCTGGTTGCTCACAAAACAAAGTCCAACTTCCTTTGCTTGACCTTCAAGGCCACCCACTACCTTTCCCAACTCATCTGTCACCACTCTCCCATACACACCTCTTCTCTAACCCACATGACCCACCATCCTTTAGCCTTGACTTGTGTTTTCCTAGATCTGGGTCTTCATTCCCAGCATTGTTTTGGCCTAGCTGCACCTGCCTCACCTCTCTCTCCCAGCTATCCCATCAAACAAAACCCAACCCATCCTTTCAGGCTCAAGTCAAGGACAACCTGGTCACTCCCACAAGAAGCAACCTTTCCTGGGGCATTCAGAGCTTATTTGCATCGCTCCTCGCTGCTCCTCCCCATCTCGCCCTCCCCCAGAGGGGCAGGACCAGTCATGTACGTGCTGGCATGCCCCCCACAGGGACCAGGATTGACCCTGATATAAACCAGGTACTCATTAAATATTTGCTAAATGACTGCAGAGTTTACTTATTTTTTTCCATTGCCTACAATTCCTAAGATCCCAGCAATCTCAAATGAGAATCGGTTGTACCTTGAAAACACTCACAGAAAAAGGTACTTCACAGCCTCTCTCCACGACTTGGTCTAGAATCTAATATCTCACTGTTGGATAATTCTTCCTGATGTTTAATTCAGTTCCTCCAGCCATATTTAAGCGAATTTTTTTCGTTGTTATCACCTCCAGACTTTGGAGAACAGCTGGTGCCCACATTTGGCAGAATGGCTCTTGGTAAACCTTAGAACTGTTACAACAGAATTTGCTGTCACACTGGGTAGCATCATGTCCCCTGAACAGAACCCCAAGAAGTGGAAGCCCCCACACATGTGTGTGACTAGCCCACACACATTTCAGTCTTATTTCTGCCTAATCAAGACCTGTTCTTCATTTGAAGATTCTTTTAAATCAACTTTGTCTTCTCCTAGTTAAATAATCTCAGTTCTCCCAAGGATTATTTCTGGCCTTGTCCAATGTTTTCAAGTTGAAATAGAAAACAATATTCTTGTAAGGGTCTGAGACAAGCTTCTAAATATATTAAAACCCATGTGTTTATATGTGCATGGTGTGTTTATGTATATGGTGGTGTGGCGTGTGTGTGTGGTGTGGTCTGTGTGTGTGGCATGTGTGGGTGTGTGTATGTGTGTGTGTGTGTGTCTGAGAGAGGTGGGGGGCAGAGAAAGAGACTGAGAGATTATGAAGCTTTCATTCTAAATATCAGGTTACAGTATAAAAATACCAACGCAGTCTAAAGGTTAATGAACATAAGGTAAGCATTTGGAAACCCACTTAAGCACTTGGAATAGCTCTTCTACCAGCTGGGCCCTCTGTCATTTTAGCTCCAGGAAATTGATCAAAGACCACAAATTAGCCCTTTATGTGGTCACCTCAGACTGGGCTCACAGCAACAGATGTTAAAAGAGAGAGAGCAGTATCTCCCACGAAGTTCAAGCTTAGCTTTTTTTTTTTTTTTTTAACTTTTTACAGTTATTTGAAGATTCTTAGGTTTTACTTTTCTGGCACAGACCCAGAGGTTCTTCACTGTCTGAATCAGTCCTAAAAGAGGGGTAAGATTTGTTTTTGCATTTGTGATTAGATAAAATCTCAATCACTGTACACACACACACACGCGCGCGCGCGCGCGCGCGCATTCCTACCCATGATGGTGTGCACCCAAACTACAGAATGTGTCCAGGATGAGGTTTGCCTGCTGCTCTTTTTTCAGGAAGAGCTGTTTTGAAGCAACCCTCCAGGATCTTAGAAGAATAAAACAGTTTTACATGTTATCCAGCAGATGGCGCTGTGCACCGCGATCTGCAGGGAGATCTAAAGGTAATTTTGAGGGACTACAAATCACCCAACAACAGAAGGGTTTCTTTCCCCCAATCCCCCACTCTGATACATTCTCCTCTCTTCTACAATCTGACAGACATTCTTCACCCACCACAAGCCTGTGAGTGGATCATAAAATGTATAAAAACCGTTCAGTGCCTTCTACATGCCAGGCGCACTTCTTGCAGCTAGGAATATGATGGTGAGCAAAACATGATTGAATGATGTCCATAACCATACAGAACTTTCTCACTAAGCAGTTAGACAATGTAAACACACAGATAACTCTATCAGATAGCGTCTGCAATTGAAAGGTACTCAGAAGAAAAAATAAGCAGACTGTTTTAGCAGGCTGGTCTGTGAAAGCCCTTTCTGAGGAGGCGACAGGTGAGCAGAGCCTGAATGATTTTAATAAGTGACTTCAATTTTAAGTGGACCTTGGAATCACTGGGAGCTTTAACACTGGTGCCGGGGCCACATCCGGGTATGCTCACTTTACTGGTCAGGGGTGAGGTCCCAGCACTGAGGTAGTGGGGGTAATGTTCCCAGGTCATCTTAATGTGCAGCTAAGGTTGATTCTTTTTGCTGCTGCCTGGTATTTGGCTGGTTGCAGCCCAGGATCCCTGGGCCCTGAGTTTGGGCCCAAGCAGCCTCCTACCTGAAATCCAGTCGAGCTGGGCAGCAGAGCTCACTCAGGAAGCCAGAAAATGCCCTGAACACTGCCAGTTCTTTGGGCTGGTGAATCATCTCACTTCTCCGAAGAGCTGGTGTGGGGACAAAACCCCAAAAAACAGTTTCCAGGCTCTCGGCCTCACATAGAAAGGTGCTGGCTTGGGTAGTAAATGGCCATCAACTGTGATCAGATGCCAGCAGCTGTGGCTAGTTGGCCGTCAGCTGTAACCCGTAAGCCATTGGCCACTAATATAACGGCTGTGGCTACGCTAGCAGAGAAGGAATGGGGGCTAGCGAGAAGATGGTGGCTGGCAAGCACGGACTGCTGTTAGGCAGATTATGTAGATCCTGCTTCCTGTGTCTCCAGCCTAGCCGCCAGCGAGAATATATTGGTTTGACTCCCCTACTTATGGCTCCATGGGTGTTCCTTTTTGGCCTTACCGTGTCCTGCGTTCTTGGGCGGGGAGTGGGAGCTGAACCCTGCACGACAAATGGCGCAGCGAGCAGGGTCCCCTGCGCGACACATGGCGTAGTCGGCAGGATACGGTGCTGGCCAAAGCTTTCCGAAGGGCAGTGGAGCAGTTTGTGCGCATGAAAGCTCAGTCTGAGGAAGACCAGGAGGAGCAGCTGCCGGAGAGCTCGATCCCCGTGGAGGGGTGGAAAGATGTGGATGGTTCCCCAACCAGCAGAGGCCGGAGAAAGCAGAGAAAGCGGAGAAAGCGAAGGTTGTTGCCGCCCTGTGGGCTGGGAACTGCTTGCTGAGGCAGCCCGGATGCAGGACTTTTAGTCCCAGGAGGAAACGCTTGCTGAGTCCTCCGTGGGAGATGAGGGTGAGGTCAAGGTTATCCCTCACCCCCAGGACAGCCCTGGCGAATAACTATGGACTATGGGGAATTGCCTTCCATCCCTAATTTATTGGACGCTTGACTGTTTGGGAACATACCACCATGTAGTGGGACTGGCGAGAATGTTTGCTTTTGTGTCTTGACTGTCCGCCATTGATAATATGTAAGCACCTTGATGTGAGCCGCTGTTGTTCCAGCACAGTACCCCGAGAAGCCCAGAGAGAGAGTGGCAGTGCCCAGAGAGGCCCTGGCTGTGTCCAGGAAGTCTAGCTGTGTCCAGAGAGAGTGGCAGTGCCCAGAGAGGCCCTGGCTGTGTCCAGGAAGTCTGGCTGTGTCCAGAGAGAGTGGCAGTGCCCTGAGAAACTCTGGCTGTGCCCGGGGAAACAGGTGGTACCTTAAGAAGCCCAGGAAGTCTGGCTGTGCCCAGAAGTACTGTGGTGGTGCCCTGAGAAAACCTGGCTGTGCCCGGGGAGACAGGTGGTACCCTAAGAAGCCCAGGATGTCTGGCTGTGCCCAGAAGTACTGGTGGTGCCCTGAGAAACCCTGGCTGTGCTCAGAGAGCTTGGTTGTGTCCAGGATATTGCATTCACCTCCAGGCTCCTTGCACAGGGCCCCTCGCAGAAGACGCTTGTCGCGTAGATTGTTAGGCGAGACCCTGTAGGGGTGGAGTGTGGGGACAAAACCCCAAAAAACAGTTTCCAGGCTCTCGGCCTCACATAGAAAGGTGCTGGCTCGGGTAGTAAATGGCCATCAACTGTGATCAGATGGCCAGCAGCTGTGGCTAGTTGGCCGTCAGCTGTAACCCGTAGGCCATTGGCCACTAATATAACAGCTGTGGCTACGCTAGCAGGAAGGAATGGGGGCTAGCGAGAAGATGGTGGCTGGCAAGCGCGGACTGCTGTTAGGCAGATTATGTAGATCCTGCTTCCTGTGTCTCCAGCCCAGCCGCCAGCGAGAATATATTGGTTTGACTTCCCTACCTATGGCTCTGTGGGTGTTCCTTTTTGGCCTTACCGTGTCCTGCGTTCTTGGGCGGGGAGTGGGAGCTGAGACCCTGCACGACAGCTGGGGAAACCTGAACACTGCCCTCTCCCACCCCCATAGGTTCACTCCACCTGCCTGCCTGACACCAGAAGGGCTGTCCTATCATCACTCTGTCACCCTTTTTGCTCCCCAGGTGACCACCCCAGCCGCTTCTCCCACATCCCCATCTCTTCTGACCTTGCACCTGAACTCCCTGTGTCTCCTCCTGCTCTGGAACTCGTCAAGAATCTTTAAAGGAAAGGGGAATCTTAGAATTAGATCCTGGAACTGACAAGTGGGCACAGCTGTGCTCTTGGAGCCTGATGGATTCCAGCCCTCAGCTGCGGACCCTGATTCTGTCTTCCTTGGGACACATGGGCCCCATCTCCACTGGTGCCCGACAGAGAGGTGGTGATAGATGCTGCTTGGCTACCCGTTTATCTTTTAGACAAGCTGGAGATTGTCGTTCCCTTGTCTGAAACGCTGACCAGGAGCAGCTCGCCGCACACCCCTTCCTCAGACTCCTGTTCCAAGGCAGGACTTTGCTCTCAGACACTGAAATGCTCAAGGAGACCAGTCTGAGGATCCAGGCTGCGGACAGACGTGCTCAGCGGTGAGAACCCTCAGCAATGAGATCACCATGGAATTTGTCCTGGGACCCAAGCCACAGTTCTCTCTTTCTCTTTACTTTTATTCATGGAAAATTCAAAACATATGCAACAGTAGAAAGAATAGTAAGGCAAAACCCCATGGACCCTTATCATCCAGTTTCAACAGGTGATCAATCTCATGTCATCTTTCGTCATAACTTTGGAGAGGCAGGGATGGATAATTTAAAGGGCGTTTCAGACAACATGTCATTTTACACAAAAATATATCAGAGGGACATCTTTAATTGAAAGGACTTTTTTTTTAACGTAACTACCAATGGGCCTTTATATCTAATACCATATTGTTCATATTCGTATCTCCTGTTGTCTCAAAGATAAGTTATCTTAAGCTGAGATCAGAGTGTACTTGATACAGGCAAAAATATCTTATGTTCCATTTAACCCACTTCAATTCCCCAAGGATTCTTGTTGGGTGAGGAGCAGGGAGGTAGGATCTGCTCCTTCTGACTCAATGTGGGATCTGGGTGAGCCTTCCCTCATCAGTTTTTCTTAGTGGAAGACAATCTTACTTGCTATGAGCCTTAAAATTCAGGGAATGGTTTATGAAAGTACTCGTCAAAAGCAAATAAACATTATTACACAAATCTCCAACAGTATTTCCCTGTAAAATACATATATTAGTTGAGCTCTGTTCTCTGGTAAGAAGTCAACTAAACCACCTAGATAACTCTTAAGAAATATGAATTCTATATTCAATGGCCTTCTTCTTAAAAGAAACCCCCTCCCCCCGCCACCACCAAAGTTAAACCACTCTTTTGCATTTAGAAGCTTAAATAAAAGCAAAATTCACTTTCTTCCCTCCCTTGGTCATTAGATGATGGTCTTTAGTTTTTGGTTAGTTTTAATTCTTTTCCCTGGAAGCTGTTCATTTAGAAAGGAATGGAGAGCAGAATCAAATAGTTTGTTGATAGTAATTTAGTTGGAGGCAGGAAGCTGAACTTCAGTTTGTCTCTGACAAGAAAGAGATTTTGCTATATTTTATTATCTATTAGGTAGACCCCTTTGTTGACATATATATGAGATGTTATAGGTAATTCTTAGTTATACTTTAGGGAAGTGTATTAGATTTTTATTGTACTGTAACAAATTATCACAAACTTGGTGGTTTAAAGCAACGCACATTTATTATCTTACAGTTCTGGAGATCAGAAGTCCAAAATGAATCTTACAGGACTAAAATCAAGATTTTGGAAGCTCCAGTGGAGAATTTGTTCCAATTGCTTCTTCTAGCTTCTAGGGGCTGCCCACATTCCTTGGTTTATGGCCCCTGCTCACATAACCCAGACCCCTTGCTCTGTCACTACATCTCCTACGACCCATTCTGATCTCCTGCCTCCCTACTATAAGGGCACTTGCAATTATATTGGGCACCCACAAATAATGCAGGATAATCTCCCGATCTCAAAATCTTTAACTTTAAAAACATCTGCCAAGTCTCTTTTGTCATGTAACATTCACAGGTTGAGGGGATTAGGGTCAGACATCTTGTGAGGGGAGGAAAGAGCTATTGGAAATCTAAGCTTCACAAACCACCTCAGAACTGTCTCCTTTTTTAAAGTCTTCCTGGGGGTGATCAGTGGACAGTTACATACACTGTGCTCTGGGAAATCCAGAGCTGGTCATGTGTCAGAGGGTAAGCCTTTGTAGGCCTCAAAGTAGATGATGTGTATTTTTCCCCCCTGTGAACGGAAACTTCTCAAAATTATGAGTGTTCATTCATAAGTAGCTATTCAGTTATGATCATTGAATAGTATCAGTTTTGGGCCTCCCTTGTTTATATGAGGTTGTGCAAACGTTAGATAAATTTGCCGTCCTTCTTGAATCTGGGCAGGCTCTGTGACTGCTTTGACCAGGCCTTAAGTGTCAGGCAAATTCCACTTCCTGTCTCAGAACACTGGCTCTGGCGGCCCTGATCCTCCACATAAGAAGTCCAACTGCCTTGCTGGAGAGACCCTATGGAGAGGCCTGAAGGTTACTTGGAGAAAAAGACAGGCATAGCTGAGCACAGCCTTCCAGCTGCCCATACCAAGGCACCAGGTGTGTGAACCAGCTGCCATAGACTCTCCAGCCCAGCCCAGCCCAGCTGCCAGCTGAGTACCACTGAATGACTCAGTCCACACCATAGGGAACTGGAGAACCACCCTGTCAGGTCCTCCCTGAATTCCTGATGCACAAAACTGTGAGATATGAGGATGTGGTTGTAGTGTTAAGCCTTTAAGTTTTGGGGTCGTCTGTTATACAGTAATAGATAACCAGGCAGCATTCTGTGACTACCACATACACTGCATGTTAGTCACGTCCCATAGGGTCTGAGGATAGAAATTTAGGGGGCATCCATCCACATTTCCTAACCCATAGTATCATCAGATAGTGTTGATTTGGACCTTCCCTCTCCACATAGTGATAAACTGATGAGTTGACTCATCTCCGAAGTGGGGGTCATGGAAATGGGGAGTCACAGAGTTGTTTGGGGTGATAAGAGGAAGAAGAGCTTTGTAATCTGAGAAAGCCCATTCCAATGTAGTTAGTAGTGGTAGTTATAGTAACAGTACTACAGGAGAAATTCAATGAAGAATAATCCTTCTCTGCTTGTTTTAATATTGTCTCCAACTGTGGGTGTTGATAACAGGTTTAAAGTATTTTATTTTGCATCATAACTCATTTTCAGCGTTTAAAAGGGGGAAAAAAAAACAAAGAAAAAGGAAAACAAGTTATTTTTTTCCCTCCCAGAGAGTTCGGGATGTAATGTGTTACTTGCTAATATATTATGTAATTGTGGATTATGTAATTTGTGGACAAGTGTATTCTCTTCCTGTCCTGAGCTGACCCTCTTCTCTCTCGCCTTCTCTGATTCATGTGCAGTTTTTCGTGTGCCCTTCCACAACGGTGGAATAAAAATGTGTTTTGTAGACGCCACTTGAGCCTTGACTACTTATTTAAAATAAACTGCCTTTGGAAAATTTGATCAAGCCTCATAAAAATAATGATTAAAGAGCTGGAGCAGAGTAAGTCTGCCTCTCTAGGGAAGACAGTTCATGCAATCAAGAAGTGAACTTGAGCCCACAAAACAGCCAGCACATGCAGTGTTCCAAAGCTGCCTTTGAAGACATTTCTAATTTAATCTGTCCATAGTGAGGTCTGTAAAAGATTAGAAGCTGGAATTCCAAGGCTGTCAGGAAGTAGACCAGCGCAGCCTCTGGGACCTGAGGCCTTGGTCACAAGATATGGGAGTCTGTACGCAAACAACTGAGACAGAATACACAAATGCTCGTGTTACTTCTTGGAGAGTAAGATTCCTGGGCCTAATGTCCAATTTTGAATTTTAAAAACTGGCTTGGAATTTTCCATGTATTTTTAGCCATATGGATAGCCTTTGCTCATTGCTCTGGAGTACCACAACCGAAATCAGACAAAAACGTGTGGATTTGAAAACAATACAAGTGAAGGACTGTCACTGGTCAGCCTCCCAGTGGGATGGCAGCATTTGAAGAGTTGAGAAGATCAGTGTCACCTGGGGCACAAGCTTTTCCAGGTCTGAGTCTTCACCTTTTCACTGTTGGAGTCACTCTAAATACGGCTAACACGGCTCTACCAAGGTCAGGACACTGTATTCCCAAAACAGGACCCCTTGTTGTGGAAGGAACCGGCTGCACCCTGGACCAAATTTTGAAGCCAGAGCCTGAGCTCCAGTCTGTCCCCTGGCCTGGAGAGAAGGGGAAATGGCCAACACTGTGTTCCCTGCTGTGATCTACATTTGTTTAGACTGGGAGAGGAGCAGAAGTGTTCCTTTCTCTCAACAAAGGTGAAATTTCTCAAGACCAAATTCCCTGACACCCAGGGATGACAACCCCTGACTCAGGGCCAAGCCATAGAACACCGGCAGCAACAGGGAAGTGCTCCAGAGGGAGACACAGATGTCACCCTGCAAACCGGCCCTGAGCCGGTAAGGGCAGAAAATAGTTGGGCTGAGACGCCCAGAAAGGGCCTTACTGAAGCCTGGGGAGGCAGGACAGCTCAGGGGTCAAAGGGAGAGATTAGGACAGGCACGCTTGGCTTGGCCATTCGTGTGTGCCTTTGGCACGTCCTCTGACCTCCCTAAGAGTTTCCTCGCTGGGATAATAGGGATATTGTCTCCTCGTGGGGTGGTTTGAGGATTCCATGTTAATAGCACTGGGAGAGAAGGGAGGAAAGGCGCTGCTGCAGCATAAAAACCCAGTGGGCCCGAGTGGTTCATAACAAGTCATTCCAGCTTGGTGGTGCCGAGGGGGCTCGGCATAAAGCTTAGGGTTTCCATCAAGATTGCTATGGGATACAAAGAAGGAGTGGTGAGAGTGGTCCTGAGTCTCTGCAGCGTCATGAACCTCCTCAGCTCTGCAACAAGGCAGGCAAGGCTTGGAACACTGGGTCAAAGTTGAGCTGACACCCACTCTAGGCTGCGCATACCCTCAGTTATTAACCAATGTTTGTATAAATCCGGCAGTCCCGAATTCCAGGTTTTGCTGCTTTCCCAATGTCATATCCCCATCTGTAAAGATTTCATCCATTTAGACCAATCAAATTTTACCAAAGTTGGACTTCAAATGAATATTTAGAGAAAGACTTAAGTGACATGTCTTTATTTCCCATTTCTTTTTGCAGCTGTTTTTCCAAGTCACCAGTCCCCAAAATAAACTTGCTCTTTTGCTTTGAACTAAAAATGTCTTTTGACAGACAGATGATGCACAAACGGTGACCTTTCTGGATTTGCAGAATTCTTCGGATACATTATTTATTAGCTCACAGGTGCTGCATAGAGTTATTGGATGTCGAGAGGCCAAAGAAGAAAATGCGAAATGAAAGTTATTTCTGTTCACAAGTATGCTGTCTCTGAAATCATTCTTTCCATTAACCACAGATCACATCTAGTGTGTGTGTGTGTGTGTGTGTGTGTGTGTGTGTGTGTGTGTGTGAGAGAGAGAGAGAGAGAGAGAGAGAGAGAGAGAGAGAGAGAGAGAGATTTTAGGAGCTTTGTAAGATTTCACAACATGTTGTGAATCCTATATTTCAGCCTGAAGCTTTGCAATGGCTTCATAAGGTAAACAACTTGGCCTCACTTCTATTGTTTTCACAAAGTCTAGTTTATTCAAGAAGACAAAGGGCAGATAATAATAAATCTTACCTTTGTATTATAATAATGCTTTTTCCCAAATGCTTTGTCTGCTCACTCCTGAGCTAATCACGGCAACATCACACAGCAGCAGGAGTTACGGAAGGTGCCAACATTGACACCCGAGGAAACAAAGTCACAAAGCAGCCTAGGGCCGTGGCGGATGTCACTAGTTAATAGTGACAGAGGAAGAGTGGAGCTCAGGTCTTCTGTTTTCTCCTTACTAATGAAAGTTTTCAAAGTAATTGTTTTTTCTTTTATTATAAAAGTAATACATGCTCATGAAAAAATATGAGAAAATGCAGAAAATTAGAGAATAAAATCACTTTAATTCTACCATTCAAAAACTATGTTTTGAGGTGTCATGGCTGCCTTGACAGGGTAGTACGGGTTTGCGTCTTTGGTGGGGAGGGTCCGAGGCCCACCCCCAGAAACCTAGCAAGGGAAAGTTATGTCTTGATTGTGGAGGTGACGACTTCTCTGGTTCCTCAGCGATGGCGGCGTCCGGGAGTGGTATGGCCCAGAAGACCTGGGAATTGGTCAACAACATGCAAGAAGCTCAGAGTATCGATGAAATCTACAAATACGACAAGAAACAGCAGCAAGAAATCCTGGCGGCAAAACCCTGGACTAAGGACGACCATTACTTTAAGTACTGCAAAATCTCAGCGTTGGCTCTACCGAAAATGGTGCTGCATGCCGGATCAGGAGGCAACCTGGAAGTGATGGGCTTGATGCTGGGAAAGGAGGACGGTGAAACCATGATCATTATGGACGGTTTGGCTTTGCCTGTAGAGGGCACTGAAACCCGAGTCAAGTCTCAGGCCGCTGCCCATAAGTATATGGCCGCAAATAGAAAATGCCTAGCAGGTTGGCCGCCTTGAAAATGCAATTGGCTGGTCCCATAGCCACCCTGGCTATGGCTGCTGGCTTTCTGGAATTGATGTTAGTATTCAGATGCTCAATCAGCAGGTCCAGGAACCATTCGTAGCCGTGGTGATTGACCCAACAAGAACAATATGTGCAGGGAAAGTGAAACTTGGAGCCTTCAGGACACACCCAAAGGGCTACAAATCTTCTGATGAAGGACCTTCTGAGTACCAGACTATCCCACTTAATAAAATAGAAGACTTTGGTGTACACTGCAAACAATATTATGCCTTAGAAGTCTCATATTTCAAATCCTCTTTGGATCGCAAATTGCTTGAACTTTTGTGGAGTAAATACTGGGTGAATACACTGAGCTCCTCTAGTTTGCTTACAAATGCAGACTATACCACTGGTCAGGTCTTTGATTTGTCTGAAAAATTAGAACAGTCAGAAGCCCAACTGGGACGGGGGAGTTTCATGGTGGGTTTAGAGACACACGACCGAAAGCCAGAAGACAAACTTGCCAAAGCTACACGAGACAGCTGTAAAACTACCATAGAAGCTATCCATGGATTGATGTCTCAGGTTATTAAGGATAAACTGTTTAATCAAATTAACATCTCCTAAACTATCGCTAAGTAGGACTTTTGCCTGCAAGCCAGTATGTGAAAAATACTCGAGTAACACATTAAAACCAGGTACCAAAAATCTGTTAGAAGTATAAGGTGCTCTGAAGTGTCCTGAGCATTAACACCCTGTAATAAAATCCTGTGATAAAACTCTTTAAAATGAAAAAAAAAACCACACAAGTATGCTTTAACATCATTATATTGTTTTTCAGGTCAAAAAGGAAATTTTTGACCCAGTAAATAAATGATTTTTCTAAGCTCTTATTGTAGTGGATACCTGTACTTAGCAATCTTGTATTAATTGAACTGTCACATAGATTTTCATTTGGGAAAACAGGTGGCTGCCCACACAGTACAAACTGAGTGGCACCAAAAGAGCAATTTGTGTGCACTCTCCTCTTCTAGGACAACTTTAAGTCATTTTATAGGATAAGTAATCATGTCTCCATGAAGAAGGTCCATATTAAATGCAGTTAGGTCTCTGGGATGAGTAACCCATTAGCACTCACTAACAGACACGAGTTTCTCAGATTAACTGGCTCAGAACAAGGCTTTGATGCAAAGGGATGTAGGATGAGTAACCGTTAAAAATAGCAGTAGGAGTCTTTTCAAAACTGTAACGGGGTGGTGGTCTCTCTGGTAGATGCAGGAAGGATGGTCAAAGCTCATTCTGTTGACACTGCTGCCACCGTCAAAGATGGAGTTTTCTATCCTATCCCACATGCTCTTCTCACAATGTGGCTGATGCCCTCCTTGCTGAGAGGTGGGGTCTGTTGTTTTTTTCCCCTTGGATCTAGGAACAAGCCTATGATTGCTCTGACTACTGGAGAACGGTGGAAATGATATTATGCAACTTTAGAGATTAGATCATAAGAATGTTATGACTTCCACCTGGCACTTATGTTTCTCTCTCTCTCCTTCCCTTCCCCAACATTCTGAACTTTTGGAATCCCACCACGCTGCAGTGAGGGAGCCCAAACTAGTTCAAGTGAAGAGACTACATGAAGAGGAACTGAGACCCTCAGTCAACAACCAACATCCACCACCAGACATGTGAATGAAGGAGCCTTTAGAGAATCCCAACCCCCAGCCTTCAGTGCTTCCAGCTGAGACCCAGACATTGTAGAACAGACACAGCAAGCCATCCTCATTCTGCCCTGACCAAATTCCTGACCCACAGATTCAATGGGCATGATACATGGCTATTGTATGCCATTAAGTTTAGGGGGTAATTGTTATGCAGTCATAGTACTGGATCATAGGCACCCAATGACATCTAAATGATGAAAGACATCTAACCAAGAAAATCATATGTTCACTTTGTGAAAATATATCAGTAGCCCTTAACTCTCAAGCTATAAACCCTGCAATCTAAGAGCCAAGATGAGCACCAAGCTCACCTCCCTGTGCCTTCACTTGAGTTTCCTCGCTTCATAACCCTGAAGCCAGAGGTATTCTATCTGAGGTTACATGGGGGCCCCAAATTCTAACTGTAGAATCTACCCTTTCTCTCTCTTCTTCCAGAGTCTCATCAATGAGGAGAATGGTGGAGGTTAGTAGGAATATGACACGTAGGCTTTTATGAGTGTTATATCAGAGGTTAAGGTATACAGTCTTTGGACACATACTCCCAAGAGTGTGTGCTGGCTGTCATGTCTAATATTTTTAACCCAGGAAAAAGTAGGGTATGTTCAAAATTTTAAAAATCCAAATCATGCAGAGAGTGGGAAGTAAACATCTTCCTATCCCCTCTTCCCACACCCAGCACTAAGCACTATTAACACCCTGGAACTAGACTGTCTGACATTGAATCCCAGCTTTGTGGGGGGACTAACTATGTGACTTTGACCCTAGTTCCCTCATCTGTAAAATGGAGGATACACTTACCTCATTGGTTTGTTGTAATTACGAGTTACATGAGTTAATACACACAAAGTTCATAGAACAGTGTCTGACACATACAAAGTCTCAATATGGATTAGCCACCACTACTACTACTATTATCCTTTTCATTATTATTGATAGTGTTTTCTGTAGCCTTAATGGACTCAGGAAATAAAAAGTGTTGGAAGAGACCTAGAATTAGGGAGGAAGCTCCCTGAGCAGAGGGTGGCACATCTGGGCACAGTGGCCACTTGAAATGTAATGAACACCCTCAACTTCATCTTCACTGCAGACCCTTCAAGGGTGTTTGAGTCCTCAGTGGCTCTGCAGATGTTACAAATCACATTTCCTAGTGTATTGTAGAGTAAGAGGGTCTAATATGGCTAAAATGTTGATATAAGAAAGAAAGTAAGAAAAACAGGTCCAATCCTGACAACAAACTGACTACAAAAAAAAAAAAAAATCCTGACTAAAGTTAGGGTGAATAAAAAGAAAAATTGATCATTTCACATAACCAGAAGCAGAGGGAGGAAGAATCAAATTGGTTAGCTCTGAGAATCACAATGGCATCAAAACTCAGGAGATTTTTCATCAAGGAAAACTTTTTCAGAGTGCAACTTCTTCCCTTAGATTTCATCTTACATCTCATTGGCCAATTATGTCACATGTCCATGCCTAAACCAATCATTCGCAAAGGGAGTGGAATTACCATTGCTGTCTTAGACTAATCAGCATTCACCTGAAGACTAGTCCAAATGGGTGGGCCTGGGAGAAAGGTATGCTGTAGGTAAGTAATTGATGACTTCCCTTTCTTGTTCCAAAAAGCTCCTTTCAGTGAAACATGCAATTTAACAGTTTAAAAATCAATAGGATTAAGTGATGAGGAAGGAGAAAAAGCAAACAAACCAAGGATGTATAAAATGAAGCCTGAAATATGATCAAGTACAAAATACAATCAAGTACAATAAAATGTATGGCATCATTTAGGCTTGTTAAGGGTTAGGCCATGAACAGGAGTTTAGCAGTCAATTCAAGGAGATTTTGCCAGAGATTACAAATGGTGGCTTGTGAGCCAAGTGTGGCCCATGGATATGTTCTGTTTGGGCCTTTCCAGTATTTTTTTTAAATGTGTATTTCTTCATGACTGCTAAATCATGAAGTATGTATATTATCAGATTTAGCAGATATTTCCACCTTTCCAAAGTAGTTGTACCAAGCACCAGTGGTATATGATAGTTTCAATGTTTCACATCCTTGTCCACACTTAATATTGTCAGTCTTTTAATTTTAGATAATCTGGTGGTTTTGTAGTAATTTCTCATAGTAGTTTTAATTTGCATTTTTTGAAGCCTAGGGTGGTGTTATCTTTCTCCAAGGAGGATTTGCTTTTGGTCCTTCCAGGAGCTTGGAAATCCTAGCAAACTGGTATTTCCTTAATCCAGTTTCGGAGACTGAGCTGGGCTGAAATCTCTGTGAGAGCAGGTCTACTTGCAGCCCAAACTTATTACTACATTGCCGTTTTTTGGGTTCTCATCCCAACATGAGGCTTTCTCCTTTGATGAGTCCTAGTCTCTTAATTTTTTACTCCATTCCTTTAAGATGGATTAAAAAAATGGTCAGGCTCTCAGCTTACTTGTCCAGAATTAGTAAATGCTCACAGGGCGGAAGCTGTCTCTTTCTGGATTCCCATTTTCTCCAAAATCTAGGCCCACTACTTTGTTTTTTCCCCCAATATCTTCAAGTATATTTTTTTAAAACTGTGCCTAGTTTAGTTCTAATCCTGTGATAGAAGAGGTACAGGATTTATTTTTATTGTGTTTTGTTCCTTCTTGATTTTATCAACATTCTCTCTTATATCTTTGAATATGTTTGTTATATTTATATTTATTTTACTCTTGATCTGTCTATGGTATGCATTGTGTTTAGCTGGTTGTATATATTTTATAGTGGTTCTATTCCTCAAGTCTCTACTGATTTTGCCTTGTAAGCTTGTTTTCCTGTTGTTATCAGCTGCCCAGTCTGATAATGGGTAAAGGATATAATGAACGTCTGTTTTTGTCCCTCCTGGTGATTGTGAAGGAGACTGGGAATGAGCCCCAGGATGGAGCACCTCATGTACTCCAGAATTGCTACTCATCAACCCTTTGCTTTCATTCCATAGAAGAGCTTCTCTAGTCCAGGATTTCTCTTTAAATTCTTTGGAGAAAAGAACAAAACAGCACTGAAAGAAGACCAGATCTTTAGAATGGTCAGTCACCATTCATGAGATCATCCATTTTTCTTGAAATCGCCATCCACCATCCATGAGGGTTTGGAGGAGAATGGGATGGAAGAGTAAATGCTGGAGATCTCTTTAGCTTGCATTGGTTTTTATCAGTGTCTCATCTCAGCATGGCTCTGATATTACTCTGATGTTCCTGAGTAGCCAAAGCAACACCACTGATTTTTTTCCTTCAGTGAGAGAAGCCACCAGTCATCTTCCCTGAATGAGAAACTGAGCTTCTGTCACACAGGTTCTTATGGAGGTTCATTGAAGTAGAGCTACTGGCCTGTGTAACTGTTGTAGAGGCCATAAGTCTAAAATTAGGATCACTGTGCTGAAATTAAGATGTCAGTAGGGCCACATTCCCTCTGGAGATTCCGTTCTCCCTCAGGAGAAAATCTGTTCCTTGCCTCTTCCAGCTTCTAGTAGCTGGTTCTTGTCTTGTGGCCGCTTCAGTCCAATCTCTCCCTGCCTCTGTGGTCCCATTGTCTTCTCTTTTGTTCAGTATTTGTGTGTGTGTGTTTATTTTTCAGTTGGTTTATTTTTTATTTGTTTATTTTTTAGTTGTTTTGTTCCCAGACTTAAAAAATTGGGATATTTCACATTATTTGGAAGTATTTCTGACTTAACATTTTTTTTAAAAAAAATCAGAAGATACAGCAACACAGCCTGCTTTCCCACCTGACAGCAGTCATCTGGAACTGATGTAGCTGTCCCCTCTGAAGTACACACTTGCTCTCCACATGGCCTCCTCAGCCCACACTCCTCTTTTGTTACCTGCATTGCCCCATGCACTTTTGATTGTGTCACCCTGGGATGAGTTTACCAGGTCCCTAGGATAGAAGCCAACCAGTTCCTCAGGAGAACTTGGATATTCTGATCCTAAACCTGGACCTCACAAAGTGACTACTGTGAGGTAAAATGAACACCACCCCCCACATCCTCACTGTGGACGCCTTAAAGACTCTCACAAGATGGCTTCTTTTCTTTTTTTTCCTTCTTCCGTCTCCGTCCCCCACCCCCACTCTGGTTCAAACCAGTTTCTCAGTCTAGTTGTGTAGGACACAGCTCCTTGGCCCATGCTGGTATTATGAGCCTTGAGCTCCCCACGGCTTGAAGCAGTCGGTCGCCGGTAGTCGGCAGCTCACAGTAGCCCATGGCAGTTCTCATGGGCTATGGCCGCTCACGGCAGCGCACGGCAGCCCACCGCAACTCTCACCGTAGCACACCGCAGCCTGGTTAGCTCACGACGACCTCCAGCTGTGAGCAGCCCAGCTCCAGGGAGAGCTGTTGTTCACAATCTTAGCTGTAGAGGGCGCAGCTCACTGGCCCATGTGGGAAATAAACCAGCGACCTCAGCATTAGGAGCACAGCACTCCAACCACCTGAGCCACTGGGCTAGCCCCAAGATGGCTTTTTTTTTTTTTTTAAAGATTTTATTGGGGAAGAGGAATAGGACTTTATTGGGGAACAGTGTATGTTACTTCCAGGACTTTTTTCCAAGTCAAGTTGTTGTCCTTTCAATCTTAGTTGTGGAGGATGCCGTTCAGCTTCAAGTTGTTGTCCTTTCAGTCTTAGTTGTGGAGGGCGCAGCGCAGCTCCAGGTCCAGTTGCTGTTGCTTGTTGCAGGGAGCAGAGCCCACCATCCTTTGCGGGAGTCGAACCGGCAACCTTGTTGTTGAGAGGACGCGCTCCAACCAACTGAGCCATCAGGCGCTCAGCGGCAGCTCAGCTCAAGGTGCCGTGTTCAATCTTAGTTGCAGGGGGCAGAGCCCACCATCCCTTGCGGGACTCAAGGAATTGAACTGGCAACTTTATGGTTGAGAGCCCACTGGCCCATGTGGGAATCGAACTGGCAGCCTTGGGAGTTAGGAGCATGGAGCTCTAACTGCCTGAGCCACCAGGTCAGCCCAAGATGGCTTTTTATTAACGCTTTCCACACAAACCAGGGGGCAAAGATAGAGGGAGTGGCCACGTGGGCAGATGGAGAAAGGGGTATAAAAGTCTTTCACCACTAGGGATAACTTTCCAAGAGAAAGTTTCTAAAGGTGCCTCCCACTTTGAGAGGGTTGTATTTAGTGCAGAAGAAGACTATGTCCCAACAGCTGTGAGATTAAAGGGAATAGGAAAGGGTTTGGAATTAAGGGCTGGATTTGGAGAATGATTCTCACTCTGAGAACAATGTTACAAGCTGTCACTATTTTTATTCCACAGCTAAAGAAACCTTGGATTTAAAGAGCTGCTGTGGGGACAAAACCCCAAAAAGCAGTTTCCAGGCTCTCGGCCTCACATAGAAAGGTGCTGGCTCGGGTAGTAAATGGCCATCAACTGTGATCAGATGCCAGCAGCTGTGGCTAGTTGGCCGTCAGCTGTAACCCGTAGGCCATTGGCCACTAATATAACGGCTGTGGCTACACTAGCAGAGAGGAGAATGGGGGCTAGCGAGAAGATGGTGGCTGGCAAGCGCGGACTGCTGTTAGGCAGATTATGTAGATCCTGCTTCCTGTGTTTCCAGCCCAGCCGCCAGAGAGAATATATTGGTTTGACTCCCCTATCTATGGCTCCATGGGTGTTCCTTTTTGGCCTTACCGTGTCCTGCGTTCTTGGGCGGGGAGTGGGAGCTGAGACCCTGCACGACAGCTGCTTTCTGCCTTCTGATTCAGCCTTTCATGGAAGCCATATGTCTTCCAGTCCAGAAATGTCCACTGACTCCAGGGAGAGATTAAGAAATTCATACGAGAAATTTTTAGTCACGTTACTTTAAATGTGAAACTCTCTCCAGAATCAGGTAGAGAGGTCCCTGAGCAGATGTGCACACAGATGGGGCTTATCTGATTTCCTGTCCATCTACACCCACACACTGCAGGCTCTCCGGAAAGGTTAGGTAATGACAGTGACTCAGGAAGACAAGAATGTGAATTATGTGACATGCAGCCCGGATCTAGTCCATATTTGGTTATTGTTCAAGCCACCACAGCAAGCCTTGAAATGAGAGTCCAGCTTGCTTTTAAAAAGGGATTTTCGCAACACATTTGTGTTTGTGAAATAACATCCATTCAGTTTTCTGGAGAGAAAGAGACAGAGAGAGACAGCAATTAGACCCAACAGCAAATTTGTTTCTGACCTCCTGCAACATACAAACAAATACATACTAGTTCCTACTTACCCACCAATCTTCATCTATCTGGTCTCCGACAAAATGGTAAATGGCCTTCAGTAGAACCCAAGCAGGAAACCAATTTACCAAGATGTTAGCTAAAGCAATTGGAAATCCATTATCACATTATATGCTTCATTGAGCTCTTTAATGGCACAGAGGTGAGCACAGGAGCCATCCCCATGGTGTGGCAAGTGGGGACAGCTGTGCTCTACCTAGACCTTGAGAGGAGGGAGGGCCAAAAAGAGGGCCCAGGACTGAACTGCTACTGGGACCCAGTGGTTCAAGGAAAGGAAAGAGCTGAAGACCTCAAAGAAGACCTTAGGCTGGTGTGGGCAGATTCATTTTAATAAGATTGCAACAGAGCAGAGATCCTTGAGGAAGAGGGAAAAGGCACACAGTGTAGCAATTTAGCAGAGCAATGAAGAGCTAGGGCTCTGGAGGGGTACAGCCTGGCCTTGAAACTTGGTTTTGCCCTGTGTAATCTTGAACCACCTATTTAACCACTTTTTGTTTCAGTTTCTCTATCTGTGAAATGTGCCTAATAATAGCCTCGGAGAGGAATAACAAAGGATTGCTATGAAGACAAAATGAGATTCTATGGATAAATTTGGGCTCAGTGCTGGACACAAAGTGCTCAGATAACGTTAATTTATTCCTATTTTTAGCTCAGATTTATCCCTGAAATGGACTTGAGTATGTACAAAACCATGACTGAAACGAACATGTAAAATACAAAGCTTAACCCTGGTTACATTCAGTAAAAACAAAAAGTCAAATGAGAGAATATCTTTACTATATCTTAATAAAATATAGAACACTACACAGATTTCAGAGTCAACTAAAGTGATCTCATAGGGGCCTGGTATTTTTCAGCAGAGGGGAAAAATAATCAAGTTGGAAAGTGTTTATTACATTCGAACCATGTGCCCATCACTATAGGGAAAAAATAATTAGTAACTTTTGCATGCCAAGTACCATTTACAAATTATCTTTATCCTGTATAATCCTTTAAGCTAAATATTATCTCCATTTTAAAAATGAGGAAATTGAGACACAGAGAGGTTAAGCAACTCAGCCAAGGTCACATAATCAATAAGTAATTGAGCTGGGAATGGAATTAGTATCTGTCTGATGACAGTGGTAAAGATAACAGTATTTATTGAGTGCTTTCTAAGTGCCAATAAATATGCTGTCCTCTCCCTCATTGCTTCATCTATTCTTCACACCACTGCTATGGGGCAGGTACTGGGTACTATTGTTATGCCCATTTGCAGATGGCGAAAAATTAAGAGCCCAAAGTCTCACAATCCCACTGAGGAAGTCAGGAGTCTACCCCAGGTCAGGGTGACTCCAAAGCCCAAGCACTTATGTCACCACACTGTGTCCTTTGTCTCAGCAATAGCAAGAGATATATCTAGTCACAACAGGAAACTGCATAATTACAAGGGCCCTCAGTTTCTGTGGACAGCTTGACTTCGCCCTTTATGCAGAAGAGATTTTGATTCTTTCCCTGCACTACAAGCGGTTATTAGGAAAATTCTCTCCTAGGAAAATGTGTTCAGTGTTCCTCTGAAGGGGACTAGTCTCAACCTGTCATGATGACCTACAAAACTCAAGGTCATGGGAAAATTTGTCTGGAAGACCATTTGTCTTAAGGAAGACAAGAGGTATTAAACTAGCTTGGATTTTGAAGGACTTTACCAAGAGACCACTAGAGTGATTTTATTAGAAAAATTACATGACTTACGAGCATCCTAAGTAGAGCAAGCCTCATAATTAATGCAGGTGAATCTCTGATACATCAGTTCCACCAGTGGGATCTGCCTCATAGACGGCGCCTGGCTTAAGTGCATCATGACCCTCCAACTGCACAACTTTCTTCCAGGGAAACAGATAAAAGGGAATTGTCAAAAGCCAGGGATTTTGCCCCACCCCTTTACCTAGTTAACCCACAACCTTTGATTTTTAACAAATCAAAACACTATTTAATTCTATGAATGGTGGGCAAGAGAAAGGTGTGCTTGTCCTCTAGACACGCACTATCTGATACAAAAGTCACAAACCGTATATGGCAATTTAAATACAAATTATTTTAAGTTGGGTAAATTTAAAATTCAGCCTGTCAGTCACACTAGTCAAATTCCAAGTGTTCCATAGCCACCTATGGCTAGTGACTATCGATATGGACAGTGCAAATCTAGAACATTTCCATCATCACAGGAACTTCTATAGGGCAGCGCTGATCTAAAAGCTCCACTCTGAAGAATCTGAAAGGTCTGCGGCGACTTCTATGGTGACTGTTTTAGTTTGGGTTTTCCGGAAGAATTGGGGACAAGGATTCCAGTGTGAGTAGTTTATTTGAGAAATACAGTAAGAACCAGCCGGTAAGTGACACAGAGGATAGGCAGCTAACAACCTGCTTAAACCTGTGGAGAAACTGAGAGATGGTGTAAAATACACATCACAGAATTATCCCATCCAGAGAGAGGGAGCTGGGGTATTTGTACACCACTCCTATGGACTGCTTCCATGGCTGTCAGTTTCCTTGCGCTTCTGGTCTACCTGCAGGTGGACAGCGATTTCAGAGGTTGGGCTGGGTGGTCAGGAGAAGCCCTCAGGTTCAGGGGCAGAGACTGGGCGTGGAGGTTGGTCAGAGTACTCCCAAAAGCCTCAGGGATTTTGACGCCACATAGCACTGACTGCTGCCCAAATGCGTAAAGGTCATCTTCCTCTCAGCGTTTTGCCTAGGGCATTACGTCCGTGACCTTGATTTTGTGTCACTGTGTAAAAAGTGGTCCAAATCCTACGGCAAGAAATGCTGAGGGATGTCAAAGGAAAGGAAAGGAGAGAGAAAAGCAACTCAAGGATACTCAGACACTCATTGTACATGGTCTGAAAGACTAATTGGTGGAGAAGACAGAGATATTGTGCACCACCCTTGGGGTGCTAGATTATAGATGCGGGAATACACCATGGAGGTTAAAAGCCGGACCAAACAGTGAGGTGCCCCAGCGTGCTGACGCATCCTGGAGTACAAGTGCTTACGCTCTCCAGTCATCACTAAGAGCAGGGGTCCTGGAAGTGGAGAGCACCCCACCTTGTTCTGCGTCCTCCCAAAAGATGTTGACGACCATGCATACTTATAGATTGGCTCTTCCTCCTTCACTGTCTCACAATCCTCACTCTCTCACTCCTGCCTCCTCAAATTTCCTCCCAAATAAACTGTTTGTATCCAAATCCTTGTCCCAGACTCTGCTTCCAGGGGAGCCCAAATTAAGACAAACAACAGTAGCAAAGATACGAAAGCAAGGACCTGTGCAACTTGGAATGAGAGCATGGAAAGTACTAGAAGCCAGTCTGTTTTGCTTGTGTGTAAAGCTACCCAGCAGGTTGTTGAGAGTCTGGAGTGGGTGCCAGCAGCCAGATCACAGAGGCCACCATGTGCCAGGTGAAGAACTTGGCTTCATCCTGTAGGAAAAGGGGAGCCACTGAGAAGCCAACAGAGTTATAGGAGAGCCTCGAAGGGAAGTAACCCTGCTCAGAGTTGCTTCTAAAAAGATCATTATGCTAGCTGTTTGGAGGATAAATGTGAGATGGGTAAGACTGGGAGAATCAAGGTACATTAGGAGGCCATTGCAGTGGTCCAGGTGAGTGGTAAGAATAACCTGAACTAGCAAGATAGGCATGAAGATGGGAATCAGGATGGAGTCAAGAATAATTTGGGAGGTAAAGTTCATCTAGGATGATTAATTCGTCCGTTTTCCTGACAGTTACCAAAATTTTGCACTGAAAGTTTCACGTCCTGGAATGAAATTCCTCAGTCCCAGGAAAACTGAGACAGTTGTGTCTTAGTCCATTCAGGCTGTTGTAACAAAATACCACAGCTTGGATAGCTTATAAATAACAGAAATGTATTTCTCATAGTTCTGGACACTGGAAGCCCGAAATTAGAGTGCCAGCATCGTTGGGTAAAGGCCCTCTTCCAGGTTGCAGACTTCTGGTTGTATTACCTCCCAAAGGCCCCAGTTCCAAATACCATCACATTGCAGATTAGGATTGTAATACATGAATAATGGGGGAAGACAAACATTCACACCATAGCTGTTGGTCATCCTAAATTCAGCAGACTTGACTGAATGATGGCAGGGGGTTAAGGAAGAAGGAAGGATTAAGAATGAATGACCTATATCCAATGTGGGAAATTTGTGGGGGCTGCCATCCTCTGAGAAAAAGAACCTAAGAGAAACTGGTTTTGAAGACAAGATGATGCACTCAGTTTAGCACAGGTGGAAACTGAGGTATCTTTGGCACTTCTAGGGAGATGTGAGCAGCAGTATTTGGGATTTATCAAGAAGTAGGGGAAACTGGGAGAATAGTTTAGCTCACCCTAAGAAAGCAACAGTTTGATCTACTGTGATCAGGAATCCTTCTTGATGAGCAATTTGTTTTCCTTTTATCAAAACCACACATCTCTCTGGAATACTGATTTTTAAAATGTGAGTATTGCTTGAAGTGGTTACAAGGTCTACTCTGGCCCTCAGTAAGTCAGTATCCCATGAATGTCACCTAGCAGAGGACAGGGAGAACTGACGAGAACTCCTAATAAAGTTGCAAATGCAAGGCTTCTGATTGGGAGAGCCACCCCTGTGTGGAGCGTGGGATGGAGCACACACTTGGGAGGTGGGAGGAAGGCTTCAAATGCAGTGAGGACTTGGAAAACATGAATGGAAAGTATTGGCACCGACCTTTGCAGGCACAGCATGGACCTCAACACTCGAGTCCTCCTTCCCTGATAGGCTCTGGTGGCTCTGGTTAATTCCGAGTTTACCTCATGGCATTTTCTCTATAGTAACTGCTCATGTTTTACAATAACAACTCTGACATTCTTTGTTTGGCTTTCTGGGGACCCATAAACCAGCCAGGGTAATACCCACAGGATGGAGTAGAGTGGATCAGTGGATCAGATGGAATACAGTGGATCACTTTCTACTTGACTCTCTTCCAAACACTTTCCCACTTAATAACTTGTTTGATCCTTACAGTAATCTGTCTGGTGAGGACTTTCATTGCTATCTTCATTTTAACTAATGAGGAAATTGAAGCACAGAGGGAGTAGGCAACTTGCCAAAGTCATTTAACTGGTAAGTGGCAGAGCTGGTGTGCGACCAACATGACATCACTGAATAGGATGTTGGGGAGAGAGGTGCCAGCAAGAGCCGGCTCCAGCACACGCGCACCCTTCCCCAGACCAGCCTGCCAATCCTGGCGAGTAGCCTCTGCTGTCACACCCGCCGGTTTCTCCTGGTCCTGAGCACAGCCTTCACTTGCCCTGTCTTTAGCAGACGCCCAGTTTCCCATGCCTTCTTCAGCTTCTTTTCAAGAACTTTCTGGGCTCCTCTTTTATCCCACATTTTAAACTAGCGATAGATCAGTATTCCTTACTCCTCTACTTCAGAACACACAATCCTTTATAGAGAGTTATGGGCTATGCTATACACTAACCTGGATTGTACGTCAGGAACCTGGGTTTGACATACAACATTGTTTTTTACTCTGTGTTTCTGGTTGCTTCACTTCTTTGGGTCTCCCTGGCTTCCCACATTTAAATAACAAGGTGCTAACTTGATCGGTGATTTTCAGTGTAGACAGAGGGGTATCAGAATTGTGGAGTGTAGGAGGGTCAGCACTTCTTCTAACTTGATCACTTTTATCAAAATATATGTGTCCTATGTCACCTTCCCTCAGGGTTCTGCCTTCCAGATGAAACAAAGCAAACCTCACAGGTTACCCCTACCGCTGAGATTCCCCGTGTGGTCACCCCATCCCACCACCAGTTTGAATCCCTGCTGTAGAAGATTCCACCTGCTGACAGAAGTGTGTCTCATCTCTTTAAAGTGTTGGGTGGAAAAAAGATTGTGAACCACTCACAGTTCTAGAAGATCTGTAAGATCCATGGCAGTGCTTACGTTCCATGAAACGATGATTTCTGTAAAATACTAGTGTGAACAGCTATGTCATTTCCCTATGATTTATGCTGCAGAGCAAGGGAAAGGATAATTAGTCTTAAAACGGGTGGAAGGGGTGAGGAAATGGGGGCTATGTCGTGAGTCACAAAAATGTTTGGTATAATAGAGTCATCTGACTCTAGAGTCAACTCACCTGGGTTGTCTTGGGGAAGGGGGAGGGGTCACTTTCCCACCCCTGTAGAGAAATGTCCTAAGATTCATGATAACCCAAAGCTCCTCTCATCACAGGAACTCTGCCCAGATAGGTCTCTGCAGAGGAGGCTATCCATTTACCTGACTCCTTTCACAGCTCTAATGAAATCTGTCTTTCCTGTTCTCCACTGCTGTGGGTTAACATAAGCATTTATTGATTGTCCATTGAGTCTAGAATCAGGGCTGGATGGGGAGCAGGGCAAGAGGGGGTAAACCCAAGTAGGCCCTGCTCTCAGGAGGCTCTTCCCATTGACACAACACATGAGGAAGGAAAGAGAAGTCTTGGGCATGAACAGAAAAGCAGCCCTCACAAAGATTTCTCAGGTGTAGGGATGGTGTGCACACAGTGACTGACAGGTCACTGAGAGAAGTGAGGACCAGGGCTGTCATCCTCTGCCCCACCCCAAGCGATTGCCGGTTCGCCCTGGCTTGACAGACAGTCCATCTCTGTCCAGAAGCCCATGTGATAACCCACTTCCAGGGAGTTTTGGACAGTTGTGCCCTGACCTGAGTTGATCCAGCTTCCCTGGAAACTCAAAATCTGGGCTTCCATCCTCATAAAAATCTAAACGCACCAGATTCATGCTTCTGCCTAAATTTCATTCCTACATAATTTCTACCACAATAGGGTTTTGCTGTTACCATAGTAACCCCTGGGTGTGAACAGCAGATTCCAGAGAGAGGAGAACGAAAATGCAGAGAAACCCAAGTTTCAGAATGATCCACAGAGAAAGGGGCAGCCAGGTTGGGCTCGTAGCCATAAGCCTGACCCTGCCAGGAGGGCCTGGGGTCTTTGCCAGGCCTGATTGGGGCTTTGAGAGTGGAGATGGTCTGTACTTTCTTTTACAGCTGTGTTTGCCCATAAGTTATAGTATCTGGAGGTCCAAGAACAGTGACATTGCCCTGGTTTTTGTCTGATTGACATAAAGACTTTTACCTCTTCCTTCCTTCCTTTCTTTCTTCCTTCCTTCCTTCCTTCCTTCCTTCCTTCCTTCCTTCCTTCCTTCCGTCCTTTCTTCCTTCCTTCCTTCCTTCCTTCCTTCCTTCCTTCCTTCCTTCCTTCCTTCCTTCCTTCCTTCCTTCCTTCCTTTCTCCTCTGTCTCTCTGTCTGTGTCTCTGTCTCTGTCTCTCTCTCTGTCTCTCTCTCTCTCTCTCTCTCTCTCTCTCTCTCTCTCTCTCTCTCTCTCTCTCCCCCCCTCTCTCAGTTAGTTAGGTGATCTAGGGGAAGATACTTTTGTTTTCAGATGGTATCATTCTGTGGCACAGTTTGAAAGGGCTAGGATGCAAACAAAGCTAAATACGATATGGGGATGAAATCAAAGAGCCAGAAGGAATGCCCAAAGCTGAAAGCACTCTGTCCCCTTCACCAGTGTACATAGTGCTTTGGTCTTTGTCCCTTTCAGGTCACAAGCCATGGGTACAAAGAGCCTCCATTCAGGCTTCCAAAACAACAGCGATAAGAGCAACAAACAAATAAGCAGAATCCCAGACACTGGGTTAGGCAGGGCAGGCTGTTACAGAATCCATTCCCATCAAATGTTCTGTGTCTGCAGGAAATGAAATAGCCTGCAGACTGAGTTAACAGGAAGTGAATAAAGGCAATCACATATCTGACGTCACAAAGGTAAAGTGCTTACCCCAGTGCCTGGATCTGAGCTAACAGGTTTGCCACTTTAAAAAATGCAGTGGAGGTGTTGTTCCCAGAGGCACCTGCATTAAAGAGGCAGTGGGCTTCCTTGTCTAGGTCAGTTTGTAAAATAGGTTCTGATTCCTAAGACTCGAATCATCTCTGACCTCTTAACTCTTGCCTTAAAGTAACTGTGTGTGTGTGTGTGTGTGTGTGTGTCCCACATACATATACAGAGACTTTTCAAAACACTTAAATCTCTAAGCAATATAGATGGTGGCACTTTTTAAACTCCTACACACATTTTTCTAGACATCTGGTTAGGAAATACTTAAGGGACTTAAGTTCCAGCAATAACAGAACAGAGTCCCAGGAAAGCACACATCTCCCTTCCAGGCCTTTGCACAGGCTGCCCACTCCTACCGAAGCCCCTCTCCATACTTTTTTCTTTGGTTAATGCCTGTGCATTCATCAGCATAGCTCTGAACATCTGCTTATACTAACATCTTCTCTGGTGCCTCAGGCTCGGTGAAGAGCTGAACCTAAAAGAAGTTTCTTTAGAAGATGTGACATTTCCTGTTTGCAATTTGACTAAGCTGCCACTGGGGCATGGAGGGAGCTCTGCTAGACCTTGGCAGATAGTGCAGAGCAGGAAAGTATCAGCTGCAAAAGCAATACAACAGTTGTCCCTTATCAAACCCCTACTGCGGCACGGGCTGGTGATTTAATATCTCATTCAAATTCTCTCATAAGTGTGTCCAGATAGGAAATTGAGGCTCAGAGAGGGTAAAAAACAAAAAAACAAAACAAACTTCCCTACATGGGGATATAATGCACTACATGATGAGTATAGTTGATAATATTGTATTTGAAAATTGCTAAAACAACAAATCTTAAAAGTTCTCAACAGATGACAAAGAAAGTAACTATATATGGTGATGGATGTTAATTGACCTTATTGTGGGGATCGTTTTTTTCCGTATATACAAATATTCGAATACTGATGTCATACACCTGAAACCAATATAGTGTTATATGTCAATTATACCTCAACAAAGAGATAAGTATTCACTTATATTTAAATTGTAGCAGTGTAACAGTAAATGAAATAAAGTTGTATAATTAAAAAAAAAAAGACTTCTCTAAAGTCAAATGACTCTCAAATGGTAAAGCAGGTGTTTAAACACAGGGTCTGGGCCAACGCCCGTTGTCTTTCCCACTGTACGAATTTGCTTCTCTTACATGTCCATCAGGCTTTCTGTGGTGCTTTTTCAGTCCACGTGTGTGGACCAAGATTCTAAAACAATGTGGCTATTTTGTGCCAGTAGCTTCCTGCCGCCTTTGTAAGCCTGGGTAGAAATCTTGGCAGCAACAAATCAAGAGCTAAATTCTGAAGAAGTGATGCCAGGGTGTCGCTAGCCATGCAAAAAGACCTGGGGAGGGGCCCAGGGAAGGTATGTGTTTTGCAGGGAATGGATCAGCATATCTATTTCATGGTCCATTGATTTCCAGTCAAAATTATGCAGGCCTTGAAAGCTGGAGGCTCTGCTTTGGGTTTAACCCACACACAGTCTTTTTGTTTTTTTCCCCCCTGATTCTGAGGTTTAAAATTATTCTTTTCTTATGCAAAGTTGTGTTTCTGATGAAGATGCCTGAAGGCTGATTTGAAACTGCCTGACACCATCAGTCACGAAGGGAGAAACCAAAGAAGGCTGTCTGATGCACCAGATGTGTATAGATAGCTTTAGAAGATGAGCAGTTTCCTATTTAATGCAAAGAAGGCACCTCATGCTGAGCGGTGCCTTTGTTGTTTCTTACCCCCTCCCCACACATCGTGCTGAGGGGATAGCCAGAGGCAATATGGCCTAGTGGTTTAGAGCAGGCCTTGAATAGACTTGTGTCTTCTGCTTGCTAGTGTGTAAGCTCGAGTTTGTCTCAGATTCTTCATCTGTAACAAGGCTCATTTCATGCAGATGTTGAGGGATTAAATAAAGTCATGTATACACAGCATTTAACAGCAATACCTAGAACACAGTGAATGCTATGGTTCAGTAAACAAATCTGGTGCACTACAGATTAGCCAATGACAGATATTCCCTTCTACTCAGACTCCCTTGATTCACTTCAAATTCCCTTTTCACAATAAAATTCCTATTCTGAAACATGACTACATTTTTCTAGAGGTATGAAGTATGCAGGGATTAAGTCCCAAAAGAGTGCAGAGAACAGAGGGAATGGAGAGGAAAGGAGGATGGTAGGTAGAATCAGACTTCTAGATGGTCCCCAAGATTTCTATTAGACCCATGTCCAGTGGGTCTAATCCCCCTCTCTGATGTGAGCAGAACTTGGGAAAACGAAGGGACAGTCACTCCTTTGATTACTTTGTGTTACATAAGACACCATCTTAGCTCACTGGCAAGAAAGAAAGAGTTGTCCTGCTGGTTTCAAAAGATAAGCAAACTGCCGTTTTGAGAACTGCCTATGGGGACCCTGTGGCTAGGACCTGAGAGAGGCCTCTAGGAGCTGAGAGCCACGCTGGCTGATAGCCGGCAAAAAAAGCTGAAACCTCGGACTTATACCCCCAAGAACTGAATTCTGCCAAGAAACTGAATTAGGCTGGAAGAGGACCCTGACCTCCAGATGAGACGACAGGCCTCGCTGACGTCTTGATCCAGGCTGAGAGGTGAGCCCAGCTACACCATGCCTGAATCTCTCTCTTGCAAAATATGTCAGCATTTGGCAGACATCCCAAAGCCTTGAGAAGAAATGAGCGAGTTGTCACCTGAACTGTTTCTCTAAGATAGGGGAATGGCAGCTGGGAGGGAAGTTGTGATAAGAAGTGGACTCAAGAACCAAATCAAGATGTTAACTGGAAAGCGATGGGATGGCCCAGGTGGTAATGGAGAGTGGGTAGGATATAAGGGGTGGACTCAGTGACAAGTAGTTTTCTAAGCAAAGATAGTCTAGTTCTGGATATTTCAAATCAATCCCCTTCTCCCTCCTTGACCCCGTGTTCCTTTCGTAATAGGAAAATTTATAAATTCTTAAGTCCCTCTCTTTCTTCTCCACCCCCCAACTAGTACAGAGAGATTAAAGGGTGCCCTTTCCAGGGTATTTGCACATTAGTAGGAATATATGGAAAGTCTTAAGGTCTTCAGGGCCCACGGGAATGAAATGATAAATGATGGGTTTTTAGCCATGATATAGACTCGGGGACACCAGGGGACAGGGAGCTTCCAGGACATGTTCCCACCATCATGTGGACAGTGTTCTATCTGACTGCCTGTTAAGGCCAGAGGTCCCTGGATTATAGAATGCTGAAGCAGCACAAGACCTTCTATTTCTAAACCCTGATCTTAGAGTAAGTGAACTGGGCCTGCGGAGGTGATTTGTCTGAGGTTCCTCTGCACCATAAAGGCAGAGCCTGGTCTAGAATCCAGCCCTTTGACGCCTTAGCAGGGCCTACTGATCCACATAGTTCCACAGTCATCAGTGTGGGTGGATGTGACCAGAATCCAGGAAGAGTCAGGAGTCTCAGAGAGGAACAGAAAAGCCAAACACAGCCTCGTGCTAGGTTGGCTACAGTGGGAGGCCCCCGAGGGAGCCTGATAGAAGGCCTATCACCAGGTGAAGACCTGTGGGGAAGAAGAGCAGAGAGACTGTTGCCTAAAAGAAGAGCAGAGAGAGTATTGCCGAAAAGCGTCGAGGACCGAGAGACTCAAGCAGCACGCAGAAATCAGGGAGAACACAGCTTTACTACGTCGGGGGCTCAGCAGGATTGTTCCCAAAGACTGAGCACTAACTGGGGTCTGGCGCTTTGTTTTATAGGGTTAGGCCTCCGGGTTGGGGGGGCAATCTGGCCCGGGTGCCGGGGAGGTCCGTCCCTAACAGCTGTGATCACTCAACATTGTTTGGACGGGAAGGCCTCTAACTGCGGTGCTGGAGACTGCTCCAATAAGATATCCGAGGAGGAGGAGGAGGGGGATGGAGCTCCTAGCGGTGCCCACAGGAAAAAACATCCCAACAAGAGCAGGAGGGCTTGCAGGGACAGGCAGACAAGGCCCATCGAGAGCCCCACCCAGGCCGGACCCACCTTGGAGCTCCACTCCACATTGAGCTCCATGGCCTCTACATGGACCTCCCTGCCCCCAACCTCTAGTCCAGCTCCATGTTGCTGCCAGAGGGATTTTTCTAAAATAAAAAACAGATCACATCACTCCTGCATTAACCCTTCAGTGGTTCCCCACTGCCCACAGGTCAGAGTAACTGCAGTGTCTGCAAGGTTCTGGCTTCATTGCGGAGGAACGCTTTGGGCATTTACAGAACATCTGACTAACAGAGGCTTAAGCAAGCAAAGGCATTTTGTGATTTTTCATGGAAGAAGTCTAGAAGTACGCCATCCGAGCTGGAGCATTGGCTCATCTCATCAAGACTCATTCTCTCTCCAACTTCCCCATCCTTAGCCTGTGGGTGTACCATCTCAAGGCTGCAAGCTGCTTGCTCTACTCTTTATCACATGTGTGTTCCAAGTAGGAGCAAGAGTTCCTGACCAGCAGCCATCACTGTCTCCTTCACGAGGAGAGCAACACACATTTCTGCTGCAAAGCCCCAGCAGATATGCGCTTATGTGTCATTGGCCAGACTGTGTCTCATGGTTACTCTTAGGTGCGAAAGAGATGGCGAAAATGTGGATTTCGCTTTTCCAACCATTGGTAATCTGTCAAGGGAGAAAGGGGTAGGAAGGCCTGTTAGGTCAGTCTGGCAGGACTGAAGCCACACTAGCTTTGCAGGCTCCTTGGTTTGCTTCCTTGACCAACCTTGCTGGGGTTGATTCAGGGTTCGTAGGACATCATGTCCTCCCCTAGGTTCTCAGTCTGGAATATCCTCCCCTACCTCACCAGCCTGGCAAATCCCTACTCCTCCCTCTCGGTTCAGCTCATCACACCTCTTCGGTGTGACCCAGATTCTTCCATGGCGTCCTGCACAAGCTGCTCCCACAGCACTTACTCCTTCACAGCAGGTATTCCTCCATCTGAGAGCCCTCAGTAGACTGTGAGCTCTTCCAGGTAAGGAGTCGAGTCTCATTCTTATGTTCCCAGATTTCAGGCCTAAAATCTTAATTATACTTCCTTTCATTTTTTCCATGCCCCATATCTGATCCATAGTAAATCTTGTGTTCAAAATATATCCAGACAGCTGATGTTTCTCACCAGTCCCACCACCCTGCTCCCTGCTCCCAGCCACTGTCATCTCTCGTGTGTATTACTGCAGGGGTGTTCCGACTGATCCCTCTCCCCACTTCTTCCTTTCCCCCACCCCGTCCAGTCAATTGTCACCACAGCAAATCATGTCACTCCTCTGCCCTAAACCTTCAATGGCTCCCCATTTCACTGAATTAAAGTCAAAATTCTTTTCATGTCCTATAAGGCCTGTATGATCTACCCCCACCCCTATTTCTCTGATCTCATCTCCTATGACTGTTCCCCTCACAAATGTAGCCCTCACCACCATACTGACTCCTTACTGAACTTACCCAGAACTGTTCTGCCTCAGGGCCTTTGCATAGCTATTCCTCTGTCTAGACAGCTCTTTCCCAGACATCTATATGGCATGTTTCCTCCCTTCCCTCAGGTCTTTATTAAATGTTATCATTATAGTGAGGCCTTCCCTTACCACCCAATTTAAAATTGCAGTGCCCTATTAACATTCCCCATCCCCCTTTCAGCTTTATTTTTCTTCAGGTTTATCTAACATAGTATATAATCTATGTATTAATTGTTTGTCCCCCTCACCTTCCCCATAGATTATAAGCTCCATGAAAGTTGTTTTGTTCTCTGCTATATAACTGGCACCTAGAACACATAATAGTTGCTCAACAAATATTGTTATTTGATTAGTTGAATGAATGGCTCTTTGCACCCCCAAAACAATGAAACAATGCCTGCCCCATAACAAATGATCAGCAAATGTGTTGAACTCATGGACAAACGTGACTCACTCAACCCGGAAGCGCAGAGAATGAATGTGCTGTGTGAAGGGTCTGTTAAGAAGCTGGCATTGGGACAGTGTGTCAGGAACCGGGCGTCACAGCATTGGGAGCAGAGTGTGGGACAGAGAGGGCTGGGGAAGGGAAGAGAGGGAGAGCAGTGACATTCAAGCCGTTCATTGCATCCAAGATTAAGTTCACTTAACCCTCCAAAAGGCAACTCAATTCTGTTTTCTCTTTCATCCTTCAAGTTCAAGTTCTAGTAGAAACAACGCCTGCCCATGGCACAAAACTTGATTTAGAGGGTAGGAGGAGGGCTGTTTTTGTGCAGAGGGAGAAAAACACAAGAAAAGTTCTGACTTTTCTGGGTGGGCAGCAGAACTAAAGTCCAACTGGGCTGGTGCATATCCTGGCCAAAGATAAAGTGGGGAGGAAAAAAGGGAAAAGAAAAACCCTGGTGTGGTGCCCAAAACTTGGTCACTTCTGTAATGCAAGCTGTGTTTGTGACCCATTTTAACTGCGGTTGGTTGAGTATGTCATGGAGTCGAATCTGGGCAAATCTGGTGGCTGTTTTTGAAATTTGATTCAACCTGGATACATTTGGTACCAGGTTTCTCTCCGGTGTGTGGTTTCTCAGTTTAATTACCAGTTTAATTCTGGTAATTCATTTTCTGGACTTCAGAAGAGACTGTGAGTCTCGCCAGCTCAAAGTCAGAACATGTAACACCAGTCACATGCAGGGAAGACAATTATCATTGTAAAATGTGGCCATACACACTGTGAGTTTCTGAATATTTATGTAAATAAGTTTCACACGGGGCATCTATCTCCAAGGTGGGAAGAAACTTCGGCTCCTGGACATGTGGCCAGAAAGGACATGAAATATGGTAATTGGTAATTCATAGTTTTAAAGGTTAGACAAGGACAAATGCATGTTTAAGGCAGGAATGTACTCTAGAGTTTCAGCTTCCAGATATTTGTTATGGTTCTGAGTTTTCATTCTGTTTATTTTTTTTAATAGTCACCTGCAGAGAGAATGAAAGTCCCAGTTTTAAAAAGCTATCATGTGACTTTGTGTATTTCCATTCCCTGCCAACCTGTAAAACACTTATTACATTTTAAGAGTTTTTCCTTACAAAATAATCTAGATTAAGACAAAGGGGGAGCTTAATTTTGTTGATGTTGTAAAATAGGCCACTTAAAGGCGCTTAGTGTTATATTTGAGGATAAATGGTTTTAAGAGCAGTATGAAATGAGAGAACTCAAGTCACAGAAGCCGATTTGTCATATTTGTATAATTATAATTTTATAAAAAATATAAAAATGTAATAAAATTGTACTGCAATTAGGTTTTTATTCATTTTAACACCTATAAGAAATGGCATGGCTGCTGTGCTGCCTGTGTTTCTGAAAAGTAGCTTAACTAAATTAATACCAAAATGTCACTGTTTTCAATTCTCATAAAACAAAGTTCTCGGCACGTTGCTGTGGCCAGCTTTTCATGTTAGAAGAGCTCTATTGGCAAAGAATTTACCATCTCATTCTTAGACATTCTAGACATTTGTCCGACCTACACGTTTATTAAATTCTTCTGAAACTTCTGTGAAAGAAAACCAGAAAAGAAAAAAATCTGAGAACTAGGATAAAATATTCTTTAAAATCCTTTGAAAATGGATCATGACATAAATCAAAGATCCCATTTTTTTCAAGTTTGAGCTGTTAACTAACATCCTAATCTTAATTTTTAAAAAAGGTGTAGTTAATTAGAATCTACAGGTCCTCTTAAATATGTAGGTTTCTTAGAAGCCTGGTCAGTAATCAATTTCTATTGAGCTCGATTTCAGTATTCAAAAAAGGATTAATAGAAGTTGTTTATAAATCACTTTACTACTTTTGAAAGGAAAAAAATGTGAATTCAAAAAAAAGGTAAGCATAACTATATGCCTTATAGGATTATCAATACAGCCAGAATTCTCCCAAACTTTCTGGGATAATCCTGAGTCAAGTAATTTTATTTTTTCCATTGATGGCAATTTGTTAAATGTATAGCTGAATGAGTGTGGGGACAGAGCCCCAGAAAGCAGTTTCCAGGCTCTCGGCCTCATGTGGAGAGGTGCTGGCTCAGATAGTAGATGGCCGTCAGCTGTGGCTGGTTGGCCATCAGCTGTAGCCATTAAGCCATTGGTCACTGATATAACTGCCTTGGCTACAGAGGGGAGCCGAGGAGAGTGAAGGAGGAGACTGAAGGAGAGTAAGGAGAGTCTAGGAGAGTTGGTCGGTTGGCAGCAAAGCGGACAGCAGGTCGCACGTCATGTAAACCCAGCCTCCAGTGAGACCATAGTGGTATGACTTCCCTACCTATGGCTCCGTGGGTGTTCCTTTTTGGCCTCACCATGTCCTGCGTTCTTATGTGGGGAGCAGGAGCAGAGACCCCGCAGGCCGCCCCGCCAGACACCCAGCACAACAATGAGATTTAAATTTTATCAGATTTTTTCCTCATAAAACCAAATTCAGAAATTAGCAAGAACCCTTGGTGAGACCACATGTCCTATTTTTCAGTTTAGACAATATTGTCACCATATCATGAACTTTTATTGAGAACTATACTACTAAAGCTGATGAGATGATATTAATTTCTTTCAATTTCTCTGAGAGAATGCCAAGCCAAAGGAGTGGTTATGAAAAATCTCCTTCACAATGGATGGGAAATTTCCCTTGGGCAGGACCGCATCCCCAGGTCTGGGCTAAAGCAATGGGAGGGGAGACTCCCAGGCCTCAGGACATGGGCACCAGGTCTAGCTGATGCTCCAACCTAACAATTTGCTAGTCAGAGTCCCTCTTTGCTCACTTGTGAAATGGTCCAGACAGTACCTTCCTTCTCCTTGGATTTTTGCAGGACCGCATGAGATGTCGGTGAAACTTCTTTAGAAAATACCAAGGGCTCTCTGTCCTGGATCTGAGGACCTCAGGAACCTGTGCAGAAACTGAGCTGAGAAACCTGCTCAACTGAGCGGGGTTGAGAGGCCACAGCCAGAGCAGAGCCTCGGCCCCAGCAGCTTCCTCAGCTGCAGGAAAAGAACTGGTGAAGGTGGAATGGGCTGAGGCACCAAAGGACCATGGACTTGAAGGCTTGCTGTCTCTGCCCAGACCCAAGTACTGGAGTGAACTACGTGTACGTCTTGAACTAGAAACTGGACCCTGGCTATCTTGGGGGAGATCGTGTGTGGTACCCCCAGAAACAGCACCCAGGGCTGTGAACTATAAAGTAGTAAGAAGCCCCCTGCCTTTAAGAACCCACTTCCCTCACTCCTGCAGAGAAAGACAGGAGATCTGTCTGTTGATTGTAAAATGTTCTTAGTTATAATCCTGAGCTCTAGTTACACAAATGAAAGAGAATCTTGTCATCACACCCAGATTCAACCTGCCACCTGTATACACCTGTATACAATAAAAACCTCCTCTCACAGAACCAACTGTAGATCTGTATGAACATGTAGCAATTGTCTGAACACAGTGTCACCTTGGATACCCGGCAACCTAACTTTCTCAGTCTTGTTGCTAAGGCAACTAGACAGAGGTGAGTGTGGGGGAGAGCCCAGCATATCTAGCTACATGCTATGTTGACAGCAGGAGAAAATGGGGTGGAGGGATGGTGAGGACCTTGGGTGGATGATGAGGACCCACCTCTCCAAGGCTTCATCTGAAAAAGGCTGCAGGGACAATGCAATGTCCTGTGTCACCAATGACCAGGGAAACTCTAAGTGGGAAGCTGTTATACACTCCTAGGGGAGTACTGGGCAGACAAGGCAGGCTTGGGGCAGGGCAGGATGTGGACAGAGGTGGGGTGAAGGAGAAGGAGGCTAGAGAGTTGAGGAATGTAGAGTCAAAGGAGACATCAGCTATCTAGCAAGATGAAGGCTGGATCCAGGATATTGCTGGCACAGAACCAAACATGACACAATCCAGAACATAATCATAGCCACAAATCCACACCAGTGAATTGCATATATTTGCCTGATTAATCCTGTAATGAACCACCAGTGAATGGTTGAAAGGTAAAGCTGAAGGTTTTAGAATATCCAAAGATCAGGTAGAAGGAGACGAAGGTATTAAAATGGGAAAGTACTTGCTTCTACCCCACTACTAGTTTGATTAAAGACCCCATGTTAACTCTGTTTCCATCAGATTTGACCTGCCGAGCCCAATGCCCTCTTTAAGCATAGAAAGGCAATAGCCTTTGTCATCCTTCAGGGCATGGAGCGGGGAATGACTCTTATGTGCCTTCAATCCAGGCAGTGGTTCCAGGACCTGTCTCCACCCTGCCATTTGTAATTTGTGTTCTTTTGTTATTAAGATTTACAGCTTTATACATTCCGGATCAAAACGGCGGCATGAGGAGAGCCTCTGTAGCGCTCCCCTGGAATTTACAACTAATTGGACAACAATAACTCCACAAAGGACACCCTGCACAGCAGACAGGCAAGACGAAGAGGTCCACTACTGAATTCACCTCCAGGTGGCAAATCGCGTGAGCGGGGGAAGAGGGAAGGGAGAAGTGCAGGGACGGAGCCAGGCGGGCGCAGGACGCAGACCTAGCTCAGTGTTCCGTGTTCACTGCATCCCGGAAGTACCGCAGCTGTGGGAGAGGGAAGGACATGGACTGCGAGGGCTCCGCTTACAGCCCACAGGGTTGAGGGGGCAGCATATAACACGGCTGAACCCAACGCTCCCGGCAGAGACCTCGGAGCAAAGACTGAGGGAAGAAGGCTGAAAACTGTGGTTTAAGCCCTCACTGCCGAGCGGAGAACGGAAGCCTTAGGCACTGAGACTATCCGCCCCTCCCTTCCCTCCCAGAGCTCGCCCCACCCCCACCTGCCCGGTGCTAGAAGCGATAAAGTAGCAGTCAGATCAAAAGGACAGGAGTTTTGCTGTTCTGAGAACTGTGGACCCCAGAAACAGATTCGCACCCCAACTAGTTCCGGCAAAGGGGAGGGAGCTGTGGAAGCAGGACCGGCTGTGGTGGTGGTCGCCGCCATTGCTCTGGGCCACCTCTCACAACTCACCCCGCCCTGGCCCCACCTATCTGGGCGGATCCCTGCAGGAGTAAACAGAACTGCTGAAACATACGGGCTCTGAATCGGGTGCAGAAAGAGCTTTGGAACTTCAAAAGCTCTCCGCACCCCCACAGGGACGTGGCGACCTATGACCCAGGTGAACTGTTAACAGAGGAGAGGTCCGTCTCCCAGGGAATCCCCCCATTGTGTGAGAAGCTGGAAAAGTGCAGAGAAAATATAGCACTACTGTGTCAGAGAGAAAAAAAAAAGGCTGCAGTCAGAGAGAAAATAAAACATTCTTCCAACAAGTATTGGAAAACAAAAGAAAGACCTCTTCCTATCAACCTATTGCAGAAGCCACTCCTGTAGATGTCTAGGAAGAGAAATAATAAATCAGTAATTGCCATGAATAACCAAGGCAATAAGACAGCTCAGAGAGAAAGTGAAAAGTCTCCAGAAAAGGAACTTAAAGATATGGAAATATGTGACTTAAATGAAAGAGAATTCAAGATTGCAGTTCTGAAAAACCTCAAAGAGATGCAAGAAAACACAGAAAGGCAATTTAATGAACTCAGAAACGCAATCAAAGAACAACATAAGCATTTTACGAAAGAGATTGAAATTTTAAAAAAGAACCAAATGGAATTTCTGGAGATTAAGAACTCAATAGAAGAAATTAAGAATGAAATAACCAGCTTAGGTAGTAGAGTTGACCAGATGGAGGAAAGAATCAGTGACATCGAAGATAGAAACCTGGAAATGACACAGATGGAAGAAGAAAGAGACTTGAGACTTAAAAGAAATGAAAGAACTCTACAAGAACTTTCTGACTCCATCAGAAAGAGCAATATAAGAATAATAGGCATACCAGAAGGAGAAGAAAGAGGGAAGGGAATAGAGAATATATTCAAAGAAATTGTTAATGAGAACTTCCCAAATTTGTGGACAGAACTGGATCCTCAAATCCAAGAAGCAAATAGAACACCTAATTACCTCAATCCCAACAGGCCTTCTCCAAGGCACATTGTATTGAAGCTGTCTAAAATTAACACCAAAGAAAGAATCCTCAAGGCAGCCAGGGAAAAGAAGACAGTAACCTACAAAGGAAAGCCCATTAGATGATCATCAGATTTTTCAGCAGAAACTCTACAAGCCAGGAGGGAGTGGAACCAAATATTCAAACTATTGAAAGAGAGAAATCATGAGCCAAGAATAATATATCCAGCAAAGATATCCTTTAGATATGAAGGAGGAATAAAGACCTTTCCAGACATACAGAAGCTGAGGGAATTTTCTAATACACGACCTGCACTACAAGAAATACTAAAGGAGGCTATTCGACCACCATCAACAGGGACAATTTGTGGCAACCGAAACATAAAAAGGGGGAGCATGATGGCCTGAACCGGAATATGGGAATGGAGAAAGTAAGCGTGCTGAAGAAAATGGAATACTCTAAATATCAAACTTTCTTTTACATAATCTTAAGGGTAACAACTCAAAAAAAATCCAGAACTGAAATATATACAGTAATAAAAAAAGAAACAGAGGGAAACATCATAGAATACCACCATACAGAAATAATAGACAACAACAAAAAAGCAAAGAAACAATGGAGTCACAGCCTTACCAGAAAACTAAAGATAGAATGACAGGAAATCCTCACATATCAATAATCACCCTAAATGTAAATGGACCGAACTCACCAATAAAAAGGCACAGAGTAGCAGATTGGATCAAAAAACTAAATCCAACCATATGCTGTCTCCAAGAGACACATCTCAGCTACAAGGACAAGCATAGACTCAAAGTGAAAGGGTGGAAATTGGCACTCCAAGCAAATGGTACCCAGAGAAAATCAGGTGTAGCCATAATGATATCAGATGAAACAGACTTCACGGTGAAAAAGATAACAAGAGACAAAGATGGACATTTCATAATGGTAAAGGGGACTATACAACAAGAGGACATAACAGTCATCAATATTTATGCCCCCAATCAGGGAGCAAAATATACCAAGCAACTACTAACATAACTAAAGGGAGAAATTGACCAAAACACAATTATACTAGGGGACTTAAATACATCATTGACAGCATGGATAGATCATCCAAACAGAAAATAAATAACGAAATTGCAGCCCTAAATGACACATTAGATGAAATGGACATCATTGACATATATAGAGCACTTCATCCTAAAACATCAGACTATACATTCTTTTCGAGTGTACATGGAACATTCTCAAGGATAGACCATATATTGGGGCATAAAAGCAGCCTCAGCAAATTTAAGAAGATTGAAATCATACCAAGCATATTCTCTGATCACAAGGCTTTGGAATTGGATATCAACTGCAAAAAGAAAGCAGGAAAAAACACAAATACATGGAGATTAAACAACATACTTTTAAAGAACGACTGGGTCAAAGAAGAAATTAGAGGAGAGATCAAAAGATACATAGAAACAAATGACAATGAAAATACATCCTACCAAAATTTTTGGGATGCGGTGAAAGCAGTTTTAAGAGGGAAATTTATATCATTACAGGCCTATCTCAAGAAACAAGAAAAATCCCAAATAAATAACCTCATGTTACACCTCAAAGAACTGGAAAAAGAAGAACAAGTGAAACCCAAGTTCAGCAGAAGAAAGGAAATAACAAAAATCAGAGCAGAGCTTAATGAAATAGAGAACAAAAAGACAATAGAAAAAATTAATGTGACAAAAAGTTGGTTCTTTGAAAAGATTAACAAAATCGACAAACCCTTGGCTAGACTCACTAAGATAAAAAGAGAGAAGACACTAATTAACAAAATCAGAAATGAGAAAGGGGAAGTTATCACGGACACCACACTAATACAAAGGATCATTCAAGAATACTATGAAGGACTATATGCCACCAAATTCAATAACCTAGAAGAAATGGACAAGTTCTTAGAAACATATAGCCTTCCAAGGCTGAGCCATGAAGAACTGGAAAATCTAAACAGACCAATCACCAGTAAAGAAATTGAATCAATCATCCAAAACCTTCCCAAAAGCAAAAGTCCAGGACCAGATGGCTTCACTAGTGAATTCTACCAAACCTTCAAATAGGATCTAATACCAATCCTGCTCAAACTCTTCCAAAAAATTGAAGGAGAGTCAGTACTCCCTAACTCATTTTATGAGGCCAACATTACCCTGATACCAAAACCTGGTAAGGACAACACAAAAAAAGAAAACTACAGACCTATATCTCTGATGAATACTGATGCAAAAATCCTAAACAAAATTTTAGCAAATCGAATACAACAATGCATTAAAAAGATTATTCATCACGACCAAGTGGGGTTCATACCTGGGGCAGAAGGATGGTTCAACGTCCGCAAATCCATCAATGTGATACAGCACATAAACAAAATAAAGGTCAAAAATCATATGATTCTATCAATTGATGCAGAAAAAGCATTTGACAAGATACAACATCCATTTATGATTAAAACACTCAATAAAATAGGTATAGAAGGAAAATACCTTAACATAATAAAGGCCATCTATGACAAGCCCTCAGCTAATCTCATAATTAATGGTGAAAAACTGAAGCCCTTTGCTCTACGTTCAGGAACACGACAGGGCTGTCCCCTATCACCTCTGCTTTTCAACATAGTGTTAGAAGCCCTTGCCAGAGCCATCAGGCAAGAGAAAGAAATAAAAGGCATCCAAATTGGGAATGAAGAAGTTAAAATATCACTCTTTGCAGATGACATGATGCTATATATAGAAAACCCTAAAGACTCCACCAAAAAGCTATTAGAAACAATCAATGAATACAGTAAAGTTGCTGGCTACAAAATCAACGTACAAAAGTCCATTGCATTCTTATATACTAACAATGAAATCTCAGAAAAAGAAATACAAAAAACAATTCCCTTTGCAATTGCAGCAAAAAGAATAAAATACCTAGGAATAAACTTAACCAAGGATGTGAAGGATTTATATGCTGAAAACTATAAGACATTTTTGAAAGAAATTGAAGAAGACACAAAGAAATGGAAAGACATTCTGTGCTCATGGATTGGAAAAATCAACATAGTTAAAATGGCCATTTTACCCAAAGCAATATACAGATTTAATGCAATCCCCATCAAAATCCCAATGGAATTTTTAAAAGAAATAGAACAAAAAATCATCAGATGTGTTTGGAACCACAAAAGACCCCGAATAGCCAAAGCAATCTTAAGAAAAAAGAACAATGCTGGAGGTATCACACTGCCTGACTTTAGCTTGTACTACAGGGCTACAATAATCAAAACAGCATGGTATTGGCAGAAAAACAGACACATAGACCAATGGAATAGAATTGAGAACCCAGAAATAAAACCACATAAATATGGACAGATAATTTTTGACAAAGAAGCTAAAAACATACAATGGAGGAAAGACAGCCTCTTCAATAAATGGTGCTGGGAGAATTGGATAGCCATGTGTAAAAGAATGAAACTGGACTGTTATCTGTCACCATGTACCAAAATTAATTCAAAATGGATCAAAGATTTAAGCATAAGACCTGACACAATAAACTGCATAGAAGAAAACATAGGTACTAAACTTATGGACCTTGGGTTCAAAGAGCATTTTATGAATTTGACTCCAAAGGCAAGGGAAGTAAAAGCTAAAATAAACAAATGGGACTATATGAAACTTAAAAGTTTCTGCACAGCAAAAGAAACCATCGACAAAATAAAGAGGCAACCGACTGAATGGGAGATTTTTGCAAACAGTTCCTCCGATAAGGGTCTAATATCCAAAATATACAAGGAACTCATGAAACTCAACAACAAAAAAACAAACAACCCAATTGAAAAATGGGCAGAGGACCTGAAGAGACATTTCTCCAAAGAGGACTTACAAATGGCAAATAGACATATGAAAAAATGCTCAACATCACTAATCATCAGAGAAATGTAAATAAAAACCACAATGAGATATCACCTCACCCCAGTCAGAATGGCTATCATCAACAAGACAAATAGCAACAAGTGTTGGAGAGGCTGTGGAGAAAAAGGAACCCTCATACACTGTTGGTGGGAATGCAGACTGGTGCAGCCTCTATGGAAGGCAGTGTGGAGGTTCCTCAAGAAATTATGAATAGAATTACCATATGACCCAGCAATCGCTCTACTGGGTATCTACCCAAAAAATTTGAAAGCATTTCTCTATAGAGACACGTGTACTCCAATGTTCATTGCAGCTTTGTTTACGGTGGCCAAGACATGGAAACAACCAAAATGTCCTTCGATAGACGAATGGATAAAGAAGTTGTGGTATATATACACAATGGAATACTATTCGGCGTTAAGGAAAGATGATATAGGAACATTTGTGACAACATGGATGGATCTTGAGAGTATAATGCTAAGCAAAATAAGTCAGACAGAAAAAGCAGAGAACCCTATGATTTCACTGATATGTGGTATATAAACCAAAAACAAGACAAACAAATGAGAAACAAAAACTCATAGACACAGACAATAGTTTAGTGGTTACCAGAGGGTAAGGGGAGTGGGGGGAGGGAGATGAGGGTAAAGGGGATCAAATATATGGTGATGGAAGGAGAACTGACTCTGGGTGGTGAACACACAATGGGATTTATAGATGATGTAATACAGAATTGTACACCTGAAATTATGTAATTTCATTAACAATTGTCACCCCAATAAATAAATTTAAATAATAAAAAAAGATTTACAGCTTTTTTTAAGATATAAAGAAACTCAGAAAGACACAGAGGCAATGGGCCATTAAATAATCATTAATGAAAAATTTATAAAATTTTGAATGGAAGAGAAGGTCAGTCAAAGAGCAGATAGAAAAGCCTGTTTTGGAAAAATCTAAGCTGAAGATAATTGCTAAAATTGAGCCTCATATTTAGAGCTGAGTTTTTGGCCACGAAGTTTAAACCAGCAACTCAATGATGTTCTAATAATCATATAAACACTAGAGATGTCACTTGCTTTGCCTTATACCTACTGGGCCTGCAGAGGCTACTGCCTGTGTCTATGGCCCCTGCTGCCTTCCTGAGCCTACCCTCACTTCTGCCCACACTGAGTGGATGAAGGCAATCCTTCTGTAACCTGGCTATCCTTTCATGCAGCAAGTATCTTTTGAGGACTGACCATATGCTAAGCTCTGTGACAAACATTGGGATATAATACTTGGGTGAAGGATAGTTCAAGTCTCTTCCCTTTGGAAGTTTATCGTCAACAAGGAAGAAAATCCTAAACAGAGAATTCCCCTTGGCCTAGCAAGATTGGATGAACTAGACCAGTCAGATTGTTCTCTCAGAACCTGGGAATTGAGACAATGAATAGGGGAGCCAGGGAGCTGAGAGGTCATGTAGATCTGGGAGCTGGGAAGGGGACTTTGGACCATGAGAAAGGGGGTGAGAGGGTGCTAGCCTGCAGAGATGAGAGCTTAGAGCAGAGACTGGGGGAGAGGCCTACACAAGAGACCTGTGGCCAGATGGAAAGGAAGAGAATAGTCTTGTTGCCAACAGGAAGTCCAAGATCATGGTGCCAGCAAGATCATGTCCGGTAAATGAAGGCCCTCTCTTGGGCTGCAGACTACCTACTTCTCACTGTGTCCTCACATGGTGGACAAAGCTAGGGGTCTCTGTGGGGACTCTTTTATAAGAACACTAATTCTATTCACTAGAGTTCTACCCTCATAAGTACCTCCCCAAAGCCTCACCTCTAATACTGTCGTCTTTGGGGGTAAGATTTCAACATAATGAATTTTGGGGGCACATAGACATTTAGACCACAGCACTAAATGACATCTCAAGTCTAGTAGGGAAGACATCTCTCATTTGTGCCCCCAACATCCGTTCACCTTATTCTGGTAATTAAATAGAGCTCTGACTTTTCTCTGTGAAATCAGCTCCTTTCCACCCTCATCCTTGTGCTCTGGTTAGAGTGGTGGAGCGTGTGACCTAAGCTTAAGCCAGTCAGAGAATCCCATTCTCTAAGCCCAGTGATTGGACCCAATGAGATTCTACAGTGACAATGAAAGGAATTTTGGGAAACAGACCACTCTTTTGCTGGACTTGGATTGGAGGACTGTGCGGAGCCGCTGCAGAGCTTGAGTATGAGGTCAACACACAGAGAAATGGAGCCAAAATATGGTGAAGAGAACTGGATCCTGATGACCTTGTTTGAGGCCCTCTCACTCTATGCCTGAAACCAAACTCCTCTTGAATGTTTCAGTTAAGTGATCCAAATAAAAAAGTCTTTGTTTTCAAATTTCATTTTGTTTATTTATAGCCACAGGTAAGTGAAATCATCCTAAACAAAACCACATAATCTTATCTGATGTTGGGATGAAGTGCAGAGGTGAGGAAAAAGTCAGTGGCCAAGCGCATGGGCTGCACACGTAGGGATGGTCTGGCTGAAATTTGGAGGGGGTTTCAGGGAGAGGTACAGGTGACTTGGCTATAGTGATGGTAAGTCTATATGAAGCAAAACTGAAGAACTCATAGCATTCTTTTGTTTTCTAGTGTTTAAAAATTTTGTGATGTTTGTATACTGTTGCAGAGAAATACATAATTGAGACTGTTATTTTCTAATTTATGGCACTGGCTTAATTTTTTTTTGCACAGTTCTATCATATTTCCAAAGAGCTAAAGAGAGAAATGTTCCCCTCACACACCCATAACCTCCATGCCGTGCCCCTTTGCTCCCTCCTGCATGCCATGTTTATGTAGAGTATACTTTCTTTAGGGCACACTTTATTTTTCCCTTCTATGACAAGTATCCAAGATAGGAAAGCTCTCTACGCATGTGCTACTTTGTCCCCAAAGCTTGCTGCCCCAATTTGACTGGCTGGCTTACTGCTAACCACTATCCACCTCTCCCTCTTAAATCCCTGTTGTCTGGCAACAAAAGGACAGATTCTCTGGCTCTCCCCAAATATGTCATTCTCAGCCTCATTTCCACTTTGGATTTTATAGAACAATCAGTAAATGTGGTTTCATTTTCATTGGGTTTATTATATCTGTTTTCCAGTATGAATTTAGAAGAGCACGAATCCTATGAGATGTTTTTCACAAACAGAGCTTGAAATCCAATTTGGAAAATATTGCACACCATAACCCCCCTTAGAAATTCACGGGGCATACTTTTATGACAAGGCTTTGAGAGGTCCTACAATTTAAATTTTGTTTAGTCCATCTTTTGTCAGATTTTACTAGTAAGAGATTAATTTTAATGTTGTGTTAACTCCTAAGATTCTTCAGAACAAGAATTCCATAGAGAATGCTTTGAAAAATGTTGATTTAAAGTAGAGTAGAGCATGATCAGTGAATTTTAAGCAAATCTTTTATTTTATAAGAATTTTTTTTCTTATTGGGGAATATTGGGAAACTGTGTTTTTCCAGGATGTCAAGTCATTGTTTTTTAATCTAGTTGTGGGGGGCGCAGCTCAGCTCCAAGTCCAGTAGTTGTTTTCAACCTAGTTGTGGAGGGCGCAGCTCACTGGCCCATGTGGGATTTGAACCAGCACCCTTGGTGTTATGAGCACCGAGCTCCAACTATTGAGCCAACCAGTCACCTTTGTTATAAGAATTTAACTTCAAATATTTTGAAGCAGATTAAGAATGTTCTTTTACCTTCTGCTTTAATGAAAGCAGATGTTTTTTATGTGCAAATGGATATGAATTCATCATTTTTACTCTTTTTCTTAAATCCAACAGCTCCAAGTGTTCTTCATGCAATAATCAAGCAGGAGACCAAGTGAAATGAGGACTAAGAAAGGCCTCTGGATTTTCACTAAGGGAATATGCATGATATAAACAGAAACAGAGGCAATAGCTAAAAATTTGCCACTGAGGTTGAGTACAGCGAGGTGACTGTAGGTAAATTTATAATGATGGCATTGACACTGCTATCGTATTTCCCGAAAATAAGACCTATCCAGAAAATAAGCCTTAGCATGATTTTTCAGGATGCTCGTAATATAAGACCCACCCCCAAAATAAGCCCCAGTTAAGATCGTCAGCCAGACGGACGCATTTAGTACATCCGTTGCAACACATGACGAACGTATTGAATTATAAAATAATAATATTAATATATAACTAAATATAAACAAATAATCTTATTGACATTAATACTTAAAATAAATGATAATATAAATTATAATTAAGTATTTGTAAATACCCAAGCAAGCACCTTTGGACGAGAGGTAAACGCCTATGTAAAAGATGAAGTCCAGACTTATTGCCGAATGACCAACTGAGTACAGACACAATGCATGAATAATGTGCGCACTTGATAATGAACGGACGTGGTTGTGTCTAATGTGAATCTTCATAATTCAATACGTTGTGTGTTGTAACGGATGTACTTAATGCACTCATGTGAAATAAAGAAACGTTTTCTGAATTTTGGTGCCTGCAATTTTTCGTCACTTTTGTGTCAACCATCATTCTTAACTGCCATAATTTTTGTTGCCACTCCTGTCTCATAAGTCTTCAATTAACACTTGATTTAATGGTAAATTTAAAGGGAATAATATTTTGACCCCCAGACAAGATGAGTGCAAAAAGAAAGAGCTATTCCATCAAGTAGAAGAAAGGAATCATGGAGGACTCCTGGGGCAAGAATCTTATGGCTTTCTGAAAAGAGAAGTTGGATCTCTGAATGGTCCGAAAATGGCAAGCAGAGTACGATAACCTCAGTTAACAGGTGGACGAGGGAAATGCTAAGAAGCACAAGTGTGGATCAGGTCGGTAACCATTATTTCCTGAGCTGGAAGACATCATCTGTGAATGGATTGCTGACAGGAGAGCAAAGGCTTTGGTTGTGTGCAGGGCTGATATTCAAGCATTTGCCCTTGCAATGGCACCCCAGTTAGAAATATCCCCAGAAGAGTTCAAAGCATCACAACACTCGCTAGATGGCTTCCTTCAGCGATATGAACAGATCAACAACACTGTTCAAGCTGGAAGATACTGAAGTTATTAAACGTGCACTTGCATTCAAGTCCTTTGTTGATGGCATCGACTTTTCTAAATACCAACTCTCCAACATGATTGCTATGGAGGAAACTGCAGTGTTTATGCGCCAAGGAGCTCAAACAACAATTGGTCAGAGGGGTGCCTCGTCAATCTACATTCCCTCCACTAGTTACGAAAGTGCATGTGATACCTGTATTTTGGTAATTCGTCTGGATGGAAAGAAAGCCCCACCTCTAATCATCACTAAGGGCAAGAAAGATAAGGTTGAACGTGTTTCAGGCATTTATGTTCTTGAAACCGAAAAAGCCTGGTGCACACAAGCAGTTATAGGAAGTGGGTCGATTTAATGCTGCCACTTGTTTTGCAAAGTGGCCAAAGAGGTCTGCTGGTCTGGGATTCAGCCAGCACTCACCTTGCTAAAGCCATGAAGGACTTCCTTGCAGAGAGAAGAATAGATCAAATAATGATTCCCGCAGGAATGACTGCCTATTTCCAGACTCTTGATATTGCGATAAATAGGACATTCAAGGACCATTTGCACATGGAAATCAATGACTACATAGAAAATAGAATGGAGAGAAATCAGCGTGGAAACTTTGTGAACACCAGCCTGCAAGAGGTCGTGACTTGGGTGAAGAATTCATGGGATAAAAATCGCTGACAGCTGTGTTGCCAATGCACTCCGAGCAGGCTACATGGACAAGAAGTGCTCATTTAAGGAAAGCTCTGTTGCTGGACATGAGAGATTGGGGCCAATGGCTCAACGGTAAATGGAGTCACAAGAAATTCAAGCCAGAATTCGCGGTTTGGAGAGTTATGACGATGTTCCAGAAGAAGATGATGACATGACTGTATTTGAATAAATGTAAATTTTTGTACATGAATAAATGAATAAATGTAGATTGTTGTACATGAATAACTGTAGATTGTTGTACATGAAAAACATAAGACATCTCCTGAAAATAAGCCCTAATGTGTCATTGGAGCAAAAATTAATGTAAGACCCAGTCTTATTTTCAGGGAAATGCAGTAATAGAAGTGGCGTGGTCTCCTCCATTATTACTTTTCTCTCCCCAAAGGTTAGAGGAATATGGAGCCAAAGGAATGGAGAGACAGAGCTGTTTGAGTGTTCTAGCCAGTGGTCACAAAGGATATCTTTTCCCTTCTTGTTCCCAGAGTGAAGCCACTCATAATGGCTGTTTTGAACACTGTATGTACCAGGTACAGGGTGTCGTTTATCACCATTTTGCAAATGAGGAAACTGAGATTTAGAAGCTGGCCTAAGGCCATAAATGTAGTAAACTGGTAGAGTTCCTGTATCCCTTTACCAGGAAGCTACATGGTCTCACATCACCTTGGCAGTGTCCAGCCAGCTTATCCCACTTTGTCCCAAGGGTGACATGGGAGTGTGGCAGGTGTGTTCAAGGCCTCAAGCCCACAGCCTGATAAGGCCAATCTGTGTTAATTGACAGCCGTAGCTTGGGACTTGAGCACCTGAGCCCCAGTCTGAAAGAAGACTAGAAGCCAGCTGGTTCTCTCTAAAGAGCTGTGAGCAGTTCTCAAAGTATCCTATTGGTGCTAGGAGGAGAGATATGCATTTGTTTCTGGTATATTTGATTCACATTTTCATGTTTTAGTAGCATAAATATTAAATACTTTTATAACTAAGTGATGCTTTTTGATGTGAATAAAAATACAAGAAGAGAATTAAAACTTGTCTTTCATGGGCTAATAATTTTGTGGTGATTAACTATTATGAGGAATAAAGTAGGAACCTTAACCCTTTTAAGTTTTTTTATGAACTAGGAAATTTTAATGGGGATGATATGAAAGAAGTTGTGGACCATCTCCAGTCCTGTCTTTAGTGAGAGAGGGACACTCAGGATGAGTTGAGGTGTGCCTAGAGGTAGAAAAGAAAATAGAGGGGAAAATAACTTGGGAAAACATTATCTCCCACGCTATTTATTTCTTTACATTCAACTACCGTCATAAAGCCAAGGTTGAGTCATTCTAGAAAGGGCACACACTTCCTTATATATCCATCTTTTTAATTTTCCTGTTATCTAACTTTGCTTTGTAGTATCGTTAACTACACATATGTCTGAAATCTCTATTTTATATTTCCACATTCACTTACATAAGCAATGATAAATGTGAGAATTTGAAATCAGACTGATCTGAGTTCCAATGCTGGCTTTGCGTTTGCTTTGGATAAATTGCTTCAATTCTATGAGCCTGTTTTCTCACCTATAAAATGGGGATAGTAGTAATAGTCCTGTTCTCAAAAGTTGTGAAGTTTAAAAAGCATAATGCATATAAAATTCTTAGTGCAATGCCTGGCACATAGGAAGTGCTTAGAACACGACAGGTTCCCATCTTAAGGGAAAAGCTCTTTTATAATGAATACAAATTAAATAACTATTTGTAAAGTATTTTTATGCATATTATCTTGATCCTAACACAGAGCCTTGCAATTAGAAGGCAGGTTTCTAAAGAGAAATTGGCATTCTTTTACAATTATGGTAGAACAGTAATGGATAAATCTTTCTGGTACAAGGATCAAAGACATAACCTCTAACCCTGCATATGTATGTGCAGAAAGTTTCATCAAAATCTTGTTAATAATACTGAAATTTTAGAAACAACCTAAATGTCCAGCAATATGAGATTGGTTAATGATTCTGGTACATCTGTACAACATTAACGAGGGAGCTTTTAGTTGCAAGTTACATATCATAGTTCATGCTAGCTTAAGTCAAAGAGGGGATTTATTGGAGTAATCAGGAGGGACAGGCCTAGCTCAGATGCTACTCCTCTGTAAAGCCTCCTCTGACCTACCAGGCAAGATGAATACTTCTCTCTGTGCTGCCAAAGTATAGACTTTTTGTATTTTTCTATCCTTAATGCCTGAAACAGTACCCAATCCAAGCTAGGAGTTAGCAAATGAGTCAATCAATGATTTCATGTGAAGGATAAGAAGGAAACAGTATGGTCAAATAGAAAGAGACAGAGATTCTCAGTACAGGACCTACCTCCACTGCTTACCAGCTGTGTTTCCTTAGGCAAGTCACTCAACCAACCTGAGCCTCAAGTTCCTCATGTAAAAATCATAGTCATAGTAGCCACCTGAACCAAAATGGCAGCGGATTGACGAATATGTGTGTGTATGTGTGTGTGTGTATGTGTGTGTGTGTGTTTCTCTAATTATCAAAGCAAAGGAATTAAATAACCTCTTTTTATGCCCCTTAAATAACTTAAAATTTTCAGCCTACTTTTACTCTCAGATTCCTCCTTTACCCACTTGTTACAGGTCTATATGAAAATAATCTGGGACTAGAGATATTTCCTAAGGTAACATTCTTTCATTGATTCATTCAAAAAACACGTATCCTATATGTCAGGCATTATTTAAATTCTGAGACCCCAAAATGACAGAGACAGAGACATACAAAAAAATAGTAGCAAGATTATATGGAAAGTTCTGTCAAAGGGCTGTGATTAAGAGGCCTAGTTTGGAAATGCAGAGGGAGGAGCTAGAGCTCTAGGGCAGATGGAGGATCATCAGTCCCCAGACCACTGGTATATGAAGCTTGAAGGTTGCTGAAGATGTGGCTTCTTTCCTTTTTTTTTTTTTTTTAAAGATTTTATTGGGGAAGGGGAACAGGACTTTATTGGGGAACAGTGTGTACTTCCAGGCCTTTTTTTTCTAAGTCAAGTTGTTGTCCTTTCAATCTTAGTTGTGGAGGGTACCTTTCAGCTTCAAGTTGTTGTTTTTTCAGTCTTAGTTGTGAAGGGCACAGCTCAGCTCCAGGTTCAGTTGCCATTTTTTTTTTTCTAGTTGCAGGGGGCACAGCCCACCATCCCTTGCAGGAGTTGAACCGGCAACCTTGTGGTTGAGAGGACGGCACTCCAACCAACTGAGCCATCAGGGAGCTCAGTGGCTGCTCAGTTCAAGATGCCGTGTTCAATCTTAGTTGCAGGGGGTGCAGCCCACCGTCCCTTGTGGGACTGAAGGAATTAAACTGGCAACCTTGTGGTTGAGAGCCCACCGGCCCATGTGGGAATTGAACCAGCAGCCTTCGGAGTTAGGAGCATGGAGCTCTAACCGCCTGAGCCACCGGGCCAGCCCTGTGGCTTCTTTCTTAAAGTGGGCAAGACCTTGGTGGGATGCTGGTCTTCTAGTTACACCATGCAGTGGTAACAACAGCAGAAAAGACTCTCTTTGATGAAATGACCAGACTTCTGGTTCTTCCCCTAAGGGAGGAGGGAATAGGAGTGATCCATGCACGGGGGAAGCCCCCTGGGACTCTGGGATGACAAAGGATGACCGGGCCAGGGGAAGTGTGAACTTTCTGCTAATGGAGGCACGAGGGGCATCAGGTGGTGGACCTCAATGCAGCACTCGATGCAACAAAGGGTGTCATTTTACCCAACCTGGTAGACCAGGAGACCTGGGTTACATTAGAAAACCTTGTTTCATGGGCAGGAACTTGCACCCTCATATCCCAAAATGCTATTACCTCAAAGTCAAGTTGCAAGCAGGGCAAAGGCAGAGTGGGCTGTCAGGTGTGTCAAGTGTGTCTACTCCAGTTCCATTCCTTCCAGTCTGGACGTCTGTTGTCTTCTACTGTCTTCAACTGCCAAAGTCCCAGACTCCTGAAGCCCTGGGGTTATGTGTCTTGGTGGCCACAACATGGGCTTTCTAGCTCCTACCACCCCACTAGGTAAGGTAAGGAAGTTGCCAGGCTTCAAACATATGACACCTGACTCCAGGTGCTCCATCCTGATTGGCCCCAGCACACATCCTCTTTTCTGGTTTCCTCATTGTCATAGATCCACATCTGATTCTTTATTTAAGCTGCTAACACCTGCCCCGCTGTCATTTCATTCTCAATGACAAGAGCCTCCAAGTACCTCACTGGTGCTGGGGCCTATGAATGAAGAGAGAAGAAGGTACAGTTTGACCTAAATGACTATTCTGCCCACTCTCTCTTACAATCTTTCCCTGTAACCAAAATCCATCTACCACGCTACCTCCATCCCACAGCTTCTTACCATGTACATGGGAAAGAGAATAAGCAAAGATGTCTTAGGCCATCACTGCATTCCTTTCATCTCAGGATTCTCCATGTCATCTGCAGAATGCTCTGAGGACACAGCCTGTGCAGAAAAAAACCCAGGAAACATTATATAGGAGCATTTGATGGTCGCCGAGGAAGTACTTCCCCAAAATGGTAACGACAGCAACTTAGCTCTATGAAGCTTGTTAGCAAAAGCATTTAAGATTACTGCCATATTTTTCAAACATTTAAAATTCACATATTCATAAAATTCACATATTGAAATTTAAAAATAATAAAAATATAAAGAAAGTGCATATTCTCCATCCTTCCAGCTGCTTATTTTAAGTTTTAGCTACTAAAAGAGAACTGAAGCTGGAGTGAGGAAAGATCTTGGTTTCTATTCCCCTCTCACTTCCTCTTCCCACAGGTTTCACCTTTTCCAACGCACCTGCCATTTGTTTCTGAATCTTCCTTCTGTTAATTTTTCCCTTTGCTATTCCCTCTTTTGTAAGATTTCAGTTTACTGTCAAAATGGGGAGATGGCCAAGTTGAAAAAGTCACGGCAGGTGGCTGACGCCACGCTCAGCAGGGGATGTCTCCGTGCCATCCATGAAGCATTCAAGTGTCCTTGCAGGCCATAGCTTGAGCCAGCCACTGGATACGTGTTTCTATGAATTTCCTTCGGCCTTGCACCAAAATACTGTCAGCGGAAGGTAGGTAGAGCTGCCATTGTAGCTAATCATTCGCTTTTAAAAGAATATCTTTTTTGGCAGCTTCTATCTTTCAGAAGAAAATGAAGGAAGATGACAGCAGGGTCAGATTTGTGCTTCAGGAAGATCATCCTGGAAGCTATGTGGAGAACAGATCTGAAGTGTATACAACCTCAGAGGCCGCTGCAGCAAACTGGGAGAGAGAGGGCGTGGTCCATCAATAGCATAATGGCTTCCGATAAGCCAGGCCCACCTGTGTTCACACCCTTTTGTGATGTGACATTCCCACTCCTGCTTTCAAGAGGTTGAGTCTATTTATTCACACCTTTGACTTTACCCTAGCGTTGTGCCATGATTTTAGAACGCAGCAGATGGGACCTTCTCTGACTTCCAAAGCTAGGACTTCAGGAGCCATGCAGTGTTCACACGCTTCCTCTTGGAACTCAGAGACCACCACGCTGCAAAGAAGTCAGTCCAGCCCACTAGAAAGGAGAAGGAATTAGGAGACCTGAGGCACCCAGTCAGCCATTCCAGCATCTCTCTGACACAACTGTATAAGTGAGCCCAGGCTGGAGCAGCCCCAAAACCATTCATCAGAAGTAATAAACCAGTATTGTTTTAAGCCACTACATTTGGGGAGGTTTGATATGCAGCACAGGTAACTGTGCATGCTCTTAACTAGAGTGTTAGTAACATTTATTCATTCAACAAACCTATTATGTGGCAGGCTCTATTCTAGGCACTGGAAATACTGCAGTGAGCAAAACAGATAAAGATTCCTGCCCACATGGAGCTTATATTCTATGGGGGGAATGAATTGGACAGAGGGGATGGATTTAAGAGATATTTAGGACACAGATTTGGAAGGGCCCCATAATTGGTTGACTATGGAGGGTGAGGGAGAGAGCACAAAATGAATTCTTGGGCTTCCCCTGTGGGAGCTGAGGGCAACGGTTGGGCCACACAGAGATAGGCAAACCAGACAGAGAATTTTTCAGTTTTGGACACATGGGTATCTATAGAGCAACTAGATGGCGGGTGTAAATAGATGTCCAGAGCTCAGTATGGATGTCAAGATAAATATTTTGGAGTCATTCTGTCCTGTGCAATTCAGCAAATATTTATTGAATGAGAATCATATGTCAATCATTCTGAGGCACCAGGAAATACAACGACAAATAAGACATGGCTTAGTGTAGGAGACAGAAACATTTACTGTGGCAAGTTATTTAATAGAGAAAATGCAGGGCTCTGTCTGACACAGACTTGGAGGACAGAGAAATAGCATATGGAACTGTGGTTGAAACTATGACACTGAATAAGGTTATCTTTGGAGTATACAAAGGGAGAAAAGTGATAGGCCTGGGCCAAGGACAAAATCCTGGGAAATAGTAACATTCATTCATTGGGGTGCTTAACAGTAAGGGGATAAGCATATGAGAAAGAGAAGGTGATACTGGAGATGAGGGAGAGGCAGGAGAAAGGGGGCAGGGAAAGGGAGAGAAAACAGTTGCCTTTTGTCATTGCCCAAGGATTATAGGGGCAAGAGGTTGGTTTGGAAATAAGTGGCTAAACATGCTCAAGTTGTTTTGGAGTTGAAACAGTCTAAGCTGTTCAGGTGGTGTCTGGCTTGGCGTGAGCTTTGTTGTGGACACTCAGGAGGTCTTTTGGGGGTCCTGAAGCCTACTCTGGGCAAATTCTGCCCCCACGAATACCCAGTAAGGACATTTATTCTGCAAGACCCTAAGGGGCTCTGCATCCTACTGCTACTGTAGTGCTGGCTGCTTTGTTTGGGTGCTTTGTTTTTTCACGTGCAACTCTCTATTGCCTTTAAGCTGGTTAACTGATATTAATTTTGCCCTTATTCTTTGTTTCTTATAGAATATTACGGAGCCACCCTACTTGGGGACCAATATTTCATGAAGCTATCCTCAGCTAGAGCCTATCATCCATGTAGCCAGATGCTTATACAGCTTAATAAAGGCAGAACACAGAGATGGATCCTCAGCCAGCTCTCATTGCATGTCCTGAAAAAGGAACAGTGGCCCAAAGAATTCTGCGTTGAATTGTGTCCCCTCAATAAAGATATGTTGAAGGCCTAACCCCCAGCACCTCAGAATGTGACCTTAGTTGGATATAGGGTCTTTACAGAAGTAATCAAGCTGAAATGAGGTCTTTAGGATGGGCCCTGATCCGGTATGACTAGTGTACTTATAAAAAGGGAAATTTTGGGCACAGATATACACACCGGGAGAATGCCATGTGAAGACTGGAGCTTTTCTGCCGCAAGTGAAGGAGCTACCAGAAGCGCTTTCCTAGCGCCTTCAGAGGAAGGATGACTGCACAGATCTTGATCTCAGACTTCTAGCCTCTAGAACCATGAGATAATAAACTTCTGAGAAGTCACTAGGTTTGTGATACTTTATTAGGGCAGCCCTAGAAAACTAATACAAATTCCAAATTGGAATATGCCAGAATCATTCCGTTGGATCTTTGAAATGGGTCAGAATAGAATTTTTATCCATTGGGGTTCAACTGGATGAGGAATTGTAATGAATTTCGAAGAGCACAGAGTAAATTTTGCCACTGTACTGTCTTTGTGTTTGCTGAATAAACACTATAAAAGAGAGAGTATACACTACTAAGGAGAACAAATTATTTTCAAACTCTCATTTTGTTTAGAAGTACTATTTACATACAACTGAGGTACTAATTAGAAGTGGTTTCTTATTTAGTCACTGAGTTGAGCCCCCAGAGAACTCTCCTGTTTCTTACTCTGTGTCTCTGTTGGCTAGTTAGTAGTTCTAATGTCTCTCTAATAGATCGACTAGTTGCCTCCTTAACTAGTCAGAACGGGTGAGGTTTTAACACTAGCCCTATCGGGTACTTTGTGCTGGCTTCTTATCCTGCTCTGAATCCTGGGAGTCTGGCCCACATGGACTGTAAAAATAGGTTCCCTTCTACCGTGTTTCCCCGAAAATAAGACCTAGTCGGACAATCAACTCTAATGCATCTTTTGAAGCAAAAATTAATATAAGACCCGGTCTTATTTTAATGGTTCAGCAGAACAGAGGTACTGGCAGGAATTAAGAAGAAAAGAGGAGAGTGACAGAGAAGCATTTATTCCCTGGGGTATGATGCTCCTTCCTGGCTCTATTTCTCTGTGTCCTGGTCCCCATGCCAGGGCTAACATCCTGAAATTGAAGCTGAGTGTTCTTTCTGAAACAGTTGCTAAAACAGGCTTTCACAATCAGTGATCCTACATGGCTGCTGCCCCAAATCCTGTTTGCCTAAATACAAACAAGCCTTCTTTGATGAGCAAACACTCTTCGCTACTTCATGTTCTTGCTGTTAAAATGAATGGTAATAACACATGATGTTAGTCTTATACAACAATTCTATCTCTAGATAGCCGGGTCTCTCTAACAAATTTAAACTTTCAGAAGTCACTGAGGAATGTAAATAACAACTGTATGGGGAAAGTAGATCAGAGAGTTACAGATCTTTGTAGCTGAGCAGAGCTGAAATTCCTGTTTTGATAGGAGACAAAAGATGAAGTGACTTGCCCAAAATCACACAGTTGTGTTTCATGGCAAAATGGAAGCCAGACCTCTTGATTTCAAGTCCAGTGCTCTTTTCACAACATTCACCATACAAATAATGAGATACTTAGGGAGTTCACTGAAAACATCCCCTGAAGTCCCAAGGTCAGCTCTTCCATTCTGGTAGTTCATTCATTCATCATCTAAATCTGACCATGCAATTAATCTACATGTCTCTCTATCAAAGAGTCTGGCCAGGAAAGAACATCATTTTTAGACGTGTGTTTGATGATTTGACATAATGCACAAATTTCAATAATGCAAAATATACAAATAATGCAATATGAACCACACTTTTGTGGCCCAGATATTTCGTCTTTGTTGCTATCAATGTTTAGTTAGAAAGTACAATTCTTGTGGGCAGGGATTATATTGGTCTTTTCCATGTTTTCCTCAGTGTCCGAGTGCCTGGGATATAGTTAGCACACAATAAATATGTGTTAAGTATGGAATTCTTACAGAATATTGGCACAACAGTTAGAAATGAATAGGTTATATTTTACAAAAGTCGTCAGGATATTTTTTGAATGGCATCATGATTGTCAGATTTTTTCTTCTTCTTCAAACTCCTTTATAGCTCATTGCTGATCTAAGGAAAGGGGCTACTTCTGACTATTATTGTTTTTACACTACATTATAAATTCCATAATGTTAAGGACTATTTCTGTATTATTTACCTCTGTATCCCCATGACTGAGCCCAAGGCTTGGCACACAGTAAGCACTACATAAATATTGGTTGTTGAGTTTCTTTTTTATAATTCAGTAAGAGCATTTGCCAGGTCCCCATTTTGTGATTGTCAACAAAATTTGCAGCTTTTACCTCAGAACATGGGTTAGTTTCAAGACTCTATAGCTAGCTTTAACTCTTAGATGGCAATGAAATACAACAAGCTGCCTAACTGTGGGCCAGATAAGCTCTTAGCATTTATACTCGTAAATATTATAATAAAGTGTCGATGAGCATACCAGACAGCTCAGCTAAGGGACTGAAGAAGTAATAGTTCCATAAGCACTCAAAGAATCAATAAACTTCCCTCTCACTAATAGAAAAAAAAATAACTTCGGCAGCTCTCTCACCAACTCTACTTTCTCATCTAAGGGGAAATGGTTTTCTAATGTATTTGTTTCTTTGAGAGCTTACAGATGGCAATGACTTAAAAGGCTTTTCAATGCTAGTAACACATTGCATGATCCTAACCAAATTCCAAATGGCATCAGCTGACTAGACTTGGAAGCTTGGATGCTCACAGAAGTACATGCCAAATGGCTGTCAATTGCCTTCTGAGATAGGAGGCAAAGGATGGAAAAGGCACTCTAGATACGGAGATGTCATGGAGGAAACTAACGTGATAAGAAAGAACAAGGATTGCTTGGATGCCATGAAAAAGACCAGTAGAAACAAAAGAGTTTCTGAACAAGAGATAAGGTGGGGTACATGGATTGAGCTCCTGTATTCCTAGTCAAAGATTTTGAATTCCATGTGAGTTAGTTGGCTATTGCTGCATAACAAATCACCATGAAATTCAATGGTTCCAAACAAAAGCATTTATTATTGCCCAAAGTAAGAATACTGCCAACAAGTTCTTTTTGTCTTGGCTGGGCTTGGTCATATTTCGGCAGTTTGCTGTGGGTTAGATAGGCAGCTCTGCTGATCTTGGAGGGTCCTTCTCACATGTTTGGTAATTTTCTGGCTATAAGCTTAGACAGGAAAGAGTTAACATTGTAGGCCTGATGTTCTGTTTTAGAAAGATTACCTTCCAGAGGTGACCCTTGGCTTGTATCTGGGAACTTGGCCTTTGGAGTGTTCCTTATGTTACTAACTGTATTAGTTTTCTATTGCAGATGTAACAAATTACCACAAATTAGGTGTCTTAAAGCTTCACATATTTATTTTCTTACAGTTCTGGAGATCAGAAGTCTAAAGTGTACCAGTAGGACTGTGTTTCTTCTGGAGGCTCTGGAGAATAATCCATTTCCTTGCTTTTTCCAGATTCTAAAGTGTATCCGCTCTCCATGGCTCATGAGCCTTCCTCCATTTTTAAAACCAGCTGTGTAGCAACTTCAAATCATTATTTCTCTCTCTCTCTCTCTCTCTCTCTCTCTCTCTCTCTCTCTCTTCTCTCTCTCTCTCTCTCCTTTGCTCCTGTCATCATATTTCTCTAACTCTGATCCTAGATAACCCAGAAAATCTTTACATTTCAAGATCCTTAACTTAGTCACATCAGCAATGACCCTTTTGCCATGGTACCACAATAACAGGTTCTGGACATTAGAACATAGATAGAGATATTCACGTGCTTTAAGTTCATTAACTGATGATGGAGAATAAGATGGATTCACAAGCAGGAAGTCCTAGTGATAAACCATAGACAATTGTTCAGAGATGCAATAATCAGTGATTAGAGTACCAGCAAGAAAACCAAGTTATCTATGTGAAACTGCTGAAAAGTTGTTAATCAAGACCAGTTTGGGTAGAGCTTGGGATATTTATACTCATTCACTCAAATATTTCTAGAGTATGTACTATGTGCTGGGACTATAACAGTAAAATAGACATGTTTACCTTGTCTCTAGGGAGCTTACCTTCTAGTAGAGAACATTTAAGCTGAGCCCAAAGAATTAGAAAGAGGCACTCCTACAGAAAAGAAGGGGTTACAAGGAGAGGAAATGACATGAACAAAGCCCTGGGTTGGGAAGAATGTGGTCCTCTGTAAGTGCAGCCAAAGATCAGTGTGACTGGGGGCACAGGATGGCAGAGTCGGTTAGAGCTTGAGCTCTTAACAAGGTTGCTGGTTCGATTCCCACATGGGCCAGTAAGCTCTGCCCTCCACAACTCCTGCATGGGATGGTAGGCTACACCCGCTGCAACTAGATTGAAAAAACAGCAACTGGACTTGGAGCTGAGCTGCGCCCTCCACAGCTAAGATTGAAGGATGACAACTTAACATGGAACTGATGGGTCCTAGGAAAAACACACTGTTTGCCAATAAAGTCCTGGAAATATACACTGTTCCTCTTCCCCAATAAAATCTTTAAAAAAAAAAAACCCAAAAAAACAAAAAGAAACACTGGTGTGACTGAATTGTGGAGAATGAGAGGAAGGATATACCTAATGTTACAAAGAAGGTAAACAGATGCCAGTCCATGCTGTAGGGTTTTCTGACCACAATAGTGAGTCTAGATTTCATTCTAAGCATGAATCAAAGTCACTGAAACATTTTATATTTTCAAAATGATAACTCTAGTGTTGAGAAGCAAGAGTGGAAGTGGGAAAATGAGAACTTTGTTCCTCAGTGTGGTCCACGCACCAGCAGCATCAGATTGATGCGGGAGCTTGCTAGAAATGCAGAATATTGGCGCTCTCCCCAAATCTTGATTCAGAATCTGCATTCTAGCAAGATCCCCAAGTAGTTCATTGGCACATTAAAATTTGAGAGGCATTATGTTGGAAAACAGTTATAGCTTGGCCTAACATAGTGGCTGAGGAGACGGAAAATTAGAGGGAATGTCTTAAAGATAGTCATAAACATACAGAATTTGGGTTGGGATTAAAAGCTAGTATAAGGAGGACAATGTGCAAAATATTAGATAGTTGTAGGCATGGAACACCAGTCTTTAGTGTCAGAGATGTTTTCAAGCATAAGTCCAGTACCCTGGAGAGCTCCCATAAACCAATGGTTTACTGAAGATGAAAGTCTAAGTTTCTATAGAGAGATGCCTTTTATACTCAAAACCGTTAAGTCATCCTTGAATGCATTCTCTTGGTGAAGCTCTAATGATCACTGGATTAAGTTCTATGATTCCTATGAATCATCTGCAATATCCAAAATGCTTTCTGTTCCACATGATAGAAAGGCCATGGTGTCTGATCTGACTTGTATCCCCCAGTTAAAGTATAATCCTGAAGGAAGCCAAAAGTATGAAATGAGGAGGAGGTGAGGGGGCGATACCTTTCTTGATATCATTTGCCCCCAAGGACATCCTCTTTCCTGGAACAGAAGTTGGAGTTTGGACTAGGTTCAGGGATTCGACTCCCAAATAGAAACTGTCAAAGCATTAACTGTAGTGATAACTCTGAAAATGGAAAACGGTCAGATGTGGGAGAGACTATGAAAAATAATTAGCAGAACTTGGTGAAGGAAAGGGAGAAGGAGAGTGTGGAGACCAGACCCCTAATTGCTGCCAAGTTCCTCCTATTTCTCTCATCTGTCCTACATAGAACTGTGTGTAGCAAATACAGAAAATTCCATTAAAATTCCACCGACCCTATTAACATGCCATTCCCACTAAAATGATTGAAATGAAAGACAAGTATAAGTGAGAATGTGGAACAATTGGAATTTTATACATTGTTGGTGAGAATGTAAAATGATGGTACAACCATTGTGAAACAAGGTCTGACAATGTGTTATGAAGTTAAATGTACATCTACTGTATGACCCAGCAATTGCACTCCTAAGTAAAACATACTTCCCAAAAGAGAATTTTACAGAAATTCATGGCAGCTTTATTCATAGTAACCAAAAAGTAGAAACAATCCAAATGTCCCTCAATTAGAGAAGAGATAAACAAATTATGGTATATTTGTTGTGGGGACAGAGCCCCAGGCAGCAGTTTCCAGGCTCTTGGCCTCACGTGGAAAGGTGCTGGCTCAGGCAGTAGATGGCCATCAGCTGTGACTAGTTGGCCATCGGCTGTTACTGGCTAGCCATTAGCCACTGATAGAACTGCCACGGCTGAGCTAGCAAGTCATGGCATGGTGGTCTAGTGGTGTGGTGTAGTTGTGGCGTGGTGGAGTGTGGATTACAGATTGCAAAGAGGTGGATTGCAGGTAGCAAGTGAGGTTGGTTGGCAGAGACAAGTGGACGGCAGGTAGCGGATCGTGTGGCTCCTGCCTCCTGTGTCTCCAACCCAGCTGCCAGCGAGACTATAGTGGTATGACTCCCCTATCTATGGCTCCGTGGGTGTTCCTTTTTGGCCTCTGTGGGGACAAAGCCCCAAAAAGCAGTTTCCAGGCTCTTGGCCTCACATAGAAAGGTGCTGGCTCGGGTAGTAAATGGCCATCAACTCTGATCAGATGGCCAGCAGCTGTGGCTAGTTGGCCGTCAGCTGTAACCCGTAAGCCATTGGCCACTAATATAACGGCTGTGGCTACGCTAGCAGAAGAAATGGGGGCTAGCAAGAAGATGGTGGTTGGCAAGCGCAGACTGCTGTTAGGCAGATTATATAGATCCTGCTTCTTGTGTCTCCAGCCCAGCCGCCAGCGAGAATATATTGGTTTGACTCCCCGATCTATGGCTCCGTGGGTGTTCCTTTTTGGCCTTACCGTGTCCTGCGTTCTTATGAGGGGAGCAGGAGCTGAGACCCCGCCTGCCACCACGCACGACAAATGGCGCAGCGAGCAGGGTCCCCTGCGTGACAGCCTCACCATGTCCTGTGTTCTTATGTGAGGAGCGGGACAGGAGACCCCGCTTGGCACCTTGCATGACATTTGTATACTGGAATATTACTCAGCAATTAAAAGCAATGAAAAGTTGATACATACGATAACAATAAATCTCAAAAATATGAATAAACAAATTGTGGTATATTTATGTCATGACGTATTCATTAGCAATTAAAAATAATGAATTATGGGTACCTGTCATGCAGGGTGTCGTGCGGTATCTCAGCTCCCTCTCCCCACATAAGAACGCAGGACATGGTGAGGCCAAAAAGGAACACCCACGGAGCCATAGGTAGGGGAGTCATACCACTATAGTCTCGCTGGCGGCTGGGTTGGAGACACAGGAAGCAGGAGCCACACTATCTGCAACCTGCCGTCCACTTCTCTGCCAACCATCCTCACTTGCTAACTACAATCCGCCCTTGCTAGCTCAGCCACCATCTTCTTGCTAGCCCCCATTTTCTGCTAGCGTAGCCATGGCAGTTATATTAGTGGCCAATGGCTCACTGGTTACAGCTGACGGCCAACTAGCCACAGCTGATGGCCATCCAATCACAGTTGATGGTCATTTACTACACGAGTGAGAACCTTTCCAGGTGAGGGCGAGAGCCTGGAAACTGCACTCCTGGCTCTGTCCCCACAGTACTAGTGAGAATAAGGATAAATCTCAAAAACAAGACTCCAGACACAAAAAAAGTAGACAAAAAAGGGACATATTGTATGATTCCATTTATAGGAAATTTTAGAAAGGACAAAATAATCTGTGGCAATGGAAGTCAGGAAAGTAGTTGCCTTCTGGATCGGGCAGGAATTGAAAGGGAGGGGACAGAAGACCACTTTCTGGGGTGACAGAAATGTTCCATATCTTTTTTTTTAATATATATATAGAAATGTTCCATATCTCGATTGGGGCATTTGTTACTTAGGTGTATACATTTGAAAGAATTCATCCAATTGTATATTTAACATTTATGAATATTATTGTATATAAATTTTACCTCAATAAAAATAAAATTTTAATTAACAACAAAAAAATCCCATTGTTCTTTGCCTCATTGCAAGGGCACATGTAACTATATTGCTAGATTGTTTCACCCTAGAAAAATCTGTGAGGGATAGTCAACAATCTTTCTGGTCTGGAAAGAATGTGGCAGAGCTGTGGGCACTATGCCCAACCGGTTGATGTAAAACTCAGAGCAGGTGGGCTTAGCAAAACCTTTCATGCAAGCTTAGAACAATGCCTGTAATGTATGACCATGAAATTGTAACATCGCCACTGGAGTCTGTGTGTCATTAGAAATCTCATTTAGAGTGGGCTCACTGCTCCTTCTAAGCCAGAAGAGCCTGATGAATTGCTCAGCTGTTCTTTCAGGCAGTTCTGGTTTCATGGCAACTGGAAAAGAGAAAAAAAACAAAACAGGTTTTCAGTGTTGTGAAAACTCAGTCTAGTAGAAAGGGCCCTAAAAGAGGAGCCAAAGAACAAAAGGACAGAGGAATGAGGCCACGTGCTCCCAGATCTGCTCTTCTTTTTTCCCCATCACCAATTTAGTCCATTTCTAGTTGGGCTTTGGAACAACTCCTACCAAAAGTGGTTTAATTCAGCCCACCTGTTGTGAATATTCACCATGAACCAAGTTGTGGGGACAGAGTCCCAGAGAGTAGATTCCAGGCTCTCGGCCTCACGTGCAAAGGTGCTGGTTTGGTTATTAGATGGCCATCAGCTGTAATCGGATGGCCATCCGCTGTGGCTGGGTGGCCATCATCTGTTACCTGTTAGCCATTAGCCACTAATACAACTACCGTGGCTACGCTAGAGGGTAGGTTGGTTGGCAGAGAAGCAGATTGCAGATTGTGGATTGCAGCTAGCAAGTGCGGTTAGCAAGCAGATTACATTGCAGATCGCGTTGATCCTACATCCTGTGTCTCGCCCAGCTGCCAGTGAGACTGGAGTGCCAGAAGACCCCTCGTTAGGGTACTGGCAGATGTTTGCTTTTGGGTCTTGACCAGCCTCCACCAAGAATATAGTGGTATGAACCCCCTATCTATGGCTCCGTTGTTGTTCCTTTTTGGCCTCACCATATCCTGCGTTCTTGTGCGGGGAGCGGGAGCTGAGACCCTGCATTACACAAGTGCTGTGCCATGTACTTGGAATTCAGGGGGGAAAAAACAGATCCTGACTCTTAGAAACTTGGTAAGTAAAACAGAATAATTATAACCCCCCATTTCACAAATGAAGAAACTGAGACTCAAGAGAAATTAAACGATTTGCCCAAGGCTACATAGCAAGCAGTAAAGTTGAGATATGAATTCAGGTATTCTTATGCTGGGTCCCCTGTTCTTTCTAATGCATGATGGCGACGCATATAAAACAGGTATGTGGGTGGCTGGGTGGCTCAGGTGGTTGGAGTGCTGTGCTCCTAACCCCGAGGTTGCCGGTTCGATTCCCACTTGGGCCAGTGAGCTACACCCTCTACAGCTAGAGTGTGAACAATGGCTTGACCTGGAGGTGGGCTGCCATGTGTGGCTGGCAACCGGCTTGAGTTGCCATGAGCTGCAGTGAGAGGCCGGCAGGTGGCCGGCGACAGACTGGTTCAGCCAGGTAGAGTGTAATGCTCATAACACCAACAAGGGCCAGTGAACTGCATCCTCCAGAACTAGACTGAGAACAACAGCTCGAATCAGAGTTGGGAGGGGGTAGGGGGAAGGGAAAAAACAGAACAAAACAGGTATGTGTCCTTTCTCTACTATAAATTCATTGAAGTCTTGGGTCTGAAGAATTTTGGAACTCCTAGGCACAATTTGTATGAGAAAAAGTAATCAGGACCAGGGCTGTGCCTAGTCCACAAGGAGGCATCACTGTCTGAATGGACATGGAGGGCACGGGCTTGGCCCATGCAGGTGCTTCATATCCACCATGATGGGGATGGATCTAATGACTGGATAGTGACTGTTTAACCAGGTAAGTGGCTGGTAGTCAGGTTAATTACTTGTATGCATTGTCCATCAACAATGTCATTCAGAAATCCCTGGTTTATGAGTGAGAGGCACAAGAGGCCCAACAAGGCAGGGAAAGCATCAGAGTCTCAGCCAAATAGGAGGTGGCTCAGAGCAGCTTTCCACACCTCTGTTTGAGCTGGTTGAAAACAACAGAATCAGGGGCCGACCCAGTAGCTCAGGCGGTTGGAGCTCTATACTCCTAATGCCGAAGGCTGCTGGTTTGATTCCCACATGGGCCAGTGGGCTCTTAACGACAAGGTTGCTGGTTCGATTCCTCGACTCCCACAAGGGATGGTGGGCTCCACCCCCGTGCAACTAAGATTGAACATGGTACCTTTTGCTGAGCTGCCATTGAGCTCCCGGATGGCTCAGTCAGTTGGAGCTCGGGCTCTCAACCACAAAGTTGCTGGTTCGACTCCCACAAGGAATGGTGGGCTGTGCTCTGCAACTAACAACAGCAACTGGCCGTGGAGCTGAGCTGTGCTCTCCACAACTAAGATTGAAAGGACAACAATTTGACTTGGAAAAAGTCCTGGAAGTACACACTGTTCCCCAATAAAATCCTGTAAAAAAAAAAAGAAGAAGAAAAGAAAGAAAAGAAAACAACAGAATCAGACTCCAGATCCCTTAAGCAAAATTTAATTTATTAAGAATATAGGTGGCTCAGAGAAAGATTCAAGATGGCAGAATAGATAAATACTGTGCCTACTTCCTTCCGTGAACACATTAAAATTACAGCTAAATTATAGAACAATCAACCTGGAGAATCATCTGAAATCTAGGTGAACAGAAGTTTTATAACTAAGGATATAAAGAAAAAGCAACATTGAGACTTGTTGGAGGGGCAGAGATGCGAACCAGGCTCGCCCCAAACCTCCATGTGGTAGAAAAAAATTGGGAGAGATATCACAGCTGTGGAGGTTTCTCAAGGAGAAGCAAGGGACTCCAGTCCCACACCAGTCTCCCCAGCCCAGAGTACTGGTGCCAGGAAGAGTAGCCACCACAACATCTGGTTGTGAAACACAATGAGGATTCCGACCATCTAAGTGGGACAGAAGGCTGAGGGAAACCCACATGTTCTTTCAAATGGCCTTCGCACAGACTCAGTCACTCACCAGCACTCAGCCTGGGCTCCGGTAGAGGGACAGTGACTCAAGGAGTTGGTGTGTTGAAGGCATATGGGGGGCAGACTGAGATGCATGGCTTCAGGCTGAGGGTTGGGGGACAGTCAGCATTTTCCTGGTGTGGGGTCCTTCTCCCATGCAGCCAGCAGGTAAGAGCCATCGTTCCTGTGTTGAGCCCTCCCCCACAAGCCAATCTGAATATGATTACAGTGTTTTCCAACGTAATCCATTCTGGAAGAAAGTTCAAGTTCTGAAACATTCGAAAACCAAGGCACAGTTTCCCCACAGAAAGTAATGCAAAATGGATTAATCCATTCCAGACCTTTAAAATCAACCCCTAAAATGGCAAATTTAGCATGAATTTTATTATCTAACGATACCATAGATCCATAAAATTTACAGCATTCATAAACTGAAGAGTTCATCAACGGAGATGTTTGAAAAAGAAGATACCACTATAGTCTGGTTAGCTCTGCTACTCCACCTGCTGACTCACTGAGACCTCACCCCACCCAACTCCCCCAATGCCTGAAACACTTTCTTAGGAATTAGCCAGCAACGCCCACATTGCTCTTTTTCTTGGAAAATTATTGGAGTCCTCAGACTCCAGACAGGAGGTGACTGACCTTGGTGTGCTGTGAGACTTTTGCTGAGTAGCTCCAGGCTCAGCACTTGCACCAAACCAAAATTTACAATAGCTTGGTGACAACAATTCTTCCCATTCTAGTGACTCACTGAGGTCCTGCCTCACCCAACTTGCAAACCGCACAAGGCTTTATCAGTGGCTGAAACTCACAGGAGCCGGCAGGTCTCCAGGTGTCCTGGCTTTTCTTGGAGCTACCCTAGGTCTGGTGCTGGTGGCAGGCATTCTCAGTTCACAACGTGGCTTCCCCCCTGAGACTCCAGGTTTAGCACAGGCAGCTAACAGCCACGGATGGCTTTGTAGCTCCTACCATGTAGTCCCTGGGTGGTCACAGGCAGTGTGTGACCTGGGCCTACACCAGAGCCCCTCTCAAGAGGCCCCAGGCTCTCTGCTCCTCCCCTTCAACAGACAGTTGTGTCTTCTTGCACAGTGACAGCATAATCCTAAAACGTGATGGTGAAGGTCGGAGTGAACTGATTTGGCTGTGTTGGATGCCTGGACACCAGGGCTGTTTTTAACTCTGGCAAAGTAGATGTTGTCACCATCAGTGACCCCTTCATTGACCTCAACTACATGGTCTATATATTCCAGTATGATTGCACCCATGGCAAGTTGAAAGGCACATCCACTGCTGAGAATGGGAAGCTTGTCATCAATGGAAAGCCCATTACCATCTTCCAGGACCGAGATCCTGCCAACATCAAATTGGGTGATGCTGGTGCTGAGTATGTTGTGGAGTCTACTAGTGTCTTCACTACCTCGGAGAAGGCAGGGGCTCACTTGAAAGGTGGAGCCAAGAGGGTCGTCATCTCTGTCGCTTCTGTGGATGCCCCATGTTTGTGATGGGTGTGAGCAATGAGAAGTATGACAAGTCCCTCAAGATTGTCAACAATGCCTCTTGTACCACCAACTGCTTGGCCCCCCTGGCCAAGGTCATCCATGATAACTTTGGCATCATGGAGGGACTGATGACCACAGTCCACACCATCACTGCTACCCAGAAGACTGAGGATGGTCCCTCTGGGAAGCTGTGGCATGATGGCTGAGGAGTTGCCCAGAACATCATCCCTTCTTCTACTGGTGCTGCTAAGACTATGGGTAAGGTCATCCCTGAGCTGAATGGGAAGCTCACTGGCATGGCCTTCTGTCCCTACCACCAATGTCTTGGTTGTGACCTGCCACCTGGAGAAAGCTGCCAAATACAATGACATCAAGAAAGTGGCAAAGCAGGCATTGGAGGGTCCCCTCAAGGTCATTCTGGGCTATACTGAGGACCAGGTTTTTTCTGCGACTTTAACAGTGATACCTACTCTTCCACCTTTGTTGCTAGGGCTGGCATTGCCCTCAATTACCACTCTGTCAAGCTCATTTCCTGGTATGACAATGAATTTGGCTACAGCAACAGGGTGGTGGACATCATGGTCCACATGGCCTCCAAGGATTAAGAGCCCCCTGGGCCACCAGCCCCAGCAAGAGGAAGAGAGAACCGCAGCTTTTGGGTAGTCCTTTCCCCAAACTGATCCCCCAACACACTGAGAATCTCCTGACCTCCAGTTTCCATCCTAGACCCCCTGAAGAAGAGGAAGGGCTGATGGAGCCCTACCTTGTCATGCACCATCAATAAAGTTCACTGTACCTAGCCGGAAAAAGAAAGAAAAGGAAAAGGGGCCCCAGAACAAACATACTTGGAGATTGGCTTCAGACCACATCAGAGCACCACACAATTAGCCCCACAAGTGGCACACCAAAAGGATGGTCTCAACAGGCACCAGAGCCCACTGGGGCAAATCCCACTCAGTGGAGTAAGCCTCATGCACAGCAGCCCATAAGCTGTGGATGAGGCCAAACGCTACAGCCAATAAGCCTGAGGGTCGATCCCACTCACTGATGTGCCAATAGCAATCAAGGCTCAACTGTAACAGGAGGACACACACAAGGGACACTCCTGGAGCACCTGGAGTAGGTGATCAGGGAGACTGCCAGGGCCGCACAGGCAGGGCACCTACTACGTAAGGCCATCTGGCAAGAATGGGAGACATAGCAGATCTACATAAAAACAAACAGAGAGGCAGCAAAAATGAGGAAACAAAGAAATACGTCCCAAATGAAAGAACAGGAGAAAACTCAAGAAAAAGAACTAAATGAAATGGAGGCAAGCAACCTACCAGATACAGAGTTCAAAAAGTGGTTATAAGGATGCTCAAAGAACTTAGTGAGAACTTCAACAAAGAGATTGCAAGCATAAAAAAGGATATAGAAACCACAGAAAAGAACCAGTCAGAAGTGAAAAATACAATAACTGAAGGGAAGAATGCACTAAAAGCAGACTAGATGAAGCAGAGGATCAAATCAGCGATTTGGAAGACAAAGTAGTAGAAAATACCAAATCGGAACAGCAAAAAGAAAACAGAATAAACAAACAAAAAAATGAAAATAATTTAAGAGACCTCTGGGACAATATCAAGCATCACAACATTTGCATCATAGGCATACCAGAAGGAGAAGAGAGAAAGCAAGGAATTGAGAATCTATTTGAAGAAATAATAACTGAAAACTTTCCTAACCAGGTGAAGGAAATAGACATACGAACCCAGGAAGCGCAGAAAGTCCCAAACAAAATGAACCCAAACAGGCCCGCACCAAGACACATTATAATTAAAATGGCAAAGATTAAAGACAAGGAGAGAATCCTAAAAGCAGCAAGAGAAAGACAACTATAATTTTAACTTATAAGAGAGCTCCCATAAAATTGTCAGATGATTTCTCAACGGAAATTTTATAGGCCAGAAGGGATTGTCACAAAATATTCAACGATGAAAAGCAAGAACCTACAACCAAGACTACTCTACCCAGCAAGGCTATCATTTAAAATCAAAGGACAGATAAAAATTTTCTCAGACAAGACAAAGCTAAAGGAGTTCATCACCACCAAACCAGTATTACAAGAAATGTTAGAGGGACTCCTTTTTTTTTCCCCTTCTTCCGCCTACCCGCCCCCACCCCGACTCAGGTTCAAGGGTTCAAACCATTGTTTCTCAGTCTAGTTGTGTAGGACACAGCTCCCTGGCCCATGCTGGTATTATGAGCGTTGTGTTCTCCCGGACTGCTCAGCTGCTCTTGGCAGCACATGGTAGCCCATGGCAGCACAGCAGCTGGCAGCTGCCCACCGCTCATGCCGACCTCCGGCTGCTCACTGCAGCCCAGCTCCAGGGATAGCCGTTGTTCACAAGGTTAGCTGTAGAGGGCGCAGTTTACTGGCCCACGTGGGAATCAAACTTGCCACCTCAGTGTTAGGAGCATGGCGCTCCAACTACCTGAGCCACCAAACGGGTCCATGATGTATCATTTAGAATGCTTTTGGTTGCAAGCAATAGTAAACTTTAATTTACACTGGCTTTAAAAAGGAAGAAAGTTAATATCACACGAAACAAGATATGCAGAGCAGAGCAGGCTCCATCCAGTAACAGTAAAATTACTGACTCAATGATACCCTTATGGTTTAGATAAGCAATTCTTGAGCCTCTTACATACTATGTTGGAATATATGTATATAATATATATATATACATATACATATATATTTCCTTTTCAGATAATTGTAGATTTTCTTCTTTGATATTACACTCAAACAACAAATACTAACTTCTTGAAAATTAGTTGTAATATGGATCTAAAATCATATCAATAAACATTTTATATTCTGTCACTATCCATTCATTTGTCTTGCACTTTGAATGAATATCAAACTCATGCATAATTGTGTAAAAGTCAAACATTGGTCATTTGGAAAATATTAGTTCACTGAGTTATGCAGATCTTCCAAATGTTAAGATTTTTTATTATAGCCTATCAAAATAATCAGGTTAATTAATATCACCCCTGATCTTATCAGAAAAAGTCATTAAATATTGGGAAGCTATTAGTAAATATTGGGATGTTCGCAAGCTCATAGAGGCAGATACACATTTTCCAAAATTCCAATTTTGCTCAAAAGCTAGACCTTTATGGTTGATAACAAACCCTGTCCATTGTTTGCTCTGAAGTGGTCCAAGTTTAAGACAATGTCTACCAAACACTCAAATCTAATGTCTATTGACAACCATAGTTCGTTAATAGAAAAAGGAGCTAAATTAGCTCACAACCCAAACAATCGCCCAAGTGCTTTTCCTTGAGACAACCACCATACTTTAAAATACAGAGAAGGAATATATGAATATTTGCCATTTTTTAATACAGATATCAAAAAAATGTTTCACTAACAATTGTCACCCCAATAAATAAATAAATAAATAAATAAAATAAATGTGGTCAAAATTTAATAGAATTAATGGTCAAAATTTAATAGAATTATCATTATTTACTTCTTCATCAAGGACATTAAGTGAAGCTACTTGGGTTTCTTTTTTCCTGCAAGTGCATGGTGGAATGCAAAAATACAATGGTACCACTATAGTGTGTACAGGATGTGCCACTGACTGATTCACACTAAGGCACCAGCAGTTTTACCCACCAGTGCTTTTGCATCATCAGTGGAAATGTCAGCTACAGTGAAAAGGGCAAATAATGCTTTTATTATGAAGATAGTTTTGAGCTCATGGAACTCCTAAAAGGGTCTCAGGAACTACACTATGAGAACAGCAGGCTTAGATATACCAGGACCAGGAGCCCAGAATGGGAGAGAAGTAAATGCCTAAATAAAACTAGGATTATGTTAGGGAGAAAGGATGATTAATGGATACTTACAGGCAACCAACAGTGTCCACTACGCATGGGCACAATATATGAAAATCATAGCACAGTGAATATGGTTAGCTACTGTGGAATTAAACAAATAGGTATAAACACCTTCCTAAGTGTGGCGAAGACAACTGGATATGCATATGCAAAAGAATGAAATCGACCCTTAACTCAGACCACATACAAAAATTAACTCAAAATAGATCAAAGACCTAAACGTATGAACTAAAACTATTAAACTCTTTGACAAATACGTAGAGGTAAACATAGACTTTGGATTTGGCAATGGTTTCTTAGATATAGCACTAAAAACAAGCAACAAGCAACAAAATAAAAAATAGATAAGTTGGATTTCATCAAAATTAAAAATTTTTGTACATCAAAAGTCACCATTAAGCAAATGAAAAGGCAATCCACATAATGGGAGAAATATATGCAAGTCATATATCTTTTTTTTTTTTTTTTTTTTTGCAAGTCATATATCTGATAAGGTCTTAGTACCCAGAATATATCAAGAACTCTTACAACTCAACAACAAAAAGATAAACAATCCATGAAAAAATGGACAAAAGATATTAATAGACAAATATACCAGTGCCCAACAAGCACATGGAAAGATAACCTATATCATTAGTCATTGGGAAAATGCAAATCCAAACCATGAGATAATACTTCACATCCATTAGGATGGCTATAATCCAAAAAAGAAAACACAAAAAACAGCAGGAGTTAATGAGGATGCAGAGAAACTGGAACCCTCAAACATTCTTGTTGGGGATGTAAAATGATTTTGTTGCTGTAGAAATGTTTGGCAGTTCCTTTAAAAGTTAAAGATAGAATTACCCATGACCCAGAAATTCTACTCCTAGCCTGAAGAAGTGAAAACAGGTATTCAAACAAAAATTTGTATATGAATGTTCATAACAGCACCGTTCACAACTTCCAAAAACTGGGAAAAATTCATGTCACGTAAATAACATGTGGGATAGCCCACAACGGAATACTATTCAACCATGAAAGAAATGATACATGCTACAACATAGATAAACTGAAAACATCAGGCTAAATGAAAGAAGCCAAACACAAAAGAGCATATATTGTATGATTCCATTTATATGAAACGTCCAGAATAGGCAAATTAATAGAGACAAAAAGCAGATTAGTGGTTGCCAGAGGCAGGGGGGAGAGGGAAATGAAGAGTGACTGCTTAATGAGTACAGGATTTCCTTTTGAAATGATGAATATAGTCTGGAGATAGATCATAGTGATAGTTGCACAACATTGTGAATGTATTAAAAGCCACCACCACTTTAAAATGGTTTAAATGGTAAATTTTATGATATGTGGTGTGTGTTTTTGACCGCAATTTACAGGGGAAGCAAAAAAAAAAAAACCTTCCTAAGGTTACATCATAGCAAATGAGTCCCAGAGATGGTTTGGCAAAGGAATTAGTGCAGTGCTGCAAGTTTCAGTCTTGCAACTGTTTTAGAAAGTAACTATCACATAATGCACTAGGTTCAAACCACACCAGGCAAGTAATGATAGCCTGACAGACAGACAAGGATTTCACTTAACTCAGCTGATAAAGATGAGAAACTGACTGATAGATATAGCTGTCCTGGTGGAAACACACAAATGTACTGATTTAAAAAACAAGCAAGTATACCATCTTGGAAAGGAGACATACGGAATCAAAGCACATCTGGCAATGGATGTTACAGTTAGAACAGACCCTGAAAATATTCTTATGTTAGAGGCTAAAAGAAATGGAAGTTCCAGAAAAGTTATGACCTGCTTAAGGGAACATAGCTACTTAATGGAAGGAGGTGCCCCAAGAGAATCTATGTTCTGCCTCTTTCCACCCCATGATCTTCATAGTCGGGGCAATTCCATAAACATCTTTCAGAACAGTTGTAACCTGAGTGCTTTTTGAGCCAGGGATGACTGTATTTCCCCTGTATATGCCCTCACATATGCACACAGAGAGACCTGCTGTCCACAATTTTAAAATACCTCCTCCCTTTGTGCTCTAATTTTTGGGTTGCGTCACACCCAAATTAGAGAGCTGACTTAACTACTTCCTCACTTCACCCCGTATGTTCCAGAAACTAAGCACCATGCTTGCCAGTTTTCACTTTGGAAGATCTAGCGAATATGGACACTCTTCTGTTCTCATCACGACTACCTAAACTTTGACTACTTCGTATGCCTCTTAACTGCCCAGAGCTACCTATGGCTGTATCCAGCACTGACTCAAGAGGCATGTAAACCTGAGATGGAAACTTAGGTAGTTCCAGACCCTATGACCCTGACTCTCAGTGTAGGTTAGATGGAGCCTGGGTACAATAGTGGTCTCCTCCTTGGGCCTGGTTTTAGATAAACAGTGACCATAAAAATAAGCTGTAAGTAAGTTTGAAAGACTCTGACCTCAACAATGGCAACTGTGACAAGTGTTGATACTTTTTTCCTTCAGATGCACAGAAAGCAATTCTGATTTAGTGTTACAAACAATACTGGATTATCTGGTTTCCTTGGCAACCTGCAGTTCTATCCTAGGTGACAATCAAAGACTGGAGGCTTCAATTTCCTTCTATCTCTAAAAATCTCATTCTGTGAAAATCTGGGATTGTAGAGAGCCTACCAAAGGGAGACTGCTGCAAAAGTAAAACGATTACATTTTTATAAATAGAAGCAGGGACAAAGATGGCTGCCCAGGAGGCAATCTGGTGGAATGCAGGGAAAAGACAGGCTGTGTTTCTTCCATGAGCAGAGTATGGTATCAGAAGGGTCCCACAGCAATCCTAAATTAACAGAAGTTTAAGTTCTGCTTCAGCCCACTCTTAACTAAGGCAGAGCTATGGGAACATGGTGAAAGCTTTCTTTTTTAAATGACGACAAACTACAAGTTAATTTGTCATGTTTCAGAGAAAACATCCTTATCTAGAACGATTCTCTGCTAATACATAATGAGCTATCACTGTATTGCACCATTAGCCTCAGCTTTAAATACAGACATTCAAACTAGAAGGCAGAAGTTCATGTTTAATCTGATCCAGCAGCTTCTGGAGATACAGGGAGAGAAGGAGAAAACAACCACCCAATGGGGTCTGAAGTTCCCAGCAGCTGCAATGTCACAGGGTGTCCTAATTATAAGAACAAAGCACACAGTAGGTTGTGACCAAAGCTCTCGAGCAAGATAAGCTAAGAGTGGCTGTTCCCTTTTCTGTAAAATATGTGCAGTTTTGTACTGAGGGATTATAAACAACATCTGCCAATCCCATCTGTAGACCCCCTTTTTTGAGTGTTACTGTTAGTTTCTCTTTCGATACAAATGTCTCCATAAAGAGTTTGGGAGAAACTTGTCCATGTATGCCACAAACAAACCAAAAAGACATTGCCAGTGGATCCCACCAAGGGCCCTGGGGGAGTAACGAACGGAATAGGGACATTTTCCTGCTAGAGGCCAAGCCTGCCTACAAAAGCTTGGCTGCACATAGCATTGTCCAGGTCCTCCAGAGGCCCAAGAATAGCAAGCCCCCTAGTTCTGGGCAGAAGAGGCAACAGAGAGCTAACCCACATCCACCTTTGCTGCCGATGAAAGCTAGGTCAGGGCGCATAGCTCAAGAGTCATTGCCCAGACAGGTCTGCTAACCCCAGTCCAAAGTCAGCCCCCATACAGGGGTTGGGGGCTGGAGTTTGCAAAGCACGCACACTTCCAGGCAACCTCTTGCTGGCCAAAAGGAAAAATGAAGGACAAGAAGAAATCCTACCCATCCATGCTGAGGAGCTGAGGGAGATGGCTCCATCCAATAAACAAACGTGGATCAAGGACTGTTACCCACCAACCAAGGATTCACCACCTTCGACCACAGAGAAAGAGGTAGGGTCAGAGGCCAGCTATATTGAGGGAAATCCTTTACAGCCCTCTCTGGCTCAGAGAGGCGAAGCAGCCCCACATTTGTCACCCCCTAAAATAATGACTACTCATGATGGTTAGAAAAGTTATTAAAACTTACTGGTTTAGAAAATAGGAATATCTCAAATATTGGTCCCTTGCCTGCCAAGCTTTGGGTTCGAGAGGCTGTTCACTGGTAGGATCTGCTTTGCCAAGGCCCTGAGCCCCAAAGTCTGGTGGGGGGGTCTCGGGGAGACTAGGTACAGCAGGTGGCTCCCACACCTGGAGTGCAGTGTGTGCTTGGGAACAGGGTGGCCATTCCTTCCCCTATTGCCAGTGTCTATTGGAGCCTAAAGCCATTGGCATTCTATGAAACACCACACCTTGAGTGTTGCTGGCACTTTACCCATAGAAGCCAAGAGAACTGTGAAAAAATGGGCAACTCCCTCTCAGCAGGCATTTGCCTGGCATGACACAGTGAGAATAAATAGTAAGAACCTTTCAGTCCCCTTGCCCTCTGCACCCCTTTTCCTCAGTAGGTCTCAGTATCTCCCCTCCCCTGCTTTTATACTTTCTCCTTCACCTTTCTCTTACTCGTTCCTTTTCTTTGTTCTCTCTCACTGTCTACTTTCCTTCCACTTACTCTTTGTATCTCCGCGTATTGGTTAGTTGTTTTTTTTCTGCCTGTTTTCTCCCTGCCACTTCTTCTAGTTTCTTACTCTCTCCCACACATAACTGTAATCTGGTTGCCTGGATTTGTATAACAGCCTGCAAAAAATCCCTCTGCAGATGCAACTTCCACCTCCAATTCTTGCACTTTAGTCAGAGTGACCACTTCATGACACTCCCTGATTCAAGACCCTGCATTAACTTCCCAGGACCCACAGAACTGAATGCAAACTCCAATATAGCAGGCAATGTTGTGTTGCCTTCATCCTGTGGCTCTGCCTGCTTTTCTTTTTATCTATTCAATTGTTTACTGGCTCAGCAAACAAATCAATTTAGCTGTTGAGCACCTACCATACGCAGATATGTACTAGGAACTGGAGATGAAATAAATACAGAATAAATACAAGGATATTTACAAATAAAACAATGTCTGGAATTTGCTTCCAAATAACCCTAAGAGTGGGGGAGGGAATGGTAATAAAATGGAAGAGATACAGAGAAAACAAGATTGATTGTGAGGGTGCTGGGTATGGGGGTTCATTATATTATTTTCTTTACTTCAGTATATGTTTGAAAATTTTCCATTAAAAATAGAATGGAGGAAGAGAACTGAAGAGTCCCTGACTTCCCTTTTCCAATGGTTCTCCTTGAGTTCTATGCACAGTATCCCCATGGCACTTACCTTAACCTATTAAAATTTTTTGTAATTGCTTGCGTAATTGTCTGCCTTTCCCACTAGGCTGCAAATTCTGTGTGCACAAGGAGTGTTTTTGGCCTCACTCTCTATTTTATCCCCAGAGCCTCGCACACACTAGGTGCTCAGTAAATATTCACTGAATGAATAAATAAAATGAATTCTGTGGTCTCTAGCAGAGCAGCTGGCACAAACCTGGCCTCACTGTCCCATCTGGTGGAATATGGGTGGGAAGTGGAGGAGCCAGACACTATAGGTATCCTGCCCTGTCAAGGCATTTCCCTGTCAAGGCATTTCCACTCTAGGCCAGCTGCTTTGGGGTGGAGTTCAATTAGAGCAGCGTCCTAGAAATCTTCTGGGCAGAAAAAAATTGAAGCTAATGTTATAAAATCCAAATTAATGACCCTTTAATATTTTCTCTGATTTTTCAGTGAAGTATGAAGTGAGTCAAGAATGACATTTATTGAAAGTTTCTTCTCCATGATACCCCACCTGCATCCTGCCATACTTTACCCAGAACAAATCACATGAAATGACATGATTTATGATTTATTATTTAATAGAAGTGTCAAGCACAGGATACTTTCTCTCAGTGTGCTGACATGTATGGCTGGTCATACATCTGCTTCTCAGCGAGACCTTTCCTGAACACTACCTAATGCAGCTACCCCCTCCAATCTTGCTTTCTCCTGTTCAATTTTTAATAGCATCAATCACTGCCTACAATCATGTAGAGTTTACTTATTGGTGGTCTGTCTCCCCCTCCCACTTAGAATATAAGCAACCGATAATTAGGGGCTCTGTCTAGTGTTAACCAATGCAGGCCACATGGTAGATTATGAATGAATGAAGGAATGAATGAATGAATAAACAAAAGTGATATTTATTACTGAGCAGGGCCTCTCTGCAATAACAGAAGCAAACTTTTTAATCCAGTCTTTTGCCTGTGCATTTATGCAAGACTTTAAGTGTTCTTTCTATAAAATGTACAAAGATAATAAAATTGCCTTTACATGTTAACAACATCAGATGAAATAAATGAAAGAAAGACCTCTCTTACCCAATGAACTTACTACAACGAAAAGAAGGTCTGAAAAATAACAAGCTTCCCAAAATGTTGGCAATGTAATTATCCCCTTTTAGTTTTTCAGTGGAGTACTTACAGAAGTACTATTTCAACAAGGAACAGTCTATAGTATATACAAAAATGGAAACATCTTCATATGCCTTTGAGAATTTTTCCACAATAGCAATTTTAATGGCTACATGTTATTTTGCTGTACACATTTCCTTATTGTTGAACACTTAAGTTAATCATAATTTTTTACTATTTTAAGCACTGTTGTTATGAAAATATTTGTATTAATAGTTACATCTTTTTACTAAATAATTACTTCTGTGAAATAAATCCTCTATCATCAAAATTTTTAGTTGAAGGATATAAAGGTTATCAAGCTTTTGATAACTTTCTCAGACACTTTATTTCCAATTTCTTGATCTATGAAACTAAGTAGATCTTTAATTCCACCCAGAAACTGGAGTCCTGCCCTTTTCCCTTTCCAGTGGGTGGGATGCCCCACATATATAAACTTCCCAGATGTCCACTTCCTGTTTTCCTCAACCCGTCATGGCTAGAGGTGTATCACAGGTAGGTGTGTCTACCTGTCTGCTGTCATGGCTCCCTTTCTAGATTCTCCACTCCACAGCTCTGACTTCCAGGGCAGACCATGTCTCTGAACCATATTAGAAACTGCCTGACTCCTTGCACATCTGTGCCCTGGTAAGTATACTTACTAGGGCAGGTGCTACCTTTCTCTATTGCTCTCTCTCTTCATGTATGAACACATACAATAGTCTCAAACCATGACAATTATTGCAGTCTCTTGGCAGCTCTTATGGCATATTTCTGGTCATCTCTGCAATTTACATAATACTGTTTCCTTAGTGATGTATTTTTAATGTGATTCTCAATTATAACATTGTTGCTTTAATAAAACATAATCGCCTTTATAGTAATCAACCATATAGCATGGATTCCAGGATATCTTGTGGAAAAACTGGATGACCACTGCTAGAAACATCGCAGCTCTTATTATCCTAATCACAAAAGAATGGTATTTAAACTGTTTAAATTGTTTTATTGTGGCAAAATATATATAACATGAAGTTTACCATTTTAACCACTTTTAACTATATAATTCAGTAACATTAAGTGTACATTCACAATGTTGTGTAACCACTATTTATTTCCAAAACTCTTTCATCACCCCAAATAGAAACTCTATAGCCCATTCATTTCTTTTTATGGCTGAATAATATTCCATCGTATGTATATGCCACAGTTTGTTTATTCATTCATCTTTTGATGGACATTTACATTTAGGTTTTTTATACCTTCCTTGTAGCTATTATGAATAATGCTTCTATTATTAAATGACTAGCAACTGTAATTACCCTAATTATGAAAGAATGATATTTAACCTGTTCTTGTAATTCATCTTTAATATATATATGTATATGTATAACATATATACTTGTATATCACTAGCAACACTCTCATTTACTAATCAGTGCTTTAAACAGTATATCAAACTAGCCTAATTTATTTAACCTTAGTCCAGAAATTATTTGAGGACGTTTATAAAACACAAAAGCATCAAAAGAGGTAAAGAAAGGAAGATGAAGAGAAATACAAGGATGGTATTATAAAATAAAGCTAGGGATAACATACATAAAATGTATAATGTACCAGAAATTCTGGCAAAGAAAGCAGGTCACAATTTCTAAGGTTCCTAATTACCAAATGAAGAAAGGATCAGTCATAAGAGTCATAGGTTCCATAAGACAAGCAAGCAAACGAACAAACAAAACAACCAGTTGTGAGGCAGCCGGTTAGCTCAGGTGGTTGGTTAGAGAGCAGTGCTCTTAACAACAAGGTTTCCGGTTCAATCCCCACATGGGCCACGGTGGGCTGCGCCCTCCACATCTGCATTGAAGCAACTAATTGACTTGGAGCTGATGGTCCTGGAAAAACACACTTAAAATAAATAAAAGTTTGGGGGGGAAATCACCTACCAGTTGTTCAGGAAAAAGAAGCCTAGATATTCCCAGTATTGAATTATAAGAGAATTGGGGAGAACCATTTGATATAGTAGATTATGTCTTAATTGACTTCCTTGATAAATACAAACTGAGTATCATGTGGCTATTTCTTATAGTGCTACTCAAAAAAAGCTAAAGGTATACCACGAAGAGGAACTCAGAAAAAACAATTATATGGGAGGGGATCAATAAAAGCTGTCCAAATACTCAGTTCTCTGCCCGAGGGATGAAATATGGATCTTAACAGGAATGAATGGACTGTATATTCTCCGGGAATGATTTCTTAATTATGATTTCTTATAACTGGATTTTTTATAAAAGTTGAGTAGCAGAGAATGTTAGATTATATTTTCTGAAAAGAACCAAGTCGCCTTTTGCCCATGTTACTGATGAAAGGAAAATTGATTTACTCAACAATCTTCTAAGCATAATGTATTCCCGGTATCCTCTTACTAAAATTAGAAGACCTAGACAACATCAAATGTTGGTGAGAATGTGGAGCAACCAGAATTCTTACTCTTTGTTTTTGTAAATGTAAAATAGTACAACCACTTTGGACAAGTCTGGCCATTTCTTAAAAACTAAACGTACACCAAAAATCTGACCTAGCAATTTTATGCCTATGTATTTAGCCAAGATAATTAAAACATATGTTCACCAAAGGACTTCCACAAGAATGCTCATAGCAGTATCCAGGCTTTTTCCAGTTTTTAAGAATAATCAAAAACTAGAAAGGCCTGGGTATCCATCAGTAGGAGAATGGATAAACAAACTGTGGTTGATCTATATAATGGAATTCTATACAGCAATAAAATAGAAAGGACAACTTATACAAGCAACAACATGGATGAATCCAAAAACATTATGCTGGTAAAAATTTGGTAGAATTTAGGAAATAATGTAAAAATTTTAAAGCATGCTGGAACTGAGTCAGGATAAGGATTCTTATCTAGTTCCATGGCCGAGAACAATTTGCTTCAGTTTTGTCAGGGGAAAATAATTGTTGAGTGTGAGAATTAAGTAATCACGAATGTGATTTTATTTTGTATTTTTAAAGTTTACATCTAGATTATCTGTATGTGTCTTTCTGTAATTTGCTTCCTTTCACTTAACCCTGACTTGTAAGTACTTGGTAAAGACCAGTATGAAACAAATATAAGATTATTATTAGTCAAAACAAAAGACAAATACTGTATAGCTTGAGGAGAACATCATATAAGTTTATTATGTTTTGTTTCCAAAATTATGCTGAGTGAAAGAAGTCTTACTGAAAGACTACACATTGTATAGTTTCATTTATGTGAAGTTCTAGAGCAGACATTTTATCCATCCATCCATGGTAGATTAAATCACAATAGCAGTTACCTCTGATGGAGTGGGGTAGGGATTGACTGGAAGAGGGAAAGGGAAAATGAGGTGATACAAATGTTCTATATTTCGTAGGCATTTGTGTGTCCATCTGTATGTAAACTTTACCTCAAAAGAAAGAAAAATAGCAATAAACAAATGTTGAACTCTCATTAGTGAACTGCATTTAGGGGGGAAGTGTACCAATGTCTACAACTTAAAATTCATTTAAAAATAAGGATGGGCACAAAGATATGTATATGCATGATATGTGATAAATAAAGTAAAATGTTAATGGCAGAATTCTGTGTGTGTGTGTGTGATGTATATGCTTATGTGATGTAAAATTCTTTTAATGTTTCTATATGCTTGAAAGTTTTTGTATTTTAAAAAATCCAAAAGAACAAACTCACAGATAGAGAGAACACATTGATAGTTGCCACATGGGATAGTGATGGGAAAATGGGCAAAAAGGGGAAGGGGGCTAAGAAGTACAAACTGCAAGTTATAGAATAAGTCACAGGAATGTAAAGTACAGCACAGGGAATATAGTCAATGATATTGTAATAACTGTGTGGTATTGGATGGGTACTAGGCTTATTGCGGTGATCACTTTGTAAGGTATATAAATGTGTAATCACTTTGTTGTATACCTGAAACTAATATAATATTGTATGTTAACTACAATTAAAAACAAATTAAATTTAAAAAATCCAAAAGAACCTAGACACCTTCTCCACTGTGTGGCCCCGGCCCTGGAAGTCGCACAGTTGTTGGTGTCCTCCAGCAGGACCTTGTGTTTTCGCGGGCCTCCCTTCAAGGCCCGGTACACGAACACGCAGGCCATGAGGACAAGAGACATTGTGAGCATGTTTCTTCAAAATCTTGTAGCCCTGGAATCCTGAACCATAGGAAGTCTGAGAGTGTGAAAAGCTTTTGACTTCAGAATCCTTCCAAAAAAGACACCAACACAAGCACTTCCACCTCACAGCATGACCAGAAGCCCATGGACCAGGGATCCAGTTCCCAGTCCTGCTGCTGCAGAGCGCGGCGCCTCGAGGAGAGGGATTTTGATTATTAACATATGATGGGCTTTAAAAATGTTTATTAGCAGTGTCTGTCAATCATTTGGAAAAATTCAACTGACATAAATCATAAAACATAACCATCCGCTGACATGCTCACTTGACATTACTACTGCAGTTTTAAGTATAATCCACCAGGTGGCAGAAAAAATGAATCACAGAAAATGTGCACATTTCTAATTTAAATGAATAATTGAAAATATCTTATTATTCTGTTAATGGAAAAGATTTGCAGACTTTTACCATGAAAGTTATACAGGACACAGAGCTAAATGTGTGATCTAAATCTGAATTCCAACCTTTGCCTGAGGATATTTGCTTACATAAAAAATGGTGATTATTTGAGTTGCCAAGCTTGCTTGCACAATGTCACTCTCTTTTGGAGGTTATCTTTTACATATGCATGAGAGAACGACTATGGAGTTATCCCTTCTTACTGCTCAAATGATATACCTACCACACCCATCGCCTGCATTCGTCTCACTGTGATCCCAGCTTCCCCTCTCTGGCCAAAACTCAGAAGCCATGGAGCTCCTCAATTCTTCATCACTTTTAATAGATCTTTAAGCACTCCTTACTTTAAGCAAATGCTTTACCTTCTGTGATTATTTCAAAGTAGCAGAAGTAGAGGATGTAAAGAGAAAAAGAAAAAAAATGCCCTACAATGTAATTAAAAAGAGGCTATAAGTAAGGAGACTAGACATATTTGAGTCATTCATAGAAATCAACAAATGTTTACACATAGGATCAGGTTTATTCCATTTGAGCAGCAGGCCTTGATTTGTCTCCTATAATTTTCCAGAGGGATTCCTAACTAGTCTAAACACTGAATTAAGACAATAGCTCTACATTTCCCTTCTCCAACACATGCTTTGGGATGTCAATGAAGCAGCGATGATTTAAGAAAATGTCAATAGTTGTCTGACTTATTTTTTGTTTGGAAGACGGAAGAAAATGAATAAGAAAACAAAAATCAAATTTGTGGAGCCAGAATTCCCTTTAGCAAATAGACTAATCTTATTTTTAGATGATGAAAATTGACTGTCCATTAGTAATTCTGCAGGTACATCAAGCTACTGGGAGACTCAAGAGATTTTCAGTGTAAAGGAGTCAGTGACGTGGCATGTGGAGCATTCAGCTATAAGATGCAAAACATAAGCCAACTAGTCTCAGAAACTAACTACATTGATAATAACCCAACCCTGCTTTAACATTAAAATCCTATACCCTGTTTTAAGTTTTATTGAAAAGCATATTCCCTGGCAAATTTTTTTTCACCTGACAAATGTCATCCTGTGGGAAAAAAAACATGAGAACCCTCTCACAATTTTAGAGCTTCATGTTACTCTCTGTTGGACTCGTCTAGCAAGTCGGCTCATCCCTTTCCTAACTAGGCAGCAACCAAACATATTGGTGTTATACAAGATCACACCCTGCTTTAAATGCTTATTCAGCCGCATTTCCAATATGTAGGATCTGCTACCTTTGTTCCACATTTCAATACATATTTATGACCTGAAATTTTAACTGCCACTTCTTTTCTTTTTTTATTTTTTTAAAGATTTTATTGGGGAAGGGGAACAGGACTTTATTGGGGAACAGTGTGTACTTCCAGGACTTTTTTCCAAGTCAAATTGTTGTCCTTTCAATCTTAGTTGTGGAGGGTGCCATCCAGCTTCAAGTTGTTGTCCTTTCAGTCTTAGTTGTGGAGGGCGCAGCTCAGCTCCAGGTCCAGTTGCCATTGCTAGTCGCAGGGGGCACAGCCCACCAACCCTTGTGGGAGTCGAACCAGCAACCTTGTGGTTGAAAGAACGCACTCCAACCAACTGAGCCATTCAGGAGTCAGCTCAGCTCAAGGTGCCCTGTTCAATCTTAGTTGCACCATCCCTTGCAGGACTTGAGGAGTTCAACCGGCAACCTTGTGGTTGAGAGCCCACTGGCCCATGTGGGAATCGAATCAGCAGCCTCCGGAGTTAGGAGCATGGAGCTCTAACCGCCTGAGCCACCGGGCCGGCCCTAACTGCCACTTCTTGATTACAATTCAGACTAAGTATTTATATTCTGAAACAAGAAATGCACTGTCAGCTGAAAAACATACTCTAATAGTTATAATAATATATTACAGCAAAAGATAGTTTTGCCTGAAAATTAAAGAACTCAGGATAATCATGTTATAACAAATTTTATTGACTAATACATTTTATTAAATAGCAAGGAAAATCAGGGATTAGAATATGTATTTTCCTCAAAAACTTTTGACTCAAAAATAGGAAAAATTATCTTCCTTTTCCTTTGAATTTCTTTCTCTTTCGTTCCCCCATATCAAATTTTCTCCAATCTGAAAAAATTATTTTAAAAAAACAAAAACAGAAAAACAATTTCCAACTTAGTTGTAATTAAGTTTTAATCAATACAACTGTTTTTAACTTTGTATACTGTCCTTCCCTCCATTTAATTAGGTTATTTTATAAGCCAGTCAGCATATACTATCAGACAAAATATTGGCTTCCATTAAGTATCACAGGGGTATTGCTACCCCTGTGAAAAATGTGGAAACTGAAGCACAATGAGGTAATATAACTTGCCCAGCTGATGCAGAAATTTCACATCTTCTAAAATGAGTGATTGGTAAGGATAGCTGCCTACACTCTTTGGCTCATGGGCCAAAGCCTTTGGTCCAATACCCTGGTGGGACAGATAATAAAAATACACCATTATGGTCACAGATTCTAGTGAACCAAACATCTGACACATGTAAGCCATAGGTCAAAAGATGGATCATTCAAGAGAAGGATCTGTGTATATCCATCCATTTCCCCCACCCCCAACAGAAAAACAGCTGAAAGCACAAGCCCTCCTGAGGCCCATCAGTGGTGAAATTAAATACTAAGTTTGACAAGTAAACATACATACACCTTGGAAATTTTAACTATGCCAAGTACACTGAAGTATTCTGATGACTATGTTGGACAAACCCACGCATCATATTGCATTTGTTCCAAATGACACATCATTTATGTATTAAAGACATCCTTCTCTTATTTGTACTTTAAATTCCTAGCCACTAAAAATAGCTCTCTTTAAGATTAACCAATTTATGTTCTTTGTTGACTTTCTGAAATTATATGAAAGAAAAAAAGTAAAAATGTCAGCTAAATAAAACTAACGGGTATTTGGGTACTCCAAATCTACTTTGGAAAGAAGGATATAAAATATAAGTTTCTCATACATCATACTTAGCAAAGTTATAATCATATTTTAAGAATCTAAATTGTTACCACAAATGACATCTGCTCTAAATCCCTCATTTTTCATATTAAGAAACAAGAGCCAAAGAAGATAAGAGATTTCCCTGTGCAGCCCAGAAGAGTAGCAGGTCATGGTCATGACATGGAAAGAACCCTGATGACCATCTGAACCATTGGAAGGCCCACGTAAGTAAGCTTCACAGCCAGATGGAAGAGGAATTCCCCCCACTGCAATTCACTCATGAGGCAGTGTGGCGTGGGTTAAAGAAGGAAGGATTAAGAATCAGATAGGTTTGGATTCTCAATACTAGCTCTTTACTTTTTAGCTCGCCACCTTTTTTTGTAAAAGGAGAAAATTAATCTTTTGGAGTCTCTGTTTCTTCACCAATAAATCAGACCTGCTGTAAACGTATGATGTGAGGATTAGAGATACACAGCAGGTTCCCAATTAATTGGAGCTATTATTATCATCATAACAAGTAAACAAGTAATAGCTGCATTGATTATCTATCATTTTCCATTCCTATCCCCAGATGTCTTTGTCATCTTATACTTTAAGAAAAATAATTTATTTTGAGAATTTGGTCCAGTCAAGGGGTTTGATATCTGATCCTGAAATAAGGCAGAGTACCCGGCCTGCATGGAGATTGTGTTATCATCCGTAAAGTGTCCTGAACAAGTGAACCATCCAGCCATGGCTATAAGGAACATGGAGAGCTGGGAATTCCCCCGGTTCACACAGACAACAAAAACTGAATGTAGGTCATTGTCTCATTTGTACCCACAGGATTTTAATTTATGGAGGTGGCTAAATGACAATATGGAGAGGTCAATACCATTGAAAGAAGAATTATTACTTACATTTCCAGAGAGTAGGGGGCACACCACACCACACCACAGAGCCATGTGGGAGCACTAGGTTTTGGTCAAGAGGCAGAAGCAGAAGTCTAGGCCAGAACCTTTATGGGAGTTTGTGCAGAAAACGCAAGAAGGAGTAGGGTAACATTTTAGGATTAGCCAGCTTGAATTATTCTGGCAGGCTTTGGGCTGTAGGGGTGTTCTCTAATTGCCTGGTACCTGGCCCTGGGACGACTTATATCAGAGAAAATATTTTCTTGGTGTGTGAGAGTTACATAAGGGGAGTGGTTGCAGGCATAGTCTCAGAATTGATCCATTTGCATACAAAAGGTATATTCCTAGGCAAGTTGTTATTATATTTGAGAATTAGCTAGCCTTAGGACGTGCAGTCTCTCCCTGGGGCTGGTAGGCCCCTAAAATATTAAAATATCATGAGATACAGAAAATTAAAAAACAGGATTAATACAGTCACAGAAATTTCAAACAAGTATTTCCCCTTTTATGCTATTGTCTACTCATCCCTTAATCACTTAGTGCTCCTATGGTATATAGACATTAAATTTTCATTTGATACGTAAATAGTAAGCAGCCTTGGTTTCAAATTTTCATCTGTATAGAGTTTGGGATGGTTTTTATTGTGCCTTTCATAAAAAGAATTCTTTTGAAAGGTCCTGAAGTTTATGTCCATTGAAGTTCAAGGACTAGAAGGGGTCTTGGAATTCACTCAGATTAACTCTTTCATTTTTAAAAAATTTTTTTTATTGGGGAACAGTGTGGTTTTCCAGGACCCATCAGCTTCATGTCAAGTTGTTGTTCTCAATCTAGTTGTGGGGGCGCAGCTCAACTCTAGGTCAAGTCGTCTTCTATCTAGTTGTGGAGGGCGCGGTTCACTGGCCCATGTGGGAATCAAACCAGTGACCTTGGTTTTAGGAGCAATGCGCTCTAACCACTGAGCAACCAGCCACCCCAATTCTCTAATTTATATCGGATATCAGTCATTAAAAATTCTTTTGAGTCTTAATGGCTGAACTACTATTAAAATCAACCATACAATATAGTTAAACATGTAATAAAAGCATTAAATAACCACACTCAACCAAAAAGTGGTTAAATTTCAGAGTGTAACTAAATTCTTTTTTCTTTTCTTGTCTTCTCTCCTCCAAAGTAATACATAGTTCAAAGTAGAGACATTAGAAAGAAGTCTCTGGAGATCATCAGAAGTTAGGAAAAGCTCTAGGAGTCATTTTCAGGACAGATTTCTCTCTATGGGAGTATCCCAGCCTCACCAGCACAGTCAAGGCCTCAGACAAAATCAAGACCATCGACCACACCAAGACAGCTTTACAATTATTAGGTTGGTATAAAAGTAATTGTGGTTTTTGCAATTATTTTTAACCTTTTAAACTGCAATTACTTTTGCACCATCCTAATAAAATCACCTGGCAGACACCTGTATGAATTCCTGCCTGGAGAAGAATGAATTGCTCAATTCTTGAGTTTCCTGTTTTGTTTTGGGTTTTGCCCCACTTAAAAGTAATAATGGAAGAGCAGCAAGGACAGGCACATTAAATTTGGAAACACTCTTCTCCATAGATTGTTCAGCTGCCTGAGTGTCTAATGATAAGGGTGGTATGCAAAGAACTAGAAAAATGGAATGGTGGACACTGAGGCATGTGCTTACCTGGAATGAGAAGTAGAGACTCTAATTGTAGGGAGATGCCAAGGGTGCTAATAATACCTGGACTTATTATAATCACTGGACTTAGTCATCCATCTTTCTGAAGTCCTGTGAAGACACACATACTACCTAGGAAGAAACATGGTTAGAAAATTCGTAGAAATAAAAATCATTTCATTGATTTAATTTTTGTTTTAGCACAGTAATACATGCAATTTAAAAATTCAAGTAACTTTACAAGACTAATTATAAAAAAACAGCAGTTTTCCATCTGCCAGATGTTGTCTTTTTGGCCACAGCTATTTTTTAGAAATTTTTTAGTCAATTCTTTTGATATTTATCTATATATCTCTAAAAAATATTCCTATACTACTATTTCTTGGAAGTTATTTCCCCCAGTTTTAGGCATTATCCCTGGACATCCATTATAGTAGATGAGAATTTAGCTCTCTTTCAGCTCTTCCCCCAATTTAGCCCCAACACACATTTAGACTTCTCATTGCCCCATCCTCCCAATAAAGTTAGTTATATTTGTAGTTATAATTGTGGTTTGGTCCATATTTACATTAATATCACTATGCAAATATATAAAGCATGCTCTGTGATCCTTAGGAGGGCTTAGTTTGGAGGGATCATTCAGGCATATACGAGCATTCATTTAACAAATGCTGGCTGTACAAGGGTCAAGAGATGTAGGACATACCCAGGGGGTGTAGAACAGTGCCCCACTCTGTGCTACAGTCTTTTCTGGAACCAGACTGCCAGGAGTCTAATCATACTTTTTCCACTTAGTAGCCATGTAATCTTGGGCAACTTACTTAACTATTTTGTGCCTTAATTATCTAAGAGTTATGGAGAGGATTAAATGAATCAAAATGTGTGAAGCACATGTAACAGTGCCTGATAGATAGTAGGGACTACGTAAGTGTTACATAGCATTATTATTTTAGGAGTCAAATGGAAAGGAGAAATTTATATACATATATTCTACACATTTATATTATACACATATGCCTGTATACACATATATTTGCATATGTGTATACATACATATACATTTATGTATATGTTGGGCATATATGTGATACAGATGTATATAGACATATATGTATTTACAATATATTACATACCATAAGTGCTAAGATTGAAAGTACAGGGTGCTATGAGAGCAATAAGCCAGAGGAATTCTTCATATGATGAAGGTTTAAGGAAGGAAGGCTTCTCTGAGAATGGGATATTTCAGCTGGAATTTGAAAAGTAACTAGAAAGTAGCCAGAGTGGGAAGAAGCATGTTACAAAAGAGGAAAGAGTATATATCAAGTCTCCAAGATAGGGAAGAGCTTGGTCAGCTTGAGGAACTAAAAGACCACTGAGGCAAGAAAGAAGAATGTCAGGAGCCTAGACAAGGCTTTGTGGGCCATGGTAAGAACAGTACTGGATTTTATTGTGGATGGCCAGTGAACTATCCTGAGAAGATCTTCATTTTAAAAAAATCATTCTGGTTACCTAGAAGTGATTGTATTAAAGGGGAGCTGAAGAATTTCTCCACTTCGGGGTAAGTTAATGCCCCAAACAAACCAGATGAAAGGTACTGATTTGGATTAAAATAGTGGTAGTGGAGATGGTGAAAAGTAGACAGAATCAATATATATTTTGGAGTAAAATCAACACTTTCTTCAAAGAAAATATACTAATGGCCAATATGTACAAGAAAAGATGCCATCTTTCCGTGATAGCCATCAGGGAAATGCAGGTCAAAACACTGAGAAAATACTTCACATGCACTAAGATGGCTATAACAAATAAGACAAATAATAACAAGTGTTGGAGAATATGGGGAGGAATTGGAACCCTCTTACAGTGCTGTTTGCCATTTAAAACGATGCAGCCTCTTCAGAAAACATTCTGGCAGTTCCTCAAAAGGTCGAACATGGAGTTATTATATGATCCAGCAATTCCAATCCTACATGTATAGCCAAGAGAAATGAAAACATACGTTCATACAAAAACTTGTATATGAATGTTCAAAGCAGCATTTTGGCTATTCATAATAGCCAAAAAGTAGAAACAACCCAAATGTTCATTAACTGAGGTATTGATAAATAAAATGTGACATATCCATAAAATGAAGTATTCAGCCATAAAAAGTAGACATTCTGATATGTGCTACAACACGGATGAATTTAGAAAACTTTATGCTAAGTGAAAGAAATCAGTCACAAAAGACCACATATTGTATGATTCAATTTATATGAAATGTCCAGAATAGGCAAGTCTATAGAAACAAAGTAAATTAGCGGTTGCCTAGGGTTTCAAGAATTAGGGGGAAACGGGAAGTTATGGGTAATGAGTGTGGACTTTCTTTTCAGGATGATGAAAATGTTTCAAAATTGATTGTGGTGATGATTACACAACTCTGTAAATATATTGAAAACCATTGAATTGTACACTTTAAATGGGTGATTTGTATCTTATGTGAATTATACCTCAATAAAGCTGTTATATTAAAAAACCATTTAGAATAATGAAAAATGAAATGTCCAATATTCTCTTCACTGCCCTGCCCAAATCTCCTTCTCATCTGTCTATCCTACCTCAATAAAGGTACTGCCTGCCACCCAGTGGGATAACCACTTTAAAAGCCTTACTGATAACCCTGGAATTTCTCTACCTTAACCTTTACTTCCAATCAATTGCCAAGTCATGTTGATTTTACTCCAAAATATATTGACACTGTCCACTTTTCACCATCTCCACTGCCACTATTTTGATCCAAATCACCACTTTTCATCTGGTTTGTTTGGGGCATTAACCTACCAGGAAGTGGAGAAATTCTCCAGCTCCCCTTTAATACAACCGTGTTTCCCTGAAAATAAGACCTAGCTGGACCATCAGCTCTAATGCGTCTTTTGGAGCAAAAATTAATATAAGACCTGGTATTGTATCATATCATATCATATCATATCATATCATATCATATCATATCATATCATATCATGTTATATATTATACCCAGTATTATATTATATTACATTATATTATATTATATTATATTTTATTAAAGACCCGGTCTTATATTAGAGTAAAATAAAACAGGGTCTTATATTAATTTTGCTCCAAAAGACGCTTTAGAGCTGATGGTCCAGCTAGGACTTGTTTTCAGGGAAACACGGAATCACTTCTAATCAGATCTGCTGTCCATTTTTAAATTGTGTTGTTTCTTTGTCACTAATGCTTTTGGTGTCATGTCTAAGAAGGTTTTGCTTAACCCAAGTTCATGTTTTAGTACTTACATTTAGGTCTGTGATCTGTTTTGATTAATTTTTGTGCACAATGTGAGTTAGGGGTCCAACTTCATTTTTTTTGCATGTGGCTATCCAGTTGTCCCAGCACCATTTGGTGCAAGGATGATTCCTTCTCCCATTGAATTTTCTTGGCACTTGTGTTGAAATCAATGTGAATATTTATTTCTGGATTCTCAATTCTATCCCACTGAGCTATGTGTCTATTCTTATACCAGTGCCATAGTCTTGAATATTTTAGCTTTGCAACAAGTTTTGAAATTGGGAAGTGTGATCCCTCCAATTTTGTTCCTCTTTTCAACATTGTTCTGTCTATTCTAGTATAAGGAAATACACGTTCCTCCTCTGTGTGTCTCCTCAACTCTCAATACTTTACTACAACACTACTTCATTTCTAATACCAGATATGTATGTTTTGCAAACATCAAGTAATTTTGCAACACCAGCTAAGTGTCCTACAATTCTGACATTATCTACCTGAGATAGCATCAGATCCCAAAGGACTGCCCCCTCCCCCTTCAGATGCCAATTGCATGTCAGGCTGTCATCTAGGCTTCTGACTGACAAGCTATACATCAGAGCTTTCCATGATCACCTCCTTAGGTTTGACTAATATGCTAGAGCAGCTCACAGAACATAGGGAAACATTTACTTATGTTTAAAACTATTACAAAAAATGTTATAAAAGATACAGATGAACAGTCTAATGAAGAGGTACATAAGGCAAGGTCCAGAAGGGTTCCAGGTATGGAAACTTCTGTCCCCAAGGAACTGGGGTGTATCACCATCCCAGCATGTAAATGCCTCATTCACCAATCCAGAAACTCATCAAATCTTGTTTCAAGAGATTTTATAGAGCTTAATCACCAGCCCCTCCCCTTTGCCTTCCTAGAGGTCATTGGGTGAGGCTGAAAGTTCCAATCCTCTAATCACTTGGTCTTTCTGGTTACTAGCCCCATCCTGAGGCTATCTAGGGGCCCCACCGTGAATCACCTCATTAGCATAAATTCAGTTGTATTCAAAAGAGGACACTTATGAATGACAAAAGACACTCCTATCACTCAGAAAATTCCAAGGATTTTAGAAAATTTGTCCCAGGAACAGGGACAAAGACCAAATATATTTCTTATTATACCACATTTGGGTTTTTTGGGATTTCCAGATGAATTTCAAAATAAACTTGATTTATATAAAGATGCCAGCTGAGATTTTCATAGGGTGGGTGCATTGACTCTGTAGATCAAATTGGGGAATATTGCCATCTTTATAATATTAAGTTTTTTGATCCATGAACATGGACTGCCTTGCCATGGTTTTCTTTAATTTTTTTCAACAATATTTTTTGCTATTCAGAATGTAAGTTTTTCACCTTTTTTTGGTAAGTTTATTCCTAATATTTTATTCTTTTTGATGCTATTCTAATCACATTATTTTTTAAACCTATTTTAATATCTCTGAAATTGAGATGTATCTTACAATCAAGGGTATCTTAGCATTATGCTAAGCATTATGCTAATTATTATATGCTAATAATTATTATATAATTATTAAATAATTATTAATTAGCATTATGCCAATTAATCCATTCGATTGGCAGTAATTTTTTTTATCTTAGTGGACATAAATGTGACTTACAATCAATTGCTTCTTAGATTAAATACCATATAGTTTTAAATATGAAAAGTCTATAAAACATTGAAGTGGAAATGAAAAATATATCAATTTAGAAATCAGAAGAGAGGCTTGAACTACAGATAGAAATGTGGGGTCATATGAAGTTCATTATTTAAAGCCATACAGTGAATGAGATTCCTTTGGGAAAAGGGTGTAGATCAGACAAGAGATTCCAAGTTGCAGTTCTGAAAAATCTCAACAATATGGATAAGAAGAGTTTCTATGCAAAGTAACCCCACAGAGTGATCTGATCATAAATTCCCAACTGGGCAGGTCATGGCAGGTAGTCATACCCCAGGCTTATAACATTTAGTAGAAAGAGTTATCTTTGCCCTAAGCACGTCCTGTCCACTACATCTGTGCACCTAGGTTATCACACCTTTGATATAACCACCCTCAAGAGAGCACATAATCTTTCTCTACTCGTAAGAAAGATCCACACCAATAGAGAATTTTTATAAGAGTTGATTTGAGCAAAACTGACAACACATGCTGGGGAGCAAGATCTCAGATGCTCCAGAGAATGAGTTTACGGTTTCTTTTATGCATTTGGAATTGAGGGATCCTGAGGAAAATTTCATGAGGGTGGGAGAAAGCTAGGTGGGGTTGGATTACAAGATAGTTAACAAGATTATGTGTTATTCCCTCTTTCTGGATTTTTTTTTTTTGAGTCGTTTGAGGATAATAGGTGTTAATATATGGTACTGGCATAAAAACAGACACATAGATCAATGGAACAGAATAGAGAGCCCAGAAATTAATCCATGCCTATATGGTCATTTAATCTCTGACAATGGAAGCAAGAATTTACATTGGGGTAAAGACAGTCTATTTAATAAGTGGTGCTGGGAAAACTGGACTGACACATGCAAAAAAATGAAACTGGACCACCTCCTTACGCCATACATGAGAACAAATCCAAAATGGATTATAAAAACTTAAATGTAAGACCCAAAACCATAAAACTCCTAGAAGGAATTATAGGGAATAAATTCGCAGACATTACCCTGAGTAATGTTTTTACTGATATATCCTCTTGGGCAAGGGAAGTAAAAGAAAAAATAAACATATGGGATTACATGAAACTTAAAAGTTTTTTCACAGCAAAGGAAATCATAAATAAAACAAAATGGCAGCCTACTGAATGGGAGAAGATATTTGTCAATGATACATCTGATACGGGGTTAATATACAAAATTTATAAAACACTCATTCAGCTCCACACCAAAAAACAAGGAACCCAATGAAAAAATGGGCAGAGGACATGAAGAGACATTTCTCTAAAGAGGACATACAGAAGGCCAACAGACATGAAAAAAATGCTCAACCTCATTAATCATTAGAGAAATGCAAATAAAAACCACAATGAGATATCACCTCACTCTGGTCAGAACGGCTATTATCAATAAATCAACAAACAACATGTGCTGGCGCGGTTGTGGAGAAAAGGGAACCCTAGTGCACTGTTGGTGGGATTGCAGATTGGTGCAGCCACTATGAAAATCAATATGGAGGTATCTCAAAAAACTGGAAATAGAACTACCTCATGACCCAGCAATTCCACTCTTAGGTATCTATCCAGAGAAATCCAAGATGCTAATTAGAAAAAAATACATGCACCGGTATGTTTATTGCAGCAGTATTTACAATAGCCAAAACTTAGAAACAACCAAAATGCCCATCAGTAGATGACTGGATTAAGAAAGTGTGGTACATTTATACAATGGAATATATTACTCAGCTATAAAAAAAAGTGAAATCTTACCATTTGCAACAATATAGATGGACCTAGAGAACATTATGCTAAGTGAAATAACTCAGTCGGAGAAAGACAAATACCATGTGATCTCACTTATATGTGAAATCTAAAGAACTGAATAAATGAGCAAAGTAAATAGAAATAGTCTCAGAGATAAAGAGAAAAAACTGATGGTTGCTAGAAGGGAGAAGGGGAAGGGATTAGACAGTATAAATTGGTAACTACAATATTGCCACGAGGATATGAAAGACAGTTTGGGGAATATAATCAATAATGTTGTAAAGATTTTGTAGGGTGTAAGATGGGCACATGTCTTATTAGGGAGACCACTTCATGGATGGTGTAGATAGATGCTTGATCAATGCACTGTACACCAGAAGCTGAATAACATTGTACGTCAACTACAACTTAATATACATATATATATATATATATACATAGTCACAGGATTTGGAGTACAGCATAGAGAATAGAGTCAATGGAATTGTAATAGATATATACAATGTCAGAGGGGCAATAAATATTTTGGGGGAGGAAAGTTACCACTTTGTGAAGGGTGAAATGTCTAACTAGAACATTGTTTTGTACACCTGAAACTAATTAAAAAAAAATGTTCTCTTGAGGGTGGTTAAGCCTCCCAGAGGTCTGAAAAAGAGGATTACTATGGCATTTCAAAGGAGTGTTAACATAGATGCACAAGAACAGTAGACAGGGCTGGCTTTAGTCAAAGATAAATATTTTTTCTAAAAAAGTTATATGCCTGGGCTGTGACTACCCACCATTACCTGCCCAGTTAGGAATTTATCATCAGATCACCCTATGAGGTTACTTTCTGTTACTGGACTTGTCAGTTTTATTAGAACCCATTTTTTTGTCCACAATTGTCATTATTGTTGTTGTTATTTGTCACTAGATGGAAAGACATACAGGCCAGGACCTCACTTCTTTTGTACTCTAATGAACCCGAGTCAAGAGCTTTACTAAATTTAGATATTAACCTACATGCCACAGATAAATTGGAGAAAGTGATTCAGAATAATCTATGCTTATTTCAGAAATAATATATTGATTAACTGCCAGCTCTTTCACTCCTGGAAATCTGACATGAATACAAATAAATAAATAAATAAGCATTTCATGTCTTCAGAGAAATACTTTAATTGATTGTGATTATGGATAGAAAATAGGTACATGCTTATTGCATATTAATCTAGAGTAATTGTCTAAAGGCAGAAAAGGAAAAACAGTCAGTAGAAGTACTGTAGCACTCACAATTAAAACCAGAAATGTGTATAAAAATCCTTCAAAGGAATTCATATCCCATTTGCTGTCATATTTCTATAACATAAGTAGGACACCAGCTGGTAGTAATGTTAATTCATCCGCCTTTCATTTACTGTTTATCACTTCACAGATGTTGAATCTTATCCATTCCTTTTTTCCTTTGTATTTCAAATATCCTAACCATTATATAAAGTTAACATAATACCATATCGTCTAGGCAATAGCTCTCAACCAAAGGAGATTTTTGAGGGAGATTTTTGACCCCCAAAGGACATTTGCAATGTCTGGAGACATTATTAGTTCTCAAAACAGGAGATGAGGATAGGGAATTTGCTAAGTATCCTACAATGTCCAGGACAGTCCTCCATAACAAAGAATTATCCAGCTCAAAATGTCAATAGTGCTAAGGTTGGGAAACTCTACCAGTGGGGATATTTATATGTATATGAACTTTCTAGGGTTAAGTCCTTAGCTCTTACCAAATTCTCAAAGGTGGTATAACTGAAAAATTTAAGAACCACTGGCTTTAATGGATATTTCATTTAGGCCTTGGTAACAGGTGACACATTAATCCTATTTCACAACAGATATCACCTCTCTAGTTAAAAAGACTTACATCTGCCAGCCAGATTTCTGTCTCTTTCCACTATCCACTCTGATTTCCCGCTAAACAAACAGCTCTTTGGATTTCCTCTATGTCTTCCTAGAGGTCTCTAGGTCTTCCAAGTACCACATCCAGTCTCCTATTAGCCAGGTTAATACAATTATTATGGTTATAGTAACTACTAATGATCAAGCTATAGCTTCATGTTATGTCAATAAAAGTCCTTTCTTTAGATACATCCAGTTCCTTTGTTCAATATCCATTTATTCAGTGCCTACTATGTTTAACACACTGCTAGGCACTGGGTAAACAGCGATGAAAACGAGCTTACATTTGAGTCCTGGAGTGATATTAATACAATTTAAACATATAATTTAAAATTGCAATATGAGAGGAAGGGTGTATGAAGTAAAAATGAGAGGAGCTGAAATGAGAATGAAAAGGCAGGACTGAACAACTAGATCGTTGCACGCCACCCAAAAGCAATAAGCGGTTCACACCTTCCTGGCTATTTTAAACAATTTTGTGGTTATCTATATCCCAATCCAGGTAACTTGGGCTGTATTTATATTCCACTAACGTTTCCTAGGCAGTGACAGGTAAATTTGGGAGCGTGGAGGCTATGGGTAAGCTGAGAATGTCAAATGCAAAAGCTTCCCTCTTCTGTTGCTGTTAGAGCTAGCCAGAATTTAATGTGTGTGCAGGGGGTAGAAGGAGATGCAGCAGAAAGCCAGCGTCTCAAAGGCCGCTTCCAGCTAAGTCATTACAATCACCACCGTAGGTTGATATTGTAAGTGTCAGGGCCCGGAAATCAAGACACACAAACCATCAACCATTCCCCCTAAAATTAGCAACTCGCTATCTTGTTAGTAGTCAGCATATGCCGGTCAGGGAGGCCTACCCAGCAATTTTCCCCGAGGCAGTCAGGCTTTATTTTGCATTCACTAAAAACCCTAGACTGGTCAAGTAACCGGGGTTTCCGTGGGAACCCGCTGGTGAGAGAACAAAGGCCTCCGGGCCCGCCGGTCTCCCGTGCGGCGCAGGCGGCAGTGCTTGCGGGTGGTGGGCTCCCGGGTCGGTGACACGCGCCACCCCGGCGACACCTCTCCGGGCCCCTCCCCGGGCGGCTGCACAGGAGGTAGCCACCGAGAAGGGAGGCGCGTGAGAAGGGACGCGGAGGCCGAGGCTTGGCCGCCGCCCGAGTGAGTGAGCGAGCGAGCGACTTGTGAAATACGCTGCTGGCTGTCACCCGCCAGGACCGAGATCACGCGGTTCCCAAGGCTCGCTGAAGCCACCCAGCTAGAGCACGCGGGAGGGGAGGGCCGTCCGGACAGAGGGCGACGTCTCCCACAGCTCCCGTCTCGCAGGGGCCGCCGTCGTTGCCAGGCCCCGCCTCCTCGCACTTATGTAATAGGGGAGCGCTGCCATTGGCCCGCGCGACCGGAAAGAGCGCCGGCGTGCGAGGGGGCGGGGGCGGGGAGGAGGCCGCAGCAGGAAGGCGAGTGGGCGGGGGCTGCGAGCGGCAGGGGGCCCTGGGACGACCGGGAGCGCTGCGCGGCGTGCGCGGGCACGAGGCTTAGTGGCCTTCCCCAAGGCTGAGGCGGCGGTAGGCGCGCGCGGCGGCGGCGGCGGCGGCGGCGGGTGCGAGGCGCGGGCTGCTGTGCTCTGGTCTCTCCTCTTAGCCCTCCTGGGCGGGTGGTGGAAGTCGACGCGGCGCTGGGCGCTCTCCCCCTTCCTCTCCCTGCGGCCACCTCCCCCGGCCCTTTCGCGCTGCGCGCTCTCTCCGAGGCACGACTGTCCCGGCCCGGGTGAGCGGCTGTGGGGGAGGCGCTGGCGCCGCGGGACGCCCGGGAACCGGGGTGGGCGGAGACCGTGGGGTCGCGGCGGGTCGCGGGAGGCCGCCGGCCTACCTGGCCTTGCTGGGGGGTGGCCGGCCAGTGCTGTCCCGGCACGGGCCGCGGGAAGGTGGGGAAGCTCGGCGCCCGCCAGGCCCTGCAGGTGGCCGGCTCTCAGGCCGGCCGCTGGCGCTGAACGGTAACCTTACCCCTGGCGACAGCAGCCGCTCGGGTCTGGAGAGCGGGGCTTCCCGTGGCGGAAAGGACCGAGTTTCGGGCAGCCGAGGCCTCCGGGAGGCGCGACCGGGGCCGGGGTCCGTGAGGAGTGGTGGGTAGGTGGCGGCTCTGTGGCCTTGGTGACAGGAAAGAGGAGGGGGCTCCCCGAGGCGAGGCCGGCCGGTTCGGGAAGGGAGGCGCACTAGGCTGCAGCTGAGGCCATGGGGTGTTGGTGCAACACGCCTTCCTTGCTCGGGTGCTTTCGTCGTGTCCCCTCCCCAAAAGGATGGAGTGAAAAGCTGAGGTCGGATGTCGGTTACCGCCTGGGCCGCTTCGTTTCAGAGGGTTGTACCGAAGGATCCCTCTTCCCGGATCCACAGTGTTTTCTTACTCGTTTTGGTTTTAAGAGAAGCTTTGGGGCCGTGCTTACTTGTTGCCTCCTGTAAGAGCTCCTCATTTTAAAATAACTCGTTATTTTCCGACGACTTCCCACTTTGCAGCCCTCTCAAAACCTCACTGAGTCATATTAAAAAAACAGTTTTTAGATGTTTGTTAATGCCTTCGGGCCCTCCCGTGTGTCACATTTAATCAAGGAGCAGTTATGCTTCAGATTTTGTAGAAAATTCGCTTGGCTCCAGAGCAGGTCCGAAGTTGAACTGTCCAAAAGCAGGTGGTTTGTTCGTTTGCATTTCTGCTTTCAGAAAGGAAATCAGTGCAGTGTGTTGTTAGAAGTTAAGGACCTACCCAATGAATTTAGACTATTTGATTTTATTTCCTTTACTTGGTTGTTTTCCGTTTTAAAAATAAGAACAAGCGACTACAGTCTTTTATTTATTAAAGCTTTTAGGGCTTTGTTGTTACTGATTTTAGATGGCAATGGAAAATGGGTTAAACTTACTGTGTAATATATTTCAGGAGAAATCCTAAATACAAAAACTACCAAAAAAAATTACAAAAATTAAAAATAATGTGTATCTAATGACACTGCATAAAAATGTTATTAATAATAGCTAATACTAATAGAAGTCGAAGAAACTTCTGAATTAGTGGTCTACCATTTATGTTTTTTTCCAATATAAAGCAATTTTAGAGGTTACCTACACAATCAGTGTATTAACATACGTAGCTTACATTGCATGGAAGAGTTCAGCTGCATGAGAAGACTGAAGTAGTCTAACAAACTACTGATGCTAAGACATTGAGACATTACTTTGAGACATTACTAATGCTATGAAACATTTGGATATATAAAGAATGAATACTTGACTACACTACTATCATCCAAATAATACATAAGTAACCAAATCTGTTTCCATGGGAATAGATTTGTAAGCTTGCCATAACAATTGGACTTAAATATACTGTTTTAAAAAAATCATTCCATTTGGCTTGGAATTTGGTTTAAAAAAATGGAAGTTTAGTCTTCAAGGACTAACACATCTGGTAATATTTATCATTATTTGGTGGGGATGGGGTTCTTATATTAGGCTAGCATACTAAACATTTTTATAATTTGTTAAAATATCCCACTGGCTTCCTAGAAAAGCCTTGATCCTCCACATTTCACTTGACTTTCAGTTCAGTGTTTAATGCTAGAGGGAACTTGTACAGTTGGTGCATTTTTTCAGTTTCTCTTTTTCTTTTTTGGGAAAAGTTCAGATGTTTCTATGAAATGATTTGGCCTCATATCCATTAACTAGTTAGGGTTCCAGTCAGAAAAAAAGTCAGTGTTCTTTTCTGGTCAAGTTGAGGTAGATCCATTATATGTTCGTGTCCTGCAATGATTTAAAAGTTTAAAATTTACAGGCCACCAGAAGTAAAAAGTGGTATCTTTCATTTTTGTATAAGTACCTTTACCCTTTTTACAAGGTTCATTCTCTCAATTGGGAACTAATTTAATCTTATTTAATAATTTGTCCAGCAATCCTGCAAAACCCAATTTTTAAGAAAGATTTAGAATAGTACAATAGTTTTATGAAACGTAAGTATTTAAGAGAACAGTTCCCATTTCTCCTGTGATTTCCTTTAGAGGCATCAGATGATAGCTCTGAAAGTTGTAAGAGTCTCAAGTCACAACAGGAATACAAGGGAAAAGTACTTTTGCAATAATTTTTTCTTTTTGAATGCTGCGTTTTATAAATATACTACAAATTTCATATCCATTTTACTATTAATAGGATTTGGATTATTTCCAGTTTTGGAAACAGGTGCACTGGACATTCTTGTACTGTGTCTTTTGGTGCACATACATTTGCATTTCTGTTGGCTATATTGTTCGGTTATAGAGTAGACAACAACAGACAGCTTTCCACAGTGGTTGTACAAATTTATCTTCTATTAGCATTTTATGTGAGAATTTGAAAACTCATGCATTTTGATTAACAATTTTTCTATAAAACATACGTCTTCAACTCTGAGAGTGTTATCATACTTAGGTAACTCTATATTAAATAAATCACTCTAATGCCTCAATTTCTGTTTTTAGATATGGCTCGTGGACAGCAGAAGATTCAGTCTCAGCAGAAAAATGCCAAAAAGCAAGCTGGACAAAAGAAGAAACAAGGGCATGACCAAAAGGCTGCTGCCAAAGCTGCCTTAATATATACATGCACTGTCTGTAGGGTAAGGGAAATTGAAAGACATAGGTTTTCTTTGGACAATTCTTTCATTAGAGATTGGTTTATATAGGTTAAAATTTTGCAATCATGGCAAAAAAATGTTTTACTTGAAATAGGAGATTTGAGAGCTGGTTATTTTAGGAATCCATCTTTTTTTTACTTTTTTTAAAAACTTTTTTTTTAATTAGTTTCATGTGTACAAAACACTGTAATAGACATTTAGACCCCTTAAAGCGATAACTCCCCTCCCCCAATCTATTATTCCTCTGACATCACACACAGCCATTACATTTCCACTGTCTCTATTCCTTATGCTGTACTCCACTTCTCGTGCTTGTGACCATATATATATATTAAATTATACTTGACATTATTATTCAGCTGCAGGTGTACAGTACAGTGAAGGAATCCATCTTTAGTCATCCACTCAACAAATATTTATTGAATGACTCCTGTGGCCAGGCACAGTTTCCTAGTTGTTGGGGAAAAGGAGTGAACAAAGTCTCTTTCCTCATGGAGAATAAAGATGTCCGCTTAAGGGAAAACAGCACACTTTGAACTTTGTAAAGAGGTCAGATCTACATTCTTAGTTTAGAGCTGTGTAAGATACTAGTAAATAAACCTCTGGTTATAAATTAGCTTTTTTTTTTTTTTTTTCTCTTTCACTAAATCCATAGTTAGGATGTCTGTAAAACTATAGTTTATTCACATTGATAGGTTTTACTAGAATCAATATGTCTTATTAGATTTGAAGAATAATCCTAACAGCTATTGTCGAGTGCTTACCATGTACCAGGCACTGATCCAGGTGTTTTACATGTAGGAGCCCATTAATCTGCACAACAACCCAGTAAGATAAAGTACTTTCATTGTGTTCATTTTACAGAGAAATAAATTGAGTCATGGGGATTGATAACTTGCACAGGGTCACCCACCTAATACCTAGAAGAGCTGAGATCTGAACCCAGAGAGTCCAGCTCCAGGGGCCACCCCTGGACTACTCCATGCTGCCTCAAAGGAGGTTTTCTTAAATTCTGAGCCAGAGCTTTTTTCTTGCCTGTTGGTTTAAGCTTACCACCCTGAAGTTAGTGCATAGAAGTACCAAAGGAAAAATAGGTCGGTCCGATACACACACACACACACACACACACACACACACACGTCTTTTTTTTCCCCAAGAGCCCTATACTTGGTTAGGCTTGGTATGGATGGGACAGGATCTTGATAAGACATGAGTCCTCAATTATCTATAGACGTCATTACTGATGAAATAGAAGTTCCTAACTACGTAAAAATTCTACGAGAGAGATGTTATATTAAACACCTTATTTATATTGAACTGTGATACACACAGTGAAATTGAGCAGCTTCAGATCCTCTTTGGAGAGAAGCAGGGTAAAAGTAAAATTCACTAAATTACCGATGAAGAAATGCATTCGCCTAAAAGTACATATTTAAAAACTCAAAATAACAAAATAGTTTTATTTCATGTTTTGTCTAATTGAATGTGCTAAGAAATAAATAAATAAATAATAAAGTTCCTTGCCTGAGGAAGTCAGTATAGTGTATTTGAAAGCTGCAGGAACTAATACTAAGTTAAAGCATAGGTCTTGGGCAAATCAAGTTCTAGGGTTTAATTTCCTTGTGTAAAATGAGGATAGTAGGAAGTAAAGATTATTATGAAAGTTCTATGAGAATTCAGATAACATGCTTTACATAAGAGTTCAGTGCATGCTACTTATTTGCTGTTATCAGATAAGCAGAATACTTCATTCTCTGTGATATACCTCTTTGAAATGTGGGACTATGTTGGGAATTTCTTCATTAAATGTCATTTTTCACATGCCAGCCACTAAGTTGTAGGAGTTTAAAAGTGTTCTGCATTGTTTATCATATGCAGGCTCAGGATTTTAAAAGCACACATGTTTATTTCGTGAATAAGGCCTAACTCTTCTTTTTCGTACAATTTTTTAAATTAGACGCAAATGCCAGACCCTAAGACCTTCAAGCAGCACTTTGAGAGCAAGCATCCTAAGACTCCACTTCCTCCAGAATTGGCTGATGTTCAGGCATAAAGTTGTTTACAGGTAATTGACCTTGTCTTTTTGTTTGTTAATGTCAGGGTTGTATACAAGAGCAAAGTGTCTTCTGTAATTGTGAAATTGATTTCTACTTTCTAGCTGAGACTATTAGCTTCCCCTTTTTAACTTAATGTTTAACTTTGCAATTGTTAAAAGTCCATTTTCCCAGACCATACCCTTTCAGTGCCTTTGCGACACCCAAGCTTTTACTTCTGCAGCCAAAACTGGGAGGGGTGAGGGGCTAGGGATGCTGACCATGTCTGGCACAAGAATGGAAGAGACTTATCTGCTTAAAGAAAGTAGTAATTGTTACCAAGGTATTGAGGATCTTGCTCCCAGGAATGATGCAGACCGATGTTCCTGAGTGCCTTTTGCAGGTATTTTACTTAACAGTGCTTAGCTGAGCTAAGTGCTTTAAAATACAGGGCATGTGGCTGGCCAGGTGGCTTAGGTGGTTGGAGTGCCATGCTACCGAGGTCGCTGGTTCGATTTCCACATGGGCTAGTGAGCTGCTCCCTCTTCAGCTAAGATTGTGAACAACGGTTCTCCTGGAGCTGGGCTGCCTTGAGCAGCCAGAGGTTGGAGTGTGCTGCCGTGGGCTACCGTGTGTGCTGCCAGGAGTTGCCAGCAGCCAGCGTGAGTGGCCCCCAGCGGGCGAGAGTTGCCGTGAGCAGCTGTGCCGACTAATGACTGGCGACCAACTGCCTCAGCCGGGGGAGCAAGGCTCTTTATACCAGCATGGGCCATGGAGCCCATGTGTTCTACACAACTAGACTGAGAAACAACGGCTTGAACTAGAGTGGGGGTGCGGGAGGCGGAAGAAGGTGGGGGGGGAAGAATATTAAAGAAGAAAAATACAGGGCACAATGTAGGTACACTGTATAAACTTGGTAGTTGCTTGAAAATAATCAGCTTACACTTCTGTGTGGTTGGATTATTTTTTCCCCCCGAAATGGTTGTGATGGTGCTGGTTTTGTGAGTGTGTGTGAGAATTACTTCTTTTTAAAGTAAATTAATCAAAGTTCTGTTGTTTATAAAGTCCTGTTGACAAATCGACCAGACTAACTCGATACCTTAGACATGTTGTGCTTTTTGTCTTAGACATTTGAAATGTATATAAGCTGCATTTGTGCAATGCTTACATTCACTGAAATTTTTGTTTATGTTTTGTAGGTGAATTCATGACACCTTTGACTCTTCTACTGTCTCAGATCTTAGGTAACAAATCTGCAGCTGCTTTTCTAACAAACTGTTGGTCAGCAAAAATAAAGGGGCTACAGAAACACTCATTTTTATGCTGTTCCCTTTTGGGCTTCATGCAAAGACAATTCTGTGTAAATGTACAGTTGACTCTGATTTGGAAATCTGAAAATCAGTCCATCCTTGTTATAAAAAATTTTTTTACAATTGTAATTATATTGATGTTCATATTGTGTAAAATAACTCACTTAATAAAGTAGTACTTTGATTTTACAACATCATAGGATAAATGGTTCTAGAAATTCTGTTCTAACTTTCTACATTATTTGCCTTATAAAGTCTAATGAATTCATCAGCCAGAATTGCAAGCGCAATTCTTACTTCCCTTTCTCAGCTCAGTGGCAGGTTCATTAGTTAAACAGACTCATTCATTAAATTTGTGTACACAATTTTATTGGCAGCTGCTCATCTGGGTGAAGAATGACTTACTTGCTGCCTTAGTGTATTGAGATCATGTGTCATTTCCCCCTCTGATTGTTTCCTGTGTTTGAAGTTGGAATGTTTCTACTTGCTGTATGACCTGGCTATAGCTGCCAGCCAGGTATACCCTTTAGATAAGTGATACATTTCTAAAGCGGTTGGATTGTTACCCCTTCTGAAAAAGTAGGTTCTGAAATATATACCATAATAAAATAATCAGTAAGCCTATCATTTATTACAAAATATGCTGGAATTATGTGAACTGGTAAAGACTTTATAAATTATGGTGGATTCTTTAAAAATTCTTCAAGTTCTCTAATTTGAAATTGAAACATTTCGAAGGAGTTTTTGGAAATTAATGATTTGACCAACTCTAGAATGGATTTGGCATTAACAGGAAGATTGGAATGACCTGTGCCTAGGTCATTTCCTAGAACCTTATCCTTCCTTTCCTTTTTGAGTAGTTGATTTTAAGAGTTTACTTTTTGCTGGTTCCTAAAATCAAAGACTGTATATATAATATGACTTCCGTCTAAACTAGAAAAGTATTAAAATAGGCCAATATCCACATTTCATTTGCCTGTGGTGGGGGGTGGGAAAGTCGTTTGGTTCAGATGGATGATGTAAATCCAACCCAGTTAAAGGAGACTTAATTTTAGGGTCCTAATTTGCTTTTGTCAGCTATTAACTTTGCAAGTGAAACTGCTGTAACTGAGTTTAAATTTTAAAGTTATGTGATAGGAAGAACACTCAAATATTTACTGGTAATTGCTTAGAGCCACCAATCTGATCCTGTGGATTACAAAATGCATTCCCCCTTTCTGCTGTCACTCATCATTGCATTTGTTTTGGAGCTGTGCATACTCTGCCCACTTTGTCTTCACTGTAAATTTAAAATATTTCCAAGGAAAATCTTCAGTGGTAATAGTTTCTTAGCAACTCCTATTCTTATATCTTACTTTAAAATAGTCTCTTTTTTTCCATGTATTTAATTTCCTAAGTTTCAGATTTAATACGTTATTTCCATATATTGATTACCAGAACATTAGAATTTGCCTAATTGCTTGTGGGTATTACAGAAGTTCTGGTTAAAGGCTTCTTAAAGTGCTTTGAGCATATATATGTTTATGTTTAGTAACAAGTCATTTAAAAACCATTCACAAGTTTTGGTTTAAATTTTTTCCATTTGCTTTACTCTTAATTCAGAATAAAAGCTTTTTGTTGTTATATTTAACCCTTTTTAATAAGCAGCTGAAGACATATTTAACTCTATCTCAGTGATGGGGAAATAGCTGCATTGATCTTGCATAAGACATTAATTCTCATGGTCCATGTGAGGATTATTAGTATGGTCCCCTTTTTATTGTGTTTAAATCTGCTGTATGGGGAAAATTAAAAGACTTGATAAAATACACTGAGAGAGAATTGGTCCTTTTGTATTCTGTATTTCCATTAGTTGCCAAAAGGAATGGGGTTAAGATTAAACTTGTTTCCCTTCTCCTTCGTATGAATTTATATCCCCATGTTTAAATGACACACTGGAGGCTCAGTTGTGTGCTGTAATGTCTTATTAAAGAAGATATTAAAGAAAACTTAACCTAGTCTAATTTCTTCTACATTTTAGGAGTTTTTATGTTGCCTCCTCCCATTTTTTTCTTTTTTTTTTTCTTTTCTCAACTTAGAATTGTCCCTTGAGTATAGAGTTCAGTGATTCTAAGGGTGATGAGATTTTTTTTCATTTGTCATTGTTTTTCCTGTAGTCTATTTTGGGCCTATAGGATATCCTTAAAAATGAAAGGAAGAAGGTTCTGAACCCTTGCTTTACAGAATAAGTGTACTAAGTTTGTGGAAGGAGGAAGTAATGAGCTATTAGTATAAAAAAGTACTAAAAAAATGCTTAGATCAGTTAATTGAACTGAATGGATAAATCCTTTATGACATTGACTCAGATTTGAGATAACACTTTGGTTTTATATCACAAATACTGTATAGCTAATTAGTCACATCATAATTTAAATCTGAGATGTATGTAGCATGAACAAGAATTTATCAGCATTATTATTTACGTTATTGAATCTGAATTAATTCGTTTGTGCTAAATTTTCATTGTGGGAATTTTGGGTTTGGTTTGGTTTTGGTCGGAGATGCATACTTTTTTTAGAGTGTATAGCAACAAAGATCAACACTAGGGGGTTGTGTTTACTGTGACTTCACATTCTGAAATCTTTCAGGCTAGCCTAATTTTATCTATTGTAAAAATTTCAGAAAACTCGCAGACACTTTCAATGTGTAGATTTAATAAAACATCTATCTACTTGACAGAGAAAATAGATGTTTTATTATTAAAGTTTATCCTGTCATTGTGGATTACCATATTTAACTGAAAATTAAATGTCTTCTATTTTAAATCTTCTTTGGATAAGCTGTTTACTGAGTTACCATCTTTTGGGCAGGGGTTTTGTTTTTGAACAGCCATTCATTAGCTCCAATTTTTGCACATAGTATGGCTCCAGATTTAAAATCTGCACATACAGAAACAGACTTAACTTACTCATTTATGTTCACACGGGCTTATCTATAGTATGAAGTAATTATATCACTATCTACTGTCTTATAAATTCAGAATGGGACTTGTAGTTTGGATTCTTATTAAAATTTTAATTACTAGGAAATAGGCTATTATATTTCCTCTATAACAATGTTTCTCAAAATGACGTCTATAGCTAGGGTGACCATATATCCTGTTTTGCCAAAGAGTCTTGATTTAAATATCAAATTAATATTAGATATTAAGGTGTTTCATTACAAATCTTTTTTTTTTATAAAGATTTGTATTGGGTAAGGGGAACAGAACTTTATTGGGGAACAGTGTGTGCTTCCAGGACTTTTTTCCAAGTCAAGTTGTTATCCTTTCAGTCTTAGTTGTGGAGGGCGCAGCTCAGCTCCAGGTCCAGTTGCCATTGCTAGTTGCAGGAGGCACAGCCCACTATCCCTTGCGGGAGTCGAACCTGCAACCTTGTGGTTGAGAGGACGGCTCCAACCAACTGAGCCATCCGGGAGCTCAGCAGCAGCTCAGCTCAAGGTGCCGTGTTCAATCTTAGTTGCAGGGGGCGCTGCCCACCATCCCTTGCAGGACTCAAGGAATTGAACTGGCAACCTTGTGGTTGAGAGCCCGTTGGCCCATGTGGGAATCGAACCTGCAGCCTTCGGAGTTAGGAGCACGGAGCTCCAACCACCTGATCCACCGGGCCAGCCCTATAAATCTTAACATTACCACTTTTTACTCATGCATGTCAGTTTATGTCAAACAACTGAAGTACTTCTTTAATATGTAGATTTTTTTAAAGGAAATTATCATATGCAGAAATTCTTACTCATTAAATGGGAACATGATACCAACAAGGTTTGTCTTTTAAAGGCCTTGGATCTGTTTTTTTCTTTTTTTTGTAACTCCTACAGAGACTTAAAAAAATCTGGTAAAACGAACTATGTATATTTTGAAACTTCGAAATGCCCTTATTCACAGACATTCATGTAAACTTTATATTGTTTGTACCAAGTTGTTCAGACTTGTTTCCTGATCTTTTTACCCAAAGGATGTGTGGAAAATGGCCAGTTGGGGTTAAAGATACTGCCTGTTAGTATAGAACACTTTTATTGAGGAAGGAAGGGAAATCAGCATTGACTGCAAGTTAGATATGCTCTGGGCTAGTGGTATTGAAAACTTATGGCAAATCTTACGATTTTTGATACAGGATGCTTCTGCACATTTAATCTAGATCTCTGACATTTTTATAAACTCTTCATTTTGGAATACTTTTAGACTTACAGAGAAGTTGTAAATGTTGTCCAAGAGAGTTCTCATGTCCCCTCACCCAATTTCAGTTTATCCCTAATGCTCTAATCTTACATCACTGTGGTATGCTTGTCAAATCTAAGAAACCTGCACTGGTGTGTTACCATTAACTCGTTTGTCTGTTAATGTCCTTCTGTTCCAAGAGCTAGTCCAGAATGCCACATTGCATTTAGTTGTCATTTCTCCTTGGTTTTTTGTGGTCTGCGATGGTTTCTCAGTCTTCCCTTTGTTTTCCATGACCTTGACAGTTTTTTTTTTGTTTTGTTTTTAATTAAAGTTTATTGGGGTGACAATTGTTAATAAAGTTACATCGATTTCAGGTGTACAATTCTGTATTATATCTATAAATCCCATTGTGTGTTCATCACCTAGAGTCAGTTCTCCTTCCATCACCATATATTGGATACCTTTTACCCTCATCTACCACCCCCTCTACCCCCTTACACCCTGGTTACCACTAAACTATTGTCTGTGTCTATGAGTTTTTGTTTCTCATTTGTTTGTCTTGTTCTTTTGTTGTTTTTGGTTTATATAGCACATGTCAGTGAAATCATATGGTTCTCTGCTTTTTCTGTCTGACTTATTTCGCTTATCCATACTCTCAAGATCCATCCATGTTGTCACAAATGTTCCTATATCATCTTTTCTTACCGCTGAATAGTATTCCATTGTGTATATATACCACAACTTCTTTATCCATTCATCTATCGAAGGACATTTTGGTTTCCATGTCTTGGCCACCGTAAACAAAGCTGCAATGAACATTGGAGCACATGTGTCTTTATGGATAAATGTTTACAGATTTTTGGGGTAGATACCCAGGAGAGGGCTTGCTGGGTCATATGGTAATTCTAGTCATACCTTAACAGTTTTGAGGTTTATGGAGGTGTGTTGTAGAAGGTCCCTTAGCTTGGATTTGTCTCATGTTTTTCTCATGATTAAGGTAACAGGTTCTTAGAAAGAAGACCATAGAGGTGCTCTTCTCATCACATCTTGGAGGTTAATGATCCCCACATGACATCACTGGTGATCAAAGCTTTTATCATTGGTTAAAGTGCTGTCTGCTTGATAGGTTTCTCTACTGGAAAGTTACTACTGTGTTTCCCGCAAAATAAGACCTAGCCAGACAATCAGCTCTAATGCATCTTTTGGAGCAAAAGTTAATATAAGACCCGGTCTTATTTTACTATAATATAAGACTGGGTATGATATAATATAATACAAGGTCTTATATTAATTTTTGCTCCAAAAGATGCATTAGAGCTGATTGTCTGGCTAGGTCTTATTTTGCGGGAAACACGGTAGTATTTTTTTCTTTTCATATGCTGCTATTTCAAAGTAAGTCCAGCCCTTACTGAAGGGGAATGGGGGTTTAGCTTCATCTCCTGGAGGGGAGAATATATATAATTTGGAATTCCTCTAGGAAGATTTGTTTCTTCTCCCTGTTTATTCCATCATTTTTTTATATCTTTATGGACTCATAATCTAATACTACATTATTTATTTTGTTATTCAGGTTATTCCGGCTTTGGCCATTGGCCACTCTTTCAGATTGGCTCCTGTATGCCTTTATCATGCCCCAGCCTTTTTTGAGCATTTCTGTATTGTTAGTACTACACGATGCTCCAGGCTCATCTAGTACTTTCCCTGCCCCAGCCCTAGATTGAGCCATTTCTCCAAAGAGCCCTGATTTCTTTTATTGCAGATGGTATTTAAAAACCAAGATCTGGGCACTAAGTCTGAGGTGTTTTGTTAATTACGAAATGTTGAGCTTTCCCCCCACCAATAGCTAATGCTATTTGAGGGTTGTAGGAAAGAATATCTATCCCGGATCTTTAGGAGATGAGCTCTCTGAATGAGTTTTCTGTACATTATTGCTGAAACATTTTCTTTTAAATCACCAACATGTTTATTGAAAATAATACATGTGAAGTTCCTTTATAAGCTGTAAAGCATTATATAAAAGCAATTTATTATAAAAGAAATGTAACTAAGGTCCCTTATATTTGGAAATTAAAATGCATTTAGGAGATAATGTGTATATTTACATAATTTTAGGCTACATGGTTAAGTGCTTGGTGTGTTTTATAGACAGTAACTTCTACAGGAATATATAGGAGGGAGATGACTTATGGTTGGAGAGGTTGATCTGTGCCTGGAAGGATGGAGAGTCTACTGGGGGAGGAGTAGGAGTGAATAGGGAATCAAAGTGAGGGTGGCTGAGTGAGCAGAAGCTCAAGTACATAAGTTTCTTTGAGAGAAAGTGAGTAGGCCAGCCAGAGCGTAAGGCTTGTGAATGAGAGCCTTTGAGCTTACGGATGAGAGTGGGGAGCGTTCATTAGAATGGGACCAAATTGTGCAATGTGTGCACACTACAATAAATAGTTCAAATTACTCCTGGCAACGGCAACCCTTTTAGGGTTTGGGGGCAGGGAAGTGACATGATGTTAGGAAAATAAATATTTACCAGTGAAATATTCTGTTGGTACTGTTTTGATAGAGATCTTTTTACAAACTGTTGTGCTTTCCTTCTTTTTTAAGAGTATACTGTCCATATGTAACTTGGTTATTTAAGGTCATTATGTATGCAGATTTACAGGCAATAATTTTGCCCTGCTGTAATGCAGTGGTCCTGCTGGTACTCAGATTGCTGTATTGGGGGATGTTTGCCTCTGCACTAGACGGTCCCAGACTATAGTGTGTCTCTGACATTTGTTGTCTTCTACTTCATTATAAAAGAAACACATTTTCATTATATATAGAAATTTGGAGAGCATAGTAAAGTTGAATTTTAAAAATTTACCAGGACAGATACTTTTTTGGTGAGTATTACCTCTTTCACATATACACATGTGTACATGTGCAAATATGTATTTTAAGTAATTGCATGCTTTTTATGTAGTCATTTTTTGCACATTATGTTTTTGTCCTTTGCCGTTTCACGTAACATACATAACAAGGGGGGTTTTTTTCATGTATAAACTGTATAAGTGAAATTTTTGTGGCTGTTTAGAAATTCATTGATAGATTTGCTGTAGTTGTTTTTTGTTTTTGTGTTTTTAACAATTCCCCTGTTAGACATTCAGGTTTTCTCTAATTTGTGTAAAAGTCTATTTCCACATTTAGAATTACGAGCATCATAAACTTTAAAGCTCTTGCTAGGAGATAGATAATGAGATTTGGAAGAATGTATAACATTTTAGTAAAACAGAACTCAGAGTTGCAGGCTGGATAGCAGAGGGAAGCAGGTTACATTTGATAAGTGTGTGGGTGTTACTTCTGTTTGACTACTAGCACTTTTTCATGAATTTGGTAGCTTAAACATGGTGTATTTCCTTGATTTTGTAGCTTATTTCCTTGATTTCTAGTGGAGTTTGAACATTTTAATTATATTTGTTAATCATTTCTAGTTCCTATTTTGTGAATTGTCCATTGCCCGTTTATTTGTTGGGGTCTTGTAAGCACGTTCAATCTGCTGTCTGCACTAAACTAGAAAGAACTGAAACTTGCCAGGGAGTATCAGATAACCAAGGTTGTGAAACTCGTACTAATTTTACGAAATTGGAGGCTCTGTCTGCACAACTTGCTGGAAGTCTTAACAATAAAGTATAAAACCACACTTTGTATTTAAAGCATATTTTTTATTCAAGGCTAATGAAATTTACTTTTGATTTATTAACACCTACCTGTTATGAAGACATAGGAAAAGTGATTTTTATTATAAGTCAGTTCAGCAAATTACAGTAACAAAATAGCCTTTCATACTTCTAGATCTTTCTGATCTGCATTTTGTTAGGTTCTGTTATTTCATATTTTCATATATATGGATTTTCATAGTAACAAAATAGACTGTATTTAAGCCTTGCTTTGAATAGCCAGGAGTATTTCTGATAAGAACAGAGTTCCTTAAATAGGATATGAGGTTGTAAAACATGAGAATTTAAAGCTGTGGTTGAATGACTCAGTGAGAAAAATGGCAATTTTTAAGTTCAAATTTGGCTCTGCTTTTTCCTAGCCGAGTGAACTTGGACAGGTTACTTCACCTTTTTGAGCTGAGGTATCTTCTGTCACCTTACAAATGCAGAAACTAATACCTACCGCACAGTTCTTCTAACTTGAGTGAAAGACACAATGAGTAGAAGTACCTGCCTAGTTATTGGTGCTCAGTAACTGTTAGCTTTCTTCCCCCTATCTTCCTTTCCCTCATCCTTTTACAGAAACTTAGTGCATAATGAGTCTCGCATGTGTCTTATTTTTGCCTGTTTCTGCTTGTGCTTTTTCTTACTGAAATGCTTTCTCTCCATCTAAGCCCAGTCTCTTCCTGTGGAAATGCTACCCATTCTTCAGAGCTCAACTCAAATGCTGATTTTTTTTTTTTTCATGAAGCTCAGCACTTTAAAAAATATATTAAACATGGGGAAAAGGAAAACATAGTAGTAAATACGAAACAAGGCTGCAAACCATAAAAAAAATAGTGTCAGGAGACCAAGTTTTAGGAGGGCAGAGTTCCTGAAAAGTGGTAAAGAAAACTTGTTTTCAGTTAAGCAGCAATAACGGAATGGGTGTTGGATAACACTGCCTTAGCAACTTCTATTTATATGCCATGTGTTTTGTAAAATGTCTTAAAAAGTGAAACAAGCCTAATATGATGAAATACTAAGGGGGCACATGATTTCGTTGGTTTTCACCTGGCCTTGATTAATTACAACTCAGAGGCTGCAAGGAATTCGCAGGATTTGACTGAACCACTATCATACTACAAAAGTGATACAGATGAGAAGCTACCCACAAGACTAGAGATAAGTATTTTGTGTCTTGATTTTCAAGAAGCACAAAAGAAAATATTGAAGAGAGTGCAGAATTGTAAATTTGCTCTTAGTCTCTAGGTAAATACATACATTATCTTTTTACTGTGAACCTCCCTTTTCCTCAGTTGGACTAATTTCACGTGTAGTTCCAATTTTAGTCTCTTTCCCCAACCACATTTGTTTTTCCTGCAAGAAGAGAAATTCTGAAGCTCAGTTCCAGTCACATTGTCTCCTCTGAAGCTGTCAAGTGTTCTCCATGGCCCACCAATGAATCCACCCACACTCCTGGCTGTGACTGGCGACACCTCCATTCTGGCCCCAGGATGCGCTTCCAGCCAGCCCCTTCTGCTGCCATATCTGATGCTATGCTCCCGCTAAGGTGAATTACTTGTTCTTGAGTAACTCTCACTACCCTTTTGCCTACACATAATTTTTCTGCGTCTTCACTAGGGTGCCCTCTTTCTCCTCTTCCATTCCTTTGCTCCTATCTCTAACTTTTCCTGATGCTCTCAGGTCTAATAGGAGCACTCTTTCTAACTGTCATAGCCAATTGGAATAGTCTTTTATTTTTTTCATCATTATGTATTCTGTTCTTTTTCAGGATCCTTGGGAACAGGAATTATCTCTTGTGCCTACTTGAAAGTTTATAACTGAGCATGCAACTATTTATTATCTTTAAATGTAGCATTCCCTAAATGGTAAGAAACCATTCTCATTGCTTTTGTGGATTACTTTTTAAACTTTCTGATTTACTTAAAGAGTGCTTGTTAACAGGCGATGCCATGCATATAGAATACTTTACAAATATTATTTTGAAATGAGTATAAAAATACACTTGAAGAAATCAAGGGACAGCTTGATAATCTTAATTTCAGCAAGAAAGAGTAATTTATTGTGATCTTTACAGCAAGATTTCATACAGATACTAATATAATACCTTTGAGCGGATTTGAACTAATTTTGAACTTCTATACTGATATATTTAATGGATGTGTGTCAACCAGTCAAGTTCCAAAAATCTCTGTCCTGTCCACTTTAAATAATGTGTGTACGTATGTTAGCATTTTACAGATGGTACCAAGGATGGAGGGAAGCTAATAGAAAATTACAATTAAGAAAGATTTTAAGCTGAAACAATGAAATGAAACTAACAAGAAGTAGTTCAGATGGATTAAATAAATGTAAATCCATCTAGGGTTTATAAAAATTGAATTGCATAAGTCCAAAATATGGACAGGAATTTGACTTGGCATTTTTTTCATTTGAGAGCCAATGTGTTAGTTTATTATAGGCTTATAAGTCAAGCATGATCGCTTTAAAAGGTGGGAATGCAACCTTAGTTCAAGAGACTAGACATATTAATCACATAAAATCATCTTCGTTGATAGCCAGTTCTTATACTTGGTTCTGGGTATCTTTGTTTTTTGTTGTTTTTAAGTGAAACATTGCTTGGCTAAATTCCATTCAATGGGGAAGAGGTCTAGGATGGTAAGTAGGACTGTAAATTGTGTTCTCAAGGGAGACACTTGGAGAGTTGCTGTGCAGAGCAGATCTGGAAGCCATGGGTGGAGATGACCTCACTGTAGAAAAGTACTATTACAATGCCTGTGTCTACTGAATAGCAGCATGGATTGCCTTATGGAACGAGTTTCCCTTCCCTCTAGTTCTTAGCAAAGAGGTCTGGGACAGTTCAGCAGGGTTTTATAGCGCTTGGTGGGAGGTAAACTAGATATGCTCTGAGATCCCTTCTCACTCGGCATTCCTATGATACCCAGTAATTCACAGTCCTGGAGGCACGTAGATAGTTCTGTGCTTTGAGAAAATTTTATCAAGAGAGCAATAGAAAAATTAGTGGGAAGATCTGCTCTTATATTGACGTTTTAACACATAAACTGCTTGATCTTTGTTCTCATCTCTCTCAGATGCTTGTAAGTTTTAAATGTGAACAATATTGAGTCAGGATAGGAGTCAGGATATCTTTTTCACATTTGGAGTTGAGATATAGGGTGTCCTTGTGTTCAGTGTTTTATTAGCCTCCTAAATGGCAAACTTAGTTTAGAAATGCTTCTTTTTATCCCCTGGCAAGCAGTATGGAATAATGTAAGTATGATTTAAGTCAGGACCATTCTTCATGTTAGTGGACTCCACACTTAAATTACAAAGTTCTGTCAGTAAAACAATTCTTGACTGTATACTACTAATGTGTTTATAAATTATATGCATGTACTTCCATTGTAATTATAAATCCTTCACAAAGATAGACATTAAAATAGGATGAGATGAAAAAACATTATTTCTTTCCATATTCCAGTGGATCATCGTGCATTAGCACCTGGAACATATGCACCTCACTTTGACACAGAACTTGGGACCTTAGCTTCCCCATTTGTATTTTTTTTAAAAAGATTTTATTGGGGAACAGTGTGTACTTCCAGGACGTTTTTCCAAGTCAAGTTGTCCTTTCAATCTTAGTTGTGGAGGGTGCCATTCAGCTTCAAGTTGTTGTCTTTTCAGTCTTAGTTGTGGAGGGCGCAGCTCAGTTCCAGGTCCAGTTGCCATTGCTAGTTGCAGGGGGTGCAGCCCACAATCCCTTGCGGGAGTCGAACTGACCTTCTGGTTGAGAGGACGCACTCCAACCAACTGAGCCATCCCGGAGCTCAGTGACAACTCAGCTCAAGGTGCCATGTTCAATCTTAGTTGCAGGAAGCGCTGCCCACCATCCCTTGGGGGACTCGAGGAATTGAACTGACAACCTTGTGGTTGAGAGCCCACTGGCCCATGTGGGAATCGAACCGGCAGCCTTCGGGGTTAGGAGCATGGAGCTCTAACTGCCTGAGCCACTGGGTTGGCCCCTCCCCCATTTGTTTCTAAGGTAAAGTGTTTCTAGCAAGTTACAGATATATAGGCCTATTCAAATCAGTAAAAGCAAATAAAATGTATGAAGTATCCATGCTGTGTATAAAACATTCAGCAAAGTACACATATGTAAAAAGTGTAAGATACAGTATGCCTTTGGAAAACATAGACTGGTAAAGGAAGTGTAGCAACATTTTTTTCAATATTTAGCATATATAGCTTAGAACATGATTGCTGGGACTTAAGAGAACTCAGGACAAAAGAAAGAGATTTGCATTAATATGCGTAAAGGTGCTCTTTGAAACCTTAGAAATAGATGATATCTCTACAGCAATAGAGTCAAAAGAACAAGTAGCTGAGTGTAAAACTGTTACAGGATGGCTAGAGCAGCAGCTAGGAAGAGGAAGGGAAGGAGCAGTGGAAGAGGTGAGAAGAGTACCAGGAGAGTGAGCAGAGGCCGAGCCGTCAGGGCCGCATGGGTGGATTAAACATTCTCAGCAGCAGTGCTCATCCCACCAAGTGCTTCCCTGAGGTCAAGGGAGTGTGGTTTCAGGAAAATAGAAGGGGTGGAGCGGGGTGGCAAGGAAGGAGCAGATGTAGACCAGTGACTTGGCAGGTAAGGTAATGTCACATGGCAAGTGTCCATACCTGCAATCAGGGCTTCCTTCCAAGAGGCCTAGACACTGATGGCCAGACAAACCTGTTGTAGTTTGGCAGGCAAAGTGCTAAGAGTTTATGTACTGTGAGGCTATTCACTTTTTAGGCACAATAAACTTAATTTCTACGTAAAGTGTTGATGTAAAATACTTAGACATGATTGAATATGCCACATGTAAGTATAGTATCTTGATCTATGCTCTACAGTGTTTCTGTCCTGTGATAAAGAAAATGTACAGTCTTTCACTGGTAGCAAGAAAGTAGTGTCCCTTGAGTCACTCACTCACTGCTGGTTGGACGGGGAAATACTGACCTTATGATATCCTTTTTAGCCAGCAGTTGAAATCCTGAGATTCATTTTATTCTGTTAAGTCAAAACATGTAGCAGTGGTTATTTTCTTGAAAATTGTAGCGGTATTTATTTACTTCCTAGAAGTAAAGTTTCTGGGTTGAAAGCAGCACAGAAGCTTTCACGCTGCTGTCCTTTGACATAGGGTACAAGGCCACGTGTCCAACATGTTTTGCGTGGGGCAATGATGGAGGAGCCACTTAGCAGCTCCTGGTAGCACTATGAGGAGGAATTGGTTTTTTTTAAGTATGTTCAAGTGCTCTTGTAAAGTGTAAAGCCCTTTGAGGGGCCATACAGTGGTTTTATAGGGTACTGTACCGCATAGTAGGGTGTGGTTTCCAGTAATGAAAAGCAAATTACTGATCATTTTAAAGTACCGAAGTCTGTAGACTGTTTTATGAATTAGAATGGATTCAAGACTATCTCTCACAAGAACACTACTTAGTAGCATTTTAGGGTGCTTTTTCCAAAGGGAGAGAAAGAACTCAGCAGGTTGAAAATCACATGAATGACCCTAGATACACCCCTTTATCATACATCTGAATAGCAGAAGAAAATATTTTAGAGTCACTGATAGAGAGGAAATAGCACAGGCTTCTCAGCTAGGTAAACTTTGGTTCACATCCATCACTGCCATTTAGAATTTGAGTGACCCTGAGTAGTAAACTCATTTCACACCCCTGAATCTCACTGTCTTCATCTCTAAAGCTAGGATAACACCACCTGCTCTCCTGAGTAATTGGGAGCATTTAGCACATGGTACCTGCACATGGTAGAAATTAAGACCCAAAGCTATGGCTCTTCTTGTCTATCTAAAAGGTAGCGCTCCCTGGAAAAAAGTGGCTGTGCAAATGAATTGTCCAGTCTGGATAGGTGCAAGTGTCCAAAATAGTTGATGTTTTTTATATTTTGAATAAACAGCAATGGGAAATGGCTTTCTTAACGCTTAAATGCTTCTATTATCTTACTCTTTACTAGTCTTGTTGGGATAGTTTTTAATTTTAAAACTAATTTATGCTTCATGGTAAATGATTCAAACAATGCAGACATGTAAAATAAGTAATAGTCCCTTACTTTTCCATCCAGGCCATGGAACTGGCTTTCCTTTTCTTTTTTTTCTTTCTTTTTTTGTTTTTTTGTTGTTATTGTTAGTTGTAGGTGTACAAAACAATGTAATATTTACACCCCTTACAAAGTGGCAACCCCCCACCCTCAATCTACCACTCTTCCGACATCACACACAGCTGCCACAGTTCCAATGACTCCATTCCCTGCACTGTGCTGCACATTCGTGTGTGTGTGTGTGTGTGTGTGTGTGTGTGTAACCAGTCGACACCCATCACTATTCAGCTTCAGGTGCACACCTCAGTTCCAACTCCATTTCTGTAAAGAATATTTGATTGTATGATCATGCTAGGTTTTTTTGTTCTTAAAAATCTAACTACAGGCCTAAGAGGATAAATTTATTACTTGTAAGATTGTTGTGAATACCACTAGATTCCTGGGAAAAGACAGGTAGATAAAGAGAAAAAGTTTAAGTTTTAAATAAAATAATTTTAATGCACTATGGGGCACAAAAAATAATTCTCTCGCCTTTCTAAGTTCTGGCTGGTCCAATAATCCAGTTAAAAGAGACAGATATAGGGGGAAATGTACAAAATTTATAGATGTACATGCAGGGTGCCATAAGAGTATGAAACCCGAAGATACATTGGGCATTTTAGGTTTACATGCCATTTTGGACAGAGCAGAAGGAGGGAAGTCTGGGATTTCCAAGGGATAGCAGGTAATTCATAGGTAGATGAGAATGTACAAAATGTGGTAAACAAATTCTTGCTGGGCCACTCAGAAACAATGGGACACAGAAGAAAATTCTACAAACAAGCTTTGCTGCATTTCTCCACCTGCCATTTAGTTTATATTATGATGCTAAGGTTTATGAAGCAGGTTTTTCTATCTAAATTCTTTTAGGCAGGTAAGGGGGTGGGTCAAAGGTTCTTTCTGATTCTTTTGTTTTTTAATAACCAGCTTACAATCAATATCCCAAAAGGCATAATTTGGGGTGGCAAACATTGGTCCCCCTCAGCACCAAGACAGTGAAGTGACCCTGAAGTCAAAATATAGAGATCTGCGCTTCTCATATTCTAAGCTGGTTCTTCATTAAAGTACTTTCATCTAAAGTAAAATAAAAAAGTTAAGTACCATGTTTCCTCAAAAATAAGACCTAGCTGGACCATTAACTCTAATCCATCTTTTGGAGCAAAAATTAATATAAGACCCGGTCTTATTTTATTATAAGTAACCGGATCTATTTTACTACAAGGAACCGGATCTTACATAATATGATATAATATAATGTAATATAATATAATACCGGGTCTTATATTAATTTTTGCTCCAAAAGACGCATTACAGCTGATTGTCCGTCTAGGTCTTATTTTCGGGAAACGTGGTATCAAACATTTCCACTTAATAGGATTGAAATTAGTCGGTGCCCGATTAACTTGTGTCCAGAGCTGACTTTGAGCTGTCCCAACCTGTATAGCCCTGTCAGTTACCATATGGAAGCATTTCTACCCAGTCGGGATTAACTGCTGACCTGACTGCCCCCCAGTGAGGTCCACTGCCTCAGCCACCCTGTCCCTCTGCCCCCACCCGCCTCCGAGTAATCCAGCAGTAAAAGGTGACCTGTCCGCAGGGGCTGGTCAGACCTGCACCAGCCCTACAGCCCAAGATCTAGTCTGATTAGCTCATGCCCTACTGGTTGCTGAACAATATAATTTGAATGTTCAGTCTGTGCCAACAATAGCTGAATGGCATGGCAGTGATTAATACAAAAGCCTACATTTTGGCAAATCTTTTCATAATTCTGAACACAGGACTGGGATCTATGATTTAAGCAGTCAAATGCAAAACTGCGAATATCAAACCTCAGGGAAGACATCACATGCTTGCTTAACTCTCTTAACTCATCTATATTATCCTACCTTCATTTTCTCTTTCTCATACACACGTTTTCTTCATTGTAGTCTGAGAGGATACTGCCCCATTTTTTTTTTGCCCTTTTACCATTGGACCTTGAGTGGGTATCCTCAGTCATTTAGTGTCAGTGTCAGCAGAATGCTGTCAATGACAGGATCACTGTCAGCGTTGACACTGCTGAGCCACTGTTTTAACACTAAGATCCACTTACAGTTGACCCTTGGATAATATGAGGGTTTAGGAGACCGACCTGCCTAGCGGTTGAAAACCGTGTACAACTTAAGTCAGCCCTCCGCATATGCAGATTCCCAATCACTTGTCAAAAATACAGTATTCTTCAAAAACAAAAAACCAACAGTATTTTTCTTTATTTTTCTTTTAAAGAAAGGCATAATGCCATTCTGCCCTGTGATGTACTGCTTCTACCAGATGTTTTTGGTGTGTTTTTTTTAATTGCATATTGGGGCATATTGGGGAACTGTGTTTTTCCAGGACCCACCAGCTCCATGTCAGGTTGTTTTTTTCAGTCTAGTGGAGGGCGCTGCTCAGCTCCAAGTCAAGTCGTCGTTTTCAACCTAGTTGTGGAGGGCGCAGCTCACTGGCCCATGTGAGACTCGAACCGTCAACCTTGGTGTTATAAGGACCGTGCTGTAACCACTGAGCCAACTGGCTGGTCAGCTCAGCTCCAAGCTCAAACCGTTGCTTCTCAGATGTTCTACCAGATGTTTTATTGACCTTTCATTCGTCTTCCAGAGATGTACCAATCTATTTAAGTTCTTATTGTTTTGGGGGGAGTGATTGTTTCTTGTCATTTGGGTTGAAGCAATGAGGTGTGAGAATTTAGACCGTGTGCTCTGGACTCCTGTGTTTGAGTTTTGGCTCTGCTTCTTACCTGTGTGACATTAGGTAAGTGACTCCACCTAGTCAATGCACCGTTTCATCCTGGGTAGTGTAGAGATGATCCCAAAAATTCTCTCTTAAATGTGATAAAAGTGTTCAATGCTTAGAGCAGAGTAATTCAATAAATGTTGGCCAAACACAATAAGCAATCTAATTTTCTGACCCCGGTAGATAAACTGCTTGAATATTTGGTGTCTGAATTATTGGAGAGTGCGAAGTGACCTTGAGAAAGTCATCTGATTCTTCTGAGTTTCAGTAACATGAAGATAATACCTACCTCCCAGGGTTGTTTTGAGGCTTACATGAGATAATGTAAAAACACCTATGGGACAGTTTGCTCAACAAATAATTACTGAGTGCCTTTATTGATACAGCGGGGGACAAAATAAACTGTTTTGATGTTCATGAGGCTTATACAGAGTAGGACTAAATAAATATTGATTTTTAATCAGAGAAGGCAAAGAAATGCCACATATACAAGTTATAAAATCTCATGAAGAGAGCAGGTTGTTTTGTTTGTTTTTGTTTTTTTAAGATTTTATTGGGGAAGGGGAACAGGACTTTATTGGGGAACAGTGTGTACTTTGAGGACTTTTTTCCATGTCAAGTTGTTATCCTCTCAATCTTAGTTGTGGAGGGTGCCGTTCAGCTTCAAGTTGTTGTCCTTTCAGTCTTAGTTGTGGAGGGCGCAGCTCAGCTCCAGGTCCAGTTGCCGTTGTTAGTTGCAGGGGGCACAGCCCACCATCCCTTTAGGGAGTCGAACCGGCAACCTTGTGGTTGAGAGGACACGCTCCAACCAACTGAAACATCTAGGAGCTCAGCGGCAGCTCAGCTCAAGGTGCAGTGTTCAATGTTTAGTTGCAGGGGGTGGAGCCCACCATCCCTTGTGGGACTCGAGGAGTCGAACCGGCAACCTTGTGGTTGAGAGCCCACTGGCCCATGTGGGAATTGAACCAGCAGCCTTCAATGTTAGGAGCACGGAGCTCCAACCGTGTGAGCCACTGGGCCGGCCCAAGAGAGCAGGTTTTATTCACAAAATTAATGAAGCATTCTAGTCACAAGCGGCTACAAAGATGATGTCACTAATATAAAACAGGTGGCAGGAATGGGTGATGGCCTCCTGAGGATGTACAGATGCCGTTCTGGAGCACGGGCCTGGGTTGTGCCTGAATGATCCTGTCTGCCAGCGGTACCCGTTCTGCCCACTCCTGTGAGAACAAATGTCAATGATATGTGGACTGGATCTCTAGTGATCTGGAGCCTTGGGTGGTAGGACAAAGGCTCCAGGGCACAGGTCTGTCCTAGTTAAAGGTCATGCGTGAGAGGTATGGGAAGCAAACATGATTTTATACATAGCATCAAATAAGAGTTTGTTTTTCTGGACCATGGTTAAGTATCAATATTTCAAATTTCTAAAGGGGCCCCTGGGAAGCTGATACCAAAATAGGATTAGAAGTATAACAGAATACTTCACGGGAACCACTTGGGTAGGATAAAAGGGGGAGAGAGCAGGGAGAGGGTCAGAAAGCTTTCCGACCACGGTGCACTTCTTACACTGAAGAAAGGAAGAATTGGGTAGAAACAGCCTCAGGTTGTGGTGCAGTTTTGAGAAAGCTTTTGACAGGCCTATGGAGTGTTCCTGAGCAAAAGTTGCCCAGGAGGGGACACCTGTGCCAGACAGCGGTGGGCCTACACTACCCCCGCTGGGCTGTCAGCGGCTGGGGCAGCCCTGGGAGTGGTTGGGTTGCCTGCCCTAAGCATGCAGAATGGGGGACATGCAAAGGGGCAACAGTTGGGGCTGTCAGTCAACGAGGCTTCCCACAGCTTGTTTTAAAGGAGATTTCCACGGGTGCTGCAGACTCTAAATTGCATCCCTTTTGTGGGGAAATATGGCATGTGAAGGTAGGCCCTTAGGAATCATAGAGGTGAAAGGACCACATCTAGATTATTGTTCCGTATTGATTATGTACCAGGCACTGCGGATGCAATCCTGAGCATGGTAGAAGGCCCCTCCCTTCATGCACCTTGTAGTCTGCTGGATAGACAGGAGGGTGTCATGAAAGGGCATCACTGGTGTGTCCTCCTCTAGATAAGGTGGTCATCAAATTCCTTCCCAGGGACCAGGTAACCTGGGCCTTGCAGGCCGAGGAAACCAAGTACAGAAGGAAACCAAGTCCTGAATCAGGAAAGAAGTTAGCCTGTTTTAGGAATGAAAAGAGGGCCTATGTGCTGGAGTGAAGGAACATTCCAGGGACAGGGTGGGCTAGGATGAGGTTTAGGGGTGTGCTGGAGCCAGATAAGGCAAGGCTTTGTTAGCTATGGTGACTTTATTCTAAATGCAATGGGAACTGAAGATGTGAGCAGGGGCATGACGGGATCTGATGTGCATTTTGTCGAGAGCACTTCCTGAGGTGTGGCGGATCATTTGGAAGTGTAATGAGGAGACACTATAACAGTAACCCATGCAGAAGATACTGGCAGCTTGGAGCTGGGCGGTGGCTGTAGAGAACTGGAGTGATTTAAAAGATATTTGAGAGGTAGAACCACAGGACCTGCTAATGGCTTCTCAATGGATGAAAGAAAAGGGGAAAAAAGATGAGTCTCAGGTTTGTGGTTTAGTCAGTTGGGTAGGTGGGGATGCTATATACTAAGATGGGAGAAGGAGCTGACTGGGGAGTAAGAACTCAGTTCTGGGCATGTTTGGGGTGCCCCTTAGCCAAGAGGCAATGTCAAGTACATAGTACTAGAAGCACATATGTCCAGGTGTTTGATTCTGATTGATATGATTCTGGAGGAGAGTTTGGGCTGGAGACACAAATTCTGTAGTTGTCAAAATGTAGAAGGTATCTAAAGCTATTGGATTGGGTGAGATCTCTTAGATAGAAAAGACAAGAGGGTCCAGACCCCAAGCCCTGCGGAACCTCAACGTTAGAAGTCAAGGAGAGGATGAGGAGGCAGGGAGGGGGCCAAGCAGTCCAGAGAGAAAGGTGCTTCAGGGAGGCAGCCCTCACTGTTGAGTGCCTCAGAGACAGGCCGGTAAGAAGCTAGAGAAGTCTCAGCAACACAAGGGTTCATTGGTGATCTGAACACTGGTTTTCAGGTTAGCAGTGAGAACAGAAGCCAAATCAGTGGGTTAAAGAAGGAATGGGAGATGGGAAAGTGTAGACCTCCGTTTCAAGAGTTTTGTCATGAAAGGGAACCGAGTTGGGTTAGTCACTGGAGGAGCATGTGAAGCCCAGCACATCGTACATTTTCATATATTTGTTTTAAGATAGAAGTTGTAAAAAGAACATTGAGACTAACAGTCTTTATCCCACTTTGCTGGGATTAGACTCTCAAACCAAAAGGGAGAACAAAAAAGCTACTGGTGGAGAGGGCCCGACTCAGCAGGGACTCCACTGGATGAGGATAGTCAGGGTAACGGGCTCGGAAGAGCTAAGACAAGTCTCTGTCAGCAGATGGGAGCCCTTGGAAGTTGGTCCTGAGCAGTGTCGCTGAGATGTCTCTGACGTAGCTCAGAGGGAGTGAATCCAAAGATCCTCTAAGAATGCTGAGTGACAGCCTAACAGCCAGCCTCAGAGGAGGGCAATTGTAGGAGGAAGAGGCCGACTCCCACCTCAGCAAATGAGAGGAACAACTACGGGAAGGCAAGGTCAGCCCTTGGGCCCTGGGGAACACTGACAAGTAACAAAGTCTCTCCTGGGGTCCAGCTGTGCCCTGCACTGCTGCTCAAGGCTTCCTGGCTGTAGGGCAGAAAACACTGCGGATCAGCTGCACAAAATGTCAGGAGCCAAAAATCATCTGTCATTTCTTTTGTAAGGGTTTTCCAACCCCTGGAGCAAGCACATGACCTGGGGAACAACTGTCATGCAGATTGGTGGACTCCCAAGCAAGGGTCAAAACTCACCCTCAAGATCAGGGAAAATGTGCTTGTCAGAGATTCAGTAACTTCACCAAGAAGGCTTTCCACTGAAATTCAAGAGGGTGGGAAAAGTGCTCAGGTGAAACTGTAACCCGTGGTATTAATAAGAAAATGTGTGACATAGGCGTAGAGCAATTGGAACATCCTTTAATTTGCATGGAAAAATGGGAAAGGATAAGGACTAATATTCAGTAAGTCCTTACTCATGTTGTCCTCTCATCAATAGGTTCTGGGACTTTAAATGAAATGACGAGTTATAACAAAACCAATTTTACCATGGGCTAATTGATATAAACAAGAGAATTTCCTACGGCATCAACATTATGACAAAATGACATTATTCAAGGACCTGCTGGATCTGATTTCAAAGTTAGGAAATTGTGAATATTAAGCAAAGGGACTTTGAGATGTTAACACCTAGAAGAAATATATATTTCCCAGATATCCCTGAAACATGGGGCTCAGTACTAGAATATGGACACTCTGATTCAAGAGACGGCAGAGGAGCAGTGTATGTCCAAAAGTTACAGAGGTACACAGGAAGCCAGAAACCTGCATGCAGGAGCATGATGGAGAATGTTTGGGTGGAGAGGAAAGGACAGAGAATCAGCAGTGCTTTCACCCTGGGGGCAATATAAAACTTTGGTACCACACCATTTGCAGTATCGGTAGGCCATGTCTTCCTAATTCTGATTCTCAAGAGAAGCAAGATGTAGTTAAAAAAAAAAAAAAAAAAAATGTGTTTTAGTTCTCTGAGCCTTTACTAGAATGTTCACTCTGCTAAAAGAGTGCATTTGGTAAATTTTTGATGTGTTGACAATTTCATCTCTGAGATGAATGAACAAATGAGTGTCAATTATCTAGATATACTTTTTACCAAGAAGGAAAAGTATATCATTGTAGAGTTCACAATTTCATGTGGAAAAGGTATTAAAACTAACGGTAAAAAAGTGGGAAAACGCAAACAAAAAAGAGCAAAAGTTGTGTCCAGATTCTAGTGGGAGAGCCAGGGTACACAGGGAGCTCACTCTGGAACTGGGTGGAGTCCAGCTCTGGGGTCAAGGAGACTTCACTTTAATGAGATGTAATGCCAAGCGTTTAGAAAACTATAGGTGGATTTCATGGCCAGAAACTAAAGGGAACTATGGCAAGACAGATGGAGCCCTAAAAAAGGCCGTTCTGTTCTGTAATCACATTTGGTTGACATGAAAAAGAAGTCACTCAGGTCCCTCAGAGACCCTCTGACATGATGGGCCTCTAGTGGCCGTGAAGAGCCAGGAGGGCACCTGTAATTGCATTAAACTCGTAGGAAATGGCAGGAAAACGAAAGCCAACTGACGGAGGCTTTCCAGTTGGGTCTAGTCAGTACCTACAGCAATTGTGTTTACTAGCAAAGGTTGTCAGGAGAGTGATTAAAGACAAAAGCTGACAAGAAATAGCAGAGCGCTGTGCTGGAGACGGATTGGGATCCCAGAAGTGATGGTGACCGTCCACAAAACATATTTTGTCAGCATCTGTTTCTCTTGTCCAGGACCAGGCTTTTCTTTTTGAATCTTCTGGTGAAGTGGCCGACCTGGTCTTAAGGACGCCCTAGTGTGTCAGGTGCTCGCTCACCTGTTCACACCTAACACTGAAAAGCTCTACTTTGCACTAAATTGTGTGCAAGGTATAGTTTCACGTGTGTTATGAAGTGTGTGACACTGGCTAAGGCTATGAGACAATAGAATATTCAAAGGTTTGCTGAAGCCTAACATATGGGACAACAGGTAAGATTTCTATAGAATAAGACCTTAAAAAAAAGTTATTCCTTTCTAATGGTTAGAATTGCAGCGATTCTCAATTCTGCACATTAGAAAAAGGTCGATGCCCAGGCCCCACCCCAGACCAATTAAATCAGGATCTCTGGGGTAGAGCCCAGGCACAGGGTTTTATGTTTGTTTGTCTGTTTTTTACTGTTTTAAGCTTTCTAAGTGGCTCTGATATGCAGCCAGAGTGGAGAGCCACTGCTGTTTAAACATTAGAAAAGTATAACACTTTAAAAGGCTCTATTCTGCATGATTCCTATTTCTTTTCAAATGAAAAAAACTAACTCCTTTCCATTTCTTCTCCATCAAAGGTAGTGCTCTCAAAATTAGAAAGGATTAAACAAACATGGTTAAAAGAGAACACTCTGTATAGGTAGCTGTGCAAAGTATATTTATGTCCCTAGAACCTAAACACTTCCTTTCAGGGCAGTAAAAAGACTTGCAGATATAACTGGATAACTCTTAAGTTCGTACAGCTTAAGAGAAATGAAAGTGGCCAAAGGGCAGGAATCAAGGAAATGTCAACCAGTTGTCCAGACGGTGGCTCACGGACAATACAAGCCAATGCGTTTGAATCTGTTTCCTGGAAAAATTATAGAATGACTAATTAAAAAGTCAATTTTTGAGACTTTACAAAGGAATCAGTAAGGAAGGGTAGACCTGTCCTATTTGGATATATCAGGGCGGGGGTGGTGATGGAGGTCATGTCTACACCTACGAAGATCACACAGAATAGCCTCGCATTCTATGATGGAGAGATGTAGACCAAGTTATTACTCAGTTTATGTGAATTTATTTCAAAGGGATGTCTAGTCTTCTTTCTAGTTCTAACATTCTTGGAAAGCTATAGTTGTGAGCCTCTTTATTATGGAAGTGAATTTTAATGTAAGGAATATTGTCCAAAGTGATGTTATGCTCCAACCCAGGAATTATATATATATATATATATATATATATATATATATATATATATATATATATATATATATATATACACACACATACATATATATACACACACATATATGTATGTATATATAGCTATATAACTATATATATGTATATTTATATATATATATTTAGTTATATAGCTAGATACAGATGATATAGAGATAGAGCTAGAGATATATGGGGTTGGAATAGCCCAACACAGATTCTTCCACATTATTCCTTTCCAAAGCCTTTCCCTTTTCCCAAATACTGTAAAACCATATATAACAGACTTGGCTTTGGCTTATTGGTCTCTTAGTTCAACCTCCGCTAGTGTTTTTCAGCTTTAACTTTGGTGACTTACTTGTGCTCAGTTCTTATCCAGAAAAAAGAGAATCATTTTAGCAAGAGCCAAACTGATTTTTACTCCACAGTCTCCAAGTGCATTCTGCAGACATAACTAAAGACTACATTTGAAGAGGTCGGCTTCCCAAAGAGTCCCCTGTGAAAAACCCCATCTTTATCCCTTACAAAGCCCAGTTTTCCAATCACATGAAACCAGGAGAAAACCAGGTTTACTGAAGAACTGCTGAGTCCTTTAAAAATGTCTTTACTCTAGATGTAGACAGTTAAATTTATTCTCTGCATATAAATCATCAGAGTAAGAAGGTAAAATTGAGTCAAAAAGGTACTTTTGTTGGACTGTTGGTTCAGCTGTATCTAACAGAGACCTACAGTATTAACGGCTTAAACAATATCGAGGTTTCTTTCTCTTTTACCTAATAGTCTGAAGGTCTGCCACCTAGGACTGGTACGGTAGCTGCATGGTATCAGGCACCCAGTTTCCTCTTGTCTTACTGCTTTATTATGCCTAGGAGATGGCCCTCACTTTCATGGTCCAGATGACTCACTAGAGCCATATCTAGGCAGGAGAGGGACGGAGCATGTGCCCTCCCCAGAAGCTGCACCCAGTGCTTTCACTCACTCATTCACTCACTCAAGTATGCACACCCCAACCACAGGTAGGCTGGGAAATGTCTTTATTTTGGGCAACAAGTAAAAACAGATTCTATTAAGAGAAAGGAAGAGAACAGACATTGGGAAACAATAAGTCGTCTAACATATTCCTGGAAAATAAAACATTTCAGAAGGGGAGTAGGTGGGCTAAGGAGGAATCATCCATCCAAAGAATGACGTCTGGCTGAAGGTGTTGAAGTCACCTTGTGCCCTCTGGTTTTCCTTTGCAGGGCATTGGTTTGGCTGGAGGGAGCACGCTGCACTCTTGTCACACAGGCCAGCCTCTCCTCCTGAGGACTCTGGGCCTTGGTGTGCGAGGTGGCCTGGAGATCAGCAGAGTTACTGACCCACCCTCAATCAGAGCTGGCCACAGCCTCATTAGAGCGTCACAAGAACTGCAAACTAGATTCTGAGCTGGAAGAAACGGTCAGAAACTGCAGGGAGAAGGTTCTCTCAGCAGCTAAGCTAATTAGAAGGAGAAACCTGTTTTCCATGTGCTTCTTCACTATGCACACATTCTGCTTCTTGTCATTACACGCCTCACTTGTCACCAAAGCATCTTCAATCAATTCCTGGGTGTTTTGCTTACACCTTTAGATTTAGCACATTCTTTCCTTAGTGCTCTTCCATTTTATTCCTCCAGCTGCTTAAAACAATTTTCTCAAGTATCTGAACAAACCCACATACTCCCCCCCCCTTTTCTTTTTTAAACAAACAGAATGCTGATTTGTTACCAAAAAAAGAAAAACCAGAAACAGTTCTGTCCTTTAGGTCCACATGGCAGATCTAAAATCTGTGTACCTGTGTGGAACTTTAGTGTAAGTGTGAGGCCTGTGCCAAGAAAATGGCACCGTGTTGCAGTTGCATCTGCAGAGCAAAGTTTTCCCCTTAATGTGATTTCAGGGTGGGCGGGGTTGCTCAGGTGGTTAGAGCGCAGAGCTCCTAATGCTGAGGTCGCCAGTTCAATTCCCACATGGGCCAGTGAGCTGCACCCTCTACAGCTAAGATTGTGAACAACGGCTCTCCCTGGAGCTGGGCTTTGGTGAGCAGCCAGAGGTCACTGTGAGCAGCCAGAAGTGGCCGGCTGCCAAGAGTGGCCGGCAGCCTGCAAGAGCTGCCGTGAGCTGCTGTGAGCGGCCAACCAATGACGGATGACCGACTGCCTCAGCTGGGGGGAGCGCAAGGCTCATAATACCAGGATGGGCCAGGGAGCTGAGTCCCACACAACTAGACTGAGAAACAATGGCTTGAAGGAGCAGGGTAGGGACAAAATAATAATGCGATTTCAAACTGAATGCTGCCTGCAGTTTTGATATTGACAGAGTGTGTTATTAGACAGCAGCTCCTAGTTTTTTCCAGGTCGTTAGCATTACCCATGACACATTCTGCCGATAATGGGAAGACCCTGCTTGATGTGTTTTTGTATGATTTACGAAACATTTCACATGCATTGTCTCATGGCTAGCCTCACACGCTAGTAGTAAATAAATATAACATCACCCCCATTTTGGTGATGAAATAAACTGAGGGTAGGAAGGGTTAAGTGACAGAGAATGAACTAAAACTGGGTCCGATCTCTCTACGTTGCTAATGTAAGATGTTAAAGAACTGTCTACTGTTAAGAGGGAATGAACATCTATTTTTACCAATGTGCTACATGTTCTTTTTTTCTTGCCACAGTCCAAGATTGTCCTAAACTTTGATTTGATGGAATTATTTTTCATGATCCTCTAATTCAGGCTCTGACATTCCTTTTTGCCTCTGGGTCTTGTTTCGCTTTGAGGTTAAGAGAGGAAAGTGAGGATCTTTCGTATGTAATCTCTGCATCTTACATTTTAGCTTTCCACCTGAAAATTTGTAATGCCACTTTGAATTTGCCACCATAAAGGCAAACAGTCTCTCATCTCTGCTATTTCAAAATGAGATACCTAAGATTAAAGAAACTATATATAAACATTGCTTATCCGGAAGCCTTCTGAATATTTCATTTCTAATGGAAATGCTGAATGTTTTAGGCAACATTATCCATTACAAAACAATTTGGAAGGGAAAAAAAAAATCCCACAAGGGTAATAAGAGATTTTTTTTTTTTGTAGGAATAAGCTAGTTTTCACAAAAAGTACTGTGATCAGTTTATAAGACTGCTAGAAAATGCATTTTGTATTAAAAATAGCTCAGAGCACAATCGTTTTAAAGATGCTTTAAGGGGAATAAATATTCAGTACTTGTAACATGTATTAGCATGTATCTGGTTGAGTTTTTTTTTAATGAAAAATCACAAGTTTTATAAAAACTAAGAAACTGAAACTGTGTCATTTATCATGTAAAACTAATGCAGTTGAAATTCAGAGGTTGACTCATAGTTCCCACATTCATATTCAGTTCTCTTTAGCTCATATGGTTTTCTTTAAAAATTAGTGATATCAACTAAATGGGACTATTTCTCGCTCCTACCCACGGAGCAAACTGTTTTTGTGAATATGTCAGTTCCATCATTACATGCCATCATGGAATGCAACAGAAGCAGGCAGGCTGTCTATACTCGAGCACCAGTATTAGTCCAGGTCAAGAGCAAAATCCAAATAAGACAACGCTAAAATTTCCATCTGTTGCTTTTATGAACATAAGCCATCTTTTTAGTACCAAGGAATTTTATGTCTAGACTGGATCCTTGAAATCTTCCAATCTAGCCTCATTATTTTGGGCATGGAAAAACTGAGACACAGAGAGGTTCCACAACTTACCCAAGAACACACAGCTTGCAGCTGAGCTTAGAACCGAGGTCCGTGTGATTCCAAAGCCTTTGCTCCTGCTACATCACTTCACAATGAGGAGATGATTTTCCCCAAATCATTTAGCCTATGCCTTTTCCACAGCCCTCATTGCTGCCACTCAACAGGACCTTCCATTGGTGTCGTGCTAATTAGGAGGCAATTTCACAAATGTTCTGTAAGAGTCCTCCAAATATGTGAAGCCAGTGACCATATCTCTCCTTAAATCTCAGCTCCACTCTTTGCAATCAATTTAGGTTTCTCCAGATGAAGCAGTTCCATCACTACTTCCTGTGATGTACTTTCTAGTTACTCTCTTCTGGACACACTCCATTGACGCATTCCAGTTTTCAGTATCCGTTTTATTAAAATAGGACCCACCTGAAATGGAGCTCCTTTAACCTGTTCCTCATTCTTGTATTCCCAATGTCTATTAATCACACTGCTCTCTTTTCTGTCTCCCAGCCCTAAAAATTCAGTCATCTTTTTCCTCTCAACCACTAGCCTCCAAGCAATTTATCTGACAGCTCACAGTGTTTCTACTTCCACTACTCAATATTTTTTACCTTGACTGTGGAAATAGCCACTAAACTAGTTTCCTTGCCTGAAGTCTTTCCAGAAATGCTTTCTGAAACTCTGATAGCTATACAAGGTCTAATTGCTGTTGGTTTGTCACCGCTAGTAAAAGCCGCCACCAGTCCTGGATTCGGTTTCTGCTGTGACTCTGCCAGCTCTGTGGCTGTAGGTACGTGATTTATACCTCTTGCCTCAGTTTCTCCATTTACCAAATGAAGATTTTGAACAACACAATCTCTAAAAAGATGCCTTCAATTCTAAGGTTCTGTGTGTCTCCCCACTCCCCAACAGACTGCTTCCAAAAAAATCTTCATAAAACACTGATCTTTCTGCAAAATCCCTTTGGTTGCTCCCCCTCCTTTCACAGAAATTCTGATCTCCTTAGCCTAGCACTCAGGACCCACTTCAGATTGGTACTAAACTCTCCCACCTGATCATTCCATACTCTTCACAAGCCCACACTCAAGCTAAACTCAGCTACTCACTTATTGTCATACTGTGCCAAGCTTCCCAGCTCTTTGCTTCTGCAGAACGAAACCTTTCTACCTTGTGTTATATAGGTGGAACACATGCCATGTCTTTATAAGCTCCTTGAAAGCAGAGGCTACACTTCCTTCATCCTTGTCTCCCATACAACATCTAGCACTTACTAGGCACTCAGTAAGTAGTTGTTGAATATATTTACCCATCCCAGAATTGCACTAAAATTTTTTGGTCATCAAATCATATTCTTGACTCATATTGGGCTTTCAATCAAAATCACTGAGCCTCTTTATAATCTTTAGGGGGCCGACCTGGTGGCTCAGGTGGTTAGAACTCCATGCTCTTAACTCCGAAGGCTGCCGGTTCGATTCCCACATGGGCCAGTGGGCTCTCAACCACAAGGTTGCCAGTTTAACTCCTCGAGTCCCGCAAGGGATGGTGGGCTCTGCCCCCTACAACTAAGATTGAACATGGCACCTTGAGCTGAGTTGCCACTGAGCGCCCAGGGGGCTCAATTGGTTGGAGCGCGTCCTCTCAACCACAAGGTTGCTGGTTCGACTCCCACAAGGGAGTTGGCTGCACCCCCTGCAGCTAACAATGGCAACTGGACCTGGAGCTGAGCTGCGCCCTCCACAACTAAGAATGAAAGGAATGAAAGGACAACAACTTGACTTGGAAAAAAAAAGTCCTGGAAGTACACACTGTTCCCCAATAAGTCCTGTTAAAATATATATACACACACACACACACATATATGTATGTATATATATAAAATCTTTAATCAACTAGTTCTCTTCCATTTTTTTGCCCACTTTGAACTGCTATTCAGAACTCCATCTGTTGAAGTTTAATTTTCATCCATTGTTCTTGACTGTACAGAACTTTTTGATTCTTTATTCTCTTACCTAGTCTGTTGGCTTTCCACTGTAATCAACAGGTGTGCTATGTATACTGACTGTTTCCCTGAAGTTGGTAATGCAAATGTTGAGCAGGAGAAAGACCAGTATCTTGCCGGCTTGACACCTCATTCTCTAGCTTGACAATGACCCTTATCTAGCAATCTTTGGATTCCATTGTTTAATCACATATGACTAGCTGCTCATTTTGTTATAATTGATTGTATATATAGATAATGAAGAATATCCTATTCATTCAATTCATTTATTGAGAACCAGTCGTGTACAAGACAGTGTGTTAGCCTCTGTGTAATATAAAGTAATGGTCAGGATTTGGCCCCTGTCCTCTTTGAGCTGCAAAAAGCAGATAAGACTCATATATACAAGAGATAGGTCAAAGGGCTTTGGAGATTCAAAGGATGGAGGAGTACATCTCTGGCTGGGTGAAGCCTTACAGAATCAGTAGGATTGTCAGAAGTGGAGATGCAAGGATTAAGGTACAGGCTAAGCTGCTATAACAAAGAGAGTCTACAATACAAAGGGTTACTACTGTGGCAGTTCATTTCTTTCTCAACAGTTAAGGCAGGCTGGTGCTCCAGCTTACTTTCTCTGTCCTCACCTCAAGGCTTCCACTTGCATATTCATGGTGACTGCTCTAGTCCTCATCATGCCCAGTCAGAAGGAAGGGAGATAGAGAGCAAGATGTACCACTCAGTTATTTTAAGTACATAATCAGGAAGTACCTGCATCGCCTGTATTTACTCACGTGGCCACACCCAGCCAAAAGGGAATCTGGGAAATGTAGTCTTTCACTGTTAGCCCCATGCCCAGCTAAAACTCTTGGAGAAAACTGATATTGGGAAGACAATTAACAGTGTACCACAAGCAGAAAAAGAAGAATTCCACGTGAGAAGAAAAACTGTAAAAGAGGGAGATAATTGATTAATTATATCTCAACTAAGTGGAGCTTATCAGGAGCATAGATTTGGATTTAGCCCCAAAAATAAAAAATTAGAACACTTATAGAAGAAATGGGCCGTCTTTAGAGAGTTCCCTACCTCTGTGAAAGGTTTGAAAAATGGTTTTTACACTCAGAGGAAGGATGGGTAAAAGGTTAGCCTTTAAAGTCAATAGCTGTGAAATTGTAGGTGGGGTGGAGAGAAGAGGTCCTGGAGACAGGCAGACCATAAACTGATCAGGAAAGTACAACACTAGCCCTGGTGTGAGGGAGTAAGGGAGGAAGCAGTCAGAATGGGCTGGAAGAAACGGATGGAAGAAAGAATAAACAGAGCTTGGCTATCCATGTGTATGCACCCAAGGTGCAATGTGTGCCCTGCACCCCTGGGTGTGAACCACTCAGTATTTGTCTCTCAGAAAGCAGCTGGGAGTAGGAAAAGGCAGATCTGGGGAGCACATAAGCTTGGCTGCTTTAGAGATTCAGAAAGGTGGGCTCCAAGAGGCCCTTTCTTTGCCATGATCAGGCATCCTTCATCAAAACCCACCCAGTCTTTCTGCGTAAAACAATGAACATCACGATAGGCTCTGCCCCTAAGAAGGCATTGTGTTCATGAACGAGTGTTTTACTCACTCTGTTCTGATTTGTGCTTCTGTTTAAATTCAGTAAAAGCATTACCGAATTTTAAAATAATACGTCCTGTTTTCTTCTGCCCCCCTTCAGTTCACCAAAGGTATTTAATCTGTTTGTTCCAATACTGCAACTGTTCTCTGGCTTTACATGTGTTCTGATAGCAAAGGTTTTGTGTTGCAATAAAAACCATTCCTTTTGGTGGATATTGTTGTTGCTTTGTATTCTGTCCAAGAATGTTATTTCACATCTGTTAAATCATAGCATTTCCCCCACTAGGAAGATTCCTTGGGTGGCCAGTTTGTTTGCAAACCAAGGGAGTCGAAGCTTGTAGCTCCTAATGGCTGTTAGAGTCATGTCTCAGGGGTCAGAGCCATAAAGGAATGGTCTCCTCTAGCAGCCCTTGCAGGTAGATCCCTGAGAGAAGGGAGGGGGGCATAAATGGAAAGGCCTCCAATGAGGATCCCTCTCTCCCTGTGTATCTGAAGCACTTTTGTTTGGAAGGTAGAAGCATCCATAATGTTGGCACAATCAGAGGAGCTTTCTTATGGAGCACTTGCTATGTGCCAGACTCTGGCCTGAGGTCTTCTGTGCATTATCTCATTTGCCCTTTGTAATGGTCCTATGAGGCAGGTTCCCTCAGAGCTCTCATTTTGTAGATCAAGGAACTTTGCTCAGAAAGGTTAAGTGACTTGTGCAAAGTCACAAAGGATTCAAACCTCACTCTGTTTAACTCCAGAACCCAAGCTCTTAATCACTACATCGTACTCCTTACACGGAGTACGTGTTCTGATGCTGCAAGACTGTGTCTCTGCCTCTTGGACATGTAAGCCAAGACAATGATGCCACAGGGGTTTCCAAGAAATCGGTGAGAACCAGCAGACCCTGAACCTGGGGCCTGAAGAGAGGTGGAGGGAACAGAAGAGAACTTGGTTGGGGGAACACACAAAGCAATTTCAGCCTTTAAGTGGCATGGGGGTGAAGAGCACAGGCTCTGGGAGTAGGTTGCCCGAGTTCACCTTTTGTTATCTTGGCCAAGGTAGTTATCCTTTCTATGCTTCAGTCTCCCCATCTGTAAAATGAGCATAAGAATAGTATCTTTCTCATAGGATCATATTGAAGGTTGAGTGACTATATCTATGAAAAAGGCTATGAGTTACTCCACAATACCAGTTTCCTCTTTTTCCATAGTAATGGCTCCCAATTTTTAACTGGTCACATGGCCTGCTATAATAAAGACTACAATTCCCACCATCCCTTGCAGCTATGTACGGCCATATAACTCTGTCTGGCCAAGGAGATATAAGCAGATGTTATGAGGCCACTACCTGGAAAAGTCAGCTGGCATATACTCTTTCCTCACTTTTTCTTCTTTGTTGCTTCTTCCAGTCTTCTGCCTGGAACATGCATATGCTGTCTGGTATCTAACTGTCATTTTGGACATGAGGATGAGGGTGACGCTCTAAGGATAGTCGAGCTGTGAGCTGAGGGTAGCCTGTGTTCCTGAAGACTTGATGAGCAAAGCCACCACACTAGTCCTTGTCTACTTACTTCTGTCCTTTTACCTGACAGAGAAAAACTATCTTATTTAAGCCACTGCTATTTGGGGCCTTTAGTACTTCATGGTTGAACTTAATCTAAACCTATACAATGTATAAAACACTTGAAGTGATGTCTGGCACATAGTAAGCAATTTAATAAGTGTTGGATACATATTGTTGCTTATTATTATTATTATTATTATTATTATTATTATTATTAGTGTGTGTGTTTGTTAAATAATGGATGGGGTGAAGCCACATTATGGAAGGGCTTGAAAAATAATGAGAGAAGTTTGACCTTCTTGTGAAGAGTTCATATTTGTTACTTCTAAAAAATGATTTGAGAATAATTAAACTAAAGTGACTCATAATCACTAGGTCCATTCCATAAAGATAAAAGACAAGAGCTATAGATAACAGGGGAGAGAATTGCACTAGAACCCTAGGCTAAAGCTGGTTATTAAAACCATGTATAAAATTTAGCTCTGAGTTGCCTGGCTCCTTTGGTTCAGAAAAAAACAGAAGCCTTTGCAGGCTTTGGAGTGGAGGTTTCCTATTGTGCAAGGGCTTCGTAAGGGAGTTGAATCTAGCACTCCTGTGCAGGACAGATTGGATGGGGAGGAAATAAGAGTCCCCTAAGGAAGCCACTGCAAGAACCCAAATGTGAAGTGATGAAAATGAAGGCAGTGTCATGGGAACCAGGGAACAGATATGGAAGAGGATTCAAACAAGCTTAAGAGGACTTGGCAAGGAATAGCTTCTGGGATAAAGGAAATGTAGATGTCAAAGATGACTGAAGATTTACATCTGAGCACTTACAGTAGTCATGTGTCTGCTGCTAAAATGCTATGCATCCAACAACCCCATCATCTCAGTGCCTTACAGCAATAAACATTTATTTATTGCTTTTGGGTGTGCAGGTCGGCTATGTATATACTTTGGGGGGCTGGAACCAGACAGGCTTGGCTCCAAGCTGCCATCTGTGTTCAGGTCCATTCCAAGTGTCTTTTCATTCTGGGACCAGAGTTTCACCCAGGCAAATTCATCTAGGGACAGGAGGCAAAAGTGCAGGGGACTAAGCCAAGCCAAGGCATACAGTAAGTGCTCAATTGAAAGTCACCTCCCTCACCGCCATTCATCCTCCTGCTACAATTTTAATTAAAAGGGAGAAGACATCTTATTATCCTTTGTTTAGCTGTGTATCTACCCTACTGGAGCATAAGTTCTATGAGAAAATGGGGCCAGGTCTGTATTATTCATTGCTAGATCTTTTGCATATGACAGATGCTTAATAAACATTTCTAAGATAAACGAATAACTGCTGTATATGCTTATTTGATCTTTCATTTGCACCTTCAATGAACTTAATATTTTTGTTTCCTTTTTTCTATTATATACATCACTGACTTCAATTGACTTAGTATGCATTGTTTCCTGTTGAAAAACCAGCCAATTCTTGGGGAAGAGTGGATGCTGGGCTCCTGTAGAAGCCACCCTGTGTTGCTGAAAGCCCCTGCTCACCTCACTTCCACTATTGTTTCTATTAGCCAAAGGAAGTCACGTGGCTAAGTCCAAAGGCAGCAGGAGGAAGAAGTGTTGATATCGCAAGGTCACGCATGTGGTGGGAGGAATAAAGATGAAAGAACAATAACCCAATTGGCCGTCACAAATAAAATGAGTGATACTCCAGACATGGAAATTAGGAGTGGAGTGGGGTGGGATGGTAGGTTTCTTAAAGAGAGGCACACTTGCAACATGACAAATGTGTCCGATGCAGAGCTCTGATACTAGTCAGGAGATCTGGGTTCCAGATCTAACTTGGGGTCCATACTCAGCCTTTCTCTTGCTATGTCTGTGCCATAGATGTTAAAACTAGACCATCTAGTGGATTTTTTGTTTTCTGTATCCACGTTCATCATTCTTTTCCCTTTCCCTGACACATTGTGGTTGTGATCCTGCTGTACAGTTGCTCCTGAGATCAGCCTTGGAACTGACATTGGTGAATTTGCCATAAAAACAGCTATCAAAACTGGGACCTACTATTAGACGAAAAAGACTAGAAGGAAATATTCCAAGATGGTACTGCTGGTGGGGGGACTTCAGGCTATTTTAGGTCTTGCTGTATTTTCCAAACTTTCTACAATGAAAATATATAAATTTTATAATTTCAAAGATTTTTAAGTGATTTATTAACAATCTTGTCATTGGCTCAACTCTGTTTCACATGTCTAAAGAAAAATTATATCTCTGAAGCATTAGTTAGCACAATGGACCTGCCAAGCCGTGCCTTCCTTGAAAGACTACACTCATCACCTAACATAAGGGCATTTCCTGTCCTTCCAATACTAATTTCTCAGACATAGTTTGAGGTTTTGTTGTCTTTCTTCTCCTGAATTTTTTTGGGCAGGGAGGGGATTTTTAGTTTGAATACAAAAGAGCAAATAGAGTTTTTCCTCTTTACTTAGTTGTGATTGTTGTTTTGGTTTTCAATCTGTCTAGAATGAAGTCAGGCATGAAGCAGCACAAGAAATCCACCAGCCTATGGACTTCCCTGGGCTTTCCAAGTGCTCCTCAGCCCCTCCCACACTTAGTCTTCTCACCACAACGATACGTCCAACAGCAGGCAAAACCATTGACCTGGAAAGAGTACTCTGCTAAAGTTCTCTTCACCAGTCAAATCCTCATTCTTTGCAGCCACAGGAGAACAGGTTTTGAATGCAAGGAGAATGGGCTTTGAGTCAGGCTAATCCGAACTGGAGCTACTAAAATAACCCTCCCCTTGACCCTGCCCTCTCTATACCACTATCTAGTTTCTTATATCTAACCTGTCATTCATACCTCCCCAGAGCCACTGACTCCTCCTCCTCACCTCCCTTAAGATTTGCATCTCACACAGCCTGGCTTCTGTCTTACTCCTCTCTTTAGAGACACTACTCCCTGGATCCTCCACAATCTACTTGGCAAGTCCAAAGTTCAGCTCCTAGTTTACTTTGGTTGCTGGGCTGCACGGGAAATCTTCAGTTACTCATTCTTCAAACTCTTACTCCCTTGGTTTCTATGAAATCATGCTCTCCTGGTTCTCCTGGGCTCTCTGAACATTTGAATTCATGTTTCTTCCTCTCTCAGCTTTTACTTGTTCTCTTGGATGACGCCCTTTGCCCACTGATATTCTCACCCCACACTCACCCAGTGGTCTGATTCATTCCTTGTTTCAATACTTGTTTCATTCATATGCTAATAACTCCAGCAAAGACCTTTCTCCCCTGATTCATATTTCCTGGAGGAGCTGGTCATCCCATGGATATTTCATGGGCCTAAACCCCAGCATGTCCAGAGCTGAATTTCTCTCTCCATTAAGGCTCTTTGGTTACAAGCAACAGGGAGTGACTGATCCCGACTAGCCCATGCACAGATTAATGCACAATTAATCTTTCCTTCATTGGAAAGATTGCAAGATAGTTCCTAGAATCAAGGAAATCACTGAACAACCTGGTATCCGGTAGGCAACAACCAGGTTACTGTATTGATTCAAGTTCCCGGGAGTGAATTTGAGCTGCCCAGCTTGGCTCATGGCTCCACATCTTGGGTCTGCTATCAGAATAAAGGGTGACAAGAGAGGCAAAAGGTCCCAGACAGACAATAGCCATCATGCTTCCCAAATCTCCTTTTCCTTTTGCATTCTCTAAATCACTTGGTGGCCCTGCCATCCATCCACCTAGATTGGGAGGGAGTCTGTCTCTATCTATCTATCTATCTATCTATCTATCTATCTATCTAATCTTCCCCCCCCACACCCACCCACATTGTATCGCCAAGCCAATCACCCACCCAAGTTCTGAGATTTTACCTCTTAAAGTAGTTCTCCAAACAGTTGCCTCCTCTCCATCACTTGGACCTCCGACACCTTTGGGGCCTTATTCTTTCTTGCCTTACTGGCTTTTAAGCCTCCCACTCTTGTCCACCTCAAATTCGTCCTCCACATAGGAGCGAGAGCCATCTATCCAAAACCCACATCTGATCATGTTACTCCTCTGTTTGAACTCTTTACCTAAAGAGTAAGCTATGGGACTTACAGTCCATATTTCTTGATACATACGTAATAAAATTCTGCCAGGGTCTGGCCCCTGCCTACAACTCCCAGTTCACAGGCCCTGCTCTGCAGCCTGTTTTTCTTCCTTATTGCATTCCCTTTGCCTGAGAGGTCCCCTATCTCCCTCCCATTCTACCCCCAACCTATCACCAGCTCATCTTTAGAATTCCGCTGTGCCCTCACCACCCCCAGGCTATGCTCCCTTAAGTCTTTCCGGACATCTCCTGTGGGGTTAAAGATCCCTCCTGAGTGCTCCCACAATGCCTTGCGCATATCACTCTCACTGCACGTAACCAACCCACTGTTTGATAAGTATCTGTTTATTTACCTATCTCTCCTACTATCTATAAATTTTTGGAAAGCAGGGACAGGAAAAGGCAGGTACTCTATAAATGGTTTTTTGAATGGTCATTGACTTTGATAAGTAACATAAATTTCCTAGATTTCAGCTTCCTTATTACAGAAAGGGAATAACTGCTTACTCCAGGTTGTGAAATTAAACAGGATAATGTCAATGAAATGTGTTACACAGTGTCTGTCATATAGTAAGTGCTCAATTAAAAGTCACCTCCCTCACCGCCATTCATCCTCCTGGTACAATTTTAATTAAAAGGGAGAAGATATCTTATTATCCTTTGTTTAGTTGTGTGTCTCCCCTTCTGGAGCATAAGTTCTATGAGAAAATGAGGCCAGGTCTGTATTATTCATTGCTTAATCTTTTGCATATGACAGATGCTTAATAAACATTTTTAGGATAAACGAATAACTGCTGTATATGCTTATTTGATCTTTCATCTGCACCTTCAATGAACTTAATGTTTTTGTTTCCTTTTTTCCATTATATACATCACTGACTTCAATTGACTTAGTATGCATTGTTTCCTGTTGCAAACCAGCCAATTCTTGGGGAAGAGTGGATGCTGGGCTCCTGTAGAAGCCACCCTGCCAAGTCCGAGTGGTTGCAGGCCACACTCTAGTCCTGGCGAGGGTGACTGCTAGTGCCCTGAGGAAGGGAGCTAATCCTCTCACCTACTAACTGGTGTGGAGCACATGTCGGCTCGCTTGTACATCTTGGCTCGTTTCATCCTCATGTGGTCCTAGGAGGGAGGTACTGTTGTCCTGCTGTGTCAGGCAGGGTCCCAGAAGGGACAGATTAGTGCACTCAAGGTCGGCAATTGTGGAGAGCTTAATAAAGGGGCTTTTATAAAGGGGGATGCAGCGTTTAAAGAACTCTGCAAGCAATAGTGTAGTAGCCCAGGGCTGGCAACAGCTGGGGGTCCTTATCCCTCCTGAAAGGATAAAAGGTGTAGCGAACCCCAGGAGGGAAGGAGCCCAGAGAACAAATACCCTGGCCTCACTTTTCTTCTGCCGGGGTTCCCCTGTGGGCAATGGCAACCACATGGTCTGGAGGGGTGAGGCTTCCAGGCCATGCGCAGGGTGGGAAGAGGCAAGAGTAACTCTGGAAGAGCAAAGGTGACCGATGCCGCTAGTCTGGACAGTAGTAGGTGAGGGAAGCCGCAGTCCAGCTTAGCCTGCCCTCTGCTCCTCTGCTTCTGCAACAGTGTCAAGCAACTCCATTTCTCTGGCTTTGCGTGCTCACTAATCCCGCTTCTGTTCTCGCCATTGAAACCAGAGCAGACTGCAACTGACCTAGAAGTTTTCCACGAGGACCCTAAGAGATGGTCACATCAGCATGGACACACACACACATACACACACACACACACACACAGACGCACGCACACACACACCATGCTGCTCTATGAACTGACAGGAAACCCCCTGGATATTAACTTGAACAACATGGAGAATGTTTCAATAAACTCGCCCCAGCACAAGGCCCCAGCGGCAGTTAAGACCCTAGACTTGGGAATCAGACTGGCCGGGATTTGAATCCCGACTCCGTCACTATGTCCATTTGGGCCTCACCTGTAAAATGGAAATTGTCATACCAGTAGCGGTGGTGTTAGGATTAACTGCAATGTGCAATCGGCTTTGCATTCTTTAAACATTAGCTCAAAACCCTATCGTGGTAACTTCTAGAGTTTGTTCCACCATAATAACTTTCTGACCTAATTACTCATTCCAACTTTCAGAGTTCTTTAAGAATGGATACTACTACAACTAAGAAGAAGGATCATGAAACCACATAGGGCTTTATAGTTTTCAGTTGCTTTCCCTTAGATGATCAAATACGAGTATGATTATTACAAAAGTCTAGTGAGAAAGGCTGCAGAACTATTACTCTGCCTCTTTTAAAGATGGAGAAACTGACACCTGACGAGATTTAAGTGACTTGTTTAAAGTCACACAGGCAGGGTACGTGTGAGTCAGTGATAGCCTCCCACCAAAAAGGCAGCCCCTACTAGCTGGTCGAGGTAAAAGCAGATTGACACTGCAGCTCGGAGGGGGCGGCCGTGTGTGCTCCCACATTACTCTGCAGCAGTCTTTTGGCTACTGTATGCCGCATCGTTTAACAATGTGTGTTGTTCCAAATTATAAGTACGTCCTTCATTTGCAACAAAGACTATCTGAGCCACTTTCTTCCAACTATGCCTACGAGCCAGGGAGTGGCGAGTGACTGCAGTTGGGCTGGCATGCACCCCACGCACTGCTGTTGCGTCTTCCAGAACACAGAGCACATTTCTGGCTTCTCCTGGCAGACAGCAGTGTGTTCACTCCATCGGCTTCACTGGAGCTTTCACTGTGGTCAGGGAGAGTAAGCGGAACCTTCCACAAGGTTTCAGTCCCTGGAGGTGGACATTTTACAACGAGAAGCCCATGTTTAAAAGCATGATGTGCATTAGCACCCTCTCATTTGGAGAGAGCTATTTTTGTCTTTCATCTTCAGAGACAAAATAAGGGAGGGAGGTATCTGGAAGCAGAGCATAAGAAATCAGTGTCTTTGGTTCAGAAGAGAGCAAATCACTGCCATTTCCTCACCACTACCACCATCAACAACAACAATTGCCACAGCACCAATAAAGAACAGACTGAGTTAGAGTCAGCTGTGCCCTGGTCTCCTTCTGTGGGATTTCTTTCCATATACTTCAGCAACAGGGTTTGTTGCCATGGTTACTAGCAAACCACATGATCGCCTCACTACCTAGAAGTGTAGGAGAACAGGCGATCAGCGGTGATGGGGAGAGAAGATGACTCCCTCTGCAGCTCAGTCACTTTTCCTTAGCAGACCTGCATAGCCCCAGTGTCTTCCTCGTTTCAGCTTTGGGGTGAAGGGCCAGCCCATCTTTGGGCACCAGTCATAATGAGGGCAGCACAAGCTTTCCTCCAGGGCTTCTCCTTCTAATTTCAGGAGCCTTTCCCCCCATTCCCAGCCCCTTCCTTTCCTGGCCTTTCACACACACACACACACACACACACACACACACACACACACACACACACTTTCAGGTGCTGTAATTAAATAGCAGAGTTGAGTGTAGCATGCAGCCTACACTACTTGAATAAGCTCTTTTTTAGAATCCAAGGATGGTATGAGTCAGGGAATTTTGAAGTGATATAATCAGGACACTCATGCCTCAAGGGGGTGGACAGAGGGAGCACAGACATGCCCAGTTCCTAAACAGACCCAGTTCCCAAGCACAGCCTTGATGGGGGTCTGTGCACCCCAGGCTCCCTCATCGTCAGGGAATTTGGTCCACTCTGACAACCTTTGATATGGTGTGGTGGGCACAGCCCAATGGGCACTGCTTTCCAGGGAAGAGAAAGCTGAGGCCTGGAGAAAGCTCTGAAACAGCAAAGCTCTCGCTCTCTCTGCCTCTGCCCCTCTCCGATTCCTTCCCTATGGAAGCAGGCTGGGTTCCTGCTGTAGCCCAAGTGCCAAGCTCCTAGGAGGGGGTGTGTGAGGGGGTGTGCCTCAGCAGCACAGGCCAGCAATTCTCGTCTTCGTTCCTGACAATCACAGATTCTTCGGGTTCAGGTCTCATCTCATCAACCCCATGAGATGTCTGGCCTTCTTTCCCATTGCAAAAGCAAAGTCGAGATAGTAGCAGACTGGGAAGCATCAGCAGGCAGCAAAAGGAGGGGCCTGGGAGGGATTTTGCCCTAGCTGTTTTAGGTGGTTCAGATAACTCACTTCCAGGCCCCTACCTCAAGGAGCAAAGTTTAGTCAAGGACGAGAAGCAAACAGACTCACAAATGTAACTAACTCTACTGGCACCGCAGCACAAGAGCCAAGGAGATCAGAGGTCTCTAAAATGAAGGAGGCAGCAATGCACTCCAAGGGCATGTGAGATTTGACCCAGTGGGATACGAGAAATATTAGAATTTCCATTTGTAGTCACTTTATCTCTTCTTTTTTTTATATCTATTTTAGTACATGTATTATAATGTACAGTATATAATTAAATCAAGTAGGATCAGATTTGGCTGAGATTAAGAAAGAAAAGATTATGCAAAACAACGACAGCTTAACCAAGAGAGAAGTTTATTTCTCTCTCCTGTAAATGGAGTCTGGAGGCAAGCTGCCTAGAGTTGATAAGGTGTCTTTTCCAGTTGTTCTGACCAACATGTGGCTTCCACTTTCTTATCTATGTTGCTCATAGTCAAGCCATCATGTCCACTCTCTAGACAGCAGGAAAGAAAAAGAAGGGAAGAACTGTATGCCCCTCCCATTAAGGACACCTTCTGGAAATTGCACAGTATACTTCTGACAATTCATTGGCTAGAATTTAGTCACGTAACCTATGCTCGGCTGTCATGTGCCTATTGCAGAATGCTACACTAAGGAGGTAGGGAAGGGTGAACACTTGTATTAGTAGAATAGTACATGTGTATACAGTACTTACAGAGAAACAAATATACTTGTTGGGGGCATAGTCAAAATTGATTTTTGGGGGGTGGAGTTCAGTGACCACTGCTATGGATTGTAGTGCCCTAGAAGTGCATATAATTGGCTGAAGGGAGGAGTAAGGGATTTTTTTATTTTTTTTTTACCACCTTGCATCTATTCATTCTTTTCCTGGTCATACAGTATGGAGAATGTTGTGTGGGGACTCATCCCTTTCCCATTCTCAGCTATGCAGCTATGCAGTATGAGGCGGCCCTAATTCGTCTTAGCTAACCAACTTCTCCCATCCCCTTGGCCACTGGGATTGGTGTAGGTTACTGAGAATCAGGACCAGAATTTTCATTCGACTCTTAGAAAGGAAACGGGACAGAAAGAACATGGAGTGTGGAGCTGTCCACACTTACAGCCGTGATGGAAAGACTTGTCTGAGGATGTGGCCAACATCTGGAGGAGAGGGGAGCCATGCTGAAGAGGACCAGCTCCTGATGCAATCAGTTTTCCTCCTGTTGCTATTTGTGAACACTGCATCTGAACGCAGCATGAGTTGTAATGAGAAGCCATCTTGAACCAGATGGATGAGGTCAACCCCCTAGAGCAGGGGTGTCCAAACTTTTTTCAACGTTTTTTACCAAGAGCCATATGTGGTAAAATACACAAACAGCCAGGCCACTCACTCGAGGTGAAGTACGTATTGCCTCACCTGGTTTATTTAAGTAAACTAAATATATTTTTGGAGTTTGCTGTGGGCCAATTAACAATGGACTGCGGGCCGCAGTTGGCCCTCAGGCCGCAGTTTGGCCACCCCTGCTCTAGAGGAAACAGAGCAATGAGGTAGAAAGAGCCCGGACTGGATGACCTCCTGGAGCAGAGCTCCAGCACCTGGCTGGATGTCTAATCAATTTCTATCTTGTTGAAGTCACTGTCTATTTAAGAGTCTATGTTTTAGTAACCCGCCTATAACCTAATTAGTACACAAGTATTATCTCATTTATTTTATTTTTAATCATCTCATTTAATTACCCAAGTTTGCACAGTGAGTGAATGCAGAACAGGATTTGAACCCCAGACTGCCTGACTCAGGAGCCCATGCTCTAGCCTCCTCAGCACTCAGCTCATGTGTCTTCTGGGCTAAATCTCTCCCGTACATGCTGCATGAAGTCCTAGCACTTTACCCTGTGCTCTCACTGCCTCTGTGCATGTAAATGCTTTGGGGTCAGAAGCTGGGCTATTCCTCCTTGCATTGCCCAGGTCTAGCCGGGCTTGGAGCTCTGTAACTGTTGACAAAAATACATGCTTTTACTGAGCTTCAAAACATCTAGGAGGCTATTGGAGGTTCAAATGAGATAATTTTGAAAAGATGTTTTGGACACTACAAGCCAATACATACATTGTGTTTTCTTTTAGCACTCTTGTTAGGGCATTCTTTATATTTAGGGCAGGAACAGGCTGTTTCCATTCCTGTAATCTGGTTCTTTCTTTTGGTGACTTACTCTGCAAGACAACCCTCCCAGTTATATTACTCTTAGAGTTGGAGGATACTGCAGAGACCTCTCAGACACACCTCCTATCCCCACCTCCATGACGTTTCCATTAAGCAGTCAGTCAGTGGCCCGCCCTCCTAACAACTGGGCACCATGATCAAATGTGACTCAACAGTGTAGGGGACGAGTTTCATGCTGTTGCCCAGATACACCCATGAGTTCTCCCTTCTTTCTTGCTTCTGCACATGTTCTTCTCACCCAGTAGTCCAGAGTCCTCTTTCAAAGTCAGGTTCAAACTCACTTGCTCTGCAGAAGTCTTCCAAGTCCAGCAGGGACATGTAGGTGGTCTCTTCTTTTCCTTGCTGTGTCATTTTGTACTTAACTCTATTATAAAATATATATATATATATATGTATATATATATATATATATATATATACACACACACACATATATATATATGGATTATAACTATGGATTATATATATATATATATATGGATATATATCATGTTATACTTTTATTTGTGCTGTTTTATAACCCACTTCATTCCAACTACCACCTGCACCCCTCATAAGTAAGATTTTTCAAGGATAGAGACTGTGTCTTATTTGATTTTCCAGTACCTACCTCAGTGCCTGGCACTTGTTGATAATTTAATAAATGTTTCTTGAAAGGATGAGTAAACGTGAGCAGAGGAGCTACAAACTTGGTCTCTGGCATTATACAAACTCACGTCCAAATCCCACTGATTAACTATACTCATGCATGCACTCATTCATTCATTCAAATTTTTATTGAGTACCTATTATATTCCAGATACCCTGCTAGACATGAGCATAGGGCAAACGGGAGGGACAGGGTTCTTGCCCTCATAAGCTTATATCTATAATAGAGACTGAAAATAAACAAGCAAATCAATAAGTAAACAAGCTATCTACAGATTCTGATATTCCCTGTAAGGAAATAAACAGGGAAAGTGTGACAGAGTGAGGCTGGCAATGGACTACTTTAGATGGCTGGGCAGGACCATTTCAGCTGAGTCCTGAAGAATGAGAACGAGATAGCTTTTCAAAGAACAAAAGAAAAATCAGGGAATAGCCCAAACAGAAAAAAATTGTTCTCTCTCTAAGGCTTAGTTTCCTCCTCTGTAAACAGAAATATTAATAGAACCCACTGCACAATTTTTGTGAAGCTTAAAGACATTGAAACACTTAGCATAGTGCCTAGCGCATAGAAAGCACTCAACACATCTTAGCTCTTATTATCATTATGGAGCAATAATATAGAAAGGAAATGAGGGTGAAGCCAGGAGGCCTTCTGTAATTGCCACTTCCTTTATTCAAGTTCTCCCAAGCCATCTGTTAAACAATCCGTTTAAGAATGTTTCTGGGCATCAGCCTCAATCTCTCTGGTCTACATTCTCTAGCATCTCTTTAAAATGAGTGTAAATACCTTGCAGGGTTGAAATGTGCCAATGTAAGTGAAAGCCTTCTATAATGTTGGTTGTTACTATTGTTGGTTCTTCGTAGTTTCTCCATCGTTTCTGGCTGTAAGCACACCATCTAGTCTGCCAAGGACCTTCTTAAAATGAGGCCCCTAAAACTAGATGTGAAGCTTCAAACAAGTTCTGGCAGAGCTGGGACCATGCTCAATGCTCGCAGACCCAACACAGCCTTGCAACTAGGTAATAAGTTAGTAGAAGAGGCAAGAACAGACCCCAAGTCTACCACCCCAGCGAGCCAAGCAGACACACCTGCTGCAGCCTGTGGTCCAGCAGGTGAGAAAAGGTTTGCGGCATTACTCCAGAACCAAGGTTGCCTTTCAAGGAATTGTAAGGCACTCACTCACAAGGCTAATCTTATCTCCTGGGAAGATGGGAGGATCTTGCATTTGTAATAGGAGCAAGTAGAAAGAGTCTATGTCGGAGACAAAAGCTTTTCTGCAGTTCAAAGCCCTCTGAACCTGTGGTTTCTCTGATTAGTGGTAGGTATGTGTGTGTTGTGTATACGTATGCACACGTATGTGCATGTAAGACAGGAGAAACAGCATAGACTTCATTCTCTAAACCTCTGACTCTGGCAGATATGATTATTTTATGTATTCATGTTTTCAAGTCTGGCCTTAAATGGCAACATAAGCAGAAAGATGCCAAGGAGAGTGGTAGAACAAGGGCTTAATTGCAGGGACCTTTCTCCAAGTAACACGCCAATAATTTGCCTCGTTGAATGATTCAGCAGTAATCCTGCCAGGTTCCCAAAGAAAGCCCCTATCTGAGATGACGTAATGTCTCTCCACCCTGATACAGCAGTCTCTCCACACCCACCGCCACACATTTACCATCTCCCCAGAGCCACAGTTCCATCTGTGGCATCTTCAGTTGCCATCTGCATTGTGACAAATATGTATTTTATTATTTAAATGGCATTACAATGTACAGTGTTGATAATCTAGCCCTTTATGTTTAAAAATTTAATTGGAAAATTAAGGCAGAAACAATCTTAGCCTCTGGTGAGTTATATATTGACAAATCACATCTGCAGAATGCCTCCAGTGTCTCCAATTGGATATTTGATCTATGTATCCCATGAATCTTTACACTTTTTTTTTAAAGATTTTACTGGGGAAGGGGAACAGGACTTTATTGGGGAACAGTGTGTACTTCCAGGACTTTTTTCCAAGTCAAGTTGTTGTCCTTTCAATCTTAGTTGTGGAGGGTGCCGTTCAGCTTCAAGTTGTTGTCCTTTCAGTCTTAGTTGTGGAGGGCGCAGCTAAGCTCCAGGTCCAGTTGCCGTTGCTAGTTGCAGGGGCGCAGCCCACCATCCCTTGCGGGACTCGAGGAATCGAACTGGCAACTTTGTGGTTGAGAGCCCATGGTCTAACCAACTAAGCCATCCGGGAGGCAGCTCAACTCAAGGTGCCGTGTTCAATCTTAGTTGCAGGGGACGGAGCCCACCATCCCTTGCAGGACTCGAGGAATTGAACTGGCAACCTTGTGGTTGAGAGCCCACTGGCCCATGTGGGAATCGAACCGGCAGCCTTCGTTGTTAGGAGCATGGAGCTCTAACCACCTGAGCCACCGGGCCTGCCCGATATTTACACTTTTGGGGCAAAGTGATTGATTTAATTTATCACTAGAAATTGAGTTGACTGTGGTGGACTTGCTATGTGGTAAGTGTTGCAGAAAATATGAAGAAAAAGGGACCCTGGTGTGAGGCTGGCAGATACTTTTGCTTGTCTACTTCAAATCCATCAATTTCCCATTTTTCCTGACCAGACAAGTGCTTAGGGAAGGTAATCTTATCTTCATCTAAGCTAATTTTAGTTTTCCTTGCCACTCTTGGCTAGGCATTTCATTCATTTTATTTCAGTTTACATCAAAGAGAAATGGAAGATCTGCTGGGGGGTGTGGGAGAGTTCTGGGAAAGATTTCTTTTCTGGTAAAAAGTGATCCAAAGACTAAGTAGCTTTTTTTTTTTGCAACTGGATGTTGTTGTGATGCAAGGAACCCCTGCAGCCATCTAGGAAATGTGAGGGGTGTAGCTGGATGACAGAGACGGCAAAAGTCTGAGTCCTGATGTTGTTGTTAAGTTGCTGATAAACCAGCCTACAGCTCCCTTGCCTCCAGACTTCTCATTATATAATTCATGCTTTGTTATTTAAGCTGCTGGACCAAGGCTTTCTGTTACTTGGAAGTTGAAAATATTATTATTACATGAGGTGGTCACTTTCAAGCTTTTTGACCATAAACCAAAGTAAGAAACATATTTACATGTAATGTATCTAAAATGTTCTATTTTATTCTATTTCATTTTTAAAAATTCAGGTCATAACTCACTAAAGTGATTTCAAAACTCACTAGTGGGTCATGACCCACATTTTTGGGAACATTGAAGTCATCGGGGACTTAAGCTACTGTGGTATAATAGAAAGCATAATGTGGTGTCATAAGACACACACTAATAAAATGCTGTCGTAGGAGAAAATGATCCCTTTGAGTTTGGGGAAATGGAAGTTTTCATGGAAGGGCTGGACCTTGAAAAATAGCTACATTTTCTACAAGAGAAGGAGGTGGGGAATTTAGGGGTTTATGGAAAGACAAGAAGCAAGGCAAGATGGTGGGAAGTGCAGGTATGTTTCAGCACTAGTGGGTAGACCTGGGCAGAAGTGTGTGTGGTTTGGAGAGTAGTGAGAACTAAGGTCTGATTCTGGTTAGATAATGTGCAACCTTAAATGACAAGCAGATGAGAGGCCATATGAAGGCCTTTGGGAAGGGCTGGGTCTAAGGAATTAAAAATGGTGGGTTGACACTTCATGGACGGTGTAGATGCCTGACCACTGCACTGCACACCTGAAGCTGAAACTGAATAATATTGTATGTCAACTATAATTTAATACATATATATATTCACGGGATATGGAGTACAGCATAGGGAATAGAGTCAATGGAATTGTAATAGAGATATGTGATGTCAGAGGGGCAATAGATTGGGGGAGGGGGTTATCACTTTGTGAGGGGTGAAATGTCTAACTATTGAACTGTTTTGTACACCTGAAACTAATTTAAAAAATGGTGGGTTGAGTCTGTGTCATAATCAGAAGCTCAAACTGGTAGAGTTTAACACTTGAGGCAAATGAGAAGGGCCTCTGCTATGGGAGGTCTATTTCTGCTCTGTCACTTCATTCTGCCTATAGTCACTGCAAATCCATTTTAATGAGGGGGGTCACCAATCTGTGAGTTGCTTTTTAGTGGCAAACAAAGATTGAACTAGCCTTTCTAAAAATTCTGCCTGGTAGCCCTCAATTTAACCTAACAGTGCTGCTGTTGTGATTCTTCCAAATGAAACCAACAGAGTGAGCAAGAGTGGATGATTTTCAGTTTCAGAAAGGCCAACGGTCCCCAGCTTCTCATTATTCTTCTTACGCCCACCTGCTTGCCTTCTGATGAGTTCACATGTTGTTGGATACAGCCTCAAAAGGTAGGCTGAGCCTTGCTACTTGGCACCTCTAATGCAAAAGAAAAAAACAAAATTCAGTGGAGGAGGATTTGAAATTGCTAGTTAAATTGGGTGTTTGTGCTATCTGTGGATTTTAATTATCCACGTCAGTCCTTCCTTACTCTCTCTGTGACAAGCAAGAGTTGATTTTCATGATGAAAATTAATCAGAACTGATCTGTGACTTCTTTTTTGTTATATCCATAGACTTAAGGGATTGGTAAATCAGAGTGGAATTTTACTGAGAACCCAAATACTGAAGAATAGAAGCAGATTTTGATAAATCTAAAATGGAGTCAAGTTTATTCTCGCCCTCTCCCTTTAAAGTCATGACAGTTTGTTTTTATTATTATTGAAGACTGAATGATCAGATTTCTAGAACCCTGTTTTTCCCCTGACAGTTGACACTCTTTGTGGTTTCTGCTGCCACTGGCTCCATATGGAAAATTACAACTAATGCCTACTCTTTGGAATTGCAAAGAAAGTTAATTGTTTGGTTTGGTGTGGAGGGACATTTTGATGATAAGAAGCACCCACTTGCTACATTTGACCCCAAAGCATATGAAATCTAGTGATGAGTTAGCATAATTACATTGATTCTGCCTTGAAATCTTCTTCAAGTGGTTTATTTGGACTTTTCTTTGTAGAACCTTTCAACACCTCATGTGTTAGAACCTAAAAATGGAGTTAATATGGTGAAGGAAAGAGTAGAGAGGTGGGTACTAGTTCTCTCAAGTCCAACGCCATACTCTCTATCTCCTCCCAGTGCTGCTCTGCTCCTGGCTTTCCTGCTTGGGTGCATGATGCCACCATCTTCCCAGGTTCCTAGAATCTTGGCATCATCTCCAATGCTCCTGTCCTCATTGCCAAATGCAATCACCAGGTCCTTTAACAGGTCTGCTCTTCTCTGTTTCCACTGCTCTTACACTTCATTCAAGTTCTCAGGCATCTGTACTGTCTGACTGGGCTAGCCTCTTGGAATGGCCTTCCTGCTCTACTCTTTTCCCATTTCAGTCCATCCCTTACTTGGCTACTGAAGTAATTTCCAAAATCACGGCTTTAAATCTGTCACTCACTCTCTTGCACTAAATTCCTCAGTGGCTTCCCATCAAAACAAACTTATTAACTTGATATTTAAGACCCTTCAATATCAAGCCCCAGCTCTCATTTCAGTATTTCTTTCAACTATCTCTGGTTCGTGGACCAGAGTGCAGGGTAGAGAAGGAGCCTCTTGTGTTTTATCTTGAAGCACATATCATATTGTATTGTAATTCCTCAGGGTCTGAAATACCCTTTAGACTATAATGTTCAAGAGGACAGGGAATGGGTTTTTACTATCAGTGTCTACCATAGTGCCAGGCCCATCATTTGTACATCATAAATATTATTTAGATGAATCAATGAATGAATAAAGATGTAATAAGTCAGGGTTTCTGGTTTTAAATGGAATTTATCAGTACCTTTGTCAAAGGTTTTTACTTTCTGCTAAAATACTTATTTGGGATGCACAAACCAGTAAAAACTTGTAATCTCTCCAGAACCTAAGATAATTGCAAAATCCACTTCCTGAAATTAGAAGAAATTTAGAGTAGTTCTAAGTCTTATATGGCCTACTTGGGAATTAAAGTCAGGGACAGTGTATATGCTTTGTCACCTCAAATGGAGCAGGCAGGAAGCTAGACATTTTATTTCTCTCTAGATTTTTATACTCTGGCCTAGAAGCCTAGGGTCTGGATTGACCAAAATATTGGGAATACATTCTTCAATTACTTGGGTTTTGTGTTTCAAGACAGAACTTCACTCTCTTCTTCCTGACCTCATCAATAGGTTTCGTTTTCTGCATTTATTTAGAAACTTTAAGTCCCAGTTTAACAAATTCCCAGAAAACAATAGGGCAAAAAATTGTGTACATACGTACATGGTGGCAAAGGGTGGTTAGGCATTGTCTAATGCTAAATGGACTACACTGGGGGAAGTATATGATACTTCAACAAATATGATGCTTTTGATAATGATGGATACAGGAAGAGTTCTGGTTATAGTATATTCTGGGGACTAGTGTGTGTGTGTGTATACATTTTATCTATTCAGAATGTCAACTAGCCATATACTACATGGAGAGAATTATGAGTCAATACTACAAAGCTACGCTAAAGGAATAAATAATTTCTTGATACTGGGAGTTATACTAAACTATGCACATTATACTGTCTTCCAGTTGAATATCTGAGAAAACGATTCCATTGACATCCAAATGGACAGTGAGAGGAGCCACGAGAAAAATCACACTGTATCTTTTGGCAACCAGTAGATCTGAACAGATTTCCCTTCATTGCAGGATAAGTTCTAGAATATTGCAGATTAAAGGAAATGGATTGTTATGCTGAAGTCTAGAGGAAGAATATATTTCTGAAAATAATGTGTGTTAGGAACCAGAAGAGAATTTTAGAAAACTGTTTTGTATCTTTGTTAGGACACAAGAACACATAGCCTTCTTGAAGCAGGGGTAAAAAATGATGAGAAAAGATTAGGTTTAAATGAAATGAAGGCAGAATTTTAAAAACAAGTGTAAGGACATATGGTGAATGTGATGAAAGTGAAGTTAGCAGTGGGTCAGACAGCACCAAAAAATTATTGATGTTACCAAGGAGGAAACAAGGGCAACCAGAACAGAAGCAATACGCAAAGACATCATCTTTCAAGGCTCAGGTTACCATGAAGTTTAGTCTAAACACTCTTTGTTCAGTGATGTACAAAGAGCACCTACTATGTAACACGCTCTGCGCTATGAGCCAAAATAAAATGGTGGCCAAATGTACCCAGTGCCTGCCTTCCTCTGTGATCCCTTCTGCACCCTTCACTAATTCTCCAATGGCACTTTTAACATTCCACTATTTGTAGCTTATTTGCCCCTCAACAGGAATGTGGGATCCTAGGCAACAAGATGGTGATTGCTCAATTCTGTATTCCCATAATCTAGTACAAAAAAATATTCCTTAAATGAATAATTAAGTGGATGACTGAAACATTACCAGACTAACAACAAACCACAAAGGTTCTTCTCCTTGGATTTCTTTGAAAATAACAGCTAGAATCAGTTTATCTAGAACCATCTGGTGTTGATTTCCTGACCACACTTCCTAAGGCCTCCTCAAGGTCCAAAGTCCACTGCCCTTGTAGATGTGTAAATTACCTGGTATTGACTTTTCATGTTCTTATTTCCTTCACAAATATTTATTCAAAAACAATTTTGAATAACTGACTTTAATAGCCTTTACTGTAATTTTAAAAGAACACAAGCCCATTTGTACATAGAAAAGTATAAAGAAAAAATGTCACACCTATAAGAGGTACTTGCAGAGGTCCATGACATTCCATTTTGATCACAGCCCTGCCTATCTGAGCACTTGGAACAGTGGCTGGCATAGAGAAGAGAAGATACTCAGTGATAAATATTTGTCAAGTGGATGGACATGAGCAAGTACCATGGTCTCCCGTGGCCTCAGCTGCTCCTGAGGATGAAAGAAGGCACCACCCTGGTACTTCCGGGCATGCAGTCATGGCTGCCGTGGCCTGGGGAGCTGGTGCCTGCTCTCTGCTCCCAGTACTGCGTGCAACTCCAGGCCCTGTGGCTGGCAGGCATCTTCTGCATTTGGGGTCTTAGGCTCCTGCGTCTCTGGAGGCCACAATAGGTCTCTGAGATGAAGAGTCCTGGTTTTCTGCAGTTCTCTATACAGTGATGCTGAACTTACACCCTTTAGGAATGGAGAGAAAATCACCCCCTGCCTTGAGTCATAAAGGGTGGAAAGCCTGTGGCCTTACCTACAGATGACTTGGTTTTGTGAAAAATATTTTATACTCTTAATATTTCTGTTGGTTTTAATATTTTGGTACTTGTTTTAAATGCACCAGTAGAGGCCTATTGGGGCCGCTCTCCTGTTGCCCATTTTACTGCGTCTTCACCTGAGGCAGCTGGTCCTCCCCACTTTTAAGAGGCAAAGGAAAAATTATTAGGAAGGAACTTAAGCTGGAAGTCCTGCACACAGCAGGACACAAAACCCTCAGCCTTCCTATCTCTGCCCTGAAGAGAGCTAATCTACCTTAGTGCACCCCCAGGGGTAGGGTGGAGGAGGATCTTTCCTGAGTGGGAGCTTCTGTGGGGTTGGTTCTCTCTCCCACCGCCCACGGATGACTAAGGGGTAGGGGGTGAGGCAGCCATGACTACATGCCCAGCTGAGGGCACTGAGATGAGTTACAGAATCAGGAAGAGCTGCAGGAATCACAGTCTCAGCAATCAGGTGTGATGCTTCTGGACAAGCAGTTCATATCCTTGGCTACCCATAAAAACCATCTAGAGGGCTTTTAAAATCATCCTGAGGCCCAGGCATCACCACAGACCAATCACATAAAAACTTTGGAGCTGGATCCGGGCATCAATTTTTGAAGCTCCCCGGGTGATTTCAATGTGCAGCCAAGGCTGCAAACTGCCATAGAATCTCTCCTCATCTGTCTTTCATCTCTGCTTCTCTCTGCTTGGTTTCATTCCACAGAAAGCTCTTCCTACTATGACCTCAGATGTCTATCCTCCCATAATGATCTCAATAGAAAAAATAAAATAAATAAAGCTTCTTTCTCCCAGCATTCACATATCAATGGATTCGTCCTGCTTGGGTTCCTTGCTCATCCTTTTTATTCCAATCACTGTTGCTGAAGGCTGGGTACAAACCTACCCCTGTGACAATGCACCTGAAACATCTGGAATGAGACAAAGCAATTCTCTCAAAGATCTAAGAGGGTTGAACAGGAAAAATCCATCTATATCATCTAATAATTAAAAACTAGTTACACTTCATCTTGGTCCATACAATTTATGATCGGCGTGATTTGCTTCAACTGTTTTTCCATAACCAGTAAGATTTTGGCTTGATGGGGTCATGTCTTTGTGTCTCTGAACCACTGCCAGTGATGGGGTTATTTCTTCACTGGTACAATACCTGCTCTGTCTCTTGGCTGCCTGGACAGAATTGCAGGTTTGTGGTTCTCTGAAGTCGCTATTCACTGACTCCTTGTCATGCCCACAGATGACTAATGGCATATGTCACCGTCTTGATTTAACTCCAGGATAATCTTCTAACAATACTATCACCCTTAGAAACAGAACTACACTCAGTACAGTTCAAACTGAAATCCAAGTTTCCATTTCCTTGAACTTTTGATCTCTCGTGTCATTTACTTGTTTATCTACAGGTTGGAAAAGCTCTTGTGAAAGCGCATTGTTATTTTTAACTGAAAAATGATTGGAATTACACATGAAATCCTCAGTTGTATGAATCCACTTGTTCTGAATGACACTGACTAAATTCCCTATTTAAACTGGGAATTTTAAACCTTATTGAGAACAATAAAACACATTCCCAACTGTAATGTGGGGACTCAGTTCCCGCTCCCCACATAAGAACGCAGGATATGGCTAGGCCAAAAAGGAACACCCACGGAGCCATAGGTAGGGGAGTCATAGCACTATATTCTCGCTGGCGGCTGGGTTGGAGACACAGGGAGCAGGAGCTGCAGTCTGCCGTCCGCTTCTCTGCCAACCAACCAACCCTGTAGCGTAGACACAGCAATTATATTAGTGGCTAATGGCTAACTGGTTACAGCTGATGGCCAACTAGTCACAGCTGATGGCCATCTACTACCCGAGCCAGCACCTTTCCACGTTGAGGTATGAAGCCTAAAAACTGCTCTCCTGGCTCTGTCCCCACACCGACCCTCCAGAAAGTGGAAAATTTTTAAATCAGTTTGAGTGAAATGTATTTGAGGAGACAAACCACACTAAATACCTGAGTAATTAACATAATTAACAGTAGACTCCAACAGATCCTCCTGTGCATATGAGAGTCCCCAAGGACCTCATCTTTCGTGGTCTATTTCTGTGGTCCTGTCATTGCACATTCTCTGAATTCAGCTTACTTTAGGTTTCACAAGGTTTTGGGGTGATCTTTTTGTTTCCCAACCAGCGAATGTCACTGCTGCAACATAGCAGATGAGAAATGAGGGGAAATGGCTGAAGTGTGGCTACTAGGGGAGGGATGGACAGAGAGCCTTTGCTGTTGTGTGTCTGATGCCTCTGGGGCTTTTATTGTAAAGGAAATCTTGATCTTTTGTTTATCAAGTAGACACCTTACAGGCCTCTTCCTGTTTTGCCCACACTTTGCATAGTTTCAGATGAACTGAAAAGGGCCCCCAAAGTGGCTTTGTTCCACCACTAGATGGAGGAACACCTTCGCCTGTGCAGCCCTGGAGACAAGGGCCTATGGCACTCTACCCCCACCCCCCATCCCCACATCCTCCATTCCTGCCCTTCCCCCAGTCTGGGCAGGAAGCCACCTGCCGCAGCAATGGTCACTGCTCGGGTCACACTCCTTGTGTGTTTTACATTTTGAGATCTGATTCCTGCGTGAAGCCACAGCATCCTCTTTGGTGTTCTTTGAAAGTTTTGTGTTTTCCCAGCTGTTCCTCAAACCTTTTTGGCCAGGCAGCCTTGCAGATAGCTTTCCAAAATTACCGAGGCTGTCCGCATTCTTTCCACCCACAGTATCCGCACTGACCCTCCACCATTTGTTAATGCAAATCCTTTCCCCTTCTTACGAGTTTGTCTCACTTCTGCAAATCAAAAAAGCTGTGTGTGTCATTCCCCACCTGTGAGTAGCACTTGAAAGCGGTCACACGGCACAGGCAGGATTAGTTTCCTCTATTCTTGAATTTCATATAAATAGAATCACACAGTATATCCTTTCTGTGTGTGGCTTCTTTTGATCAACATATCATCTAGGAGATTCATCCACGTTTTACTAAGATTCACCAGCAGTTAAGCCCTTCTTATTTCACAATTTTCCTATTCCCTTATTGACAGACATTTGAATTATTTCCAGTTTTTCACTATAATGAATAAGGCTGCTACGAATATTCTTGTACAAGGCATTTTCTGAATGTATGTACTCATTTCTCTTGTGTACATACCTCAGAGTAGAATTGCTCGTCCTTCTAAGTGTCTGTTTACCTTTGTTAGAAACTGCCAGATTTCCAAAGCAGTTGCTTTAAAATATTTTTAATCCTCAGCACAACCTTAAGTGTTCATCAGTCAACTCACAATTGCTTATTGAGCACTTGTGTGCCAAGCACTGCACTAGGTGCTTGGGGTTAGCAATGAGTAGACAGACAAGGTGCCTGTCATTGAGACACATTCTCATGGGGTAGACAGGCAATGAAATCTTAATAAACAAGGAGATAATTTGGGTGCTGATATGTGCTATGAAAACTACAGTAATGTGACGGAGCACTATGGGGGAGGAGCTGCTTCTGCCACAGTGGTCTGGGAAGGTCTCTTTGAGAAGCTGAAACAGAATCAAAACCGGAAGGATGGGGAGGGTGTGGCCATGCAGAGCTTGGGGAAGAATGCTAGAAGCAGGAAGAACAATTGCATCTGCCTGGGGCAGGCAAAAGCACAGTGGTTTTGGAGGAGAAAAAGAAGGCTCGTGAGGCTGGCAGTCATGCATTCATTCAACGAGGAAATATATATTGAGTTTCTGCTATGTGTCAGGCACTGTTCTAGGCTCTGGGGATTCAGCAGTGAACAAAATAGGTGAACAGCCTACTGTCATAGACAAGAAGGAGCAGGCAGGAGGGTTTGGAGAAGGAAGCAGAGACCAGGTTAAGTAGGACTGTGTAGATCACGGAAAGGAGTTTGCATATTTTTGCTCAGGCCCGGAGAAACTAAACAAATTTTCCAAGGTCATGTAGTATGACGAAGGCAGTCTTATTGCAGGGTCTACATACTTAACCACTTCACTTGAATATCTAAAGTTTCTCAGCTCTGCCACTTAGATTTCATGTGACTTCAAGTGAATTCCTTAACCTCTTGGTGCCTCAGTTTCTGCATTAGTAAAGTAGGAATAACAAAAATTACCACACAGGACAGTGTAAGTATACAATAAATTAATCTAATTAAAGTGCTTACAACAGTGCTTGGCACACAGTGGTATTAGCTAATATTGTTACCTCAGCCACGGGCTAAGAACATGCAGGGCTCAGAGTGATAGGAGATACAAGTTCCAAATCTGCATAGCCAGGTGAGCGGGCTGGAGACGCCACAGCCAGGGCGACACCAACCTACGGCTGAGGAGGGTAGGTCTGCCTCAGGCAAGAACTCTCTTATACTTGTTCCAACAATTGGTTCCAGGGTGTGGATGAACCTTGGACTTCTCCCTTGTGCAGGTGAGCTGTGGCACTTTGGCCTTACATGTCAGTAACTGGGTGGGGGCAGGGCTGCAGGTAGAAGTCACAGGGGCTCATGCTAGTGCTACTGAACCCAAGTTTGTGTGCCCCGATTCTTCAAAAGGCCAAAACTCAACACGTCAGAGTTTGGAGTAAGGAAAGGTGTATTGATTAAGAAAGAACCACCAGAAAAGATGGAAGACCTAATGGTGCATCAAATCCATCTCGTTCGCTGGACTAAATTAAGAATTTTTAAGGGGTTAGGGAGAACTGTTGTGAGGAAGCACTGGTGGGACAAGTTTTAATTGAAAGACTTTAGAACTTGATCATTTATTGTAAAGGGGCATCAACACTGGATATTCCTAGACAATGGACCCTAGGCTTCTGAAAGGGTTCCACTGTTCAAATTCTGATTATGTCCTGGTCCTTTGGTTCCATGTGTGGAAGTCGGGGCTAGACTTTGGTTCCGGGTGCAGCTGGAAGTCAAAGTTCTCTCCTCTGCGCATGCTTCCGCCGCATGACTTGTGGTTTTGGTCTGCTGTCTCTGAAAAGCAATTCATTAACTCATTAAACAGGATAGGACTATTTCGAACCGCTTCTGTGGTTATGTCAGGAGCAAAAAGAAGTGAGGAAGAGTCTTAGCCCTAGAAGTGTCCAAAGGAGCCCTGCTTATGCCTTTTATTCTGCTCCTGAAAACCGTTGGAATTTCCTGAATGATAGGAATATCTTTTGTCATTCACAATGAGCGCCTTTTGAGTATACTCGAGTTTGTGCAAATGAGATGACTTAGTATGGAGGCCCTAGATAGCCTCAAATGAGACTGGTCACCAGAAAGTCCAAGTGGAAAAAGAAGGGCTGGGGGGGGTGGCAGGAGTTGGTGGCTATAAAATCTCTTGAACAACAAGATTTTATGAGCTTCTGGGTTGGTGAACACATCCCTGTGCCAGGTGGGTGGTGCACCCAAGTTCTATAGGGACAGAAGCTCCTGTGCTCTGGACCCTTCCAGACCTCACTCTATGTACCTCTTTTCTGGCTGTTCATTTATACCCTTTATAATATTCTTTATAATAAACTGGTAAATGTAAGTAAATGTTTTCTGAGCTCTTTGAGCCACTCTAGCAAATTAATCAAGCCTGAGAAGGGCATTGTGGAACCCCCAATTTGTAGCCAGTCGGTCAGAAGCACAGATGACAATTTGGACTTGTGATTGGCATCTGAAGTAGAGGCAGTTTTCTGGGGCTAGACCCTTAACCATGGGATCTCATGCTCTCTCCAGATAGATAGTGTCAGGATTGAGTTGAATTGTGGGACTCCCAGTCAGAGCCGGCTGAGAATTAGATAATTGCTTGGTAGTGTTGGAAAACACACATCAGACCATGATTCAGGATTCCTCCAATTAGCACCCTGCTGTAAATGCTGAATCTAAAGGCAAGAGAAGAGAAAGAGCTCGTGAATGTTGAAGTATTTTATGTACATGGGGCAAACACCTGTTTTATGTGCGTAGCTCAGTGTCCCTTGTCCCGTACTTTTGGTAATGGCATCACCTCCCTTTCTTGGAGTTTCTGCTCCATCCCCACCCTGTATTATTGGCTGACCCCATCCCCCCATCCTCAGTGGTTACCCAAAGTGTGGATGTATGATCCAAGCTACACCAATCAGAAATAGTCCCTTTAATTTTACAGGCATTGGGAAAACAACCTTTCTTTCCTCAGGGGTTACTAAACTGTGATGACATAAGAATGGAACTGTCTGAATCCACACCTCCCTTTGCTCATCAGCAATATGAGAGAGCAAAGTCAACAGAGAGAGATGGAGAGCTCCGGTAGCTTCATTTGAGCCCCTGACTCAGTGCTGCCTGAGCCCATGCCCCCTGCCCTTCTCACTTATGGGAGTCAATACATTCCCTGTGTTTGCCTAGGCTAGTTGGGGTCTTTCACAAACATAAAGGACTAACTGATTCATATTAGACTCAACTAGAGCTAATTTTTACAACCGTAGCTGATACTCTCCAAAAGTAATTCAGGGTGGCTGTTATTTAGTTTCATGAATGATGAAGCTAGCAGGATAAAATTTCCAGCCCAAGTTCTCCTAGCATTAAATGAACTGACCACCAGAGATTACGTGGTCTATATTTACTTTATCACTCTCCCTGTAAGCCTACCCACTGGCCATGTGGCCTCTGAAGTTCTTGAAGGCCCCCCAAAAGAAAGGATCTCCCAGCTCTTGTGGTCAGAGTGTTTCAAGACCAGGGGACAACAAATGGGCAATACTTTGCTTGGGGAAGTAAGACGTCTCTAGACAAGGAGACGGATAAAGGAGTTAAATGACTCTGGATTGAAATCACACTGGATCCAATCAAAGCAGCCCCCTGGATTTGGGTTTCTACAATTCTGGCCCCAGTAAAAGGGTTTAATTGAATCATGAGTTCCTGAAAGGTTTAGTGGATTTCCAGAATCTCACAGATTCTAATCTTCCTAGAGAGAGTAAGTCACTGAGTGATTATTTTCTTCATCCACATGTATATATGTGTGTGTGCGTGTGTGTATACACACACGCACACACACATGCACATTTCAGCCTCACACATTTCTCCAGAAAAAAAGAATTAGAAAGATGGTGAAAAAAATCAGAGTTCCTTAAAACTTGCTTGGGAATCAGCTCCTGGACTTGGCCTTTTTTACTCCTGTGGCACTTTCATCTCAAAGCTCTCAGTTCTTTTCACAGAGCCTGCGTGGGTGCAAGTCATTTGAGAACAGCTTTGTATTTATTATCTTGCTTTCTTTTGGGAAGCAAGGTGGGAAGGTGATTTGAGGAGTTAGAGTGGGGGTAGGGAGCATTTTCCTTGCACCTCAACTCTGGCAGGCCCTGGTTTTAAAAAGCTCCAGAAAATAAAGCACTTAAAAACGTAGCCAGGAGAGAGTAAACCCAGGAGGCCCAGAACTAAAAGCAAATGTGGGTTTTCAGTGTTATTCTTGTCTTTGCTGGGCCAGTCACTCCCCCTCACTGTTCTTACTGCCTGGAGCAGATACTTTTTAAAGGGTAACTCTCTCCTTGCTGAAATGGAGCTTCTGTTTGCCTATGGAATTCCAGTGTACAAAGGAGAAATGGGTAGAGAGAGCCAAGTTCCCGTCTAGCCACCTTGCTGCCAGAGCAGGCTCAAGTGGTGAGAATGTGGGCTGCGTGGGTGTGAGTGTCCCTTTCTCCATCACTGTTTTGATGGTGACACAACCAGCCTCTTAGAAGATGCTAATGAGATTCTTACAGGGAGCTACAAAATCATCTGTGGCAGATGGTAGAAGGTTAGGTTTTGATTTCTCTTGTTCCACTGTTGTTTTTCTTTAAAAATGTGGTAACCAATGTGCCGCTTTCTTGTGCTTTATTTCGAAAAAACACAAATTAATTTTTTAAATCCTTTTTATTCGACCTTCCTCTAATCATAAACTCAATGAGCAGTATCTTTTTAGAAATGAAAGCAAATCATTATCCAGCTTCTTACTCTCTGCCCCTCCCCTGCAGTCGGTATTTTTTTAACACAAAAGAAACCATTTTAATTTTCTCTGAACCTACAGAAATAAACATACACCAATGCTATTTGTGCCCCTGGTAATGTGTAATTTCATTTTCTTATTGGCTGGATCAATGTTAGGTTATCATGTTTGGGTTAATTTGTACTCCCTCTATAGACAGAGGTAAAAGCAAAAAGTATTATAGGAGCAAACAAGAGAATAGCTACCACTTACTGAATACCTTCAGCATTCCAGGCACCGTGCTAAGCAGTGTATGGACATTATTATTTCTTTTTAAGATTTTTTTTTTTTTATTGGGGAAGGGGTACAGAACTTTATTGGGGAACAGTGTGTACTTCCAGGACTTTTTTCAAAGTCAAGTTGTTGTCATTTCAGTCTTAGTTGTGGAGGGCACAGATCAGCTCCAGTTCCAGTTGCCATTGCTAGTTGCAGGGGGCACAGCCCACCATCCCTTGGGGGAGTTGAACCGACAACCTTGTGGTTGAGAGGATGCGCTCCAACCAACTGAGCCATCTGGGAGATCAGCGGCAGCTCAGCTCAAGGTGCCCTGTTCAATCTTAGTTGCAGGGGGCGCTGCCCACCATCCCTTGCAGGACTCGAGGAATTGAACTGGCAACCTTGTAGTTGAGAGCCCACTGGCCCATGTGGGAATCGAACCGGCAGCCTTTGTTGTTAGGAGCGTGGAGCTCTAACCACCTGAGCCACCGGGCCGGCCCCTGTGGACATTATTTTATTTAATCCTCACATTAATCCTGGGAGTAGGTACTATCATTATCCCCATTTTACAGATGAGCAGACTGAGACTTGGAGAAAGAAACTTGTCCAAGATCAGAGGCCAGGAAGTGTCAGAACTGGAATTCAAAGCCAGGGAGCCCTGCTCCAAAGCCAATGCTTTGCTATGGTATGTTCTTCCGTTTTATTTGATGAATTTCAGTTGCATTAGTGCTGGTAGTCTCTATGATTCAGGTGCAGTTTTCCTGATTTCAAATCCTTATTTGGGGACCAGGCATCGAAAAGCTTATTTATGGTGAGAGAGTCAGACACAGTTAAAGATGCATTGGCTTGGTCTCAGAGATGGAAAACAGACCCCCATGTTGCAAATGAAGAAATTAGGGTCCAGAGAGTATGGTATTTCAGTTACGTATTGCTGTGTAACAAACCACCTTAAAACTGAGTGGCTTAAACCAGAAAACTATTTCACTGCTCTGGATTCTGTGGGCTACGACTTTATGTCGAGCTCAGCAGTACCGTCTCAGGACTGGTCTGTGTGGTGTCAGGCACTGGCCAGACTGGGGCCTCTTTCATACTTGGGGCCTCAAGGTTGACTACTGGCTGTCTGCTAAGCAGGATAGCCTGGACTTTACTTGGTGGCTCAGGGTGGCAAGAGAGCACAGGGTTTTGGCCCAGAACTGGTACAGAACTCCTTCTGTCTTCTCATTGTCCACGTCAGTCCCAAGGCCAGCCTAGATTCAAGGGGAGGAGAATAGACTCCATCTTTTCATAAGAGGAGCAGCATGAGCAAATAGGGATGGACTGTGCATGCCATCTTTACAGATAGCACCACACATGGGGACTGGTTCCTGGCAAATATCCAAGCATTAGGCCAACAACAGAAAATCCCACTGTGGCAGCTTTCCTGGAAGAGAAAACACTCCCTTTGGAAAGTACATTCTATTTTGACTCTTTCAGCCCTAAGAGGTAAGTGTGGACAGTATTTTAAGGGGATGGGGGCCGGTGTCACTCATCTAATCCTGTGACTGATGAATGATGTTCGTATGTGACCAATTGAATCCAGTGTCCACATCACATGCTGTCAGGAGGGGGTGGCACTTCCTTGATCTGGGCAGTCTGCACATTCTCTGTGCCCAAGAAAACTCCAGACAAAGAACAAGGGGCAGGAGGTGTTGGTTCCACTGAGGACAACAGAGGGGAGGTGCCCAAGGATGTTGTAAAAGCTGCCAAGGTAAATGGGGAAGAGAAAACTAGCTCCATCAGCCCCAAATGATCAGCAGCCCAATGTGCCTCTAACAAAAAACAGATGGCCTAGCCAAGAAGAATTTAGTGAAAAAATAAAGGAATTTCAGGCCTTAACTCGCAGGGCGTTTACCATCACTTGATGAAGCTCATCGACCCACCTGAGTAAGAAGCAAACATAAAATCAAGGTCAAATGTAGGATGTACCTGAGAAGCAAAAATAAAGTGGATTATGACCTGATGAAAAAAAATTCAAACTCGGCGATTATTAGAGCCAGAGGAAGCCTAAGAGATCAAATTTAGTCTACACCCACAGCTCAGTTGTTCTTGCGTTGATAATGAGGACTCAGTAAGCACTGATTAGGTGTCAGCATTCTGCTGGCTGATGGGAACTCAAGGTGGAGTAGGACACGCCCTTCAGAAAGCCGACTGTCCACGGGAGGACAAGCATGTGTCAGAGACAGTGTGGGGAACTCAGAGCTAGCAGTGCTCAGAGCAGACTGCTGGAGTCGAGTGTGGGACCAGAGCTCCACATCTCAGCTCCATTTTCCTTGCTGTCAGAGTCCATGGGCTCTCTGTAGAAGAAAGCTTGTTTTTAAAAAAATCCTTCCTAATGCAAATAAAAACCAGAATGAGATACCACCTCACCCCAGTCAAAATGGCTACCATCAAGAAATCAACAAACAACAAGTGCTGGCACGGATGTGGAGGAAAGGGAACCCTTGTGCACTGTTGGTGGCATTGCAGATTGGTGCAGCCACTATGGAAAACAGTATGGAGGTATCTCAAAAATCTGAAAATGGAACTACCTTATGATCCAGCAGTTCCACTCCTAGGTATCTTTCCGGAGAAATCCAAAACTCTAATTCAAAAAAATTTATGCACCCCTATGTTTATTGCAGCATTATACACAATAGCCAAGATATGGAAACAACAGAAATGCCCATCGGTAGATGACTGGATTAAGAAACTGTGGTACATTTATACAATGGAGTATTACGCAGCCATAAAGAAGAAAGAAATCTTACCATTTACAACAACATGGATGGACCTAGAGAACATTGTTACGTGAAATAAGTCAGACAGAGAAAGACAAACACCATATGATCTCACTTATATGTGGAATCTAAAGAAAAGGATAAGTGAATGAACTAATCAGAAACAGTTTCAGAGACATAGAGGAAAAACTGAGGGTTGCTAGATGGGCGGGGGAGTGGGGATAAGGGGGAAGGTGAGGGGATTAGAAAGCACAGTCACTAACCACAAGATGGCCATGGGGTTACGAAAGTCAATTTGGGGAATGCAATCAATAATGTTGTAAAGATTTCTTCGGGTATTCAATGGACACTTGTCTCGTTAGGGAGACCACCTCAGGGATGGTGTAGATGCCCGATCACTGCACTGTACACCTGAAGCTGAAGCTGAACAATAATGAATGTCAACTACAAGTTTATATGTGTGTGTGTGTGTGTGTGTGTGTGTGTGTGTGTTTGTGTATATAGTTACAAAAAGTGGAGTACAGCATTAGGAATAGAGACAGTGGAAATATAATGGCTCTGTGCGATGTCAGAGGGATAGTGGATTGGGGGGAGGGGGGTTGACACAGTGTGAGGGATATAAATGATAAATGTCTAACCATTACTTTGTTTTGTGCACCTGAAACTAATTTAAAAAAAAATGGGAGGAAAAATCCTTCCTACTGAGCTGCCCATTGGAGCTACATTAGAACCCTACAATTTAAAAGGAAGTGCAGTCTTACAATCTCATATGTGCCATCAAGAAGAGAAAATCCTAAATGGGCCTTGCATTTGGGCAGGTTCCAACAGAGCATGCACACATCTCATGACACGCACAATCTCCTTGCACATGGGTCCCACCACTGGTCCGAAGAGAGGCAGTGAGCTTTCATCCAGAGCATCTCACTTGTAACCTCTTTACTGGACCACCAAATGAGATGTAAACAATAATATAAACGAAGCTACTTTAAAATGGAGCCAGAACTGCCACACCAGGGGAACTGCTTTGCATGTCTTATGTCTCAAATCTTTGGAATGTCGTAAGAGGGCAAAATAACTTGTGCTCCAAAAAACTGTCTGCAAAGATAACAAGAAAGCAATTATTATGATTATTGGACGGATGACCACCAAACTAAAAATTAAAAACATTGTTTAGAATGAACATCACTGTGTTATGTTATCTGTGCCAATAGAAATGCCTTCATTCTACTGATGTAATTGTTCCCCCTCCCTTTCTCATATATACCCATTGTCTTTGTCTCCTAATCAGAACCCTAAGCTTCTGCCTGAATTAATGATTACTGAATAGCTATTCTTATTGATCTCAATAAATGCTTTCTTGCGTCTCACTTTGAAAGGCCTTTTTATTTTTAGGTTAGCAGAGACATTCTGGCTGTAGGCTCAGGAGAGCCAGACCAAAGGGGGAGTCTACCACCAGCATGAATGGTCCCACTAACCTCCTTGCCGCCACCCCCCATTTCTCCAGCTCTTATAACCTGGCCCTCCTTCCTTTCTGCATCCTCTCCCCCAAGCCAGTGATATGTTTTGGCTTCCAATCCAATCCTCCCATAAGGAAAGGCAGCAGGGAAGAGGGACCTTGGAATGTGTCTGTCATTCCCTGGCAGACTTTGCCATGAGAGCCAATGGAGCGCTTACCCATCCTAATACAGCAGACCTCCACCGTTTAACACACAAAGAACTGGGGTACAATTTCACCAAGCTGGGAAGCGGCAGAGATAGGATTCAAACCCGTGTCCATGTGGTCCAATGCTGTCTTCTGTAATATGACACAAGAGAAAGAGGCAAGGAGCAGTTAGTGTCTTGCAGCTCCAGGTGTAGCCTTCAGACTAGCAGCAGCCTCAGCTTCACCTGGGAGCTTGTCAGAAATGCAGGCTTTCAGGCCCCTCCCCAGACGTACTGGAAGGGAACCTGCATTTTAAGATTTCAGGTGATTTCAATGCCGATGCAAGTTTGCAAAGCCCCGGTCTGAGTCCGTGGTCCTCAGCCCTGGATGAACGTTGGAATTACCTGGGGAGCTTTACAAAATGCTACTGCCCGGGTCCCACACCCGTGGTTCTGATTTTAATTGGCCTGGGTGCACCTTGGGAATCAGTTTTTTTTTTAAGCTTCCCAGGTGTTTCTAACGGGCAGCAACCTTGGCGAACCACTGGCAGGAGAAAGGGGAAAGCTGAAGGCTGTGGAATGTGGGTGCCGTTCCTCCCACGGCAAAGCCACGCAGGGGGGTGTGACCAGCATCAGGGAGGCTGAGAAAGACCCAGTGACCGGACAGTGACAGTCCAGGTTTGCTCCCTGCCGGTGTGCGCGACTGCGGGAGGACGTGCCAGCAAGGCCACGGCGGGTGAGTTCTCCGTTCCCCACCTGCGCCGAGAGCCCAGAGCCCTGCAAACCGGGTGCAGCTGGCAGCGCGCAGGCGCAGAGGCGCGGGGCTGGGCTGCGGCTGCCGCTCGGCTCGCGAGGGGAGGGGGTGACTCAGAGGGCTGGGGCAGGGTGGGGCGGCTGGGACAGCCAACGGCCGCCCCGGAGGGCCCATCCTGCCCGGCAACAGCAGCCCCCGCGGCCGCCTCCTGGAGGGGAGGGGACCGAGGCCCCGGGGCAGGTGCGGGGAGGGCGCGTTTGGGAGGTCCTTTGTTTTCTGTCCCGCTCAGTCCAGGCCTAGGCGACGGCCTTCCAAAGCTGAGTCACAGCGTGACTGCTGGGTGTGTGGCTACATGGCCCCCACCCGGAAGAATTCATCCTTTTCCTGAAGCTGGCTGGTCTAATGAGGTAGAAGGGACAAACGCTAGGGAGAGGTGGCTTCTATTCTAACAAAACCCTTCACGCACCCTGCGCTAGCCCATCACCAAGGTCACCCCCAGCACTCATACAGCCCTAAGTAGGAGCCGCTGTCCCTGAGCATGCCACCTCCACGGAGCTCATGATTTTGAGGCTTGAGCAAAGTTCCACGACAGATCTGTTATCAGCAGGGCCCAGAAAGGTTCCTCTACAGCTGCTCCAGGGCCCCACAGGAGCCTGAGGTATGGGGTACTGGCTGAGAGGGCTGACCTGAGGCCTGTGCTGCAAGGATTCCCAGGGAGCTGTCAACCTTCCTTTATACTTCAGCGGTATTGAATGCCACCTGAAATAAGCAATATCAGCTGGCACTGTTACCTCTTGATTTTATCGGGTGTCATTTCAGTTTGGTATATGGATTTGGGTACATTGAAGCTTTAGCCTAATCAGCCACCAACGGGCATGAACCCCCAGAAGAGTCTATTATGTCTAGGTAGATGGCAGCTCAAATGCGTTTTTATATAATCTCTACTTCAAAGGTTGCTAGTTTATCAAAAGAGGATAGAGGAAAAAAAATTCACTGAAGGTTACGCAAGGGGACAATTTATTCCCTTGTCTGGTAAATGCCATCTTATTTTGTTAATAGCCCCTAATAAAAAATATGAATACATTATATTTTCAACAATTTGTTTGAAGTGTGGACAGATGACTCTGCAGGCAGCTGGCCTTGGTTCAAATCTCAGCTTTCCCACTTACTAGCTTACTAGCCGGTAACCTGGGGCAAGTTTCTAAGTTCTTTGTGCCTCAGTTTCCATATCTAAAAATGTGGTTGTGAGGATTTACTTTACACTTCCTACTGCCAGATATTTTAAGAAGGGATTTGCTAAGTGTTATCTTATGTAATTCCCACTTTACAAATGAGAAAACAGAGGCTCAGAGAGGCGTGGTACCATGGTCACCCCATCTCAATCCACCCATACCTGTTCCTCCCAGTCCCTCTTCTTGACCGCACCTTTTCATTACCTCCTGACTCCTGAAACTGAGTCCAGGACTTGTACTGCCTGTGCCACTCAGCCGATAGACCAACACAGGACTTGGGTCTTAGGATAAGTGGGATGGGGAAACTGACCTTAAAATGGTTCCCTGCCACGTGGAACTGAGCTAAAATGGTGGCCCCAGTGGAGATAAAAGTCCCCAGCCTAAGCGCCAGCCCACTTCCACATAACCCCCTCTAAGCCACACCCCGAGCCAATCACCAGATGACACCTACCCCTTCCCTAACTCAAGGAGGTCCCCAACCCATAAAAACCTGCTCAAAACCTTGCTAGGGGCTCAGTCTTTTGGGAAGCATCCTGCTGAGCCCACTGGCGTAATAAAGCTGACTTTCCTAACTCTGAGTGCTGCTTGGGTTCTTTCCGCTCTTGGATTCTGCAACAAGTGTTTATTACCAGAATACTGGTGGTCTGTGAAGGCGGCCAGTAAATACCTCCACAAACTGCCTCCACATTCTGTCCGATGTGGGGTATTTAAGGGAAAATCTGGGCATTTTGCCAGAGGATAAATGATGGTTCCGGGGGTCTGCATGGAGCCTTCCCTCTGGCCACAGGATTCTCTGGTGGAGTCAGCAACCCAGGAACAATGATGGGCGTAGCCTGGAAAGAATGCTGAACCATTGAGATTGTAATCAATAAGCCTAATCATAAATTTCAGGGTAATTTTTTAAAACGGGACTGGGTGGGGCGGCTGGGTGGCTTAGGTAGTTGGAGCGCTGTGCTACTAACACCGACCCTCGATTCCCCTGTGGGCCAGTGAGCTGCACTCTCTACAGCTAGATTGAGAACAACGGCTTGACCTGGAGCTGGGCTGCTGTGAGCAGCCCGCGTGAGCTGTCATGAGCTGCCGTGAGCTGTTGTGAGCGGCCAGCTGGTGGCTGGCGACCAACTGCTTCAGCCTTGTAGAGTGCAATGCTCATAATACCAACATGGACCAGTGAGCTGTATCCTGCACAACTAGACTGAAAACACCTACTTGACTACAGCTTGACTTGGAGTTTCGGGAGAGGGGGGGAAGGGAAAAAAACAAAAACAAAGACAGGGAACTGGGTGGGACAGGGGATTTCCGAGCTCAAGCTGCAGGGGGATGACTTATGGTTAACCTATAGGTAGGTCAAGTAACTGTGAGGCTGGGGACTAGTGAGGCCTCTACTGTGGGGATCCCACCCGGGCCCTGTTCCAGCACTGCCCTCATCTCATATCTGTGGCCACTCTTCTCACTGTGTTTTGGGGTGCATGCTAGAAATATGGACATTAAGGGTGATTCTGGTGAAGTCTCAGACATAAATGAGGCACATGTTATAGGAAACTGGAGGAAAGGTGATCCTTGTCATAAAGTGGCAAAGAACTTGGCTGAACTGCGTTCTAGTGTTTTGTGGAAGGTAGAATTTGTGAGCCATGAAATGGGATATTTAGCTGAGGAGATTTCTAAGCAAAGTGTTGAAGGAGCAGCTTGGTTTCTCCTGACTCCTTAGAGTAAAATGCAAAAAGAGAGAGATGAATTAAAGAAAGAATTGTTAAGCAAATAGGAGTCAGAACTTGGAGATTTGAAAAATTCTGTCATATTGCAAAAAACCAGAAAGCTTGTTCTGAACAGAACACTAAGGGTGTGGCTCAACAACCATTTCATAGATTGTGGGTGTGACCAGAGATCTAATCAGTCTTTTCAGTGGAAGGCAGGATTAGATTTGGGATTATACCAGCAAAGACGCTTCCAGTTTCAGATAAAGAGGACAGAGAAAGGACAGAATGAAGGAAGCCTGTTGGATTCATTTCTCTGATGCTACAGCAGACCACAGAGCTAATTCAGTTGCAAACGCAGACTGTTCTTTAAGGAAAGGGAAGAAGGAACCTGAAGGCAATTCAGAGGTTATCAGGCTACCACCTCAGTTTCAACAGGCCAGCAGAGGAGGGACCACCACCCCAGTAGGTCTGGAAGGCAGAGCATTGAACCAAAGAAGATTATTCTTGAGCCTTAAAATCTAGTAGAATTTGCTTTGCTAATTTTGGGCTTGCTTGGGACCAATTGCCCTTCCCTTCTTTCCTATTTCTCCTTTTTGGAACAGAAATGTCTATCCTGTGCCTGTCCTGCCATTACATTTTGGAAACACGTTACTTACCTGGTTTCAGAGGTCCTCAGTGGGAGAGGAATTTGCCCCAGGATGAATCTCAAGCGTCACCATACCTGATATACTTGAGATGAGATGGGACTATAGATTTTGAAGCTGATGCTGGAATGAGTTAAGGCTGTTGGGAAGGAATGAATATATTTTGCATGTGAGAAGGACATGAATTTGGGTGGGGGGAGGGGCCCGCAGGGGCGGAATGCTATGGACTGAATTGTGTCCCCTCAAAATTCATATGTTAAAGTCCTAACCCCTGATGCAATTGTATTAGAGGTGGGGCCTTTGAGAGGTAAGTTAGGGTTAAATGGGATTAGTGTCCTTTTAAGAAGAGACCAGAGAGAGTGCTCTCTCCCCACCCCCGCGCCCTCTGCCATGTAAGGACGTAGTGAGAAGGTGGCCATCTGCAAGCCAGGAAGAGGGTTTTCACCAGACACCAACCCTGCTGGCACCTTGATCTTGGGCTTCCAGCCTCCAGAATTGTGAAAAAATAAATTCCTGTTGTTTAAGCCACCCAGTCTGCGGTATTTTGTTACAGCAGCCTGAACTCACTAAAACAATTCTCAAAGGCTTGTTTTGAACATTTAAAAAACTCTGGACTTCCTGAGGCAGCAAGGATGCCTCTGACAGACTTGGAGAGAATCCGGCATGAAGAACTGGGGGCAGGAAGGAGGGTGGAAAGGGGAGAAAAGCACAAAGAATACTAATTCAAGGTACAGATTGACTGAGTTCCTACCACACCCCAGGCTCTGTGCTGAGCTCCACCCTGGAGTAACACTGCCTCTGGCCCACAAATACCTGAGGAAGCTGTTATTTCTGGCTGCCTGCTGGCCAACCAGCCCTCCAGATAGCCCTTAATCCTTGCTTCTAAAACCTCCTTCCAAGGACAGAGAAGGATGACCACTGTCCCCAACCTTATTAAGGAAGCCCAGCACCCAGCAAGCTGGGAGGACACATGCGGCCCAGAGCAGACTGTTTTGCTTGGCTCAACTCTCCATGCTCAGACTTGGGCCAATCATGGAGAAGGACCTGCCAGTTACAGATCAGTTGCACCTCAAAGCTTCTCCCTCCTGATTCCCATGGTCCATCCAGCCTCTGGGCAGTGCTGCCAACAGGAGAGAGAACTGATCTGAGTTCCACTTACTCTGAAGGAGATGTGAATAAAGAGAAAAATGACCTAAATTTGGGCAGTAGCCAGGGTAAGAAGAAGGGAGGTAACCAATATTCATGAAGCCTCTGATAGGTGCCAGTTACTTTACCCACAGGCCACAGCGACTCCCACAACACCCTGGGGAAACAGGTGGGGAGAGGCAAAGGCTACTTGACCAAGATCACCCAACTACAAAGAGTCAGAGATGGGCAGGAGGGGAACGTCAGTCTATCCCAAATGCACAATCTCTCCCCTGTACCACTGCCTTCAAGAAGAAAGACCCAAGAACCTGGACAACTCCCAGGCCATCAGCATCCACTGTGGATGCTGGCCACTGAGACAGCTGTTCTCCTCCTAGCTGTACTTGCAATTGGCTGGCAGCTTTAGAAAACACACTGATGCCCATGCCCAGCCTGAGTTCCTCGTTTTGTGGTCTGGGATTCGGCCTGGGCATTGGACTTTTAAATATTCCTAGTGATTCTCAAATGCAGCCAAGACTGAGGTCCATTGTCCTTCACCAGTAAAATGGGGCAAATGGTACCTCCCCAACAGGGTGTTATGGGAGGGCCTAGGAAGGGAGGCCTGGAGAGGGAAAGGAATGGCTTGTCGAGGGCTAAGATAGCCCCTGCCCTGGGCCAGGTGTTCTGCTAGGGTTCCTCTGCAACATAGCTGGGCAGACTCCCCCAGAAGGGTGGGGCCCCTCCCTTGCTCGAATCTGCCCAGCTCCTTACAGCTTATGGAACCCTTTACTCCTTGAGAACAAGGCTTGCACTTGTGGGCCTCAACAAATGTCTGTTAAATAAACTAATGGATGATGTCCTTTGACCTTCACAACTCTGAGAAGTAAAATGAAATAGATCCTTACCTCCCTGATCCTATAGAAAGAGTGGGGAATTCAGTGTCAAGTCAAGGCTCCGTCAGTAGCAGTGTGTCTCAGAGACACAGTTAAGAGAACTGACCTCCTCAAAGCCTTTGTTTCTTCATCTGTAAAATAGGACTTTCTAATAATTCCTTTGTTATCAGGCTATTCTGAAAAGCTGCTGAGACAACATGTGGGGAAAACATTTGTATAAACTATTATGAGGGAATTGAGGTTCAAAGAGGTTAAGTGACTTGCCTGCAGCCACACAGCTAGTAAATAGTGAAGCCAAAACTTAGACACAGGACCAAAGAACTTCTGGGCTTTTCCCACCCCCCACATAAAAACACCCAGATGTTTTGTTAAAAAACAAAAACAATCACCCAAATAAGTACCTAGTTGTAGAAACAGATTCGGATATTTGAAAAAAAGGTCCTGGGGCTTTCTTGGTCCCCAAGGGTGAAAGTGTTGCAGTTAATTTTGCAGGAAGGAAGAACTAAGCCTTGGGTAACGATGATTATTATTATTATTACTATTATTGTTATTTATAGGAGGACTAGCCTGGGGGGAAAATCAAAGAAATGAGTAAGCAAAGGATTTTGTTTGTCCAAGATGGAAAAGCTGAGAGGAAAGCAGGTGAAGAATTTGCAGTTGTGTGGGAGAAGCTTTGGCCATCTCCAGAGGCCCTTCCTTACAGTTCCCAGCACAGCCCTTCAGCTCCAAGCCCAGGACTGACTGAAGAAGGGGATTGAAATGTCCTCACTGCCCGGCCCTGTGCCTGGCGGCCGCTTGCCGGCTGTTAGCTCCTCTGCCTGCAAGCTGCTGGCCAGAAGTCATACTAGAGAAAGAAAGAACCAGGCATTAATGACCACCTGTCATGTCACCTGTGATCACAATAGGATTAGGCACCTCCCAGGGAGAGAGGCATTCTCCACCCCATTATACAGGTGACACTCAGAGATCACGAGCCATTTCCCAGGGTCCTTTTGTTCCAACACACTCTGGCCATTCCTCCAACACGTGGTTGTGCACCTCCAACACCAGAATCCATGTGTCCACTCTCCCCTGGGTCCCTCAGTGAACTCCAGGGACAGATTTCATGCGGGGCTGCCCAGCAGGCAGGCTGGCATTACCTAATTGCTGGCCGGCTTCTTTTGTCACCTCATTTTTCCAAGCCGCCTGGCTCTGAAAGCCTCCATCTCAGACAGACAAATGAGACTCCAGCCTCGTTCTGCCTGAGCTGCAGCAAAAGGAGGAGATCAGAGGCTGTCGTCTTGATAGAGCAGCAGCCAGGAGCCGAGGCACAAAGCACTGGGGGCAGCGGATGTCTAGCAGGCAACAAAGCGCAGGTCAGTGCCCTACTTACAGCGGTGGCTTCTGTGATTGGGCTCTGCCTTCTGCTGTGAGGTGCCTGGGGTCAGCATTCTGAGCCTGGGACTCTGTCTTCATCAGCCAGCCTCCCTGGGGAGATGAACCCTTGTTAGAGCCAGCCTGGTCTCCTAAAAGCCGCTCCTACCTCAACCAGGCAAGATGCTTCTGGGTTCAGAGAAGAAAGTTATCAGAGGCATGCACACTTCTTCACAGTCTCAAATAGGCCTTAGTGCCTGGGGGTTGGAGCCGACACCCAAAGGCAGGGCTGGTGCAGGTGCCCAGCTCCAAGGTGGCATTTTGGCCTTCTGGGCTCCAGCCTGGGCTGCAGCATCTGCCTCTGAAAGAAAAGTCCTTGAAGAGGCTGAAGGCTCTCTGGCCTCATGTTGTCCTTGTCCTGGCTGCTCGGGGGATTGGACAGAGCAGTCCTGATGCCCTTCCTAAACTGTGAGCATCTCAAGGGCAGGTTCTATGCCACACAGGACTTGGTATCTGCTGGCATAGATTAGCATTTACTGGGCCAACCACTATTCTGAGTGCATTAACCCACGAACATTAACCCACGAACCCTCACCTCTTCTGGGAGGTATTATTATCATTTTTCAAATGGGGAAACTGAGACACAAAAGATGAGTTTTATAAAGCTCACTAATGGGAAGCCAGGTTTGAATCCAGACAGTCTGTCTTGAGAGTTCATGTTCTTAACTATTATACTACAGTGATTCTCAATAAATAAAGGATGGATGGATGGATGGATGGATGGATGGATGGATGGATGGATGGATAAAATAATTAATTAATGGCTTGTAGAGACAATGACATGAAAGCCCCTTGTTCAAAATGATTTCCTCTATTCATAGTTTCAGGGCCTATGAATCTGCTATTGAAACGTATTCCTTTGAGTTTTAGTCTGTGATTGTCTTCAAACAGTGCCCCTAAGAAATTGAGGTGATGGCAGTCGTTGGCCATGCACTGTGGCCACTGGGATGTCCAGGTGAGGCCTAAGGCCTGGAAAGAGCCAACCAATGTATGAGGAGAGGAACAAGGAGCTGGGCATTTATGTGGAGAAGTTGTTGGTAATATTATCCGTGGTGTGACGCAGGTGCTGGGACACAGTCTTTGAGGCCTCTGAGCTGAGTTCCAGTGGCTGTGCCTCCTGGCTGTGTGGCCCAGAGCGAGTCACGTGGCCTCTGGCAGCCCCAGTTTCTTCACCTGGCAGTGGGGATACTGACAGCTACCTCACGGCTTATGGTTAAATAAGCTACCATAGGTAATGTACCTGGCATAGAATAGATGCTCCACAAATGGAAGTTGTTATAATTATTAGACAAATGATAGCCAAAAAATACAAGGAATAACAATTCTTAACCTGATCTTCCTTTTGAAACCGGTTCCTGCTCTGGCGACCCTATTTCCGGTGTCTTAGGCACTCCTGTTATGACCCTCCCTTTCTTCCAATCCCTTCTTTCTTCTCCCCAGTGTCTTTATTTCCTGGTTGTCCCCAGCTCTTTCTCCCATCTCTGCCCTGGCCTGGGCTCCCACTGCCTGTCACCTAGACTCTGTCAAATCTGAGAGATCAAGAGAACACATCACAAAGCGAGGCAGAAGAAGCTCCTCGAACACCCACCTTGCCCAGTTTCCCCATATTTGTCTAGTTCCAACGCTTTGCCACCTTGGATCTTCAGCTGCTCTTCACTCCCCACCCCTTTTTTCTCACTTTTTCCTCTTTTCCCTTTCCAAGGTTCTCTTTGGCTCTAGTGAAGCTCTAATTAAATTATGCAGCAGGTGGCAATGAAGACATCCTCTCCCTTCCAAGTTCTCATCAAAGAGTTGTGCACAATAGACTCAAGACACAGAATAAAAAGAGACCTGTCCCCTGGAGGAGGAGGGAAGTTTTGGGGCAGCAGTAGGATTTCTTATGCAGCCACTGACGTGACACCAGAGAGAGAGGGAAAGTCTGCAGGTTTGCTGTGTGTCCTGGGATAATTCATTTGTCCACCTGTCATGCCAGGACAGAAATCCTCAGTGTTGAACACTCCGGAGTGGAGGAGGGCAGTGGAGCTAACAGATACTTAATGAAGTTGATCATGAAAGTCCTGGTAACCAGCCAATCCTCCAAGGACTAATAATAATGCAGTGTTTAGGAAAGGAGTCACAATTTTACAAAGCGCCTCTCATACACCCTGTCACTTGAACTTCACGACCACCCCATGAGGTAATAGAGAAAAACGGTACCATTAACCCCATTTTACAGATGAGAAAACTGAGGGCTTGAGAGTTTAAATGACTTGCCCAGGGCCTAGGCCACAGGGCCAATCACCTGAACAATTTTCCTGTCCCTTCTCTAAGCTCCTTTGCATTTTGCACATTCATCCACTGACCTACCTGTGAGTCCCATAGTGTACCTTCTCCTGGCCCACTCTGGGTGCTGAGCATTTTGGAGAAAGTCACACAGTCATGATGACTGTGGCTACCACAGACCACAGCCTCCAACCTCAGCTAGGCTCTCAGCAGGCTCCACAGCCCTTTTCCCACACTTGGCTTGCCCCCCACTTGGCCTCCCTTAAAAACACTTCCAGACTGTCCCTTCCCCTTTTCCTTGCCCCTCTCACCTTCAGAAGATGAACTCGCCTCCTGTTATTCTAGACAATCATGGTCCTGGAATAAGAATAACCATTAGTTTCCACCCCACACCTGCTTCCACCACCCCCGCGCCCCCTTTGTGTTTTCTCCTCTTCAGCCTTTGGGCTGCAGGTATTCCTCTTCCTGTTTGAGGCCTCCCCTCAACTCAGCTTGTTACTTACCCCTCCTGGCTCTCCAGGATCCTCCCCCATCTATGATCAACCTTCTCTTCAGAATTTCTAGCCTTTTCCTCCGTACCGTTCCCCCAGCCCAGGACTGTGCTGTTGTCTCTTCCTTGCCACTGCAATTTTCACTCTGCTTCCCCACTCCACCTGACTTTTTAAAAGGATAGTCCACACCAGGGTGTGTCAGCCTCAGCAGTGTCGGCATTTTGGACCAGGTATTTTTGGTTGTTGGGCCCATCCTGTGCATTTGTCAGTCTGCTTGGGTTGCCATAACAAAATACCCAAATACTGGGCAGCTTAAACAACAGAAATTTATTTCTCACAGTTATGGAGGCTGGAAGACCAAGAGCAAGGTCTGGCAGTGTTTGGTTTCTAGTGTGGGTTGTCTCCTAGTGAGGGCATGCAGGGCCTGCTACTCACATGGCCTTTCCTCTGAGTGCTATCACAGTGGGGATTAGGGCCTCAACATATGAATTGGAGTGGGGGTGGCGAGGGGAAGGGGCACAAACATCCAGCCCATAACAGTCCTGCAGGATGTTTAATAACATCCCTGGTATCTACCCTAGAGATGCATTCCTTTCAGGTTGGGAAGATGGCAAATACCTCCAGACACCTGTAGTGACAGTTGTGACAGCCCCTCACACACACATTTGTGATAATTGTGAACAACTTCTAGTTGTGACAACCAAAATTGTCTCCAAACCTTGCCAAATGTCCCCTAGAGGACAAAAATCTCCCCTGTTAAGAACCACTGGTCTATACTACCGATTTCACTGTCTTATTCCCATTCACTTCTCCATTCACTTGTAATTCGGTTTCTATTCCTTCCCCAATCTACTAGACGTACTTTAGAAAATATCCCCTACACCCATATTATTAAATCATTGTGTTGATGGACTGAGCCATGCTCCTGTAGTGAAAACTATTTACCACCCCTGCTTCTGGAACCACTCGACTCTATGGGCCCCGTTGGTTGTCCTCCTGACTGACAGCCTTTCTCCCATCTTCTTCCAGTGAGAGCTCAGTTTCTACTGTGTGACTGAAATGCTAGTTATCACTTTGCCAGCCTCCTTGCAGCTACAACTGTGTAATGGGATCTGAGGGAAAGTCTAGCTGGGAGAGATTATGGGCAAAATTTACTTTCTGATTAAGGGGAAGGAGAGACACAGAGAGAAAACCACATTATTGGTGAAAAAGTGATGTTTGGAGCTGCCATAGCCATGTTGCTAACGAGAGGAAAAGCCCAAGAGACGCCTGACTTACTGAGCTATTGAACCAGGCGTGGAATTGCCTACCTCTGGACCTTTTGTGAGAGAATTAACGTTCCTATTACCTAAGCCAATTTTAGTCAGCTATTCTATTACTTGCAGCCCAAAGTACCCTGCCTGATCCAGCTCCTGAGACTACTCTGTCCTCATTCGCGTACTGTGCTGGCTGACCCTTCACCATCTCCTTGTAGGTCTTCTTTGCCTCACTTTCCCCTGACAAGCTGATGTTTCCAAGGCTTGCTCTTTTCAGTCCCATCTTCTCCCATCATTTCGATGACACTGTAGCTGCTGATGACTCAGAAATCTGAATCTAGTTCTTTTTCTTGAGCTTCAGACTCTTAAATTCAGCTGCCCACTAACACATGACCACTGTGTGGTTTCTTTTCCTACCCTCCTCTTAATGTCGGGGTTTATCAGGGCTCATTCCTGGGCCCCTTTCTAGCTATACTTCCCCCCAGGTTACCCCATTCATTCATGTAACCTTAAATGACATTTCTATTTTAAAAACCCAAGTGTATATCTAGAGCCTAGAGCTCTCCACTGAAGTCTTGGCTTGAATATGCAGCTGCCAGTTTACCATCTGTACTTGGAATGTCTCACAGAGCTGCCATACCCTCAGTTCATCCACCTTCCTTAGAAACTGCCCCTCTCTTGTGTTCCCCAACTCCCACCACCATGCTTCCAAACCGGAACCAACGAATTATGTACGATGCCTCCTTTTTCTCATCTTGCATATTCCAGGAACTGCCCCTCTAATTTTACCTCCAAATTACGCCTGTACTATGCCCCTTCTCTCCACTGCTGCCTTAGTTATGGCTGTCATCAGTATGCAGTCTCCTCCCAATTGACTTAACACGTCCACTCTTGCTTCCCTCCACTCCATCCTCCACCCTGCAAGCAGAGCAATATTCCTAAAATACAAATCTTACCATGTCACTTTTCTGCTCACAATTCTTCATTAACTCACCATTCCCTTCTAGCAGTGGTTTTCAAACTGTTTTTAGCATAAGCCCTCCCATTTATAGTAAGAAAGTAGAATAGTAACAGTTGAAACGAGGGAGGGACATCTGGAGACCCTCGCAGATAGGGAGTTTGCCCCTCCCTCCCCCGCCCCCAGTCCAAAACACATATGGGCGTGCACACTGGTACCTACATTAGTTTTGTTCAGACTATAGATGCCATCTAATCTGCCCTACCTGTATGTCTGGGAAGCACCTTTACCACATCGCTGGCAACACCCAGGATCTATCGGATACTCTTCAATGACATGGAGCACACTACTTTACATGGTCCATTTCGGGATCATATTTTGAAAGTCAAAATATCATTTAAGTCTTTTGTGACGCATGCAATGTCGGGCCTCCATGACCTGTAACTTAGTACTGGCCAGGCTCGCCTTACCTGCCTGTATAGGACTTGGGGGCCCCGGTACAATTTGTACTTTGTTGTAAACAGAAAAGGGAATGTCTCTTGGCATCTGTGACATTGCTGCCACAGTGCTGCCTCAGCAATTAGTTGCTGGAATGTATTTAGCCAGTTGGGGCTGAACGGCTAGACTGTAAGTGCTGACTAATTTAAACAATAGGAACAATGCCTCTTTTCAGGTTCCTGCTCCCCAGAGAGGCTCAGGCCACTCTGTACCCATGAAAGGGATGTACTGTCGCTGAACGTTATAGGCTCCGGAACATGGACCACTTCAGGCTCAAATCCCAGCTGTGCCACTTAAGAGGTTTGTGACTGGAACTAAAAAACCACTCTGAGCCTCAGTTTCCTCATCTGTAAATGGATTGTCATTAGGATAAGTACCATATCTATCAAGTGCCAAGTGCTTGGTAGTTTTTGAACAAAATGGTGGTTGTTTAGGGGACATCCTTCATCAGCCCTTCCTCATTCCTATTTGGGCTCAGAAGTAGGTGCTTGTAGACTTCATGAGTGAACGAATTCACCCCTCACCTTCTCCAAGGGGGGGATGGTGACTCGATTAATTGACAGGCTTGCACATACCTGGCTTAGCCCCTTCCAGTTCCTGTTTGAGACATCATCACCCTTGAGGTCAGTTGGCCAGGGAGCCTCAGCTCCCACATGGGGAGGGAGGTCTGCCATCTGGGTTGGGTGGAGGGGAGTAGTTCACTTGGGATGGGAAGGATTAGGAAAGTTCTGTGGCTACTACATCTAAACACTCAATCCACAGGGGTGTTTTCCGCTGGCCTCCTGACACCCACTGGGGGCTTTCAGAGGAGTGTGTTGAAGCAGCAGGGAACAGTGTGTGAACGGTGAATGTCAGGGGTTCTTCTGGTTTGGAGAAACTTTGATGCTGAGAATGTTCAATGTGACATCAGAAGGTGTAAGTCTGGCTCATCCACTCTAACACCAAGGGAGCTGAAAACAGCCCCTCGCTTCATTGCTAAGGGACAGTAGACCTGCTGTGGACCAGGGACAAAATAAGGCCCCAGCCTCCTCATGGACACTCTGTGGCGTCCCATGGAAGTGGGAGCTCATGCAGGTAGAGTACTTAGCACACAGCCTGGCCTATGATGCCGGCTCTGTTAGCTTTTCTTGGAAAGAACAAAGGGATTATACGTGAAACTGAAGCCAGCATAAAAGATAAAAGTTTGGTCATGGTAAACCCACTGCCAGCACCCTCAGTAGCTTCCCATGTCTTAGAAGTAAAGAAAGGTCCTGTGCACAGCCTGATGATAGTCCACACGCTTACCCCACTTACCTCCCTGGACCCACTCTTGCCCTCGTTCATGCCAATCACATGGCCTCATTTCAGTTCTCAACAGGACTCTTCCTTCCTCAGGAAGTGACCTCTGACCTTTCCTGGTTCCTTGATTGGTGTCCCTCCTGCCTCCATCTCTCCTCTGGAGCAGTCCCCAGTAAGAAACTGTCTAGTCAGCAGTCTGCTGTTGAGATCTGTCTGCTGACTGGGGAGAGACACTGTGGGAATGCGGCCCCTGGGATGAAGAGATGCCATAAAAGGGCTGGGGTCTGTGTTCCCCTCGCTGCTCTATGACTCCATGATTTCCTTGCTCCTGTGTGCCTGCGTCTGGACCCTCAGTGCACCCTGTCCCCTGTTACCACCTGCTGGAGGGGGGGAGCAGGATGCAGCCAGGGCACAGCACCCTTCCTGGAGAGGAAATGAGAGTTGCTTTTTTAAGCCCAACTGCTGCATGGGTTTAAGGTGACAGCAAGAGTGATCGGGCAGCACGTGAACATGTGTCTGAGATTCATGCTTCACAAGGCCAGAGCTGGGGCCGAACTTGTCTCTTTTTGTGGCTTTTCTGTGCCTGTTGTACCCAGCGAAGTAGCTCAGTTTGTCACCCGGGCTGAGAGGAGCTGTGGAATTGTCATGAGGGCAGGGGCTAGTGTTAAATGAGATAACGCCTGAAAAATGCTTTTATAACAGTATATTATGGAACTACATTCCTGTCACCATCAGGGACAAAAAGATCTGGGGGGATTTTCCTAGAACTTACATGTAGAGTGGGGAGAAAAGAACTGGCCCAGGGTGGCACAATTCACATGGTCATTTGCAGAATCCCTTAGATGAGTGCCTTGAATAATCCCAAGGCTTTCTCCACTTGCAAAATTAGGTTGAAAATAAGAGCATTTTTGCCAAATGATAATAATAATTAGTATTAATAGGAATTGACGGTAATGGCCTGTTAAGTATTGTGCTAACTACTTTACATGCCTGATCTCATTTAATGCCCACTACAGTGCTGGGACAGAGGTCCTGTTGTTACCTTCTCCATTGCATAGATGAAGAAACTGAGGTTCAGGGATGCTAGGTGACCTGCCCAAGGTTACACACAGCTGGAAGTGGCAAAGCCAGGATGCAAATCGTCATCACCAGATTCCTGAACAAATAAATGCTCCTCCCACGTGCAGATGGCTTATCCAAGGACGACTTTTCAAGAAGGGTTAATTCAGCAGCCAAGTCCCATTAGGCCAGATCATCTCAATCCTGGTTGTCCTTTGCCATCAGAAGCGTGGTTATTTACCAATACCAATGACTGGGCCCCATCCTAGACCAACAGAATCAGAATCCAAGGGGAGGTGGGGTCTGGGCATGAATGATTTCTAAAAGCATCTCATATGGTTCCAGGATGGCCAGGGTTGTTCAGAAAGGGCACTGGAAAGTGCATGGGGAAGAGAGGCTACCTCCCACCTTCTCTGCGCCAGCCTCCTTTATCCCAGGACAGCGGAGCTGAGGCCAGAGGTCTGGGAGACTGACTTTCACTCTGACCTTGGCATAGCACTGCCTCCTGGGACTTCTCACGGAGTCCCTCCTGCACACTCTCTGATTGACACAATCCATCCCCAGCCGGTCAAACTAGCACAACCCCTGGGCCCAAGAGGAAAAAGAGCAAGAAGCATCCCTTTTTTTTTTAATTGGGTCAAGAGGAAAACAGAATTATAAAAAATGCAAGTCATGGTTAGAACGCCTGTCATTTTTTGGGACACCACTGTGCTCTGCATCTCCCTCATGTGAGAGCTGGTACTACGGTAACGGGGTGGGAAAGAGTAACAACAAAATGATGACTGTTCACCACCAAGGGCGGTTGGTGTGCCAGGCCCGGTGTTAGCCATGCTCCTGCACGACCTCTCCTGGCTTGGTGGACACCTGGGAGGGAGGTGTTATTAGGGCTCTTTGACAAATGAAAAGGCCAAAGTTAAAGAACTGTTACAGGGGCGTCCCAGGAATGTAAGGTGAGACTGGCGCCGGTTTTGCCTGGGACAACCTGGTGTGCGTCCTTGGCAGTACCTCCATGATGATCGGAGAGCAGCCAGACCCCATGTGCCCCACTAGCCTCTTGTGTCTCTTCTCCTCCGCTCCACAGTCTCACAACATGGGCTCAGGTGGCCGCAGAGAAGCAGATTCGGGGAGGCCACTCAATGCTGGCCACCCACAGAGCCACTCGCCACCAAAGCTGCCTAGCTACTGCTTAGCTCTGTGTTTATGAGGAATCCACAGAGGACAGTCAACCTCCGGGGCCTTCACAGGGTGGATATAAAGTCCCAGCACCTGGGAGGGATGGCTCTGAATTCTCTGGGAGTCTTCGATGTACCAGACACAGCTGGAGGTCAGCCTCTCCCCTCTGATGACCTTTAAGGAGAACTCCTGAACTTGTCTGGCTTTCTGACCTGCTCTCCCACCAGCCTCCCCACACCCGCATGTGCAGATGCAAACTGGCAGGGTGGGAAAAGCCAGTGTGGAAGCAGGGGAGACCCACTTCCCCAGAGTCATCATTTTCCTTCTGGCCGTAAACAATATTCACTCTTTCGTTCAGCTCACATTGTTGAGCCCTTGGGCTGAGTTCCGGGCTGGGGCTACCAAAATACACAGCCCTGGAGCTGGTGGAAACCACGGTGTAATGGGGTAAACAAATAGTTACAACTGTCATGCCATTTGATGATTGCAGTGCCAGAAGCATATCCAAAATACAGCGTTAGCCCAGGGGAAGGTATGATTAACTTTGGTTGGGAGAGGTGCCAAGTTAGGAGTCTAGAAAGATAGTTTTAAGCAGGACATGACCTCTGATCACATAGACCAAGTTCCACCTCCTCCCTGGAGCCTGATCTGGCCATTCCCACCATCCCTGTTTAGGATGCAAACAGCACGTCTTCCTGCATCTCACAGTTGCTCTCTTAATGCTGCTTTGTTCATGATGCTTTTTTGTCTGTGATCCCCTCTCTCAAGTGGATTTTAAGTTCCTTCAAGACAGGGACTGTTTCTGGTATTTTCTCTCTCTAGAGGGCTAAGCCAGCATTGGCCATCCTGGAATGCTTAATAAACATCTACTGAGTTAGTGACTGAAAGGTGATTGAAGGGTTTGGACCTCTGAATCTGACAGCCAGGTCCAAGCAAGTTGTGGGACCCCAGATGAGGGCAAAATCAGCAAGAGGGGTTCGTATTGCTGCAATTGGTGTATTCCATCAGAGAGACAGTAAAGCTGAGCTTCACCCTGGAGGAGGAGGCAGGCAGAAGGGAACAGCTTTTAAATTTTTCATGAGCTGGCTTTTTACGATGTAACTTATGACCTAAGTGTAGTCAAATATAACTGTAAAATTAATCTCAAAGTCAAATATTGGGTTGAGGATTATGTACTATTTGGGGTGATTAAAACTGCTGCTGTGTTCTGTAATATTAATAATAGAGGAAGGAGTAAGACAGTGTATTCTGTTCAAAGAGCAAAAACGCCCAGAAAGGTGATATATCCCAACTCTAGGTTCTAGTTTTATGAAGAAGAAAGAAAGGCAAGTAACTAAACTAATATTGAAATTAACTTTTAATATTAATTTTGATTAGGATAGTAAATATGTCTTACTTAAACATCAAAAGGGTACTACAAGGCATATCATAAAAAGCAGAGGTCCCCTTACCCCTCCTGTTGCTGCCTCGAGTCACACTTTTTAGAGGAAAGCACTTAAAACTCTTTTAGACATTTTTTTGGTATTTTCCTCCATAGTTTTAAGCAACATAGGTTTCATTTTATTTTCTATTTTAGACATTTATTAACTTCCTACAATGGCAGAGAAAAATTTCGTTTTTACATTTTATACACATTTGCACACTCACAATCATTCTTCAAGGTGGTATTTCACCTCTTTTGGATTAATACTCAGAATTTATGTTGATGTGCCTCAGTAAATATTGTTGAATATTGTTCATAACTAAGCCTCAGAGTTTGCTATAGTTACGTTTCCTTTCATGTACAATGTTTTGTTTTTCCTGGAGTTAATCACCTTGTTTCATCTGCTCAGATTTTCAGATGTCTTAATTCATTAATTCCTCTAAATTCTTGTTAAACTTTCCTCAATACAGGCAAACACATGAAGTAATCTAGCAGGTCATTTGTCCTTGTTATGGCATGAATCCAGATGTCCAGTGGCCTCCATCCTGTGCTCCGCTCTGAACTGAGAACTCTCTAGACCTACTGTGCCACATTGCCCTGGGACTTCCCTTCACCTCTCTCCTATGATGGACTAGATGTTTCCTGGGTCACTTTTGTTGGTTTACTCCCTTATTTGTTGAAGCACATCCTTCAGTAGCTTCTTAAGAAAGGGTCTATCAAAAGTGAATTTCTTGAGATTTTTGCCCATCTGAAAAATGTCGTTAGTTTATCCTCACATTCAGTTGGCAGTTTGGCTCATTTCCTTCAAATTATTGAAAACATTGCTCCATTGTCTTCTACTTAACAATGGTGACGGTGAGAAATATGAATGCTATTCTGATTTCTGATATTTTTATCTTCCTCTGGAAGTTTTTTTAATCATGTCTTTATCCCTGGTGCACTCAAATTTTACAATACTTTTATGTTTTTATTCAATTCTCTGGGTGCTTGGTCCAAATTTTCTTCTATTACTTCTTTAATAATTTCCTCTTCTCCATTTTTTGCTCTCTTTACTTTCTGGAACTCCTATAAGTTTGATGGACTTCTTGGATTGATTTTCTGGTTTTATCTTTTCTCTCCTATTCCTAATCTCTTTGTCTTCTGTTTCCTGAGAGACTTCTTTACCCTTACTGTTCAACTCTTCTATTGCAATATTTATTCCTATGTATTATGAACTTCTTAATTTTTACAAGTGTTTTCTTATCCTCTGAATGTTTATTTTTCATCCTGTTCTTTTATAGATGCAGCATCTTACAATTCTTCAAGAATATAAACTTTAGTTTGAAATTTTCTTTTGCTTTCTGCCTTAATTCAGCTTTAGGATTTTCTGCATTTCTTTTTCTGTTTGCTTAGTTAGATCTCTGGATTCGTGTTAGAGGCTTGCCTCAAATATCTGAAGATGTTTGGCTTACTCTTCATTGTACCCTTAAAGCTACTTGGATGCTCTAAGTACATATTAATTATAATTCTTAAGAGCTGGGGCTCTGGAGTTTTCTGGCCTATGTTCAAATTCTGTATATTCTATAGCTCTGTGAACTTGGGCAAGTGACCTACCCTCTGTAAGCCTCGTTTCCTCATATGTTAAAGCAGAGATAGCGATAATAGTAATGACCAGGGCTGGGAGCATTGGGAGGCATGTCAGGTACTGACTCTGCACTTGCAAGGCCCTGAGAGTGTCTCTAAATCTCCTGCCCTATGCGTCTGACTTGCCTCGCCCTAGTCCCATCCGTCCTAACGACCTGGTAACTTGGATTTCAGCAGGATGATGCTTTGTAGGAGATTGGCCCAGAGCTGCCATATGGTAAATGCTCAGTAAGAATGAGCTGTTGCTACAGATCAAGTGCTATGACATTTATTAATTGAAATATCTACTTACTATCCACTGTGAAACACTTATTTAATAGCCACTGTGCATTTGGTGCTATGTCTATGAAGTCAGAAGATGAGAAAAGACAGGGGAAAAGGAGAGGAGGCAAAAAAAAAGTGATGTGAAGAAAGGATTATGATGATAAAAGTAGAGAAAATAAAGGGAAACTACTCAAACCCTAACTAAGAAAGGCTAACACAGGAGAGAGAAAACTGAATAAAGCAAATTTATATTGATGTTGAAGCTGCAGCTGGGAAGATTTTCTGGGTGAAGAGAAAAACCTTCATTGTAATGAGGAATGAGTTAATAAGAAAAATCTGGAATCCTTTTCTCCTCAGAAAAGCCCAAGCAATTGATTCTTTGAGGCCTGCCTGAAGGAAGGGAAGCAGCCTCAGGCCAGAGAGAAAATGATCTTTTACAATTTGTGTCCCCCCCCTTGATTTTCATACATGCCAGTCATTGCTGCTGCTTCTCCATGTTTTAATTGATCATTAGTCTTCTGGGCCAGGGCGGCGCGGTGATTTGAGTCAGGAGCAGGGCAAGTTTATTGGTTTGAGAAACAAACACTAGAGATTCCTTCCCTCCTTAAAATTAAGGAAAATAAAATCTTCACAAAATAAAATCTTTTCTCTCTTTCTCTCTCTCTCTCCCTGCCTCTGCCTCTGTCAACACCCCAGTGAAGTGGAAAACCAGGAGAAGTTTAGAAAAATATAAAAGAGCCCAAGGAAATTGATTTCTTCTCCAAACTCATTGCCCTCCCAATTAAAGAGCAACGTGTTACTGGACTCAATTTGACTTAGGTGCCTAAAGCGGTTATCAGTAAGCTTTTATGGTTGCCCCAGTGCTCTTCTCCCCTTTGGGCCTAAATGTTGGGACGTGGTGTGGGGACAGTCCCAGAGAGCAGTTTCCAGGCTCTCGGCCTCATATGGAAAGGTGCTGGCTTGGGTAGTAGATGGCCGTCAGCTGTGGCTAGTTGGCCGTCAGCTGTAACCAGTGAGCCAATCAGCCACTGATATAACTGCCGCGGCTGCGTTGGTTGGTCAGTCGGTTGGTTGGCAGGCAGAGAAGTGGACAGCAGGTTGCAGGTCGTGTGGATCCAGCCTCCAGTGAGACAATAGTGGTTTGACTCCCCTACCTATGGCTCCATGGGTGTTCCTTTTTGGCCTCACCATATCCTGCATTCTTATGTGGGGAGTGGGAGCTGAGACCCCGCATGGCACCCTGCATGACAAATGGCACAGCAAGCAGGGTCTCCCGCACGACCTTTCTGGGTAGGGCTGTGGAACAGAATCCATGGGGGTCTGAAAGCCGGGTAGGCTGAGACTTAGTGGCTAGAGGGAGACAGTAGACCAGCTGCCTTCCAGACCTGCCTCAGGAAGAAGCTAAGGGAAGAAGGCACAACTGCAGAAACCTCCACCATCAAACACTAAGAAAACATTTCATTGCAAACCATCTGACCTTTCAGGAATCCCGTTGTTTCTTTGCATTTTGTTGGCATTTAGGAACGTGATGGAAAAATAAAATCTGTTTAAAAATAAACTAAAGCACTACTGCAGGGGGTGAGGGAGGCTTTGCTCTGCCTGTCAAACTTGCACTTAGGGGCTCTAGCATCTGGGAGGGGTTAAAGTTGCTAAACCTTCGTGCTGGGGAAGGGGGCGAGCTCTCTGACTCATATGAGTGGGCCCTAATCCAACATGACTGGAGTCCTTATAAGAAGAGGGACAGACACCAGGAATGGTTGCACACAAAGAAAAGGATATGTGAGCATACAGGGAGAAGGTGGCCATTTGCAAGCCAAGGAGAAAGGCCTCAGGAAAAACCAACCTTGTCAACACTTTGATCTTGGACTTCCAGCCTACAAAACTGTGAGAAAACAAGTGTCTGTTGTTAAGCCACCCAGTCTGTGGTATTTTGTTATGGCAACCCTCGCCAACTAATACACATATGATAACAGGAATCTCTGTGAATTCTCTCCTAATTTGGCTATTTCCCAAGTAAATCGGAAGCAATGTCACCAACTGAGAGTGAGGGTGGAGATGGGAGGACAGAGAGTGAAGAAGCAGTCATCTAGGAGAGTGAGAGACTGTATGGCCTAGGAAACATGGTTGAGTTTTTAGGAAGCACTAATGGTTCACTTAAGTTTAAAATAATACCAATCAACCAGCTTGTAATCTTTCTCTCCATCCATGTTCAACTCTGGGAATGGGCAGTTGAGGTGGGGAGTGGGACAGGTGTGGGGTTGACAGAAGACTGAATTCTGCCAGAGATGAAGCTTTGTGAGTACCACAAACAAGAGTAGGGGAGTTCATGGATACTAGCATTACTGGCCATGGAATTGAAGTCAGATAGGGAGAAAATAAAAAAGATGAGGGTGGTGAGGGACATTTAAAATGTGGTGGGCTTGTGATATTGGGTCCTAGTCCCGCTGAGAGGTGGTGGAGATAAGTGTTCTGGAAGACATGAGCAGAGCTGAGAAGTTAGAAGGTGGTTGAAAAAGAGGTTATGGAGACTTTGTAATTCTTAATAATGGGCAGTCTGGCATCTGCGAGGGAGAGGAGCTCAAGGAGCAAGGGGACAGGGTGTTAAAAGGACCAAGAATTGCAGTTGAGGAAGTTGAGAGGGTGACAGAAAGGCAGGTGCTCAATCTTGAAGAAATGAAGGGACTAACCCCAGGCTCAGTGGATGGCTGTACCTCAGAATGGTCCAAGGGCATGAGCTTCAGCTCTGGACATCTAAGGTCAACAAGTCGTGTAGGTGACCCTGATGGATCAGCCCAAGGGTCAGAAAGCTCTTGGTGACAGGCCAGAGTCACACAGCTGTCCCAAAAGCTTGCTGTTGTCCCAGATGTGCACACTCATTGCTCAGCCAGTCCTATTCTGAGTTATTCTTTCACCAGTCCCTCTATCATCAGGACCCGGGATGTGCCCCACACTGCGCAGGACACTCTGGGAGGGTCAGAGATGAAGCTGGAGGCCAGGCCCTGGAGGAGCGTGGACGACCTTGAGCCCAAGCTGCCCAGCACCTCCCTGCTCAGCAGCACAGCAGCGCTGTCCCCATGAGATGAGCTGGCACCCCATCTCGGAGGGTGGGCGGTGGAGGCGCAAAAGCCTCTTCTCTCTCTCTCTCTCTCTCTCTCTCTCTCTCTCTCTCTCTCTCTCTCTCTCTCGCTCTCTCTCTCCCTCTCCCTCATGCGTGTGCGTGTACATACACACAGACACACACACAAAACACATTCAGGCGGTCTAACAAGAAAAGTCTATTTAGATTTTTTTTGCTTGAAATTATACTTTCTGGCTTTCAGGAATATACAATTGCTCGTACAATAAAGACAGATCCCCCTCACCCTCAGTAGGGTTTTGATTATGTGAGCGTATCATGCTTTGCACTCAAAAATCCAACAAAAGCTTCATTTGACTGAAAAACAAAAAACCTGCCAGCGTCCTGACAAGTTACAACCATGAGTCAAACAGATGAGGAGGCAAACCTACGCCCTTCTCCCCCTCACCTTCCAAACCACCTTGCTGGGATTCTGAGAAACAATTTAGGCGGCCAGCCTGCTTCCAAATGTGACCAGTACAGAGGAGAAGCAGTACACCTAAGCATAAGACCATCTCCCCATCCCAGGGCCACTTGATATCCTTTTCTGTACACGTTTTCCGCCATCCAGAGACCTTGGCAGGGAGAATTCCTGTCATCCTGCCCCACTCTACTGATACACACACACACACACACATACTCACTCATGTAACACACACACACTCAGACAACACACCCACTCACATAACACCCACTCACACCTTAATCAGGGAGGTTAGTGAACCCAGACAGGTTGAGCTGGAAGGAAAAGGATTCCCCCTCAATCCCCAAGTCACCAAAATGCAACCTCCATTCCAGACACCGTAGAACTACTCAGTTGAATGCAGCTGAAGATACACGAACAATGTTTAGCAGACAATACGTAGTGTCTGTGTACAGCTTTGGATGACTGAGACTCTGGAAGTTTTTGTTGTTGTTTTTTAATACTACAAAGCCTCTGAAGCATCTCGTCAAACCCATTATTTAACAGCTCATGAATGTGGCATTAAGAGAAGTGAAACGACCTTCCCACAGTTACACAACTCGTCGTAAGTGGTCCAGCCAGGACTTGAGCCAGGTCCAGCTGACTCTTAACTCCTAAACCAGAGTTTTCCCCCCATCCTGAACAATCAACCTGAGCTCATGTGCACACACACACACACACACACACACACACACACCCCTCGTTTCTCCCAGCTAGAGCCTTGACATTAGGTATCTGGCCAAGTTGGTGCAGACGGGGCAAAATCCCTGACTGCATAATGGGAGCTGAAGTACACTTCGGCTCTGTGATGACCCATAGAGGGTGGCAGGCCCTCTAGAACCAAGGCCTCGCCGTGGCAGACATTCTGTGTGCAGTAGTCAGGTTCTTGCTAGCGGTGGGCAGCTGTGTGCACAGTGGGCAGCCATTTATCAAAAGACTTTCCTAGTTCCAAAGCTTTAGAGGAATTTCTGCTGAATTCTGACCTCAGATTTAACCGGCATTATCTATTGAGAGGAAGCGGAGGGCTTGTCATCATGTTATTACGAGGAAAGCTCCTAATAATAGTTACAGATTTGACATGCAGTAACATCCTCTGCACAGCAGCTTCTATTGCAGCAAGATAACTCTGGTAAGCCAGCAACACACCCCCAGAGGTCTGGAGAGACCTAGGCTATCTTCAGCCATGTTAGGCCCCAGTTAGAATAGAAAGGCGAGGGCAGAAGCAAGATAATTGGATGGCAGGATTTTTAGGCTTTGGTGATGGACCTCGTGGGGGCCAAGCAGAGGAAGAATCAAAGTTGGTCTGATAGAATGAGAGCCTCCTGCAGTTCCTTCCCAGCACAGGGCTGCAGTGCGGTGTGGGGACAGACAGGCAGCGAGAAAGTTTTCTCACCACACTGGACCTGTCTCTGGGAACATAGTCAAGCTTAAGTTAATTAAGGATTTGCCTCCCCCTTCCTCCTCCTACATCTGCTTTTGGGAAATGGCCCCACCACTCATGCAGTCACTCAAGCCAGAAGGTTGAGAATTATTCTCGGCTCATCCACCGCTCCCCACCCCCACATCCCATCCGCATCGGAGCTGTAGCCTCTTCTCCATTCCCATCGCACTAGGTTTGTTCAGCTCCTTTATTCTAGCAATAACTTTCTAGCTGGCTCTATTTTACCTCCCTCTGATCTGTCTGTCATTTTACCACCAGAGAGATCTTTTTATGATGCAGATCATGTCATGCCGTTCTCAGGCATAAGCCCTCTGTGGCATCTCAATCAAGTACCATCTGCCATGCCTCAGCACTCACTTCTCCCCACCCAGGCATGCCCTTGCCTCTTCTCATCACCTGAAAATGGCCAGTTGTCCTTTACAGACATTGGCAGTATTTTGAAGAGAGAGAATCAAGCAGGAAGCCCAAATTCCAGACTCACAGATGTTGCTCCTAAGCAACCCCTCAACTTCAATGACTCACGGGCACTTCACGTGTTCAAAACCAAACCTTCAGTGCCCTCCCTCCTGCACCCCATCCCAAGCCTTCCCCTCCTCTAGGTAAATAGAACCCCACCCAGAAATTCAAGCAAGAAATGTGGCTAGCTGTCCCTCATTCCTCATTTCTCTCTTCACACCCTTATATCCGTCCAGCTTTCCCATCTCACAGTCGCCTACTTCTCCCCGTCTCCGCTGCCCCCACCAGCATGCAAGCATCTCCAGCCTGAGTACCACAGCAGCTTCTGAACTGTTCCTCCTGCATCCACTGGCCCCACTCTCACCTGTCATCCACACTGTAGCCCAAGAGCTTTTTGTTCTTTTGCTGTTTTAACCTTTGGAGGAGATAATATATTTACATGAATTAAAATTCAAATGGTGATATGGATCTAGTATCCAGATTATAGAAAGACCTCTAATGACAACAAAAAGACAAGCAACCCAATCAAAAAATGGGCAAAGAACTTGAATCGACAGTTCTCTAAAGAAGATATGCAAATGAACAATAAGCACATGAAAATATGCTCAATGTCACTAAACATTAGGAAACTGTAAGTCAAAATCACAATGAGATGCTACCTCCCATCCATTTGGATGGGCATTATTTAAAAAATGGAAAATAACAAGTGTTATGAAAGATATGAAAAAATTGGAACCCTTGTGCACTATTTTAAAAATTCTTTAAATTAACTTTATTGAAGTAATACTGGTTAATAACATATCCATTTCAAGTGTACAACATTTACAACAGTATAATTGTATCTGTATGCTCTATTGTGTGCTTGCCACCAAAAGTCTAGTTTCCTTCCATTACCACATGTTTGACCCCATTTACCCAATTTACCCTCCCCACACCCTCCTTCCCCTCTGGTAAGGACCATTCTATTGTCTGTAATCTGTGAATTGTTTTTGTTTGTTTTCTTCATTTGTTACTTTTTTGTTTTATATTCCACATGTGAATGAAATCATATGGTATTAGTCTTTCTGTTTATGCCTTATTTCACTTATCATAATACCCTCTAGGTCCGTCCATGTTGCTGCAAAAGCAATATTTCATTTTTTTATGGCTGAGTAATATTCCATTGAATATGTATACGACATCCCCTTTATTTAATCATCTATTGATGGACACTGAGGTTGTTACCATGTCTTGGCTATTATAAATAACGCTGCAATAAACAGAGGAATACATATATCTTATCAAAAGTTATTTTGATCTCCTACAAAACACGCTGAACGTAAGCACTGATGAGCTTGGGGCAGATGAATCTGACAGTTTGGTTTCTTTCTCTCCAGGTTCATAGAACTCTACAGAGCCCTAACAGAACAGTGTACGTACTATGTTCCACAAGCCAATATCTTGGTATCCAGCTGACTGCTGTGCTTCTGACTTGGGGTGTCAAATTCCAAAGGGAACATGATTTTTTAAAACAATCTAATATTTATTACGCATTTACTCTGTGTGAAGCACTGTGCTCAGTGTTTTATATGGTTTATATGTCATTTATTTCTCATGACAACCCTGTGAAGTTGGTATTATTATTAGCTCCATTTTATGGATGAGGAAACTGAGGCTCAAAACATGTTATCACTACCCAAGTTATGCAGCTCATAATAGACGAAGGTGCCGAAGCTCATGGTATTTACCACTAGACTATACTGCTGCCTCCACATTCCCCAAATTATCTCCTCCAAAATACCTTCTCCTGCACTTACTCAATACATTCCACATAATCTCTCCAGGTATTGGTATCCTCACAAACAATAACAAAACCATTTTTAATATATAGTATGTGCTAAGCACTGTACTAAGTGTTTTTCCTTTTTTTAAAATATATTTTTTAATTTTTCAGTTGCAGTTGACATATGCTATTATGTTAGTTTCAGGCATATAACATAGGGATTAGATATTTATATAATTTACAAAGTGATCACCCTGATAAGTTTAGTAAATACACCCACCTGACATCATACATAGTTATTACAATATTATTGATTATATTCCTTATGCTATAATTTATATCCCTGTGACTACTTTGAAACTACCAATTTGTATTTTTTAATCCCTTACCCTTTTCACCCACCCTCCACCCCCTCCCATATGGCAACCATCAAAATATTCTCTTTATCTATGTGTCCGTTTCGGTTTTGTTTGTTTATTTTGTTCTTTAGATTCCATATATGAGTGAAATCATATGGCATCTGTTTTTCTCTGTCTGACTTACTCCTCTCAGCACAGTACCCTCTAGGTCCATCCATGTTGTTGCAGATGGCAAGATTTCATTCTTCTTTATAGCTGAGTAATATTCCATTTTATGTATGTACCACCTCTTCTTTATCCATTCATCCATTGATGGACACCCAGGCTGCCTTCATGTATTGGCTGCAATGAACATATGCATGCACACATGCTTTCAAAGCAGTGTTTTGGGTCACTTCAGATACATACCCAGAAGTGAAATTACTGTGTTTTCTTTGTCTCTTGTTATATAGCCTTTGTTTTAAAGTCTATTTTTTCTGGTGTAAGTATTACTACACCAGCGTTTTTTTTGTTTTGTTTTGTTTTTTGTTTCCATTTTCATGAAATATCTTTTCCCATCCCTTTACTTTCCGTCTGTGTGTGTCTTTCAATCTGAAGTGAGTCCCCTGTGACAGCATCTGTAAGGGTCTTGTTTTCTTATCCATTCAGCCACCCTATCTTTTCACTGAAGCATTTAACCCATTTACATTTAAAATAATTATTGATAGATATGTAATTATTGCCATTTTATTATTCATATTGGATATTTTTCTTCTTAAAGAAGTCCCTGTAACTTCCTTTTAATACTGGTTTGGTGGTGATGAACTCCTTTAGCTTTTTCTTGTCTGAGAAGCTCTTATTTTGTTTTTTGATTCTAAATGATAGCTTTGCTGGGTAGAGTAATCTTGGTGGTAGGTCACTGCTTTTCATCACCTTGAATATTTAATGGCAATCCCTTCTGCCCTGCAAAGTTTTTGTTGGGAAATCATCTGACAGTCTTATGGGAGCTTCCTTATAGGTAACTAACTGCTTTTCTCTTGCTGCTCTTAAGATCCGCTCTTTGTCTTTAAACTTTGGCACTTTAATTGTGATGTGTCTTGGTGTGGGCCTGTTTGGGTTCATCTTGTTTGGAACTCTCTGCACTTCCTGGGCTTATATATCTATTTCCTCAAATAGGTTTTCAATTCCTTGCTCTCTCTCTTCTCTTTCTGGTACTCCTGAGATGTGAATGTTGGTATGCTTGATGTTGTCCCAGAGGCCCTTGAACTATCCTCATATTTTTGGATTCTTTTTTTTTTTCTGTTCTGCTTGGGTGTTTTACGCTACCTTATCTTCTAAATTACTGATTCAATCCTCTGCTTCATCTAATCTATTGTTGATACCCTCTAATGTATTTTTTTTAGTTTCAGTTATTGTATTCTTCATTTCTGACTGGCTTTTTTGTTTTGTTTTCTATCTCTATTTTTCTTTTAAATTATATTGGGGGACAGTGTGTTTCTCTAGGGCCCATCAGTTCCAAGTAGTTGTCTTTCAATCTAGTTGTGGAAGGCGCAGCTCAGCTCCAAGTCCAGTCGCCATTTTCAATCTTTACTTGCAGGGGCGCAGCCCACCGTCCCATGTGGGAATTGAACTGGCAACCCTGTTGTTCAGAGCTCACACTCTAACCAACTGAACCATCCGGCCACCCCTTCTATCTCTATTTTTATGTTTCCTACGTCTTTGTTGAAGTTCTCACTGAGATCGGTGAGCATCCTTATAACCAGAGTTTTACACTCTGTGTCTGATAGATTACTTGTCTCCATTTTGTTTAGTTCTTTTTTCTGAGCTTTATTTTGATCTTTCATTTGTTTCTTTGTCTCCTCATTTTGGCTGCCTTCCTGTGGTTGTTTCTATGTGTTAGGTAGGGCTGGGCTGCTATGTTTCCTGGCTTTATGTAGTATGTGTCCTGTGGGACCCACTGGCACAGTCTCCCTGGTCACCTGAGCCAGGTGCTCCAGGTGTGTCCCTTGTGTGGGTTGTGTGTGCCCTCCTCTTGTAGCTGAGCCTTGGTTGCTGTTGGCGCATCAATGGGAAGCTGATTGGTTGTGAGGACTGGCTGTGACTACAGTTGAGGAGCTATTGTACAAGGGCTGACCCTATGAAGCAGGATTTGCTTTAGCAGGGCTCTGGTGACTACCCAGTTTGCCCTTTGAGTATGTCATCCTTGGAGGTGATCAGATGATGCTCTGGCTTGGTTCAAAGCCAGCCACAGGCATGCTGGCTCTGGAGGCTCTTGGAAGGCGCCCCACTACAGGCCAAGTTCAGATGCAGCCTGTGCACTGCCCAGGGCCACCTGGAATGAGCCACAAAGCAATCTGCAGATGGCCACCACCCACAATGGGCTTAGAGGTGCCTTGAGAGACCAAGCTGCAAATCGAGGCCATGGGCCCCTACTGCCAGACATGGGGCTGCTTAGCAAGATGTATGGAGCACACTGAGGCCAGATGATGCTTCTTTGGTGTTTTGTGAACCTTTAAGAGATTTTAGGAAAGTTCACAGCCTGAGCCAAGACAGGCTGTTTGTATGGAAAAGTCACTGGAAATGGCTTGAGTGGGTCCACTAGTTGGGTGGGGCAGGGCCTCAGGGAGTCACCAGGGCAAGGTGAACAGTGTTAGCCATTTTAATGGAGACGTAGATATGGTGGCTGCCTGCATTTACGTGCTCAGTTGGGGGAGGGTTCAACAAAGAAACAATGGATTCTACAAGCACTTCTGTCTGGGAGAAAGCTGCCCCTCCAGCCTTCACACTGTAGCCAGACAATTCATTTCCTCCCCCTATGTCCCTGGGACCTTTTGAGCTACTGCCTCAGTGCTGGAACTCAGAGTGAGTGAGTCTGTCAGCAAGTAAGTCCATGCACAGGCTTTTTAAGAGGAGCTCCAAGGACTCCAGCAGCCCTCTGTCTCACTCAGCCACAATCTCTGCTGGTATTTATATAGTCAGAAGTTGTGGGGACTTTTCTTTCTGGCACTGGAACCCTGGGCTGGGGAGCCTGGTGTGGGACTGAGAGCCCTCGTTCCTCCAGGGGGAACCTCCACAGCTGAGATATTTCTCCCAATTTTTAATGGTCACATGTGGGACTAGCCCTTTTTGTGTCTTTGCCCCATCTATCAGTCTCAAGGTGACTTCTTCTGTATGTCCTTAGTTGTAGGACTTCTGTTCAGCAAGACTTCAGGAGATCTCAATAATGGTTGTTCTGTATTTTAGTTATAATTTAGATGTGGTCCTATGAGGAGGCAAACACAGCATTTACCTACTCCACCATCTTGACTGGAAATCCTCCCCTTATGCACTGTTGATGGGAATGTGAATATGCAGCAGCTGCTGTGGAAAATTGTTTAGCATTTCCTGAAAAATTAAACATGAAATTATCATATGACCCAGCAATTCTACTTTCAGGTATATTTTCAAAGGAACTGAAAACTGTTACTCAAAACAAATACATGTGCATGCATATTCATAGCAGCACTAATCTCAATATCCAGAAAGTGGGGAAAACCCAAGTGTCCATCAAAAGATGAATGGATAAACAAAAGGTGTTATATACACAAAATGGAATATTTTTCCTCCATAAAAAGGAATGAAGGGGAAGCTGGATGGCTCAGTTGGTTAGAACTCAAGCTCTTAACAAGGTTGCTGGTTCCAGTGAACTGCGCCCTCCACAATTAGAACTTGAGCATGGAGCTGAGCCACCAGCAGGCAACTGGTTTGCTCAGTGGTTAGGGTACGGTGCTCATAACACCAAGGTCACCAGTTCAGTTCCCACATGGGCCGGTGAGCTGCACCCTCCACAACTAGGTTGAAAACAATGACTTGACTTGGAGCTGAGCTGCGCATCCCCACAACTAGATTGAAAAACAACGACTTGACATGGAGCTGATGGGTCCTGGAAAACACACTGTTCCCCAATATTTCCCATAATTTTTTTTTAAAAGGAATGAAGTGATACATGCTATACCATGGATGGACCTCAAAAACATGCTAAGTGAAAGAAGTCAGACACCAAAGGTCACATATCATATGATTCTATTTATGTGAAATATTCAGAATAGGTAAATCCATTGAGATGGGAAGCAGGTTGGCGGTTACCATGGACTTGGGGGGAGTGGGGGAGAAGGAATGGGGAACAACTGCTTAATAGGGTAAGAGTTTTGGAACTAGATAGAGGTGGTGGTTACACAACATTGTGAATGCACTACATGCCACTGAACTAAAAGTTAAAACAGAAAATGAAAATTCCAATGGTGCAAGAGTATACGGTGAAAGTCTGCCTCCCACACCTATGCTCTGGCCACTAGGCCCCTCTCCCCAGGGGTAATGAGCATTTCAGTTTCTTTATATCCTTCCTCACCATTCCATGCAAAAAATCTGAGACCTATCTATCAGAGAGAACCTTCTGCAGAGTGTTGTCAGCTGACAGCCTCTAGCTGCTAAACTTAGGGACGTACTGCAGCGGTAAAGCCAAGGCCACGGTTTCCCAGGTTGCTCCCTGGCAATGACAGGGTCCAGAATGGGTACTTGAGCAGGACCAGCTCTGACTGACACAAGACTCCTTTGCTCTGCGGCTGAGATTTCCTCAGAGCTGCATTGAAGTCTGAGGCCCTCTTTACCCAATCCTCCCTCCTTTACCTTCTCCTTTCACAGGAGTCAGACAGGCATCGGGACGTGAAAGTTTTTCTTATCTTACTCCTACTCTTTCTCCTTTAAAATTGTTTTCCTCAATAAATCTTTTGCACTTCTAATTTCATTTTGGTGTCTGCTTCCTGGAAGACCCAAACTCTCTCTCTCTGTCTCTTTCTTGCTCGCTCATTCTTGCTCTCACTCTCACTCTCTCTTACACACACCCTTTTCTTACACAAATGATAGCTACATTATACACGCGGCTCTGAACCTCGCTTTTTAAAATTGACTGCATGTATATGTCAGAGACTGACCCATGTTAGTACATAAAAAACTCCCTCAGCCCCACAGTTGCCCAAGATTTATCATCCAAGCCATTATTTGTTAATATTGGATTTAGGCACTTAGTGCTATTTCGGCCTCTTCCAATCTTTTGCAATCATACACAATGCTGCAATGAATAATCTAGTATACATTGATTTTAAAGCATATATGTGTAGGATAAATTCATGGATAAAATTGCTGAGTCAAAGTAGTGCCTTTTTAATTCTGATAAATACTGTCAAATTGCTCCCCTTAGGATTTATAATTCCACCAGCAATATATAGTTTTGTCTGTTTCCCACATCTTTGCCAACATTGTGTGTTTTCAAATTTAATCTTTGCCAATCTGATGAGCAAAGAGAATGATTAAAAACAAAATAAAAGAAATCGAATCATGTCACTCTCTTGCTTAAAACTCCTCAGTGGCTTTCCATCTTACCTGCGTGAAATCTGATCACCCTGTCGGGGCCCACAAAGCCCTGCACGACCTGGTACCCATCCCGCTCTCCAACCTCATCTCTTGCCTCCACTTGCACATCTGCCTCTTTAGTTCCATAAACACACCTAGTTCATCACCAACTTAGGGCCTTTGCACCAACTGTTCCCACCACTTGGAAGGCGCTTGCCTGAATCCTTCAGTCTCAACTTAATTGTTACCTCATGGCTCATTGACTACTTTTAAAAGTAGATATCGTTTTTGTTCCTTATTGTTGCACAGTTTCCTTCGTATCATTTATCACATCAGAAATTGCTTGTATGTTTACTTTTCTTCTGCATTAGATTTTAAGTTTCACAGTACCTGGCTCGTATTGAGTGCTCATTAAGAATGTGTTGAACAATTCTAATTCAAGTATACTTCCCCTAAAATGTGTTATGCTGCTGCTAAAGTAAACTTTTCAAAGTGGAAATAAATACTTCAACTCTGTATGATATAAGGATAAAAATACAACCCATTTTTCTTTATAAAAAAAAAAAAGAAGAGTGTGTTGAAAAAAATGTATGAAGAAATAAATGACTGAATACTTCCCTTTAGACTTCTAATAACATCAGGCCTTTTTCATGTTCCCATGGTCTGTCATAAATATCTTGTGCTTCTCATGCTGGAATTTTCCTCATTCCCCAGCTGGCTACATTTCCCAGGTGTTTTCAGCCCGCTAAAATCATTCTTTGGAATCCTTTGGAAGGCAAAACGTGACTCACATCTTGTTACAGCTGTGTGTTCACAGAAACAGGTTAGAGTCCCCATCAGAGACTTTCTGTAGTTACCAAAGCAAATCTCAGGTTGCAACATACTGCCTCAGGAATAGACAGATCCCCAGGCTCATACGGTTAATACGATTTTTCCAGTGAATCCACAGCACTGTACAGTTTTAAGCCAAGAGTCACAGCAAGATGCAAACTTAGGAAATCCAAGGTAACACTTCACATGCGAAACAGAAAGTATGTGAGTTCATGGAACAAATACCATTTTTATGGTTTGGGTTGTGTCCCCCATGAAACTCACATGTTGAGGTCTTAATCCAGTATTTGGAAACAGAGCCCTTGCAGAAGTAAATTAAAGTGAGGTTGTACACACATAGGGTGGGCCCTAAACCAATATAACTGATGTCGTTATAAAAAGGGGAAATCTGGATACAGACTCACGTAGGGAGGATGCCGTGTGAAGAGGAAGGCGGAGGAATGCAAAAGGTTGCCAGCAAGCCACCAAAAGCTGGAGGAGAACATGGCAAAGATTCTCTCTTACAGCCCTCAGAAGAAAACAACCCTGCTCACACCTTGATCACAACCTGCTAGCCTCCAGAACAGTGAGACAATCAATTTCTGTTGTTAATGTCACTCAGTTTATGGTATTTTGTTACAGCAGCCCTGGCAAATTAATACAACCAGCAATCGTGTTGGGCCAACTTGGACACTGTTTTCTGTATGCCTAAGGTAAGTTAGTCCATTCTACCATCTAAATAACATCAATTGTAGCCGTTTCCTTGTTTGAGTGGTAGAAAGAACATGGGGCTTGGGGTGGGAGGTCCTGGAGTGTAGTCCTAGCACACATTCTCCACTCTGGCTTCGGTAGGCAGTAAGGTGAGAGGTTGCACTAGTTGCTCTCTTGGTTCCCTCCTGGATCAGTGCTCTGTGGTTCTGTCATTCCCACACCCTTTCCCCCTATGGGCATGATTAACACCAAACTGCAAGGCTAACGGAGTCCAGGGCCAAAAAGGTCTCAACCAGTGTCGTGCGGGGCGGCCTGCAAGGTCTCTGGTCCCACTGCCCACATAAGAACGCAGGATGTGGTGAGGACAAAAAGGGACACCCACGGAGCCATAGATGGGGGAGTCGTACCACTATATTCTCGCTGGCGGCACCCGCCTCTGTACAATCTGCGCTTGCTAGCTCAGCCACCATCTTCTTGCTAGCTCCCACGGCAGTTATATTAGTGGCCAATGGCTCACTGGTTACAGCTGATGGCCAAATAGCCACAGCGTATGGCCATCCAATCACAGTTGCTGGCCATTTACTACCTGAGCCAGCATCTTTGCATGTGAGGCCGAGAGCCTGGAAACTGCACTCCTGGCTCTGTCCCCACACTCCACCCCTACAGGGTCTCGCCTTACAATCTACGCAACAAGAGTCTTCCGCAAGGGGCCTGTGTGAGGAGCCTGGAGGTTAATGCAATATCCTGGACACAGCCAGGCTCTCTGGGCACAGCCAGGGTTTCTCAGGGCACCACCAGTACTTCTGGGCCCAGCCAGACTTCCTGGACTCAGCCAGGGCTCTCAGGGCACTGCCACTCTCCCTGGGCACAGCCAGACTTCCTGGGCTCAGCCAGGGATTGTCAGGGCACCACCAGTACTTCTGGGCACAGCAAGACTTCCTGGGCTTCTTAGGGTACCACCAATCTCTCCGGGCACAGCCAGGGCTCTCAGGGCACTGCCACTCTCTCTCTGGGCCTCTCGGGGTACTGTGCTGGAACAATAGCAGCTCACAGTCAAGGTGCTTACATCTTCTCACTGGCGACCAGTCAAGACACAAAAGCAAACATCAGCCAGTTCCACTACATGGTGGTATGTTCCCAAACAGTCAAGTGGTCCATTAAATTAGGGATGGAAGGCAATTCCCCATAGTCCATAGTCATTTGCCAGGGCTGTCCTGGGGGTGAGGGATGACCTTGACCTCACATTTATCTCCCATGGAGGGCTCAGCAAGTGTTTCCTCCTGGGACCAGAAGTCCTGCATCCGGGCTGCCTCAGCAAGCACTTCCCAGCCCACAGGGCTGCAACCACCTTCGCTTTCTCCGGCCTCTGCTGGTTGGGGAACCATCCACGGCTTTCCACCCCTCCATTGGGGTCCAGCTCTCCGGCAGCTGCTCCTCCTGGTCTTCCTGAGACTGAGTGTTCATACGCACAAACTGCTTCACCGCCCTTCAGGGAACTTTGGCCGGCACCTTACCCTGCTTACGAAACTGAGCTTTTATACTCATAAACTGCTCCATTACCTTCCGGAGAGTTTCAGCTGACACCACACCCTGCTCACTGTGCCATGTGTCATGCAGGGCAGCCTGTGGGGTCTCCTGTCCCGCTCCCCACATAAGAACGCAGGATATGGTGAGGCCAAAAAGGAACACCCACGGAGCCATAGGTAGGGGAGTCATATCACTATATTCTCGCTGGCGGCATCCGCCTCTCTGCAATCTGCGCTTGTTAGCTCAACCACCATCTTCTTGCTAGCCCCCATTTTTCTGCTAGTGTAGCCACGGCAGTTATATTAGTGGCCAATGGCTCACTGGTTACAGCTGACAGCCAAATCGCCACAGCTGATAGCCATGCAATCACAGTTGATGGCCATTTATTACCTGAGCCAGGACCTTTCCACGTGAGGCCGAGAGCCTGAAAACTGCACTCCTGATTCTGTCCCCACAACCAGCAACTTAGATGTCGGGGAGCTGCGGAGACCCCTCACCATTAGACTTTTGTAACTATACCCTGCGTGCTTTCCCTTCATAGCCTTTCTCACTAACAGAACTGCCCTGTCTTTCCATTTGCATGTGTGGAATTCAGTTGTAAACCATCTCAATGTGACTTTGTCTACTTGGAGATCTCACCTGGGGATGGTATTTGGGAGTCATTTGGGGAAAAGTGAGGGACTTTTAGTTATCACCATGGTAGGGTGTGGGGACAGAGCCCCAGAGAGCAGTTTCCAGGCTCTTGGCCTCACGTGGAAAGGTGCTGGCTCGGGTAGTAGATGACCATCAGCTGTGGCTAGTTGGCCATCAGCTATAACCATTGAGCCATTGGCCACTAATATAACTGCTGTGGCTACGTTGGAGAGTGGAGGAGAGTCGAGGGAAGTCAGAGAGTCGGTCAGTTGGCAGAAAAGCGGACAGCAGGTCACACGTCGTGTGAATCCAGCCTCCAGTGAGACTACAGTGGTGTGACTCCCCTACCTATGGCTCCGTGGGTGTTCCTTTTTGGCCTCACCATATCCTGTGTTCTTTTGTGGGGAGTGGGAGCTGAGACCCCACAGGACGCCCCACGTGACATAACGGGGGAGGGATATCAGATTCATGGGCAAGGGCCAGGGGTGTTAGGGGTCCTACAGTATGCAGGGAAGTCCTACAAAATAAAAAATCCCCCCACCCAAATTCCAATAATGTCTCTGCTAAGAAACTTATAGGGTGGTGATGAGGAAAGAATATGGACCTTGGTGTCAGATAATGTTCCAATTACCTATTGCCATGTAACAAATTACCCCAAAAACTTGACGATGTCTATTAATAATCTCATTACTCTCTCCCAGAGCTGTGGTTTGACATATCAGTCAGGTGGTTCCGCTTGGTGTCTCTCGGGTGAGAGATACTAACTGGTGCTAGAGTCAGCTGGAAGCTCGCCTGGGCTGGATGTCGAAGATGGCAGCTCACTCACATGACTGGCAGTTGATGCTAGTTAGGCTGTGATGTTAACTAAAGTGCCTAGGTGACCTCTACACATGGCTTACACTTCCCCCAGGATGGCGGCTGCTTTCCAAGAGGGAGAGTCCAAGAGAGAACATCCCATAAGACTAAAGTAAAAGCTGTAATGATTCTTATGACCTGCCCTTAGAACTGTCACCCAGCATGACTCACACAGTTTCACATCGATCAAAGCTGTCACAAGACCAGCCCAGATACAAGGGATGGAGAAACAGACTCCATATTTTGATGGAGGAGTGGAAGAAGAACATGAAGGATTAATCCATCTTTGAAAATATAATCTACACACTAGTCCAACCCTCTCAGTTTACTGCCTACTGAAGCCAGAGCGGGGAATGTGTGACAGGGGACTTAGCTTTAGGTACCGCCTCAGCCAGTTACTATATCAAAGACTTCCATGAAATCCTGACCTTCTCTGAATTTTGGTGTTTTCCTGGAAAACAGAGAATAACATGGTACCTAACTTGCTAGGGTACCTTGGAAACCTATGGTAACCCTTGCTAGATGTTACTGTTGGTGTTTACTTATTAGTACCGTGTTTCCCCGAAAATAAGACCTAGCTGGACCATCAGCTAATGTGTTTTTGCAGCAAAAATTAATATAAAACCGGGTATTATATTATGTTATATTGTATTGTATTATATTATATTATATTATTACATTACATTACATTACATTACATTACATTACATTACATTACATTATATTATATTATATTATATTATATTAAAGACCCGGCCTTATGTTTTAGTAAAATAAGACTGGGCCTTATATTAATTTTTGCTCCAAAAGACGCATTAGAGTTGATAGTCTGGCTAGGTCTTATTTTCGGGGAGACATGGTAGGAATCTCAATCCCAGTTCCAGAAATTCTCCTCATACGGTGCATGTGTCTGCCACTGACGTTGTCTTTCCTGACAATGACTGAGGGATTTGAAGAGCATCCTCGGTGTGTCTGGAGTTGGTAAAGCCATCATTTAACTAATTGCAGGCTTAGCCTTCTTACCTTTATTGGGTTTTAAAATTAATTTTTATTTATATTTTATCAAAATATATCATCTGTAAAAGCCTCTTGACCTCCTTCCTACCTGATCTTCCTTTTGTTCCCCAGAGACAACCCCTTGCAACAATCATTCTTTTTTTTGTATTTACATTCACATTTTTACATAGTAGGTGTATACAGCTCTTGAGTCACTTATTTTAAATATTTTCCACTATAGTAAGTGAATATTTTACAACACTCACTCCTCCCCTTTATGAGTTTTTTATCCTTCCAACATAACTGTTTATCGGTTTTTGGTTAGATCCACACGTAGTATTTTCAGTATAATGATTATGTAAACTAAACATTATTCACTACTGAGCCAAATAGTGAACTGAGATTACATTTCTTTTTTGCAATATTTCCTTCTTCCTGGAGTTGCTAGTTCCTTCATATTTTGCATTTGCTTTGTTTTTTTCTAAACATTTTAGTCTTTCCATATTTCCAACAACTCTGTAAACTGAGTCTCGATTCCCTCCTGGAGTCTTCAGGGCTCTGCTCTAACCTGAATTGGTTGATTCCTAAGCCTGCACCATAGCTGTCACCCTGGGACTTCCCTTCACCAGAACGTTAGAAATTCCCTTTGCCTTTCTCCTTTGTTGAATCACAAGCCTTTCTCTTTCTAGGTCACTGCCTCATCATGGTGGAGCATCTTCCAATAGCTTCCCAAGAAAGGGTACATCAGATGTAAATTATTATTATTTTTTTTGTATTTTACATGTTTTCAAATGTCTTTATTTTATCCTCCTACTTATTGATAGTGTGGCTGGGAATAGAAATTTAGACTGAAAATATGAATATTTTCAGTTTCTGCTGCTTGTTCATTGTCTCTGCTTCCTTCATAGATTTTGTTTTCCTGTGTGATTATTTTATTTGGATGCTTTCCTCCCTGGTGGTCCTTGACTACCCTTCATATTTAAAGATGAGGCCCTAATGAGCTGACTGGAAGTTCTGTGTACATGGATGGGATTCATTCTAGGGTGACTAGGCAGACAATGGGAGTTTACACCAGGAGCCTCCAAATGTCAATATATGTATGTCTTTTTCTTGAAGTGGGTCAGCTGCTGCAGGAAAGAATCTGTTGTTTTGAGGCTAGGTGGGCAAAGGGGAGGGGAGAAGAATTCACTCAGTGTGCAAACTTTCACTGGGCTCCAGACTCCCTTTGTACCTAATGTCACTAGCACAGAGTTATTCTGGTTCAGTTTTTACAGAAAATAAACCTTTCTTCTGCAGGAAAAGTAGGGTTTGGGATCCGCAAGTCTTCCTGCCTTTTATAAATACTCTAAACCATCCCTGTTTTCAGACCCCACATCATCCACTTTCACAGCATCTGGTTCCCCAATTATTGAGGCTTGCTAAGGTTCTATGGGCCATAGCAACTTACTTCTCTTTGGAGTATGCCGCCCCTGCCCTCAGGCACTCAGTTAGACTTTCCTCCTCTTTGCTAATTCCTTCACCTTTCCACTATCTTTGTATACTGTGGTTCAGGGTTACATATGTCTCCCAGCATGTAAAAGACTTTTGAGGAGGGGTAGAAATTGCTCTGCCCACCACCATGAAACTCAAGATCCTGGCAGCCTTGAAGTCAGTGTTGGGAAAAACTGCATTTGGTGCTACCCTCAAATCAACAAACACATGTGGAACATCTCAAAGTGCTCGAAACTCTGTAATGATAACATGAGCCGCAATAACCATTTTAGCACCTACTATGTGCCAAATGCTTTGCATAAATTATCTTTAATCCTCACCACTACCTACAGGGTAGGTATTATCCCCATTTCACAGATGAGGAAACCGAAGCCCAGCAAGTTTCAATAACTTGTTCCAGTTCATCCCTCTGATAAGTGGCAGGGTCAGGATTTCAATCCTGGTCTGTCTGGCCCCAAATTGCCTCTAACAACCAAAGCCTTATAAGCCTACCTCAAATCACCCAATGGATGGGCCTTAAATCTTGGGTAATCAATCATGTCTAACACACTGTTGTGCGCCAGTGCTCAGAAGTGAAGCCATAGTGCATCCTTTCATGGTGCAAATAAGGTCCCTTAGAGTATATGTTCTGTTTAGTTGTTCTTTGTCTTGTGTTTGTTTGAGTGAGCCCTCCAGGTAAGCGGTTAGGCCTTGGATCTGCAGTGTGCAGCCATGAGCTGATTTTAAAAGGACCTAGTTCAATAGGAAGACTAATGAGACCAGTTGCCCTCCCCCTGCTCTGACTCCTGCTGATTGTGGAGCTGCAAGCAGGAGCAAGCGTAGCCATGGTGATGGTAGCTGTCTGCTGACAGCCAGCTGAGGGAGAGGGAGAGTGGGGGAGAGGAAAAAGGGAGAGGGAAACTGGGAAGAGGCCTCATGCAGGGGATGGAACCAATGAATTTCTCTGGAGAGGCTCCTTTGGAGAGGGGTTTGGGGGTGGGGCTGCTCCCCCCCAGGAAGCTGGGTGCCTGCCATGTGCCCACCTGCCTTTCCCGCCTCCTCAGCACTCACGTTCTCACCTCTTCCCCTGACTCACCATGCAGAGGGTTGACTCACAGTACCTGGGGTGTAACCAGGACAGGAGGCACATGGAAGCCTCTGCTGAGTGCTCAGTGGGCTGGGGGTGAAGGACCTGGGCTTTACTGGGACAGGGTGGAGAAGGTGATGCTGAAGACCCCTTCTCCTGCCATTTGTCCCCGCCCTGCCTCAAGCTCCACCATTTCCTGCTCCATTTCCCTGCTTGGTGGTGGAGCTTGGGGTTGTTCTGTTGACAGTGCTTGACAGGGAGAGTGAAGAGACCTGGGTCCATTGTTTTCACAGGCCTCGGTGCCCCAGTGTATATCCCATTCTCCGAATGTCACTCCCTGCTCCAATACCTTCACAAGCTTCGCATTGCTCCCAGCATAAAGACAAGACCCTGAAAATAGTGGATACAGCCCAGAGGCACGGCTCAGGCCTTCCCTTCCAGTCCCAACTCCTACCTTCGTCCCCTTCAAGCTCTGCCCTGGACCACACTGGACCTTTGCTTTCCCTGCAGGTTTCTCACAGGGTCATTGCATATGCACTTCCCCCCACCTGGTATGTCCCCACTCCCTCCCCTTTCAGATAGGAGCCTGAATATCACTTCCTAGGGAACGCCTGTCTTGGCCTTTTGGACCAGTCACTTCACCCCTGAGGCCCCCATGAACCTCTCCTTTGCAGCATTCCTCGCGGCTGCCATGTCTTAGTATGATGTCTATCCTGCACTGGACTGAAAGGGCCAGGAGGGCAGGGCAACGAGGGCAGGGCCAGGCCTGTGTCTCTGCTTCCATGACTTCCCTGCACCCTGCACAGTGACTGACAGGTGTTCATCACTCAATAGGAAGGAAGGAAGGAGGAAGGAAGGAGGAAGGAAGGAGGAAGGAAAGAAGGAAGGAGGAAGGAAGGAAGGAAGGAAAGAAGGAAGGAGGAAGGAAGGAAGGAAGGAGGAAGGAAGGAGGAAGGAAGGAGGAAGGAAGGAGGAAGGAAGGAAGGAGGAAGGAAGGAAGGAGGAAGGGAGGGAGGGAGGGAGGGAGGGAGGAAGGAAGGAAGGAAGGAAGGAGGAAGGAAGGAAGGAAGGAAGGAGGAAGGAAGGAGGGAGGGAGGGAGGGAGGGAGGGAGGGAGGGAGGAAGGAAGGAAGGAAGGAAGGAAGGAAGGAGGAAGGAAGGAGGGAGGGAGGGAGGGAGGGAGGGAGGGAGGAAGGAAGGAAGGAAGGAAGGAAGGAAGGAGGAAGGAGGGAGGGAGGGAGGGAGGAAGGAAGGAAGGAAGGAAGGAGGAAGGAAGGAGGAAGGAAGGAGGGAGGAAGGAAGGAAGGCAGGAAGGAAGGAAGGAAGAAGGAAGGAAGGAAGGAAGGAAGGAAAGAAGGAAGGAGGAAGGAAGGAGGAAGGAAGGAGGAAGGAAGGAAGGAAGGAAGGAGGAAGGAAGGAGGAAGGAAGGAGGGAGGAAGGAAGGAAGGAAGGAAGGAGGAAGGAGGAAGGAAGGAAAGAAGGAAGGAGGAAGGAAGGAAGGAAGGAAGGAGGAAGGGAGGGAGGGAGGAAGGAAGGAAGGAAGGAAGGAAGGAGGAAGGAAGGAAGGAAAGAAGGAAGGAGGAAGGAAGGAAGGAAGGAAGGAGAAAGGAAGGAGGAAGGAAGGAAGGAAGGAAGGAGGAAGGAGGAAGGAAGGAAAGAAGGAAGGAGGAAGGAAGGAAGGAAAGAAGGAAGGAGGAAGGAAGGAAGGAAGGAAGGAAGGAAGGAAAGAAGGAAGGAAGGAAGGGAGGAAGGAAGGAAGGAAGGAGGAAGGAGGGAGGGAGGAAGGGAGGAAGGAAGGAAGGAAGGAAGGAAGGAGGAAGGAAGGAGGAAGGAAGGAGGGAGGAAGGAAGGAAGGCAGGAAGGAAGGAAGAAGGAAGGAAGGAAGGAAGGAAGGAAGGAAGGAAAGAAGGAAGGAGGAAGGAAGGAAGGAGGGAGGGAGGGAGGGAGGGAGGGGGAGGGAGGAAGGAAGGAAGGAAGGAAGGAAGGAAGGAGGAAGGAGGGAGGGAGGGAGGGAGGAAGGAAGGAAGGAAGGAAGGAGGAAGGAAGGAGGAAGGAAGGAGGGAGGAAGGAAGGAAGGCAGGAAGGAAGGAAGGAAGAAGGAAGGAAGGAAGGAAGGAAGGAAAGAAGGAAGGAGGAAGGAAGGAGGAAGGAAGGAGGAAGGAAGGAAGGAAGGAAGGAGGAAGGAAGGAGGAAGGAAGGAGGGAGGAAGGAAGGAAGGAAGGAAGGAGGAAGGAGGAAGGAAGGAAAGAAGGAAGGAGGAAGGAAGGAAGGAAGGAAGGAGGAAGGGAGGGAGGGAGGAAGGAAGGAAGGAAGGAAGGAAGGAGGAAGGAAGGAAGGAAAGAAGGAAGGAGGAAGGAAGGAAGGAAGGAAGGAGAAAGGAAGGAGGAAGGAAGGAAGGAAGGAAGGAGGAAGGAGGAAGGAAGGAAAGAAGGAAGGAGGAAGGAAGGAAGGAAAGAAGGAAGGAGGAAGGAAGGAAGGAAGGAAGGAAAGAAGGAAGGAAGGAAGGGAGGAAGGAAGGAAGCAAGGAAGGAAAGAAGGAAGAAAGGAAAGAAGCAGGAGGAGGAACACATCCATTAGCCCTGCTCAGGGAGAAGAGCTGCAGCCAGCTGCCCTGCACCTGCCCAGCTAAGAGCTAGAAAGCAGGGTGACTTTCTCCTGGCCTGCTGTTCCGTCTGCCAAGAGACCATGATCATGGTGAAAATACTAGGCAAATTAAGGGCTTTGGGCTTTTTGAACCAAATGATCTTTTGTCTTACGCATACTCTCAAAAATGTATTTCTTGAAGGTGTGAGTATCTAGTACTTCTAGAATGAAAGAAAATGTTACTTGTGTACCCTGCCTGCCTCAGGTTGGGTAACCACCATCTGGCTCACATTTCAGAGAGTTTGCTTTCTTTCCTGCACCTACCAGTCCTGGTCCCACGTAGCCCCAGCCTTCTGATTTCCTTGGGATCATGTGCCCCTAAACGTCACTGACAGGGAAGGGCTTGAGGGAAAGTCTGGAAACAGCTTGTGGAGCCAAGCTCCCCCAAATGCAGGTGGCTGAGCTTCCGGCTGGGGGAGATAGAGAAGAGTGGAGGTTTCAGAGGTCTTTTTCTGAGGGGGTAAAGAAGCCAGTTCCTCTCAGCCTTGCAATCCCAGCCCTGGGCGTTGCAAAGGGCTCCAGAGAGTGAGTCACCTCACTCTCAGTCACCTCTGATAAACCCAGGCCAGAGGGATTTTGATAAGATAGAAGGAAGGGTGTTTACACTCGGCTCTTCAACAACAGGCCTGTCCCCTGGAGCGAAGGCCAAAGAATATCTTTTGGAAAGCAGAGGAAATCCTGTTAGAAACTAGAGGGAAGGCAAAGTAACCTACTGCTCCAACTTACATTTTTTTGAACTTATTTTGAAAGGGCTCCGAGTCCATCCTATTAGAGAATATTGTCTTAATGCATAATGAAAAGCAAATGTATTCTCTAGCTGTGTGACTGAGTAAATTATTTTACTTCTCTGCTGATAAACTGCCTCTAAGCCAACTCAGATGATCTATTGAGGTCCCTTTCACACTAATAAATGTTTATGGAATTCATTAATGTCTCCTCTGTCAAGAACTTGAGTTTGAATCTCAATTCTTGCATTTGCTGATTTTCCACCTTTGTAAAATGGAGCCTTCTCATGGGATTGTTGTATGTGTTTCCAGCCTGGCACCCAGTTCCTGGAAGGAAGGAGCTGGCTAGATGTTAGTTACTACACCCCTCTTTCCTCACCTTCCAATTGGTGTGGAATGGGCTATTGTGGGTGTTTAGTGGCCAGTACATTCTGCTTCTGAAAGGAAACTCTTGGCTTCTTAAGAACTATCTTAAGAACTATCTATTTTCTTAAGAAAATCTTGTGGGAAGCCACAAGATTTTGTTCCTTTACTCAATTGGTGCTGGACTCGAAGTGCTTCAGCCTTTGACTCACAGAGCACTTCTTTGTGAAATCCTGTTTCAGATAAACCAGTATTGCTTTAAGAAGAGGCAGCAGGACTGGGGAGCCTGTGTGAGCAAAGGAAAGAGAAATAGAGCAGGGTAAGGTGCCTTGCTCGTAGTCCAGCCCTAGAAAAAAATTAAAAACCCCATAAAACCACAGACAAGACTAGAAACATACTTAGGGTTGACCTGCCCCAGCACCCTGGTTTAACGTACAAGGAAACCAATTCCCAGAGGGGAGGTGACCACCCAGGATCACCCAGAGAGCAGGTGGTGGAGGTGGGACAAGAGCTCAATTCTGACATCAGATAGAGGTTGCCTTTGGACCTTGATATAACCACTGTACTGTAACCACTGACCTTGATATAACCACTCTTGAATCTTAGGGCCCTACTCATTTCCAACAAGAGTTAACAGGGAACTGAGGTATAAAGTCCAGTTGATTGGCGCTAACTTTCTGAGCAGTGGCTCCCTTTGGGCTTATAAGCTTACACACACACACACACACACACACACAAACAAACAAACAAAACAAAAAACAACAACAACACACACAATGGCACAACGTAATATTAGGTCAACAGTGAAGAATGTGTGATATTAACCATGACAGGTCATTTCTAACTCTTAAGGTTCTGTTTGATTCATTTGTTTGTTTTTAATATTAGCCAAAGATAATCATTCATCTACAGACCTCTTGAAACCCAACCAATGTGTCAAAGGTCTCTGAGTTGCCAGTAGATATTGTGATCACTAGGAATATCATAGTCACTCAGGACTGAACACGTGGAAGCCCACACATCTGCCCCTCCTGACTCCTTGCAAACGCCCAAGGAGAGACTACCGCATGTGACTGATGAGCAGCAGCAAGTGTAAATCTCCCAGAAAAACCCTGCACAAGCCAGTGTCCCATTAACTGAAGGAAACAGTGTAAGGGGGGGCAGAGCTTCTGCTTTCTTATCAGAGACTAGGGAAGGACGTGCGGGGGAGAGCTTTCCATCTCCTGGAGTTCTCCCCCTGGGTTCTCCCAGCCTTGTGATATAACTAAATGGATAAGTTGTATTTGTTGGGTCCTGAAAAATGTGAGGTTATTCCAAGTAAACAGCCTCCAGCCCAGGGCAAAAGAAAGGTTGCCTCCCTAAGGGTAGCAGCACTAGCCTTGACTTCTAAAAGTACAGGTGGTGTCCAGGGCATGGGGTGGCAGAAGAGAAGGAACAAGAGTCTGGGGTTCCTGGGGGCTGGAGGCTACTGCTCTCAGAAGGGATGGAGCCACAAGTGGGTGGCACACCCTGGCAGAGTCAACTGAGTGTAGAAAGTGAGATTCTATTCAAAAAACTTAAAAGGAATTCTCAAATCCAGTTTCAAACTCTGCTGAGACATGAAGACTGTGTAGACCTTGGGGGACATAGAGACCCAGAGGGGCACCAGAAGTGGACCAAACTGTAGCCTATAGCGACTCCTAGTAGAATATATAGTGTCTAAACTAAGAGCACAACATGGGAGTAAGATAGCACGGTTTAAATCTCAGCTCCTCCACTTACTAGATGCGTAACAGGTATTGGGAAGATCTCTAAACCTTAGTTTTCGCAACTGAAAAAAAAATTGGGATAATATTACCCACCTAATATTGTTGATGAAATTACATCAGATACATGAAATACATATCATAGTGTCCGGCGCATTAGAGTAAGTGCTTGCATTAGTTATCTATTGCTGCATAACAAATTACCCCCAGACTTAGGGTCTTAAGACAACAAACATTTATTATCTCGCAACTTCTGTGGTTCAGGAATCTGGGCACAGCTTAGCTGGATGCTTTTGCCTCAAGATATCTCAAGAGATTGAAGTCAAGCAGCTGGCAAAGAGGTCTCACCTTCAGGCTTGGCTGTAGGGGGCGGGACACATCCAGGCTCGCGCACTGGTAATTGGCAGGCCCCAGTCTCTCATTTTGTGGTCCTCTACATAGGGCTCCCTCATGACATGACAGGTGGCTGTCTTCAGGGCACAGAATCCAAGATAGAACAAGAGCAAGAGACAGTGCCCGAGGAGGAAGCCAGTTTTTGTTGTTGTTGTTGTTTTTAAGATTTTATTAAGGAAGGGGAACAGGACTTTATTGGGGAACAGTGCATATTTCCAGGACTTTTTATTGGGGAAGAGTAGTGTGTTTTTCCCAGGACTCATCAGCTCTATCTAAGTCAAGTTGCTGTCCTTTCAGTCTTAGTTGTGAAGGGTGCAGCTCAGCTCCAGGTCTAGTTGCCATTGCTAGTTTCAGGGGGCACAGCCCACCCTCCCTTGTGGGAGTTGAACCGGCAACCTTGTGGTTGAGAGCCCGCACGCTCCAACCAACTGAGCCATCTGGCCACCCAGAAGCTCAGCGGCAGCTCATTGACTTCATTTTAGTTGCGGAGGGCACAGCTCGCTGGCCCATGTGGGAATCGAGCTGGCAGCCCTGTTGCCCAGAGCTCACACTTTAACCAACTGAGCCACCCGTCCGTCGCCAGATTTTTTATAATCTAGACTCAGAAGGGCACCCCATTACTTCTAATATATTCTATTCATCAGAGATGAGTCAATAAACCCAGCACACACGCCAGGAGACAGGTTACAGAGAGTGTGAATGTCAGGAGGCAGATCACTGGGGGCCATCTTAGAGAATGCCTACCATGGTGTTTAATTAATGTTATCTATTTTATTATTCCTTTCATACATCTTATTCCCCAAAGGATTCTACATTAATGCCACTATAAGTTTTCACTTTTGTGTTTTGCTGCTGCTGTTCCTTCTGCCATAAATGCCTGCTTTCAAATACTTATATTTTTCAAACCTACCCATCGTTTAAAGCCAGACTCAAATGCCACCTCCAGGCAGGCTTGAGAAAGTATTCCCCTCGTAGAAAGTAGGTAGGAAGTAGGTAGGAAGTAGGTAGGAAGTAGTCATTTCCTTCTCTGAAGTCCAAGGGAGAAAAGTTTGAGGAGGAAAAGTGACAAACAAAGGACAGCTATTTTGTGCTCAAGAAGATACATGCAATGACACTTAGATGAATAGGAACAAGGTAATGCAAATACATTTCATGTACTTTTTTCTCAAAAACAAGCTATTGGTTTTTGGCATCCTGGATCAATGAGGGCACCAGCTCTGTTAGGCTCTTACAGAAACTGCTCTCTATTTCCGTTTGTTATGGACTGGCTGAGCTCCTATCCATTTGTTAGCCCCTGGGACTAGGCTTCTAGAATAAAAGTAATATGGGCCAGAGAAACGAAGGCTCCTCTGTAAGGTAGGTTCCAATAGCTCCAACAGTACATGCAGAGCCTTCTGCCTGGCTGGAGGTAAACCATTTGGCAAATAAATCTAACTGGCGGTTCGTTCTTCTAAGAATTCTATGATGGGTTTGAACATTCCATCTTCCAACAAGATTCTATGAAACCTGAAAAGAACCCTATTCCCCACAAGAATGCTGTCCTCTAATGAGTCCAGGTAGTCCCAAAGGATGAACTGCCATGGAGTTTCCATGGGGGTTGTAGGCTGCTGAGGAAAAGATAAAGCCAGTGCAGCAAATGTGGCTGGTACGGAGTCATGGATCCTAATGGAACCAATTCAGCCACAGCCTTGAGCAGAGGGCCATCAGGTCAACTCCGGAGGAGAAGGGAGGGAAATTCTCACATGCTGTCCCACTGTAGTGTGTCGGACTGAGCACTTAATATTCACAGTCTTATCGAATCCTCAGGTAAGCCTGGTGAAGTAGGGGGTATTTACCCCATTCACAGATAATGAAACTGAGGTTCAGTGAGGTGAACTGGACGGCCCAGTTTACACCACCAGTAGAACACAGGATTGCTTGACTCAATGCTTGTTTTCGTTCCATGATCCCTTCTTACAAATGACTGGAAGAACAAAGGGAAAGGCAGGGCTATAAGACAAGCTAACTAAAGTAACTCCAAAAATAGCTATTACAGACCAAGCTTGAAGTTTATTTACTTCTCCAAGTTCCTAAATCAAATTTTAGCAGAGCTTCCCTTATTGTTTCTAAGTGGCAAAATAAGAAAATCTTCTATAAGGACAACTTGGAGTAAGGGTGGGAAAGGATGCTTAGTACAATTAAAAACAAGACCTCCATAGTCCCCTGCCCCCTATTACCACCCCACCTTTATCAGAAGATATGTACAAAAAGTGATGACACAACCAGAAAGTAATAGGATGGGCAATCTCAATCTAAATATTAGCTTCCATTTTTATATGAACCGTCTCCCTCTCTCCTTACTCTTTCCACCCTGGCTTTGTGTCTTTTAAGATTGGGTCCACTTTCCTGTCCCAAAGGAGACAACTCCCAGAAGGAAGCAGAAGCCTCAAGCCAGGAAAAGATACAGGACTGATTCAAGACTGGGGTAAGAAGATAAGCCCGAAACTCTTGATGCCAATCTTTTCCTGCTGGCTTCAACTTGATGGTGTGGACTGGTTTTAACTACTGTTGAGTTTTTGGGGCAGTGTGCTTGTGAAGGGACCTGGAGGTCTAGAGGAGCCCACTCACAACAATATGGTAGGATTTGTCCTTTTATCTTTCCAACAAATACTCAGTATAAACCCTCTGCCAAGCACTAGGCTAATAGGTACAATAGGACTCAGCGGAGAGAGACTGAAATCCTGCCCTCAGGGAATCCAGAATTCTGTAGGGGAAACACAATGTACACACATCACTTAAAAATAAGACAGCATGTTATAAACTCCATTAAAAAGATAAAATCAAATTACTGTTCCTTAAAAAGGAAGAAAATTCTGGTATGTGCTATAATGTTAATTAACTTTCAGGACTTATTCTAAGTGAAATAAGCCAATTACAAAAAAAGATAGATCCTGTATAATTCCAGTTATATGAGGTACCTAAGTAATCAAATGCATCAAGACAGAAAGTAGATGTGTTTGCCAGTAAAATGGGAAGGGGGAAATGAGGAGGCATTGTGTAATGAATATAGAGTTTCAGTTTTGCAAGATGAAAAAGTTCTGCTGATTGGTTGCACAACAATGTGAATACACTTGACACTACTAAACTGCATACTTAAAAATATTTAAGATGGTAAAATTTATGCTATGTGTATTTTACCATAATTTAAATTTTTTTAATTTTAATAAAAAAATACTATCGACCTGCAGAAGGAAAAACAATTATACATCTAACTAGACATACCCAAGAAAGTTTCATGTAGGAGGGGGAATTTGAACTGAGCCTTCTAGAACAGATGGGCTAAAGGTGGACAGAAAAGAACATTTCAGGTGAACACAGCAGTAGGAGGAAAGGCACATCTTTTTTAAAAAATCCAGGAATTTTTCTCTTCCATTGCATCAGCCTTTAACAGTCATTTTTCCAGTGATCAAAATGCTGGAGCCTGTATCTGTGACTCTCTACTGTGACATCTCAGCGAGGCATGACTCTCCTGCCTCCTGCCTCCCTTCATCTCTTCCCCTCTCTGTGCATGCCTCTTCCTGCCTCTTGTTCTTACTCTCCCTCTGGTGTCTTTTGAACCTTCTAAAATGAAATCCTTGACAAAGGTTTGCTTTCAGCCCAGAGGCAGGCTTCCTTGAGGTCTCTTTAATAACAGCAAACATCCAGTGGCTGACACACCTTTATTAACAGGCCCTGTTTTGTTGTTCTTTTTCCTCCTTGGATACCTGAAGCTTAAGAAGAAATTACCTCATCACTCCAAACAGGCAAGTCTCAATTGTAAGAACAGTCTTTCTGACAGACAGTCCATTGCCAATTCTGCCTGACTGACAGTAGTTTTACAGAAGGGCACTCTGACAGGGAGGAAAAGGAAGACAGCGATTGACACTGAACTCATGAACAGATGTCTAGACGAGGGTGGACTCCACAGAGAATTTCTTCATCTGCGGCAGGATTAGTAAAGCCATAATTTATTATTCTCCTTGTTAATCATAGAAATGTATGGCAGAATCTTCCTATTTCTGATAAGAATGGTAACCAAAGAAAGGGAAGGCGTCTCTGGCTCCAGAAGAACCCTCCTCCGCCCCCCACAAGCACACCAGCCCGGCTGTCAGCCATCTTGACCCTGCCTGGTGGTCACCGGCTCCTGGGGAGGGTGTGGAGCTCACCCTCTCAGCTCCCCTAAGTGCAGCCTCATCTAGTAGGAATGCACAAGACATGCCTGTTAGATCGAATCTGGTTGACCCGAAGTGAAACCCTCACTTCACTCTGCCCAGTGGGATTCCCAGAGGCTGCCAGGTCTCCAATTAGAAAATCGCCTGGTTTTCAGTTTTATCTTTTTTGTCTTGTCCTTCATTTCCCATCATTAATGAGTGAAAACTCAGTACCCTTTTGGGGAACAAATGGTGCCAACTCCTGGACATCGTACACGCAGCAGCGTCACAGACCCTCCACCCCTCCACAACGTGTCTCCACCCTGGGGTTTACATTGCCCTTTTCTCAGTCCCTAGCTTAGTGTAGGCATGGCGTCAAGCAATCAAATGTTGGAGAGAAGGCCTGGCTCCCGCTCTGACATTTACTTTGTAGGAACTGATCACTTGGGAGTTGAGGGGGGGAAATCCAATTTAGTGACCATGGTTCTTTCTTGGTGTCTATTCAATTAAAAATTGTAACCACAAAATCGTGGAATCTCAGCACTGGGCGGCACCTCAGGTGTTGCCATGGCCAAGCCTGGCAGAATGCGAGAATCCCCCATAAGCATCCCAGCTGGCTGATGTCGGCTCAAATGATCAGTTTTCCCTGATGGAAAATGCATTCTGTTTAGGAGTGAAATTAACTATTAGAAAACTCTTCCTTAGACTAAATGAAGACTGAATTTTGCTCCTTTAATAGCTTCCACCCATAGATATTAATGCCGGGCTTACGTAGCTATACTAACCAATTAACTGACTGACTAACAGAATAAATGAACAAATTATTAAACAGAGTAAATTGGCAAGGAGGAGGAAAAGGGAAGGAGAGAAAGTAATTGCAATGATGAGAGGTAGTGGGATAGTGGGAAGAGATAGGAAAGGAAAATATTTTTCTAAGGATTTTTTTTCTTTTAGAGGGGAAGGAGGATGGCAGGCAAGCCTGGTTGTCCTAGCAAATGTTTTCATTCCCTAACGTCTCTTAAACAAACCAACCAAAAAATGAAAAAAGCAAAACAAAAACAAAACAACAATCCATTTTATAAGTAAATCAGATTTTACAAATAAATACATTTGTGAAATGAATTAAATTACTTTTGATTAGTGTAAAAGTTGCTCAAGACAAGTCTTGCCTATTTTCCCCAAGTTGCTTTGTCATGACCTACTTTTCTCTCTGTCTCTCTGTCTCTGTCTCTCTCTTTCTCTCTCTCTCTCTGTCTCTCTGTCTCTCTGTCTCTCTCTCTCTCTCTCTCTCTCTGTCTCTCTCTCACACACACACACCACACACACCCAGAGCTTACAAATCATTGCTTTCTGGGCTCCTCAGAGGACCCTCCCTGGCACCACCATCCCCCACCCCACTCCCACACACCCACCTACAGCCCCATATTCTGCAGACAGGCAGCAAACACACATTGCATTTTTCCTGCTGTGTGGGAGGGTTGGGGAGAATTCCCAGGGTGCAGGCTGCAAGTGCTCCCCTAAATCTCAAGATGAAGATGGATCACGCTACCTTACAGGGCCTCACATGGTGGTCCTGGACATGGGTTCACAGTATCTGCCATTTTCCCTTCCCTCTCTCCTTCCTATCCCCTTGTATACCCTAGAAATGGTTCCCACCAACCAGGTACCACAGCATACTCTCTCCCCCATAAATAGGAAAGGGGGCCTTGCCAATGTGTCTGGTGTCTGAGTCTGCCCTGCAGGAGCCGATAGTCTAAAAACAGTCCCTTCTGCAGGGCACTGGAATGCAGTGAACACAGCAGCAAAGGCTGCAGAGGCTGGTACTAAAAATGACACTTGTGTTCTGGATCCTTCCTGGGAACCTCCTGCACTGCCCCCCACCCCCAATCTGGGATTAGGAAGCCAAAGCCATCAGTGCCAAGTGAGATGGAGAGTGGGAAACTGTATACGGTTTTCTGGCAGCAAGGACAGCCAATCCAGATCACACCAGCCAGACCCTCCCTGTGTTCCGTAATTCGGCTACAAATACACCCTTGGCTTTCTGCCTTTCATTTTGCACATAATTGTAGCAATACTTATCAAACATCGGCTAGATATTCTATGCATTGGTGCTTAGAATGTTCAGTACAGAAAGGACCCTAGATGTCAGTCAATGTTTATGAGACTCCTATTATGCGCCTGACTTTCTGCTAGAAGATTAACATCCATTCAACAAATACAGGATGTCTTTTCCAGTCCCATGAATCAGAGTTGGTCATTCCTCCCTGTGTTCCCTCAGCACTTTGTTAGACCAAATGTTTTTCATGCAACTCTGTTCTGCATTTAGTGGGTATCCTGTCTATCTCTCCACTCAGACCAGGAATGCCATGAAGGCAAGTCACATTCCTCCCAAATCCCTCCCTGCTCCTAGCACAAACCCAAAACACAGGGGCTTAGCAAAGACACTCGCAGCGGAATTCCCATCTTCTCCTTTCCCTTCCATCTTACCAAGAGATAGCTGTTTCCTCTCAGCAAGGGGAGTCTGGCCCTCCCTGGGAATGGCTCCCAGGTGTAGATGGGTTTTATTCAAGAATCTGGTGAGACACAGAGAGAGAGAGTTACAATGTGCTTCAGGGGCCCTGTCAGATCTGATACTAACTAGGGTTTCCAGGAGGGAATTCCTGCCCATTCTCAGGAATTTTTTTCACTTTCCCATTCCCGAATCCCGAGAAAAGTTGGTGGGGAAATTGGGAAAATTGGCTTCTTGAACCCAGTAATACCCACAATGGGAAATAAATGTACTACTCACAATGTATCTCTTAGACATTTTTCCTATTTATTGCTAGGGTTTCCAGACAGGAATTCCTGCCTGTTCTTGGGAATTTTTTTCGCTTTTCTGTTCCCAAGTCCCGAGAAAAGCTGTTTGGGAAATCGAGAAAATCGGCTCCTTGAACCCAGGTGGTTGGTAGTATCAGCCGTCACTTTGTGGAAACGATTCATTGTAGAGAACAGAAAACAGTTTATATCTCAGGATTCAGGAATGGGAAAGCAAAAAGAATTCCTGAGAATCCCAATACTAACACCACGTAGGGGCCTAGATCCAAGTCTTATAGGGTTGTCTTCCCCTGCATGACCTTGGCCTTATGACAGTAAGCCACATGCTTCCTTTGCCCTAAGAGGCTTGGAGCAGCATCTCCACCCCAAAGTGTTCTCCCATTAAGTGTTATCAGAATGGCAGCCAAACCTGTCTGATTTTGCTGGGTAATTTCCATTTCAAGTACAGGTAGCCCCCATATAACACAGCACTTCTATAACATGGTTTTGCTCTAACACGGTTTGAGAATTGGGGAAAACCCTTGTACAACACTGCATCCTAGAACACGGTTTCACTCTAACACAGTTTGAGAATTAGAGAAATCCCCGAACAACACATAGTGTGCGTAATAAGAGCTTTTAAGAGCAGAAGATATCTCATTTGAAATTAGGGAAATCCCTGAATAACACGGAACGTAATAAAAGCTTTGAAGAGCAAAATGTATCTCATTTGAAATTTTTCATTTGAGCATGGATGTCATATCAGATTTGACTGCAGAATTTTAAAATTTATTAGAATTTTAAATCCATTTTGTTCATGGAGTATTAAGTTCAGAGGATGAAGCTATCTTATCAAAAAGAAAACGCCCTCGATTAATGGTGCTTAGTAGTGATGACAAAGAAAACATTACTTAATATATATTAATATGTTATAATTTTGGTGAAAATTACTTTAATAAAGATATTTCTCTTAATTATAAAAATATAATAGTATGTTTTTTAAATTTTTGGAACCTAACTCCCTTTTTGTACTAGTTCTTTGTTTCGTATAACACAGATTCGCCTAACACTGCATTTTTAGGAACCTAACAACCGTGTTATACAGGGGGTAGCTGTATTCTGTTTCATTGTTCCTATGTATTCATGTCAATGTGTCAGGCTATGCTATTTCCAGTTCAGAAAATAGAATTTGGAATTCTACTGTCCAACAATCATTCTTTTGGCTGTTCAGAAATCCCCTATAATTGTTTGGGTTCCCCCCTAACATGGAGACCCTAAGAAAAGGATTCAAGTGCAGATGGTGTATCTGGGAGGTGCAGACAGTGGCAGCAATGGAATGGGGAGAGATAAGAAAAGGAAGGCAGCTGATAAAGGCTCTGGGACCTAGCCAGCTGCTAATGTGGGTGATGGAGCTTCATCCCGTCTGGGAAACTGGGGATGCATGTAAAACACACCCCTCGGATGCAGTTCACCTGAAGGGTGCAGGGGTCAGGGCATCCATCAACAAGGCTCCTCAGTCATTGGTTGCATGATGCTCCTCGGAGGCTCTGAGCCTGCCAGAAGGTAGTGCAGGGTGCTCCAGTGGTGAGGGGAAGCCCCTAGACAGCAAAACACCACACTGATAGCAGCTGGAAGCTGGAGCAGTATACATGGATTGGTAAGAGCCAAGAGAGTGCTACAACTCTCAGAGTGTTCTACAACTTCTCACCTCTAAGAGATGTGACTATAATCCACATATGAGGGGTTATAGATTGTAATGACTGAGAGTGAAGTCCTCTAAGAACAGGACTCGGTATATAAATTAGTGCCAACGAGGCTGAAGAAAAAGATACTGAAAAAGATGGTGGGTATGCACAAATGCCAGCTCCTCGCACCTCCCAATTCTGCACTGGCCCAGTCTCCTTAGTCCTACATCGACAGGACACAAAGAACTATTTCTAAAAGGTAGGTGGGTGAGCTGAACCCCAATCAAGAGGCCCACATTCCATCTGTCAGAGTTTCACTGGGACTTCAGTGGGAGAAAGCAGGAAGGATGAGGAAGGATGGGATGAGCTGGGAACTAACACTCCCCAAATACCTACTGCAGTACAGCCCTTTCCATTCCTTATATTATCTATTCCAGGTTCATAACAACCCCTCAAAACCAGCACATGACCTGTGAGGTAGCCAATGGGAGTAATGTCTGCTCAGAATGGCTCACCCTTCTTCAGGGCAATGTTCATTTGGACCACAAGGTAGGGGCTACCAATCATGGTCTTCCATCAGCCTGGCCACAGAAACTGCTCCAGGAACATACGTGTGAACCATCATGACACAATAGGTGGACATCCTGGGATTTTCCAAAGCAGAGCAAGGAAAGAGAGCCTTTCATCTTTGATCACTGAGCTGTGAGAATATAAGTTTGAAATTGCTGGGATCATGAGTCCTTCCTTTTAGGAAAGAAAAAATACCGAGAAACAGAGGGAAACAGAGCAAGTTCCAATGATGCTCCTATCCTTTGATTGCGTACATGAACCAATAAATTCCCCCTTTTCTCTTAAACTAGGTCAGGTGGTTTCCACCATTTGCAACTAAAAGAATAACTACTATTCATGCTGGTTTTCTGCATAAGCGTAGTAAGGCTGCAAAGGTTAGGTAACCTGCCTGAAACACATGCCTCCCAAGTGCCTGGGTAGGAGGCCTCTGCATATTTATCTGGCTCTGGACCAGTGCTCTGTGTCTTCAGGTCAGTCTCAGTAACACTGTGCTGGGCTAGTGCCAACAGTGAGCTAGCACTGGCTATTACTCATGACAGCCCATTATTAATATTCAGGAATTTTGTAAGCCAGTTGACATCACATTGGTAGCTTGAAATTGGCCATGTTGGGATTATTTACACCACAGAAATTTGCAAATGGTACAAAACCAGGGCATCCCCCATCCCCAAGAGCCAGTTGTTAAACATTCAACACATACATCTTGAAAGTTCATTTCCCTTCTGGGCTCAAAAGGGACATTCTCAGTACCACTCTTGGAGCCAGTACATGTCTAGTGTCCACCAGATGTCTGAGCCTGGAAAGACACGCCCCCAGAAAATCACAGGTACTTGGTTGAGCCCTCCTCAACCTGCATCGGGGACCTCTGGAGCTCCATGTCTCTGCATGGAGTCCTAATGGGCATGAAAAAAGTCCCTTCTGCTTTTGTTCTTACACAGCTCAGTTCAGTGTGAGACACAGAGCGAGTGTATGCTGCCCGACCCAGCAATGAAGCAATTCCTGCATCCAGGCCTGTCTCACTCAAGAAAGGGGAGGAGGGTTTTAGAGGAGCTCAATTTGCTTGTGGAGTCCCCACAAAGAAAGGAGAATGGGAGTCTATTCCCATGGGATGGGCAGTGACCCAGGGTGTCATGGGCAGAAGCACACCTTCTTCTGACCCGTCCTCACTCAGTGCTGAGGCAGCCCAGGCCATATTTCTGACATTAAATCTAGTGTTAAGAGGATCTAATACCAATCCTGCTCAAGTTCTTACAAGAAACTGCAGAAGAGACAGTACTCCCTAACTCATTTTATGAGGCCAACATTACCCTGATACCAAAACCTGGTAAGGACAACACAAAAAAAGAAAACTACAGACCAATATCTCTGATGAATGCAGACACAAAAATCCTAAACAGAATTCTAGCAAATCGAATGCAACAAAAAAGATTATTCATCGAATGCAACTAAAAAGATTATTCATCACGACCAAGTGGGGTTCAACCGAGGGGCACAAGGATGGTTCAACATCCGCAAATCCATCAATGTGATACATCACATAAACAAAATAAAGGACAAAAATCATATGATTATATCAATTGATGCACAAAAAGCCTTTGACAAGATACAGCATCCATTTATGATTAAAACACTTAATAAAATAGGTATAGAGGGAAAATACCTTAACATAATAAAGGCCATCTATGACAAACCCTCAGCTAATCTCATAATTAACGGTGAAAAACTGAAGCCCTTTGCTCTATGTTCAGGAACACGACAGGGCTGTCCCCTATCACCTCTGCTTTTCAACATAGTGTTGGAAGTCCTTGCCAGAACAATCAGGCAAGCGAAAGAAATAAAAGGCATCCAAATTGGGAATGAAGAAGTTAAATTGTCACTCTTTGCAGATGACATGATGCTATATATAGAAAACCCTAAGGACTCCTCCAAAGCTATTAGAAACAATCAATGAATACAGTAAAGTTGCCGGCTACAGTATCAACGTACAAAAGTTCGTTGCATTCCTGTATACTAACAATGAAATCTCAGAAAAAGAAATACAAAAAACAATTCCATTTGCAATTGCAGCAAAAAGAATAAAATACCTAGGAATACACTTAACCAAGGATGTGAAAGATCTATATACTGAAAACTATAAGACATTTTTAAAAGAAATTGAAGAAGACACGAAGAAATGGAAAGACATTCCGTGCTCATGGATTGAAAGAATCAACATAGTTAAAATGGCCATATTACCCAAAGCAATATACAGATTTAATGCAATCCCCATCAAAATCCCAATGGCATTTTTTAAAGAAATAGAACAAAAAAATCATCAGATTTGTTTGGAACCACAAAGACCCCGAATAATCAAAACAATCTTAAGAAAAAAGAACAATGCTGGAGGTATCACACTCCCTGACTTTAGCCTGTACTACAGGGCAACAATAATCAAAACAGCATGGTATTGGCAGAAAAACAGACACACAGACCAATGGAATAGAATTGAGAACCCAGAAATAAAACCACATAAATATGGACAGATAATTTTTGACAAAGAAGCAAAAAAACATACAATGGAGAAAAGATAGCCTCTTCAATAAATGGTGCTGGCAGAATTGGAAAGCCACATGCAAAAGAATGAAACTGGACTGCTATCTGTCACCATGTACCAAAATTAATTCAAAATGGATCATAGACTTAAGCATAAGACCTGACACAATAAACTGCATAGAAGAAAACATAGGTACTAAACTTATGGACTTTGGGTTCAAAGAGCATTTTATGAATTTGACTCCAAAGGCAAGGGAAGTAAAAGCTAAAATAAATGAACAGGACTATATCAAACTAAAAAGCTTCTGCACAGCAAAAGAAACCATCGACCAAATAAAGAGGCAACCAACTGAATGGGAAAAGATTTTTGCAAACAGCGCCTCCGATAAAGGGCTAATATCCAAAATATACAAGGAACTCATGAAACTCAACAACAAAAAAACAAACAACTCAATTGAAAAATGGACAGAGGACCTGAAGAGACATTTCTCCAAAGAGGATATACAAATGGCAAATAGACATATGAAAAAAATGCTCAACATCACTAATCATCAGAGAAATGCAAATAAAAACCACAATGAGATATCACCTCACCCCAGTCAGAATGGCTATCATCAACAAGACAAATAGTAACAAGTGTTGGAGAGGCTGTGGAGAAAAAGGAACCCTCACACACTGTTGGTGGAAATGCAGAGTGGTGCAGCCGCTATGGAAGGCAGTGTGGAGGTTCCTCAAAAAATTATGAATAGAATTACTGTATGACCCAGCAATCCCTTTCCTGGGTATCCACCCCAAAAGTCTGAAAACATTTATCGATAAAGACATGTGTGCTCCAATGTTCATTGCCACTTTGTTTACGGTGGCCAAGACATGGAAACAACCAAAATGTCCTTCGATAGATGAATGGATAAAGAAGTTGTGGTACATATACACAATGGAATACTATTCGGCGTTAAGGAAAGATGATATAGGAACATTTGTGACAACATGGATGGATCTTGAGAGAATAATGCTAAGTGAAACAAGTCAGACAGAAAAAGCAGAGAACCCTATGATTTCACTGATATGTGGTATATAAACCAAAAAGAACAAGACAAACCAATGAGAAACAAAAACTCATAGACACAGACAATAGTTTAGTGGTTACCAGAGGGTAAGAGGGGTGAGGGGAGGGAGATGAGGGTAAGGGGGATCAAATATATGGTGATGGAAGGAGAACTGACTGTGGATGGTGAGCACACAATGGGATTTATAGATGATGTAATACAGGATTGTACACCTGAAATCTATGTAATTTCACTAACAATTGTCACCCCAATAAATTAAAAAAAAATAATAAAAATAATAAAAAAGAAAAAAAAGAAAAAATATATGGTGATGAAAGGAGAACTGACTCTGGATGGTGAGCACACAATGGGATTTATAGATGATGTAATACAGGATTGTACACCTGAAATCTATGTAATTTCACTAACAATTGTCACCCCAATAAATTAAAAAAAAATAATAAAAATAATAAAAAAGAAAAAAAAGAAAAAATATATGGTGATGGAAGGAGAACTGACTCTGGGTGGTGAACACACATTGGGATTTATAGATGATGTAATACAGAATAGTACACCTGAAATCTATGTAACTTTACTAACAATTGTCACCCCAATAAACTTTAATTTTAAAAAATCTAGTGTTAAATTTGGCTGTGACCATTAAAGACAAAAGTCAATGACACATTTTAAAGGAATAGACATTACTATACTCAAAGCAGCATCCAAATGCAGACATCTAACCTTGTGCGTGTCTGTGTGTGTGTGTGTTTGTATGTTTGTTTGTTTGTTTTTCTCAGACTAGGGAAGGTCTTCCAGAGAAGTAAAGGTAAGGGATTTCTGTGAGCTTCAACCAGGAACCAGGACTAAAGCAAGTCAGAGAGGCAGGTGGGAAGGTCTCCAGGTGCAAAAAGGAGCCTGGGGGAGTGGGCTAATCTTCCAGGACACAAACGAGGTCTTTGCAGAAGGAGCAGTTTCCAAGGCCAACATTGCCCCAAATGCCCGCCTAACAATATGGACAAAGTCCAGTTCAAAAATGCATCTAAGAATTTTAAGGCAACAGCTTAGATGATTTTATTCAGAACTGGAAATAAATGACCTTGGGCTAAAATTTCTCCAGCCCAGTGGAACGATTTAAGTGCACGAGTTATCGCTGATATTTAATCTGCTACCAGCACCCAAGATAGCAGAACAATCCCTCCTTTCAATTCCTTCCTTGGGCTCCTCCCCTCACCAACCCTTCCAGGGCTGAGCAATTTGGACTTAAAAATGGTAGCTACTCGTGCTTATCGTCTCCCACAAAGTGCTACTTTCCAGGGTCGGTGTCCCCATCTCCTGCCTTCTGTCCCGGCAGCTGTAGATCTCGTAGATCACACGGACATAGCAGGGACTGCATAAGCCCCTCGTGTTGTTCAAATTAAAGTAAAATGACTGGGCATCACTTTTCCTTTATCTCAGCTCAGAGAACAGGAGCCAGATGCTTCCTTTAACTTCCAGTTGTACTCAGCCTGCAAGCACCTCTGGGGGCATAGGCTGGCCCAATTGTCAGGCCCAGGTATGTGAAACCCCTTGAAAGGGTGCCATGTGATGGCTCTCAGTCACCAAGCCACAGCTCTCCTGCTCTGGGAGGTCATTCTCGAAATGTGCCTTCACCTCATCTCTCCAATACCTGATGTTTGTTCCTAGTTTATTCTCAACACCCATGCTACAGTGATAAACCATCTATTCTCCACGTTTTCTTTGGTTCTAAGTTTTCAGAGGGGTTCTTTGGCTTGTTCACATATGTGAATGCAAAATTGTACCTTCCAAACCAACTTATCACCCTCTGCAACATGTCCTACCTCATTTCTTAAGGGACGTTATTAAAAACTTTGACTTCTGAATGAAAGTCTTTTACCAAGATATTTTTTTTTGTAAAAAAACAAAAACAACATTTGTTTATCATTACCAACTTGAATAAGCGACACATTATTTTTACTATAAATTTTTACTCTAAATACAATCCATATATATATTTTACTATATTGTGTGTTTCTCCCTAATTTGAGCCTTTAAAAACCCAAATTAAGTCAAGTTGTCTATTAGGACATACAATGTGTTCAGGCAGTGTACTAGAAGAGGAATTAAAGAAAATATAAACTACATTATTTGGGCTCAAGGAATGCAAAGTTTTGTTGAGGGTAGAGTACAAAATAGTGTAAAACTGTAGTGCTAGTTCAGTAGGATACCCGGACCATCAGCCCAAGAACCAGTTTATAGCCCTGACGTTTCCAAAAAAACAAAATTCCCACCACAAAACTGGCCCAACATAGACGATGGATAACAGCCAGATTCTTAACTAGCAACTATTTCATAAACAGAACTGGAATGACCTCTAGCAGGACAAGTAAAAAACCTTCTCTGAAGAATCTTGTGGAAAACATTAACTGATCCTTTTACCAGATTCTACTTTGAGAGGCTCTGGCCCCTGCATTTCCAGGATAAATGAGGATAGACACCGATCTGGCTCACAGAAAAAGCAGAGGCTCCACTCATCTTGTGTGCGTCTTATAGCAAAAAGGCGTTGGCTATCTCTCACCAGGGTCAAAGGGGCTCATTTGAGCAAAGCTTATATAAGTTATAAGAAAGTATTCTCATCTCAGTCCCATGACAGCCTACATCTACTCAGAGTTGACAGACACATTATCAGGGAGAAAGGGAAAAACAAGCTTTGTCTCCAGCTCAACATTGGGTGTCATCTTCCCAAGAGATCTCAGTGTCTTTGACACATGGCATCATCCAGAGCCTTGAATGTAAAGATGGTTCCAGGCTGGCTTTATTTGCTCTTTCGGCAGCAAGACCTTCACTTGGGTCTTCCCCTGTGACCAGATTCAGTCAATCGAGTGAATTCCAAACGACTAAAATCAGCTGGTGCGATTTAAGTAAAAAGCAAAACATTGTATGGGAAAAGAGAGAACGGATTATTATCCTGCTTAATATATGATAAAATTTAGAGTATCTGATACTGAGATAATTGTAACCAAAATGGTTTTGAATTCATAACCCTTCTTCTAAGTGAAGAGTCCAGAGTAAGTCCCTATGACCATTTGAGAACAACTTCAGCTCACTGACTTATGCATCAAGTTGATCAGTCGTCTACTATAGGTTCTAATAGTGCTGTCTATAAGCTGAGTGACTTTGGCCAAATTGCTTAACCTCTCTGGTATTGTTTTCTTCACCCTAAAAATGAACCTATAATGTCTAGCTTCTCTACCAGGGCTCCAAATCTAAAATTCTGTGACTATGCTACTCAGAGACACCATTACCGTTAAATAAGTGTTTTTTATTTAGGAAATAATTTCTATAGATATTAACCTTCAGCATCCCAAGAAATGCAGAGCCATAAATAGCAGGCCGGGACAGAATCTTTCTTTTGGAAATTGAAAAAGAGTCTTTTTGGAATGGCCACTCACACCAGTCTTTTCAGCTATACTTGACCCAGAAATAACCACATGATCTGCAGGGATGTGAAGTTTGGAAAAAGTAAGCTGGTGATGGAAATTATAGGCCTTTTAGACACAAAGGCCTGAATGACAAGCTGACAGCAGACTGCCATGCTGTCAGCACATTATTCTTGCAATGACTGGGTCTTTAGACACCAGTTATTCTCCAGACCTAGGCTTGCTCAAGCCCCGAAGATTTTGAAGATGAGGTCAGGAGAAGAGGCAGAGTGAGGGAAGGATGAGGTGTATCAGTATGCAACGACAAGTTACCCCGATACTTACCTAAGCCCCTGAATGAAGCATTGTTTGTGCAACTGGTAACTAGAGCTTCTCCCTTGTGTCACACGTAGAATGGGCTCCCCCACCCTGCCTGCTGGCTCTGTAGGGTGTGTCGGATATGTTGAAACAACTCTAGGCGCCAGAAGATGGCTCACCACCAACTGAAGACTGCACCCAGCCACTGCCCTGGGCCTCAGGCATCTCAGCAGCTCTGCTGTGTCAAGCACCCAGCTCTGCAGTCTTTTTGTCTTCCAAAGGAGAGGTGGCAAGCTGGCTGGGTGACTTCAGAGGGGATGTGTGGTGTGTGACTAGGGAACACTAGGTGCATGTGCCTTTTGCCTGTATCCCCGAGAGGTGAGAGAGAGGATGCTGGCAGCTCTGGGGGCTCTGGCTCAGTAACCTGGCATCATGGGCATTTTTATGACTTGCTCTGGATATTTCCTAACCCAGGAAGCAAAGGGAGCTACCTTCATGCAACAGAAATGAGCCCTGTTCACCTTGGATGTGACGATTCTGTCCTGTTCCATCCATTAGAGGACAGTTGCACCTAGGGGAATCACACACACACACACATAGACACATGCAAGGGCCTACTGTGCAGTCATCCTTCCTGCTTGTGACTGAAGGGCCCTAGGCTTTCCAGCACACTGTGTCAACTGGGTCCAGATGGACCCAGTGCTGAAGAAAGTGTACTAGCTGCTGCTCCCAGACTCCACCAGAGGGGCCAGATCACAAAACCAAGCCCCGGATCCAATTCCTTTCCACACCACCGCCTCGACATTCCCAAACACGAATGAATTTCATGCCTGTCCTTGGGCTACAGTCATCCCTGCAGGTAAAGGCAGGTTGGGTGGGGTGCCCTCAAAGGAGGCTCACCAAAGAACACCTGTTCTGAGAAATAGTGTGGATGACTCACCATGTGGCACTCTTCCTTCGTACTCAGCCCTGTCTATGCCCGATCTGCTGGCCAGGACTTGGAAAAGTCATAGTGGGTGGTTCTTGAGTGAGTCATAAACCAAGAGACTGATCACTTACACTCCTGAGGAACCCAAGACTTTCTCAGAAAAAAAACAGGCGGAACTAATTTCTATTCACTCTTCCTCCTTCTGGCCTCTGTTTGCCAACGGTGATGACGATAAGTGCCATGGGAAGAGCTAACATGCTTTTTCACTGCTTCCAAAACTGTTCTTGAAAGTTTCTGGGCTGTATTAAACAGAAAATGTTAACTCTAGAAGGCTACACAGTTTGTTTTATTAATACAAATGATCGAATTATATAGAAAATAATCTAAATCTATACCATTTGATATGGTAGCCACTAGTCATGGGTCACCATTTAAATGAAATTAATTAAAATTAAAAATTCAGTTCTCCAGTCACACTGACCACATTTCAAGTGCTTAGGAGCCACATGTGGCCGGTGGCTACAGCATTGGGCAGTACAGCTATATATCTCCATCATCACAGAAATATCTACTGGACAGAGCTGATCTAAATACGTGCATAGCAAGTGTGGGAGGACCACTCATTCATTTTGTTATTCAGCAAGTATTTATGGAGGGTTGGCTATGTGCTAGCAACTGTGGAGGGAACCAAGATGAAAAACAGGTGGTCCCTGTACTCCAGGAGTTTATAACTGGTTGGGACTACATGTGTGTAATCAAAGATGTAGACCTTTTTTAATCTGGGGAATGAAACAAGCTATACACGAGTGAACAGAACTCTAAACAAGGTCAGCTTTAGATAAGAAGAGCAGAGGAGTGAGTCAACCTGGTTGGACTTGAGCTTGTAAATCTTTCATTCAACATCTGCTTGCAGATGTGTGGGCGGTAAGTTAGCTTAGACCTGAGTGACAGCTGTCACAGCTGTGGAGCAATGAGGCCAGACCGGAAGCTCTCACAGGAGAACTTCTGACTGTGCCTCCCATAGAGGGCAACTTTGTGAACACAGCTGGACGAGGAGAGGGCCATTTTCTCAGGCAATCAGATCCCAACCAAAAAGAATATGCAGGTTCATTCTACCCTTCACCTCCTGGAATTCTTGAACGCTGTGCTTCACCACACTTCTGAGAAAGTAGTGAGCAACCAGCTGGCTCTTTCTCCAGTACAGCTGCTCCTTGTTTGAAGGATTTTCACCAAGTGATTTTAAATGTTTTTACAAGGTGTTCAAATTGGGTAACCACATTTGGTATGCAAAAGTCACAGACTGGAAAAGCAATCACAAAGCACTAAGAGTGACCAGTTCTCAAGAACTGAGCAAAGACATCTTAGGGAGGGAATGACCAAGGGAGAAAGACAGCAGAATAAAGGGCAGACACTGGCTTTATTAAATAGAAATGACACCTGAAAATGACAACTTGAGTGGGAAAGAAGCACACAGGAAAACTCAGAAATCTAAATCAGAGCCCCCAGAAGGACAAGGAGATATTTTCAACCTCAGGAAGTTGTAATGACTTACAGTTGGGTGACACAGTGCCACTGCCCTCTAAAAACATTTATGAATTTGTTTGGGGGGAATATTTTTTAATACTTGAGGAATCATTGGAGGTGGTGTAAGTCATAAGACCAGGAGCTGGCTTCCTCTGGGCAGCCAAGCTATAGAACTATTCCAAAAAAAAAGACTATGGAAACTATTTTTGTTTTTTAGTGTAATGTTTTGAATAGGGTTCATATTCATCTGATTGAAAATTCATAAAAATATACAAAGGTTCACAGTGAAAAGTCTTCTCACATCTGTCCCTATCTGTCTGGTTGCCACACCTCTCCCGTCTCCACTCGACCAACCATTTGTACTCATCCCACACTACTTTATGCTTTTACAAGAAAATGCAAATACACTCATTTCTCCCCCCTTGTTTTACACAAAATACGCCAACTATACACACTGGTCTGCCTGTTACTTAATCATTTAATAACTGCCTTGGATGTCTTGGAACTCTTCCCTGTGGGTACAGAGAGCCATCTCATTCTTTTTCACAGTTGCATGGTATTCCATTATATAGTTATCAATTTCATGGTATCCTATTGGTGGACACTTAGCTGCTTCCTATATTTTACCATTACAACAATACTATAATTAATAACCCTGACTATACATTATTTCAAATGCGTACAGTATATCTCTATAGTAAAATCTTAGAAGCAGAGGTCAAATAAGCATGTGGGTAGATGTTGCTGAACTGCCCTTCGTGTGGTTGTGCTAATTCACACTTCTACCGTGTTTCCCCGAAAATAAGACCTAACCAGAAAATAAGCCCTAGCATGATTTTTCAGGATGACATCCCCTGAACATAAGCCCTAATGTGTCTTTTGGAGTAAAAATTAATATAAGACCCGGTCTTATTTTCAGGGAAACACAGTACCAGCAATGTTTGAGAGGGCCAAAGGAAGGTGTTATCAAATTCTGGGATTTTTGCCAATATAACAGGTGCAAATGGAATCTCAGTAGAGAATTAATTTGCATTTTCCTTATTATGAGTGAGGTTGGACTTTTTTTTTTAATTGGGGAATATTGGGAAACAGTGTGTTTTTCCAGGACCCATCAGCTCCAAGTCAAGTCGTTATTTTCAATCTAGTTGTGGAAGGCGCAGCTCACTGGCCCAGGTGGGAAATGAACCTGCGAACTTGGTGTTATGAGCACTGCGCTCTAACCAACTGAGCTAACCGGCTGCCCCCGGACATCTTTTATATGTTTAAGGGTCATTTGTATTTTCTTTCCTGTGAACTGTCCAATCATATAGTTTGCACCTTCTTTTGTGGAGTCATTGGTTATTTTTAAAAGTTAGTTCCTCATTAATTTTTCTAATCAACTTTCTTATCAGTTCCAAGTTCTTTATTTATCAAGGACACTAGCCCTTTGTCTGAAATATGAGGAACAATGAATATAAACACAGAGCTAATCAATAACTTTCTTGCCCAAAGATGATTTGATGATTTCCCATAAAATTCTTTTCCAGGCAAGGCTTCCACCCCCACCCTACCTCATCCCCCATCTCCAAGGTCACACCAGGTTTCTGGCTGTCCCTCTTTTCATTTGGTTTTCTTCCTTGGGGCTTTTGTATTGGCTGTTTCCTCTTCCTGGAATGAGATTTCCCTTTTGTCTTCTTGGCAAATTTCTGCTGAACTTTTTAAGACCTGTGGCACCTTCTCATTACAAAGAGCAAGTGGGGACAGAGGAGAGTGACAATTTGCAACTGTGAGACTCTTCCCCTAAATCATAGTGAATGAGGAGACTCAGACTGGGCAAATGACTGTGAAGCAGTGTGAGTCAGTGGGAGGCATATCAGCGAAATACCGTGTGTGAGGCCCGGGGAGGGTGTGGCTGAATGAGGAAGTTACTGCAGGGCAGAGCGGTGGAAGGTGAGCCCAGGAGCGGTGAACCCTGATGGGGAGTGAGGCCTGGAGGTGTGCATTCAGTGGGCTGTTCTTTCAGAAGGGCTGGAAGACAGAAAATAGAACTGAGAAGGACACAGAGTATAATATAAATACCAGGGATTGGGTGGTGGGGACACTACAGCATCTTGCAGAGGGTTATAAGAAGAGAAATTTCAAGTGAAAACCCTTACCTAAACTGCCTGCTTTCCCAAGAACCCACAAAGGAGGAAAAGCATGAGAGATAGCTCAACCTTCGGCAAGGAAAGTAAGGTAAAATATTATAAAGACAGAAAGTCCCACAAGTTGACTTGGAACAGCCAGAGATGGTGAGAGAAGTGGAAAAACCTGGGAAGAGACTCATGAAATGCTTTAACCCTAAATCACACTCCACTGTGTACCCAGATTCACCACACTGTGGGAGGAGAGTATTGTGTCTTTTAAGTTGGCCTTCTGAATGTGCTATGCTCCAGGGTGGATAAGTTAAGAAATTGGTGGGTACCGCTAAGAAAGGAAAGGGGCCAGATGATAAAACCTGGGGTTCGTCTTTTGCAAAAGGTGTGTCCCTAGCTAATCTGTTGGAACAAGCAATCAGCCAGGAGAAGTCACAGCAAAAGGTCACAGGCACCTTCTGGTTGGGGAGTTGCGGCAGAAGCAGCTGCTTCACGTGGCCCAGTGTGAGGCTCCCACACATATTCTTTTTCATGTATTCATTTAGTACACGTTTTCTGGGTCCTTACTCCACATTGGGAACTCTGCTGCTAAGGAATATAATGGTGAGTAAGGCACTGAAACTGGCCCGGTCACTGTAATCCAGTGGGAGAGATGGACACCTAGACAAGCCAGAAGCATGTGTTCTCTAACTGAAGGGAGATGCAAAGAGGGAGGCCAGGCCCTCCTCTCGGGGTAGGCTTCCTAACAAAAATGACTTTTAAGCCGATGGGAGTTCCTTGGAGAATGGCCCATCCATGAGAGACCCCTGAAAGCATGTGTTCCGGGAAGGAGTATGGCACTCTGCAGTGTAAAAACCTCGAGTTAACGTGCTCCACTTCCATATAAAGAAGGAGACTTTAAGAAATCAAACTAAGAGATGAGTGCTTTCTTCCTTCTGATTGTTCTGAGCCAGACAGTCAAATTTCTGCATAACTTATACCTCAAAAGTAATGAATGTGCAAATTCTAAGCCAAGAATAGAAGCCATGCCTGATCGAATCCATTCTCACTGTTTAGTTGCTGACTTCTGTATTAGCTCTTAGCTGAGGGTCAGCATTTTCTGATACCATCTTTTGCATTGAACTCTTCCTCCTCCCCCAGCTCCTTTAAGCGTATCAGATCTCCCAAGCAGCCTTATTCAATATTTATACAATCTGGACACAGCAAGGCTGCTTTGATCTGCAGTGAGTGAGGACTGGAGATCATCAGAGCTTGACCCTCAGCAGCTTTCTCTTGGCTGCTGTTCTCCAAATTTGCCCCCCTCAGGGGTCCCCAGGAGCCCTGTAGAATGAAGAAGCACCTCTTTGTTCAGAGCCTTTGATGCCACTGGGCACTGAGAGACCTGCTCATCCGATTGGGCAGAGGAAAGACCTCTGCTGCATACTTCAGCTAATTGTCACTTAAAGCCCAGAGATTCTGTTCTCATTTTTTGTTGTGACCAGTTAGCAGAAGCAAAAAATAAACAAACCCTCAATGGACAACCCATCCAGTAAGGCCAGCACATGCAACAGGCAAGTGGATATGAGGTGGGACTGCTTCTTTCCCATTGTGACTTAGAATTCCCAAGGCCGGGCTGCCGGTTTTCATTCAACAGATGGAGCAACAAGGTGGTGGGACCTGTGTGGCTCATTCTCTCACACAGCGCACACCTCCATCAGGACACTAAGTAATGGAAGCCCCCCGGACTTGCTGCCAGGACTTACACTGAGAAAATGAAGGCCAGTTCAGACATCTGTATTGATTTGCCTCCAGCACAGAGGGCTGGGGTAGTACTAAGCCAACTCCATTGCTGTCATCTTATTTTCTCAACCTAGTAACAAAAAGAATGCCGCTACGTGGCTGCATCCAGAGTTCTTCTAGGTCAGCTAGAAGGGATGGCATCAGCAACTGGGCCTCCGAGAAGGATGGGAGACTTTTTTCGCCAGAGAAGGGCCTGTTTCTCCAGCATCTTTGAGAAGTAATACAGTAGCATCAAAAGTATAGGTCTCATAAATATAGCATAGCTATATTTACTTTCTCCTTCTCTCTACCCCTCTCTCATATAGACAGCTCTACTAATCAATCATAGTATTTTTTTTCTTCTGAAAATACATACCATCCTGGGAGCCGTGGTTGCTGACACAGATCCTTAGGCTGCAGAGAAAGTGAAGACGGGAGCATTGATCTCATTTCCTGGGAAGGTTAAATTTTATAATTAACAAAATTTGAAAGGGTCCTTCACTGACACTTTTATAATTATGAGTCCAAGTGAATTCATTTTTTCTTAATGGAGAGAAAAGCATTGAGCTGCTGGTTCTTTGGGTGAATTGTGGCAGGCAAGAGCAGGGATGGGCCCAGGAGACTCGTTTACTTACGTTCCAGAAAGAGCCTCCGAGACTACCCTGAGCAATGTTGGACAGAGAAATGCGAGACACACACCTCGCCCCTGGGGCTGAAGTCAATTCCCATCTTTCCCAGCACCTGGAAGAGCAAAGGCACAGGGCTACAGCCTGGAGGGAGACACAGAGGACCAGCTGTCTGGCCTTGAAGTGTCTTCGGTGATTCCTAATACTCAGAAAGGACAGGGAAGAAACAACCTCACCTACCTTTCTACACTGAGGTTGCTTCATTCATTCCATCATTTGTTCACTGATTCACCAACATTTCTTGTGGCTCTATCTGTGGCTAGGCAGTAGGACTTAGACGTGGGAGTATTAACTGAGATTCCTGCTCCTGAATTTCTTAACTGTCCCCAAGCCTCTCCCCTCAGTTTTCAGGCGTGCATTGCTTCAGGTGGGGAACAACAGCTGAAAGCAGGGAAATGCTCTTGAGATTCAAAACAAAGCTAGGTTTTTCATTTGCTGCAGCCTAAGATGTCCGAGTTCGGACAATTAAGTTTGCGAACTCATCTAGAAAAAGTGCTACATACCTCATTGCTGAATATCACTACAATCTCCTTTGAAGTCCTCCCCTTGGGAAGCTATGCACTGACACCAGCGCCTAGTCCACCCTTCAAAGCAATTTTGGAACTCTTATTAGAGCTGTCGTGGTATTACCCTTGATGTCCTGAATGTCATCAAAACATCTTCCTTTCAATATTTCCTTTATCTTCAGGTAAAGAAAGAAAGAAGTCATTGGGGCCAGATGAGGTGAGTGGGGAGGGTGTTCCAATTCAATTATTTGTTTCCTGGCTATAAACTGTCTCAAGGACAGTGCTGTGTGAGCGGGTGCATTGTCGTGATGCAAGAGCCATGAACTGTGGGCGAAAAATTCAGGTTGTTTAAGTTTTTCACGCAGCCTTTTCAGCACTTCCAAATAGTAAACTTGGTTAATTATTTGTCCAGTTGGTACAAATTCATAATGAATAATCTCTCTGACATCAAAAAAGGTTAGCAACATTGTTGCAACAAGTTCACTCGGGATCATGGGTCTGCTCTATAGCTGATTGTGATGGTAATTACATGAGTGCATATATTTGCCAAAACATGCAGAAATGTACTCTAAAAAGAATTAATTTTGCTATATGAAAATTATTATCATAAGAGTGAGGAAAATAAACATAATGTGCAGTGAAAAAAATAAGATTAGGGAAATATTAGGGTCTAAACACAAGAACACATACAAAACACATACAAAACTCTTGGGAGGAAGCTCTCAAGTTCCTCCAAACTCAGAGAACCAGCATGAAGGGGAGAATAAAAGCCTGGCATAAGCCTGTTAGCCAACATCTGAGAAGTCCCCTTAAGCAAGATGATAGGATTGAGGGGGGATGAGGCAAGAGGCAGGCAGCATGGGGAGTTCTAGCCACAGCGGCCAGGCCCCAGGCACAGAGCAGGACTGCCCAATGGGCAGCCTAAACATGAGCTTGGAGACCCAACCCAGTAGGGGTCTCCTACAAAATTAAAAAATGTTCAGCTTTAGTGAGAGCTAAACCAAAATTTTGTAGTCTAAACATCCCGCATAAAGTCATTTTAATTTCAACATTCACATAAGTTTTGTGTGTTTAGGGGTCAGTGTTGTTTTTATTTTGAGTTACATATTGGCGTATCGCAGCACACTGGTGGGCTGGTCGAGGGTGGGGCCCCCACCTGCAGCTGTGCAGCTGATGGCGGCATAAACAGCCTAGCGGAGAGGGCATGGGGGCTGAAGTCCAGCCTATGTCCTGGCATCCTAGAGCAGGGATGAGCCAGCCCACAAGAAAAGACATGTTTGTGTCTCCTAGTTTCTTCTAGCTACTGGCTCTGCGAGTGGGTTATAAGCTAGTCCAGATATGGGTCACGTGGCCCTTGGGGAGTCCAGGCAGTCTAGGTCAGCACCCTCCAGCACCCACGCTAGAGCCCTCTGGCTGGAAGCAGCCTTGTCCAGGGTCCAACTCAGAAAAACAAAAGCAAAAACAGGACAAAGGCCTGAATCCAGCCCAAATCAGGCAGCTAACCAGTCAGCAAGCATCAATACTGTACCTTGGGTAGGGCCGTGCATGCCTGATAAAAGCCTCCTTACAGAACTCCTGCTTAGTGATTGATCCCAAAGTCTGGGTAGACGGGGCTTCAGGACTAACCAAGGAGGCACAGGAGCAAGGCCAGAGGGGACCAGGGAGACACACAGGGCTTGTCCTCCGCGGCCAGCTGGGGAGCAGCGTGCTGAGGAAATTGATCTGGCCCGTCGTTCCAGAGCTCTGGAAGTTGGCTGCTGGTGGTAGAATGTCTAGCAGTGCTCCAGCCGCTCCACTGTCCAGCCCCACAAAAGGGCCATACCTGGGGGCCTCCTCTGAAATGCCCCTCCCTTAGAAGAGCTCCATTCTTGTTGGAGGGGCTGTGAGTTGTTCCAGAGAAGTGTGAGGATAGGGATATGATGTCAGACCCCCATGTATAATAAAGTCTGAATCTGATTGTAAGACGTTGTGCTGGGCAGCTTTGTTTTGTTCACAGGATTTGGAGTCAGGATTTGAAGGCAGGGGGTATATTGAAGGAAGTGACAGATGCAAATGAGTCACGTGTCTGCACTGCTAAGGTCATGCTGACAGCTTTATCGTGCAGTACCTCTATCTCTCAGGGCCTGTGTATAGAGGCCTGGAGTTTCCTCTTGTCTTTTGGCAACTCTCCAACTTGCCCAGGCATGACTTAGCAAGGAAATTGGGTTTGACTTTAAAAATGCTCCCCGTGATGGTAACTCTGTGCTGAATTATTGAACGGTGAGGATATGGCAATATCCCCAGTCAGAGACTTTCTTCTCTGCAGCTCCTCCTGACAAGTAATTTTAAATGTGCAACAATGCAAAGCTCTATGCTCATCAGCCTAATGCTGAGCCAGATTCCAGCCATGCTTGAACAGCTGCCAAGACACCCAGGACACCAGGCTTTGCTCCAGGGTCATGCGGAATACAGATTTGGGCAAATGGATATCTTGATGATCTCCAAGCTATTGTCCCATACAAATCAAATCTTAACACAACTAAAATAAAAATTATTAATTAACCCCAAACCAGCTTCTTTGCCTGTTTTCTCTATTTTCATTAATCGTGTCAGCATCCACCCAACTGCCTAAGCCCATGTTTTGGCCTCACATTTGACTCATTTTGCAACATGGGATTGGTCTCCAAGTTTTGTCTATTGAGCCTCTAAAATATTTCTCAGACACATTCGATTCTCTCCCTTCTCACTACTCCTGGGCTGTTATCATCTCCTCTGGTCTCCTAACTAGTCCCTCCAGTCAAACTCCCTTCTTTAATCCTTTGGCAACAACAATCTAATCATATTATTTTCTAACTTTCATTGATTGTTGTTAACTTGAGGATAAAGTCGAAAAAGTTTAGCATGTTAGTCAGAGAAATGTCAATTTGAATATGAGTTCTGCCACTTGGCAACTCTATGACCTTAGGCAAGTCATTTAACCTGTAAAATAAAAGTAATAACAACAGTGAGGATTAAATTAGATTATATATATATATATATATATATATATATATATATATATATATATATACACACATATATATGTATGTGACATAGTTCAGTATCCAGTATATAGAAAGTACCAGAAATACTCACCTTTGTTAACTGCTGCTGCTATTCAAACCCTGGCATCTCCTCCCTTTTCACCTCTAACTCTCAATCAGAGGGTTATAGCCTATGCAATCACACATATTCCCTAAATATGTTCTACCATCTCATATGTTTGCGCTTCTGCATATACCTTTCTCCTGCCTGGAATGACCTTTATCTCCTTGTCTAGCTAGTGAATTGCTACTCTAAAGGCCCATCTCAAATGTTACCTTCCCTTGGATGGTCCTAATGCACCCAACTTTGAATATTTTATAACCTTTGTGCTCTATCACTATATGACTCTATTCTAAACTGTTGCCTTGAAATACTTGTTCTCATGTGTGCTCCCCTTATCATAAGAGAGCACTCTAGAGCAGAGAAGACACATCCATTCAAACATTCATTTAGTAACACATGTAACATCATCCATAAACCAGGCATTGTGCTGGCCACAGCAGACACAGAGATGCTAACGCATGTTTGTTAACATCTATGTTAATGACGGTACTTACTTGCAGACAACAGCATCCACTCTAGCTTCAGCAGAGTTTTGTCACAGAAAATTGGGTAGATCACAGAATCTTAGAAAGGGCCAGGGCCAGGCTTGGTGTCTATACGGGCAGCAGCACTGCAGCTGGGAACCATGCAGACTAAGAAAAATGACCAGCGACACCAAGGAGATGTCCCAGGGGAAACACCGTCAGCATAGCCACCCTGTGCTAGGGGATAAACCCTAGAAACTCAACTGTCCCTGTCTTGGAAGAGCCAGATACCACCACCAAGCTTTCCAGAAAATCCAACCTTCATTGTTTGCTTCTGTTTGAAGTCTCAGACAGGTATGTATGCTTGGTGGAACTTATATCACATTCCTGCATCCCAGCCGTAAGAGAGTATTGTAAATGCAACTTTGAGTTTTCCAGCTCAAACAAGAAAGCAAGCTTTGAAGGGTTTGGAATGGTTTTGGAATGGTTTTGAAGGGTTTAGAATACACTGGTTCTTAAAGAGCTCCAGCTTAGGGAGAGAGTCAGGCAAGCAAACAAACTTTACCATATTATCAGTGTAGCACAAGGGCTGTGAGAGCCAGAAAAACAGTTCCTAAGCCAGGTAAGGGGCTTTATATGAAAGACAGAGCTTTCGTATACCTAGTTCTAAAAGATCGTACTTTAACCTGAAGGCATTGTGAAGTCATTGAATGATTTAAAACAGGCAAGTGACAGTCATATTTTAGTTCTGGAAAGATCTACCTGGATTGGAGAAGGGAAATACCAGAGAGAAGAAAGCTAGTTGGGAGACCACTGCAGTCATCTGAGTAAGATGATGATAGGAACCAAAAAGGTGGCAGTAAAGCTAAAGAATAGGGACAGAGACAAGAAACATTTTAGACTTGGTGACAGATTGACTATGAGGGTGAAGGAGATTGAGGTCTGCAAGTCAATGGCTAGGTCCTGGTTTGGGCGGTTGGGTAGATTGTGATACGTTCCGCCAAGATGAGGTACCGCAGGGAAGACGTAAATTTGTGGGGAAGGACAATGAGTCCTTTTGCATGTATGCTACTGAGCAGTTGTCAACATGGTAACGTGGAGGTACATGGGAGACATTGAAGTGGGGATGCTGACTAAGCAATTAAATAATCAATCCATGTCTGTTGCTCATGAGAGGTTTGAGCATCTCATCTACTGTTTTGTTTTTTTGGTTGTTTTTTTTTTTTGGACATCCTACCTGTCTTATTTTGGGGAAACTACCCTTTTGTGAAACCATGTGTTTATGAGACACTGACCCCCTTACCTATAAGAGTAGGCATTTAACCAGGATGTCCAAGCAGAACCCACTACCCTCAGCCACAGAGATTGGTTCAGGTGTGGTCATGTGACCCAAACATGCTAAACAATAAGCCTCATGCCCAGGCATTGGCAGAACCCATCAAGGAGGAGATGGTCTGTTTCCATGAGGTTAATGAATTGATAAATGAAACCCTAGAGTGTTCAAGGGCCATTTTCCCATCACATATCTCTAATTGTGTTTGAAGGTGCAGGGTGTTGCCAGGAGATTAACTGTCTAAGGAAGAAAGGAAGTGAGTGACATAACTTTGTGTCTCCTGCACCAACAGTAAAACCTGCATATAGTAAGCACTCAATATTAAGTGTAATGAGTGAGGAAGTGAGCGAAGCATTTAAAAATGTATTTATAAGTAGGATATGGTTCTACATTATATCTTATCACTAAAAAAGTCATACCTTGATTTAAAAAAAAAGTATCACAATGGACCTGTTTGATATATAGACATTTCAAAACAGGCAGATTCCAGGTTTTCTTGGGGGCTGGGGTAGGGAAGATTTCACTGGGCATATTGTGTTTTTTTGTACAGCCATTGCCTTTGATTGTTTGAAGACACAGATAAATACTATTAAACACATCACAATACTAAATACTGTACCCAGTGAAATTACCAATTCTTTTCCTTCAAATGGTTGATGCCATAGAAATAATCACAGTGAAACAGCAGGACTGGCTTCAAAGCGTCACAGCTTGTTTTCTAGGGGCTGGTGCAGTCAGACAGCAGTTCTGATTAAGTTGTAAAAACAACAAAGGCAATATAAATTAAATTGTCATTTTAATCAAGTAGGGATCCAACATATAAAAAGATATGTAATACATTTTGCTTAACATTGTGTATCATGATTAATCCATAACTTATGTTTGCATATAAGCTACTGAACAGAACTAAAAATCTAGCCATGACTCTTTACTTTGCTCCTTTCTTTGGCTAACAAAGAATACAAGAAATCAGGGGAGCTTACGGATCTAGACATGGGTAATTAATTCACTTGACCCTCATTTTCTTTCCATTTCACCTCCTGTACCAGAAGCTAACATAAGTCCTGGGCTTTAATTAAACAAATCATCCATAGGGCATTAGCACCACTTTTCTCACATACCGAGAATATAAGGGCACTGCTGGTAGTTGGAATTTGTCTTAGGCTGTTGGGGAATCCAGGGAGAGGAATGCTGAAAAGCAAGGAAAAATTGAGCAGGCATGGTTTTTGCCATAACAGAAGGGTTTTCACATTCCTCCTTCTAAAGCCTAGTAATAAACAAGACAGGCAGGAAAGCACCGACGTCCATCTCGCCTGTGTTTGTCTTTCCTTTGCCTGGTGTCTCCCCAAACCTATCCCTGGAGTCTCTGGCTGCTCTTCTTCAAGGCAGGGCCACACCTCTCCAGAGTCCCTGGAGCTGGGGAGCCTGATGGAAGAGAATGTTTGTAGAAAGGAAGCCTGAATATAGTTGAGCTAAATGGAAGCATTCCTTCTATCAGACAATGGAGAAACATTGCAACACACACATGCAAGTGCTCACACACGCGCACACAAGCATGTAATTTTATACCTTGGGAAACTCTGGCCAAGATTATTCAGCTAGACTCCCACTGCCTTTGCCTGCATAGGCATGGGTAGATTTCAGCGGCATGGGCAGGTTTCAGCGGCATGGCCTAGGGGAGAGAGGAGTGCTGCATGGCAGGAATCAGTCTGACGAAACAAATGCCATCCCTTTCTATTCCCCATCTCCTTTCTGAACCTGTCTGTCTTCCTCTGCTCATACACCCTCTTTGTTCACACCATCCTCCAGCTATCTCACATGCCTCTTCCTCTTCTTACATGCCCCTTCCTTTATTATATTGTAGCGAATTTCCTAAGACAGCAGGCAGAAAAGTGGTGGGAACATATACGTGAAGATGTACTAGAATATCAGCTGGTTACAGAACTGGTGCTCAGTTACCATTTGTTGAATGACTGACATAGAGAAAAGCATTCACATAGAGCCAAATTCTATGTTGGATGCAACACAGAAAAAAAACAGACTTTTCTTTCCCCACTCTCCTATCCTACTCTTCCCTTTCACTGGCTTCTCTGGACCCTGTCCCTCTAGGAATTGCGGACCTAGAAACGTTGCTCTAACTTGGCTAAGCCTCCAAATGATTAAATAAACCAGATGAATGAGTGGAGGCGCCAGGATTATAGGCATGAACCACAGACCACTGCCATGTTGAGGTCTGGAGATTTCTGAGATCTGACATCACATAAGACACAGCTTCTAAGACTAAAAAGTCCCGAGATTGTTTGATCCTTTTTGGTCAACTCAGATTGGTGTATTAAAATGAATAATAATGCTATCATCTTTGAGCATCTATTACATGTCAGGAACTTCTATAAATTATTTTATTAAATTGTGCAATCACTCTTGTACTGTCACCCCAATTCATACTGAGGTTCAGGGAGATTAGAGGATTTGTCCAAATGACACACTGGCAGAGTCAGGATTTGAACCTAGATCTGTACAGGGTCATATCTCACCTGAAAAGGAGAGTGACTTTGTTTCTATTTGTTATCAACAAAGGGTGCAAACTATTCACCTACTGCATTTTAGAATTCAAGCCTCATCATTTTTCCTGCAGGCAGGCCTTTCAGGTTACAGAGACAGCTGTCCCCACAGAAAACCCGGGTGACCCATTAAAACGTTCTCATGAAAACTGCCTCTGGCCAGACCAATAGGAGGAACCAAGATGAGGACACAAACTAGCAGCCTCTGGTGATTTAAGGAGGTGTTGTCTTCATAGCCCAATGGGGCTGGTACAGGTACAAACGCTATTTGGCAAAGCCACAGAAATAACAAACCAAATTAAGCTTTACTTTTCAGACCATTGTGAGGATAATGAGTGCACTTTATAATAATTGCCGGAAGTGAGAACAGGGAAGAAAACATTGAAAAAGGCCTCAGCTTCACTTTTTTCATTTGCAAACCAGGGACTGAGTGCCAACCTAGCCCCTAAGCCTGCAAAGGGCTAGAATAAAATGCTTCCCAATTAATAAGCCAGAAACAGAGTTAGAAACAGGTCTGCTTTACCAGAGGGTCTGCCAGCCTTGGGCTCATTATTGGCAGCAGCTATGACGACCACAAGAACCATGCCCCACCCCAGGCAGGTTCACTTGTACAATTTTCCCTTCTATTGGAAATCCAGCTCACTTAGATCATAAGCTTCAAGGCAACACTCATCTTCAAGCAGGAGTGACTCTGGACTATTCCCATTTCTGTGGCTTCTGTAGCAGGCACTGTCAGCTTCCTGTGAATTTGGTGAATCACCTGACAGTGTATGGGGTGCCTGGAAGGCCTCTCCTTTCTGAGTTTGTTTGATTCATCATTGCCCAGCACCCCTCCGTGAGTAGCACTCACTGATCACACTGGGTTGTCATGTTCAGGGAGCAGAGCCCTCAGGGAGTAACTGGGTGCTGCTCCTGTCCTTCTCCCATCACCGTTCTCATTTTGGCTTTCGCCTGTCCAGCTCAACTGATGAAAAATTTACCTGCAGAACCACCAAGAAGCAGGCAGAGAGTGCCCAGGGAAAAATTAATAGTTATAGCAGCTATGAACATTTACGTACCAGTGTCTGTTTGAGTACCTGTTTCTAATTCTTTTAGGTATATATCTAGGAATAGAATTACTGGGTCATAAGGCATGATTTTATTCATATGAAATGTCCAGAACAGGTAAATGCATAAAGACAGAAAGCAGATTGGTATTTGCCTGCGGCTGAGGGGAAAAGGAATGGAGAGTGACTGCTTAATGGGTTCGGGGTTCCTTTCGGGGTGATGAAAATGTTTTGGAACTTCATAAAAGTCATAGTTGAATAACATCTTGAATGTACTAAATGTCACTGAATTGTACATTTTAAAATGGTTAATTTTATGTTAAGTGAATTTCATCTCAATAACAATTTTTAAGTTAGGGCCTCAGTTACCTGAGACCTGCCAGCATAAGGAGCCCAGACACCTTGATGCTGAATGCAATTAGGATGTAGTCATATTTGGTGGGGAGAAGGCGGTGGTCTGGTAATTTCAGAGTCATGAAAGACAAAAACATTCATACTGTCAATATTACCATTGATGCTCCTTAAAATACAGCCAGACTTTTAAATCTCTTTCACAAACAGTATGCACAGTTCTAGGTATAAAATTCTATACAGTACTTCTTATGTACCTCAAAGTTGAGAACCACTGAACTAGACTGCAAAAGGGGGAAAGAGCAAATTTATGTGCATATGTCTGGTCCTTCTAAATATTCTACTTTGATAAAGGAGGAGAGGTGACTATAGTTAATAACACTGTATTGCATATTTGATAGTTGCTAAAAGAGTAAACCTTAAATGTTCTCATTATGAGAAAAAAAATTTTGTAACTATTTATGGTGACGGATGTTTACTAGATTTATTGTGGTGACCATTTTGCAATGTACGAGGTCTGATAATTAAGGTTGTGAACTCATCCTGGAAAAAGTGCTACATACCTCATTGCTGAATACCACTATGGTCACCTTCAAAGTACTTCTCTTGGGAAGCTATGCACCAACACCAGCACCTAGTCCACCCTTCAAAGCATTTTTGGAACTCTTGTTCTAAAATGACCATCAGAGCTATCATCGTATTACCCTTGATGACATTTTGAATGTCATCAAAATGTCTTCCTTTCAATATTTCCTTTATCTTCAGGTAAAGAAAGAAGTCATTGGGGGCCAGATCAGGTGAGTAGGGAGGGCGTTCCAATACAATTATTTGTTTACTGGCTAAAAACTCCCTCACAGACAGTGCCATGTGAGCTGGTGCATTGTCATGATGCAAGAGCCATGAATTGTTGGAGGAAAGTTTAGGGCATCTAACTTTTTCACGCAGTCTTTCCAAATAGTAAACTTAGTTAACTGTTTGTCCAGATGGTACAAATTCATAATGAGTAATCCCTCTGATTATCAAAAGAGGTTAGCAACGTCATTTTGACTCTTGATTTGGACTGACAGAAATTTTTTGGTTGTAGAGAATTTGCTGACTGCCATTGTGCAGTTTGATGCTTTGTTTTAGAGTTGTATTGGTACACCCATGTTTCATCACCAGTGATAACATGGCCCAAAACATCGTCTTGCCTCTCCAAAAGGTCTTGGCAAACTTTTACTCTCCTTTGCTTTTGTTCGTCAATGAGCTCCTTTGGAACCATTTTTACACACACCTTTCTCATGCCAAGATTTTCAGTTAATATTTTCCTAACTGTTTCTGTATCTATGTTTACTTGGTCTGCCATGCTTCTCATAGTCAGCTGATGATTTTGACGCACAATTCAACAAATTTTTACAATGTTTTCATCAATTCTGCTGGTTACTGGCCTCCCTGGTCTCTCTTTATCAGTGATGCCTTCTCTCCCCTCAGAAAAAATTTAATCCATTTATACACTGCCATTTTCTTTATAGCATTATCCCCATAAACTTGGACTGATATTACTTCCACTTTTGCCACGTTTAACAAGAAATTTAATGTTTGTTCGTTGCTCCAATTCAAGTTCAGACATTTTTGTGACGGCACACAAAAACACGCAATAATATTGAATGCCACTCAGCAAGACACCGCCACATGTCGACATGAACACAGCTGTGAGACACTGATATACCCAGGTTATGAAGCTTTACTGTGCTGTTTGTATAGTGCTGCCAATGTAAGCTCCAGGTGGCAATTTCGCGAACTTAATTGTCGGACCACATATACAAATATTTGAATCATGTGTTGTATACCTGAAACTAATATAATGTTATATGTTAATTATACTTCAATAAAACCAACAAAAATATTCCAGAAGGATACAGCAGAACACATAAACAAATGGGAAAACATACCATATTTTCTGAAAGATGGCTCAATATCATTTTCCTTTCTTGTATCAAGAGTATGCTGATCTTCTTAATTTGATTTTTAAATTTAGCACAATCTCGATAAACTTGTAAATAGAAAAAAAATGAGGGAAGGAAATTTTTAAATGTTTCTACTTGTTTGTAAGGTTCAGTCCCATTCTGCATACATTTTAAACCCCTATAATATAATTTTAATACATGTTAATGGATTAATTTGTTGTGGAAAAAATGAGATGATGGCATCTCATTTGGAGGAGGGTTGAGAGAGCTTGAGCTCGATTAAAGGATAATCTTTTTAAAAAATAAAAAAGGTAACATAATGTCTCAAAATGGTCACATCAAAGATTTTATTTAACTCATTAATTAACAAGAGAACCAAGTAGGTATTGCAAAAAAGAGGTCAAAGAGAACTTTGAGTTCCACACATTTGTAGTTAGATAAAGAATAATAAAATGAATTGACAAATAGGTGCAAAACTATTCAATATCCACTGAGTTATAATCAGTTGCATTCCAGTGGACACAATTTGCATTTTTATTCCAAGGATTATTATAATTAGTTTCCTACAAGCAAACACCTACCTCTACAGAATTGTAAATTACTTCATGAAAGACAAAGGCAGATGGTTGAGCTTGCCAGACAACCAGTAAATTTCACAATTTTTTTCTACACTTAAAAGGTCTGGGTGTGTTTTACATGCCTGGCATAAGAATGCCTGGAATTGACCAGGTCTCTCTCTCCCTCTAGACCTTCAGGATGGTGCAGTGTCTCTCCAGGGTCATAGAGAAGAGAGATCCTGATCAAGCCTGCAGGCTAGGAAGTTGCCTCCTCCCATTTCCTTGTGCTGGACTGTCAAAGCACTGTCAAAGCACTGGGCACAGAGTTTCTTGCCACCAAATTGTTTCCCTGTGAGAAGCCTGATGTGTCCTTTATCAAGTAGCAAAAACAGGGCTAAAAGACAGCTGAAACAATTCCTCTGGTCAGGAAAATTTGTCAAGCTCACTCCTGTTGAGAGAGAGAGAGAGACACAGAGAGAGAGAGAGAGAGAGAGAGAGAGAGAGAGAGAGAGAGAGAGAGAGTCCATGGCCTCTCTCTGGTTACATGGTACTTGCTTTCAGATCCTGACAGGTAGGTTTTCACCCACATAGACCTGACATCCCTGGGTTCACCTTACTTATTGCGAGGACTTAATTAGTCATCACCCAGGCTGCAGTCTCTATTCTCTTGAGTTGGGGCTGCCCTTCTCAGTACAACTCCACTGGCTGACCTCTCTGGACACCCAGCTCAGCCAGTGCCATTATTCTGCTCCTGCCATTTCAATATTCAAATGTTCCCCCTCCATGAATCCTGTCACACTAGTGGATGGGGTGACTCTTGGCTGATGTTAAATTGTAATCAGTAGTTTGAAACAAACAGAACTATATTACAGACCCTCTATGAATTTCTTATACATCTTAAAACCCAGATTTTCTCTAAGTTAGAAACTGTGGGGTCTGAATGGAGACCAGAGAGGGAAGCAGCATGAGGCTGTTTAGAGAAGACACTTCTCCCACCCTTGAAAAGGTTGCTGTCTAGTTGGGAAGGTGGAAAATACTGCATTAGTCAGAATTCTCCAGAAAAACAGAAACAATACACCAATACAGTAAAACAGTGTGTGTGTGTGTGTGTGTGTGTGTGTGTGTGTGTGTGTGTGTGAGAGAGACAGAGAGAGAGAGAGAGAGAGAGAGAGAGAGAGAGAGAGAGAGAGATTCTAAGGAATTGGCTTGTGTGATTATAGAAGCTTGACAACTCCAAAATCTGCAGAGTGGGTTGGTAGGTTGGAGACCTAAGGATGAACTGATGTTGTTCAAGTCCAAAGGCTGTCTGTTGCAGAATTTACTTCCTCAGGGTAGGTCAGCCTTTTTTTATATTTAGACCTTCATCTGATTGGATGAGGCCCACCCACATTAAGCAGGGAAATCTGCTTTATGCAAAGTCCACTGATTTCAATGTAAGATCCATCCAAAACCATCCTTACAGAAACATGTGGAATAATGTTTGACCAAATATAAGTTGTGATCAAACAATACCATGAATGCACAAAATTTTAAAAATTTATTACAGTAAGAGACACATTGCCATTAATCCCCCTCAAAATGCCCCCCCTTATTACAAACACATTTATCCCAGTGTTCTTGCCACTTTCTGAAGCAGTTCTCGAAATCTTCTTTCATGAGTGTCTATAGTTGTGCTGTCATGCCTGCCTTGATGTCCTGAATCATTTTGACTTTGGGCAAGAGCCAGAAGTTGTATGGTGCCAGATTTGGTGAATAAGGTGGACGAAGACACACCGTAATGTTTTATTTGACAGAAATTGCCCTATACCAGAAGCAATATGTGACACGGAGCATTGTCACGATGGAGGATGATATACAGCACACTTTAAAACACACCTTCTGTCAACCATAGCTCACACTCAACTGATTGCACTGAGCAAGCTGGAACTTGGCACACACTGTTACTAAGGTTCGTCACACTGCTTCCCATTTTGAAAATCTTTCCGTTGGATGACACTTGGCAGCAACATTCACTGTATTTTGTAATCACAACGGAAACGCTCTTTGTCACACATTGCTTCTGGTATGGCAATTTCTGTCAAATAAAAACACTATGGTGTGTTCTCATCCATTTTATTCACCAGCTCTGGCATCATGTGGCTTCTGGCTCTTCCCCAAAGTCAAAATGACCATGAAAGGTAAACATTTTGAATTGATGCAGAACATCAAGGCAGCCACGACAGCACAACTAAAGACACTCGCGAAAGAGGACTTCCAGAACTACTTCAGAAAGTTGTGTGAACAATGAGATAAATGCGTTCAAAGCGAGGTGGAGGGAATATTTTGAATGGGATTAATGGCACTGTGTCTTTTACTGTAATACATTTTTTATTTAAACATTCACTGCATGTTTTGATCACGCTCATATCTGGGCACCTCAGCCCAGCCAAACTGACAGATAAAATTAACCATCACACATTCCCAGGACCATAGCTGGGTCCTGGGAGCCGATGGATTGGTGGTCTAGGTGCTGAAGATGCTGCGGAAGAATAGGCAGGTGCTGGGGGACGGGAAAGGGAAATATGGCTGCAGACTGACCAAACTCTGGAGGTTAGGAAAAATCAATCCCAGCCCTATTACTCTCCTACCCAGCTCTTCTAACTATTTCCCCCCATTCCCTGGAGAAGCATTGCTACCTGTCTTAACTCCAGGTTTATCAAGAAATTTCTAATGAGCTCCTAAAATGAGCCAAGACAGCTCATTGGGGATTTTGGCTGAGCCAAAATCCATTCTGAGGACCCAGTGAGCACCCCAGGGCATCTGGTCTTCCTTCTCTTAATTCCTGGGAATCTCTGTGACTCTTCCTCATAGGCTTTCAGTTTACCTGTGGTTGCACAGGAGAGTGCTGAGACCAGGCAGTAGCCCACTGTGGGGCGATTGTAAGGGAGAAGGGCAGCCCCACTGGAACCAGTGGTTCCTCTTTATCTCTGTTTGGGACTTCACGCCCTGTGTGTAGATTGAATGGTGCCCCCCCAAAGTTATACCCTATGCCCCAATCCCTGGAGCCTGTGTATATGATCTTATGTGGAAAACGGGTCTTTTTGAGATATAATTAAATTTAGATTGTTGAGATGAGATCATACTGATTATCTAGGTGAGCCCTAAACGCAATAATAAGTTTCCTTGTAAGAGAAAGGCAGAGGGACATTGAAGACAGAGAAGACGGCCATGTGCAGATGGAGGTAGAGACAGGAGTTCTTCAGTCACTAACCAAGGCACACCTGGAGCCATCTGAAGGTAGAAGATACAAGGAAGTATACTCCTCTAGAGCCTTCGGGTACGTATTTCAAACCTCTGGTATTTAATTAATTTCTCTTGTTTCAATCCACCAAGTTTGTGGTAATTTGTTACAGTAGTCCCAGGAAAATAATACACCCCATTAATGGCCCTTAAAAGTTGTATGAGGTTCAGAGAAATGCAAATGAAAACCACAATGAGATATCACCTCACCCCAGTCAGAATGGCTTTCATCAACAAAACAAATAGTAACAAGTGTTGGAGAGGCTGTGGAGAAAAAGGAACTCTCATACACTGTTGGTGGGAAAGCAGACTGGTGCAGCCGCTATGGAAGGCAGTGTGGAGGTTCCTCAAGAAATTACGAATAGAATTACCATATGACCCAGCAATCGCTCTCCTGGGTATCTACCCCAAAAATATAAAAGCATTTCTCTATAGAGACACGTGTACGCCAATGTTCATTGCAGCTTTGTTTACGGTGGCCAAGACATGGAAACAACCAAAATGTCCTTCGATAGATGAATGGATAAAGAAGTTGTGGTACATATACACAATGGAATACTATTCGGCGTTAAGGAAAGATGATATAGAAGCATTTGTGACAACATGGATGGATCTCGAGAGAATAATGCTAAGTGAAATAAGTCAGACAGAAAAAGCAGAGAACCCTATGATTTCACTGATATGTGGTATATAAACCAAAAAGAACAAGACAAACAAATGAGAAACAAAAACTCATAGACACAGACAATAATTTAGTGGTTACCAGAGGGTAAGGGGGTGGGGGGTGGGTGATGAGGGTAAAGGGGATCAAATATATGGTGATGGAAGGAGAACTGACTCTGGGTGGTGAACACACAATGGGATTTATAGACGATGTAATACAGAATTGTACACCTAAAATCTATGTAAATTTACTAACAATTGTCACCCCAATAAAATTAATTAAAAAAAAAAAGTTGTATGAGGTATTATGGATCCAGGTTAACAAAATAAGCACTATGGTACTGTTGAGAGGAGCCCAATGTTATGTTCTAGCTATAGAGAAACTTCAATGGTATATACACATATGTTTATTCACTTCCCTCAACAGACCTTTATTGAGCACCAACCACATCCAGACATGTGTGAGGTGCTGATTGTGCAAAGATAGTAACACACCTGGGAAGGATATAGCTTCAAAGCTCATTGTCACAGGTATCCGTTGGTCCAGGCCATTCCTTATCAACAAATGAACCATCTTTTGGTGAGCTGTGCAGTACTCCATGCCAGAACCAGTTCTGATCCAGGCCCATCCCTTCCTGAAGTCTGTTGGGCCTTCCTGCCCTTCTGCTCCAATTTGCTACTGCTTTGATCCAGACTACACCCCCTCTCTGGCTTCCTGCCAACATCACTCATCTGTTCCCCAGAATATTACCCTTTCTTCCATGGCCTGCCTAGCAGTAGGTCCCCTGTGGCAGTTGGGGTTAAGTGCCCCAGCATGGAGTCACACTGCCTGAGCTGGAAACCTGACCTCATCGTTTACTAACTGAGTAAACTTAGGAAAGTATTTACAATTTGCTGGTCTCAATTTCCTCATCTAAATTGGGGGTATAGTGCCTGCCTCATAGGGCTGTTGAATGAATTAAATAAGACAGTATCTAGTTCCCAGTTGATGCTCAATAAATAGTAGCTATTATGTTTGCAGAACTTGTCTCCTTTCCTAGCTGTCCTCTGTCTCTCATCAATTCTACCTCCTCCTCCCCAAGTCTTTGCTTATTGCTACACCATTGGAGAGAAAGACGCTGCAAATTGGGGCCAATGCAATGACTCACCCTTCTGTGGGGATTATTTTGAAAAGAGTCAACCAAAAAACCAGGTCAGGTCATGTACAAAAGATGGATCTGATTTCAAAGGCAATTTGTTCTAAGTTATAGTATCTTTCTTGCATTCAATTAAAGTTTCCTTTCATTCCAGAAATTTTAAAAAGTTTTAATACCAACCAACTGTAAGATCTACCAGCAGCTTTCTGGATTTGCAGTGAACCCCATATTCCTTCAGAACATGGTTGGCCAAAGTCTTGAGTGTCCCTGTCTGACATTTGGAAAGAAAAATATCTCCACCCACTGCTGTACCCATTCTCTAAAAGGTCTTCCCAAAAAATATTCCTTGTAGCAATTATGCAAATGTGAGGATAAGGTAAGGTTACATTTGGAGGAACTATTTCTACTTCAGATGGAATAAATGCCAAAATCTCTAATCAGTGCTATGGATGGATGCCTGAGAGCAAATGACTCCCCTGTGCCTCTCAGATGGAATGCTCCCTCTCATTTATCACTCAGTGTAGGTACTCCAGGTCTGGGTTGGCATTTTTTCAATGTTGTGAATCTAGACTCCTTCCAGATTGTTTATCTGGTAACCCTAGAATGTTGTCCTTATCTACACAGTCCAAAGGGACTCAACACCACGTCTATACTCCAGTCTTCAAGAAAAGGGAAAGAGGAGCAGTGGTGAATAAACCGATTTCCTTTTAGAAACATGACCTGGAAATTTCCCACATCGCTTCTGCTGATACCCCATTAGCCATAGTCTAGTTATACCGTCACACCTAATTGCAAGGGAGGCTGGCCAAATGCCCAGCTTAAACTTCTATTACTATAAAAAAGAGGGAGAATGGATATGGGGAAGGACAACTAGCACTCAGCTCCACTAGCCAACTCAATGTTCCTTCTCTCACCAATATACCCAGTCTCTTTGCTGTCAATGAAAATGGCAGGTTCATGCCCCATTTCTTAGCCTTTACTCATGTTCTTCCCTAACACAGAATATTCTACCCACTCCTCCACATTCATCTTGTTTTTGTTGTCCCCTCAAGTCTCATCTCTCCCAGCCCAAAAACCTTCCCTGACAATCTCAGCCCACAGTGACTTCTCATAACATTCCTTAACCTTTATGTTTTCATATTCTATTCCATGTAACTACGTCTTAATTTCAGAACTAGACAACAGATTTCTTGAGAACAGAGTCCATATTGTATTCTCTATGGCAGGAGTGTCAAAACTGGGGCCCGCGTGCCAACTGCGGTCCGCAATCCATTGTTAATTGGCCCGCAACAAATTCCAAAAATATATTTAGTTTACTTAAATAAACCAGGTGAGGCAATACGTACTTCACCTCGAGTGAGTGGCCCGGCTATTTGTGTATTTTACCGCATATGGCCCTTGGTAAAAAACGTTGAGAAAAGTTTTGACACCCCTGCTCTATGGCCTCTAGCTCAATGCTGAGCACACATATGTGTTTAACAATTATGCCCTGAAATGAATTAAATTTGATTAGAATAACATGCTGAATAATTTAGGACAATATTCTTATTTTCCTTTATTTGTGCTATTTTCCACCTGAGTGTTTTACAAAATTAATTTATATCCACATTATATAATATGATATACCATATATATTAATACTACATAATATAAATGTATTTATATTATATAAAAATATAAATATATATTATTCATATTATCTTTATAAATAAATACACACATACATTTGCAATTCAAGAAACCGGTTTTATTCTTATTTAGTTTCCTCATTCGGTTGATTACTGGGCAACTTTGCATTAATATTACCTGCCCTGCTTCAGAAAAAAATTAAATGGTGTAAGAATGGCCCAAGCATTTAGCACAGTACCTGGCATGTATCCGGTGCTAAATAAATGCTAAGAAAATAAAAGACAAGGGCAGAGTATAAACGTAAACTGAGTTAAAGTGTTTCAACTGCCTGCAAGAGCAAGTATTCTGGTGTCGGATTCTGGTTTGAACTTTGGTTCTTCTACTTATTCACAGTTTTGCAGTGTTAAGTTAATGAACTCGTGTGTTTGTCATTTTCTATTATCTCTCAGTTCTATGCACAGCCTTCTATACTTTGATTTGTAATACTGTGGGCTCAGAGTCTGAAAATTATATTTTCTACATTACCCTGCTATCCGATTTCCAGTTAGGATCTGCAGTTGGGAGGTACAATTGGGAGATAGGAAGGCAGGAGGAGAGAGGAAGGGACTCTCTTCCTCCTTCCACTTCTGTTGCACAGCTACACTCCAACACCTTTTGACACTCCTAGCACAAGTGTCAAGCCACTTTCTCAGAGGCTCCATCACTAGCCACACAGTTCCCCTTGGCAGTCCCAGTACCAGGTACATGATATTCCTGCAGCAACCCAGCTCCTTAAGTGGTGGCCTCTGTCTGCATTCCTAGGTTCTGGTTATGTATACTTCTTTCCTGTTGTCCCTCCCCCTCTACCTCACTCCCCTACCCCATGTTCCCCACCCCCTTTAGGTTACCTCCTGTATTTACTCACCTCAATGCTCCCTTTTAGATGTTCCAACACCTATGAAATCCATTCACTGTGTTAATACCTTCTGCATAATTTCTGTTTTCCTGACTGCGTTTTGACTGATGCACCATGCAATGTACTTAATGCATTTTATTTTTTCCACAAATGTTAGTTCTTCCCTAGGTGATTCCATTCTATTGTGTTGAAAGAAGTAAAGATACATTAGTTTTATTTTTCAAATCCTCATTTATTTTCAGAGTTCTTGAGCTTTCTCCATGGGCTCCCACTATTGCACAAAGACCACTGGTTCTCAACCTTAGATATGAATCATAATCAACTATGTAATTCTCAAAAATGCAGATGCTCAGACCCACCTAGGACCTGGATTTCAAGGGACAGACAGGGCTGAGTTATGTGCATTTTGAAAAACTTCTCCAGGTAATTATTTGTGCTAAAGTTTGAGGGACTCTGGTTTAGGTACTCAGAATATAGTACATCAATAAGTATGATTTCTTAATGCCTTACGGGTGGTAAAATATTACCAGCTTCCTGGTATCTTAATAAATGTCGTTTGATAATGATACTGACAGTTTATCCCAATAACCAGTGAACAGTTCCTTGTTTCAGTGACATCAAGTTCAGAGCAACCTTGAGCTGGTTTATTCCCACGGTACTAGATATTTCTTGGCTCCATTTCAGATGTGAGGAGTACAGCAAATTACCATGGATGGTAAGTGGCAGATTCAAGGCTTGAAATTAGGGGAAGCACCAAGGAAAATTAGCTTCCCAACACTCTAGGCCTATACCACCCAGAAATCATTCAAGCCCAGGATGGGGGAACCTTAGAGAGGAAAAAAGAGGATGCCACAAATACGTATCACATCATCTATTCTCTTGGCTACTCTTACCTCTTCACTTCCCAGTATTATTTTTACTCAGACCGATTCTAAGAAAACCTCAAACCCATAACAATACTGCTCCTTTACACCCATGTTTCTCTTGCCCATCCCCCACACCAGTTTCCAAGATCCAAATCAGAAGCCCACAAAGAACCCCTTGGGTGAAGAGTGATTCTATGAATGTGGAAGGAAGCTTTGCCTTCACAGGAAAAATCGAGGTACCAGGTTATCATGAAATCCTCTCCTTTGCCGTTATTGCTGTACCAAATAAGATGGTGTCCCATTGGTGGGCTTCCAAATTTCATCTCCACCAAGAAATTCTCAGGCAGCCAACTAAGGAAAGAAGGCAGAGCCAAGGAGGAGTTAGTATAACAGGCTGTGTGGCTGCAAACAGTATGGCTTTTAGTCATTATTTTAACAAATAAATCAGAGCTTAAATATCCAAACGATAAAATTTTTTCTAATCATGCTGCCATGTCTCCGTATCTTTTTAAATTGTCCCTAGAACGTGCTGTAGATGTTTATGAAAAATTCTCCATGGCCTGAAATCTTTCTCCATGGGTGGATTTGATTATTTGGAAACAGCTGAAGTTATTTGAAAGTAAATCTGGTGACCAGGTTATGTGATCAAGCTGGGAAACACCATTATTTGGTCAAACCTGGCTGTGGCCAAAAGAAACCAGGAGTGGACAGGTACATAAACTAGTTGTAAACACAGTTTTCAAAGAGGAATTGCAAGTATTTTAGATAATGTTTGGAAGAAGTTATAGTCTTCCAAGATGACTATTTTAAAGAATGGCTCTCATCCTGAATAAGGTCACATATATGCATATGTTTTTTAATCAAGCTAACTTTATAATATTATATTTACAGAAATTGTTCTCCATGTATTAAGATCCCCAGCTGCCCAGATGATCTATCCACCCTGCCTATCGTGACCTAAAGCAATGAGATTGTCTAAAAAACACACGGATTTTGGAAAAAGTTTATTGTGCAAATATGTGCTTCAACTACTTACTCTCTCTGTAAACTTAAGCAAGTTACTTGAGCTCACCAGACTTTGGTTTTCTTATCTGAATAATGAGCATAATAATATTTACCCCAATGGAGTAATTGAGAGGATTAAAGGAATACATGCAAGTGCCCAGCACAGGGTCATGGCGCAAGCAAATATTCAACAAATGGTTACTATTATTAAAGCAGACATGATTATTATCATTAATATGGGTGTGGTGTCGAGGGCGACTCCCCTCGATCATTCTTCTGATGCAGGGATACTGATGTGTCTATTTATGTGAACCAGACAGCCAAGCCTGGAGCAGCCCACGTGAGTTCTGAGCAGAGCAGGGAGGAGCTAATGATTGCACACGGGAATGATTCCCTCTTCTCTTGGTCCACCTATGGGATCCTGCAAAATAGGAAAAGTTGTACCGTCTCAAATTACATCAGCATGTTAGAATGTGAATACAAGACATACAAGACATCTCATTTATCCAACAGTCTTGGGAGTGTTGTGTTCTGCATACTTCAGATAGCAGAAGTTTTTCCCCTTTGAGAACTAACATTTCTCCCAAAATATGAATCTTTGGGGGAAAAATCTCTCAAAAACATATTATTCACCTCTCTACTTTTTAAGGCAACTTTTTTGTTATAAACCAGGGTCATCATTATGAACCTCCATTGCAACATGGAGGGGTGGCTCAGGGCTGAGCCTACTTTTTGGTTTTTCTGCTTTCTCTTTCCTTGATGTCAAGCATTGTCTGGATATGACAGGGTTGAGATGCACCAAGCTCACCATCCTTGGAAACAGACACTCGGAAAGCACCAATGTTCAGGACAGTGACCACATACTACTTAGGGACACAGGATCTTTCGTTGGCGAAACGTGGAAAGAGACCCTACTTCGAGCATGTAACCTTGAGCAAATTACTGTATGAACCTCAGTTTCTTCATTGTTTAATGAAAATAAAAATAGTACCTACCTCATTGGGGAGTCCTGAGTCTTAAATATGAATAGACATAAAGTGCTTAGCATAGCACTGGGCAGATAGCAAAAGCTCAGTAAACAGTATCTACTATTATTATTATCACTATTAGCACGCAATGTCTTCAGATGTCTTCAGAACTCTGCTTCCCTACAACACTCATAAACACCACCCCCCCACCTTGAGTGTTTTTTCTTCCATCTGCTAAATAAGACTGAGAAAAAGTAGCTAAACAGCCACTGAGCAAAGCCTTCCCTGTTTTCTTTCCTGGTAATCTGGAAGAGAGAATTTCAGCCAAAGGAGAACTTCCAATCATTCTGTCAAAAGCAAATCCAATCATTCTCCTAAGGGCCTAGTTTCTTACACCGCCAGCAGGCCATCCAGACTGGCTGTGTCTGCACCTCTGTGAGCCGAGCTGGCATTCACACCAGGAGCTGGAGTGTGCTCTGGGGACCAAACACCACCGTCAGGTCAAGTGGCGTGGCAGGAAGGCAGGAGGCTGGAAGCCCCTAGAGCCTCTCATCTGGCACCATTCCTGGCACCAAAGAGAAATGTGCAGCAGTGTGAAGGCAGCTGCGTCTGACAAGGAAGATTCAGGGTTCGGGAGGCTGTGCAGCTGTCCACGTGGTTATTTTCTCCTTTGTGTCCTGCAAGGGGTTAATGAGCATCCTCTGCAGTCTACCAGCCTGGCTGTTTCACCACTAGCGGATATAGTTTAAGGTCACTCTGAAGTTAAAGGAAGACAACAACAGCTGCAGCCTTTGTTGCAGCCCAGATTGCCAGCCAGGGGCTGAGCAGGCCCCGCCCTGCACGTCAGTCATTACGTGAGAGCCCCATTAATAACAACAATGGGCTCTTGATCAGTGGACAAATGTTTCCTCCAAGCACGTGCTGTGAGTTAGGGCTCAAGTCTTTGTACCATCTTCCTGCTGACACATGCTTCTCCCAGGGATTCGCGCCTCGAAATGATAGTCCCACAAGTACCAAATTGGGGACTATCTGAGAATTTTTTAAATTTTATTTTCCCAGGCCTGTTCTCTCCCCCCAAACTACACAATTACATTTACATATCAGCAGCTGTACCTCACTGTGTACAGCATTGCTTTCTTATAAAGTTGGGGGTATACTGAGTTTTTTAAAGCAAGTCATATTTTAAATGTATTACGCGACCTTGAAATTCTGTTAGTTCTCTATTGCTGCAGAGCAAATTATCCCCAAAACACAGTGAATAACATAATAATAAATATTTATTATCCTCACAATATCTATGGATTAGGAATTCAGATGTGCTTTAGGCAATTCTGTCTTGGGGTCTCTCAGGAGGTTACAGTCACAATGTCAGTTAGGGCTGCAGTCCCCTGGAGGGCCTTTTTCCAAGATGGCTCACTCACAGGGCTGGCAGGTTGGTGCAATTCGTGGTGGAGGCCTCACTTTCTCCCCACATGGGCTACTGAATGTCATCACAACAAGGCCACTGACTTTCCCCCAGAGTGACTGACCCATGACAGAACCAAGCGAAATCTGTCCTTTTTATCTCAGTCACATTCTATTCATTAGAAAGGCATCAGTCACTCAGTTGGAGACAGAAATTAGCTCCACTTTTGAAGCGAACATTGTAACAGAATTAGTGAATATATTTTAAAACCACCAGACATTTAGGGGTGAATCATTCATTCATTTAACAAGTATTTATTGAGGACCTACTATGTGTCCGCACTATTTTAGATGTTTGAAATACATCCCAGCAAAACAGACCAAAACGACTGCCTGCCCTTGTCCAGTTAAATTCAAGTGAAGACAGACAGAAAATAACAATAAGCGTAATAAGTACATTTTATAGTGGGCTGTAGGATGAAGTGCTCTGCGGGGAACAGGATTACTAGAAGAGTGATCACTGCAATCCTGGTGTCAGGTTACATTTTAAGTAGGGTCATCAGACTTGTCCTCGCTGAGAAGGGGTGGGTAGTGCAGGCTGTGGTTTGGAAGGGCAGTGGGACCATGCTGTACAAGGCCTTGTAGACCAGCCTATTACCATGGAGCCCAGTCCCCTGTGAACGCTGGTTGTTGTTTCCATACTCTCTCATGGATGCAGATGGGAAGAGAAGTTTCTCTGCCACCTATGAGAACGGCCAGCATTCCACACCCCAGATTACCTAGGAGAAAGTTTCCCTGTGGCCATCGCTAGCTGTAAGTGACCTTCACGACTGCTCTAAGGGAGCCTCTGTGCCACTCTGAAATATGCTACAGGCAGCCTGTGTGTACAGGTAGCCTGTGTGCATCCCAGGGGGAAGGACAAGTGAGTCACTCAGTCCTGAGGCCATCACATTTGGAGGAGTAGCACTTTTGCAATGGTGAATGTGTAATTTTAGTGTTTAAATTCAATCATGGCATTTCTACAACTGGAGGCGAGCTCCAGAACACACCCAACAGGAGCTGCCCAGCCCAGAGAACGGTAGAATTTTGAAGGTTTCTGAATCATGAAGGGAGGAAGCTGGAAGGAGAAGACATTCCTCTTTGGGTGTAGCCAAAGAGGGGCCAGTATCCTGCTGGCCATGTAGACCCTTGCTGACAAGATGCCTAGGGCTGGAGGTAGGGATGAAGCAGTGTAGGGTGGGTGCTAGAGGATTCAATGGAGTATCCAGTTCTGATTTAGTCATCCAGGCAAGCTAGAGGGAGCCCCGGACAGGTGGAAGGGCTGGGGAAAGGGTTTGCTTAGAGATGTGTGAGCCTTATTCAGGGGCAGTTACCGACCTAGAAAGTATGGCAACTAACACCACTGGGACAGAGGCCACATGTCAATCTACAATATAACATACCCAAAGGAGAGGGAGCCCATCTCAAGGGAAAAGAGAGTAAAGCTGCACAAGAGGGCCCGGGCATTGGCTCAGGGTCCAAGGGAGGCTGGTGCATGTAGCAAGAGATGGTTCCCTGATAGGATCGTCTGGGCCAGCCCACAGGATCTTGCCCAAAGATGGCTGTGAGGAGAGAATTAATGAGAAAGCTTTGCCCATGGAGGTGATGTAGACACTGGGTGCTTACTATGAGAACAGGCAACAAGCACCAGGATGACTGATGGAGACATGCAGGAACCCCCTGGGTATCAGAACAATCATGTGCAGCCCTGTCCAAAGCCTGTGAAGGCTGACAGTCAGAGGTGCAGGGTGCAGAAGCTGAGATATAACAAGAAGGACATTATTCAGAGGGCAATATGCCTGGATGGTTGATTATAAGGCAGAGGCTGGGTGAAGGTGGACACACCCAGGTTTGTATTCTGGTTATGCCATTTACTAGTAGTGTCAGAGAAGTGTCTCAGCCTCTCTTCAACCTCAGTTTCCTCATCTGTCAACCTTACACAGCTGATGAGAGGTAAATGAGATAAAACACTTACACTTAACATGTTTCCTGGCTTATATAAGTCATCCACAAATAACTGCTCTTGTTACTATTATTACAAATGTTGTGGACAGCCACTATGAAGGCTTTGCTTGGGTTCATTACTTGGCATCTCTTCCTTTGGAAAAACTACCCCTTTCTACCCTGCCCACTTGGTTCTGGTATCAGGCTAATCCTAGGACTTAGACCCCTGCTGACAGGGGATGAGCAAGTGACCAGACTTGGCTAATCAAATTCTCTAGAACCTTAAATGCCATCATGCAGGAAGGCAGGTAGAGCTGAGTGATCCTGCAACAGGAAATTTTCTGCTATCATTCCTCGCAGAGTCTGGTATGCAACTCACATTTTCAGTGTTCTGGACTTGCTCACTCATTTTAGTAAAATATATCCCCTAGTAGATTCTTAAGAAAGAGTACATGTAAAAAATTTGAGATCCTTCATGTCTTTGTTACACATTCACACTTGGTATTAGTTTGGCTAAATATACAAGTTCAGAAATATTTTTTCCAAATGTTCCATGTCCTTCAGCATCCAGTGTTGCTGTTGAAAAGTCAGACAACATTCTATTCCTGATCCTTTGTTGTGGCTTATTTCTCCTCTCAGGAAATCTCTCTGGAACCTTCTCTTGATTCCTTGGGTTTTGAAATTTCATAATTAATGTGCCTTGATGTGAAGTTTTATTTTGTGATTATTTTATTTATTGTGTATGGTTACTTCATGGGATTTCTTGTATTATTTCTTTGGTAATTTCCTTTCCTCAGTTTTCTCTGTTCTCTCTTTCTGAAGGTACTATCAGGTAAATGTAAAACTCCTGAATCAATCCTCTGGATTTCATATTGTTTCTTTCCTACTTCTCAAATCTGCATGTTTTATTTCCTACTTTCTATGAGATTTCATCAACTTCATCTTCTAACCTTTCTATTGAATATTATTCCATTATTGTACTTATAATTTCTAAGAGCTCTTACTTGTTCTTTGATTTTTCTAGGATCCTGTTCTTATTTCATAAATTGATGGTGTTTTTGATATTTTATCTGCTCCCTAACTGTTTTTCTGCTTCTTCCAAGTTCCTTTTTTTCTTTTGGTTTCTGTCCTTTATGCAATCAATCTCCCACATTGAATGTAAGTCACTAGTCGTTCTTAAATGTTGGAGTCTTCCATCTCCTAAATCCAGTCTCTCTTGTATTTTTCAGACTGTTGATTTTTAAAAATAACTACATAAGTAACACATAAATGTATTCACATGGCCAAAAATTCAAACAATACAGAAGTATACTGAGAAAAATGTAAGTCCCCACACACTCCCACTCCTGTTCCCAAAGGTAACCACTGACAACAGTTCGGTGTGCAAAGATATCTTCTACATACATTCTAATTCCTACTGAGTAAGTGCAGATGTAATAAATTGGCTTTCATGGAAGATTCAGACTGTGTATGTGTGTGTGTGCATTGTGTGTGTGTGTGTTAATTTGTTTGGTCTCTGAGAGTTATTTTTTTTTTTTTAAAGATTTTATTGGGGAAGGGGAACAGGACTTTATTGGGGAACAGTGTGTACTTCCAGGCCTTTTTTCCAAGTCAAGTTGTTGAACTTTCAATCTTAGTTGTGGAGGGTGCCGTTCAGCTTCAAGTTGTTGTCCTTTCAGTCTTAGTTGTGGAGGGTGCAGCTCAGCTCCAGGTCCAGTTGCTGTTTCTAGTTGCAGGGGGCGCAGCCCACCATCCCTTATGGGACTGGAGTTGAACCAGCAACCTTGTGGTTGAGAGCCCACTAGCCCATGTGGGAATCGAACCGGCAGCCTTTGGAGTTAGGAGCATGGAGCTCTAACCACCTGAGTCACCGGGACGGCCCAAGAGTTATTTAATTTTTGAATTTATTACCTAACATTTGAAAATTAGGAAATCACATAAAAACTCAGATTCACAAACTTTCTAAAAAATTGGGAAGTCTGGCAACACTGGACCCATATACCCATATTATAAGGGGCATCTTTTCTATAGTTCTCCTACCCCCCACTTGACCTGTGCTCACTTGTCGTACTTACCTGCCTCCTGTAAGCATTGGAGTTAGTGACACCTAGGTTAAGGTGCTGGTGTAGACTCTGGAAGTTGTAACACATCCATCACTAATTAATAACAGATTCATTTACCAGATCATAGGGAGGTCTGTCAGACAGGAAGACACAGAGGGGAAGGCATCCTTTTAGAATGGCGTGGAAAAGGATGAGCTGGAGTGGACTGGACCCCCAGCCAGTGAGACTGTTGAAACTAGAAGGTAGGACGGCTCATTAACTTCTAATTCCTGACTTCCCTGAGTAGTCCTTCTTCCACTGGCCCTCCCCAATATAGACTGCATGGCAGCAGAAAACACTCTCTGACTTCTCACTAGAAGAATATGTAAAAGCTAAAGGGCAGACGAGGCAGGAAGCAACAGAAATGTTGACCTGCAAAAAAGAGAGGACACTCAGTATGAGCTATCACCATGGTCATCATACCATGAATGGCTGCCACTCATCCTCACATAGCTGATCACCAAGGCTAATGCTTCACACTTTCTCCAGACAAGGAGGGGACCCACGAAGCAATATCCCTGTACACCAAATGCAAGTGGGCTTTCGGTACATGTAGCTCTGATCTCTCTACACAATTCTTCTATCTTATTTAACTCAGTAAATAGCCACATACCCACTCATTCAAGACAAATTATTATTTAATCCAGATGAATACTAAAATTTACAGATTTTTTGAGTCTTTTTATATTACAAAGGGTTAGAATCTAGTAAAAGTAAAATCATTTCTGTGGTCAGGTACTTAGCTGTAAGAATATATTCTGTGTTTCTGGCCCATATGAATGCACAGCTAACCAGATAAATTTTAGTGATTTTTATTTTAATGTCACAGGAGCATAGGATGGTTTTGGGGGAAAGAGACTGGCCAGATCTCATCACGTGTCTATAGAATACAGAGCAAAGGGCCTTGACTTTTTCTAGTCTTCAGTGTTGTAAAGGTCTCCTGGGACATTTTTCACAGAAGGGCAGTTTTGACCCTTGTTTTGGCCACTGTCATATCTATACCCCACCTCCAACCTTTCTCCCCCTTTCCCATTAGCCTCACTCCCAGGGGTGCCATAAGTAGTCGCCAGTTGGCGCTCAGCTCTGAAGCCTGTACAGAGATCACAGAAACAGTATTATAGCCACTGTTCATGTTTATTTTCTTGTTCCCAATGAGATACCAGCCTTTCCCCCACTAAATTGCTTCACTATATTGTACTGGAGAAACGAAAGGGTTGTCTTTGGTCAATTTTTCATCCTGAACAGAAATAAAGAAGCATTTAATAGGAATATAGTTGGAAAGATCCAGGCTCCTTCCATAGACACTATTTTAGGATGCGCCAAGAAGAGAAAGGGAGGGGAGTGAGAAGACAAATTATATGATATTTCTCTTTCTTCTATCCCACATTAAATTTATTCCTGCCTTTGTTTTTATCTAATGCTGCTATCATAATTTCTGTTGGTTACTTCTAACTATTATATATAAAAAAAATGGAATTCTGTACCTAGCACGGCGTGGAAACACAACAAGCAGGTGAGCAGTAAAGCATGCTGTTAGGTTTCTCACTCCTTTTCCTGATCTCTCCTTCTGCCCCTGGTCCCCATCGCAGGCACTGCCAAGCAGTGCTTCCCACAGCTCTGATTGAATCTAAATACTAAAAATCATTTGAGATATACTACTCCTGGGACATACAGCAAAATGTAATAAGTTTCTCAAAATGTGACCTAATTATAACTGTCCTTTTAAGTTTTATTTCCCACTGGGACTCAATGTCTGCAGTTAAAAATAATTCTTGAAATAGGTCCATGTTGCCACAAAACTTTTCAGAGTCACTTAAATGTTATCTGTATTTCCAATTTATTTTTCTCCTCTGTTCTTGTGTGATAAAAGCCAGACAGCCAAGACAGGCAGGAGGCCAGGCCACACTTTAGGCAGCGGACATGCTGGGCCAGACTTCTCACAGATGAACCTGCCTGTGTGTCTGGACGAGGGGTCATGTTACCACTGGTTCACTGACAATTCTTGCATCAGTGACCCTATATCATTCCTGCTGTCGGCCCCCAGGTAAGCTTTGAATGTCCAACAGTCAGAACTCCTTCCCTTCTCTTGCCATGCTCCAGTGAATATCAGGTCATATTGTTTGAGCTTCATTCTCATTTGCTGCCCCAAATGGTCTTTGAGACGCTCAGGCCTCAATCCTCCTGCATCTCCATGGTCCACAGTGTTCACTCTCTCCTTTTAGTTTCCATTTCCGTAAATCTCCTTTTAGAGGCAATCCTGTCTTTCTGAACAGAGAAAGCCCACTCTCTGGCTGGCCAGCATCCCTTGCTTTATTTGCACTGACTTGGATAGACCTGGCTCTTAATAGTGGGGTTGTCTAAGGATACTTTCAGAAGCTGTTGCTTTTTCAGTTTCTCCATTTAACTCTCTCTGAAAAGGAACAAAAGAGGAAGGTTCTTCAGATCTAAGGCCACATATCCTGAAGATTCAGCCCACATGTTCTAAAGTCAAACAGACCTAGTCTTGTATCCTAGCTCCACCACCTGTGTGGCTCAAGACACATGCTTGAACTCCCCAAGTCTCAGTTTCCTCATCTGTGAAATGGGGGTGATAAAAAAGTGACTTTATAAGGTTGTTGTGAGAATTAAAATGGATAAAGAATGCCAAGCAGTTAGCACGGGCCCTCGCGTGTGATAAGCACTCAGTAGATATGAGCTATTATTATTAGAGCATTTGAGAAAATCACTTCTTCCAGCTAAGATAAAGCCATTAGCACAGATAGAGAATGCTATTTCTGCTTGTCAGAGGGTGCCAGAAGGATTGAAGCCAAAGATGGCTAGAAATGAAATTACCTTAGTCATCTGGATGCTCTTCTCTCCTGATTGCAGCTCATATGAGAAGTAAACAGCTAAGAAAAGAGAGAGGCCACAGCCAGGATCATACCCAGGAGGCCCTGGTAAGAGCCCACAAGCAAAGACATGCCATTTCTAGGACGTTCCCTAACCTGAAAAGGAGAAGCTGAGCTTTAAAATGAGCAGATCCATTTTAATTTTTAATTTCAGATATGCACATTTATTCCATGCTAAATGGTCCCCTTGAGTCCTCACTGGGGTGAAGCTGACCAGTTGACCAGTGTTTGAAGCTGGATGTAAAATGCCACGTCTGATGTTGAGAGCTTTATAAAACGAAACAGTCAGTGAGAGCTCCCCACCCAGTTTTGGCAAAAAGCACTACAGGCTTCTACCCAGAGAGACTAGAAGAAATGAAAGAAGAAAAGAACATTGCTGGCTGGGAGCAACAAAGAACAGACAGGCAAAAAATGAGAGCTGCGAGAAGCACTGCTTGGCAATGCCGGTGATGAGGACCAGGGGCAGGAGGAGCCATCAGGAAAGGGAGTGGGAAAATGAACAGCACGCTTTACTGCTCACCTGCTGTGTTTCCACGCCATGCTAGGTGCTGTGAGGTCAGTCATAGCAGAGCCAGCACAAAGTGTCTGGCAGCATTTTTGGCATATATACAACAAGGAGATGGTTGATTTAATGCATGATTATAGAGCTTACATGTAAGACAAATGCAATGGGAACATGAGAAGTTTCCATTAAATATGAACAAACAGGAGTTACTCTCAACCTGTGAGGAGTGGGCAAGTGGATACCCAAGTCTTTCACCCTTTCTTTACTCTCCCAGAAGGTCCTCCAGGACAGAAATGCACTCCTTTACATTCCCTTGATGGCTTGCCTTGCTTCTCTGTCCACTTCTTCACTCCGTCACCTAGGATCACCTGCTGTATTCATTTCCTAGGCTGCCATAACAAATTATGACTAACGTGTAGCTGAAAACGTAGAAATTTATTTCTCCCAGTTCTGGAGACCAGGAGTCCACAATGAAAGTGGTGGCAGGATTGTGCTCACTGAAGATTCTAGGGGAGAATCCTCTCTTGCCTCTTCCAGTTCCTGGGGGCACCAGGCATTCTTTGGCTTGCTCTACATCACTGTGATCTCTTCCTCCATCTCCACATGGCTGTCTCCTCCTCTGTATCCATGTTTTCTACTCTCTGTCTCTTCTAAGGGCATTTGTCATTGGACTTAGGACTTACCTGGGAATGATTTCACATCATGAGATATTTAACTTAATCACATCTGCAAAGACTCTTTCCAAATTATGTCCCATTCACAAGTTGTGAGCGTTAGGACATGAACATACCTTTCTGGGGGCTGCTATTCAACCCACTACACCTGCCAAAAAAAAACAACTTACACTCATGTCAGCCTTTGCTTTTGGTAGAACCCAAACAAAGTGAGCAGCAAAAGAAATACAGCTCATCTAGTCCATGCCTATACCCCCAGGCAGGTCTCAAAGAAAATGCACCAAATAGCTCATAAAGCTCATCAACCCTCAGTGCTTGTTGGACATTAAACCCCAGGATTTAGCACACAATGCCTTGCACATAGTAGAACTCAAAAAATATTTGCTGAATGAATAAGTTCTTACCATTAGAGTCTCAGGTAGAGAAATGAACTTTGAGGTTTTTTCTTAACTTTGTTTCAACAGCTTTATTGAGGCATAATTTACATACCACAAAATCTACCCACTGTAAGTGTACAATGTGCTTATTCGTAGCAAATTTATAGACTGGTGCAGTCATACCACAAACCAGTTTTAGAACATTTCCATCATCCCAAAAAGGTCCTCCATCCTGGTTTGCAGTCAATCCTGTCTTTTATCCCCAGCCTTAGGCAACCACTGATTTGCTTTCTGCTATAGATTTTCCTTTTCTGGATGGTTCACATAAATGAAATTACTTTTGCTTTTAGTTTCTTTCATGTAGCCTAATGTTTTTGAGGTTGATCCACATTTTAGCATATATCATTCCTTATTGCTGAGTTGTATTCCATAGCATGGGTACGCTACATTTTGTTTATCCATTAACAATTGATGGACATTGAGTTGGTTCCAGTTTAGAACTATTTTGAATAATGTTGCTATAAACATTCATATACAAGTCTATGTGTAGTCATATATCTTCCTTTCTCTTGAGTAAATATCTAAGAGTAGTATCCAACTTTTTATTTTAAAAATGTTTAAATCTATAGGAAAGTTGAAGAATGGTACATAATACATCCTTTACCTCATTCTCAATTGGTAACATCATGCCATACTTGTTTATCTCTGTCTCTATAAAATATTTTCTACATACCATTTCATATAAATTGACAGACATCATAACAATTACCCCCAAATACTTCACCTCCTAATAATGCCTTTGTCCTACATAAGCACAATGCCATTATTACAACTAATACTTTTTTCCAACTTTATTTTGAATTTTTCAAAACTACAGAAAAGTTGAAAGAATAATAAAATGACAAGAACATTGACTTTGCTACCATTTCCCATATTGCTGCTTTGACCCTTCTTTCTCAAATCTTCTCACAGTCACTACGCCGAAAATATTTGTGTTAGGCAATTTTTGGCACCCAGCCATGAAATATTCCTGACTTATCACACTCCTACTGCTCTATTGTTTCTTCCTGGAGTTTTCAGAGCTGGTTTCACAATACTGCAAGGTACCTTTAGTATCTTGTCCTGAGGGATATTGCAAAATTCTCAAACTTCTCTCACCTCCTTAAAGGCTTCGCTCAGATATCAAATTTTTTTAAATTTATTGGGTTGACAATTGTTAGTGAAATGACATAGATTTCAGGTGTACAATTCTATATTACATCATCTATAAATCCCATTGTGTGTTCACCATCCAGAGTCAGTTCTCCTTCCATCACCATATATTTGATCCCCCTTACCCTCATCTCCCTCCCCCCACCTCCCTTACCCTCTGGTAACCACTAAACTATTGTCTGCATCTGAGTTTTTGTTTCTCATTGCTTTGTCTTGTTCTTTTGTTGTTTTGGGTTTATATACCACATATCAGCGAAATCATATGGTTCTCTGCTTTTTCTGTCTGACTTATTTTGCTTAGCATTATATTCTCAAGATCCATCTATGTTGTCACAAATGTTCCTATATCATCTTTTCTTACCACTGAAAAGTATTCCATTGTGTATATATACCACAACTTCTTTATCCATTCATCTAACGAAGGACATTTTGGTTGTTTCCATGTCTTGGCCACCATTAACAAAGCTGCAATGAACATTGGAGCACACGAGTCTTTATGTATAAATGTTTTCAGATTTTTTTAGGTAGATACCCAGGAGACGGATTGCTGGGTCTTATGGTAATTCTATTCATAATTTTTTGAGGAACCTCCACACTGCCTTCCATAACGGCTGCACCAGTCTGCATTCCCACCAACAGTGTGTGAGGGTTCCTTTTTCTCCACAGCCTCTCCAACACTTGTTGCTATTTGTCTTGTTGATTATAGCCATTCTGACTGGGGTGAGGTAATATCTCACTGTGGTTTTTATTTGCATTTCTCTGATGATTAGTGATGTTTAGAATTTTTCATATGTCTATTTGCCATTTGTATATCCTCTTTGGAGAAATGTCTTTTCAGGTCGTCTGCCCATTTTTCAATTGGGTTGTTTGTCTTTTTGTTGTTGAGTTTCATGAGTTCCTTGTATATTTTGGATATTAGTCCCTTATCAAAGGCACTGTTTGCAAAAATCTTCTCCCATTCAGTTGGTTGCCTCTTTATTTGGTCGATGGTTTCTTTTGCTGTGCAGAAGCTTTTAAATTTCATATAGTACTATTCGTTTATTTTACCTTTTCTTTGCATTGCCTTTGGAATCAAATTCATAAAATGCTCTTTGAACCCAAGCTCCATAAGTTTAGTACCTATGTTTTCTTCTATGCAGTTTATTGTGTCAGGTCTTATGCTTAAGTCTTTGATCCATTTTGAATTAATTTTAGTACATGGTGACAGATAGCAGTCCAGTTTCACTCTTTTGCACGTGGCTATCCAATTCTCTCAGGACCATTTATTGAAGAGGCTGTCTTTCCTCCATTGTATGTTTTTAGCTTCTTTGACAAAAATTATCTGTCCATATTTATGTGGTTTTATTTCTGGGTTCTCAATTCTATTCCATTGGTCTATGTGTCTGTTTTTCTGCCAATACCATGCTGTTTTGATTATTGTAGCCCTGTAGTACAAGCTAAAGTCAGGGAGTGCAATACCTCCAGTATTGTTCTTTTTTCTTAAGATTGCTTTGGCTATTCGGGGTCTTTTGTGGTTCCAAACAAATCTGATGATTTTTTTGTTGTATTTCTTTAAAAAATGTCATTGGGATTTTGATGGGAATTGCATTAAATCTGTATATTGCTATAGGTAATATAGCCATTTTAACTATGTTGATTCTTCCAATCCATGAGCACTGAATGTCTTTCCATTTCTTTGTGACTTCTTCAATTTTTTTCAAAAATGTCTCATAGTTTTCAGCATATAGGTCCTTCACATCCTTGGTTAAGTTTATTCCTAGGTATTTTATTCTTTTTGCTGCAATTGCAAATGGAATTGTTTTTTGTATTTCTTTTTCTGAGATTTCATTTTTAGTATATAGGAATACAACGGACTTTTGTACATTGATTTTGTAGCCAGCAACTTTACTGTATTCGTTGATTGTTTCTAATAGCTTTTTGGTGGAGTCCTTAGGGTTTTCTATATATAGCATCATGTCATGTGTAAAGAGTGACAATTTAACTTCTTCATTCCCAGTTTGGATGCCTTTTATTTCTTTCGCTTGCCTGATTGCTCTGGCAAGGACTTCCAACACTATTTTGAAAAGCAGAGGTGATAGGGGACAGCCCTATCATGTTCCTGAACATAGAGCAAAGGGCTTCAGTTTTTCATCATTAATTATGAGATTAGCTGAGGGTTTGTCATATGTGGCCTTTATCATGTTAAGGTATTTTCCTACTATACCTATTTTATTAAGTGTTTCAATCATAAATGGATGTTGTATCTTGTCAAGAGCTTTTTCTGCATCAATTGAAATAATCATATGATTTTTGTCCTTTATTTTGTTTATGTGATGTATCACATTGATGGATTTGCAGATGTTGAACCATCCTTGTGTCCCAGGGATGAACCCCACTTGGTCGTGATGAATAATCTTTTTAATGCATTGTTGCATTCTATTTGCTAGAATTTTGTTTAGGATTTTTGCATCTGTATTCATCAGAGATCTTGGTCTGCAGTGTTCTTTTTTTGTGTTGTCCTTACCAGGTTTTGGTATCAGGGTAATGTTGGCCTCATAAAATGAGTTAGGTAGTACTGTCTCTTCTTCAAATTTTTGGAAGAGTTTGAGCAGGATTGGTATTAGATCCTCTTTGAAGGTTTGGTAGTGAAGGTCCACTAGTTAAGCCATCTGGTCCCGGACTTTTGCTTTTGGGAAGGTTTTGGATGATTGATTCAATTTCTTTTCTGGTGATTGGTCTGTTTAGATTTTCCAGTTCTTCATGGCTCAGCCTTGGAAGGCTATATGTTTCTAAGAACTTGTCCATTTCTTCTAGGTTATTGAATTTGGTGGCATATAGTCCTTCATAGTATTCTTGAATGATCCTTTGTATTTGTGTGGTGTCCGTGATAACTTCCCCTTTCTCATTTCTGATTTTGTTAATTAGTGTCTTCTCTCTTTTTATCTTAGTGAGTCTAGCGAAGGGTTTGTTCAATTTTGTTAATCTTTTCAAAGAACCAGCTCTTTGTCACATTAATATTTTCTATTGTCTTTTTGTTCTCTATTTCATTTAGTTCTGCTCTGATTCTTGTTATTTCCTTTCTTCTGCTGACTTTGGGTTTCACTTATTCTTCTTTTTCTAGTTCTTTGAGGTGTAACATGAGGTTATTTATTTGGGATTTTTCTTGTTTCTTGAGGTAGGCCTGTAATGATATAAATTTCCCTCTTAAAACTGCTTTTGCTGCATCCCAAAAATTTTGGTAGGATGTATTTTCATTGTCATTTGTTTCTATGTATCTTTTGAGCTCTCCTTTAATTTCTTCTTTGACCCAGTCGTTCTTTAAATGTATATTGTTTAATCTCCATGTATTGTGTTTTTTCCTGCTTTCTTTTGGCAGTTGATATACAATTTCAAAGCCTTGTGATCAGAGAATATGCTTGGTATGATTTCAATCTTCTTAAATTTGCTGAAGCAGATTTTATGTCCCAATATATGGTCTATCCTTGAGACTGTTCCATGTACACTAGAAAAGAATGTATAGTCTGATGTTTTAGGATGAAGTGCTCTATATATGTCAACTATGTCCATTTCATCTAATGTGTTATTTAGGGCTGCTATTTCGTTATTTATTTTCTGTTTGGATGATCTATCCATAGCTGTCAATGATGTGTTTAAGTCCCCTAGTATACTTGTGTTTTGGTCAATTTCTCCCTTTACGTCTGTTAGTAGTTGCTTGGTATATTTCGGTGCTCCCTGATTGGGGGCATAAATATTGATGACTGTTATGTCTTCTTGTTGTATAGTACCCTTTACCATTATGAAATGTCCATCTTTGTCTCTTGCTACCTTTTTCACCCTGAAGTCTGTTTCATCTGATATCATTAAGGCTACACATAATTTTCTCTGGGTACCATTTGCTTGGAGTGTCAATTTCCACCCTTTCACTTTGAGTCTATGCTTGTCCTTGTAGCTGAGATGTGTCTCTTGGAGACAGCATATGGTTGGGTTTAGTTTTTTGATCCAAACTGGTCCTCTGTGCCTATTTATTTGTGAGTTCAGTCCATTTACATTTAGGGTGATTATTGATACGTGAGGATTTTCTGTCATTCTATCTTGAGTTTTCTGGTAAGGCTGTGTCTCCATTGTTTCTTTGCCTTTTTGTTGTCTATTATTTCTGTGTGGTGGTATTCTATGATGTTTCCCTCTGTTTCTTCTTTTATTACAGTATATATTTCAGTGCTGGATTTTTTTTTGAGTAGTTACCTTAAGTTTATGTAAAAGAAAGTTTGATATTTAGAGTATTCCATTTTCTTCAGCACGCTTACTTTCTCCATACCCATATTCTGGTTCAGGCCTTTACTCTCCCCCTTTTTATGTTTCGGTTGCCACAAATTGTCCCTGTTGATGGTGGTCGAATAGCCTCCTTTAGTATTTCTTGTAGTGCAGGTCATGTATTAGAAAATTCCCTCAGCTTCTGTATGTCTGGAAAGGTCTTTATTCCTCCTTCATAGTTAAAGGATATCTTTGCTGGATATATTATTCTTGGCTCATAATGTCTCTCTTTCAATAGTTTGAATATTTGGTTCCACTCCCTTGTAGAGTTTCTGCTGAAAAATCTGATGATAATCTAATGGGCTTTCCTTTGTAGGTTACCGTCTCTTTTTCCCTGGCTGCCTTGAGGATTCTTTCTTTGTCGTTGATTTTAGACAGCTTCAGTACAACGTACCTTGCAGAAGGCCTGTTGGGATTGAGGTAATTAGGTGTTCCATTTGCTTCTTGGATTCGAGGATCTAGTTCTGTCCACAAGTTTGGGAAGTTCTCATCGACAATTTGAATATATTTTCTGTTCCCTTCTCTCTTTCTTCTCCTTCTGGTATGCCCATTATTCTTATATTGCTCTTTCTGATGGAGTCAGAAAGTTCTTGTAGAGTTCTTTCATTTCTTTTAAGTCTCAAGTCTCTTTCGTCTTCCATCCATGTCATTTCCAGGTTTCTATCTTCGATGTCACTGATTCTTTCCTCCATCTGATCAACTCTACTACCTAAGCTGGCTATTTCATTCTTAATTTCTTCTATTGAATTCTTAATCTCCAGAAATTCTATTTGGTTCTTTGTTTAAAATTTCAATCTCTTTTATAAAATGCTCATGTTGTTCTTTGATTGTGTTTCTGAGTTCATTAAACTGCCTTTCTGTGTTTTCTTGCATCTAGTTGAGTTTTTTTCAGAACTACAATCTTGAATTCTCTGTCATTTAAGTCACATATTTCCATATCTTTAAGTTTCTTTTCTGGAGACTTTTTACTTTCTTTGTGAGCTACCTTGTTGACTTAGTTATTCGTGGCAATTGCTGATTTATTATTTCTCTTCCTAGACATCTACAGGAGTGGCTTCTGCAACAGTTTGATGGGACGAGGTCTTTCTTTTGTTTTCCAGTACTTGTTGGTAGAATGTTTTATTTTCTCTCCGACTGCAGCCTTTTTTCCTCTCTAGCACGGTAGTGCTATATTTTCTCTGCACTATTACAGTTTCTCACAAAGTAGGGGGATTCCCTGGGAGACGGGCTTCTCCTCTGTTAAGAGTTCGCCTGGGTCACAGGGCGCAGTGTCCGTGTGGGTATGTGGAGAGCTTTTGAAGTTCCAAAGCTCTTCCTGTACAAGATTCAGAGCCCGTATGTTTCAGCAGTTCTGTTTACTCCTGCAGGGATCCGCCCAGATAGGTGGGGCCAGGGGCAGGGTGAGTTGTGAGAGGTGGCCCAGAGCATGGCAGCTACCACCACCACAGCCGATCCTGCTTCCACAGCTCCCTCTCCTTTGCCGAAACTAGTTGGTCTGGGAATCTGTGTCTGCGGCCCACAGTTCTCAGAACAGCAAATATTCTGTTCTTTTGATCTGACACTGCTACTGTTCTGCTTCTAGCACCGGACAGGTGGGGGCGGGGCGAGCTCTGAGAGGGTAGGGAGGGGGCGGCTAGTCTCAGTGCCTAAGGCTTCCGTTCTCTGCTTGGCAGTGAGGGCTTAAACCACTGTTTTGCGTCTTCTTCCCTCAGTCCTTTCTCCGAGGTCTCTGCCGTGAGCGTTGGGCTCAGCCGTGTTATATGCTGCCCCCTCAGCCCTGTGGGCCATAAGCGGAGGCCTAGCATTCTGAGTTATTTTCTCTCCCACAGCTGCGGTAGTTCCAGGATGCAGCGAGCTCCAAGCACTGAGCTAGGTCTGCGTCCTGCACACATGCGGCTCCGTCTCCACACTTCTCCCTTCTCTCCTCCCCCACTAGCGTGATTTGCCCACCTGGAGGTGAATTCAGCAGTGGGCCTGTTTGTCTTGCCTGTCTGCTGTGCAGGGAGTCCTTTGTGGAGTTATTGTTGTTCGGTTAGTTGTAAATTCCAGGAGAGCTTTACAGAGGCTCACCTCACGCCGCCATTTTGATGACCTATCAGAAATCAACTTTTCAATGACACCTACTCTCTCCCACACTATTAAAAATTTCAACCCTTCTCCTCCCTCACCAGTACTCCTTAACCTCACTTACTCTGCTGTATTTTCCCCAAAGCACATATCTCCTTCTAACCTAATGTACTCGTATAATTTATGTGTTTGTTATATTTATCAATTGCTTCCCCCACTAGAACATAAGCTCTATGAGGGCAGAGATGGGCCTCTTTTTTGTTCACTGCTGACTTCCCAGGCCCCATTTTAGTGCGTGGCACACTGAGTGCTCAGTAAATACTCCTAGAAGTACTGACGGGATGGTGCATGTGCGGATGCGTGGGGGTGTGCATCCTGCAGCCCATCAGGAAAAGCCAATCATCCCCCCACAGGCAGCAGGTGGGGGAGAGGATCCTGCAGAAAACCACCAACCCTGTTAAAACTGCAAAATGAACACCCCTCCCCCACCTTCTGTAGAATAGACCGGAACTTTCCAAATAGGAAGTCTCCCCACACTTTTCTGAAGAAAGATATTTTTTGCCTCAGAGAGCAGCCAGGAGCAAGTAACTCTCCAAGGACCACAAAGGCCTGGAACTCAGCCAGCTCTGGATTTCCTGCAGTAGACAAATTCCATGCCCACCACATTCTTAAAAGGCCCCCACACAACATGGCACCTGCCTCTGGCAGCCATATTGGACCACTCAGTCCATCGTCCATTCTACCCTCCAATAGCACACCAGACCTGAGGGGGGAAAAAGCTGGATGATGTGCTCTGACTAACAAGGAAAGCCAGTTAGATTGTCCCTGTTGAGAGCCTGAAGCAGAAACTAGAGGGGGTCCTTCCAGCAGGGGGAGAGACACTGGCAGGAAGCTGACACAGAGATTTTGAGTCAGAGGTGGTGCCGGAGGGGCTGAGAGTGAGCAGAAGTAATGAGGAAGCACACGTTAGCAGAAGCTATGAGACACAGGAAAGTACTTCAAAGAATAGCAAGAGGGTAAAGAATTCCAGAAACCCTTGCATCAAAGGTCCCTCGAGCTGCCCTGAATTCAAGATGATATCTTGTTCCAGTCTCTGTGAGGCCGGGCTAGTCCTATTTTCCAGAAGTCTCCATCACCCTCACTGCTTTGCAATTTTTTCACCACAAACCTCATCACTGAAATTACATTGAGGGACATTTTATTTCTTGCAACCCAAAGAATCTAAGTAAAAATAGAAATACATGAGAGTTTACTGTGCAGCAGAGACTGTAGGGAAAGACAAAATTCCCGGAGATAGTGCCTCCACTGAAGGAGCTTTGTGTTTTCACCTATGCTTTCCTTCACAGCAACACATCCTCTTGTCGTGCTCTACAGCCTTGCTACTCAAAGTGCAGTTCAAAACCCACTTGCACAGACATTGCATGGGAGACTGATTAGAAAAGCAGAATCTGGGGACCCAACCCAGACCTACTGAACCCCAGGCAAACTGTAAGACCGTTAAAGTTTGAGGAACACTGCTTCTCTCCAAGTAATAGTCCCAACCCCATTGTCCCAATCACCTTTTCATTCCTGGGCTCCCATCTGCCACTGATTTGATAGCCAACATCAATAATTCTATGGATAGTAAAGCTATTAGTAGAAGTCTCTGCCTGTAAAATGCAGGCTTCTTAACGCTGTTCCTTTGCCTGTATCCTTCAGATGTCTTTTATTAGATTTGGTTTGCAGTGGTATTGTAAATGCTTATCTTTTTTTTCCCAGAAGTTCACTCTGTTTTGGTAAAATCCTGTTGAGTGAATCCAAGCACAGAGGGAATCTGTTCCTCGAACCTGTTCTTAACTGTAGATGATCCCTAATGAGCATTTTAACTACATTCTTTCAACATGCCATCATCCTTGAGAAGTATCTATAGTTTCAGGTTACAGCTTGTTTTCATCTCAAAACACGAGAGAAAGAAAAAAACCTCATCAAGAGATGAAACACCAAGAAATAAAATGAGACCGTTTTTCTAGGAGAGATTCACAATTCAGGTTTCTGAACCTCACGCGCTCAAGTGTCCAGGGCCTGGGTCAGTTGCTGGGCTGCCACGCCTTCAGGATCAGCTCTGCCCACCTACATTTGCAAGCGTGACAGCAGCAGGTCCTCAGAAAGTGGATCTGGAACTGGACAAAGCTTTGTGTGCACCACCCTCCAATTCTTCCTTCCTATTCTCTTTCCAGCCCTCTGTTTTCTTTTGTGCCCTTTATTCAACTTTCCTTCCTCCCAGTAAGATGTATTGAGGGCTAACAATGGGACGCGTACTGTGATAGGTACTGGAGATGCAGTAAAGAAGACAGACAGACACAGGCCCACCTTGTAGAGTTTTCTAGCAGGGAGGCCTGCGAAACCAGTCATCAATTAAATCACTTCAATTATGAGTGCTACTGTATGTAAGAGAATTTCAGGGTGATGGGAGAGTGTATAAGAGGGGGCTTGATCCTGTCTGGGGCTGCCTTAATAAAGTGATGTCTGAGCCAAGGCCCAAAGGATGAGTAGTGGTGAGCCAGGCAAAGAAAGAAGAGGGGTCTCCTTGTCTCCTGCTTGGCCTCTTTACCTGTCCCACCAGCCAACGGAGTACTCCTGCTCCCACTTGGCATCTCTGGCTGTTGACTCCATGCTGACCTTGCCCAATGCCTGGCAGTGCTGGCAGCTCCAGGCTTGGACACTCTGTTCTTGTCTGTGTCTGACCTTGGCCTGGATCATTTTCCACCCCACTTCCCCCACATTGGTTCTGACAGCTCACAGGATCTCCACCCAGCTGGGGAGCAAGATATGTGATGGCATCACTTTCCTCTCAGTTTATTAGAAAGCACTTCTTTCCAAACAGTTAGTTTTTACTCTAAGGACAATAACGCAGGCTCAATGCAGGGTTTATGTTTGTTGTGTGGTCAGTGGCTGTGTAGGAAGCCATTTCTAACACAGCTGCATCTTCTCAGTGCCAAGCACCCCGCTAGGTCTTGTTGGTGTGGTGAGCAGGAGAACCATGCTTGCTGGGTCAAGTCACGCTGCTGCTTGCCGATGCCTTCATTCAGGCTGATCGCGAGTGGAGTGAGTGATGGTTCCCACATGCTTCTCCCCAGGTTATACAAGCAGCTGCTGGATTCCTCTCACTCTGAATAAATGCATTTGTTTTGCTAACTGGACTACAGCTCCTTTTTTCAGAATGTCACACACATATTTAGGGGTTTCTGTGGACAGGTGCTGCAGGAAGCACGATTCATTTGTTTATTAGGATGTTATCCTGTTTTGAAAAACAGTTTGAAAGGGAAAAATGGCCTATTCGATGCCTTTTGCTTTTCTCATCAGGCCCTAAACTGTGAATATCTCCATTACCTTTAGTTTACAGAATCCCCATCTGGTTAGGTACTTTGATTTACGTTGGCTGTAATCCAGAAAGGCTGATTTGGTTTATTTTAAGGAGTTTTATTTTAAGAAACTTTTGACATTTAAGAATTTAATTAGAACAATCTGTACCCAGAAATTTTTTAGTGCAGTCTAGGATTAGAAGATGTTCTTCAGAGTGTGTAGGGTTTAAGAAGAAAGCAGGGCCTTCCACACCTAGCCAGTCGTCTTCGTCTGTCAGGAGATTGTGCAAGATGTGGTGGCAGAATCCTCAGGTTGGGACTTCCATTAGCGATGAGACTGGACAAAATGGCTACTTCTGAAAAAGACTATTCTGACCCTCAAACCCATCCCTTAAGCTCAACTCACCGAGCTCTGCTGAGGTGCGCTGTCTACCATTGGCCAGTGACAGGGAGATGAAGGGCATGTGGTCTCACCATTCAGCCCACTCTCCTCAGGTAGTCAGGCCCTGGGATGGATTCAGGAAATTTGCTTCATTCCCTTGAATAAAGTCAGATTTTTCCTGGTTCTGAGAGACAGAAAGAGACCGGGTTGATTCAAAGTTCCTCCACCTTGAGAACTGAAGTCACAACTGGAAGTTCAAGTGCCTGGCGGGGTTTGAGGCTCACAAGAAGTGTCCCAGCTTCCAGAGACTGGCCTGAATCGTTATGGATATTATGCACAGTCCCCAGAATTATTAGTATTTTGGTGAGCTACAGCAGACCCGTTGTCATGTGGGGGACCCTGCTCGCTGTGCCATGTGTCGCGAGGGGTCTCAGCTCCCACTCCCCACATAAGAACACAGGACATGGTGAGGCCAAAAAGGAACACCCACGGAGCCATAAGTAGGGGAGTCAAACCACTATATTCTCGCCGGCAGCATCCGCCTCTCTGCAATCCGCTCTTGCTAGCCCCCATTTTTTGCTAGCGTAGCCATGGCAGTTATATTAGTGCCTAATGGCTCACTGGTTACAGCTGACGGCCAACTTGCCACAGCTGATGGCCATCCAATCACAGTTCATGGCCATTTACTACGTGAGCCAGCACTTTTCTATGTGAGGCCGAGACCCTGGAAACTGCACTCCTTTGCTCTGTCCCCACACCCGTGATCCCTGATTGCTGCTCACTGAAGCAAAGCACTTCCCAACCTCCAAGAGGGTAATGAAAGGGGAAGAAAAGAGGCCCTTCATGCCCAGTGGATACCATGAAATGGAAGAGGCTTACTCGTATGTTCACCAAGCCCTGTGTGCAAACCATATCTCTCTCTAGCCCCCGCTTCTCTCCCAAATTCCACCTTTGCTGATAGGCATTGACACTTGTGTGCACAATCAACACTCGGACTCCGCAGGTTTCCCCAATTCTTCCACTTCCCTGCTTCTTCAGATGGTACCTCCATTCCCCATTCTCCTAGTCACCATCTTAGAATCAGTATTCACCTCCCTTTACTGCCCTAAGACTCAATAATTAATTGTCTGTTCTTGATTTCTTAATCTCTCTGATCATCAGTCTCGTCATCTACTTAAAAATATATATAATACATACACCTACCTCATAGGGTGTTTGTAAAGAGGCTTAGATGTCAAGAGTTTGAACTTTATTTGGGAAAACAAAGGGGGAGAAAAAAGTGTTAACATTTTTTGAGCACCTGCTAAGTGTCAGGCTCTATTATATATTTCATGTTGAAACTTTAGGCTTAATCCTTCCCTTAGTTTTCACTTATAACTCCTGTTATTCTCCTACTTATATCTTACTCCAGGAAAACTAGACTATTTATTCTTTTTTACTTGAGCAAGCTTGAATGCTCTCATATTCTTTGTCTTCAATCATACTCTTCTTTCTACCTGGCATACCCCACCTCTCCAGCATGAAATCCTACCATCTCTTAAGGTCCATCAGGGGTGTGCTGGTAACTATTAAACAACCAGCTCTGCAGATAGAAAGAGTCCTGATTTGTAGTGTTTGCCAATTTTTATAGTATAAATACTCCTACTATTGCCAATTTTAAGCTACCAATCTGCCATCAGCTGGCTCACAGAATTTCCAAAAATTTAGCTCTCAGTTCTCAGAGACCAGAGTGGGCTGACTCTTGCACACCACAGAGCCTACAGTGTCACCTTTCTTGATACACCAATCTACAGTATGCCTTCCTTCCTCGGAACTTTGTTAGTAATTTGTACTCTTTCACGTGAAGTCTTGTGTATTATAATATGGTCATAATGAATCCCTGTTATCATTATCATTAATTTTTCAAGGACATGTACTGTGTCTTACTCAATTATGTATTCACAGGGATGCCTAGAACAACAGTGATGTTCAATAAATATACGCTGCATGGTGAAGATTTTCACTAGGGCTTGACACACAGTTGTGTGGGGGGATAACAGTGACATCATGTATGCAAAACACTTACAGAGTGTTTGGTCCAGAGACTGTTCAATTAGTGATAGCTAATTTTACTATCAACTGTGACTTCTGGAATTAAGGGAGCACGAATTTTAAGTTCTAACTGTTGTTCTCAGCAACTCCCCCTACCCCAAAATATTCACACATTTTAATCACTGGGGGAACTTTTACAAACCCCAATGCCTGGGGCAATTAATTGGACATCAGTATTTTTAAATTTCCCCAAGTGATTCTGTCGTGCATCAAGTATGAGAATTACTAGCCTATATGCTTCCAATTCTCTCCCTAGCTGATGAGTCAGGAGTGTCAAAAAGGAAATAGTACCAGCTATTCCTTTAAAAATCCTCCTGTTCACTAAACAATTCCAGTAAATAGGAGGAAAACTCACTTGCTTGGCTGCCTTATTTGGTCATCATGTTGGGTGGAGTCACCTGGGAGTGGAAAGGCCCAGAGTGAGTAATGCAGCCTTCTGTAGGGACAGGAGAGAAATACCTCTTTGTCAGCAAACTTCTGTAAGTGAAGTTTTTCAAGCTGGAGAATTTTCTAGGCATCTCATTTAAACTAGATTTGACCCTTGTCATAATTCCTTGTGATAATTTAGTGCAGAGTAAACATAAGTAAATTTTATTTCAATGAGCATATATATAAGTGTGTTTATCCCAATTATTTTTTTTTAATTGGGTAACAGTGTGCTCCAAGTCAAGTCATTGTCCTTTAATCTAATTGTGGAGGGCGCAGCTCAAGTCCAAATCCAGTTGCCATTTTCAATCTAGTTACAGAGGGTGCAGTTCCCCATCCCAGGAAGGAATTGAACCGGCAACCTTATTGTTAAGAGCTTGCGCTCTAACCAGCTGAGCCATCTGGCCGCCCACTGGCAGCTCAGCAGCAGCTCATTGTCTTCAATCTAGTTGTGGAGGGTGCAGCTCACTGGCCCATGTAGGAATCGAACCGGCAAACCCCTTGCCAAGAGCATGCGCTCTAACCATCTGAGTTATCCGGCTGCCCCATTAATTCTTTTATCCTACTAGAATTTTCTTGTATTAAAATAACTGAACTATTAAGGTTTAGAATTATTCTTATTCTCATATTTGTAGTAATGAGGATGGACTTCAAGTAAAGACAATAATGCATTTTCATATTTGAGAAGCAGGTATTGCTTTCCCCCTTGAATTGGTGAAACTGAAACAGTGTGGAAACTGGTCCAAAGTGACACAGGGGTGTGCCAAATAGGAAGTAAAAGATTCCTGTCCTAACCACTTGACATATCTCATCTTTTATGGATAATTAGTTACTGTGGTTTTGTCATCTATCTCTCTGTTAAAGGTATTCATCCCCCTACCCCCCAAAAAAATCCTTCGAAAGTAAAAAAGGAAGTCTATTTTAATAAGTTACTCCTTTGTTTTTCTAATGAGAATGATAACCTGGTAGTTCTCTGTCATGCAGGGTGGCATGCGGGGTCTCAACTCCCACTTCCCACATAAGAACGCAGGATATGGTGAGGCCAAAAAGGAACACCCACGGAGCCATAGATAGGGGAATCATACCACTATATTCTCACTGGCGGCTGGGTTGGAGACACAGGAAGCAGGAGCCACACTAGCCACAACCCGCACTCGGCGTGCTAACTGCAATCCGCGCTTGCCAGCCACCATTTTCTTGCTAGCCCCCATTTTTTCTGCTAGCGTAGCCACAGCAGTTATATTAGTAGCCAATGGCTCACTGGTTACAGCTGACGGCCAGTTAGCTACAGCTGATGGCCATCTAATCACAGTTGATGGCCACTTACTACTTGAGCCAGCACCTTTCCACATGAGGCCGAGAGCCTGGAAATTGCACTCCTGGCTCTGTCCCCACATTTACTTTAAAGAAGAGGGTTGAGGAGGAGAAAAGAGTGGTGTGTGTGTGTGTGTGTGTGTGTGTGTTACAAAGTCCAATTTTAGAGGTCTAATATGCTAACCTTCTTTGATGCCTCACTGTGAATGAGTCTTTAAAAATGATTTTTAAATGTGTTTTTGAGGCATTAAAAAAAATGGATCTGGAAGTGTAAGGTAGCTAATAGAAATGCTTCTAGTAACACTATTAGCTCTGTTGGACCACACTAAATGCTTCTGCAAAAATAATATTTATTCTACTCTTAGTCTAATTTAGAATTTTCTTATAGAAACCCTAGATTGTCCTTGAAATCAACAGTTTTAGCTATGCTAGTCAGAAGATTATAATTATTTTTCTACTATGATATATATGTATATGCATAGCTGATTGTTAAAATATGTGTATTTTTATTTTACTCTAAAGTAAAATGAACTTTTAAAAGAAATCTTGACAGACACTTTGATTTTTAGATCAAGGCTCTGTAATGCCATAACTGCTTCAAACTTACATCCTCATCAGGACTCTGGCTGCTATGTGAATCACAACCTCAAAATCATGACTTGCCTTTCTATTACATTTTCTCTGTTATAAATTTATGGACATGTATGTGTGATATCAACTTCCAGTGTATCAAATTTATTCCAAAGTATCACCAACAGGGACCACTGAATGAATACCCCTATAGGTAGCTCTAAACTACTAATCAAGAAGTCTACTGTAATCCTAAATCTCATAGTGATTTTGAGTCACCAGATAAAGTTACAGGTCTGGCTACAGAATCAGACCGACCAGAATTTCTAGCAGATTGTACTTGTTACAAATCGAAAATGAGACAGTAGCAGCAGAAATGGAAACATTCCATTTTCAGGTCTTATACATCATTCTTTGTTCTTTGCGTGGGACCCTACGATAATCTTTCAGCCAGACTGATTGTATGACTATGTAGAGAACATCTCAGACTCCCTTTTTCTTGAGAAAGGGAACTTGTACACGGTCCCTGAGTTCTCTGAACTTTGGACCCTGCCCAGAATCACAGTCACCTAAAGCCTTATTGTGTTTCAGAAAGTAGTAAAAAGGATGATAAACCAATGTCCAGTTTGGTTGCAAGGATGAACTGAGACTAGGAAAAGAGGGAGGGGCTACTGTTACTGCTAAATTTGTCGTTAGGGGAGAGGGCTGTGGATGGGCCCAATTTTCTGAGTTCCTAAGTCAGGACTCTTTGGAAGTCTCATGAATTGTGGCTAAGAAAGGAAGCATTTAATATACCAGAAGAGCAATTTGCTTGCAAATATACCCCATTTTAACACTACGAATATCTAGACAGAAACTACTCCAACATTTTTGGGTGCTCACCTATTATGGAAGACATTAAGATGCAGAAGATCAAGTATCCTTACAGCAAATAAAGGTGGACACCCAATGTCCAGAGGTAAGAGAAAGAAGCTGCTTATCCATTAAGATTGGCTTCAACTGTGTAAAACAAACAACATTTGCTTAAATAAGACAGAAGTTTGTTTGTGTGTTTGTTTTCTCATCCTGTAAAAGAACCACTCTAGGGCTGGTATGGTAATTGTAAGGTTTCAGGGACCCAGGCTCTGCCACCCTCTGCACATGGTTTCCACCTCGCAGTTCAAGATGGCTGCTTGAGATCCACCCAACAGGAAGGAGGGAAGGGAGGAGGAGGAGGTAGAGGAGCTAAAAGCAAATATCAGCTGTTTTTTTGGCAAGTTTCCCAGAAACTGCCTCCTATTCGTATTACTGGGATATAACTGAATCAGTTGGCCATATATAACTGCAAGGGAGCTTGGGAAATGTGGTGTTTATAGCAGGTGGTGATGGCCCAGGTAAGAACTGTCAGTTCTGTTACAAGCAAGAAGAGAACAGATGTTGAGGTAGGAACCTAGCAGAGTCTACCACAACCTGAACAATGTCAGTTCTGATATTCAGGTTGAGAGGCTGCCATAGTTAGGTGGAAAGCCTAGAATTCACAAAGCCTGGATCCTGTTCTGACTTTAAATGACCTTAGTAATTTCATCTGTAAAATAGGTATGTCATGGCTAAAAATTAGATGTTGTAACACATGAGCATAAAGGATAACCACTTGTTTAAAGTGTCTGCTGAATTAATCACCTGATTTAAAGCATATAACTTATGAAATTCAAACACGCCCATGGAAGAAAATAGAATGATAAAATCTTTAAGTTGAAAGGGATATTCAACGATGCCTAGTTCAATCTCCCTTCCAATGTAGAACTCTGCCACAGTAATTCTGACAGATGGTCCCCTGTCTTGCACTTAAACATGCCTAGAGTTGTTATTTTTCAGTTTCATTGATGGACAACTCTGATTGTCAGATAATTTATCTGGATGGTGATCTAACACTGTCCTCCCTTGAACCCCTGTCTCCTGAAACAACAGAAAACAAAGCCATTCTCTACCCTTCATGATGGTCCTTCAATTATTGAAAGACAGCTCTTAGGTCATTCCTTAGTCTTCTCCCCTTCAAGTTAAATATTCCTGATGGTTGCAACTGCCTCTTGAGTAGTTAGGTGTCCATCTCTCTCACCATCTGTGTATCTTTCTCTACATTCATGTTTCTTTAACTCTGTTGACTATAACCCACAGAAACAAATCCATTTTCTATGTCATCAGTACATATACATATGTGTGACTAAAACAGAGGTTTCATAAAACAATATATAGCCTTATTAGCTGCCACAAACTCATGTATTTTCTAATTCTACTCTATTCTGTTGAACTCTATTGTGTTCTATCTTATTGTTTTAAAGTTTGGTTGCTATCCATTAAATGGATTTCATACTCACTAATGAGTGGCAGCCCATAGTTTGAAAATCACTACTCCAGATGCACTCTGGCCTATAAATATTCTTAGAAAGTGGTGCGTTGGTAGGCAGATCTGAGTGAGCAAAAGGGACTTCTACTTCCTGAGTCCAGAACTTATTGTCTTTATTTTCAGATAATCTAAATGCACTAAAATTTAGAGTAACACCATCCTACCATTGACTGAACATTTGAGTCAGTTAAAACTGACTTTCTCCATACGAACAGCTTCAAAACCTGCTTTCCCCCAACCTATGCTTGTGCAATTGATTTTTTTAAAACCTAAATGCTGAGTTTTAATTTAATCACGTTCAATTCATCTTTTTTAGTTTCAACTTTTTTCAATGGTTCAAAAGCTTTTTGGATAATTTTTGTCATCAATCTTTCCAACTTTATAGCATAGGCATGTTTTATAAGTGCACTTTCCATAGAATAATAAGATTTTTTTTAATGATAGTTTAGCTCTCAAAAGATGACTATTTACCAAAAGTCTCTGCCTCTGTTACAGCCATTCATGAACAAACAGCTGAAAAAGAAGCACAATAGATAGAGACCTATGGTGTTTGACGAGGTTGGATTTGAGATTGTTATTTTTCATATAGGTTTTCTACCTAAACTCAATGTAGATAATGTTTACCCATCACATGGCAAGAGAATACCAGCATCCTTCAACTTCATGGGCGTTCACTTTATGAATATCAAACACATATGGACTATACTGCAAAAGCCTGGGAAAGTTCCCCCTGGAGAGAGGGACACGTGATACCATGTCTACTGACTAGGAAGTGAGGTAGGGCAAGTGCACAAGATTTTCATTCATTTTTTTTATTCACCTATTTACTCTACAGTTATTCGTTGTGCCCAACACTGAGGAACAAAAACAGAAAGTCCTAAATTAGGCTGTGAGAGTATGGGGATAGAGGAATTGCAAAGCAGGGAGGTCAAAGGCCTTGCCTCCTACTTAGGGAGGAGGCAGCCTAAACTAATCAGTCGTTAAGCCTCACTGAGCTCAAAAAATGAGGCCTTAAGGGTTGGTAAGAGTTAACCAAATAAGAGCCACAGGCCGGAGGGATCAGAGGTGAGAAAAACATGAGTACTTAATGGATAACATAGGACAAGAAACTCTTAGAGTACTTCAAGAAGGATATGGTTTGGAACACATTGATTAAAAGGTATTCACTTGCCACATATCCAGGCTGAAACTGTGATGAGGAAACCAGAAGAGGTAGGCTCTGCCCGTGAAGGACACTCATCTGTCTCCTGAGGATCCCGCAGAGGGGCAGCCTGAGAACACTTGGTGCATTTTCTACCTGTGGATTCTAAGTTCTTATTGGGTCAATGGAAGCTAAAAGCTGTTAGCAAGAGGGAAAGAAGGAATGCAGAAGAGATGGAGTTAGCAAGAGAGGGAATGATTTTCTTTTGATCTTCACTCCAAATTTCAGACTCAGGCCAACAGAAAGAATTCTTGTCTTTCTCCTTTATTTTTCTCTTCTTTTCTTTTCTTAAACTGGCAAGTTTGTTTCTTTGTTTGTGTAATTTGTAATTGCATTCTTTACAATCCAAACACTCAAAAGTTTCAAAAAAGATTGGTGGTCAAGTTTCCTTTCCACCTCACCATCTGCCACCCAATTTCTCTCCCCAGAGACAACCAATATTACCAGGTCATTTTTATATTTCCGGGTATAGTCTATGCCTGTATAAGCAAAATGTATGCATATACCCCTACATCTTGTTTTCTATTAGTCAAATGACAGCACGATATGCACACAGACAACAAATAATATTTTGTTTTTTCCTTTCACAGAACTGACCAAACCAAAAGGGGAAAAACATTTTTAAATGGAAGAGAGAAAACTAGTTAGTCTTCAAAGAATAAAAAACCTAGTGAATATCAAGAACACAGCCAAAAAAATTAACAATATACATGTGTCTATTTTTTTCCTCAGTTTTATAATTTATATCTCAACTTCTCAATAAGAAACAAGAATCTGTAGGGAAAAAAAGTTTAAAGGGAGATATTGTTGGGTCTTCCTTAAGATATTTACTTAAGTCCTTGAATTATAAAAAAGCTTGCAATCTTTTGCTGTCAAATATAAGAAGCACAATAAAAGAACACTGAGAAGAGTTATACTTTGTACTTAAAATATTATGCAAGCTTGAGAATTCAGAAGGCAACACATGACTCTTTATGCAACCTTCAGAAATATTAACAATCTGTACTGACAAATAGGGCCATTTAATTTTCTCTTTTATGCCATCAGATTGATGTGGAAACTAGGGAAAGAACGTTCAGGCTGAAATGAATAAAAAGAACATTATAAGTGAGTAACAGGATAATTAAAGCATGAAGCCTTCTACATCTTGATATAATGGTAATGTTATGTGTAGTTTTAGCTAATTAATTGCTTAAGAACAATTTGCCTCAGTGACTATCCTACATTCCAATATGAAATACTTTCTGTTTTTGCTAGAAACTGAGAATAGAATTATCATGGAGCTTGTAAAACAAATAGCTTTTGGCCACCAAAAGTGTAATTACAAGTCAGAGGACCTAATGGGAATTAGTCCTACAGAGCCAATTTTCCTCTCCACACTATAGAATTTCTTGAGAGTCATAGAGAGAAAGCAAATCTCTCTTCCACTGAAGCATTGCTCTTCAAAACCTTTCTACTGCATGAGAAGTTTCATTATATTTTGGACTCAACATGTTCTTAACCAAAAACAATACTGCCCAGCTTGAGGGATAATGCACCTTATTCATAAGACCTGACCCCTAATAACTTTGGGCAGTTTCTAAATTTCAAACCCACCCTCAAAGTGAAAGAATTTGTCAATCTGATAATGTTCAAAGAAAATACCATAGAGTCAGAAATTAATTCCACAGGAGGAATTCCAGAAATATTGTGAGCTAAGTCGTTAGTGTTTAAATGAATGTGTAGTGGTATGATGTCACTCTCTCCCAAGTTCCCCTGAAGGGGATTTACTCATTTAGATAGTTAAGTTCTGAGAGTCAAACCTTTACAGACTTATTGCAAAGGAAATCCAGTCTTCCAGGCTTAAAGAATGACAAGAAGCAAATCCAGGAACTATCTTGCAACTGGAAATTGATTTTGAAATTAGTTAATTTTCCAATTGAATTGTTGTATGTATAAAAATAACGCATAAGAACAAAAATGGAAGGAAATTTACCAGAACTTTAAAATGGATCAGGTTGTAGGAATCTTATCCGGTATTCCTTTAACGTACATTTCCTGCATTTTCCACAATGATTATGTAATACGTTGGTCATCAAGATCAAAGAGAAAAGTTTTAAATTGAAAAAAATTATTTTTCTATCTGTGTATCTATTCCTTTCCCCCTAATAGGGGCACCATCCTAAACATTTTGAGCTTGTTCAAGTTCCATTTTATTGTTCTGAATAGCAATTTCCCAGGTAGACTAGAAAACAAAATGAGAAATAAAAACTAAAATACAAATCACCTTTTTGTAGCATAGATTTCCCTCTTCCTTTACTGCAAAGCAATCTGAGTCCACTTTTACTCTCAGCCCTTTTAAGGGCAAAGCGAAACCAGGCTTCTCTTTTGTGTCTTCCCTAAGGGGGAAATGGTAGATGGGGCTCCATTATCCCTTGAGTAACCTCCCCTCCCCCACCCCTCTTCCCACAAGTAATTAAGCCTCCTTGTTTCATGTACTGGGTATTTAGAGCTCTAAATGGTCCCATGCCTTTTACCCAGGGAAATCCTTTCTGCACTTTTTAACCAGTTCTGCCAGCCAGGCAGGATAAACAGCCTTTTTTAGAAGTGGGCCTCAGGTTCTTTCCTCCAGTCCCCTAGCCCTCTCTCTGGGGCTTCAGAGAACTCCCTGGAGGAGTTTTCTAGGCTGTAGGGGACTGCTACTCCAGCCAGTCCTTCTGGGTCCAGACACTTGAAGAGGAAGAAAAGGACTCCTCTGCCAGGTAAAAAGGCATCTGTGTTTACATCAAGATGTATCCCGACCTTCTCCCGAGATCTGCTCTGTTAGAGAAGAGGTTCTCTGGATTCCTTCCTCCTTCTCCAACTCCAGTAGACCCAGTGCTGGAATGTGACTTTGAGAAGTTTCTGTTCCGGTTTCTGGAGAGGGAATAGAACTGGATGATCCCCAAATGCCTCCAAAGGGCTGTGATTCCAATTCCGATTTATCCCAATATACTTCAGAGTATATGAGGACTTGTGGAGAACCTGCTCTCTGTCCTCATTAGTAAAGAGAGTTGTCCTTTTCCGGGGCTGGTTTGGTTTTTATCTGGAAAACGTGAATTTTGTAACAGTTCACTCATCTTGCTGGGAGACTTAGCCCCAAATTTGTAGCCGCCCTGTAGCAAATACCCAGGGCTTTATGGCATGTATTTTGTACATTAATCTCTCTCAACATACTTTACTACCTTTATTTTCCTTTTTGTCATTTTTCTTGTTTTTTGTAGTGTTGTTGTTACTAGTTTTATCTTGCTATATTGTATGACTCTTTAAAACGTCTTCACATCTTTTTTGGAATAAAGTAGGATATAGATCAAGTCAAATCAGTTTTTTAAAATATATACGGGGTTGTTCATTTTCCTGTTTATTTCTGTCTTCTTATCACAGTTTCTCCCTAAATCCAAAAGTGGATCCCAACTCCATCACTCTGATTATGCAAATATCTTCAACTACAAAAATTTGGTATAATTAAATCATAAAGTGCCAGCGAGCAGGGATCGGGTCAGGTAAGGCATAGGGCAGCAGCAGCAGGGAGCCTCGGCTGGGAGCTCCATTTCCAGCTCTGCTGCATACTAGGTGTTTGACCTTGGGCAGGGCCTTCACTCCGATCTCAATTTCCTTGTTTATAAAACGAAGAGGTTGGACCAGGTCACCTTTAAAATCCCTTCCAGCTCTGAAATTCATTGACTCTCTGACCCATTGTGGGCACTTAATAAATAACAAACACATTTCCAGAGAACCTCAAAAATGACTTATGTTTGGACACTTTGATCAACAAATATTTACTTGGCATTCACCCAGAATGTACCTCCCATGAGGGGACAAATCAGAGCTGGCCCCCGGTGGATCCTGCAGAGGCAACAAGGGGAGACTTAGACACTTGTCTGTCCCCACCTCCTGTGGGTTCCAAGTTTTTACAAGATCACTAGACGCTGAAACTCCTTGCCAGAATAAAGAACCAAAGGCACAGAGGGAAAAGGCGGCATTCATGAGAAAGGGAGTTCATCTATTTTTAGAAAAATAAAAATTGTGTAGTCCTTTACAGTAGAAGGGGATAGAGAATTTTCCTTTTAATTCATTGAGGTTTAATTTTGATACTCTACAAGTCAAAAGTAACATGTTTAAGAATATAAAAGATATTATCTGTAGTTTAGCTTTGCCACAAAATTATTGTGTTTGGTATTTTTTCCTTTTAAAATTAATCATTGTTAATTATATATGTGCTGATTGATTTTTGGTCTAAATTGTTTGCATTTTTTAACACAGAGTTCTGAGCTGCTGATAGCATTTTTTAGGGTTTGCCAGTTTATGAGGAATGGAGCCAAGTTGAGAATAAACACTACCAACACTATGAAAAAGCTTGTGTGTCCATTAAGTGTTCGTAAATACAAATACCCACTCATTTTCAGAAGAAGTCTAAGAGAGAAAGGAAGAAAAAGCCTCGCCAAATATAACTTTGCCACACGTAAACAACTTTCTCATATCCCTCATTTTCCTAAACGATTCCAGGAAGAGTCCTTAAACCCATCGCTTCATTTTAATCATCACAGAGGATCTGAGGATTTCTCTTGTGACACGTCTTTACTTTTCTAAAGGCCAAATTGTTGTGTCCTTTCACATAAGTATCAATAGACAGGGACAGATTCCTGCTCATGTTTTAGAGGGTAGACATGGGAGGTGTCAGAGCTGGAACTGGGCAAGGACCTGCTACCCCTTTTGGAGGGAGGAACGTGGTTCGCAGAATCCTAGACCAAACGTCTGGATAAAACCTGAAAAGTCTTTGCGTCCGTCCGACAAAATTTAAAACTGCATCTCCAACATCAATGGCCAAGTGTGCTTTGTAATTCCAACAAATTCAGGAACATTGTAATTTATGCTCCTGCCTTCTAATTCAAAAGCTTTGCAGCACTCTGACAACTTCCTGTGTCTTAACAAGCATTTTGATTTGCTTCCTTCCATCCTTCCAAGTGGAAATGAAGTCTTTTTTACAACTTGTATTTATCAAGGCCATTGCTTGAGGGATAGCTGGCAAAGGGCCACTTGGCTTTAGAGGAGGCATCTGAGAGGTTAAAAAAGGCTGGAATCACTTCCATTCTTTGAAGTTCCAGGTCTAATATTCTTTTAATGAAAACAATTCAAAATACGGTAAAAAAAATATATATATGTGGCATTTTTTTTCAATCCTTAGTTTTAACAAGTTGAAACTGTTAATGTGTACACACAAAAAATACAATGCAGTAACAAATAATAATATAATAAATAATAAGTGCAACAAAATAAGGCTAGATAATTGCAGAATTTGTTAAAATATTAATACATAATTCTTGGTGTGCCTTGTTATGAGACTCAAGTCAAAGTTGTATGAAGATCATTTTATTTTAATCCCATCAGGCATTTCAGTGACTGAATGTTTAACTTAGTCTGAAGTAAAGGTGAAGCTCTTAAACATGAACTTGAGACCTTAGCCCAGTCCTATCCTGTCCCCTTAGCTTTGGCTTGTGGCACGGAACTGGCTTTAAAGTCATGAAGTCCACTTGCAGACAACATCCTAATCAGGTACAGTGATCCTTAAAACTAAGGAAATAAAAAGGGGTCACTCATTTGTGTTTTCTTAAATAGCCTCTTTATTTTTTAGAAAACCCTAAGGATAGGACCGATCACACATTTTCTATCAATTTTCTAGGGTTTTAAATGACATTATTTTATCCTACACATTCTTTTCTTTCGAAGACAGCAGCTTGGATTTCCTGTAGCTCTGGAGAGCACCAACCTGATGATGTCATGAGGAAGCAAGTTTGGGCCATGGAAGAGCATCCCATTGCCGTAATCTGCAAGTCCTTCTTTTTGCTCTCCCCTGCTGTGTCCTTGTTTCCTGCAGAGTCAGCAAGCCCGAGTCACCTCTCCCTGTCTTTTGTGGGTCTTCTCACATTGAGAGCTAATATCTGCATTCCTCCCATTGTCTTCAACTCTCCATGAAACAAGCTAACTAAAAATTCATTAGGGTGTTGATATCATATAAGCTATGACTCCTCTATCCATTTGCTGTAAAATTTTGAAAGATAATGCTTGACTGATTGCTACTTAAACAAATTCCCTTCCCTAGTTATATTCTCAGAACCTGTCTGCAGCGCCAACACTATACTGATCTTAATAATTAAAGCACTTCCTGCCAGGATGCATTTTCTGCGGTAGATTGTAAGTGTTCCAGAAAATATAGATTGGTCTAGTCATTACCATTCCCCCACCGTCTGGGTCAGTGATGAAGCCAGGAACGTTTTTTATTTGACAACTTCAAATATTTGATTTCTTGAGGCTAATGATTAGATGTTCCTTGCAATAATGCTTTAATAAAACAAAAGCAAAGAATCAGCGGTAGGAGGTCTGGATCAAATACAAATGGAAGAGATAAATAGACAGATGTAGGATATTATTCACTGCGAGGATCTTTTAATCACATATTAAATTGTTCTTTTATTGAAGATACAGTTGGAAAGCTTTGTGACTCTCATCTTAAGTTGTATTTATTATTTTTAAAATATGCCAACACCAAATATCTCCCTTTTTTAATGTGGGGAGGAGGTCTTCAGAAAAAAATGTGGCAGACAACCATAGATGCCTCTCGGTCACATCCTCAAGTCTTCACCCTTTCTGGACTCTGCAATGGCCCTCAAATGAATACCACCAAGCAGCCAGATATAGTGAGAAGTATACAAACAAAAAGTCAGAGGTTCAAATTCTGACTCCAGCAATTATTAGCAGTGAGATCCGGAGTAACTTACTTCCACTTTGTGACTCTAATTACTCTTAGCGCTTTTGTGAGTATGAAAAGAAAGAAAATGCTTGGTTTTACTAGAGTCAAGTTATAGCAGACAATGCTAATCCCTGTCCCTCTGAGATGGTGAAAGTTATAGAGAAAGTGAGGAGCTTCTTTAAGGGTCTCAGGTTGATGTAACATCTTCAGGAGAGGCTATAGTAGTCCTACCATGAGGAGGAGCCCCAGGCATTTTTTGATGTGCAGTAAGGAGCACTGACCAGTGTGCCCACCTATCCTCAGCTTCAGGTCCCTCAACCTGGCTGCCAACTGCCACTTACTTGCAGCCACCAGAGTTACAGTCATTTGACATCTCTCTGCCTCTCCTTTCCTCAGGAAAATGAGGGGTCAAAAAGCAGATATGATTGGTGTCACCATCTAGAAACAGACAAGGACCCTCACCCTATAAGAGAGATACTAGATATATTCAAGTGATCATGAAGTGGTCTTTAAGGAGACCTCACCCTTTCTTTTGACTATTTTTGAGGAGTATTTTTATGTGGAATGAGCAAAGCTTTCCATATTGACCTAGCAAAATTTCACATTTGCCTATTTGTTTTCCACTGCTAACTTTCATGAGAGAGGACCTGTTTTGACTGTATTCAGAACCCACTGTCACATGCTCACATTCATTGTGCATCCTGACCCACCTGTCACATGAAAGGCTTGTCGATGAGGTGTTCCTTTCCAAAGTTCATCTTTCTGATGTTAAGGACTGGGAAGACTAGTTAGGATAGTTGTACTAGTGGGAGGAGATATAAGCTCTTAATACACTTTCAGGGACAGTAACAACCAGTCAAAAATAAAATAAATTGAGATTCTCTGTGTTAGGGTCAATACTGGATGCAATGCTTACCCTTTTTCCTGCTCCACAGTCTTCCTTCCAGTTTGCTGAACCTCATCCGAATTAGGGTTTATGGGTTTCTCCTATGATGGCTTTGGCTTTTTCCGCCAATCATTCTCCTTTACATTCTTCTCTTGTTGTTTCTGCCTTGTTTCCTTTCATTGCTTTTTCTTGTCTCTTTTTCTAACACTGGCATTTCTTCTTGCCTTCTCATTTCTCATTTCTCATCTCTTCCAAAAAAGGAATAAGTTTCATCGCTGCTGACCAAGTCTGTCTATTTTTTGTTCTCTGCGGGCTCATGCTGAAGCTCTGTTCAAAACTGCCAGTGTTCACTGGGTCCTGATAAAACCATAAAAAGTGGAGAACCCACCCCAAAAATAAACAGTCACTTCCTTCTTGGAAGGGCCATTAGTAGTACAACCAACACTTCTTTTTGAAAAGCTGTGAAAGGCAAACTACTTCCATACAAAATGAGTTCCATGAAACTGGCCTCCTGTGTTCCATCAACAAATATTTCTTGAGCCTCACAGGGCCAGGCAGTATGAAAGGTGATGAGTTTAAGACACCAAGACTGGCTTGGTGTCTATCCTTGAGAGGCACATAAGTAAACAAATAATAAAAATACCCATCACTAACACTCTTTCTTCCACCAGTCCTATCCTCTTCCCTGCAGTATTTTTCTCCATAGTATTTATCACCCTTTCATATGCCCTATATCTTCCCATTTTATCCTCAGTTTTCCCCCAAGTAAAATAAGTGCAAGCTCCGTGAGGAAGGGAGTTTTGTGTGGATTCACAGCTGAATCCCTAGTACCTGAACATTGCCAGGCATATGAAGGCTCAAACATATGCTCTGAATGAATGAAATGCAAGATGATGCGTACAAAATTAGAAATGTGGATGAAATGCTGATGAGTTACAGGGATCCACAAGAAACCAGGGTGTGTGTGTGTGTGTGTGTGTGTGTGTGTGTGTGTGTGTGTGTGTGTAAATCAAATTCAAAGAGAAATTTGATGGTTTTGGAGTGATGCAAGTAAAATATCAGAGCGTTCAGAAGAGGCTTGGTCATGTGGTGTTAGGGTGGAGATGTGAAAGGAGGGGGAAATGTGACATTTTCCACCCTTCATGCTTATTAAAGTGCCCCATTGAGTTGTCTTAGAAATGCTTACATTTTATTTGGAGGGAGAGGAAATGGGGAGCGGTCTTAGTGCTTCCTTAGAACATAAAAGGAACCTAGGTCACAGCAAGTCAGAGGCAAGCAGGAGGGGCTTAAGAATTCATATGTTGGCAGTCTGAGATTCTCTCTCGTTTCTGCTGTGTGACCTTGAGCATGTTACCTTACCTCTCTGAGCCCCACTTTCTCAGAATATAAGAATACAGACATTGTAGAGATGCCTTGAGGATTAAATGAGAAAGGGAATGTAGACTGCCTGTTAAGCTCACCATGAGAAAGGTAGCTAGTTACTCTTATAGTAAGGTCACAACAGCAAAAGACAGCTTAGGCCCTAGTTCCTCCACATTGCTGAGGACTGGGAACACCACATTGCTAAGGGTATACATGTAGTTTTAGGTACATTCTAAACTAAATTCCTCAGACCTTTATTCCTGTACAAAGTGGCACTGAACACAATATAGATTTGGTGCCAATAAATACTAATATCCCTTCCCACTGCCAACATTTTCCAAACCTAGTAGGAAACTGAGGAGAGAGAGATCATGCTCCTCTCCTTTTTCTCCTGCCATGGAGGAGCCGTGATAATTTTCTTCCACTCAGAATATGGTTACCTGGGTGACTAAGTCATTATCCTGTTCCTCCCTCCTCTTCACACACACACACACACACACACACACACACACACACACACACACACGCCTTCCTTACCCCCCATTACTTTTGCTGAAAAGCTTTTAGCAGAAAACGTTAACAATTTTAAAAGCTGCTATAGCCATCTATTTAAGACATGTTTTCTTTCCTGAATACATGCAAACATTTTTTAATATATCGAAGCAAACACCTTTTCTCTGTGGCAGAGGAAGGGAATAAGAAAGCACACATGAAAGAGAAAGAAGGAAGATGCTAGGAAACAAGAAAGTCAATGGGATCCACTAGGCTTCGCTGGACTTCCTGGGGGTTGAGTGGATTTGTAAGTGTGGGACTCAACCTCTGAAAGAAATGGGGTTCCATGGACAGACTTCCCTAGTTTCCCTGCTTGGCCAATGTGAGCACTAGGTAAAACTTTCGACCCATAAGATAAACCTGAAGACTCTAACTAGGTTCTTTTGCCTGTTTCACTTGAGTCCTTACTGTTATCACTTATAAAATTGAACCTGGTTATTGCTGTTTTTAATAAGAATTATGTATGGAGTCTGACAATTAAGTTCACAAACTTGTTGCAACGATGTTGCTAATCTTTTTTGATATCAGAGGGATTATTCGTTATGAATTTGTACCAACTGGACAAACAGTTAACCAGGTTTACTATTTGGAAGTGCTGAAGAGGCTGCGTGAAAAGGTTAGATGATGTGAACTTTTCTCTAACAATTCTGGCTCTTGTATCATGACGATGTACCAGCTCACATGGCACTGTCTGTGAGGGAGTTTTTAGCCAGTAAACAAATAACTGTATAGGAACACCCTCCCTACTCACTTTATCTGGCCCCAATGACTTCTTTCTTTACCTGAAGATAAAGGAAATATTGAAAGGAAGACATTTTGACGACATTTAGGACATCAAGGGTAACACAACGACAGCTCTGATGGACATTCCAGAAAAAGAGTTCCAAAATTGCTTTGAAGGGTGGACTAGGCACTGGCATCGGTGCATAGTTTCCCAAGGGGAGTACTTGGAAGGTGACCATAGTGATATTCAGCAATGAGGTATGTATTAATAGCACTTTTTCTAGATGAGTTCATAAACTTAATTGTCCAAACTCATATGTGCCTTGCTACTTGGGTTTGGAGATTTTTACATATGGACACATCTATAATCAACCAGATCAAGGCAGAGAACATTTTCAATTTTTCTGAAAGTATCTTATGCCCTTCCCAAGTCAAAACACTCCACCTCACACCAGGAAACCATTGTTCTGACTTCTATTACCATCAATTAGTTTTGCTTATCTTTGAACTTCCTGTAAATTGAATCACATAGTAGGTACGTTGGAGTCTGTCTTCCTTCACTCAGCATTATGCCGATGAGATTTCTGTAAGTTGGTGCATGTAACAGTAGTCAGTTCTTTTTTTATTACTATATAGTATTCCATTGTGTGAATATATCACAATTTATCTTTTCTTAGTTATTGGCATTTGTGTTGTTTCCAATTTGGGACTATTATGAATAAAGATGTTTTGAACATTCATCTACATGTCTTTGATTGGACTTTTGCTCTCATTCTCTTGGGTATTGGCAGTGGAATTCATGGGTCATGAAGGAGACACACATTGAGTTTTTAGTGGATACTGCTGACAAGTTTTCAAAGTGTTTGTCCCATTTCATACTCACATCACTACTCTATACTACTTCTTTCATTAAATGGATAAGGCCTGACTTTTAGTTATGAAACAAAACTTTTTTTTGTTACTCTGAATTCTTAGTCCTCATGTACAAATCAAATTTCCACCAGTTACTATTAATAATAGTTTGTCCTTATTGATCCCTCTGCTTGAAACACTGCATTCCCATGGCCAGTTCCTTCTCGTCATTCAGATCCCAGCCCAAAGGAGGGCCCCTCCCCGCCCCAGTGAGGCCTTCCCTCACCACCGCACCTAATGAGCCCCTCTGCCTTCCCAGCTGGTCACACATTATTGCATCAGCCTGTTTTAGTTCCGTTCTGGCATTTACCCTGTTCATTCATCACTTTAGTTATTGTCTATCTCCTCTCACTAGTAGTGAAAGCTCCGTGAAGGCTGGGTGTTATCTGTCATGAAGTTCGCTACAATATCACCCATACCCAGAGCCTGGTGCAGGACACAGCAGTGCCTTGTGGTAGCCCGCTCCCAAGATGACCTTCAGTGGTTTCCACCTTCTGGTCTGCCATCCCCTCACACACTGAATAGAACTGACCTGTAAAACCAATAAATATTGCAGTGACCTTGTGTGATGTTCAAGATTAGGGGAATACAAACATGTGGCTTCTGCCTTGCTCTCTCTCAGATTACCTGCTGTGTGGGAAGCCATGTTGTGAGGACATTCAAGCAGCCCCTGGAAAGGTCCATGTGGCAAGAAACTGAGGGCTTTGGCCAACAGCCTGCATCAACCCACCAGCCATGTGAGAGGCACCTTGGAAACAGCACCTCCAGGCCCAGGCAAGCCTTCTGATGACCACATCTTGGCTGACATCTGGACTGCAACCTCAAGAGAAATCTTGAGCCAGAGACACTCAGCTAAACCCTTCCAAATTCCTGAGCCACAGAAACTGTGAAAACATTCACATTTGTTGTGGTTGTAAGCTGCTGTTTTGATGCAATTTGTACACAGCACTATTTGACAAGGACCAGCACTCAGTAAATATTTGTTGAATAAATGAGTGAGAGAATTAGATTAAGAGCAACATAAAACATGGCCTCATACTATCTGCCTTAACCTGATCAGTATATATGTGCCACAGGTCTCTCCTCTCTCCTGTCACTTTTAGCTGAAGATCTAGAGCAGGGTTTCTCAACTTCGGCACTATTGTTATTTGGAGATAGATAATTTTTTGCTTTGGGGGTAGTCCTGTTCATTGCTGTAAGATGTTTAGCAGAATCCCTAGTCGCTATCCACTAGATGCCAGTAGCAACTCCCCCCTCCAATCTATTGTCACAACTTAAAATGCCTCCGGACATTGCCAAATGTGCCCTGGGGAGCAAAATGACCCCACTTAAGAACCTAAAGCTGCTCTAAAATAATCACTGAAGAACAGTTAGAAATACAATAGTGGTTGAGTTTAGAGCTGGTACAAAAATTTGATGTTTATAAAATACCTGATTTACAAAAATCCAATCAACGCATAACTTATTTAAAAAAAAATACTTAGTAAACCAAGTACACATAAACATGAAACTATCCTTTCTTATAAGTAAATGGCCCAATTAATACATATTCCTGCTAGATGTGAAAAAATAATAAAACCACACACAACACCATTACTAACTCAAGCCCAACCTCTGGATTTAAATACAATATTGAGAAGATGATTTCTCCCACGAGTCTCCCTTTCCAAGAGGAACAGCAGTTAAACCACAGTAAATCAGTCCAAGAAATGAGTTTTCCTAGAATACATTTTTGCATTTCCTGTTCCCTCTAGCCCTTAAGCATTTTCAAGAGAGCTGTGTGCCTTGCTTGCTTACTTTTTTCAGGTATCTGCTTAAATATCTCATCAGAAAAGCCTTCCAAAATCAACCTCTAAAAATAACACCCTCCTCAATCTGGCATTCCTTATACTGAATAGCACTTATCACCATCAGATATACTGTGCATTCCATTTTTCCTTGTTGTCTGCCTCTGCATCAAGAAAATGTCAGTTATAGAGGGCAGGGATTTTGTATTATTCTGTGCTGTATCCTTGTACCTGTCAGTGGTGCCCTGAACTAGGTGGGTGGTCAATAAATATTTGTTGAATGAGCAAATGAATGGAAGTGCTGGGTGGTGGGTGGTGGGCAAGGAGGGGTCAAGTGTCTGGGACAGGATGGGAAGGGGACTTTTCACTGCAATTTGTTTTTCACCTTTTGAGTTTTGAATAGTGGGGAAATAATAGCTGATTAAAACAAAAAGTAAAAGAAAAACATGGTCAGTTCCCTCCTTTTATTCAAGGGGGCAAATAATACCTGTTCCACCATCTCAACATTACTTCATATGTATGTCATACTCAAAAGATTTTTTTCCCCCATGTCTCATTTACCTTTAGTGTACAACTGTCTTATGTCGTTGTTATTGTTTGCACAAGAGAAAATGACAGATTGTTTTGGATCCTCATTCCTCATTTTAAGTGCCTCTTGGCCTCTTTTAAATTATGCTTCAGTGTTTCTTCAGTTTTTTCAAGTATTTTCAGCCATATATGAGCAAAAAAAAAAAAAAGCTTTCATTACGATGTGCCATCTACAGTTATGAAGAACAATTATTTCAAGCATATTATATTTACTTAACTTGATTGCTACTGTAGTGAATATTTTTATTGTAAAAAATGAGTCTTTCAGATATTCTTTTTATACCTCAGATACTGTGATTTATAATAAGAAATACCGTGTTTCCCCGAAAATAAGACCTGGTCTTATTTTACTATAGTATAAGACCGGGTCATAATATAATATAATATAATATAATATAATATAATATAATATAATACAATACAATATAATATAATACCGGGTCTTATATTAATTTTTGCTCCAAAAGACACATTAGAGCTGATTGTCTGGCTAGGTCTTATTTTCGGGGAAACATTACATATTTGGTCTTCATGGGTTTCTGGCAGATCTCCTAAAACGGTTGGAATTTCCTAAGTGATGAGAGTGACCACGGTGACTTTTGTTATGTCAATGAGATGACTTTTAGAAAGCACCTAAGGGGCTGATTGTAGGGATAACCAACCTTATAATTTGAGAGGTGGAGCTTTTAATCCCATCCCCCTCACCTCCGGGGAGTGGAGAGGGGTTGGAAGTTGAATCAATGGCTAATGGCCAATGATTTAAGCAATCATGCGTATGTAATGAAGCCTCCATAAAAACCCAAAACGCTGGGATTTGGAGAGCTTCCGTGTTGGTGAACACATGAAGATTTGAGGAGAGTGGCACATCTGGAGAGGGCATGGAAGCTCTGCACCTTTTTCTCATTCCTTGCGCTCTGCATCTCTTTCCTCTAGCTGTTCCTGAGTTATATACTTTTATAATAAACTGGTGATTTAGTAAATAAAATGTTTCTTGATCTGTAGTCAGAATCACAGGTGACAACCTGGCTTGCAACTGGAGTCAGAAGTGTATGTTGGTTGGAGGGGAGAGGAGGCAGTCTTGCAGGACTGAGCCCTTAACCTGTGGAATCTGATGCTATCTCTGGGTGTATATTGTCAGAATTGAGTTCAATTGTAGCATAGCCAGCTGGTATCAAGAGCATTGTTTGGTAGTGTGGGGAGAAAAAAATCCACACATCAGAATTGGGTGCAGAATGGTAATCCCTTATTCAATTCTAATCTATCCTTGTCCCATCCAAGCTGCACACAAGCATCACATCTGGCTTCTTGAATGACTTGATTAAAAGTACGAAGGCGAGGTTGCAGGTTGTTCAGTTGGTTAGAGCCTGGTGCTAATGACACTAAGGTTGCCAGTTCTATCCCTGCATGGGCCACTGTGAGGTGTGGCATCCTTAAAAATAAATAAATAGATAAATAAATAAGTAAATAAACAAATAAATAAATAAATAAAGTACAAAGGGCAGGGCAGAATCACACAGGTCCTAAAATCCATCTGCCCACTCACTGAATTTGCAATGGCAGAGAGGGTGGAAAATGGATAAAGAAAGAAAGACATGAATGAAAGAACAGATAGCAGAACTGCTTTGTGGCAAAGCAAAAGTAGAAGCTCACTGTACAAGTTACTCCATCTTTCTGGACCTCAATGCAAAGGAGCAAAATAATGTAGAAAAATATGCAGAAAATAATCACTTTAAGCAACTTTGGATAGCCTGATAGCTTTTTGGAATGTCATAAAAGTGCAGCAGTCAGACCAGCCCGACATTCAAAATTAAGAGATATGACAGCTTGCGCTGTGGGAAAAATAACCATGGAGAAGGCAAGCTGGGTATGTTCAGTGTTTACCAAAGTTGCCCAAACTAAGAACTAAAGACAGTTAGTAGAGGTTCAGGGTCAACCCTTATCTTTTCACCCACTTTTACAAAGAAGAAATAACCAACCATCAGCATTGTCATTTTGAAATTCAAAGGACAGACTCTTTAAGAAATTGACATTCCTAGATCAACTGTAATGGCTGGATTTACTGCAAGGATATTGGGTAGCAAAGGAGTTGTTGCCTCTCCAGGCAACAATGAGGCTTCTAGGTCCCAGTGCTCTCTGGACAGCGCAGTGCAGCAGGAGAGAACAGTAGCTCGGTGTCCTTTAGGGCACAGTCTAAGCATATGCTATAACCTCTCCTAAATATTGAATGTTTGAGTCTTCCAAATTGAGTGTATTCAGTTGGTTTGTCCCAATTCAAAATGGGACAGCGTCACATAAAGCCACAGACAGCAGGTGTATGGCTGCCTTGGGCTGTGGATCAATCCCCTGGCTGGTCCTATCATTTGCAGCTAAAGAGCATGGTTGGTCACTCAACGCAGAGGAAACAAGCGATGGCAACTTATGCAGAAAATAGGCTACTTTCAGTAAAAGATAGCAGTGGATTTGGAAGGAAGAAATTATATCTCAATCAAATTATGTCTATTGATGGCTGTGCCATCTTAGTTATGAGGGTTTTCTTTAACCTCTCTTTCGTATATCTGACCAATTACCAAGAGTTGTCAAGACTTCTCTAAAATGTCTGTCAGATTATTCCATCCCTCCCCTCGCTGGGCAGATATGTGTTGCTCAGAGAGCCCTCTTCAAAAAATGACTCTGCCCAACTGCAGGGAGTCTGCCCAACAGCCTCCACCTATCAGCTCCTTTAGGATCTGCTCAGTTTTTTACGTGTCAAAGTCACACTCTTCTTGGGGGAACCCCAGCCAATGGCTGAACAAATGGCAGTGCAAAGGCCTAGCCATTTCCCCTCAAGGCAAGACTCCTCCAACAGGCACTCTCTGTGATAGAGCTCATGGGGCTGGCAGACTTTGTCAAGTCTGATGACTTCTGACTGCTATGCCTGCCCAATTCTGCTTCCTCCCTTTTCCTTTATAGCCCTTACCTCCCAATAAACCTTTTATACTTCCAACTCTTCCTCAGCAACTACTTTCTGGAGAACCTAACTTGCAACACTGAGTCTCTTCCCTTAATGCTGAGGGTATGTCAGATTCCAGTGCCAGACAGTTATGCGGTTTGAAAAACTCTCTCAGATCCTGCACTCATCCCAGTGATTCTGCTATTTTCCCTCTGGGAACAGTGAGAAATACCATTGACTTTCTATCTAGACAGGAGAGGTATAAAGGAACACACGAATGATGTGCTCAAAACTTGAATAGTCAGCCATCATGTGAAAAAAGAAAAAAAGAAAAAAAAAAGAGAAATAGGTACAAATCACCAGGTTTTGGTTCAATATTGGAATTTCTTTCTTTTTTCTTTTCTTTCTTCTGTTCTTTCTTTTATTCTCTCTCTCTCTCTCTTTTAACAATTGGAAATATTCAACAACAGAATTAGCTGCTGCCTGAGTTAGAAAACTCCTGTCACTGAAACTATTCAAAAGCTGGATTCATTGAATGAGCAGTTGGGCCAGATGAATTCTAAAGTCCAAGTTCTACGATTCTAATGAGATCACAACATTCTTTACTTGCTGCAGGTGATACAAAGAAAACAACTGTCTTTGTCTATAAGAGTTCACAATCTAATTAGCAGCCCCGTCTCAAACAGACCTTATTTAGTTGTTCTGTGTAAGTAAAACTGTTCACAATATTATCCATTCAATACCAAGTACTCTCCCAATGTGAAGTCCTAAAAGCATACTTAAAAATTAGGACTGAGCTACACACACACACACACACACACACACACACACACACACACACGGAAGCGGAGGTGGGGAGCCTCTCTTCTACAGCTTTAGAATTCTTTGATGTTTAGATCACAGGAGTAAGAATTATCTACTTCCTTGAGCTTTTACCCAGGTAGAAGCCAGATTAAAATGGAAAAGTGGAACCATGAAGAGGTGGTATCATGAGGAGTTTTAATTTTTGAAACAGTAATCAAAATTGTAGTTAGAAAATGAAAATTTCAAAGAGTTCAAAGGTGAAAAATAAGAAATAAAAGATTACAAGGATACTATTCAAACTTGTTCATTTCTTTTCAATATGTTCAGTAAAAATCAGAGCTATATTAACAAATACCAATATTCATTCTCTACACTAATCCATGGGAATTTTTAAATACTTTTTAATTGAATGGAACAACCAATAGGAACAAGTCAGCTTCTAGATCTCAGACTCTACAGGTAAGACAACCTAGATATGCTAAACAGATTGCATATTGTTCAAGTTTGTATGTGTTACAATTCCAATAATTTAGATGAATAATATCTGCAATGATACCTGCAGATGCAGCTGAGGGTAGATTTAAAACTTATCTAAGCTTTTAGATAAGGTAAAGCTTAGAATGCAAATAAAAATGAAGATGGGAGACAAGAGACTATAGTGGTTAAAATATTAGTGACAGAATCTGGCTTTGGTTTGAATTCAAGCTCTGTAAGAAGAATTTGTAATTCTTCTTACAAACTGAAGAATTTTGAGCGAGTTCCTTCACCTTTGAGTGTCTCTGTTTCCTGCAAAATAAGCATGAAGAAACCTACCTGTATTTATATGAGTTTTGTGAGAATTCATATGTAAAGCACTTAGCACACAGGTTGGCATATAGTAAGTGTCCAATTAATGAAAATGATTTACAACAAAATGTAACCTTAAAATAAAAACCTTACCACAATGATCACTTCTAATTTTTAAGTGGTTAATTTAAATTGTAAATTAGGAAGACTGAAATAGGAGAATAATTGTTATTGTTTGTTGAATCTTTACTACGAGCCAACCGTAGTGGCAAACACTTTATTTACATATCACTAATTTTCACACTATATCTGGTATCACAATCTCTGTTCTATGGACGAAAAAACAGGATCAGAAGGTCAGAGAGGTTGCAAGTGACTCACTCTTTAATCCAATCTCTACTCTGTGCAGTACAGCCTGTAAGAATTGTGATGCAATCAAATTAATCTGTAAATAAATATAATATATTTTAAACAATGTAACCAATTGCTGACTACCATATCATTTCTGTCAGATGTCACTTTTGTTGTAATATTTCCAATGACAGGAAGCTTATTTTTTTTGAGGCAGCGCATTTCACTGATGAACAGCTTGATGCTTACAGAATTCTTCTTTATTTTAGTGAAATTTGCATTAATAGTTGATTTACAGGTGAAAGTAAAAGAACTGCCCTCCATTTCAGTATTTTAACACCTTTCACAATGTCATAAATTTGTACCCTTGGGTTGGCATCATAGGTCTTGAATGCCTGGGAGACCCTGGTCTCAAATCTACTACTGGTCATCAATTTACTGGATTGAAGCGAAAAGGAAGATGGAATATTCCACTGCCCTCCATCCCTCCTAATGTCACTACATTTCTGGATTTGGACATAATGCCATTCCTAGAAGAGGCATGCCACAGATGTATATTTTGCAACACAGAGAGACTTTTTAAAGTTAGAGGAAGGAATGACTTTTAGGAGGGGTCAGAAAATTACTAAGAAGAGTTATTCCCTAAAGTGATAACACGCTGTCTTGAAGAATTTAAGTCCTTCACATTCCGCTAGCAATATAACCACTAAAATATCATATTCACTTTAATTGACCAAAGGATAAGCAATAAGCACTATAGTTTTTTTTAGTTATCCTCTTGCATATCCTTCTATAAACAACTTAGTACTGTACAGGTAAATCCAAATATATGCATCAAATAAATTAGAAAGTGGTTCTTACTGGTTGTTTTTTTTTAATGAGAAATAACTTTTGTTTTCTTCCAATTTTAGTACATGTGTTGCTGAAGCGAGCACGACTTTTCTTCTTAAAGACCCAAGATCCTTTGAAACTGGGAAGAACCACTTCAGGATTTTTTTGAAGATAAGCTCCCTCAGAATACATATTTGGTGTGTTTTAAACACACAACTAATAAGACAAAAAAAAGTTGAAAATTAGGAAAAGATAGGAAGATATACAAATGGCAAATAAGCACATGAAAAAATGTTCAACATCATTAGTCATTAGGGAAATACATTTTAAACCGTAATGAGATAGAAGAAACACCCACTAGAGTGGCTATATCAAAGAGACTGATAATATTAACTGTTGACAAGGATAGAGAACAACTGGAACTCTCATATATTGCTTGTGGGAATGCAAAGTAATATAGCTAAAAAAACAGTTGGCAGTTTCTTATAAAATTAAACATATACATATAATCTCTCAATCCCATTCCTAGATATTTATCCAAAAGAAACAAAAGCATATGGCCACACAAAAACTGATATGTGAGTATTCATAGCAACTTTATTCATAACAGCCAAAAGCAAAAACCATCCAAACATCCAACAACGGGTAAATGGAAAAAGACATTGTGATATGTTCATACAATGGAATACTCTTCAGTCATAAAGAAGAATGGACTAAATAAACCCACACAAATATGCCCAACTGATTTTTGGCAAAAGTGCAAAAACAATTCAATGGAGGAAGGATAGTCTTTCCAAAAAATGGTGCTAGAGCAATTGGACATCTATAAGAAAAAAAAAAGAACCTCAACCTAGCGTCCTGGAATCCATGATAAGTATATAAAATAGGTAACAATTTTAACGTTACTTATACCACTGTTGGTTAGGGTTAGATTTGAGTGCAAATGACAAAAATCCGAAATTAGCACAGGCTTAATTACTTAAAGTTGTACTCGTTAACAACAACAATGCAGTTCAGACCTGGGCCTGCAGTTCCCAGAAGCTGTGAGAGCCCTAGGCTCCTACCGCTTCACAGCTCCACTTTCCTTGGTATTCCACCTCATTCCAGGTTGGCTGTCTATGCCCTCACTATATCCACAGTCCTATCTGGCCAGCAGGAAAGAAAAGGGACAAAGCAGTGGGCATCCTTTCCCTTTATGGACAAATGTTTTAGATGTCTTGGCCATCACTTGTTTACAAGGCCCACCTTACTGGGTGAGGAGTGAAAAATGTGGTCTTTATTCCAGGTATCAGGTACCAGCAGACTACTGGAAATTCTATTAATATTACTAAGAAGAAAGGGAAAGTTTTGTTGGAGAAAATTTGCAGACTCTTCCAAAGGCAACCTTTACATTTTCTTCTTCAAAGTTTCGCAAGCCTCTATCTTCTTGAAAAGTGTCAACAAGAAATACGAATTTTCTATAAAAATCTAAAATATACTATACTCACTAACTGATTTATCATTCATTCAATAAACATAAATGCCTTCTTTTTGACGAAACTGCTAGCTGCTAAATTATTAGAATAAAGATACGTTAGGAAAAAAAGCTTTCATTTTTAGTAGCAATAAAAAAAACTTTATTATTGATCTGCAGTTTTTTTAAGTATACCTGGTTTTTAAAAAAAAGTTCTGTAAAAATTAAATAAGTAAGAAAGGATTAAATTTTAGCTTTTAAAAAATATTAGGCTTTGTTTTTATGTACAGTATATAATCCTTTGTCTATTTGGATTTTTTCATAAATAGATTTGAAGGTGATATTTGAATTTTAATAGCTCCTTTAAAAATCTGTCTTGAATCTGTCCCTTGAACCAAGGCAATATTTCAAAAATGACAATGTCCCATTTATTTTCAGTATTTATACATAATTGGGTTATCCAGGTCTTTTTTCTCTTCTTTCACTCCCTATCTCATTTCATCATTCACCAAATCTATATTAGTCTTTTGCAGAGATCTGAACATGAAGAAAATATACTTAGTTTTTCTTAATAAAAAAATATTTCCTAGTATTTCTGACCTTAAATAAGTACTGAGAATGTGTTTATCAGTGAATTTCATTTATGCATGTTATTATTCATATATAGCAGTATTAATAATCTCCAAAATGGCATTCTCTTCTTTTTAAAAAATCCATTTATTTATTTATTATTCTTCCATCAACCAATCCTTACCAATTACCTACAAATATGTGGCTAATACATTTTTCTTTCCCCCCAGAATTTGATTCTATTGTGGTCCAGAAGTGTCTTTTTTGTTTCCATCTTTCCACTCTCCACACTTGTTACCTTTTGTATATAAACAGCTGGTCAATAGACTAGTCAGGAATGAATGAAAGAATAAATGTGATCTTTCCAGTACCCAGACCCATTGATAGTGTCCTGTTTTCCTAAAGACAATTAAAACAATTCACGGTGATGTTCAATGTTGCACTGACATCCCTGAATCCTCTGGTTCTGACATTATTTATTTTCTCTTCTAGAAAGGCCCTTGAAAACAGTAGAACAGGAGAACAGTAGAACAGTAGGTTATCATAACCAAAGCCTCGTCATAGAATGTGCCCTCCATTCTACGTCTCTATGCAGCAGACATTTCCCTGCGTTTAGTTTAGTATTCTCTTCATTCTAGGTCAAGTACAACATCCACTTCCCTGTGACCTCTGACTCTCAACATACTCTAATAAAACAATCAAGCCTTCTTTGACCGTAATTCAGGGCTAATTGTTCTTTCTAAAGATTGACCTTCGTACTATTTATAATCCCTGTGCTCTCATATCTACAGATGCTGCGTAACAGATATATTTTAACTTATTTATGCTGCTTGCATGCGTAAGTTATTGCTAGCTGCACTGGAGTGATAGGAAAGTCACGAAAAGGAAGGTGACCTCATCTTATAAATTGCTTAGAAAGATCTTTTGACAAACTGTGGTTTAGAGAAACAGTTCAATATATGTGTCCTTTCCTTCTATGGGTCACTTACCAATTGAAAATGTCCCTACAGTTTTTATTTATTTATTTTTTAATTGTCCAAGCTTGAAGCCTGCTGACTATATTAGCCTGACTGAAAAATCAATGTTTAACAAAGAAGTGAGGCATTAACTGTATGAATGTTAATCATGTCAAAAACACACATCTGACTTACCCAGAATAACCATCTCGTCCTATGGCGTGGGTTTGGTTTAAATTTCCTATCAGGTTGCTGAAATATTGAAGTATTTCAGGGATTCCTGAGGATTTCATGGCTAAGAAAGTGCTTAGCCTAAACTCCTAAAAGTAATTTCAAGTTTAGGTCAATTGCCCCTGAGGTAGGACCAGAAAAACTAGAATACAGAAATTCTGTTCTTAGGTCCAGGAAACTTTTTATATCAGATCCCAGGAAAACTGCCAGAAATTCACATTGCCCTTGATTCCTTTTCCAGATGCCTGTTTTGCTAGAGGGGGAATTTTTTTTTTTCATGTCTTCTGATATATATGCATTCTTAGTGTATTTTAAACCTTTAATGAATTCCAAATGTTCCTTTAGCTTATTCTTAGGTACTCAGGACTGAAACGCAGGCCTGAAAAGGACACATTCTTCTGACCTTTCCTCTCCACTACTGTGCTGATCACTTTTGAATTGTAAATGATGTACTTTTGAAACTGTGAGTTCCCAGCTGCCTTTACTTTCTTTAAGCCATTGTCACGTGTCATCAAACTCCATAGGATGAATAGACATGGTATTACCTGCTCTTTTCTCATTTTTCTTTGTATATATGATTATCTCTTATATGAAATGATTCCTGAATTCAGACAAAATTTCTGGTATTATAAACCAGCACCTTCATTTATGTGCTATTTCTTTTCTTTTCTTTTTTTTTTTATTTATTGGGGTGACAATTGTTAGTGAAATTACATAGATTTCAGGTGTACAATTCTGTGTTACATCATCTATAAATCTCATTGTGTGTTCACCACCCAGAGTCAGTTCTCCTTCAATCACCATATATTTGATATTTCTGTGCCATTTCAACAAATAGACAGCCAGATATTTCTCAAACAAAATAGGTTACTTGGGAACAACAAAGAATTGCAGTTCAGAACATGTGGTCTAATGGTGAACCAAGCGCAAACCTAAAGAAAAAAACCAAAACACGTTCTCTATGGACTTAGGAGGAGATGTTGTAAATGAAGAGTCCATTGGCGGAAACTGAAAGTTTCAAGTATATTAAGTTTTCATTGGCTGAGTTATGGAAGTCTCCCATTGGCTGAACTGGTATTGGGTAAGGAAGAATTTCTTTCTTCCTCCTGCAGAGGTAGTAGTATTACTTCCGTTGAGAGATGCAAGCTATATCTCTTCCTATTGGAGTCAGTAGTGTGTGTTAAGTAACATGTGCATGAAATTTCTCTTTTCTAGCCTCCCGACTCCATTTTAAATGAGGTTTCTGTTTATGATTTTCACTTTTCCAAAAGTTATCCGAATGCTTAACACCAAATTAAAGTCTTTAGTTTTGCTTACAAAATGTAAAAATATCGATTAAAAAATAAAATTGATCAAGAGAATGAGAAGACAAGCCACAGACTGGGAGACAATATTTGCAAAAGACATATCTTACAAAAGACTGTTATCCAAAAATATATGAAGAACTCTTCAAACTCAACAATGAGAAAAGAAGCGAATTAAAAAGTAGGACAATGACCTTAATAGATTCTTCATCAAAGAAGATATACAAATAGCAAATAAGCACATGAAAAGATACTCCACATCATATGTCATCAGGGAAATGCAAATTTAAACAATGAGATACCACTACACACCTATTAGAATTGTCAAAATCCAGAACACTGACAATACCAAATGCTGATGAGGGTGTGGAGCAATAGGAACTCTCATACATTGCTGGTGGGAATATAAAATGGTACAGTCACTGTGGAAGACAGTATGGTGGTTTCTGACAAAACTAAACATACCCTTACCATACGATCCAGCAATGGCACTCCTTGGTATTTACCCAAAGGAATTGAAAACTTATATATCTACAAAAACTTGCATGTGGATGTTTATAGCAGCTTTATTCATAATTTCCAAAATCCGGAAGCAGCCAAGACGTCTTTCAGTAGGTAAATGGATAAATAAACTGTGACACATCTAGACAATGACATGTTATTCAACACTAAAAAGAAATGAAACACCATGGAGGAAAACCATTAAAAAAAAAGTGGAGGAACCTTAAATGCATATTGCTAGGTGAAAGAAGTCAATGTGAAAAGGTTACATACTGAATGATTTCAACTATATGGCTTTCTGGAAAAGGCTAAATTACGGAGACAGTAAAAAGATCAGTGGTTGTCACAGGTTAATGAGGAGAGATGAATAGTGAAGCAGAGGATTTTTAGGGCAATAAAACTATTCTGTATGATATTCTTTAATGGTCAAAAATGTCATTATACATTTGTCCAAACCCATAGAATGTACAACACCGACAGTGAACCACAATGTAAATTTTGGACTTTGGGTGATAATGATTTGTGAATGTATTTTTAACAAAATATACCACTCAACTTTAACAAATCAATTTTATCAGCTTTAATATATATACCACTCTGGTAGTAAATGTTGAAAATAGGGGAGGCCATACATGAGTGGGAGCAGGAGGTATATGGAAATCTCTGTATCTTCCTCTCAATTTTGCTGTGAACCTCAAACTACTCTAAAAATATACACACATATATATACATGTATATATATATACATACACACACTGCGGATGTCAAAAAAATGTTTACAAGTGGACACTTTAGTCATTGTTGCTCAAGCAGTAGTTTGCCATAATCAGAAATGTCTAGATGCTGATGGTAATCTCTTTGAGCACCTCTTGTAATTGCAGAAGTGAAATGTGACTTCTATTCATCTTTTGTTATTGGTATATATTGAGTACTACAATTTTAATAGTTTTTTTCCTTTCTTAAAATGTGCATACATTTTTGGGGGCACCCTCTGCATATAATATAATAATATAATACATAATAGATATAATTGACTGGGAACTTAAGGGTTAAGGTGTTCAAATGATGCCAAGCTAAGATTTTTGCTGTAACCTTCCCTATCTTCCCATTCAAATATGGTGGACGAGTTTTTGAAAACTAAGAGTCAACCATTTGCAAGAGGAATTTTCACTAATTGAAATGCAGAGGATGCTAAACCAAGTAGCTTTACCATGAATACTTTGATACAAAGTTGGTAGGAAGAAGTTGAGCCTTCCAACTGTAATTCAATCCGATTTACAAATCCCAGGAGAAAGCACAACAGGAGTACAGGGGGCCAGGGAGGTTTGTGTGGCTCATTACAAAACATGATGGATAGCCTCCTGGAATAAGATAAAGTAGCAGGCAGAAGCATGCTGACAACCCACAGTATTGAAGTTTGTAGTTTTCCCATTTATCACAACTGATTAAAGAACCACAGATAGCCTCTGATTCTTGACAACATAAATTCATTTCATTGTAGACAACTGGACAATGAGTCAGGGGAAGATCTTGTCATGGCGGCTGCTCAACAGGTGATAAATGTAAACATCTGCTGGGCTTCAGAATTTGGGCAAGGGAGCGTGTACTTGCATGCTCCCACAACTTTAGACCTGTCAGTTTTCAGATGACAGCGAAACAGAGGAAATTTCATCTGTCAGTTGGCCAACTCTGAGTTTGGAAGGAAGTTCTCTCATTGACGAGTAGTAGGAAAATAATCACCACAACATAAGAGCTACCAAAAATTCTATAGTACAAGGAAACAACACTATCTGAAGACTCCAAGGAAGAGCATATATCTGAAGATGGTTTACTATAGGAAAAGAAAACTTTAGAAAATGTGTGTTTGTGTCCTTAATAGGATTCGTGGATATGTTGTATCTATCAAACCATGACCTGTAAGTTAAGAATGTAAAGAAACTAAAAATTTCATTGTGGAATAAATGCCATCAGAGGCAAGGAAGCAAAGTTGACTCGTTGATAATCAAATCAGTAATTTACAGGATGAAATGAGTTTTTTCAGGGAAACTTCCCCACTTCTCCTAGGACAGTTAGTGCTCATAGCTCAGATTTTGCAAAACACAATTTGCTCACCTTTATTAGCTCTTACTCCACTGTGCTGCACTGTAATTGCATTTGGTGTTTGTCTTTGTCCCTAGACTGGGATCCTCCGGGGAGGGACCATGATCTATGAATTTTTATCCTAACAAGCAGCATAAGCTGACCAGTGGGCCCTCATTAAGAGCTTGATGAATGTATGAAATGAGAATTTAGTCAGTTTGGCTTCCTTGTTGGTTTACAGTTTTAATCAGCATGCAAAAAACGCAGTCTGTGACCAAAGTATCATAGAACATAGACTAGAGTCTGGAATGTGGGGATAGAGTTAAAAAGTATGGACCGAAAAGAATTTTTCTTTTTAGCAAACAATGCTAAAGTAGTAGACGAAGGAAATGAAGATGGGATCAAGTAAAATAGTAAATTTAAATTAAGTGAGGACAAAGCTACTTTCCATTCTAGAAGTCAACAGATTAGTTGAGATACTTAAACTGACTTTTATCAGAAGATCAGGTTCCCTGTTCTTCTCTCACTTCATTTCTTACCACCCCTCCCCATTTTTCTTTTCCATTTTCTTTTTTTAAAAACATCTTTCCCATGCATTGGACTTGCCAGTGACATCTAAGGACCTTATAGTGCTAGGTGTCATAGCAGATAAACCCTAAATCTTAGTGGCTTAAAAATGGAAGTTATCCCTCAGTAAAGTCTAAAATGATTGAGGCAGGCTTTCACAGGCTTTCAGGGGCCCAGGCTCCTTTCATTTAATCTCCCATCCTCCTGTAAAGCTTTGGAATGCTCTCCATTTAGCTGGCAGAAGAGGTCCATTCAGGGACCACATAAAGGTTCAAACAAGGAGGTTTTCATGGACCCAGGCCACAAGTGGAGCACATCACTTTATTCATATCCCAGTAGTTAGCACTCAGTCAGACGACCACACCTGATTGCAAGGGAGACTGGGCAATGGAGTCCAGCTGTGGCTCTGATAAAAAACAGTTTCGATGAATAACTAGCCTGCCTCTGCCACTAACTCCAAGTAATTCCAACAACAGGTCATCATGATCTAGAGTATTATGTGTAGCCCTCTCCTCACTTTCTCAGTTAATCCTTGCAATAATCTGATGGAGTTGGGTGTTAGTACAGTATGTCCAATTTAGTAACCTAAATTGCTCAGAATGACAAAGATTTGTACCCCATTTTGACTCTAAAAGCCCAAGGCATTATGCTGTATTTCTTCAAGTAAATCATAATGTTGAAGTGAGATTATAACCTGAATTGTGGTTAAAGTCAAAATATCATATTAACTGCCACATTATCAATACAGTCCATCCTTTGTGATGTTTTCCTAATTGGAATGATGGACTTATGCCAATTTACCTGAACTTTTTCCTATTTTAATGTATAGCATTGATCTGAGTGATCGTTGCAGATCCCACTACAGGAATGGAGTGATATGCACTGTCTCACTGCTTACGTCTCAGACTAACACAAATTTGCATTTCCAGAGTGAACCTCTTTATACCTCACACTTCTAAAAGACATTTTAAATATAGTTTCATTTTGTCTTCACAACCCCTTGGAAAGTAGAGACATCCAATATATCCACTTACAAATGAATAATAGCTGAGCTACGTTGTGCAAAGAATGGTATTAAGCATTGTATATGTTAATATATAGATATAATAAATATATGTATATTACTTCACTTAATCCTCAACAACACTTAATGTTTTATTACCAGTATTTTATTTTATTTATTTTTAAAAAGATTTTTACTGGGGAAGGGAAACAGGACTTTATTGGGGAACAGTATGTACTTCCAGGATTTTTTCCAAGGCAAGTTGCTGTCGTTTCAATCGTAGTCGTGGAGGGCGCAGTTCAGCTCCAGGTCCAGTTGCTGTTGTTAGTTGCAGGGGGCGCAGCCCACCATCCCTTGCAGGAGTCGAGAAGTCAAACAGCACCCTTGTAGTTGAGAGCCCACTGGCCCATGTGGGAATCAAACCGGCAGCCTTTGGCGTTAGGAGCACGGAGCTCCAACTGCCTGAGCCACGGGGCATCCCCTATTACCAGTATTTTATTGATGTGAAAATCAAGGCACAGAAGGTTAAGCAACTTGTCTGAGGCACCAGAGATGAGTGGTGAATAAAACAGGTCAGGCTACTAGTGAAAGTCTTGTAATTTTCCCAGAGTTCAACTTCATAGGTTCTACTTATTCTTTGTTTTGCCTTTATCCTTGTCACATATTATTCCTATTCCTCAAAACACTTATCACTTTATGGGGCTTTCATGACATTCTCTATTTTTGTTTCCCGGCAACCTCATTCATTACACCATTAATCCATAAACATGTTGATTTGAGTATATAAAACCTAACAGCTCCTATAGTTTCACTAAACAATGTCTTGCTATTTAAAGCATGAAGCAAAAGCCTAATTTAGCTGTTTCCTAAAGTAAATCCACTGCTTATGAAGAGAAATTCCTTAATGTCCTCTAAAATAAAAAGTATATATTCTATCTATACATATATTTGAGATATTAAAGAGACATCAATTCCCATTTTAAGAAAGTTTTAACTTAATATCTTCTATCAAATTTCTGGTGCCTACTACAAAACCGAAGACTTAAAAAAAAAAGAGAGAGAGCTTTAAAAATATTAGTCATTTTAAGTGAGTCACTCCCAAAAAGAAATTACTTGGGAGTCAAAGAAAGTTGACTTTACTATCTCAGAAATTAAACTCCAATCAACTTGTTCGTCAGTTCAGCTTACTATGAATCTGTGCTGATGTGGAAACTTGGGGGAAAATAAAAACCACTGAAATTTAACTGGTCACTGGAAACATCCTTCCTGGTTTGTACTTTATTATCTAAATGCTAACTGGAACTTCAGGCAAAAATGTTATTTGTAGAACAGTTTTGTGGCACAGACATTGTATCCATCAAACAGAACAAGGTGTTCAAAGATTGAGGACTCATTTTGCCTGCTACTGACAAATTCAAACCTTTGCAGAACTTGAGGCTGAAATCTTTTGTGAGGCTCCCTTGTGAGTTGTGCCTAAAGCAGGTCCCTAGTAGTAGGTGCTCAATAAAGATATACTGGAAAAAAATCAATGAGACCAAGATGGAATTTCCACAAGAGTAGTAGAAGAGTTGAGTTTCTCACTGCTAACTATATACTCTCGATGACTTTTGCAACTGGTTTTGTAGGTCATCTGAGCACTAATCTTTTCTTAGGCTGTATCACAATTAGAGGGAGAAGGGGAAGAGCCATTTCACGTTGTGAACGTATCTCTGTTAACTTCCTGAAGTTGACTGGGTGGAGGCCCTCCAGTTGAAGGCTGGCAGGTTTGTGCGGCACCGGCACCCGCTCCTTCCGTCCTTTTCTCTCTTCCTGGCTCCGATACGCCCTCGCCCTGCCAGCGGCCCACTCGCACTGCCGGCTGGGTCATCCCAGGCCCTGGGATCTGCCACGTGCTTCAAACCTTACCTGGGGAGAAAAACAAGGATCCTCATGTTTTAAATCACTGCAGCATGAAGTCTTCAAGCGAAAGCTTTATTTGGGTATTAAAATCTAACCTCCGAGGAACGAGTCAGTGCCTAAGGCCTTCATGATCACCCCAATGTAAGGCGGTCTTTCACTCTTGGGAGTTACAGGCTCTCTGAACGCGGGGCGTCTCCCTCAGAGCCTCACCTCGGTCTAGCTCAGCCCGCCCAGCCCACCACACCCCCGCTCCGCGCCCATCCATTGTCCCCTCGCAGCTGTCATTGCACACCGATCCAGAGCTCCGGATTGGAAAACCTTCCCGTCGCTCAGCCCATACTCTGGGGCCGGACGCCACACTCCCTATTCTGAGCCTTAAAAGGTATAAGGCCACGTTCCCGGAGCCGGCAGCAGGTAAAGCCGCAGCGGCGGAAGGGAGAGGCCCTTCTCGCCCAGGTCGGGCCGGCCAGGGGGTGGAGGGGGAGCGGCGGACCGGGGACAGCGCGCCTCATCACCCCTCCCTTACTGTCTGACGGCGTCCAGTCCTCCCATCACCTCCTGCCCCCCAGCCTCAAATCGCGATTATAAAGCCGAAACCGCGGAGCCACTCTCGTAATCCCGCCCCCGGACCGCCTAGTGGGCAGTTACCACCGCGTAGCACGGAGGGCGGGGCGGGTCGGGCCGCAGGGAGGGGGTGGGGAGGAATGTGAAAGGTCCCGGATGTTGCTGAACCGGAGCCCCTTCGGGAATGACTGGCGCAGGCGCAGAAAGACCTCACGAAAAGCTAAGGTGGGGGTGGGGAGAATCTTCATTCTCGCACGTTTAGAAGAGTGAGCTGGCGGAGGTGGCAGGGAGTCAGAGAGGAAGGCGAAGTAGGGGGGTAGTGGTGGGGAGGAAAATAAAGGTGATTCCTGCCCAGGCGCCCTCGAGGCTAAAGTAGAGAAGTTGGAAGCTAAGCAGACTGGGGAAGAGGGTTAGCAGCGGGAGAGAACGCGCGCTCCCCCGTTCGCCCTCTAGCGCGGGCGGGCAGGACGCGCGCGTTAGGGAGCGGCGGTTGCGCTGGGCCCCCAGAGCTGTGGGCACCAATCAACGGTTGCTATAGCAGCGTTTGACGTCATCGTGCGTCTGGTGCCCCTGCTGCCGGGGCTGGTGATTGGAGGAAACCCCGTGTCTGCGGAGCGGCTGTAGCCTGTGAGCAGCGATTCAGGGACAGAGTCTCAGCCTCGCCGCCGCCGCCCAGAGACTGCTGAGCCCCGGTCGGTCCGCCGCCACCCACTCCGGACACAGGTAAGGCGTTCGGCCGCCGCCGCCTCGCCCCACTCCTTCCTGTCCCAGACCAGTCTTCCGAAAGCGCGGGGGATGTCCCCGCTCCACATCCTTTCAGCCCTTTTCGCCCCGCGGTAGCGGCGCTGGGCTGAGGCGGAGTCTCTTCAGGCAAAGACGGGCGGCGGCTTCTCTTCCGCTGGACTCGGGCTGCTCGCGGCTGCCGCGGGCTACTTGCTTCCGGATCGACGCCTCGGCCGGGAGAAACTCCCGTTGCCGCTCTCCGTCCCCGGGGGTGGAAGGGGCGCCCACGAGCGAGATCCCAGGGGACCGCCCGGTCGCCGGCTCCCTGCGGTGGCCGAGGCACCCCTGGCCGCGACCCGTCCCCGTCGTGACCCCGTCCCGAAGCCCCCCCCCCCGCCCCGCGCCTCGCTTCCGCGCGAGACGGGGACTCGCGGCTGGGGCACTGCGGTGGCGCAGGTGAGGCCGCCCCTCCCCCGCCCGCGGCGCCGGCGGCCGGCCCTCCCCCCGCGCGCTCCGGGGCCGGCGAGGCTCCCGCCAGGCGGACCGGGCAGAGGCCACGCTTCGCGCGGGGGCGCCGGCTCCGGGTGGGGCTCGCCTGAGACCAGTTTCCTGGGTCCCGCGGGGCGTGGTGGGGGATGGGTGGGCCTCTCCCTGTGGTGAAAGAGGGCTCCGACCGCGCCCAGGTGGGGGTAGAGAGGGCAGGGGCAAGCCGGTGGCCGGCGCCCCGCTCGCCCGTCCGCGGGCTAGAGGCCGACGGTCCCTGCGCTCGGCGACGCGGGGAAGCCCGAGCCTCCCGGCCGGCGGTGGCTCGGCTCGCCGGGGTGTGGCCCTCGTCCCCTCCCCCCGCCGCAGCTGTCGGGCCGGGGTGGACTAAATGAGGACCGGCGGGGTCCGGTGGCGGCCGGGACGCCGCGGGGAGAGCGGGGTGTGTCCGCGTCCCCGCCGACCGTGGTTCTGCTTCTGTGGGCAGCGCCGTCGTCGCTGCCCCCGGGGCGGGCAGTGCCTCGGCTCCCCGGGGCTCGGGAGGGGGCGCGCTGCTCCTCCCTCCTGCTCTGGAGGGGGGAATTATTCCTCGGCGGTAGGTTGGGCTCCTTGACACAGATCCGCCATGACAAAGAGGGAGAGTCGGGGACTGGTGCGGAGGCCCGCGCTTGGGCGGAGCCGGGAGGGGTTAACCGCGCGGACCGCAGGGTGTGCGCTCCGAAGCCTCGGCCGGAGGGTGTGCGGCGCGCCCGACCCGACGTCTTAGTCGGTTAGGGGTTAAGTGGGTGCGGCGAGCCTTCTCCGCAACGTCGAGGCGACGCCTTGGAACACTGGTTATTTATTCTATGAAAAACCGACTCCGCTTGTCGTACCCGAGGGTTTGGGGAGAGAAACCTTTGTACCGCTTTTAGGTAATTTCTCGTTAGAAGCAGCTTTAACCTGAGAGCGTTTAGAGTTCTTAGGGGAAAAATTAGTAATTTCGAGAACGGGCGGGTGGGGGGTTTAAAATTTGTAATTACAAATTTTAGTTTTTGAATTGAAATACTACACCTCACATCTAAGCTAGCTGATTACTAGTTTGAATACCGGGGACCTGTTAGAATTGTGTGTGTGTGTGTGTGTGTGTGTGTGTGTGTGTGGTTTTCCTGGGAAGGAAATAGATGTGATATTGGGGAGTCAATTCCCATAGTGAGTAACAGTGGCTCTTCCTTTCACCGTCTAGTTGGGCACTTCAGGCTGTACGTTTCCCTTTAAAATCGTTTCTTCTGTGGGATTATTGTATGTTTTTAGTATCTTTCTTTGCTGTTTTAGCACCTTTCAAAAAGATATCTTTCAGGAACAGTATAACAGGAATAAATTGAAAAATCTAGGCAGCTTTAAAACGAGAGAAAGAATAAAGCTGAAAGTCATGGTAAGGGCAGCTTGAATGATAATATATTCAATTAAGTTTGACTACTAGAAACAGAATGAAGTAATTCTACATTTAAACTGGAATAATGACATTAGAAACACTGGCCACACTCGAATATACATTTTAGTGCTCACAGTAAGAGTTGAAGTTCCAGGACTCTACACTTGAAACCTATATAATTTTACAAACTAATGTCACCCCAGTAAATTTAATTTAAAAAAAGAGTTGAAGTTGAAGGACTCATGGGCATATTTTTCAAGCATGTGTGCATATAACAAGGTGTACAGATAAATGAGGCCTTAGGGTCAGTTCAGTTAGATACTGATCTTTGGTGGTGGTTTTATATTCAAAATATCTTAAAACAAGCAATTTGGTCATTTCTCCCAGAAAATTGTCATTATGCTGTCAGCTGGCAAATGTTGCAGAGATCGATGCATTTAGGGTTGGGGGCTAATACCAACTAAAAAACTCCTTAAAAGGTTAGGTATTAAGGAAGTAAAAAAGACAAATTACACATTAAACTGACAAGAATCATGATTCGGGAAGTATGAAAAGAATTGTAATGTTCTTCCTAAGTAGTGTTTTCATTAAAGAAAAGCTGTTCAATATTTTATTATTTAGTGATATTGGAAACTGGAGTTGAAATTTTGGCCAAATAAGATAAGGGTTGGTTTTTAAGGTGGCTTCTTGACCACACTTTCTTTGACGTTATGTGAAATTGGGATTTTCTGAACAAAGATAAGGTAATGCAATTTTAATTTTGCTAAACTGATGTTAATCGCTTTAAATTTACCCTCTGAATACTGAGTATGCCATTTTTTCCCCCTTTTCTGATCATCCTTTTGTGAGGCTGCATTAAATTCCTCATTGGAAAATCTTCCATGGGCAATTAGGTTTGAGGTGTTAATATAGCTTTTTTACAAACAGTATATAATTTTGAGTCTGTTTTGATGGAAAACATATCTAAATGCTCCCCCCTCCTTTTTTTTCCCTGCAGAACATCCAGTCATGGATAAAAACGAGCTGGTTCAGAAGGCCAAACTGGCCGAGCAGGCTGAGCGATATGATGACATGGCAGCCTGCATGAAGTCTGTAACTGAGCAAGGAGCTGAATTATCCAATGAGGAGAGGAATCTTCTCTCAGTTGCTTATAAAAATGTTGTAGGGGCCCGTAGGTCATCTTGGAGGGTCGTCTCAAGTATTGAGCAAAAGACGGAAGGCGCTGAGAAAAAACAGCAGATGGCTCGAGAATACAGAGAGAAAATTGAGACTGAGCTAAGAGATATCTGCAATGATGTACTGGTGAGAATCAAACATTCAGTCTATCTTCATTATGACATAGAGTTCCTATAATGAGTATCAGTTATGTTACTCAATTGTTTCCTTGGTTTTTCTTTCCCTTTTAAAAATTGAGTGTTCTAAATTTTGAAGTCTTCAGGGTGTCATTGCTAAAAAATGTTCAAACAATTGTAGTTAAGTTTGTATAAAATAAATGCAATAATTTCAGTTAGTCTAAATAGACTAAAAATAGACTCTGGGAGTGTTTTTTGTATTACTTGAAAAGATTAATAGTATTACTATTTCAATTATGGTTGGAATATTTGTAGTATTTCTAGAGCTCATTTTTTAAAAACGTGCATATGTGAATACAGGAACCTTACATATCTTGTTTTTATGTAAAAGAGATGTAATAGGAGACTCATTATAGAGATAGTACCTGTCCTTCCTTGGATTAGTCACTATAATGTTAATATAATGTGTCAGCCATGCAGGAAACACTGCCTTTACAGTTGTTTTTGCCTTTTCCTGCATTCAAGTGTTGAAGTTAATTTTGAACATTGACAACCAGAATGAAAAATTGTGAATAACTCAAGCTTGATTTTCCAGGTTCAGTCAAGAAATATTTTAAGTATTCAGTATCTACTGTGTTGAAACACTGCTTCTCTAAAAAGCTTTAAAGAATTTAACAGTACATTTTGGCCATTATTGTTTTAACAAATGATGGCTTTCTGATTCAGAAAAATTTGTGTCTGAGTGTAACTTGGTAGAATATCCAACCATTTATCATATAGCATCCTATATATATTAATACTTTACCTTTTTAAGGAACCAGTGTTTGGAATAATGTTTAAAGTGACTTTATTAGGTTGGTGCAGAAGTAATTGCAGTTTTTAACAGGTTAAAATAATTGCAAAAACCGCAAATATTTTTGTACCAACCTAATACTAAATGATTACCCTTATATAGCGGGACTTTAGATTACACATTGGGTGTCGGTATAGTAGGGGTCTGATATATAGAGAGATGCAGTATCCCAATTTCTCTGGACAGGTTACTGAATCTGGGACTCAGTATGGAAATCCAGGTGCAATACTTACTTGAATCTTATTCATGGAAGAACTATAAAGAGCAGTATAGGCTTTTATTAAAGTTTGGTAGTATGATTGTTTTTATGCTAGCTTTTAATTATTAATGGAATAGGTTCAATTCCTCAATTATGAGTATTTTTCTTAAATGATATTTTTTTCAGGCTGTCTCATTAAAGAACAATTTTTTTTGAGCATTCAAGATTTACTTATTGTCTTCATTCCCTCACCTCTCCCCATATTTCACCATTCATTTTACAAATATAACTATTTTTTAAATTTTTAAAATTAGTTTGAGTTGTACAAAACAACATAATAGTTAGACATTTATACCCCTCACAGAGTGATAACCCCCCCAATCTACTACCCCTCTGACATCGTATATAACTGTTATAATACCATTGACTCTATTCCCTATGTTGTACATTACATCCTATGATAGATACATATATTTTGTGTGTGTGTGTGTGTGTGTATAATTATAGTTAACATGGAATATTATTCAGCTTCAGGTGTATAGTGCAGAGTGGTCAGGCATCTACACAGTCTATGACGTGATCCCCCTGATAAGTCCAGGACCCATCTGGCACCTTATATAATCTTTGCAACATTTTGATTGTATTCCCTATACTGTATTTCACATCCTCGAGACTATATTTTTCATTAACATGGGCTCACAAAGTCGTCTTGTAGTATTTGTCTTGAGTGCATTTTTATTGGTTTTATTTGAAATCTTTACATTGATAGCTGTTATTTCTAAGATGTGAAAGGAATACCATGATTTGTTGAGGTTAAATGACAATGCTTTCCTTGTGATTTGCTTCTCATTGGGAAGGTAGTAAGATATTTAAAATTCGAAAATAACCATGCTTTTCTACAGTAAGAAATGTGTTGGTTCCCCCCCACCCCACACTACTTAGTACCTATGTACCTGTTACTGAATTTTGTTCACTCTGGTGTTTTCCCCTCAATTATTATACCTGATAGATCAAATAATTTTTATTTCAGTTTCAAGGGTTTATAATTTATAATTTCCCTTAAGACAAAAGTCAACTTTAGGAATAAAGGGAGACATGGTAACATTGACTCTCTACTAATCAGCTTATTTGTGATTCCAGGTAGGTATTGCATGTTTACACACTGAAAGTATAAAAGCTTGGTGTGAAGATTTTCCCAGGAAAAGACTGTAGCAGTTTTTTTTAACTTTGTTTTTGTTATCAAGAAAAGTGTATTGCATAGGATCAGTGGATGAGAATAACTGATCTCTAAATAGCTTCTCTTTGTTGATATGATTATTAAGAGTGTTTGAATACTGGTCATCTGTGCTCTTCTTCAGAACAGCACTGGCTTCTTACCAAGTGTAACTGAAATTTCTACTTTGAAAGTTTTAATTCCTTTTCCATACAAAAGGCTCAGAATTCTAAACAAGCTTTTCCTTCCAGTCTTGGTCTTTTCAAGAGTAAAACTCTGTTGGTGATCTTTGCATGACCTCTGCCTCCTAACATATAGTAGATACTCAAGTACTTGTTAAATAAATGAGCAAAAGGGCTTCTTTTGGAAAAGAGGATAATAGAACTAGGTCAGCAGCACTGCTAATTTTTCAGGGCTGTTTTTGTTTCTACTTGGGAAAATTTGGTATTTACTGATACTGTGGTTCTTTTACAAGCAGGCATCTTGTCCTTATCATCTTTTCAAACAGGTTATGTTGACTCTGGAAACATTTTGCATAAAATCCTTTCCCCCTTTCTACTAAATTGGAAGAATAAAATGTAGCAGAACTGATATTTCTCCTAGAGAAAATCATCTTTGAACTTGATGATTTGTGGAAGTGTTTTAATTATATTTTAAGATCTTACATGATAAAAATATAATCAGTTGTAACTTTTATTACTCATCTGAACTTTGATTTTTTTTTGAGGAAAATAAGCAGGTAATTATATTTCAGAATTAATATTATTGGCTGGTGGCATCAGTAATGAATTAGAGTTCGTTGTACTATTGAGCACCTGGCCAAGAAAGTATCCACTTCCCATAAAAAGGAACTAATCTGCAGAATTCTAAGTTTTTCTGAAGAGCTCTTTAGTCTGTTATTAAATGGTTCCTACTATTCTAGTTATGTGCATTTGTCACCTATTTAATTTATACCATTTACTAAGCAGGGGGACCATGTTACTTTGTACAAGAGTGACAGAGCATTACTATGGGAAGTGGTTAGTGGCATTTTCTTCACAGCATGGACCTTGCTTTATAAAAGAACTTGGGGTTCTTTTCTTGCACTGTTAATTTGAAATTGCATATGTGAACTAATGCAGTCTACTTTTCCTGCCAGATCATAGACCAGAAAGCTCTCTTGGTAAAGTAGGGGAGGCGCTTAACACTAGTGGTCCCTGATAACCTCTTCTGTGTAAACTCACAAGAAGAAGCCAAAAATTGGATAGGTGTGTCTTGAACATGATGAAATGAAAAACAAAATGAGGAAATACAGACTAGAAAACCTAATTCAAATTCAAATAAAAATTCAGTGGTGTAAAAAGCTCCAGGTTTTGAGTCAGGCCAACTTTTTACTATTTAATAGCTGCTTGGCCTAAGGAAATTACTTAATCCTTTGAGAAAACTGAGCTCAATTAAATGGGAATATCCACCCCATAGGGTTGTTGTGGAGAATGAAAATCAAGGAACGCTCTTGACTACCTTCTGCGCCCTGTTTGGGGGTTCTGTTTAGAAGCAGTGACAAGAGTACAAGCCTGCCTGCAGTGATCTCGCAACTCGAGTCCAAGAATGGGATTTAAAAGATCCAAGAAGCCTTAAAAACTATTTTTTTTGTGGAATAGAGAGTCCATACTGGCCATCAAACTTTGAAAGTTTCATTTAAAAAATTGAAAGCCACTAGTATAAGGGAACAAATGGCTTCTTCTACTTATAGGAGATGAAACAGTAAAATTGTGAGTCTAACTTTTGTAACAGTTGGCAACAGTAGTTCAGTAACAGTGATTCCAGTAACTTGACTGAGTTCCATCTTAGCTTCTCTGCATTTTTATTTTAAGGTGTGGTTGTTGGGCTTTGGTTTTTATCTCTAGCCCATAGAACTGCCATTAAACAGGAGCAAGCTAGGAAACCAGGCAGCTTTTGGGTCCTTCCTAGTCTGGATATGTATGTATGTATGTGTATATATATATATATATATATATATATATATATATCTATATATATATATATATATATTTTTTTTTTTTTTTTTTTTTTTAAAGTTTATCGGGGTGACAAATGTTAGTCAAGTTACGTAGATTTCAGGTGTACAGTACTGTAATACATCATCTATACATCACATTTCTCACCACCCAGTCAGTTCTCTTTCCATCATTGTATATTTAATCCTTTTTTAAAAAACTTTTATTAAGTGTGTTTTTCCAGGACCTATCAGCTCCAGTCAAGTAGTTTCAATCTAGTTGTGGAGGGCGCAGCTCACAGTGGCCCATGTGGGGATCCAACTGGCAACCTTGTTAAGAGCACCCGGGCTCTAACCAACTAAGCTAATTGCTCTAATCAACTGAGCTAACCGGCTGCCCTAGTCTGGGTATATTAATATGTGTTTGGACTTTAAAAATTGCTGTATAGAGTGGTAAGCTGAAAAATTACTAGGTAGCTCATTTATTGGAGTAACGGCTTCTCAAAAGAACTGCAGTGTTATACTCATCTTCATGATAAAGAGTTTTCACAATAAGTATTACGTATTCTACATGGTGAGGTATTTTGTACATTTTGGAAGTCTGAGGTAAATGAAGTGGAAATGAAAGAAAACAAAGGAATGAGAATGGAAAGTTAGGTGTTTGCTCTTGGTGGAAAGTGGAAGAATAACCACCACCTTGATCAAAGAGCAACAGGTTACCTATCCTTTTTGTAGTATAGCAATACTTGAACAGGTAGGAAGAATCCCAGTAAGATACAGATGACCTGGAGATGTTTGGTGATTCGATGAGCTATGAAGAAGGTAGTTAAAAATAGAAAGGTAAAAGGATTCGGGGGAAAAAAAAGGAAAGGATTAAAGGATTTGAAATTGGAATTAGAGTGAAAAACTTGATTTTCAAAAGTATAGGAGGAGCATGCAAATTTATGAAATAATGACCCAAATTTCTTAATCTGAGCAAGAAATTATATTCAGTCTTAGCAGAGGAATTCATATTAGGAAGGGGAAATGTAAGCTATCATAGAGTTGTAAAAGCTTACCAAGAATAATTTTTCTTTTCCTTGTTTTTTTTGAGAACACAGTTTTTGTTTTTTAAGGAGGGCACAGCTTACAGTGGCCCATGTGAGGATTGAACCTGCAACCTTGGTATTATTAGCACCACACTCTAACCAACTGAGCTAACAGACCACCCCACGAACACAGTTTTATCAGTAAAGAAATCCTATTGGCAACACCTCAATAGTGGGCCTGCAGGACATTTGGTCCATGCCAAAAGATCCGTGATATGTGGTCCTATCAAAAACGTTCATGCTTAGAAAATGTCCCTGACATTTATTCAGAATTTTGGTTTATAGGATTAATACATAAAAATACTGTAATGTTTTACTGGTACAATAATTGTGTTGTGGCTGTATTGTTAATAATAACCCTTCTTGTCTCGGTAGCCTAGCTGGCTGGTAATGAATGGCACATGGGGCTAGGTAGATGGGTCTGAGTGGATCAAGTATCTCCATGGATATTTGGACAGGACCAAATAAATGTCCACTAATCCAGCAGTAATAGAGTAGAATCATCCTAGTTAGTTGGTTAATTGGAAAGTAGTTCAAATTTTTGTGATCATGCTTGTTTTAAAGATTTATATTAAAACAGATGTGTATGTTTACCCATTTCTAAAGACCTTTTTTTTGAATACATACAGAACCACAGTTTGGAAATAATTTGCTAACCACCCCTACAAGTGCATCTTTTATAAAATGCAGTTTGAGTTTACATAGTAGAGAGAACTTAAACAGTCAGTTCAGAATCCTTCTAGAAATGTGTAGTTTATTCTAATCTTTCAGTTTGTCTAATCTTTAGGTTGTCTTTTTGTGTGTGTGACTCTCTTAAAAACTAGTTTTTCCAAAGCATTCAGCTTAGTTTTCATAGGAACATCTTTTCATACTTATATTTTACAACATTTAAGTAACATAACATTTTAAGTAATTATAACAAGTGTAACGGCATAATTTTGGAAACAAATTGACTCTTAATAAGGATATAATTGCTGATAGAAGCTGAAGGGGATTAGAAAAACCTATTCTCAAGCATTTAGCCCAAGTCATGAGCATTTACCTAGGAATGAAGAACCTGGTGTAAGCCAGAATTTGGTTAATCCACCAAATTATGTGAAGGTTATGTAAAAGAGTTGTTGCATTCTAGATCATGCTATCAGAACATTAGATGGGTAGGAGGAACTGCTTCATCTAAAAGCTTTTCCAGTAATTTTTCAAGAAACTCTACCATTGTTTCCCCAAAAATAAGGCCTAGCCGGATGATCAGCTCTAATGCATCTTCTGGAGCAAAAATTAATATAAAACCTGGTCTTATGTAATATGAAATCGGGTCTTATATTAATTTTTGCTCCAAAAGACGCATTAGAGTTGATGGACTGGCTAGGTCTTATTTTCAGGGAACCCGGTAGAAAGAGAGATGGGTACTGGTTAAATCACAAAGGGCCTACTATAATGTTATAAACTGAGTAATGGGCAACTTTAACGGCATGGAAAACTTAAGGAAATGACAAAAGGTTTTGCCTCTTAAAAGGTGAGTTGGTAGACATGCAAAAATAGTTTTCATAAAGAAAATCAGACCTTTTATAATTTGACAATTTTTTTTTTTTTAAGATTTGATCTCTGATAATCTGGTTCAGTTCTTCGGATGAATTTTCTCCTTTTATAATAACAATATATTTCTCCTTTTATAATAACAATATATATCTCAGTGTCCTCATAGTGTGTTAGTTATCGTTTATACGTTAACGTGTTTTTTTTGGAATCGGGGCTTTCATCTCTGAAAGACTTAGGGTCTTTTACCCCATGAATATAATATGTATTTTCAAATCTGGTAAGTGGTTTTAGCCCGTAGAGGGAGCCCAGTATAGGAGATAGTTCTGCTTTTATAATAAGGAATTACATGCTGTTGGACTACTGAGATTAATTTGACCACAAATTTTTGATTCTGAAATAGGTTATCTTTGGCACATTTATATTGGGGGGTGAAGGGGAGACAGATAAGGTGTTTTTTAAAGTCAGAATTGCGTTTTCTGATGCCAGCAAGTTAAAAAAAAAACACAAAACACTGTGGTTCACTGAAATTCTAATATGCCTTAGAATTTTTTTTCCTAGAATTCCTGAGATCCCTATTGTGCTTTCATCTTGGTTCCCATAGTTCTTGCTTATTATGTTGGTTTAACATTGAGAATAAACATTGCTCTTTAATTAGAATTGCTGTCAGTTTCAATATCCTGAAAACCAGAGTTCATCTTCGTTTTGAAAATACCTGTTCTTTTCTAACTACCTAATTTTAGGACGTTTTCTAGACTTAATTAAAATGACATCTTGGTTTCATTTTGTTGTTTTAAAAATGTTTTTAAGATTTTTTTTTAGAAGTTTTAGGTTTACAAGAAAATTTAAAGGAAGGTACAGAGATTTCCCATATTATATTCCCCTGCCCTGACAAATACATGGCTTACCCATTGTCAACATTACTCACCTGAAGGGTACTTTTTTTTTTTCACCAAATGATGAATCTACATTGACAAATCATAATCACCCAAAGTCCATCGTTTACCTTAGGGTTCACCCTTAGTGATGTACTTTGTATGGGTTTGGACAAATCTACTTCGCCATCTTGACCAGAAGTCTTGACCTCATTTTCTGATTGCAAATTAATATTACTGCATTGAGTAGATCATTGGTTCTCAACATTTTACATTCACGTTGGTACTCATTTGTATAATATATTCCCACGGATAGTACCCAGATTATTTGCCATTCCCATTGTACTAGTTGTAGTACTACCCCTTACTCTGCTCCTCAGAAGCATATTGGCAAGAAAGTGATATTGTAAGGATAAACAATCTAATTTAATGGACAAAAGATACAGTATAAACCTTTTACTGCTTCTGGTTGTCATTCACTCAGACTTGCTACCTTCATTTTCTATTCCTAGTTCTATGCTGCAGACAGCTGTTTTTCTTTCTATGAAGTAACTGCTTCCCTTCTGTCTGCTCAATTTTTGCCAAAATCCCCTACACACCGGTCTTTATCTCTAGTTTGGTGTTCTCACTCTTCCGGATACAAGCGAGCCATTGCTTATTCCCATATTTATGGCCTGAGGGTTTCTGCTTTATTACTCTGATTTAGAACTTATTTTAATCTCGATGTCTAAGTTGTTTTCAACTTTAGAGGATTGACTTTATTCCTTCATTCTTGAAAATAGGACCATTGACTTTTGTGATACTTAATTTGTAAAGTACACTGAAGGAATAAGATATGCTTAATATTTTTTAGGTGGTGCAAATTTGAATTAGGCTTGAGAGGAATAGTGTACAAAGCTACCATATGTCAGCAGTTCCCATTATACGAGGTACATTTCTGTGCAACAGTCATTCTTCGTGTGCTCTCTAGAAATTCCTGTAATGAAAAACGAGTATCTGTGAAAATTGCTACAAAGTAGCAGTTGTCATTTGTCATTGACTTTGTTTTGCATTTTCTGTTAAGGTATAATGTCACAAGAGTAGTAACATGGTATAGAATAGTCTTGGCAGATTTCACTAATTTTCTGTTGACATTCTTTTGCTACAGTGTGAATCTTGGGGCAGCAAAGCATGCATGAATATAGCTGATTTGTTATCAGTATGATCCTTCGTATAGCATGGGCAATATTTGTTTACATTGGAATAGATTACTAAAAGATTTCAGCATATAAGCATTTGTGAATTTTTTTTGACAGAATTTTTTGTGAGCCTTCTTCCTTTTTCCCCCAAATAAAAGACTATTGTGAACCTTCTTCCCTTCTCCCCCAAAGAAAAATGTGCTGACAGTAGTATTAATTATAGGTGGGATGGCAAAGTAAGAACGTAAGGACAGTCAAATGTTAATCTATAGATTTTAATCTATTAGACCAAATGTTATTTAATCTATGAGACCAAGTGTTAATCTATTAGACTAAAATAAGACTGTTCGATTGGTTGGCCTGTATGTTCTTTTAAAATCTAGGAAAGGTCCTGTTGCATTTAATTTGCAAGATGTGCTCAATTTTTGTTGTATTTGAATTTCATTTACTTGAACTGTTTAATGACTTGGACATCATTAGAGAAGTTAGAAACGTTTTTTAGTGAAGATTAATTCCCATCTTGTAAACAAGGTTTGGGATATAGGAGTTACTGTAAATTAGCAATATTACCGAGTAACCCAGTGGTGAATTGAGTGTTTCTCCTCTCAGTGATTGATTACAAGTGCATTTCTGAGAAAGACTTGCTTTTCTTGTTGATTCAAGACTCAGGAACTGTTAGCTCATAATTTTTTGCCTAGGATTTAGAAAGGACGTATGTTGACCACAATCATCCCAAGGGCACTTGATGAAAATCCTGACCAAAACAGCATTTCATTCATTCATTCATTCATTCATTCATCCTTATTTATTTATTTACAAAAGGTTTTTTATGGTTTTTTGTTTTTGTATATTGACATGTACAAATAATACTAAATCCTGCATGAAAACAACTGTTAGTTATACTATGGCTATTCTTTCTCATTCCCAAAACACATTACATTTAAAATGTAATTCTGTGGACTTGACAGTTGAGAACAGTATTATAAGGCAGACTGTTGTATTCTTAGAGCAAGCGTATTCTCAGTTCATCCAATCTGATGAATACTTTGCTATCATGTTTGGAAATACGACATCCCAAAGTGAGTGTGCTCTCTTTGTTAAGAGGAATGATTTTTCCGTCCACTTTCACCTTTGGTTGTTTTCATCTGATAGAAGGGGATTATCACAAGATTTTAATTTAATTGTATGACAAGGATAAGACTTGAAGAATAATCTTGCATAATATTTCTAAAAACAAAGGAAACTAAAGTGTATATAGTACCTTACTTTAAAGGGGTGTTACAACCTAGCTGAGGCTATGCATACATTTTGGGTTCGAGATTTTTATTCATTTTATGACTTTGGGCAAGGTATAACATCTTTCCACGTCTTCAAAATGGGAATGAGCTAGAATGTTTTGAGAATTACTGAGTTAACACACGTGCTAACCATGGAGCGATTAAACAGTAAACATACTGCTTTGACCTTTTGTACCTCTGTGATACCACTTTAGTGTGGCTTGATATATTAATTTTGAGATTTAATTTGAGAATTTTAGTAAATCGCAGACTCTATTACCTGCTATTTTATAAGCCCTATGCTATAAAAAGTAAATATAAAGATAACCCGCTGCTCTTAAAAAAAATCTCGACAACCTAGAGAGGAAAACAGACATCTACGCAAATAACAACAACAGAATGAAAGGGAAAGTACTGCCTGTTGGCCAAATATGGAAGAGCTGGTCTTCAACTTTTTTTTGAAAAGTGGCTGATAACATCTAGTCCCACTAGGGAGTTTATGCATAATACACAATGTGCATGTGCAAGCTACAAAACACTGTCCAAAAATGAGGTGTTTTAAACCAAAAAAAAAAAAAATACTGTGTGGTGGAAATATTGAAAAATGGGGCCTTGACTGGTGAGAAATCCATGAGGTTGATGCCAACTGTAAAGGGGGCTCTAAAGGAGGAGAGAAGGAAAAACCCCCGAGTGTTCGAGCAATGTTAACAGTTGTCACCTAATGCTCAGTATATTCTTTTTGGTACTTTTTGCCATTTTACTTTTAATCTTTAGGAGCTACATTTTGAGTATGAGGTAAAACACTTGATTTTCCTGGGATTATTTTTGCTAACATGAAGGATCCAGAGGCATGCAATTCTCTGAGCCTGATTTAATTTAGCAGTTTTTTGTCCCACTTATAGTTAGCCCTTTCACCCAATTGATTTTTCAAGAACAAATCCAGGCTCTCTGTCAGCATGAAGTTTTGTGCAGATCTATCATTTAGGGGCAAAAATCAGGGAGCAATTTTCTAGCTTTTAACGGGAATTACAATGAAATTTTAGGCAGGTATTAACAGTCTTTAAACACCAAGGATAATATATCTTGGTTTTATCAAACTCCTTGTTGATTTTTTAAAAAGTTAAATGATGAAGATTTGCCATCTGTTATTAATAGGAAATGTTAATTCAGTAAGTGGTCAAAATCTTCTGATTCCATCCTTGAAGCGAAGATATGATGTCCCTTTATATCTGTATGACCTTATCAATCATAGAATACTTAAAATTTTACTGTTAGGCCAACATTACACAAAAAGGTGAGTTTAAAGTCAAAGTGTTGGCAGATAGGCTAAATTAGTTCTTTATATCACCTGAGTTTTAGCAATTTTGGTGTAACAGTTTTCTAATTGGTTGTTTGGAAGCAAAGGATGAAATTGTACTTGAAAGAAAGGAAACCATTCCAGCCACAAGAGGGAGTAAGAGACTAATTTCCAAATAGGTGGGCCCCTAGTGCTACAAAAAAGCCTGCATTTGTTTTAGAATTTTTAGAAATCTAGGAATGATAAAAGGCTGTGGCTCTACAAAATAAAGTGAACATTCTGAGAAATTTCTCTTTGTTATCAAGGGAATGTGCAAGACTAGAAATTTGAACTTCTCTACATTGTGCTGTAGAGTTGGAATTAAATTTCCTATTGAGGGTGATACTTGAATTTACATTCATGTGGTAGTTTGAGTTTCTTAGTTGAATAGTAAAACAAATTGAGAATTGAACTTCATAGAATCATTGAATTTTAGATTTGAAAGAGCATCTAGAATATAGCTTTTTCATTTTCACAGATCAAGGAACTGAATGAAGCTCAGGTTCAGTGACTTCTATTAGGTCATGTCATACACATTAATCATTTCTGTCCCTTACGGTAGAATCCCCTTCGTTAATAGATCGAAACATGATATTTACTCTGCTATAAGATGTGTGGATTTTATGAGGGATAGAGGCTTGTCAGAATAACTATGTTTGATTTCATTAAAAGTGATGATACAGTTTTAGACTATATTTTACGGTTCTATACTTAAATGAAAAGAACAGGAATCACATTTGAGCCCCCTTGTGCCTCAGTTTCTTGTTGTCTCCCTTTTAACCACCAGCATTTTTTGGGCATGATACATATGAGAACGGAATAAATGTCTGTTTCTTAACCTCTCTTCATTTTGTTGTGTTCATGGAAGAGGGCCATGATAGTACCATTTAAAACAGGAATGGGTTATGGAGGCTTTGGTCTTTTCCACTCACATATTTGGTGAGGTCAAGTTCCAGGAGACTTACCCCAGCTCTATTTTCAAATTACAGTCCATAAATGTCTCAGTAGAGGTTGATTTTTTGCTTTGATATTCTGGGGTATTTACTATTTGCTAATGACATTTTGTGAATATTTATATTTGTGGAAAATTACATTTACTATTTTGACCAATTGGTGCAATAGTCTCTAAGACAAAGTAGGAACCTTCTCTCCATCCCTCATTTTTATTTACAAATTCATCCCTTGTTTTAGTGCTGTTCATCTCCTAGGTACAAATTTTACCAATTTGTAAACTTGGTAAGGAAGTTTGAAAAACAGATAAGCACAAAAAAGATACAAGAATGGAGAATAGAACTCACTGGTAATGCTATCTTCCAGCAAATAGTCACTATTAAAAAGGACTTTTCTTTAAAACTTTTTGTATAATATTTGTAATATTAAATAACCAGAAAGGAAAATAACCTTTTCTACATATTAAATTCTCTTTCTAACCAGTTATATTTTAATTTTTCATTTTGAAATTTCAAATTCAGGAAAAAATGGGAAAATAGGAAGAATTTCCTATACATCCTTTACCTGATTCTCTAAGTGTTAACATGTTATATAACCATAGTATAATTTATCAAAGTCAGTAAATTAATAAAATAATTGACAAAATAAACTATGTAACCTATAGAATTTATTCATAAATTATACCACTTTAATTCTGGTCCAGAATTTTCAATCCAGGATCATACTTTACATTTCACTGTCTTATCTCCTTACTCTCTTTTATTTTGGATCAGTTTTTCAGTCTTTGCCTTTCATGATTTTGATACTTTTCAAGAGTACTGGCCAGTCTATAATTTGTCTGGTGATTTCCTCCTGATTAAATTCAGATTGTGCATTTTGGGGATGAATTCCTGGATCTGATTCTGTGCCCTCCTTGGTGCATCATATTAGGAGACACATGATATTGCCTTGTTACTTAACCAGTTAGACAGGACATGAGATATCCCAGCTCTGTAACTTGTAATTTTCCTTTAAAATATGTTTTTCATTAGTTGGCTTTGGGTAGTCTAACTGGCAAGCCCAAATCACAGCACACTGCCCATTGATTTAATTTGAGTGTTTAGTGTCAAGGGGCGTGGCTGTTCTTTATGGCCCAAATAAATATATAGACAATCCCCGACTTAACAATGGCTCCACTCAGGGTTTTTCAACTTTACAGTGGTGTAAAAGTGATATGCATTCAGTAGAAACCATATTTTGAATTTTGATCTTTTCCCAGGCTGATGATAATGCAGTGCAGTCCTCTGTCATCACGTGATGCTGGGTAGCAGCAGCAAGCCACAGCTCCCAGTCAGGCATGCAATCGGGTAGAACAACCAGTGCAATGCATCGTATGGTGTTGCCAGCATTTTTTGGATATCGTGTTTTGAGAATGTTTAAGGTAGGCTAGGCTAGGCTGTGATGTTCAGCAAGTTTGGTGTATTAAATTTGCCTAGGTGTATAAAAGGTGCATTTTCAACTTCACTGTATTTTCAACTTGAGATGGATTCATCTAGTTGTGTCAGGTATTTGGATAAACACTTTATAATGAGCACTTACTAATTTTTTTGAGTTTAAGGACCCTTAGTCAACAAATTCTTATTCTCATTTAAGAGAGAAAAAGTGACCTTGAATTCAAAGAAAATCTAAGGAATAGTGGTGGGGTGGATGGTGTATTAGAAGCTTTCCTGGGATAAAATTGGAAGGGAGATTTTGAAGTTAATGCTAGAGTAAAACAACAGAAAATTGAATGAGGGGGGCGGGTCATGCTTTTGTATTTGAAACTAGCACTCCTCTTGGTGGCAATTAGTACCAAAATCCAGGCTTCCGGACTTCCAAACAAATTTACTCTGCCTTGCTACCACAAACTATCCTCCCATTCTGTCTCTGGTGGATTTTTTGTATCTCTTGCGCCTCTTTCAAAGGGGTTATTACATAAAAACCTGGAGCTTATCCAAGGATTCTGGAAGCATTATTAGGATGTACCCAGCCTCCTCCTCGGCTGCTGTTGATGAATATACGTGCTTAGTACAACATACGTAATTTTAGGACTTCAGAGAAGCAGAACATTATTTTTCATTATCTAACATACAGTAAGTATCAACTTCAGTAATTTCTATCGTTTTATCTTCGCTATTTAAAAGTTTGGTAAAATGGTGAACTCTTGATAGTCTTCAGCCTGCTGAGCCTTTTCTTCACTTTCTTAAGATAGTTCTACGTTTTCTTCAGTTATATATAATGAAGCTGTTAAATTACGCACATTTTATAATTCAACATGAGAATTTAATATTTGAATGCCTAATATGTGCAAAAGGTATCTTTAAGGAGCCCGTAAGTAGGTTAAGAATACATGTGTATGTAAAAAGTTAAAGGTACTGCAAAATCCTTTTAAATTATACTTGCTCTGAATAATAATTTAGACATTATGGAGCATAGGACATAAAGTAAAAACGGAGACTTCTGACATCATCCCACTTCCTCAGGGGTAACCTCTATTAGGCCTTTTTGTATCCTGCAAATTTGCATTCTGTCCTTGAAGAATACACGTAAGATCATATACAAACTGTTCTGTGCACTGTGCCTGCGCACACACACTTTGATGTATATCTTAGGCTTCATTCCTTATTGGCATACACCTCATGCTTTTTAATCTCTGTATACTGTTATAAGGGTGTAACATTTATTAGCTAATGTGCTATTGACAGAAATTAGAGTATTTCCTTTTGTTTCTCCTTCAGTTAAAAACTCTTCATTAGATACTAGAGGTACAGAAAATTTGGGCTAAACTGAATAGTTCTGAGAATTAGTTTTAGGGAGAACATATAATTAGAGCCAGGTATGAAAAGGTGGATGGTATTTAAGGACAGAATACTTTAAATCAGCAATTCTTAAAAGTGATCTGCGGAGCCCTGGCGGTTTTTTCAGGGGGTCTGTGAGGTCACAACTATGTTCATGACAATACTAAGTCATGATTGGCTCCTTTCTATGTGAGCATTAGCGTGACGCAAAAGCAGTGGTGGCTAAAAGTGCTGGTTCCTTAACACTAATAAAAGGCAGTGGCACCATACTGTATTATACGTTCTTCAACACGCACTCAGTTAAATAAAAAAAAAAAAAAAAAAAAGACAACTGGCTTCACTTAATGTACTTGAAGCTGTAAAATTCTTTTTTTTTTTTTTAGTAGCCTTTATGTAAACATCTTTTTAATACTTTGTGAAGCAAAACGGGAAGTATAGCAGTATTTCCAGAAAGAATTTAATTTGAATAGTGAACTGAAGTAGCTGCTTTTTTCTTTTTTTTTTTTTCATGGAACACTCTCCAAAGAATGATAGGCAAGCTATGGTTATTGAGACTTGGGTATTTAGCAAACATCTTGAAAATGAAGTGAGACTGTCACTTTAAGGGAAACATGGTATTTGTGACTAATAATAAAATTCAAGCTTTGAAGCAAAAATGAGAATTTTAGATAACTTGTACTCATTACCTTGATCTTGACAACTTTCCAGAATTTTATGAGTATGACGTGGTATTGAGACCAAAAAATTTTAAACCATAAATGTGGAGCATTCATTGTTACTGCTTAGCTTTTTTCTAGAAAGCGTATCTGAGAAATAATAAGTACTAAGGTTGGAACGAGTAAGTTATCATTTTTTAAATATAAGGAAATTAGTTCATATAAGAGGAAAGTTCAGAACTAAGATGGGTTTCTGGGAGGGTGGTGTGTTGGTTGGTTAAGGTGTCATTTTAAAGCTACTGTACTATGGTAATTTATTTAGTGTAGACAGTGCTTGAAGAAAAGAAAATAATTGTTTAGGGAGTGTGGTACCAGCTTGCCAAGGGGTGACCAAGGAAATGGGCCTGAAGAAAGTGGGAAAGTGCTCAGATGTGGAGGGCAAGCGCAGCGGCCAGGGAACGCAAAGGAATTAGGCCGTAGTGAAGGCTGGCTCCGTCTCCGAACAGTGAGCGGGAGACCGCAGAGGCAGCGATAAACACCAAGTGTCAGGGGCAGAAGAGGAAGACCCAGCACACAGATGCGGAGCGCTCTTGCACATCTCGATTTAAATGAGTCTCCCACCAAGTCTTTTGTGTCCGTTTCAGAAGCTTTAGTGAACTTGAAAAAGCAGTTTACTGTCTGGCTGCCTGGCCAAAGCAGGCAGAGGAAGAAAGAAAAATTCTGAATTTCTAGGGTCTGAAGGTCAACAAAACCATTAGCAACCGGTGGGCCATGTTCATTAAGCCTTGGTTGTCCCCAGTTTCTTGTTGAGAAAGTTTGGCCCTACAGTTTCCATGTCCAGCATCTACTCAGCATTCTGATTTTTATGTTTTCTATGATGGATGCAAACAACCATGTACAGTGTTCTGTTTTATAACAGCCTGTTTGAATTCACTTATACTTAAAACAAAATTTAAATATATCTATGTTTGTGTGAAATCTTGTTTCAGTACGATGGAGAGCTTCCTTTTTTCCAGTGTTACAGGGTTTTGGGTGGAGATGTTTTAATTGTGAAGCTACTTCTTAGACTCATCAGTTACATGTTTCCTGGGGTGGTGGGGGAGAAATGTACTGTTTTACCCTCAAATGATAATACTTACTCTGTTCTAAATAGTTTCTATATATTAACTCACATAATCTTCACAAGAATCGTATGTATTATATTTACTGCTATCTCCCTTTTACAGATGAGAAACCTAGGTCCTGGGAGATCCCAGAACTTTTGTTAAGGTGACATACCTAATAAGCAGTGAACTGGCATTTGAATTTAGACAGTAGGTGGTTTGTCTCCATAGTCTGTGCCCTTTACAAGTATGCTATAAAAAAGAATAAGACTAAATATCTTTTCTCCTTTGATGTGACTTAATTCTGTGTTTTCAAATGAAAGTTTTTTCGTGCATGATTTTACCACTCTTACCAGCTACAGGAATTGTAGATTACTTAATCCAAAGTGAAGTACTAAAGTAGAGAGTACAAAAGCATTAAAGCAGATTTTTGAATGTCCAGGATCCCATACCTTATATCTGAGTAGAACACCTACTCTCATTTATAACTCTTAGCAGCCTTTTGAAGTAGATTTTCATTTTAATCATTTTATAGATGAGAAAGTTAAGGCTCTGAGATCTCAAAATTAATGATGAGAGTGGAATTCAAAGTCGGCGTGATTTTAGAGTTTCTGCTACACCAAGCTACTGCTCTAAGAAGTGCCATCAGCTCAGGCAGCTAGAAAACTGGTGTTTTGATGTTTTACTCTTCCTATTAATTTCAGGCTATAATCAATCATACTAAAGGACCAGTGAAAGGAGATATCTCACTAGAATAGAGATGGATTTTCAGTTTATAAACCTTCCCTTAGAAATATTTGGCCACAGTCAGTATTTGATGTTTATTTAAATTCCTATTATGGGGGCAGGTAGAGCCTACCCTAGGAAGGACAGTCAGAACTAGATAATGTCCGTTTATTTGGTTACTTAATTTTTATACACTTTAAAGTCGAAGTATTGATGTTATGTAGACCTCTTTGGATCAAGGCATGTGTTATAAAAACTATTGTTAATATATTCTGCCATGGGTAAATTGACTGGTTTGGGGGGAGGGGAGGAATCATTACTTGAACCTGTAGATCTTGGGTGTTTTTCACAACCTAAGAGTTTAATTGTTGTACCAATGTTGTAGAAAGAAATCTTATCTTGAATATATCAAACTCCACATAATTTACTTGTTGATTACATTAAGGTTTAATGCCCTCTCTTCAGACTCAGATCATGTGTTTAGCTCTGATGAGGTATTGGATATGGGCTTCTACTGGCATCTTGCTTCCTGTCCCACTTATTAGAATGATTACTGTATAAAGTCAGAATATGTATTAACTCTAATTCAGCAAATTAATCTTACATGTTTGAAAATGTTGACCACGATATCTTTAAAATATAGTGGCTGTCTTCAAAAACAGATTTTTAAATTGCTTGAGGAAATACTGTGATTTTCTACATCAGATTATATTTCAGCAAGAACCATACAGATCAACATTGTAGCCTTAATTTGGTGCTGTGTAAAATGTTTGTAAATTTCCTGTTTGACCTGAAAATCCTTTTCCATTATAAATTACATGTAGATTAGAAAATTAATGTGCTATGTTACATGAAGAATTGTACAGGCGGAAGGGACATCAGCAATTAGTCTAACCTTTGTGGAAGTTGTGACGTTCCTCACCTACTACTTATATAATGCTGTCTCCTTTTTAAATGTCCCAGAGTCTTCATTGCTTTTATTGTATTACTGTAGATGACTAAAATTTAGGAGATTGCATTGTCTGTTTAGCAGCATATTCTTAAGTTTTTGTACATTTTGAAAATAGCTGTCCTTTCTCCCTTCTGTTTCCCATTTTTCTTGCTTTCAATTTTTTCCCTGTCACTGCTGCTTTCTGATAAGTGCTGCTTCCTTTTTTCCCCTTTGTTCTTATTTCCATCTTGGTCTTCTCCCTGTGTTTTCCTCTTTGCTCTGGCTTCCAGATCTGGAAAATTGAGCTTTTATTTTTCTTTGGTCAATTTGACAAATTAACATACTTAATCACCTATTTAGTGTTATAATTATGGTAATTAAATTAGAGTTTAATGGGGCCACATCTGAGTTAGGAATCTTCTCTACAAAAGACCCAAGTGATCCTCTCATTTCTCTCTCAGAGAGGAACTATCTGACGGGGTGGCCCATTCCAAGTTTGGACTACTCATACAATTTTTTCACATTGAGCAGAAATCTGCCTCTTCCTAAACTTAACTAGTCTTGTCTTCTGGAGCCATTCATGTCATATTCTTCCAACCTTGTTAACAGTTTGTAATTTCCTCATCATTCTTGCTTGCTTTCCTGGATAGAGTTTGCTTTCCAGTTTAAAAATGCCTATCTTGACACATTTTTAAAGGAACAATATACTTTAGATTTGGTCTCGTTAGCACAGTGTAGAACTGAATTATTTTCCTTATTTCCTAGTTTTATTAATATCTTGAAATCATGTTATCTTTTTTAGTAGGTGTATCACCCTATTGAGGCAGAGAAGATGTAGCATAATGTTAGTACAGGTGGGATTGTCTAATTGGAGTTGCATCTTCGTAATTTAGCTGTGGTTTTAAACACACATTACATTGCTGGGCCCCCATTGTCTTTATAAGATGGGGATAATTGTAATTTCTGACTCATAGATAAAGTTATGGAAGGATTAAATTAAAATCCATATAAAGTGCTTAATTTGTCAAATGTCATGTTTGTTATTTAAATAATGTTATGATTATTGTTTTCAGTTGTCGATTGCATAACAAACAAAAACTTCGTGACTTTACAATCATGATTTATTCTTTCTTGGGATTTTGTGGCTTGTCTGGACTCCATTGGGCAGTTCTTCACATAGTATTGGCTGGGGTCACTTGTTGCTCTGTGTTCAGCTGGGTCTGAACTATCCAAATGGCTTCACTTAACATGTCCCATGACTGGGACTGATTTGGCCTTTCTTTCCCCCAGGGTAGTTTGACTTTTTACATGCTGGTTCAGGGCTCCAAGAGAGCAAAAGGTGAAGTTGCCAGTCCTCTTAAAGGTTAGGCCCAGAACTGGAACAGCAGTCATTTCCACTACATTGTGTTGGTCAAAACAAGTCAACAAAGTCGGGGGTAAGGAAATAAATTCTACCTCTTGACAGGAGAAGCAGTGGCATACATGAACAGGGTTGGCAGGGGAGTTTGTGGAGGCCATCTCTGGAGACAGTCTACCACAATTCTCTTCTTTCATAGCTTTCTGAGCCAAAATGTCAGCCCCTTTAAATTTAATCTTTATCCAGTCTTTCTTGCTTTTTTTTTTAAAAAAATGTTAATGGTTCTTAGCTTTATGTCACTGGAAGGTAGATAAAAGTATACCATTTGCCATTACTTAACTTTTGTTTTTTAAAAAGCTTTATTGAGGTGTAATTGACAAAGAACTGTTCATATTTAATGTGTACAATTTTATGAGTTTGCTTTCTTAACTTGCTCTAGTCAGCATTTTACCAGAAACATTGCACGGTTGATACTTGGCCCTTTTGGTCCATCATTAGGCCAGTAAGCAGCCTGACTACTGTTATCTCACCTTCCTGTTACTTGTAGGTTCTGGTTAAGAGCTTTAAAGTTATTTTTGTTGTTGTTAATGTTTTAATGAGACTTAATAGCTGATTCAGTATTCACCTTAGGGGATGAGGTGCTTAACTGCTATTTAAAAAATTGTGTGAATTACCTCTGTAGAATGACGTTTTCGGTGATACAGATTACTACTCATAAAAGATGGATTATTAATTCTCGTAACATTTTTGACAGCTTGTCTAAATAACTTCTGCAAGTTTTCTGATGTCTACATTAAAGTTTTATCTTAAGTGATTCACCCTGAACTAACTTGACATGTTTATGGTCTTTGTCTTTACATATATGGAGTAGGTTACATACAGTTATTGCAGAGTGAAGTGCATGACTAGGCAGTGTTCTTAGTTTCCATTGTTTTCCCTACTAGGCCACTTATCCACATACTTAGAGACTGTCTTGCTCACCATTATATTCTCAGTGTCTAGCACAGTGGCATTTAAGTATTGGAGAATAAGTGAATGTAAAAATACGTTGAAGCTGTAAAATATGAAATAGAAATGCCTAGGTAGGGATTTGATTTCCTGGCTAGGCTTAGTTATTGTCACTCTTTTATTTGAAAATATTCTTTGTATAATCTTAAGTATGTGTAAGTGAGCTAGTTTACAATTTAATTGTATATGAAGCCTTCTTTAAATTTAGAAATTTCCTCCCATTATTAAATTTGAAGTTATTTGTGAATTCTAGTTAATCATACTACACTATTTCTTTTCTTAGACTTTATAGTTTAATCTTTAGCCTAGCCAATCAGAAATAGAAATTACCCTTAAAAATGTGGAGTTGCCACAGTTTAAACCTAGACCAACTTCAAAGCTACTGTGTTATACCATCTTCCATAGTGGAATGAATAATGCTTTTTGTATTAAGATGTAAAACCTGAAAAGACCCAGTCATTTGTTTCTTAAGTGAAAAAACATGCACTTACTATACTGTGTTTTCCCCGACAATAAGACCTAGCCGGACAATAAGCTCTAGTGTGTCTTTTGGAGCAAAAATTAATATAAGACCCTCTTATAACGGTATTAAATGGAACTATCTTGTACTATATGAGGCAGATTCCCAAAGAGCACTTGGTTCAAATGTCCAAACACTTCTGCAGCTGAGATCTCTTTGAGTATGAAGCGGTGGATGTGGTGTAGGCAAGATTTTATCCTAATCAAAGTGCTCTTCTGATGTCAGGCCAGTGGTTTTAAATATTGGTTAATAATCACAGGAGACATCATTTCAGGTTGACTTTTGTCACCTCCAATCCCTTTCTATAACATATTGCAACTTAGCCCTACTGCCAACTTGGCCACTCCCTACTTCATCTGGGTGTCTAGCTTATCATATACAAAGGAGGGAGAAGCTGTGTTAAACCTTCTCATCCACCCACCATTGCAACATAATAATGGGGGTAAACATACAGAGAGTTACTTAAAAGCATTTTACAAATTATTTTACATATAAGTAGGTGCTACATAAACTGCAGACTACTGGATGACTGCCAGAAGAACAGAAACCAAGTATTAGATACCCTTTTTCCTTGTTACAAATGACTTGTTTGGGGCTAAGCCCAGTTGAAAATTCACTTTTGCCTTGATTCCTAGATTATATTTAGTAAGAGGAAATGGGGGTGGTGAGAGTTGTTTGAAAAAAACAGAAACCAAAACACAAAAAACAACAACAAAAAAATTTCTAATTCTACTACTGGAAAACTCTTTCTTCCCCTTAAAAGGGAAAGGAAAAAAAATCACTAGTTTATTGTTCTGCTCCCCCCCAAATTTGATGATAACATTTTTTTGCTTTAAATCACTTGTAGGATATAATTATTAGCATGTTAGGATTTAAATCAGTTTAGATTGCTATAGTTTTAAACAAAATTATATAAGATGAAGTTTTTGTCTATTGTCTTGAATGATCTGTAAAACACGTAACTTGTTAGCTAAAAATCATTTTAATGAAATTAAAGGTTTACTCTTCAGATCTGTAATTCTCATAATTCTACCACTGTATTAAATTAGTTAGGAAAACTAAAACTTTTACTTTGAACAGCTTTTTACCTGTTGTGAGGTATTACTTGAAGTTAATTTTGTTCTGTTTTCCTCTGTCATGGACTCTGGTAGTGTGTTACATTGTTGGTTTCTGCTTAAGTCCTATTTTCTCCAGAGTCCTGAAAGGTTCATCTCTTAGGTTCTTGCTGTTCTAATATGACTACCTTGAAAATGGAAAATTTGCCAACTTGTTAAAAAATGTTAGGAGCTCTCGGTGCTTTCATATTCATTGAAACATTGAAAACACAGCAGTCTTGTTGTCATGTAAATAGATAGCACTGTAGGGGAGGGGATATTCAAATGTGTAAACCTTAAAAAACTTAAGTAATAAACTGAACACTAACTTCAAATTTTAAGTATTGTGGTTTAAAGCATTCTGATTTTAAACCACAAATTCATGAGCCTACTGCATTCAACAATTGCATTATTGGCAATGATAGGGTATTAAAATTTTATAACTTTGGCTACAGTACGATCTTAAGAAATGCAGATGCTTTCAGTTTTGTAAATGTTTTATTCTTATGACCATTTTTTTCTTCTTCCCTAGTCTCTGTTGGAAAAATTCTTGATCCCCAATGCTTCACAAGCAGAGAGCAAAGTCTTCTATTTGAAAATGAAAGGAGACTACTACCGTTACTTGGCTGAGGTTGCTGCTGGTGATGATAAGAAAGGTACGCCGTGTTTTTCAATCCGTTTGTTGAACTTGTGTAAAATTACATAGTATGGAAGTGGTCTCTTTCTGAAGAGTAAAGCAGTTTTTCTGTTTTGGATTGCTTAGAGGGCACTAAAGGAAGAGCAGTAATGCACTTTTTCCTCCTTTTTTTTTAGTCCCGAGAATATCTACTACCTAATATTGGTATTCTAAAATGTAGGCTAGCTGAAAAGCCAGTTTTGTACATAGGAATGTTTCCTCATAATTTTAAGAAATAGTAATCACAGCATAACTGTAGAGCAGTGCAAACTAATAAAATATAATAATACTGAGATGATTACAGAGTCACTTTTGTCTTGACATTGACCAATAGCTAGTGTGGTATTCCAGGAGAAGCTTGCTTTTTAAAATTTAAGAACCTCATTCAATTAAGATTTCTACAGCATAATATTTTAGAGGATATCGTTGGATATTAATGGTTTGGCCTGAGGGTTGAAGATGAAGTGTAGATTTTACCAGTACATTTTGGTGTTTTATTATCCAGGGATTGTGGATCAGTCACAACAAGCATACCAGGAAGCTTTTGAAATCAGCAAAAAGGAAATGCAACCAACACATCCTATCAGATTGGGTCTGGCCCTTAACTTCTCTGTGTTCTATTACGAGATTCTGAACTCCCCGGAGAAAGCCTGCTCTCTCGCAAAGACAGTATGTATTTTACCTGTTACATGGAAATACAGTTATCTTTATTATTTGAGCACTGAAACATAGCTTTTTTTTTATCATAGGCTTTTGATGAAGCTATTGCTGAACTTGATACATTAAGTGAAGAGTCATACAAAGACAGCACGCTAATAATGCAATTACTGAGAGACAACTTGACAGTAAGTACATAATAGTGTCACTGGTTCAAGTAGTTGACTAGATTGTTTTATGGATTACTACAAGGAGTATTTCTGGTCTTTTTAAAAATCAAATATGAGATCTAATCTGTTAAAACTGAAGAAAACCGCCTTACACGAACGGAAATATTAGACCAAAGACGAAAAATGTAGTTTTTATTAGTTACAGATCTGTTGTTAAAATTTTAGTTTTAAAAATAATTTTGTAATCCATGGTTTTTGACTTTTAATCACATAAGCCTGTTTTATTTTCCATTTCAATCTGGGTGATTCCATTTTTTTTCCATTTTAGTCACAGAAGAATTTAGTTTTTAGTATCAAAATACTGAAGGGTGGCCCGATGGCTCAGTTGGTTAGAGCGTGAGCTCTGAACAACAAGGTTGCCGGTTTGATTCCCACATGAGCCAGTGAGCTGTACCCTCCACAACTAGATTGAAGACAGTGAGCTACCGCTGAGCTGCTAGAGGGGTGGCTGGATGGCTCAGCTGGTTAGAGCTCAAGCTCTCAGCAACAAAGTTGCGGGTTCAATTCCCACAGGAGATGGTGGGCTTCGCCCCCTGCAACTAAAGATTGAAAGTGGCTACTGGACTTGGGGATGAGCTGTGCCCTCCACAACTAGACTGAAGGACAGTGACTGGGAGCTGATGGGCCCTGGGGAATGTTCCCCAGTATTCCCCAATAATAATAATAATAATAATAATAAAGTATACTGAAGTTCTCCTTCTATTTCAATTTCATTTTTTTAAACCATAAAGTTGCCTTCATATTCATACAGTTATGGTAGGGTGTTAATAACTTCAGCTGCAAAATTTCAGATAATTGACAGAATACAAATAGAAATCTAAGGAAAAAAGTGATTTATTATGGAAGGTCATGATTATTCTTGGTATACTCCAGACTTTAAAAAACAAAAACAAAAATCACATTGCCAATATCACACCAAAGATATTTAACTTAATAATGTTAAATATCTCAGTGTTCAAATTCCAGTTGTCCTTTTAAGTTTTTCCTTTTTTAACAGTTCTGTATTTGAATTATCAAATAAAGTCTACACATTGGAATTTGTTGTATTGTTTCCCCGAAAATAAGACCAGCCGGACAATCAGCTCTAATGTGTCTTTTGGAGCAAAAATTAATATAAGATTCGGTCTTGTTTTACTATAATATAAGACCGGGTCTTATGTAATATGGTATAGTATAACATATTATAATATAATATAATATAATATACTAGGTCTATTATATTATAATACCGGGTCTTATATTAATTTTTGCTCCAAAAGACGCATTAGAGCTGATTGTCCAGCTGGGTCTTATTTTCGGAGAAACACGGTATGTCTCTTTGGTCCCATAGGTTTTCCCATACATTTCCTTCAGATAAATGTTAAATTTGAAGTTTTGAGGCTTGGGCGAAAAAATTATCAGGTATCTGCTGTGTGCCACGCAAAGAGCTAGGAATGAAGGTTAGAGTCTGAAGTGCTACTGGTTTTTGTTAGCTTTAGGGCCTTTACTCTAGGGGACTGTATGTCATTTTATACATTTCACTTTTTGCAGGTTTATTCTAGTCTACTGCCAATTTCCTGAATCAGTTCTACATTCTAGTATTGAATATTGTCAGTAAAGAGTTTTTTTTAACAGTGTTGTGTACTAGTGTATTATTACTAAACACTTAAAATTATTTTAGAAAGTGTAATTAGGGGGCTACCTAAAAACTTGTAAAATTTTTTTATTAAATGTGTAATATTTTCATGATGCATTGCCAACAAAATGACATGTAAATATATATCATTTAAACATGATGTCCTAAAAGGAGTCCTAGATCAGGAGTCTTGAAACCTGCTCAGCCAACTAGCTATATCATCTAGGACAAATTGTGTCACTGTTCTGCGTGTTTTCTTTTTATTTTTTGATTACTGTTGACCTACAATATCATATTAGTCTCAATCGCACAGCATAGTGATTAGACATTTACTAAGTAATCACCCCGATAAGTCTAGTACCCATGTGACATCTTACATTGTGAGATTTTTATTTTAATCAGGAGAATAATCATAGTTTTGGTTTTCAAATTATTTTTACTGGGGAATATTGGACAACTGTGTGGTTTTCCAGGACCCATCAGCTCCAAGTCGTCCTTCAGTCTAGTTGTAGAGGGCACAGCTCACTGGCCCGTGTGGGAATCAAACTGGCAACATTGATGTTACGAGCACTGCACTCTAACCAACTAAGCCAACCAGCCACCCGCCATAGTTTCTTAAAGAATGAATCTTTTTATCTATATCAAATGAAAGAAGTACTTCAGTTTGATATCTAATTTTAATCTAAAGAACTTTTCCTATTTTTCTCTGGGTTGAACTAATGAGATAGTTGTCGTTCTAAAAGGTTTCTACAAGAAAGAGTATGTTGTATTAAGTTTTTTATTTTTATATGGAAAGTTCAAGAATTCTTGAAGGTTAGAATTGGAAAGAGATGTTACTAGAAGATAATCTCATCTTCTCTTATAAAAACTCCCTGTTTAACAGGAGCACACAGACTTCCAGAAGTCATTTAGCTAACTGTATGACCTTGGAAGAAGTCTCCTTTTTAGGCTAGAAATATATTTGGTTCATAAATAAATAAAACTAATGGGTGATTTGAGAGCTAGGTATTGAGATTTTTTTCCACCTAATTTTTCAGTGTATATGAGCAATATAAAATGTAAGGTTGTCTTGACTCAATTCTTTTATAATTTCCTCTAAAATTATTATAGAATGGTAAGACTTGTAAAAGATTAATATTTGAGGCAGCTGAAATGATTTTGAAATCATTTTTTTCACCTGAAAAACTGTTAACAATGAAAAAAAATAATAGACTCCATAGTTGTACCACTATGGAACAATTCATTTTTTACCTCTTACAAGATTTGGTTCTTACCATAATGCATTGTATTCATCTATTTTGAATTAGACAAATCCACAAAGGCGCATGTTTCTTAAGCTAGAAAAACTAAGTTGGTATTTTAGTTCAGTATCCTGGCTCTTGAATTTCATGGGATTCTTTTTGGAGTGGGAATATAAGTTTTACCAGGGGAAAGTAGTAAACCTGAGCTCCTTGAGCATCGATCAAATTAGTGATTCTGGTTTATTCACACTAAATTTGCACATCCATCTCTTATTGGGGCTATTCAGGACAATCTAATAGCTATTGATACTTAACACTCCTATGATTTCTTCCACTTGCTCTTTATCTTCTATGAATAACCATGAATTTCCTGTGTCTGACTTTGTTATTTGAAGACATCTCTGCTGTGTACTTACAGTGCTTAGAAAATTGTTAGAAAATAAATGTATTTTATTGACATGCATTGTATCTTGAAATTAAGATCTTGTGTTCGCTTCGGCAGCACATATACTAAAAATCGAAATTAAGATCTTTAGTGCTGCTATTTTTTTTTTTTTTTTAAGAAAGCCTTTCAACAAAATGCATGGTTGCATTCTGGTACCTTTGTATGTTTATTAAGACTTTCCAAACTGAAACATACTGAAAATCTTTCCTTCTTTTACCAGTTGTGGACATCGGATACCCAAGGAGATGAAGCTGAAGCAGGAGAAGGAGGAGAAAATTAACCTGCCTTCCAACTTTTGTCTGCCTCATTCTAAAATTTACACAGTAGACCATTTGTCATCCATGCTGTCCCACAAATAGTTTTTTGTTTACGATTTATGACAGGTTTATGTTACTTCTATTGAATTTCTATATTTCCCATGTGGTTTTTATGTTTAATATTAGGGGAGTAGAGCCAGTTAACATTTAGGGAGTTATCTGTTTTCATCCTGAGGTGGCCAATATGGGGATGTGGAATTTTTATACAAGTTATAAATGTTTGGCATAGTACTTTTGGTACATTGTGGCTTCACAAAGGCCAGTGTTAAAACTGCTTCCATGTCTAAGCAAAGAAAACTGCCTACATATTGGTTTGTCCTGGTGTGAAATAAAAGGGATAATTGGTTCCAGTCACAGGTGTAGTTATTGTGGGTACTTTAAAGTTTGGAGCACTTACAAGGCTGTAGTAGAAATGGATATCCCATGGATGGCACACATTGAAACGTGTGCGTCTGTGGAACACTCAGTCCAGTGCGCACACCTTTGACTACAGCTGCAGAAGTGTCCTTTAGTCGTGACCCAATTTACTCTGGAGAAGGGCAGAAACGGTTCACATTCCATTATTTGTAAAGTTACCTGCTGTTTGCTTTCATTATTTTTGCTACACTCATTTTATTTGTATTTAAATGTTTTAGGCAACCTAAGAACAAATGTACAAGTAAAGATGCAGTAAAATGAATTGCTTGATATCCATTACTTCATGTATATCAAGCACAGCAGTAAAACAAAAAACCCATGTATTTAACTTTTTTTAGGTTTTTTTTTTTTTTTTTTGCTTTTGTGATTTTTTTTTTTTGATACTTGCCTAACATGCATGTGCTGTAAAAATAGTTAACAGGGAAATAACTTGAGATGATGGCTAGCTTTGTTTAATGTCTTATGAAATTTTCATGAGCAATCTAAGTATAATTGTTAAGAACACGTGTATTAAGTTCATGTAAGTGGAATAAAAGTTTTATGAATGGACTTTTCAACTACTTTCTCTATAGCTTTTCATGTAAATTAATCTTTTGGTTCTGAAACTTCTCTAAAGGAAATTGTACATTTTTGGAAATTTATTCCTTATTCCCTCTTGGCAGCTAATGGGCTTTTACCAAGTTTAAATACAAAGTTTATCATAAAATACTACTAATATAACTACTACTGTTCCCAACCATGTCCCATACTTCCCACCTCCCCAAACCCTGAAAAAGTATTTTCCTTTTTTTCAGAGGTTGGGGGATCGATTGGAAAAAAGTAATATGTTCCATTTAAAATTTTAGTAATAGCATTTTCTAACTTCAGAAGCCACAATGTTCTTGGCCCTTCATGGCATTAGGTAGCAGTAACTTAAGTTTTGTGCTTCCAAATCACTTTTGTTTTTAAGAATTTCTTGATACTCTTATAGCCTGCCTTGAACTTTGATCCTTTACTCTATTTGTCAGGTGTACGGGATTACCTTTTTTAGCCTTCTGTCTTGTCACCAGTCATTTGTACTTGGTGACCATGTACTTGCAAAAAAAGGCCGCATGATCTTTCTGGCTCCACTCAGTGTCTAAGGATATCCTGCTTCCTTTGCCTGCATCCCACAAACTATTTTCCTTCATCCTATTTACTGCAGCAAATCTCCTTAGTTGATGAGATTGTTATCTCCTTTAAACCCTACCTATCTTGACTGGTCTGTCATTGTTTGCCTTTAAAATCCTTTCTCTTCTTTAAATAATGATGGGGCTAAGTTATACCCAAAGCTCACCCTATAAACTATTTCCTCAGTACCTTGCAGAAAACACCAAACAAAAATACCATTTTAAAAGAGGTGTATTTTTTTCTTTTAGAATGTAAGCTCCTCAAGAGCAGGGACAATGTTGTATGTTCTATTGTGCCTAGTACACTGTAAATGCTCAATAAATATTGATGATGGGAGGCAGTGAGTCTTGATGATAAGGGTGAGACACCGAAATCCCAAATATTATTTTGTTGCTTGTTTTATTATGACCTCAGATTAATTGGGAATTATATAGGGACAATTATCCCCAATATTACTTTCAAATAAAAGAGCAATGGAGGCCTTGGGGTCTTTCTTTCAAGGAGAAAAGATCTCATGCATTTGGGACATCATAATGCGTTTTACTCACAGCTCTTTTATTATTATTATTTCTCCTGACCCCCAGGCCAAGAACATAAAATAATCATTTTATAGCTAAGGAGAATTAGCTAGACTGAGGAGATGGATCTCATTCAAGTAAATGTAAGTAAAATCTAAAGTTTGTCACATTTGCTTATTTATGTGCGTCAGTCATCTAAACTAGTTTGATTCTGAAATAAATTGTTATAGTACTTCATTAATATTAGCTATTAATGTTTCTACATAGTCGTGCCCAATAGATGAAGATTCCAACCTAAGGTTTTTTTTTTGTCTTGGGATTTGAATAATAAAAAATGTTTGTAATTTATTTCTCTAATTGTCCCAAATCCAGGCTTCATATCTGTTTCTGTCAGTATAACATGTAGTTCTAGGAACATGGAGAATTCAGCAATGTATTTTGTGTGTATGTGATTTGGAATTAAGAAATACATATATCCACTTTAGACTTGTCCTTTGAGAGAAGAGTAGCAGTGTGATCAGTTAAAAGTATGGACTTGGCTGCAACTCCGGCTTATGGTCCTGGCTTTTTTTTTTTTTTAATAGCTCTGTTCGAGCTATAAAGGCATGGAAATGGTGTTGGGGGCGGGGGTGCTCATAAGAAGATTAAAAGAATGTACGTCGAGTGGCTCAGCTATAGGCACTCAATTTTTTTCCCTTTATGTCTTCCCTACAAAATAGTCATCAATCCTGCCATGCCCCAAAAGCATGTGGTGAAACTAGTCAAGGCCAATTTGGAATCTGCAGTCTTAAGATTATTTGTGGTCAGACCTCAACTTGAGAATGAAACCTTGATTGAACTATCAATCAAATGGTGGTGAAATGTTTAAAAATCTTCCATAGACTGAATGCAGGTCCAAGAATTTTGGAGACTCCCAGCATCATTTAAATGGTTTGTATCAATCTCCTTGAGGGGAGAATGATACTGTATTTGGATGCAAGTATATTACCAGTCATTGCATGAGAGCCTTTCTAACTGGTGCTATGTGTTCACAGATAGTCTTACATAATCCTGTAGGGAACGGTTAAATTTTATTATGTTTTGTCATAAACCACATAGGAAATTACAGCGGTAGAATTGAAATATCTATCCTCAAGGCAGTGGCTAAGATTGGGCACTTGGAAAATAGCTAGACTTGGATTTTTTTTTTTTAATGTGAAATGACATCAGTGAAATACTTGTTATCTTTAGTGTGACTTGCAGCATTCACAATCTGATTAGCTCTCCTTTTAAAAGACTAAGGTCTAAAAAGATAGCTGGCTCTAGGGAGATTTTTCTTTTTTTTTGAAACTTCAACAACAGGCCTCTAAGGAAGCCAGTAGTACTCTTGGATGATAAAATGATACTCAAGAACCCATCACAGCTCTCCTTTAAAAACCCGAACACTGACCTTAAAAATGTCACTTGTGTATATCCAAATCTGAATGCTGCTCCTGGATGCTGTGAAGTACTTTATGTGACTGTCAGTCCCATGTATTTCAGAACTTGAAAGTTACTGCAATAGCAAAACCCTTGATAATCGGCCAACTATTTGAAAGAGATGTACCTGCCCTGTACTAATACCATAATTACCTAATTTTTATAAGAAGGTCTAACTGCCATGTTGGACAAGTCTTTTGGAGCAGAGACCAAGTTAAGGGAATGCTTAAATATCACAGCTATTACTGACCTGAGGTGATGCCATTGACTTGGATAGTTGATTTTTTTGTTGGATTTGAGTCCATTCCATGAAATTTCTGAAAGCCCACACTTCACTATTCTAATGTTAATCAAAGATGTCAGTATTAAATCTATTTCCAATTCCAGAACTTTAAAACCTATCAAAATTTTCAGTAGGTGCTTACATGTTTTGTTAATGGATGTTACTGTTTTAAGACAGCCACTGTTCTGTTTAAGAAGGGTTTCTCAGATTTATGTTTCATGAGTCAAGACTTGCAGAATGAATGGGATCCAGATGATTACAGCGTGTACAAAAGCATCAAGATACAAGAACTTAAAAGACAACTTCTGTTCACTTACAAGTGAGGGACTCGGTGTAGGAAAAAATAGGTTGTGTTCTGCTTTCTAAGTAACAGGCTTATGGCTTCCACTTCTAATGTTTTTGATTCCCTGAGGGGCACTTGCTTAAAATGCCTATTCCCAACACCCAGTCTCAAGGATACTAATTTCTTAGGTTGGAGCCCAAGACTAAACATTTTTTGCAAAACTAACGTGGGTTGTAAGATTCAGTGTCCACACTACTGAAGTCTGTAGGGGCAGTGGAACACACAATACTTGGAAAACAAGGGCGTGTAAAACCATTTCAAGCCAAAAAAGGCTATTTCTAAACTACAATCTGCAAAACGATGTTCATGGTCTGCTCAGCAGATTGTTTCCCAAGCAAGAAGTAAAGAAAAAGTTTACCTATTAAAACAGGCTTTTCACATTAATGATCCTCGTTTAGTTTGGGAGCAGGTACCATATGGATCTTGTACTGTGTTGAGAAAAGTAACACACTTAACGATTTTGTGGATTTTTAAAACATTAATGCCTTTATTTATTTTGCTTAACTCATGCCATACACAAAAATCCAGAGAAATGAAGGCGTTAAACTTTAGAATATTCATAAGATGTGGATGAATAATTTGCTGACCTTGCAGTTGGTAAGGAAGGATCTCTTAAAATGGACACTGCATAGCTAGAAAAATTAAATTCAGAAGCTTAATGTATGAACCTTAATATAAATTCAACTATATAAACATTTAAATATCTGGCAGTGAAAAGCAACAAGACAATATATAACTGACAAAATCACAAAAGAAGAAAAGCAAAGATTTTGAATAGGTGTTTTCAGAGTAGGAAGTATGTGACCCATAAATACCATGTTTCCCCGAAAATAAGACCTAGCCAGACAATCAGGTCTAATGCATCTTTTGGAGCAAAAATTAATATAAGACCCGATCTTTCAGTAAAATAGGTAGTAAAATAAGACCGAGTCTTACTAGTAAAATAAGACTGGGTCTTATATTAATTTTTGCTCCAAAAGACGCATTAGAGCTGATTGTCCGGCTAGGTCTTATTTTTAGGGAAACAGTATACGAAGAGAAGCTTAACCCGGGGAATGCAAACTAAGACCACAATTCGATAGCACAGTTTTACCCCATTGATGAGTATGAATGAAAGTTGCCATACCAAATGTCGGAGATGACATGGATTAAGACTTCGCACATTGCTGATGAGAGTTTAGTATATCCCTTTGGAAAACAATTTGGTATCTTGTAAAGTCGAACATTTGCATCCCTACAAATGAGCAATTCTCTCCTGGGTGTATCTCCTAGAACACCTGCACATGTGCACCAGGAAATCATAAAAGCATTCACAGCTGCACTGTTTGAATCAGCAAAAAACAAGATAATGCAAATGTCCATTGAAAGGAAAAACGGATAGACTTACTTACCCAATGACAATCTTCATGAAAATTGCAGCCCATTTTGTAACGGGTAAATTTTAATAATAATAATAAGGGAAAAAACAGCCCCTGTAGACTACATAATACAGTATGATATTTTTACAAAGTTTAAAAGTGAACAAATCTTTTGCTTAGGCAAAGTGATACAACTTCCCTAGCAAGGATAATAATGACAAGTCAAAATCATAAGAGGTTTTCTATGGAGCAGAAGCAGGGGGACAGGCTAGGGCAGGAGGACATAAATAAATGTAAGTCACTAATACCTAGTAGTATCTATTTGGATTCACAAATTTTCATTAGAGATCCATTTAAGAAGAGTGAAACGGGTTATGATTAACCCAATCCTGCACATTGGAGTTCACAGAAAGTAAATGAAAACAGTACAGTGGGCCAATACATTAGTGAAAGGCTTGCTTGAATGGTAAAACTAAGGTTGACAAAAAATATGAAAAAGTCACCAAGTTTGTTTAATTGATGAATAGCATGCAAAACTCTGTAAATAGAGACTTAAAAATTGCTATCCTATTCATTACACCCCAAAAATTGTCCCACTGCCCTTTCCATTTAACAGAAGGAGCAGGGAGCAAGAACTGAAGATTTGGTCAGGAAGGAATGAGCTGAAAAGGCTGTATTACGAAACAGAAACAAGTGAAAAGTAAAGCGCTCTAAAATGAAGGAACGGGAAAGTGTTTAAGAACTTTTGTAGCGCTTAGAGGTAGCACATCCTTATAGGTCCTGAAGAATTCTATGTCATACCAGCCAAGCCACTTCAGTGAATTCAGCCTGTCTAAAGGTTCCTCACTTCTTAATCTTTAGAGGAAATGTACTGTATTCAGTCCTAAATCACTGAGGCATCTCCTGTCACACACCATGTATAGCCAACTCTTAAGATTTTCAATATTTTTCTCATGTTTCTCTGGGTATCTTCAAGAGTTCTATATTTAACTTAATTGGTATTTGTAGAAAGTCTACTGACTTGACAAGAACCTACTTATGTATGATCCTTGAACAATACTAGATCAAATGTACATATGGTTGTTGGTCCTTTATTTTTTTTAGGATTTGCAAGAGAGGTATCCAGAAAGTCATTTTTGGAGATCTTAGTCCAAAATGGAGGGACTTATAAAGGGTCAAAATTGAAGAGAAAACAAATTGGAGATGAGAGAAATTCTTTGGAGAAAGCTTTAGCGTGGTCGGCATTTCTCCCCACCATCACCTACCTGCTCAGTGGAGGAGAGAAGGGGTGCTCCAGTGGGACCACTTCACAAACTGATCTGGAATCTAATTTGTGTGGCACAGAGTGACGCTAGGCTCACTGGCAATTCTCAAATCAAGAGATGGGTCTGGGTGGCTATGCTGATGGTAGAGTGGGGAAAAGTAATTGCATTAGAAATAGCCTGCTTTCAAGGTTTGTGGAGGCAAAGAATGTGGACATGTTTGCAGTAAACCAAGATCAAGAACAGGAACTTGTCTGACCAAGACCGCCTGGGTGGGACCCCCACAGCAGACTCGGAGAGGCAGCCACGTAGCAGCTGGCAGAAGGTGTCCTAGAGGTGATCAGTCACTGGTCTCCAAAGGATTGGGGAGTGACTAAGAATGTCGACTTTTAACATCTGTCATGGGCAGAGGAGAAAAATGCCCAGTTCCAGCCCCAACCCAATGCAATCCTGGTGCAGCCAGCACAGCCAGCGGCTGACACTGGTGGGCTAGGTGAGGACATAGACAATGAAGCTGACCACAAGCCCCTCCAGCCACTGGACCACAAAGGAAAGGAGAGAAGCTTTAATAGGAAGTGCAGTTAGATTTTCATCCCCACTTACGAAACAGTCGCAGCTCACAGTGAAAAATGACAAGGGCCAGTCTGCAAACAGAGGGATTAGTGCGCCAAGACTTCGGGTGGAAGAACCATCTGAAATCAACTATAAAACGTGTTTAATATGATTAAGAAGATGAAAGAAATTTTAAAAAGACATTAGAAAAATGAAGTGATGCTAGGTAATTGAATAACCTGACCAGTAATCTAATTTAGAACTATAACCCAGCTCACTAAAATTAAGAAAACATATTCCTGCTTTCTACTTGATTTTTTTTTTTTTCTTTAAGGGATTTGAAAGCAAAACACTAGCCATGAGTTTTACTTTTCCCAGGAGCTAAAATCTTTGCTGCCTAATGACACAAAACAATAATGATTTTTTTTCCCTGAGAATGAAGTCTTGTAATTACTCTTATTAAGAAAACAAATCACTAATGTATTAATATATTAGTCAAATCACTAATAATAAAAGCTGTGTATCTTATTTTAAATACCTTGATTATATCAGCAAATCATTGCAAGTGTCTTCTCATCAAAAGAAATGTGCTCAACACTGCATTTTTAGGTGATTTGGACTTAAAGTTCCTTTTTGGTTGCATATTTTTATAGTAGCAAATAGTAAATTTTATTTTTGTATTTTTTTAAATTTTAGTTACAGAAAAGTTGCAAAAATAGTATTTTCATACACCCTTCTACCGCGATTTTCCAAACGTCAACATACCGTTTTTCTGTATTTTTTTCTGAATCATTTAAAAGTTGCAGATATGATGCCTCTTGACCTCTTTATACTTCAGTGTTTATTTCTTAAAAACAAAGGTGCTCTCATATAAAGCTATATAATTATCAAAACCAGAATTTTTACATTGATGTGATACTATTGTAGTATCTAATCTACAGACATTCAAACCTGCCAGCTGTCCTACTATTGTTCTTGGTGGCAGCAGAAAGAAAGATCCAACCCACAATCTTTAGTTGCATGTAGTTGTTACATCTCTATAGTCTCCTTTAATCTGGAAAAATTTCTGTTTTGTTTTTCATGACATTTTTGAAGATTATAAACCAATTAATTTGTAGAATGTCCCTCTTTTTCTCAAGATGTTTTCTCATTAGTTTCAGATTATGCACTTTTCTCAGAAATCCTAGAGATGTTGGGTCCATAGCGCATTGTAATAGGAGGCACATGATATCTTTTTGTTCTATTACTGATTCTATTAAAAAAGTAACTTCTCAAATGAAGTAGAGGACACGTTATGGAGTCAACATTTTTGTTTTAAAATTACACAGGTAAACTGCCAAACTACCACACTCCCCTTGTTAAGGGTACTATTTCTATAATGCCAGCAGCAATTATCCAGACCTTCTGCAGGACTCTTGGATGACAAAACACTGTTCTCAGCTGGAACCTGCACATACAAGAGGAATCCAGGAGGAAGCGTAGCCTACCTCCTCAGGGCCAGCATTCTGGAGAGCTCCAGCCAAGTGCTGTACCTACTAGAGACTGCGATTTAAGCTTCTAGAAGGCTGCAACTGTGTCCTGTTGATCACTTCTCAGCACTCAGCCTTGGATCTGGCACAGAACAGATACTTAGCAAACATTTGTGGAGAAACATTAAAGCCCCTTCTGGCATCTGTGCTAACAAAAAGATAACCTTTTTTTGCTTTGCAAACAACATAGTGACTTACTCAGAATAGGTGCTCAAAAAATGTTGGAGAGAACGAGTCTCATTTGTGGTAATTTGCTCCCAAGACCGTATTTCTAGAATACAGGTTGCTTTGTATTTAACAGCTGCTTGTTTAATATTTTTAAAAAAGTCTCAAAGGATATTGATAACAGTAAGGTCGCTTTGAGTTATTGCTTAATTTGGAAGGCACTTTGAAGATAAATGTACCGTCTAGTGTTCTAGCCCAAGGTCAGTTTTATTGTAGATGTTCGTCCTGAGGGTTGAGGGGCCTGCTCTTGTTCACATGTTTCAGCACTGGTTGTGGCTTCTCCTTCCTGAACTCTACGAGGAGCTCCTGAAAAAAAACAACATCCAACACTGATAAAGAGGATCAAGAAAGAAAACCTCAAGAACAGTGGTTCCTAAACTTGACTGCCTTTCAGAATCACCTGGAGAATCTTTAGAACTCCCGATGCTCCAGCAGCCCTTAGGCCTTCTGCACGTCAATATCTGGGGTAGGACACAGGCATTCTTTCAGGGTCCCCTGAGGGTTCCAATGTACAGTTAAGTTTGAGAACCAGAGCCCTACATGTCAAAGATTAGGAGCTGTAGGACCGTACAGTCCAATACAGTAGCCACCAGCTACAGGTGGCTATTGAGTTCTTGAAATGGGGCTAGTCTGAATTGAAATGTGCGTGAATAAAATAAATGCATGCTGAGTTACGAAGACCTACTTTAAGAAAATGAGTGTAAAATATCTCTGACAATTTTTATACTGATTGCATGTTGAAATGATAGTGTTTTGGGTATGTTGGGTTAAATAAAGTGTATTATGAAAATTAATTTTACCTGTTTATTTTTGCTTTTTTCAATGGAAATTATAAATTAGATATGTAGCTTACATTGTATTTCTATTTGCCAGTGCTGCTCCAGAAAATCAAATTATCATTCAATATACCACTCTTGCTGCAAGAGACCCTCTGCCTACATTAGGTTTATAGTCAACTTAATATAACAAAATCCCAACTGCAGTGGTTTAACCAAATAGGAATTAATTTTTCTCCTACTACAAGAGTCTGGGGGTAGGGAGTTCAGGCTCGAATGGTGGATTCTTGGGCCTCCAGGGACCCAATCGCTTCGTGTCGCCCTCCAAGTGCCTCATTGCAGGAACATGATTGTTTAACCTCTAGATTCTGGGAAATTCCTGGACCCGCCACCACTGTTCTCATAGCACAGGTTTCGATGGAGCCCAGGAGACTCGAGTAATCCAAATGATTCCGGTGGAAGAGTTGTATGGACCACAGTTTGAGAAAGAGGGCTCCGGGTGTTGACTGGAACATACATAAGGCAGCAAAATGCAATGGTTAAGAGTGCTGACTTAGGAGCAGCCTGTCTGCGATGGAATCCTGGCTCTGTCACTTATGTGTAATCTTGGACAAGTTTCTTAGCCATTTAGTGCTTTACTTTTCTTAATTTTGAAACAGGGATAGTAGCACCTACTTCATAGGGCTGTTGCAAGAATTGAATGAATACCTTGGAAAGTGCTTGGACCAGTGCCTGGCCCTTAGGAAGTGTCATATAAATATTTGTTAATAAATGAGAAAATAAATAACTTCAGAGTATCAAGCTCACACTTAAAACACAAGGCAGAGTCTCATTCATTTGACCAGTAGATAGAGCGGATCACTTTTAGATTCAGACAGTTTATTACTTACACAGCACAAGGAAGAAAAAGCTTCCCCTTTTGCAAAAAGACAACAGCCAAATCAAACGGGCTAGATGACTGCAACATAAAGTGTGGTGCCCTGTGGCTCAGGAGCCACTTCTAGACAGCAGCAAGGTGGTTTCATATCTGCAGCGCTATTCTGAGCAGGGCCGAAAGCGCCCACACCTCATCAGAACCTGAGAGGCCAGGAGAAGCTGCCTGCTAACAGCCTTCCAGGGGTAATGGGGAGGACACGTAGCAGCTCCTTAGAGGCCTCCCTGCCTCTCATGTTTGGGGAGAATCATGGGGTCTTCCAGAAGACTGGGATAAGCTGAGGGTCGATCCTTTGCCCACGTGGGCACATGCAAGGGTGCCAGAGCAGAGCTGGTCCCTACATGGAGCCATGTAGTCTCAGGCAAGAAGGGATGTGGTTAAAAGAATAAATCATAGCCTAAAGTATAATGGCCATTTGGATAAAATTATAATGTATCTTATAAAAAGGATTTGTTTTTGCTTTTCCAAGAAGTTTATACTAGTTGCTGGAAGAGTGACAGCTGGTTCGAAACTAGCTGTGAAGCCATATAGATACAAAATTGGACAAGTCTAGTCATGCCTAAAGTGCAGGTGTAAGAGTAGAGAGGCATTGGCAAAGATCAAAAAGTTTGAAAGCTCTGTGCTTTCAAAGGTGAGGAGAAAGCACCCTTGGGCCTTGCTGGGGGGGGCATCACTTGGTAAAACCACCTTGCAGGACAATGTGGCAATATCTGTTCAATTTCAAAAGCACATGCCCCTGCGACCCAGAAATCCTAGCGGTATCTGCATATACACTCAGATATGCAAGTGTAGCTTTGTTAAACAGTATAGGGCTGGAAACCACCTATATCTCCCATCGATATGTTGAATACTACACGGCCATAAAAAGAAAGAGGTAGCTCTTTATATTCTCTTGTGAAAAAACCTACAAAATATAAAAGAAGCCAAATGAGGAACAGTGAGTATACCAACTATGTAGAAAACAAAAGGCAGGAGAAATGTATTTGCTTGTATATAAATAAAGTCTCTGAAAAAATAGACAAGAAACAGATACATTTGGTTGCCTCTTGGAAGAACTGGTGGTTGGGGGTAGAGGTGGAAGGGAGATCCTTTTGAAAAATTTGAATTTTGACCTCTGTTTATAAATTATAAATACAAGCAGATGAAACCGCCTGAGAAGAATCTCCTCTGGTGGTGAGCATTCATCAGGGCTCGGTCTCACCTTCCCCTGATTGCTTGTGAGTTTCCACAAGTGACGACTTCTTGCCTCTGAAATCAGTTTCCTCATTTGTTAAAAAGGATTCTGATACTAGGCTTTGGAATCAGACATCCTCCTACAAGAGGAAGGTGATTTGCAAGGAACAGGGATTGCAGAGATAGAGCTGGAGGGCTCAGGCAAGGAAGGGCTTTCGCTACTGCTGTTTTGAGTCTCTGCTGTTCATCAGGTGTACAGATTGAAGACGACTAAAAAGAAAGAGCAAAGTCGTTACTTTTTCATGTCATCTTTCTAGAACCTCAGAATCGAATGTCTTTCTTTTTAAAGACTCAGCCTGGACGGAAGAAAAAACGTCTATTGGGGATTTATCCACTAAAGTCCTGAGGGACTATTATTGGATATTCATGATAAAAACAGAACAGGGGAAAAGTACTGAAGACTATTCCTTCCCTCCCCACACTGAACACATCTGCCTCATGAGAAACGGATGTAACCCCCACTTACGCACGGTTAGCTAGCAATCTCACAAATCAAATTCCTTCTAAAATATCAGGATGACAGGCTTAAAAATCCAAGTTTACCCTATGTGCTTTGTTTGCTGATTCTCTAGAGCATTATGATGGTCATCTCTCACATTTGTGTAGCACTTTGAAATTTTAACCCATTTTCATAATCAGGAACTTCTCACAACCACTTTGTAAAGTTAATGGTGCTGATATTAGTCTCCTCTGTTTGGCACTGAAGAAACTATTTGGCCAAATCAGACCTCTAGGTTGGCTCAGCAGAGCTGGACACTGGATTTGAAGGGGACAAGCAGGCCAGGTGAAGGGAAGGGCATGAACAGAAGGTCAGAGAGTGGAATGTGGAAGGCATGTCTGGAGAAACCCAAGGTTTGTGCATTGGAAGTAGACGCCAATGGGTGTGGCGAGGCAGGCCAGAAGATGGTCCCTCCCCTTACAGGGCATTGGATGTTTCAACAGGGAGTGACAGATGTCCTCAAGCTCCAGGGAGGGAAAGGCCCAGTGTTCCGCAGCATTAGGGGAGGTAGACAGCAGAGTTTACTTCAGACACCTCTTGCTGTGGTTCTATCCTACAGGACCCTGAGGTGTGAGCTGCCTCCATTGCCATCTGCTTCTGCACAAACTAAGAAGGCTGAGGATGCCTCTTCTCCCATTTTATACACAGGCAGACCTCAAAGATATTGCAAGTTCAGTTCCAGTCCACTCCATAAAGCAGGTATCTCAATAAATCAGTTGTAATCCTTTTGCTGGTGGAGGGTCTTGCCTTCAATTTGTAAAAAATGCAACATCTGTGAAGCACAATAAAGTGAGGTATGCCTGTACTGTGATAAAGAACTATAATTAGTCAATCCTTCAAATCACAAAGGAATTTTTAATGCACACCACATGGTGGGATTTCAAGCAGCAGTGCCGGAGAATTTTTGTGCCCTTTCTAGCATCTCACAAATCATGCCACTTGGTGGTTCTCTATTGCCCTCATGTATAAGCTACCATGGTGTAGTTTGATGTGACAAATGGAACTGCCCTGAATGGAAAAGTTTCCATGTGACAAGATCTCTGCCCCATTCCTCCCCTACTCCTTTTTCTGTCAGGAGAAGGATCCAGTAAGTGTCGCTGACCAAGAGGAGAGGAAGCCTGCTTCAGGAGTTCCTGGCCATTCTGCTCTGAGGAAATGTCAGGAAAAAGGACTATCACCTACAAGGCATTGGCGAATGGAGTGATCAGGCACCTACATCATCCCTGAGGTGATCTCTGAAATGGGACATGTGTCCATCAGATACCCTAAAAAATCTTTACAACATTATTGATTACATTCCCCAAATTAATTTTCAAAACCCTGTGGCTATCTTGTGGTTACCGACTGTTTTCTAATGCCCTCACCTTCCCCCTTATCCCCACCCCTCCTACCATCTAGCAACCCTGAGTTTTTCCTCTATGTCTCCAAAACTGTTTCTGATTAGTTCATTCACTTATTCTTTTCTTTAGATTCCGCATATAAGTGAGATCATATGGTATTTGTCTTTCTCTGTCTGACTTATTTCACTTAACGCAATGTTCTCTAGGTCCATCCATGTTGTTGCAAATGGTAAGATTTCTTTCTTCTTTATGGCTGCGTAATACTCCATTGTATAAATGTACCACCGTTTCTTAATCCAGTCATCTACCGATGGTCATTTCGGTTGTTTCCATGTCTTGGCTATTGTGTCTAGTGCTGCAATAAACATAGGAGTGCATAAAGATTTTTGAATTGGAGTTTTGGATTTCTCCGGATAGATGCCTAGGAGTGGAATTACTGGATCATAGGGTAGTTCCATTTTCAGATTTTTGAGATACCTCCATAATGTTTTCCATAGTGGCTGCACCAATCTGCAATGCCACCAACAGTGCACAAGGGTTCCCTTTCCTCCACATCCGTGCCAGCACTTGTTGTTTGTTGATTTATTGATGATAGCCATTTTCACTGGGATGAGGTGGTATCTCATTGTGGTTTTTATTTGCATTTCTCTGATGGTTAGTGAGGTTGAGCATTTCTTCATAAGTCTATTTGCCATATACATGTCCTTTTTAGAAAAAATGTCTCTTCATGTCTTCTTCTGTTTGTTTCTTTGGAGTTGAGTTGAGTGAGTTTTTTTATAAATGTGTGATATTAACCCCTTATCAGATATATCATTGGCAAATATCTCTTCCCATTCAGTAGGATCCCTTTTCGTTTTATTGAGGATTTCCTTTGCTGTGAAAAAACTTTTTAGTTTGTGGTAATCCCACGTGTTTATTTTTTCTCTTACTTCCCTCGCGCAAGGGGATATAACAGTAAAAATCTTACTCCAGGTAATGTCTGTGAAGTTTCTTCCTATATTTTCTTCTAGGAATTTTATGGTTTCAGATCTTACATTTAAGTCTTTAAGCCATTTTGAATTTATTTTTGTACATGGTGTAAGGAGGTGGTCCAGCTTCATTTTTTTTCATGTGTCTGTCCAGGTTTCCCAGCACCATTTATTGAATAGACTGTCTTTACCTCACTGAACATTCTTCCTTCCACTGTTGTACATAAATGGCCATATAGGCATGGATTTATTTCTGGACTCTCTATTCTGTTGCATTGATCTATGTGTCTGTTTTTATGCCAGTACCATTCTGTTTTGATTACTGTAGCTTTGTAGTATAATTTGATGTCAGGTATTGTTATACCTCCCACTTTGTTCTTATTTCTCAAGATTGCTGAGGCTATCCGGGGTCTTTTATGGTCCCATATAAATTTTAGGATTATATGTTCTATTTCTGTGAAAAACATCATTGGTAGTGTGATAGGAATTGCATTGAATATGTATATTTCCTTAGGCAGTATGGACATTTTAACTATATTAATTCTTCCTATCCATGAACATGGTATGTGTTTCCATCTATTTGTATCTTCTTTCATTTCTTTCTTCAGTGTTTTATAATTTTCTGAGTACAGATCTTTTACTTCTTTGGTTAAATTTATTCCCAGGTATTTTATAGTCTTTGGAGCAATTGTAAATGGGATTGTTTTTTTAATTTCTCCTTCTGATGTTTTATTATTGGTATATACAAATGCAACTGATTTCTGAATATTAATTTTGTATCCTACTACTTTACCAAATTCATCTATCAGCTCTAATAGTTTCTTGGTGGAGTCTTTAGGGTTCTCTATATATAGTATCATGTCATCTGCATATAATGACAATTTTACTTCCTCCTTACCAATTTGGATGCCTTTTATTTCTTTTTGTTGTCTGATTGCTGTGGCTAGAACTTCCAGCACTATGTTGAATAGAAGTGGATAAAGTGGGCAACCTTTTGTTCCCGATCTTACGGGGAATGGTTTTAGCTTTTCCCCATTGAGTATGACGTTAGCTGTGGGTTTATCATATATGGCCTTTATTATGTTGAGATATGATCCCTCTATTTTCACTTTCTTAAGGGTTTTTATCATAAATGGCTGCTGGATTTTATCAAATGCTTTTTCTGCATCTATTGATATGATCGTGTGATTTTTATTTTTCATCTTGCTAATGTGGTGTATCACATTAATTGATTTGCGGATGTTGAACCACACTTGCATACCAGGGATAAATCTCATTTGATCACGGTGTATGATCTTTTTAATGTATTGCTGAATTCTGTTCGCTGATATTTTGTTGAGGATTTTTGCATCTATGTTCATTAGCGATATCGGCCTGTAGTTTTCTTTTTTTGTGTTGTCTTTGTCTGATTTTGGGATCAGGGTGATAGTGGCTTCGTAAAAAGTGTTTGGGAGTCTTCCCTCCTTCTGGATTTTTTGGAAGAGCTTGAGGAGAATAGGTAATAATTCTTTTTTGTACATTTTGTAAAATTCACCTGTAAAGCCATCTGGTCCAGGGCTTTTGTTTGTTGGGAGATTATTGATTACTGATTCAATTTCCCTGGTGGTAATCAGTCTATTCAGGTTTTCTGTTTCTTCTTGAGTTAGCCTTGGAAGGTTGTACACCTCCAGAAAATTGTCCATTTCTTCCAGATTGTCAAATTTGTTGGGCTATAGTTGCTCATAGTAATTTCTTAAACTTTTTTGTATTTCTGCGGTGTGTGTTGACACTACTCCTCTTTCATTTCTCATTTTATTAATTTGGGTCCTCTCTCTTTTTTTTAAAATGAGTCTGGCTAAAGGTTTGTCAATTTTTTTAATCTTCTCGAAGAACCAACTCTTGGATTCATTGACATTTTGTATTGTTTTTCTGGTTTCTATTTCATTTATTTCCGCTCTGATCTTTATTATCTCCTTCCTTATGCTCCCTTTGGGCTTATTTTGCTGTTCTTTTTCCAGATCCCTTAAGTATGAAGATAAACTGTTGGTTAATGATGTTTCTTGTTTCTTTAGGTAGGCCTGCAATGCTATGAATTTCTCTCTTAGGACTGCTTTCGCAGCATCCCATAGATTTGGGGATGTCGTGTTTTCATTTTCGTTTGTCTCGAGATTCCTTTTGATTTCTTCCTTGATCTCCTACTTGATCCATTCATTATTTAGTAACATGATATTCAGCCTCCATGAATTGGTGTTTCTTCCAGTTTTTTTCCTGTAGTTCATTTCTAATTTCATAGCACTGTGGTCAGAGAAGACAATTGGTATGATTTCAATTTTCTTAAATTTATCAAGACTTGTTTTGTGGCCTAACATATGGTCTATCTTGGAAAATGTTCCATGTGCACTTGAGAAGAACGTGTATTCTGCAGCTTTGGGGTGAAATGCTCTGAAAATATCGATTAAATCCAAGTGGTCCTTGTGTCATTTAAGGATGTTGTTTCCATATTGATATTCTGTCTGGAAGACCTGTCCCTTGTTGTTAGAGATGTGTTGAAGTCCCCTACTATGATAGTGTTACTGTTGATCTCTGTCTTTATGTTAGTCAATATCTGTTTTATATATTTAGGTGATCCTATGTTGGGTGCATAGATGTTTACTAGGGTTATGTCCTCTTGTCAGATTGATCCCTTTATTATTATATAGTGCCCATCTTTGTCTTTTAATATGTTCTTCATTTTAAAGTCTATTTTGTCAGATATAAGTATTGCAACTCCAGCTTTTTTCTCATTTCCATTTGCATGAAATATCTTATTCCAACCCTTCACTTTCAGCCCATGTGTGTCTTTTGATCTGAGGTGAGTCTCTTGTATACAGCATATACAAGGGTCTTGTTTTCTTATCCACTCAGCCTCCCTATGTCTCTTGATTGGAGCATTTCATCGTTTACATTTCAAGTGATTATTGATAGGTACACAGTTATTGCCATTTTTAAATTTGTAGTTAGATTGTTTTCATCTTTCTTCTATTTACAGAAGTCCTTTTAGTATTTCTTGCAATGCTGGCTTAGTGGTAATAAATTCCGTTAGCTTATTCTTTTCTGGGAAGCTCTTTATCTCTCCATCAACTTTAAATGATAGCCTTGCTGGATAAAGCAATCTAGGTTGTAGGCCTTTGTTTTCCATCACTTTGAGTATCTCCTGCCACTCCCTCCTGGCCTTCAATGTTTCTGTAGAAAAGTCATTTTTTTTTCCAATTTTAAATAGTTTTATTTAAGACATCGCATTTTCCACTTTACAATACAGTGCATATAAAGTACATTGTTATTTCCTTTCCCTGTGCACATATTCCATATTCAAGTATTAAGAATGCCCAGTTTTTCTTACTATATAACAGCTCAACTTTAAAACTGCTCTGAATTTGCTACAAATTTGGGTCCTTCCATATTTTGTGTGGAACGATGCTAAATTTATGCTCAAGGTTGGCTTAATCAACCTCTTCAATGGTGGGTCCAGAAGAGGCACCACTAGAAGGAGGGGCTCCACCACCAGGGAAGCCTCCAGGCATGCCCCCTGGCATGCCTCCTGCACTCTGGTACAGCTTGGTAATGATGGGATTGCAGACTTTCCAGCTCTTTCTGCTGATGTTCAAATTCTTCCTTCTCTGCAGTCTGATTCTTATCAAGCCAGTTGATGATTTCATTGCACTTGTCAAGAATCTTCTGTTTGTCCTCATCATTGATCTTGCCTTGGAGTTTTTCATCTTCAACAGTTGCTTTCATGTTAAATGCATAGGATTCAAGTGAATTCTTGGAAGATACCTTGTCCCTCTGCTTCTCATCTTCAGCTTTGTACTTCTCAGCTTCCTGGACCATGCACTCCATGTCTTCTTTGCTCAGGCGACCCTTGTCATTAGTGATGGTGATCTTGTTCTCTTTTCCTGTACTCTTATCCACAGCAGACACATTGAGGATGCCATTGGCATCAATATCAAAAGTGACTTCAATCTGAGGAACTCCACATGGTGCAGGAGGTATGCCTGTGAGCTCAAACTTGCCAAGCAAATTGTTATCCTTGGTCATGGCCCGCTCACCTTCATAAATCTGAATGAGCACACCAGGCTGGTTGTCAGAATAGGTAGTGAAGGTCTGTGTCTGCTTGGTAGGAATGGTAGTATTGCGCTTGATGAGGACAGTCATGACTCCACCAGCAGTTTCAATGCCAAGGGAAAGAGGAGTGACATCGAACAGCAGCAAATCTTGAACATTTTCAGATTTGTCTCCAGATAGGATGGCTGCCTGGACAGCTGCACCATAAGCAACAGCCTCATCAGGGTTGATGCTCTTATTCAACTCCTTTCCATTGAAGAAGTCCTGTAGGAGTTTCTGAATCTTTGGGATACGGGTAGAACCACCCACCAGGACAATATCATGGATCTGAGACTTGTCAAGCTTGGCATCCCGAAGGGCTTTCTCTACAGGGTCCAGGGTGCCACGGAAAAGGTCAGCATTCAATTCTTCAAATCGGGCACGAGTGATAGAGGTATAGAAGTCAATTCCTTCATAGAGTGAATCAATCTCAATACTGGCTTGGGTGCTGGAAGAAAGCGTACGCTTAGCACGTTCACAAGCTGTACGGAGGCGACGGACAGCCCTCTTGTTCTCACTGATGTCCTTCTTATGCTTGCGCTTGAACTCTGCAATGAAATGGTTGAATATCCGGTTGTCAAAGTCTTCTCCACCTAAGTGCGTGTCTCCAGCTGTAGATTTGACCTCAAATAATCCATCTTCAATTGTGAGAATTGACACATCAAAAGTGCCACCTCCCAAGTCAAAGATCAGCACATTTCCTTCAGCTCCAACCTGTTTGTCTAAGCCATAAGCAATAGCAGCAGCAGTTGGTTCGTTGATAATTCTAAGCACATTGAGAGCAGCAATAGTTCCAGCATCTTTGGTAGCCTGACGCTGAGAGTCATTGAAGTAAGCAGGTACTGTGACAACAGCATTGGTAACAGTCTTTCCAAGGTAGGCTTCTGCAATTTCCTTCATCTTTGTCAAAACCATAGATGACACTTCTTCTGGATAGAAACTTTTTGTCTCTCCCTTGTATTCTACTTGGACCTTAGCTCTGCCAGCATCATTCACCACCATGAAGGGCCAATGCTTCATATCGGATTGAACAACAGCATCATCAAATCTACGTCCAATGAGGCGTTTGGCATCAAAAACCATGTTGGTGGGGTTCATTGCAACTTGATTCTTTGCAGCATCACCGATCAATCGTTCGGTATCAGTAAAGGCGACATAACTTGGGGTGGTTCGGTTTTCCTGATCATTGGCAATTATTTCCTTTTCCGTGTTGGAAGACACCCACACAAGAGTACGTGGTGCCCAGATCAATGCCAACTGCAGGTCCCTTAGACATGGTTGCTTCAGTGTAGATGCGTCTTGCGAAGAAGACAGATCCCGACAACTACCCCCTCATTCAATGAGCTGTAGAAAAGTCATTTGATAGTCTTATGGGAGTTCCCTTGTATGTAACCCTCTGTCTTTCTCTTGCTGCTTTTAGGATTCTCTTTGTCTTTAACCTTTGCCATTTTAACTATAATGTGTCTTGGTGTGGACCTGTTTGGGTTTATCCTGGTTGGAACTCTCTGCACTTCCTGGGCTTGTATGTGGGTTTCCTTCATCAGGTTAGGGAAGTTTTTGGACATTATTACTTCAAATATGTTCTGAATCCCTTGCTTCCTCTCTTCACCTTCTGGTATTCCTATGATGCGCATGTTGTTGCACTTGATGTTATCCCAGAGGTCTTTTAAACCATCTTCATTGTTTTTTATTCTTTTTTCTTTCTGTTGTTCTGTTGGGGTGATCTCTGCTAACTTGTCTTCTAAGTCGCTGATTCGATCCTCTATTTCATCTAACCTGCTGTTAATTCCTTCAAGTGTGTTCTTTATTTCGGTAATTGTGTTCTTTAGTTCTAACTGGTTGTTCATGATTTCTACATCCTTCTTTATGTCATCTCTAAGCTCTTTAAACATTCTTATCATCAGTGTTCTGAACTCTGTCTCTGATAGGTTGGTTACCTCTGTTTCATTTGGTTCCAGTTGTGGAGGTTTCTTCTGTTCTTTTATTTGGGACATGTTTCTTTGTTTCCCCATTCTGGCTGACTCTCTGTGTTTGCTTCGATGTATTAAGTAGATCCCCTAGAGTTTTAGTTCTTGCTGGGTTATCTTATGTAGTCTGTGTCCTTTATATTTGACTTGCACTACTCCATTGTTCTTCTCTGCGTGTACTCCAAAGGTGACTCTTGTGTTGTGTACATTGTCCTGTTAGAGAAGATCTTTAATTGCTTTTTGCTTGTGAGTAGGTGGAGTTAACTCCTGGGCTGACTAGTTGTGAGAATTGGCTCTGCTCACCGCAGGGTGTTCTGCTGTGTGAGGGTTGACAGCTGAAATGTGGTTTGGCCTCTATGGGCTCTTGTGCCTGTAGAGAATTCCCTCTGGGTGTGTGACTTGTAGGTCAAACCCGGTAGTACTCTGGTTTGGTCCAGAGTTGGTCTCTGGATATGTAGAATCTTGTGCCTCTCAAGTTGCCCCGGTAGGGCAATTTCAGAACAAAACAAATCACCAAGCACACCACAACAAAGGAAAAATCAGATACGTTCACATGCAAAAACAACTGACAACCCCCACTCAACAAAGGCAAAGATATCAAAGATATAAAGACAAGACAAAACAAAACAAAACAAAAAACAAAAAGCAGCTCCAGTCTTGGCTTAAGCCCACCAAGTAATATCCAGTTTGTCCTCTGCTATACCAAAGAGTCCTCTGCGTATTGTGTAGGCAGATGGGTCACCTGGTGCCCAGAGTGACGTTGGGAGTGCAGATTTAGATGCCTGAGGCTAAGGGGTCTGGATTGTAGTTTGTACAAAGTCAGTGCAGTTTCTGCTCTCGCCTGCACATATGCGCACCGAGAGTAGCACCACCAGCCCTGTGTCCATTTCTCCTGAGTCTTAGGGCAGTTCTTCCGTGTGTGTGTGTGTGTGTGTGTGTGTGTGTGTGTGTTTGTGTGGCGGGTGGAAGATTTCTGAGCTACTGAAAGCCCAGAGCTGTGTCTGCCGCTTACTGCTGATCCCTGGGAGTGCCTCTGCAGTTGTAATTTGTCTGTCCTAGGCAGGCCAGAAAGGGTGGGGGCTGGAGATGGAGGGGTCTTCTCTATCCCAGTCCAGCCGTGTCATGCTCCTCCCACAGGCCAGAAAAGGTGGTGACTGGGGGTGGAGGAGTAACACTCTTCCCAGCCTTTTCCCTGGGTTAGAGCTGCACGCCAGTCTTCCCAGAGCCTGAGCACTAAGACTTCTCTGTAATCTGACACTACTCCTCAGTTCAGGGGTCAGTTTAAGTCTCTGGAAGGGCAGGGATAGGATTGGAAGAGTGGGGGGGAGGGGCCCAGGTATGGAGTTTGTGTCCTTTGTCTGGCCTAGGGCCCAATTGGAGGTCTCACTGAGGTTATTGCCTCAAATGCTGGATATGCTGCCCCCTCGGTGGGAGAGATCATCTGTGGGACACAGGGAAAGAGCCCACCTCCTGGCTTTTGTGTTCTCTGTTTCCTCCTGGGATCCCCTGCGTCTCTGCAGCTGTGGATGCCAGCCTCTTCTCCACCACTGCAGATGTGGGTGTGCTTCCACAGCTGCAGATGCCGGCCACGTTTCCATAGCCACAGATGTGGGCCGCCTCTCCACAGCCAAAGGTGTGGGCCGAGTCCCCACAGCCGCAGATGCGGACCTCGTTTCCACCGGCGCAGATGCGGGCCGTGTGTCCACTCTGCTCCCTTCCCTCTTCCCCTGCTTGCCCAATTTGCCCACCTTCAAGTAATCCTTGCACGAGTCTCTTAGCTGTTCTGTGTGATGAGCTTTGATGGGTTATAGACATCCCATTTGTGATAAGATCTGGAGGAGAACTCAAAAAGTGCTCCCCACTGCCATCATTCCTATGACCTGGAGTGATTCTTTTATCCATTACTAGTTCATTGAACTCTCCAGTCTCAGAGTTGGACAAATGATCTAGTCCAATTACCCATCTGATGTAAAAATTACATATTCATTCATTCATCCATTGATTAATTCTTTGATTCATTAATTCATTCCTTCAACATCTAAGGAGCTGCTCTGGGCCAGATAATGTGCTAACCACTGAGGAACCTGAAGTAAAAGGCAGTATTCAAGCAGAACTAGTATTAAACAATATACTTGTAGTAAGATAATTTAAATGGGATCACAGAGGATGGATTTTAAGCCTTTAGGTGTAACATTTCTTCCAGGTGGTCATTTGGCCTCTGTCTAAACCTCCAGGGACCTGTGTCTGTCTGTCTTTGGAGGGTGCCCATTGATTTATAGGAAGTTCTACCCTAAGATGGTTCCTCCCCTTACAGACAGAAACTGACTTCCCTGTAGCTTCCCTGGGCACCAGAAGGAAGGGTATATCCTGTTATGTAGTTGCCAGGCTCCCAAGGACATGGATTGCAGGAAGGCATATCCAGTTTGGTTTCCCCTCATTGATTGCTTTAAAAGGAATATCTGCAGCCTAATTCTTAGTCTTAATCTAAGGTACCAGTGATTTTACCTACAGAAATCAAGACTTAGTTACAGCTCCTTAAGCAAGCAATCAGTGTGCAGTTTCTCTTTCTCCTTTGTTACACTCTGGCTCCTAACTTCCTTTACAATCTCTTGGGGATCTTCAGAAAGGAATTGACTTCTCTATCTTCTTTTGCTTAAGATTAACTATAGAACTCCATGAAGCAAGAGGTTCTCCCTACCCCCCAAGTACACTTTTAGGCCAAACAAGAAGAATAATGCACTTGAATCCTACCTGTCTTAACTCTTGTCTCCTTACCTGCCAAAGGTAACAGCCTCTTCCTGGTTGGGAAGGCAGCTCCATATCTGTTTCCCAGTCCACTTATTGTAGAGGTGGGAAGAACAGGAAGAAGACTTTCAGAAGTACCTGAAAACTTCCAAGAGTGGGGGCTGCCTTCCCCAGAGGATGCTGCCCAAGCAATAGTTCAGAGAGTAATGGCACATCAATGACACAAAGGACCTCAAAAATCTTCAAGTTCAAGTTTTACAAAGGAGGAAATTGAGAACCCAAGAATGGAGATGATTTGCTTAAGGTCATGCAGCTATTAAATGGAGAGGAAGGAAATGTCCAAAGGTGAGATGAGGATTTCCTGCAATACACTCACAGGTAGACCCTCGCTCCCCCCAGATTTATGACTGTCTCTGTAGGGACAACTGCCTTGCAGCTTACAAATGAACCCTAGATGTCTTGAGCTACCTTTATTTGTTGGTCATATTTTTTTACTTTTAAAGATAGAGTCAAAAAAACCTGCACTGTACAATATGGGACCCACTTGACATGTGTGACTATTAAGAACTTGAAACGGCTTGTCCAAACCGAGATGTGCTAGATTTCCAAAGCTTAATATAAAAAGAATGTAAAATATCTCATTGACAAAGTTTTTATCTTGATTACGTGTAGAAATAATAATACTGGGAGCATATATAGTTAAAAAAACAGACATTTAAACAATTAATTTTACTTTTTATTGTGACTACTAGAAAATTCAAAATTACACATGTGGCTGACATTCTGTTTCTATTAGACAGTGCTGGTCTGAAAGGTAAAAATCACAACTTTCAGATAAATATAAAAAGAACATGTAAGAAGGATTTAAAAAAACTCATTAATTAATGAGGGAACCAGTAAGATGTTATGGCTAGTACAAAGAACATGTGAAAAGCCAAGCTATTTATAGGTAATTTAACAAAAAAAATGTTAGCTACAATTACTGGGTTAGATAAAAAAATAGTTAATGTTCAGGACATAAATCTTAGGGGTTATCTGTTCAACTGAACAAAAATTATCTGCATCTCTACTGGATAAAAATCTACAAATTAACAAGGGAGTTCTCTAAGTCTAGGACTTTTAATCAATAGGAAATAATAAGACATACTAAAATAAGTACATTTCAGTGGACCAGCACTGTCCAGCAGAAATATAATGCAACCACATATGTAATTTCAAATTATTAAAAAGCTGCTTTAAAAAACATTAAATTAATTTCATAATATACATATTTAACCCAATATATCCAAAATATTATCACTTCAAAAGGTAATCAACATGAAAATTATTAGTAAGATACTTTACATTTTTTCCATGTTTATCTTTCAAATCTGGTGTAAACTGTTTACTTACAGCACATCTCATTTTAGAGTGACCATATTTCAGGAGCTTAATAGCCACTCGTGGCTAGTGGCTATTGTATTGGACAGCACAATTGTCTTTCCTGGGTGGCCTAAAATTGGCCTGCTGTGATATTGAAAGAATATGCTGTCCGCCTTTCTGCCTTATTCCAAGTATTGGATGTTTTTTCCTGACAGTACCCAGAACTTTGTATAAAATAGGTAGGATCTGGGGATGTTTAAAATGAAAAATTCATGCAGTAGATCTGAGTGTGGGCCCAAATCTTCACAAGATATTCAGGATGATTAAATAAGATGATATACATGTCAGCTAGCCCTGTGTCAGGCACAAAGGAAATGCTTCATAAGTATCAGTTCCCTTCTCCAACCCTCCCTTCACACTACTACAGTTAGGCTGACTCCTCCCAATGAGGGAGTCACTTCGGTGAGTCATGTGTACACACGGAGTGGCGGTGACTTGCCCCAGCCAGGGCTAAAGAACTGCCAGCTGAGAAACCCTTTTTAGAGACTTCCCACGAGTTTAGTGCTTACTCATCCAGAAATCTCTGCAGCCTCCAGCAGGGCCCAAATGCTCTGCCTCTTCCTTCTCCTTCTTCCCAGAAAGGCTGGGAAAGGGGAGAGCACCTTCTAAACTCCCTCAGGTCAATCAAGTCCCCTAAGACTCAAGCAGCTGCCAGAAGGGACAACTGTAGCTGTCTACTGCACAGGTGGCCTGGAGGTGAAACCCAACCCTGGACAAGCCCTGAACAGCCAACTTCCTCCCCATCTTAGAACACTTCCTCTTGTTAAAGAGGAAGTGACATCATGGAAGGCTGATAAGAGAGGGCCCCATCCTTCAGTAAAAATGCACAGACACAGGAACAATTATAATAAATAAAGGCAGACCTACATTGAGGCATTTCTGTCATTCCAGCTAGTCAAGGCTGTTGCTTGTTCTGATGGGCTGGTGCCCATGCCATACCAGTTAATACGCTGTCACTTAAATAGTACCTCTGGATGAAGGCATCCCTTACTGAATCTCTCAAGGTGCCATGATCTTTCACATTTCCAGGCCAATTTCTTGCCAGACAGACCTTGATCCCTTTTCATTTCTCTTCTCCACAAGATTAAAAAACAATAAAAAAATACAAGCAAATGAATAACCACCCCCTGTCCCACAGCTCTTGGCCCACAGCTCTTGGAAGAGGGCCCCCCAAATACTCTATCACTCTGCTGACCTGACCAGAGGTGGTCCTCACCTGAGCTCTAAACAGCTAATTATTAGCTGGCTCTTGACTCAGGTGTCCTGGATTGAAGACCTGAGCAGTTCGATCAGACTGCTGTTTCTTTCCAGCATTTGAACTAATTCTATAAATTGTCATCAGGTAGTGATAAAACAAACAAAAACAAAGCAAAACAAAGATAAAACAGTACTAGTAGTTTATTTAGATTCTAGATTTCGGGTCTAGGGCAGTCACTTTGGGGTCATTTACAAGCTGATAAGCAGAAGAAGCTGATGTACAGGGAAAAAGGAAGAGACCCATAGAGAATGAGGAGAGAGAGAGAGAGAGAGAGAGAGAGAGAGAGAGAGAGAGAGAGAGAGAAAGGAAGGGAAGGGAAAGACCGGGAGCTATTGTGGCTCCTCTAGTATTTTCAGTGTCCTGTCCAGTTCGATGACCCTGGGCTGCATAACCCATATCCCGAGCTTGGGTTCCATGAGATCCCTTAATTCCTACAGTAAAAGCTTCTGTTTCACTTTAACTAGTTTGAAGAGATTTCTATTACTTGAAGTCAAAAAAGCCTTGCCTAGAATATTATTCTTTGAGACTTGGACAGTCTGAGTCGGACTGAATGCACCTTCTTTTGAGAAGAACACCCCCTGCCCCACCCTGCTCTGCCCTTGGGCCCCCTTAGCACATGTACAACCTGAGTTTAAGCCCTCAGCTGTCATTGCATTTGGCTGTCTCCCTCTCTTGGTTCTAAGCTCCTCCAAGGCAAGGACTTGTCCTATGTTTCTTTGTATTCTAAGCACCCAGCCCGGAGCTCACTAAAAATTTGTTGCTCCATATAAGAGTATGATTGTCGATTGAAAGAATTAGATGGGATTTTCAATCTCCAGTAAAAATTCTTTACCTTTTCATGGCTTTTATAGTTTATAAAACATGCTCATCCCAGGCTTCCTTCCAGCTTATAGATGACCTGATCAATCTATGCGATTTGATAAAAAAATACAGTGACTGTTTAAATAAAAAAAATGTATTACAGTAAAAGACACATTGCCATTAATCCCCCTCAAAATATTCCCCCTCGCTTCCAATGTGCTTATCCCATGTTCTTGCCACTTTCTGAAGTAGTTCTGGAAATCCTCTTTCGTGAGTGTCTTTAGTTGTGCTGTCTTGGCTGCCTTGATGTCCTGAATCGATTAAAAATGTTTACCTTTCATGGTCATTTTGACTTTGGAGAAGAGCTAGAAGTTGCGTGGTGCCAGATCCGGTGAATAAGGTGGATGAGGACACACTGTAATGTTTTTATTTGACAGAAATTGCTGTACCAGAAACAATGTGTGACACAGAACCATTGTAATGAAAAACTATGGCGAATGCTGCTGCCGCATGCCATCCAATGGAAAGTCAGGGCTCTTCAATACAGGAAGCAGCACAAGGAACCTTAGTAACAGTGTGTGACAAGTTTCTATTTGTTCAGTGCAGTCAGTCGGGTTTGAGCTACAGTTGAGAGAAGGTGGGTTTTAAAGTGTGCTGTAAATCATATTCCATCGTAACACTCCGTGTCACACATCTCTTCTGGTATATGGCAATTTCTGACAGATAAAAACACTATACGTGTGTCCTCATCCACTTTATTCACCGGATCTGGCACCGTGTATCTTCCGGCTCTTCCCCAAAGTCAAAATGATTCAGGACATGGAGAGAGCCATGAGGGGACAACTAAAGACACTCACGAAAGAGGGCTTCCAGAACTGCTTCAGCAAGTGCCAAGAACATGGGATAAGTGTGTTCCTAGTGAGGGGGAGTATTTTGAAGGAGATTAATGGCAATGTGTCTTCTACTGTAATACAGTTTTAAACATTTAAACACTTACTGTATTGTTTGATCACACCTCCTAACTCTATGTTTGTATTCTTGTTAGAATGATATAGGTTTAGAACTGCCAGCTGGTGAGAGCTTTGGGGCTGTCCCTTACTTGACAGAAGTGAGCGATAGAGAAGTTCAGTGACTTGCCTGGCGTTGCACAGATGGTGGTGTGACTGGGACGGTAAGTGCGGTGCCCGGACCCTGAATCGGGGTGTTTCCTTTCCTCATAATCTGAATGCTTGTATTTACCTCCATTTTTAGGGAGTGGGTTCTGATGATCTCCCCTAAGGTAAGACAGTTCTTGGAGAAGGCTTTTAGTCACACATCTGAGAGCCCTCGCTTTGTTCCAGGCATTGATCAGTGAGTCGAAGGCACATTTTAAAGGATATCAGCCCTCTAGGAAGCAGGGGGCAGCACCGCCCCCTCAAAGCTTTGCACTAGCACTTGGCTCCCCGGTTGCTCTTCCAGGCTGCAACCCCACACAAAACCATAATGGTCGGGACTCTGTGTGCCACATTGTCCCCATTCCCAGAATTGCTCTTCAACTCACCCATCTCATTGCCAAAGCATTCCCAATAATTTCCCCCCAAGTCTCCATTCTTAGCATACCGAGGATGCTTCAGGAAACTCGCAAGCTCCAGGCGCAATCTTCCTTTCTTCCCTGCTCCTATTAGCCACTTTTCCCCCAAAGTATTAACATGTGCAACGTCTGTTCCTCAAATGTTACCCTTTAATCTATGCTCCAAATGAGAGAACAATTATCTGCAGAACTTGAAGTGGAATCCCAAAATTTAAGTGCCCACATTAGTGTGTTTTTCCCCCTACATGTAAAATATTTAGACTAATATATATTAGGTCTCATAATTAATTTTGCAAACTTGTTGCAATGATGTTGCTAACCTTTTTTGATATCAGAGGGATTATTCATTATGAATTTGTACAGACTGGTCAGACAGCCAAATTTACTATTCATAAGTGCTGAAAATGCTGTGTGAAAAAGTTAGACAACCTTAACTTTTCGCCAACAATTCATGGCTCTTGCATCACGACAATGCACCAGCTCACACGGCACTGTCTGTGAGGGAGTTTTTAGCCAGTAAACAAATAAATGTATTGGAACACCCTCCCTACTCACCTGGTCTGGCTCCCAGTTACTTCTTTCTTTACCTGAAGATAAAGGAAATATTGAGAGAAAGACATTTTGATGACTTTCAGGACATCAGATATAATACGATGACAGCTCTGATGGCCATTCCAGAAAAAGAGTTCCAGAATTGCTTTGAAGGCTGGACTAGGCGCTGGCATCATTGCATAGCTTCCCAAGGGGAGTACTTCAAAGGTGACCATAGTGATATTCAGCAATGAGGCACGTAGCACTTTTTCTAGAATGAGTTTGTGAACTTAATTGTCCAACCTCGTGTGTGTGTATGTATATATATAGTCAATATTTTGGGTACATTCCAATAGTTATTATGATGAAAATCATTTTAGCATTTTGGTAAAACCCAGAAAGCTATCATATTTATCAAATAAAATGGCTCATTCTCTTATTCTGCACTCAGACCTTTGTGACGGGCCAGCATGTGTCATTTTTGACAAATGCAAAATGTTCGTTCAAGCCCCATATGAGGGAGAAAATAATCCCCACATGATTATAAATACTTTTTATGCTTCACAAAAGCAACTACCTTTATTTTTTTTTATTGAGGGGAGACTCACATAACATAAAGTTAATCATTTTAAAGTGAACAATCCAGTGGCATGTAGTGCATTCACTAAGTTGTGCAACCATCACCTTTATCTCATTCCAAAACATTTTCATCACCCTAAAAGGAAATCCCACCATACCCATTAAACAGTCACTCCCCACTTCTCCCTCCCTTTACATCCTGGCAACCACCATTTGCTTTTGTCTCTGTGGACTTACCTATTTTGCACAATTCTCATACATGGGATCATAGAATATGTGACCTTTTTGTCTGGCTTTTTTCACTTAGCATTGTTTTTTTAAGGTTCATCCAGGATGTAGCATGTATCACTTTATTCCTTTTTATAGCTCCATAACATTCCATTATGTGGCCATATAGAGCCTGTCTAAACTCAACGGGAGGGGACACAGACCCCATCTATCTATGTCGCAGAATCTGTGGTTATCCCGAAATCACCACAATAGGAAATGAAGTCCTTTTTTTCTCCTACAGCTTTTTTGGGGGGGCGGTGTGGGGGGGTTGCTGAATATAGCTAGTTGAATTTTCACAACCTCAGTGTGACTGAGTCTCCACTGTTGAGCTACTCATGGTTTCTATGTATTGAGGGACTCTGGTAAGTCAGGCACCTGTAATTATTTCTCATAATTACAACACCTTGAAGTATAGTCTGTTATGCCCATTTCACAGGAGAGATTGGGAGAGATTAAGGAACTTGTCCAATCGCCAAGCTCTTATCCTCGACCTTAACCATTCTGCATTCTCTTCTTGGCCCCAATCTTAGTCCATTAGGGTTGTTATAACAAAATGCCAGAGACTGAGTAGTTTATAAACAACAGAAATTTATTCCTCACAGTTCTGAAGGTCCAAGATCAGGGTGCCAGCATGGTTGGATGAAGGCCCTCTTCTGGGTCTCACACTTCTCCTTGTATCTACACATGGCGGAAGGGGATAGGGAGCTCTGTGGAGGCTCTAATCCCATTCATGAGGGATCCATCCTCATGCTCTAAGCACCTCCTAATACCATTATATTAGGACTTAAGTTTCAAAATAAGGATTTGGGGGTGGGCACAAATATTCAGACTTTAGCACCTCCTTCTCTTCCTGGTTGTATAATCTCTGGTAATGCCCTATCTAGATGACAAATCTCAGCGTCTCTTTCCTATATACTCCTTCATCACCTTAAGGAGTAGTCCAAACCTCTCGTGCTCCTTCCCACCCTGAGCTGTGCAACCCAGCAGTACTTAACTGCTTCTGGTTGATAGGATATTCAGAGCCCTATTATGTACCCTGCGCCTTTGCACATGCTTTTCCCTTTGACTGGAATGCCCTCCTTGTTTCTCTGTTTGACAAATACCTATTTATACTTCAAGTCTTAGCTGTCTGGGAAGGTATCCTGATGCGCCCATGCAGACTTAAGAACTCATTCCTGTGGCTTTAGAGTGCCCGTGGAGCCTCTGTTACAGCCTTTGCTGGTGGCAGGGCCCTGCCTTCATTTTTGCACCTCTAGTACTTAGCACCACATCTGGCCTTTAGACTGCAAACCTTCTATGTGCTTGAAACTGCGCCGTCTTCCCCCATCTCCGCGGCCATCCCCTGGACAGTTATCCAGATAAGCAGGGAGGTCATGGAGCCCAGGACCAGATGAAGCAACTCTGAAAGGCAAACAGAGTGTCAGGAGGCAGTTGTGCAAGGGCTTAACAGAGTGGGAAGGTTATAGTTTTCCAGTCCTCTTTTGCTGAGATGACAGTTGTACACAGTTTTCTCCTTTTTCTGGTAAGGGAAAAAAGGAAAAATCTCTCAAGAACTCTGTTAATCATTCCTTTCCCTTTGCCTCTATCTTGTACTTATTTCATCTTCTCATTTTTCTACCCCTGGACAGGGAAGGGGAACTGTGTTGGAGGTTTGGAGAGAAACAACAAGGAGAAGTTGTAAAAAATCTTACATTTTTTTACCCCAAGAAATTTTTTGTTCTCTTGGATTTCCCCCACTCTCAAACAAGCACACTGAAGCCGTCACCTCAGTGCTTTACTTAGGGCCTTCCCCTATCTGGGGAAAATTTTCGAGGGTGGGGCCATGATTAAATGCTAGACTTTCACGTGGTTTAGCCACTGAGTCAAAGGCAAAGAGAGAGTAGGTGTGTCCACACGAGAATAAGTGAGCAGTAGCTGGGAAAAGAGTATCTGAGAAATTTCATGACAAAATTTGTTACAGAAAAGTTTTCCAGCAACAGTCTCATGACCAGTGTCCCTGCTCTCTGTTGAGGGAACACTTCGGCCCCCCACAGCCATAGCTGCTCAAATCTAGTTGGGGAGTCAATAAAATTATAAGACATCTTATTTCCTCAAGATTGACTCAGATCAGGTAAAAAGATGAGAACTTATAAAAATGTTGCATTTCTGCAACATTCATTAATTTACCGATCCTTCTGTCTTTTTGACAAATATCATTTGAGCACCTTTTATGCCCCAGGCGGTGTGCTAAACCCCAAGTTTTTACGAATGAACAACAGATACTTTATCTGTGTAATTTCTTATGTAAGTTCCAGGAAAAATAGATATCACACTATAACACACATGCTTCTTGCCTGATTTCTGCCTGCCCATCTTGAATCATAGAGCTGAAGAGCTTAGAAATACAGTGGTAACTCTATATGGTTTTCAAACGTATCGTTCCGGAAGACCGTTTGAGTTCTGAAACGTTCGAAAACCGAGGCACAGATTCCCATAGAATGTAATGCAAAGTGGATTAATCCATTCCAGACCTTTAAAATCAACACCTAAAACAGCAATTTAGCATGAATTTTACTATCTAATGATACCAGAGATCCATAAAATGATACACAATGAAAGCAATAAACACAATATGCTGTACTGTAAAAGCAATAATAAATAAACACAATGTAAAAACAGTACTGTAGATGATAAAAACGCAAATGTAATTTTTTATTACCTGCAATGATCATAGTCATGGTTTGGATGGGGGGGGTCCCCTTCAATAATCACAATAGGTGACTGTTCTTCAGGTATTCTGTAGCCCTCTTCCAGAATCACAATCGGTGACCGTTCTTCAGGTGTTCTGTGGTCCTCTTCCAGAATCACAGTAGGTGAGTGTTGTTCAGGTGTTCTGTAGCCCTCTTCCATAATCTCTGTAGGTGACTCCTCTCCTGCCATTCCTTCCTTTGACTTTTTTACACCACTGACACCTGGTTTAGACTCACTGGATCTTTTCCTCACTAAAAACTTTTCAATTGACATTTGCTTTTTCCGATGTTTTAAAATTTGTCTATGGTGAGACATAGCATCATCATTGAACGTGTTAGCGGCATGACTTACAGCAGCTTTATCAGGGTGATATTTTTCAACAAAAATTTGCACTTCAACCCATTTTGCACACATTTCTTTGATCAGTGCAGTAGAAACCCTTTCTCTTCCCTCCTCCTCCAAAGACAATTCCTCAGTGGCCGCCTGTTGCTGCTCCGTCAGAATGTTCTGAAGTTCTTCTGTGGTGAGGTCAGTCCTGTGGTGCTCCACTAACTCCTCCACATCATCACTGCTCACTTCCAAGCACATGGACTTTCCCAGAGACACAATATCCGCAACAATAGGAGCGTCCTCTTCAACTTCCTCAATACATATTCAGGGACAGCTTCTGGCCACAATTCTTCCGTGCTGACTTCATCGTTCTGTGAGACACATCCCCCCATGCTTTGTCTATGAGATGTAAGCAATGTAGGATATTGAAATGTTTCTTCCAGAACTCTCTAAGGGTTAGCTCTGTCCGAGGTCATCTCAAAGCACTTTTAGAACAGTACTTTGGTGTAAAGCTTCTTAAAATTAGATATGACCTACAGGTCCATGGGCTGGATGAGAGGAGTCGTGTTACGGGGTAAAAACTTTACATTGATAAAACTGAACTCTTCCATCAACTCATCCTCTAAGCCTGGGGGGTGAGCTGGAGCATTCTCCATAAGAAGCAGGAGCTTCATTGGAAGATTTTTGTCTCGGAGGTATTTTTTTTATACTTGGCCCGAACACTTCATGAACCCACTCAATGAAAAATTGCCTGGTTACCAAGCTTTGCTGTTTGCCTTCCACATCACATGCAATTTGCTTTTTATGACATTGTTTTTCTTAAATACCCAGGGGTTCTCAGAGTGGTAGACTAGCAAAGGTTTCAACTTCAAATCCCCACTTGCATTCCCACAGAACAAAAGGGTTAGCTTGTCTTTCATGGGCTTGTGTCCTGGCAATGGTTTCTCCTCCTTTGTTATGCAGGTCCTCTTTGGCATTTTCTTCCAAAAGAGGCTTGTCTTATCACAGTTGAAAAGTTGGTGGGGAAGGAAACACTCTGCCTCTACACAATCTTTAAATTCCAAAACAAATCGGTCTTCTTTGTTGGCACTGGCAGCTTCACCATGTCTCACCACATTGTATATGCCACTTCTCCTCTCAAACTTTTCAAACCACCCTCTACTGGCCTTGAAAATATCACTCTTAGCATTCGTTCCAGGGGTGTTTTTGATGAGGTCAGCACGCAAATGTAAAGCTTTTTCACAAATTATGCTCTCAGAAATGCTGTCACCGGCCAACTGTTTTTCATTTATCCATATGAAAAGCAATTTTCCACTTCTTCAATTGTCTGTGTTCTTTGTCTTGTGTTTTAACATCTCTTGCAACATTGGCTCCATTAGTGACTTCCTTATTTTTTAAGATGGTACAAATTGTAGATTTGGCAATACCAAACTGCGTTGCCAGATCACATACACAGACACCACTTTCATGTTTAGAAATAATTTCCTTCTTCACCTCTATTGGTGTTCTGTTAATGATTCTCTTGGCTTTACAGCTTTTATCCATTTCTCACAGCAAGGGGTGATGGGCAGAGGGCTCCTGAGATGACATGAGCACAGATTGATTGCACACAGTCACCAAAGAAGCCCAAATATCGCCTCCGTGTTGCGCGGGTGCTCAGGACTCAACAGCCGACAGCTAGGCCTCAAGGATCTTGCACTCAGCGGAAGCCGTGTGACATGTTCGACTTCCAAGGCGTGTTCAAAAACCAAGCACTTACTTCCAGGTTTATGGCATTCATAAACGGAAATGTTCGTCAACGGAGACATTCGAAAACCGAGGTTCTACTGTACCTGGCTTAACATGTGTGCTTTGTAGATGAGGGAGGCAAGTTCCATGTTATTATGCTAAGGGGTATATTGCCTTCCCCATTTGTAGGTGTGAGTTGACTTCTGAGACTGTATATATTGAGAAGAGAATAGACCTCTAGTTAAGTAAATAAATTTAACTCCTTGAAAATTATATTTCAATAAGACAATTCATACCACACAAACACACATACAAAGTTCCAGAGAGATTAAATGGTTTGCTCAAAGCCACTCAGATGGTAAGTGGAACCTGGGACTGGTACACTGGTCCTTTGAGGGCAAGTTCTGTGCTCTCAAGTGGTGACCTCAGAGGCTGAGAAAATCCAGTTCTTTCCTCAGCCTTTGACATAATAAGAACATTGTAGCAGATATGCTGCCATGGTGATAATTATCACCCTTAAAGACCCTCTGTGTGGTTTAGCAGTTTGGCTGGACTGCTTCCTGCACACACTAGGTGAACAAATGTGGTCTGGGCCCTCTACAAGCTGATGAGACTGATGATAGTGACACAGGGTGCCATATTGTTCAAAGGTCCTAGGTCTTCAGGCTCAAGGGTGCCAACCTGAGCAGGTGCTATGGAGCCAGAGCTGGGCACAGGTAAGGCAAGGAGCTCTGGGAGTGAGCCAGTATGCCCCAGAGGTCAGGTCCAAGAGACAGGCAGAATGCAGTTTTCTGTACTGATGGGGCCCAGGAGTCAGTGCAGGGAAAAGAAAGCCAGGTCCAGTATAAAAGGCTCTGTAACAGGTTGACTTGTGTTCCCCCCAAATATTTTGAAGTCCTAAGGCCTAGTACCTATAAATGTGACCTTATTTAGTAATAGGGTCTTTTTTTTCCTGTCCCACCCTTAGCTTTATTGAGATATAATTGACGCTGTGTAAGTTTAAGGTGTACAATGTACTGATTTGATACAAAATGAAGTAATAGGGTCTTTTGGACACTCATTTGGACAACTGTTTGAAAATAAGATCACCAAACAGACAATCAAGTTAAGACAAATCCTTTAGGGTGGGTCTTAATTTAATATGACTGTGTTCTTATAAAAAGGGAAAATTTGGACAGAGAAAGACCTGAACACAGGGAGAACGCCATATGAGGATAAAGGCACAAGTTTGGATAATACATCCACCAGCTAAGGAACACCAAAGATTGCCAACAATCCACTAGCAGCAAAGCGAGAGCATAGAACAGAGCCTCCCTCATACCCTTGAAGGAACCAACCCTTCTGACACCTTAATCTTGGACTTCTGGCCTCCAGAACTGGGAGAGAATAGATCTGTCATTTAAGCCAGCTTGTGGTACTTGTTATGGCATCTCTAGCAAACTACTGCAGGCTCCAACCAGAAGTCAGGAAGAGTGAGCAGATTAGAACGGGGAATGGATGCTGCTTGAGAAATGGGGAGCTATCAGGGGTCCCAAGGGCTTCACATGTAAATAACGAACATCACTGGGTAAGCCCAGGATACTGGTCAAAGTCCCCGGTTGCTTCCAGACCTGGTCAGGGAGAGTCATGGACTCTTTGAAAGCCTGGACCTCCTCACCATCTCTGTCCACAGCGGCTTTGAACATCTCTGAAAATGAGAAAGTGGCCTCCACTATCTTGGGGGCAAAATCCACTTCAATTGCTGTCAGCTTGCCTCCCACCTTTCCGCTCAGACTAGAACATCACATATTTTCCATCAGTAATTCAGCCATCTCAGGAGTAGAGGCTCCAGGGGTTCCCCCAGGGAGCTGACAAGCTCCATTCATTATTAAGCAGGCGCTTAAAACCTTGCTCCTGAGTGCTGGGGAATCCTGTGCAGGCTGGAAGCCTTCCCATTACTCCTCCATCCTCTCTCTGCTTTTCAGTTTCATCTTTTCTTTCTCGGAAACTGCTCCCTGGCATCTGGTGTGGATCTTTCCAGATTTTGTAGTTTCCTTCATCTATATCCTGCTGTCCAACACAGGCAGAGATGCAAAAGACTAAGAGGGAAGATGTAGTTAAGAATTCTTTTAGTTCTCTACCACGTTTAAAAGGTTTTGTTCACGTGTGAGAATATTTATCCGGTTTGTTTGTTGCTTAGTTTTTCCAAGATCCTTTTGAGTTCTTCAAACAGGGCATCTTGGCTGGGCAGCTGGGCAGAAGGACCACGGCATTTCTTCTGATATCTCCTTTGCATCCACCAATTGCCTGGGAAATGCTGGTTTTCAGGCAGGATAGGTAGCGTAGGAAATTGACTTCCCCTCCAGGATACAACCTGTGGCATCTCACTGGTTACACAAGTAACAAGTGACTGTATCCAGCACCTGCAGCTGGAGAAGAACAAGAACCAGTTTCATCCAGCTTGGCATGACCAGGACCTGACCTTGAACTATTTATAATGTCATTATAATCTCATTTATATTGCGGGTTACTACAACTCCCAGCATGTATCTGATGCCATGACAGTTCTTGAGCAGCCAAATAAGGAAGACAGAGTGGGAAACTGAGGATCCCACCTACTGGGAGGAAACCAACGAGCCTCGTCAATGGGACTTTACCATTACCCCTGGTCAGGAATTCCTTGGCGTAACTCAATCTCTTAGTTTGCCCACATTTCCCTCTAAAGTGTGTACTTTTATTTCTGTGCTTTCCTGTATCTGTCTCGCCCTTGAAATCTTTCTTGTGTGGAGACAAGAACCTGGTCACTGTTTCTCTGGGTTGAGTCCTCTCTTGGACATCCCCATGAGCCTCTGGCGACAGTTTTATGAGTGGTTAAAAAGTGTGTGGGCAGGTGGATGGGTGCTATGTAGGGACCACTAGAGAAAAGCAGGGCCAAGAAAATGAGGTCAGGGATGATGGCATCAACCGTGTGCTGGCTGTTTCCCACCTGGCTCCTCAAGCATGACAGACACCTTGTTAGGGGTGAGGAACAGAGATGAAGGAACTCTGGGGTGCATCTCCGTTGCAATGACAGGCTGGGTATCGTTGACCAAAAACAGCACCAAGGTATAGCATTTGTGACAAGGCCAGTTGGCAGTGGCTATGGTGAGACAGCTTTTAGCGGCATGTCGGGCAGTGGACAAGATTGGTTGGGATTTGGAGCATAGGAGGAGTAACATAGCACACTCTATGGTGAATGCCACTGACAAACTGGTTTGAGGGCACATATTGGCTCCTACAAGTAACTGGGAGAATTGAATAGGGTGAGGATGGTGGCAGGGTCTATGGGAATGCAATCAATGGGCTAGAGCAGGGGTGTCCAAACTGCGGCCCACGGGCCAACTGCAGCCCGCAATCCATTTTTCATTGGCCCGCAGCAAATTCCAAAAATATATTTAGTTTACTTAAATAAACCAGGTGAGGGAATACGTACTTCACCTCGAGTGAGTGGCCCCGCTGTTTGTGTATTTTACCGCATATGGCCCTTGGTGAAAAACATTGAAAAAAGTTTGGACACCCTTGGGCTAGAGGCTCAGAGATACTGTATTTTGTATATTCCTTTTTTTTTTTTTTAAAGATTTTATTGGGGAAGGGGAACAGGACTTTATTGGGGAACAGTGTGTACTTCCAGGGCTTTTTCCAAGTCAAGTTGTTGTCCTTTCAATCTTAGTTGTGGAGGGTGCAGCTCAGCTCCATGTCCAGTTACCATTGCTAGTTGCAGGGGGCGCAGCCCACCATCCCTTGCAGGAGTCGAGGAGTTGAACTGGCAGCCGTGTGGTTGAGAGTCCACCGGCCCATGTGGGAATCAAACCAGCAGCCTTTGGTGTCAAGAGCATGGAGCTCCAACTGCCTGAGCCACCGGGCTGGCCCCAAGATACTGTATTTTGAACATTGATTTTAATTTTATCTCTTTGGAACTCCTAGCCTATGGAAGCCTGCAACATATGGCTAACATCCTACACACCGGGTGATTAATAAAATAATTGTTGTTAACTTTCAAGTATTTATTATTCAGTGTTCTGGTGATCTATAGCTAGGAAACAAAATGCCCCAACACTTCATGGCTTAAAACAAAAATTTATTTTGCTCATGATTTTGTGGGTCAGGTATTTGGGGAGGGCTTGGCTGAATGGTTTATCTCTGTTCCACACGATGCCATCTGGGGCAGCTGGAAGACACACTTCCAACAAGGCTTTTAACTCACATATCAGACACATTCAGTGCTTTTTGGTCTCTCTCTCTTCTCATGTAGTGTCTCATCCTCCAGGGCCTATGCATGCAGCTTGACATTTTTACAGCAAGGTGTTTTCAGGATAGCTGCATTTCTTACATGGCAGCTGGCTTCCAAGAGGCAGGATGTAGAAGATGCCAGGACAATTGTGGGCTACAAGAAGAACTGGCAATGGGTCCTTTCCACCATAGGACATTTATCAAAGCAGTCATGGAGTTCTTCCAGGCCAAAGGAGTGGAGAAACAGACTCCATCATTTGATGGAGGAATGGCAAGTTCACATTGCAGAAGAGCATGTGGAATGATATGGCCATCTTTGGAAAATGCAACCTGCCACACTCAATAACTATGTTATGTGTAAACATGTAGTTAAAACTAATTTATAAAGAAGTGTAGTTATGTCTATAATCTCATAAGTGCTCAAAATGCTCACCTTGTGTCACACGGCACATATTAATCTGACGGTCTTCTCCATCCCAGACTCCTTGGAGCATATCACCATCAGTGGTGGAAATGACATTCATGATGCATCCTTTCTTTTTCTTAAGGCTGTGAGGAAAAGTGTCATAAACATGAAGGTCATGGTGTATCATCACTGGAAGAGGTTACTAAATAATAACTTGTGGAAAGTTTGCAATTCTTATTGAATTTCCTTATATAGTATTTGTGTTGAATCAATGAAAAGGTAAAGTTATACATAATGTATTTTCCAGTTCCTAAAATAATGAATTGACTTTAGAGGCAATACAGGGTATGGTTAGGAGTTTAGGCTTTGGAGTCAGATGAAACTGGGTTCTCATCCTGGCTGTGCCACTTATTAACTGTGTAATCTTAGGGGAAGATTCTTAACCTCTCCCAACCTCAATAGTACTTAGAGTTTAAGACTGGTATCAGGCATGGCCAATAATCATTGCTGTGAAACAATCACCCCAAAGCAGTGACTTAGAACAGCAATTTTATGTCTTATAATTCTGTAGGTGAGGAATTGAGGAAAGTCTCAGCTGCGTGGTTCTTTGCTTCACATGATATCAGCTGGGGCTACTCTCATGGCTGCCTTTAGCTTGCCATATGGCTCAGTTGGAAGGTTTAAGAGAGCTTCATTCACATGTAGAATGCCTTAGTGCTCTTCCCAGTGGCCTTTCTCTCCATATGGTCTCTCATTATTCAGTAATCCGACCTGAGCCTTTTTACTGTGTAGTTCCTGGCTTTCTCAGAGTGAAGATGGAAGCTGTCAGGACTCCTAAGGGTTAGACCCAGAACTGACATTGTCACTTCCACCTTAGTCTATTAGTCAAAGCAAGTCACATGACCAGGGAAGGGGAAATGGACTCCACCCTGTGGTGGGAGGAGTGGCATGTACACAGAAGGAAGAGAGGACTTAATGGCAACCATCTTTGGGACTCTCTAGCACACCAGAGTCAAATGAGATAACTTATGTAAAATGCATAGCACAGCATCTGGCATTCAATAAATATTTGCTAATAATTTTTAAATATGTAATGAAGATTCCATTTTCTCAAAATATTTGACTTCCCTCTTAAGAAAATCATCACAGAATTGGTTGTTTTGTATCTCAAAAAATAAAGCAAACATGACATTATTGGAAATGAAGTGATTCAATTAAATGAATCTTTATTGAACATCTGCTGTGTACATAGCACTGTGAAACAGTCTCTGCCCTCGAGGATCTTATCCTAGTAAGATGGAATTTTAGCAGGAGTTGGCATTTTACTTTTAAAATAGAAAAGAAAAAAGAAAAACAGAGAGATAAAAGCCATAAGTTATGGGAGGGTGTTGGGACAGAGTGTCAGAGAGAAGTTTCCAGACTCGCTGCCTCACGTGGAAAAGTACTGGCTCGGTTGTGTAACCTGCACATGCAAGCACTTATGTAACTTGTTGGCCATCAGCTGTACCCAGTTGGCCATCAGTTGTAACCAGTTAGGCTGTATTCTGTATGCTGTATAACTGCTGTGGCTACGTTAGCAAGCACGGGTGTTGCAGATCTTTGGGATCCTACTTCCTATGTCTTGATCAGCTGCCATCGAGACTGGTGCAGGAAGACCCCTTGTTGAGGTATTGGTGGATATTTGCTTCTTGTGTCTCGACCAGTCGCCCTTGAGAATATAGTGGCATGAACCCCCTATCCTTGGCTCAGTTGTTGTTTCTTTTCAGCCTTACTGTATCCTGTGTTCACTTGCTGGGAGCTGAGCCCCTGCATTACAAAGGGAGACGTCAAAATCCTTAAAGATTTTTGAATATTAAAATTTCATCATCACAAATTCTACAGTTTCCTTATCTCTAAGTTTGGGTAATAATATTTACTTGTCTCAGACAGTATAGGCTATTTTATGCTGCAGTAACAAAGACCCCAAAATCTCAGTTGCTTTAATACCACTAAAATTTATTTCTCATGGAGAAAGGCCACTGTGGGTCCAGTCGATTTCTCCAGTGCAGCTGTTCTCATGGTTTGGTTCCTCTTTCTAAAATACTTTGGTCTTAAGTCATCTTTATATTAATACGTGCTCTCAAGATAACTGTAGGAAGACAAGCAGAGTTTACATCCTTCCATGCAAAAGTGAAATGTATCATTTCCACTCATATTTCATTAACCAAAGCAAGTTAAATGGAATTGTGCTTGAAGCCTAATTTCAAGGGGGCAAGCAAGCAAGCACAACCATCCCTGCCAGAAGGCAGGAGAACCTGGCATACTGGTGATGTCGCTTCTCTACTCCAGGGGGTAGATGTGATGATTGAATAAAATCCAGTCATAGTTGAGAACCACACAGCCACATTCAGAAGGCACTTCGAGGAGGCTAGTTAGCCCCACTTAACACTAAATGATTAACTCAGGGGCACAACTTTAACTGGTGAGTCATAAGTTACTGCAGGTTTTGGAACTTTCATGTGGTCTTAGTACATTCAGGTTGCCGTAACAAAATACCATAGACTTGGTGGCTTATAAACAACAGAAATTTATTTCTCACAGTTCCAAAGGCTGTGAAGTCTAAGATCAAGGTGCTAGCAGATTCAGTGTCTGGTGAGAGCCTGTTCCCTCACAGATGTCTGGCTATCTTCTCACTGCAAACTCACTTGGCTGAAGGGGCAAGCATCTCTCTGGGTTGTCTTTCAAAAGGCACTAATCCCATTCATGCAGGACCCACTCTGAGCTAATCAACTCCCAAATGTTCCACCTCCTACTCCCATCACCTTGGGGGTTATGATTTCAACATATACATTTTGCAGGGACATAAACATTCAGAGGATGTGTTCATTCTTAAAGAGTTAAGACTCATCATCATTAAATTTGAGATACAAAAATTCTGTTTGTGTGAAATGAATAGACATAATGACTTCAAACAACTGACAGAGTTTATTAAAATGATATTTTTGCTGCTTATATTTTCACCCCTCCCAACTACAACCTTGTGGGGACAGAGCCAGGAGACAGTTTCCAGGCTCTCGACCTCACATGGAAAGGTGCTGGCTCAGGTAGTAGATGGCCATCAGCTGTGACTAGTTGGCCATCATCTGCTACCAGTTAGCCATTAGCCACTAATATAACTGTCGTGGCTGCGCTAGGGGATGGGTTGGTCAGCAGAGAAGCGCAGTGCGTTGTGGCTAGCAAGTGTGGTTAGCAAGCCGATTGTGGATTGCAGATTGTTTTGATCCTATTTCCTGTGTCTTGCTTGGCCACTAGCGAGACTGGGGTGCAGGAAGACCCCTTGTTTGGGTACTGGTGGATGTTTCTTTTTGTGTCTCGACCAGCTGCCATTGAGAATACAGTGGTATGACTCCGTTTCTATGGCTCCATTGTTGTTCCCTTTTGCCCTCACCATATCCTGCGTTCTTATGCAGGGAGCGGGAGCAGAGTCCCTGCATGACAAAACTCCAAGGCAAACAATAACCCCAAACAAAGCACTGTTCTCTAATTCAATGTAAGGCCATAGGCACTCATAAAAAGCCCTTTCCTTGTGTTTAGGATCTCTGCAGTAACTGTCCACCTAGCTTCAATTTTTCCCAGGAAGGATGTAGGTTGGGATGAGGGCACATTCCAACCACATTAAGATCTTAGGACATGTGGGGACAGAGTCCCAGAGAGCAGTTTCCAGGCTCTCGGCCTCCCATGGAAAGGTGCTGACTTGGGTAGTAGATGGCCATCAGCTGTGGCTAGTTGGCCGTCAGCTGTTACCAGTTACCCAATCAGCCACTGATATAACTGCCTCCACTGTGTTGGTTGGGGAGTTGGTCGGTTGGCAGGCAGAGAAGCGGACTGTGGGTTGCGGGTTGTGTGGCTCCAGCCTCCAGTGAGGCTATAGTGGTATGACTCCCCTACCTATGGCTCCGTGGGTGTTCCTTTTTGGCCTCACCATGTCCTGTGTTCTTATGTGGGGAATGGGAGCAGAGACCCCACAGGCTGCCCCGCACGACAAATGGCGGAGTGAGCAGGGTCTCCAGCATGACAGGGCCCAACAGAGATTGTTTTGGTTTAAATCAGACATTTTCCACTCTCGGAAAGATTTAAAACCACTCATTTTTTTTTTCCAGGTCTGCATGACCTAATGGGGAGATAGCTGTGTACAATTTTAAAATGTCTTCAGTGTTCTTGGAAAAGGCTACTTAATAATTAGCCAACTACTTATTTTCCATTTAATCTCTGTAATTACCTTTTTGTAACAGAGGCTGGAAAAGGGCTGGTAGCCAAACAGACTTAACAGGTGAAAGTAATATTAAGAAGAGAAGGGAAAATTAGCCAATCAGTGAGGGGAGTGGAGGCAGACATAGTAAATGCTGCCCCACCCTGAGGGCTCTCAAGGGAGAGGCTGATGGAGGCAGTCAGAGAGCAGGATGTTCCTAGTAATTGGCTTTTAACGAGATTTTAAAAGGATGTTGTGCTGGAGACCCTGCTCTCTACACCATTTGTCGTGCGGGATGGCCTGCAGGGCCTCTGGTCTCACTCCCCACATAAGAACGCAGGACATGGTGAGGCCAAAAAGGAACACCCACGGAGCCATAGGTAGTGGAGTCACACCACTATATTGTCTCTGGCGCCCAGGTGAGACACACGCAGTAGTAGCCACACGATCCTCAGTCTGCCATTCACTTCTCTGCCTGCCAACTAACCAACCAACCAACCAACCAACCAACACAGCCCCTCAGTTATATCAGTAGCCAATTGGCTAACCGGTTACAGCTGATCGCCAAGCAATCACAGTTGATGGTCATTCACTACCCGAGCCAGCACCTCCCCACGCGAGGCCGAGAGCCTGGAAACTGCTCTCTGGGACTCTGTCCCCACATTCCACCCCTACAGGGTCTCGCCTCACAATCTACATGACAAGCATAGAAAAAAGCAATGGCCAAGCCCACTACATAGTGATATGTTCCCAGGCGGACAGTCAGACAATCCATCAAATCATGTATTGAAGGTACTGCCATGTGCAAAGGTGGCGTCACCTTATTTAACTCCCTATAATCCATAGTCATTCACCAGGTCCCATCTGACTTCTTGACAGGCCATACTGGGGAGTTAAAGGGACTGTGCATTGGCCTCACAATATGTGCCTTCTCCAATTGCAATATTGTATGACCAATCTCCTCCTGCCCTCCTGGCAGGCAGTACCGTCGCACTGTAACCATGCGCCAGGGCTGTGGCAACACTTGAGGAGGGTGGTGAGCATGCCCGCGTGTCACTGCTTTCACCACCCGGATCCAGAGAAGGAACTCTCCTACCGATGTCTGTAAGCTGAGGCCATGTAGCACGTCCACCCCTAGAATATACTCTGGAACAGGGGAGACATAAACCTTGTAGGTACGAGGAGGAAGCCTTCCTATACACAGTGGTAAGGAAATGGCTTTCACAGTCACAGTCTTTCCCTCGTAGCCATCAATGCAGATTGCTGGTCCGGGGAACAGTTCTGGGTTTCCATAAACAAGACTGCAGTCTGCTCCAGTGTCCACTAGGGCCAAAACCCTCTGCACATTAGAAGGGGACCAATGTATGGACAGTTCCACGTGGGGCCTCCGGTCCCCGCTTGTTCCCTCTGACCAGGTACCTTGGTCCCACCACTAATCGAGCTGAAAGGAGTCGGCTTCAAGTGGCTGCATGAAGTCCTGGAGGGACACAGGTCACGCTTTCCCAGACTTCTCCTTTAGGCTTCTCTGGAATTGCTGTTCCAGATGCAACTGTTTCCCGAAGTTCCAACAATAGTACATTGGGTTGTCGGTCTATTTTTCCCGATAGACCCCTGCTGCCACGAGATCACGCCACATCTATGCACGTGTTACTCTCTGAGGCCGGCGACCTCGTCCCTTTACTTTTGATTTGGGCTTCCTGGTCTCAACTGTTCAGACCTCCTGTCTTAACTTCCTTCACCTCCGGCTTTCAACATCCCCTAGGGTGTCCATGGCAATTGTAACTTCATGGATCTGCCGTCCCACATAGGGCGTGTAAAAATGGCGACCAAGGATCCAAAAGCACTCGCAGGCGCAGTATCCAAAACCAGATCTCTCATGCTAGCTGTAAAAAGCTCGTCATCCGGCCCCTGCATATTAGGGTTGAAAATAGCATGTCTCATACCCATTTCACGAATGATTTGCGTAAGTTCCGTATATGACTGACATTGACTCACAGTGTCTGGCAGCTCGCCAGCCTGTCCCCATACTGTGCTTACCGCAGCAGTGAGCCACTCCATTAGAGAGTGGTTGCCCTGGTTTTGGGCCAACCTGTGACAGTTCTGTAACTTTTGTTGCAGGGACGGATGCACTGTCACGAAAGCTAGCTTTTCCATCTCTCCTGGGAAGCAGAGAATGTTGTCTGCTCCCTCATCCCCTAAACGTAGTAGCCAAGCCATGACTGGCTCTCCAGGGTGCTGTTGGTACCGCCTCCCCAGCTCCTGCAACTCAGTGGGAGTGTAAGGGGTGTAGGTTGTGAACTCAGTCATAGCTGGGTTGCCTGCAGCAACGCCCCAGCAGCCAAAAGTTGCTCATGCTTTACCTTTTGTTTCAAGATTGTTGGGGCTTGGGGGTTATAAGCTACATTGTCTCCACTCGCTTCCTCTGCCTCTGCCTCAGAATCTCCACTGTGGGGCCCCTCTTCTAACAGGTGGACTGAGCTTTCAGCGCCTCAGAATCTCCACTGTGGGGCCCCTCTTCTAACAGGTGGACTGAGCTTTCAGCGCCAGGTCCGGCACCTGGGCTATTTCATTAGGCGCATTTTCCGTGTTGAGACTCAAGGCCGTGAGGAACATCCAGCCCACGTGGCCGGCTGTAGCCTTCTCCTCCTCCGGCAACCACTCAGCCAGAGCCTGCAGGGCCCTCTCCACGCTGGCTGGAGAGCCATCCATGTCCTCCCACCCCTCCTTGGGGGTCCAACTCCTGAGAACAGTGGCCACCGGGCACCACGCACTGTGTGGGGGCCACCTGTCCTCCTGCCCAGAGTCAGACGCCATTCCTACCTGGTCGGAATCTTGCTCGCTGTGCCAGGTGTCTGAGTGGGCCTTGGTGTAAGATGTCCATAATCCTCAGAGCCTACAGCAGGAGCAGATCAACAAAAGGAAGACAACACCTTCTATGGCCAGGAGGGAGGTGTGCCATCTGGAGGCTCGAGTCTCCCAGGCAGACCGCGCCTCCCATTCCCCGTGCAACTCCTCCTGGGCCTTCTGAAACTGAACTTTTATACGCACAAACTGCTCCACTATGCTTTGGTAGGTTTTGGCCGGCACCATACCCTGTTCGCAGCTCCGTTTGTCATGCAGGAGACCCTGCTCACTGCGTCATTTGCATGCAGGACGGCCTGCGGGGCCTCTGGTCCCGCTCCCCACATAAGAACACAGGATATGGCTAGGCCAAAAAGGAACACCCACGGAGCCATAGGTAGGGGAGTCATACCACTATATTCTCGCTGGTGGCTGGGCGAGACACATGCAGTAGTAGCTCCACGATTCGCAGTTGGCCTTTCACTTCTCTGCCTGCCAAACAACCAACTAACCAACGCAGCCCCGCAGTTACATCAATAGACAATTGGCTAACTGGTTACAGCTGATGGCCAACCAATCACAGTTGATGAACATTCACTACCAGAGCCAGCACCTCCCCATGAGAGGACAAGAGCCTGGAAACTGCTCTCCGGGACTCTGTCCCCACAAAGGAATTTAACCCTTTTAGCAAAAAGTTCTCCAGGAAATGTATATTTTCCTGCGTTAGTAGGGAAAGATGCAGAAAATAATGGAATCACTGATGGTTGACGGGTTGTCTGTAGAATACTTATATTAACCTGTGATTATATTTTCATCCGTGAGCTCATTGGAGTAATGGCTGCCACCTCCACTGGACTGGGTGCTTCATGAGATAAGGCCTGGGTCAGGTTTTGCTTTGTGGTCACCCCAGAGCCTATCAAACTGCCAGGCACGTGACAGGCTTTCAGTCTATCTTGGATGACTGCATGAGTACACAAGTTTATTACAAACAAAAGTATCTGACAAAGCCCAGGGCTATTATTCTGAACACAGATTCTTACTGTGCAGTCCTTGGGTGTGGATGGTATAGGAGGCAGAGTATCACAGGCAATTTAGCCTACTACTTCAGAGCAGTCTGACTACTGCACTGCTGGGGTTCCAGTCCTGGCTATGCTACTTACCAGCATGCAGACTTCTAACCTCTCAATGCCTCAGTGTCCTCATCTATAAAATGGGGGAAATAAAAATAATGCCTATTTTATAGGGTTGTGGCAAGAATTAAACAAATTAGCACATATAGAGCTCTTAGAACAGTGCCTGGTAAGTACCAGTAAGAATAAAAATGTTGGTTCTTACCATCTGTAATGCAGGGTCTCTGGTTCCACTTCCCACACAAGAATGCAGGACATGGTGAGGCCAAAAAGGAACAATAATGGAGCCATACATAGGGGAGTCATACCATTATATTCTTGATGGCGGCTGGTTGAGACACAAAAACAAACACCTGCTGATACCCCAGTCAGGGGCCTTCCTGTACCCCAGTCTCACAGGCTGGCCAGGTGTGACACAGGAAGTAGGATCAACACAATTCACAATGTAATCCGTTTGCTAACTGCACTTGCTAGCCGCAATCCACCGTTTGCTTTTCTATTAACCAATCAACCCCCTATTGTAGCCACGGCAGTTATATCAGTGGCTAATAGCTAACTGGTACAGCTGATGGCCACCTAGCCACAGTGGATGGCCATCTGATTACAGCTGATGGCCATCTAATAACCGAACCAGCACCTTTCTACGTGAGGCTGAGAGCCTGGAAACTGGTCTCTGGGACTCTGTCCCCACACCATCATAATCACTGATTCAAGTTAGAAAACTGTTTTGGATAAAGCTCTGATCTGAGTTTGCATTGCTTCTGCTCTTTTTAAGAATTTAGCCCAGCTTTACATTTCAGCTATGTTTCTGGTTAATTGAGGTTTTATTGGTGACCATTGGTACAAAGGTGATACATATAACAATCTGTAGAAAAGTGATGCTCTTAATTATGGCTTTATTATAGAAAAGTGATGCTCTTAATTATGGCTTTATCATATTTGTGAGGCTTAATGAGAGTTCTTTTTATTTATTTATTTATTTTATTAATTTCAGCTGCACAAGACAAAGTACTACTTAGACGTTTATCATTTATATCCCTCACACTGTGTGAACCCCCCTCCCCCCATCCACTATCCCTCTGACATCAACAGAGCCATTACATTTCCACTGTCTCTATTCCTAATGCCGTACTTCACTTCTTGTAAGTATATACATACATATATATATATATCTATATATATCTACATATCTATATAGATATGTAGATATATGTAGATATATATATATATAGATATATATATATGTAGATATATATAGATATATATATAGATAGATATATATATGTATATATGTATATATATATATATATATATATATATATATATATACATATCTATATAAAATTATAGTTGGCATTCATTATTCTTCAGCTTCAGTTTCAGGTGTACAGTGCAGTGATCAAGCATCTACATCATCCCTGAGGTGGTCTCCCTAATGAGACAAGTGTCCATTGGATGCCCTACAAAATCTTTACAACATTATTGATTACATTCCCCAAATTAACTTTCATAACCCCGTGGCAATATTGTGGTTACTGAAAGTGCTTTCTAATCCACTCTCCTTCCTCCCTATCCCCACCCCCCTTCCATCTAGCAACCCTCTATGTCTCCAAAACTGTTTCTGATTAGTTCATTCACTTATTCTTTCCTTTAGATTCCACCTATAAGTGAGATCATATGGTTTCTTTTGGAGAGATTATATATTTTAAAATACTGTTTAGAGTCTATGCGCATATATTACATTACAAAAGATACAGCTTCTGAAATACCACTGCAATTGCTTCCCTTCTTAAACAGTATAATAAATACTTAGTTGTAATATGTTAAAAAAAAGTGAGATCACATGGTATTTGTCTTTCTCTTACTGACTTATTTCACTTAACATAATGTTCTCTAGGTCCATCCATGTTGTTGCAAATGGTAAGACTTCTTTCTTCTTTATGGCTGCGTAATACTCCATTGTATAAATGTACCACAGCTTCTTAATCCAGTCATCTACAGATGGGCATTTCGGTTGTTTCCATATCTTGGCTATTGTGTAAAGTGCTGCAATAAACATAGGAGTGCATACTGATTTTTGAATTGGAGTTTTGGATTTCTCCGGATAGATACCTAGGAGTGGAATTGTTGGATCATAAGGTAGTTCCATTTTCAGATTTTTGAGATACCTCCATACTGTTTTCCATAGTGGCTGAACCAATCTGCAATCCCACCAACAGTACACAAGGGTTCCCTTTTCTCCATATCCGCGCCAGCACTTGTTGTTTGTTGATTTATTGATGATAGCCATTTTGACTGGGGTGAGGTGGTATCTCATTGTGGTTTTTATTTGCATTTCTCTGATGGTTAGTGAGGTTGAGCATTTCTTCATATGTCTGTTTGCCATCTGTATGTCCTTTTTAGAAAAATGTCTCTTCATGTCCTCTGCCCATTATTAAATTGGGTTGTTTGTTTTTTAGGAGTTGAGTTGAGTTTTTTATAAATGTGTGATATTAACCCCTAATGAGATATATCATTGGCAAATATCTCTTTCCATTCAGTAGGATCGCTTTTTGTTTTATTGATGGTTTCCTTTGCTGTGAAAAACTTTTTAGTTTGATGTAATCCCACGTGTTTATTTTTTCTCTTACTTCCCTCGTACGAGGGGATATAACAGTAAAAATCTTACTCCAGGCAATGTCTGTGAAGTTTCTTCCTATATTTTCTTCTAGGAATTTTATGGTTTCAGATCTTACATTTAAGTCTTTAAGCCATTTTGAATTTATTTTTGTACATGGTGTAAGGAGGTGGTCCAGCTTCATTTTTTTTTCATGTGTCTGTCCAGGTTTCCCAGCACCATTTATTGAATAGACTGTCTTTACCCCACCGTACATTCTTGCTTCCATTGTCATAGATTAGATGGGCATATAGGCATGGATTTACTTCTGGATTCTCTATTCTTTTCCATTGATCTATGTGTCTATTTTTATGCCAGTACCATGCTGTTTTGATTACTGTAGGCTTGTAGTATAGTTTGAAATCAGGTATCGTTATACCTCCCACTTTGTTCTTATTTCTCAAGATTGCTGAGGCTATCCGGGGTCTTTTTTGGTCCCATATAAATTTTAGGATTATATGTTCTATTTCTGTGAAAAATGTCGTTGGTAGTTTGATAGGAATTGCATTGAATATGTATATTGCCTGAGGCAGTATGAACATTTTAACTATATTAATTCTTTCTATCCCATGTATATGGTGTGTGTTTCCATCTATTTGTGTCTTCTTTCATTTCTTTCTTCAGTGTCTTATAATTTTCTGAGTACAGATCTTTTACTTCTTTGGTTAAATTTATTCCCAGGTATTTTATAGTCTTTGGAGCAATTGTAAATGGGATTGTTTTTTAAATTTCTCCTTCTGATGTTTTATTATTGGTATATACAAATGCAACTGATTTCTAAATATTAATTTTGTATCCTACTACTTTACCAAATTCATCTATCAGCTCTAATAGTTTCTTGGTGGAGTCTTTAGGGTTCTCTATGTATAGTATCATGTCATCTGCATATAATGACAATTTTACTTCCTCCTTACCGATTTGGATGCCTTTTATTCCTTTTTCTTGTCTGATTGCTGTGGCTAGAACTTCCAGCACTATGCTGAATAGAAGTGGAGAAAGTAGGCAACCTTGCCTTGTTCCCGATCTTACGGGGAATGGTTTTAGCTTTTCTCCACTGAGTATGACGTCAGCTGTGGGTTTATCATATATGGCCTTTATTATGTAGAGATCCCTCTATTCCCACTTTCTTAAGGGTTTTTATGATAAGTGGCTGCTGGATTTTATCAAATGCTTTTTCTGCATCTATTGATATGATCATGTGATTTTTATTTTTCATTTTGTTAATGTGGTGTATCACATTAATTGATTTGCAGATGTTGAACCACCCTTGCATACCAGGGATGAATCCCACTTGATCATGGTGTATGATCTTTTTAATGTATTGTTGAATTCTGTTCGCTGATATTTTGTTGAGGATTTTTGCATCTGTGTTCATTAGAGATATCGGCCTGTAGTTTTCTTTTTTGGTGGTGTCTTTGTCTGATTTTGGGATCAGGGTGATAGTGGCTTCGTAAAAAGTGTTTGGGAGTCTTCCCTCCTTCTGGATTTTTTGGAAGAGCTTGAGGAGAATAGGTGATTATTCTTTTTTGTACATTTTGTAAAATTCACCTGTAAAGCCATCTGGTCCGAAGCTTTTGTTTGTTGAGAGATTGTTGATTACTGATTCAATTTCCCTGGTGGTAATCAGTCTATTCAGGTTTTCTGTTTCTTCTTGAGTTAGCCTTGGAAGGTTGTACACCTCTAGAAAATTGTCCGTTTTTTCCAGATTGTCATATTTGTTGGCATATAGTTGCTCACAGTAATTTCTTAAACTTTTTTGTATTTCTGCGGTATCTGTTGTCACTACTCCTCTTTCATTTCTCATTTTATTAATTTGGGTCCTCTCTTTTTTTAAAAGATTCTGGCTATAGGTTTGTCAATTTATGTTATCTTCTCGAAGAACCAACTCTTGGATTCATTGACATTTTGTATTGTTTTTCTGGTTTCTATTTCATTTATTTCTGCTCTGATCTTTATTATCGCCTTCCTTATGCTCCCTTTGGGCTTATTTTGCTGTTCTTTTTCCAGATCCCTTAAGTGTGAAGATAAACTGTTGATTAGTGATGTTTCTTGTTTCTTTAGGTAGGCCTGCAATGCTATGAATTCCCCTCTTAGGACTGCTTTCGCAGCATTCCATAGATTTGGGGATGTCTTGTTTTCATTTTTGTTAGTCTCGAGATTCCTTTTGATTTCTTCCTTGATCTCCTGCTTGACCCATTCATTATTTAGTAACATGATATTCAGCCTCCATGAATTGGTGTTTCTTCCAGTTTTTTTCCTGTAGTTCATTTCTAATTTCATAGCACTGTGGTCAGAGAAGACAATTGGTATGATTTTAATTTTCTTCAATTTATCAAGACTTGTTTTGTGGCCTAAGATGTGGTCTATCTTGGAAAATGTTCCATGTGCACTTTAGAAGAACGTGTATTCTGCAGCTTTCGGGTGAAATGCTCTGAAAATATCAATTAAATCCAAGTGGTCCAATGTATCATTTAAGGCTATTGTTTCCATCTTGATTTTCTCTCTGGAGGACCTGTCCTTTGTTGTCAGAGGTGTGTTGAAGTCCCCTACTATGATAGTGTTACTGTTGATCTCTGTCTTTATGTCAGTCAATATCTGTTTTATATATTTAGGTGATCCTATGTTGGGTGCATAGATGTTTACTAGGGTTATGTCCTCTTGTCAGATCGATCCCTTTATTATTATATAGTGCCCATCTTTGTCTTTTAATATGTTCTTCATTTTAAAGTGTGTTTTGTCAGATACAAGTATTGCACCTCCAGCTTTTTTCTCATTTCCATTTGCATGAAATATGTTATTCCAACCCTTCACTTTCAGCCTGTGTGTGTCTTTTGATCTGAGGTGAGTCTCTTGTATACAGCATATACAAGGGTCTTGCTTTCTTATCCACTCAGCCTCCCTATGTCTCTTGATTGGAGCATTTCATCGTTTACATTTAAAGTGATTATTGATAGGTACACAGTTATTGCCATTTTTAAATTTGTAGTTAGATTGTTTTCAGCTTTCTTCTATTTACAGAAGTCCTTTTAATATTTCTTGCAATGCTGGCTTAGTGGTAATAAATTCCGTTAGCTTATTCTTTTCTGGGAAGCTCTTTATCTCTCCATCAACTTTAAATGGTAGCCTTGCTGGATAAAACAATCTAGGTTGTAGACCTTTGTTTTCCATCACTTTGAGTATCTCCTGCCACTCCCTTCGGCCTTCATTGTTTCTGTAGAAAAGTCATATGATAGTCTTATGGGAGTTCCCTTGTATGTAACCCTCTGTCTTTCTCTTGCTGCTTTTACGATTCTCTCTTTGTCTTTAACCTTTGCCATTTTAACTATAATGTGTCTTGATGTGGGCCTGTTTGGGTTTATCCTTGTTGAAACTTTCTGCACTTCCTGGGCTTGTATGTCAGTTTCCTACATCAGGTTGGGGAAGTTTTTGGACATTATTACTTCAAATATGTTCTCAATCCCTTGCTTCCTCTCGTCACCTTCTGGTATTTCTATGATGTGCATGTTGTTGCGCTTGATGTTATCCCAGAGGTCTCTTAAACCATCTTCATTGTTTTTTATTCTTTTTTCTTTCTGTTGTTCTGCTCGGGTGATCTCTGTTAACTTGTCTTCTAAGTCGCTGATTCGATCCTCTGTTTCATCTAACCTGCTGTTAATTCCTTCAAGTGAGTTCTTAATTTCGGTAATTGTGTTCTTTAGTTCTAACTGGTTGTTCATGATGATTTCTACATCCTTCTTTATGTCTTCTCTAAGCTCTTTAAACATTCTTATCATCAGTGTTCTGAACTCTGTCACTGATAGGTTGGTTACCTCTGCTTCATTTGGTTCCAGTTGTGGAGGTTTCTTCTGTTCTTTTATTTGGGACATGTTTCTTTGTTTCCCCATTCTGGCTGACTCTCTGTGTTTGCTTCAATGTATTAGGCAGATCCCCTAGAGTTCTTAGTTCTTGCTGGGTTATCTTATGAAGTCTTTGTCCTTTATATTTGACTTGCACTACTCCATTGTTCTCCTCTGTGTGTACTCCAAAGGTGATTCTTGTGTTGTGTACATTGTCCTGTTAGAGAAGATCTTTAATTGCTTTTCGCTTGTGAGTAGGTGGGGTTAACTCCTAGACTGACTAGTTGTGAGACTTGGCTCTGCCCACCGCAGGGTGTTCTGCTGCATGAGGGTTGACCACTTAAATGTGGTTTGGCCTCTATGGGCTTTTGTGTCTGTAGAAAATTCCTTCTGGGTGCGTCACTTGTAGGTCAAACCCGATAGTACTCTGGCTTGTTCTGGAGTTGGCCTTGGGTGTGTTGAATCTTGTGCCTCTTAAGCTGGTCCCTGGCAGGGCAATTTCAGAACAAAGCAAATCACCAAGCACGACAACAACAACAAAGGAAAAATCAAATACCTTCACATGCAAAAACAACTGACAACCCTCACTCAACAAAGGCAAAGATATCAAAGATATAAAGACAAAAGAAAACTAAAGAAAACAAAAAGCAGCACCAGTCTTGGCTTAAGCCCACCAAGTAATCTCCAGGTTGTCCTCTGCTGTACCTAAGAGTCCTCTGCATATTGTGCAGGCAGAGCCGGTGTCCTGGTGCCCAGAGTGACTTTGGGACTGCAGATTTAGATGCGTGGGGCTGAGGGTTCTGGATGGTAGTTTTTAGAAAGTCAGTGCAGTTTCTGCCCTTGCCTGCACATATGGGCACTGATTGTAGTACCACCAGCCCTGTGTCCAGTTCTCCTGAGTCTTAGGGCATTTGTTCCGCGTGTGTGTGTGTGTGTGTGTGTGTGTGTGTGTGTGTATGTGGCAGGTGGGAGATTTTGAGCCTCTGAAAGCCCAGAGCTGCATCTGCCGCTTACTGCTGATCCCTGGAAGTGCCTCCGCAGTTGTAATTGCCCTGCCCTAGGTAGGTCAGAAAGGGTGGGGGCTGGGGGTGGAGGTATCTCTTCTCTCCCAGCCCAGCAAAAATCACACTCTTCCCAGCCTCTTCCCTGGGTCAGAGCTGCACGCCAGTCTTCCCAGAGCCTGAGCACTAAGGCTCCTCTGTAATCTGACACTACACCTCAGTTCAAGTGCCAGTTTAAGTCTCTGGAAGGGCAGGGGTAGGATTGGAAGAGCGGGGGGTAGGGGCCCAGGTATGGAGTTTGTGTCCTTTGTCTGGCCTAGGGCCCAACTAGGTCTCAGCTGAGGTTATTGCCTCAAATGCTGGATATGCTGCCCCCTTGGCAGGAGAGATCAGCTGTGGGACACAGGGAAAGAGCCCACCTCCTAGCTTTTGTGTTCTCTGTTTCGTCCTGGGATCCCCTGCGTCTCTGCAGCTGCGGATGCGGGCCACATCCCCACAGCCGCAGATGCGGGCCTTGTCTCCACTCCGCTCCCTTCCCTCTTCCCCTGCTCACCCAATTTGCCCACCTTCAAGTAATCCTTGCACGACTCTCTTAGCTGTTCTGTGTGATGAGCAGAGAGTCCTTTGATGGGTTATAGATGTCCCGTTTGTGATAAGATCCGGAGAACTCAAAAAGTGCTCCCCTCTGCTGCTATTCCTATGATGCCACCGGTCAATGAGAGTTCTTCTGATCTTTTCATTGAAGTTCTTTTCTGGCTACAAGAAATTCTCACAGAATCCCACCAACAACAACTTTTTAATTTTTAATTTTATTTATTTTAATTAATTTTTTTATTGGGGAATATTAGGGACCATTGTGTTTTTCCAGGGCCCATCAGTCGTCCTTCAATTTAGTTGTGGAGGGTACAAGTCAGCTCAAGTCTAGTCACCGTTTTCAATCTTAGTTGCAGGGGGCGCAGCCCACCATCCCATGTGGGAATTCAACCGGCAACCTTGTTGTTAAGAGCTTGCGCTGTAACCAATTGAGCCATCTGGCGGCCCTTCTTGCAGCTTAGTGGCCGCTTGTTGTCTTCAATGTATTTGTGGAGGACGCAGCTCACTGGCCCATGTGGGAATTGAACCGGCAACCCTGCTGTTAAGAGCTCACACTCTAACCAACTGAGCCATCCGGCCGCCCCTCCCACCAACTTTTAAACACTCAATTATGGTTCTTTCTCTTTTCCTCTTATGATGCGTTTACACTATGTCACGTGGGTAAGCTGGAATTAGATTTGTTACAATTGCCTTACCTATATAGTTCCAGTTTAGATCTGACCAAAGAGAAATCTGCATGAGATGTGGAAGGCAGAAAGAACCGTGACCAATACTCTCTCAAAAGTCGTGGTGTTTTAAATGCAGAGAAAGACGATGCACAGGTGCTGGCAGATTCCAGCTCTGTAACTAGTTCTTTTTCCTGACTGTTGGCCCTGCTGACCAATGGCAACTGCAGGCTCATCCCACACATAGAGACAACAGCCTCCCATGGACTCCTCTACCAGTCTCCTGTGGTCCCTCCAGCTGCATGAGCCTGGCTTCTCAGATTCCCTGCTAGCTCCAACTTGTCCTTCTGTGCTAGTGCTTTGGCCGATCTTCTAGCCCCTCCTTTTGAACCCATGTTCCTCAGTTTCTCCCACAATTGTGTAAGGTCTTGCTCATTTAACAACCTTATTGTGTACCATTAATAGTGGCTCTGTTTCCCTAATCAAACTCTTTTAGGGTTATTGTAACGTCTTTGTAAAGCTCCCAGCCCCCACTCCACATTAAATCCAGCTGGCCCTGTGGCTCTCTTGAATCAACAGGATGAAGTGGAAGTAATACAGGCCTCTTCTGGCCCTAAGACTCAAGAAATTCTGATGATTTCTGCTTTGGTACTTTTAGGAGCCCTGGGCCACCATGTAAGAAGCCCAGCTACCCTGCTGGAGATGTCATGTGGAAAAGCCTGGAGAGGGAGGAGCCCTGAGACTATATGAGAGAGACACCCTGCTTACCCAGTGTCCCTCTGAGTCTAGCCTCCCAATCACCTCACCAAAGAAGATGAGAGGAGATGCAGGTGGAGCCATCTTGGACATTCCTGCCCCAGCTAACATCTGACTGTTGTCATGCGGGAGACCCTTGACATGTGGGGCGGCCTGCAGGATCTCTGGTCCTGCTCCCCACATAAGAATGCAGGATGTGGTGAGGCCAAAAAGGAACACCCACGGAGCCATAGGTAGGGGAGTCATACCACTATATTCTCACCGGCGGCATCTGCCTCTCTGCAATCTGCTCTTGCTAGCTCAGCCACCATCTTCTTGCTAGCCCCTATTTTTCTGCTGGTGCAGCCACAGCAGTTATATTAGTGGCCAATGGCTCACTGATTACAGCTGACGGCCAACTAGTCACAGCTGATGGCCATCCAATCACAGTTGATGGCCATTTACTACCTGAACCAGCACCTTTCCACGTGAGGCCGAGGGCCTGGACACTGCACTCCTGGCTCTGGCCTCACACTAGCTCTTACATCCTTTTATTTGCTCCCATCATTCTTTGAGCACTTCAGTACGTCTTGGCCCAAGATGTTCCAGGCTCATCTTGTACTGTCCCTGTCCCTGCCTGGAAATCAGACATTTTCTTAAGGACCCCTGTTTTTGTTAGTGGGAAAAGGTATTTGGAAAGCAAGATCTGGGTACTAGCTATGCTCATAGCTACTGGGGTGTCAGTGCTTTTTGGCCTTCTTAGTAAATAGACATAGGAAATGTGTGTATGTATATACATGCACTTTATCTATTTTATATCTCTCTATACTAAAAACTGTTAGTTCAGACCATGCATTTGTAATGCAGGGTCTCAGCTCCCGCTCCCCGCATAAGAACGCAGGATACGATGAGGCCAAAAAGGAACAACAACAGACCCATAGATAGGGGAGTCATACCACTATATTCTCGATGGCGGCTGGTGGAGACACAAAAGGAAACATCCGCCAGTACCCCAACAAGGGGTCTTCCTGTACCCCAGTCTCACTAGCGACCAGGCGAGACACAGGAAGTCGGATCAACACGATCCGCAGTCCACACTCCGCTTGGTAACCGCACTAGCTAGCTGCAATCCACCACCCGCTTCTCTGCTAACCAACCAACTCCCTTGCCAGTGTAGCCATGGCAGTTATATCAGTGGCTAATCGCTAACCGGTAACAGCGGATGGTCAACCAGCAGATGACCATCTGATTACAGATGATGGCCCTCTAATAACCGAGTCAGCACTTTTCCATGTGAGGCCAAGAGCCTGGAAACTGCTCTCCTGGCTCTGTCCCCACAAGTTCATACTGATACCTCTAATTCCAATCCAACATCATAAGGCTTCATTCTAACTCTTTCCCTTTCCATATCTGTAACAGTGAAAAACCCGGCTCCTATTATCCATGATATATTGTTTTATTCTCTTAATCCTAGAATATACAGAAAGTAGTTTCAAAATGGTTAACCCATATCCTTTGCAGGAAAAGAAACAAAAGAAAACTGCTGATCTGAGTTCAATGTTTACAGACAATTTTTGTCTCTGTCCTCAAGGTAAATGGCCAAAATACTTTGTTCAAAAGTTACCCAAGATAGTTATGGTTGCTGGTTTTTCTTTTTGTTTGTTTTTTTAAATTGGGGAACAGTGTCTTTTTCCAGGACCCATCAGTTGTTGTCCTTCAACCTAGTAGTGGAGGGCGCAGCTCAGCTCCAAGTTCAGTCGCTGTTTTCAATCTTAGTTACAGGAGGCACAGCCCACCATCCCATGTGGGAATTGAACTGGCAACCTTGTTGTTAAGAGCGCGAGCTCTAACCAACTGAGCTATCCGGTCACCCCACTGGGCAGCTCAGTGACAGTTGTTGTCTTCAATCTAGTAGTTGTGAAGGCACAGCTCAGTTGCCCACGTGGGAATCGAATCGGCAACCCTGTTAAGAGCTCATGCTCTAACCAGCTCAGCCATCCAGTTGCCCAATGGTTGCTGTTTAAAGCTACTAAATTTTGGGGTGGTTTGTTTTGCAAGGGATTATAGAATGACTTTGCAAATTAGCACTTAATCACAGGTCCAACGTGAAGAAGAAATTTAGGGCAGGACCTAAATGACATCAAGCTGAGGGGAGAGAAGTTTCATTTGACCCATGTAGAAATAGGTATTCATTAACTTAGGCATCTCTTGGGAGAGTCTGGGAAGAGTAGCACTGGTCTTGGGCCTAATTACAAATCAAGTGAGTTTTGTTTAGACATCCCGTCCTCTCCTTTCTCCCTCATCCCCATCTGATGGGAATGTCCCTCCCCAGATACTCACTGTCCTCTGACTGCTCAGAACACCCTGCTATGGTTTCTCAGCTTTGCTTAGGTCCTCCTCAATTTTCTATTAATCATCCCAGTCTCTCAGCTGTGAGTGACGTGTGTGAGCCCTTGGGAGGATAGCTGTCTAGTTAAATTCACAGTGGGAAGTGAGACTATTAGCCAATAGTTAGGTACCCTCCCCTAGAGTACATGTGTACTTCTCTAGTTAAACTCAGGCTCTGGGGAAGAGTGGAAAGGCTATGTCTTTGAACCAAGCCCCTCCTGGCCTGCTCCCTGCCCCCTGTCTACTTAATCTGGAGGCTAGAATTATCCTGCTGGGAAGGGCTGGAGGAAGGGCATGCAGTGCATGTTGCTTGAAATCTATTACAGATCTTTATTTATCACTTGAATGATTTAATGCATACATAAGTACATTGAGTTTATACACTTAGGTAATTGAACTAGTGAATTTCTGGGCACTTACATCTGTGCAGCTCCTGATTCAGTGAATGTCTTTTCTATCCACCACTTGAGCAATGCATGAAACAATGTGTTAGCTATAAGTGGCCAATGGAAACGGTAACAAGCCCCCCATGCACCACTGTGCCACCACCACAGGGTGGGATATCGGTGATTTTTCAACTTAAGGGGTTTGTAGACAACTCCTTATTGATCTGCAGACTCGCTCAGATGCATGAAGCATTTCATGTCTTGACCAGCAGCTGCCCCAAAGGGTGGTGGGGTGGGCTTCAGAAGCAACTAGAAGGATTGACCACAGACTAGCTAACCATTTCTCAGGGTTTTCAGAAATTATTTAGGGGAGGAGAGCCTTGTAATAAGAATAGAGTTTCCATTATAGTCAAGATGTGGGTTTAGAGTCATTTGATTTGAATTTTCAAAGAGACATAACCTTATTCTGTACCCCAGGCTGGCAAGGCAGGGCTTAAGTCCTGATGTAATGCCATGTCAGGTGAGAAACGATGCCTGCCCACCCAAATTGGTCTCTGCACCTAATTTCACAAGTGTCTCAAGGGCAGAGCATGATAAGTAAGCATAATAAATTTCAATAATGTGCAGAGATTTCCAGGGAGCTACATTATAAATTGATAAGCTGAGACTGAATTTGGAGGGATGATTAAAGTGCCTGACTAATCTATTGTCTGTGGCAGAGCTTCTTAACTTAGGGTTCAGAGATGGGCTTCAGGGGACCCATACCTCCCCCAAATTATATGGGATTTTACATAGTGATTATAAATAGCTTGTCCATTTTTATGATGAGAGAGGCAGCAGCTTTCTTTAAATTTTTGGTGGGGAAGGACAGTCCTTGATCCCCCTGAAAGGTTAAGAATCTTGATCTAATTGAACATTTTGGAGACTGTCTCTTGAGACAGCCATTGCGGGTGGCTTCCACCTGAAGCATACTCTCTCATGAATGTGTTCGGATTTTGACATCCCCCATCCAAATTCTGACCATTGCAGGTAACAAGTAGAACACACAGTGGCTCAAAAGTACCATAACTCTCTCTGCTCCCTTAGAAGGAAAGAGTCACTATCCTTCTCAGAAAATAATATTTGAATGCATGTGAGAGTGAGTGAAAGAGCTAACTGCTCTAATTTGTTTTAAGGAGGAAATCAATCACAAATGAAATTATTTCCAACATATCTCACTTTGGGTTGAGACAGACTTGAGAATCAATTCTCTGTTGAACAGCGAGATGTACTCTGGAAGAACAGTGAAAAACAAGAGCTTGAATTATGCAATATTTGTGACTGGATGAGCTTGTGAGCTCTGGGCCAGACTTCCTGGGAGTAAATCTTGGCTCTTCTGCATTCCAGGTGTATAATCTTGGCAGGTGGCTTCACATCTCTGTGCCTCAGTTTTCTCATCTGTAAAATGGGGATGATAATAATAATAGTACTGATTTTGTAGGGTTGTTTGTGAGCGTTTAATGAGTTTATACTTTGTAAAGCTCCAAAACAGTGCTCGACATGCAGTAAGTAGTCAATAGATGGCAGTTGTTACTATCTTCGCCATCAGTTTCATCCACTACATAATCAAATTCACTAGTTCAATGTCAGTTGATTGCTAGTACAGATCCAAATTTTGAATTCAATTAGGAGTCAATTGCTATGGTAGAGAAGAGTTCCATTAAATAATAAATAGGTTTGGTTTATTATTTCTGGAAGCATTTATGGCAGGGAATGGATGGGCTTGCTTCTCACAGAAACTCAGCTTCAATCCTGAGGCAATGGCTGCAACATTTCTGCCTGGCACAGAGCAAAGACCCAGTTCATTTGACGGAGAAAAACAATAATGATCCCAATGGCCACTTACTAAGGGACTTCTATGTTGTCAGACCTGTACAGATATTATCACACATATTCTTCACAACAATCCCATAGGATCAGCCAGATACACCATTTCACAGATGGGAAAATTCAGAATCAGAAAGGCTGAGTAATTTTCTCAGGGTTACACAGCTTACTGGTACACAAATTGAAGGACTCCAAAGCCCATGCTTTTAGACTCAGCTTCCTCCTGATTCCAAAACTACCGACTAAAAAGATGAGAATAATTTTATGATCCTGCCCAATTCTTTCTTATTAGCAATACAAGACAGGATGGGATCTGTCAGTTTCTTCATCTGGTCAAATTCAGTGTGTACTAAACTAGCCTCAAGTTCCCACACACTAAATTTCATGTGTCTCCTCCCCAATGCTTCCTCTTTCTGGAGCCACTGTTCCACTTAGCAGCATCACTGTCTTCCTCGTCTAACCGACAGGAAACCAGGAGGCCTCTTGGATCCATCACCCTCAGCCCCCATTTTTAATCCATCTCCAAATTTTATTGTTTCAACCCTTAAAATGCCTCTCGGTTCTCACAAACTTTGTCCTAGTTTGAGACTTATTGTTTCATTGCTTGGGTATTTCAATACTTTCCCAAATGGCCTTCTAGCTTTCAGTCTTTCCCCATTGTGCTCTATTCTCCATGTTGTCTACAACATTTCTAAACACAAATTCCATCTTGTCATTCCTTTCAGTCCCTCCAGTTGCTTACGGGATAAGTCCAAACTCTTAATCATGGCTTACAAGGCTGTGCTTGAAAATTTCTGGGAATTCACCATGCGTCAGGGATACCCGTTTTTCTAGGAACTGTTCTCTCTTCCATCCAGAGTTGGGCTACCAGGTACCATATTTGCAAAATGTTACTTCACTTTTTAGCCATAGTCGATTGGATCAGGGTGGTCCATGACTGGAGTTGTACCAATCAGAGTTCTCTCCCCCAGAATTGAATTGGGACCACAGAATTATTTTTTAATGTGTCTGAGTCTGTACCATGTAAACTTTAGAGCTATGAGCAGAACAGGTATTCTGTCACATGTACTGGATTGTGCAGAATTCCTGTCTGAAGGGAGAAAAAAGGAAACAGATTCCTGTCTGCAGAGAAGTAGAGACAAAGATGGAGAGTGAACACCACCTGGGCTCACCCTGACTTTCTACTTTTAAGTTTTAGTCCTTCCTGGCACTCCAGTGTGCCCCTGCTTTTGGGTTCTGAGAGATTTCCTGTTTGTAGCCAAACCTTCTCTTTAGTTTAAGCCAACTTCAGTGGATTTTTACCTGCCATCAAAGCCCCAGCTAATCTGACCTCTGCTTTTCTTCCTCACATCTCTTACTAGCACGTCCACCTTCCCTCTGTTCTTTCTGTGCAGTCATTTTTCACACCAGCTATGAAACCATTCTTCACTTCTTTATTATTTCCTACACTCTCATCCTCTATGCCTTAGGTCATGCTGTTCCTTCTAGCTGGAATGCCCTTCCCTCCCTGGTTGGTCTGGGTGACTCTTACTTACCATTTAAGGCTCTCTTCATGTATGACTTCCTTCCTGAAGCTTTTCAGTAGTCTTTCCTTTGTGGTCTCAGGCTTTGTTTATGTCTCATTCTAGAACTTATTCTCCTGACTGTTTATGTGTCTATCTCCCTCACTAGACCACAAGCTCATTATGGGCAGGGTGTAGTCTTCCTCATTTCCTTAATCCCATTATCCATAGCTCACTTTGTAGAGTTTCTTATATGTGTTGGCAAAATGAAGGTTTGTGGCTCAAAATTCTTGGCTAGTCATCACAATTATGAGTTCTCTGCATAGACATGGTATATGAATAGGGTTAAAGATGTCTTCAGAAAAAGCCCCAAGGTGGAACTGTTACAGAAAAAGAAAGGTAGAGGAATTTGACGAATCAAACCTACACCCCTTCATTCTGGATTTCTCCAAAGCACCTCAGAGGCTCTGGCTTGACTTTGGTCTTCTTTCTGGCCAGCATTTAGATGTGGCCTCAGAATATTAGGGTCTTATGGCTGACCTCGGGCTCCCCTCACTCACTGTTAGTGGGTGGTGTTCGACATTGCTGTTTCTCTTCCCTCCTTTTGGTATCCTCCCTCAGGCACCTGATAGGCCCACGTTGCCTCCTGGCTGCCTCTTCCTCTTCTTTCCATCCTCCTAATACCTCCCACCCTATTCTTGAAGTTGCCTATCCACTGGACATGCCGCTCCATCAGAAGTCTCCTTTGGGACCCATATCCTTGACATTTCACATTCAAAATTAATGAGCACTTATTACACATTATGCCAGGCAATGAGCTAAATGCTCCCTAAGGGTTTGAGCCAACTAGAATAGTGAGACTATGTGCTAGGCTCTGGTGCCAGACTCCCTGGGCTTGAATCCTGGCTGGGAATAGGAATGATAATGGGAATAATAATGGTTTTACCTCATGGGATTGTTGCAAGATTTAATGTATGTGAAGCACTTAAAACAGCACCCGGCACTCAGTAGGTGCTCAATAAGTTATTTGTATGTGAAGATAACATTCCTCCAACTTACAGACACATGAACATCCTAAGGAGACTAATGATTTCGTGACTCTTCAAACCAATGTTGTTAAATATCTGTTCAATCTTTGTTTTTTGGGGGGTTTTTTTTTTTTTGGCTGTATTATTATTATTATTTTTTAAGATTTTCTTTTCTTTTTTCTTTTTTTATTAGTTTCAGGTGTACAAGACAAGGTAATACTTAGACGTTCATCATTTATATCCCTCACACTGTGGATCCCCCTACCCCCATCCACTATCCCTCCAACCTCACACCGAGCCATCACATTATATATATAAAATTATAGTTGGCATTCATTAATGTTCAATCTTTGTTGACAGTGGTGGTTTTCAAACTTTGGCATGCACCAGAATCATCTGGAGGGCTTTCAAAACAGACAGCGGCAGAACCATATGACTTTACTGACATGTGGGATATAAAACTGAAAGCAACGAAGGAGCAAGACAAACAAATAAAGAAACAAAAACTTATAGACACAGACAACAGTTTACTGGTTACCAGAGGGTAAGGGGGGAGGAGAATAGTAGGAAAAAAAAAACAAAAACAGAAGTTTCACCCCCAAAGTGTTTGATTCAGTAGATCTTGTGTTGCCTAAAGATTTGCATTTCTTTTTTTTTTAAATTTTAAGTTATTTTATTCTAGTAAAAACATGTTACATGAGATGAGCTCTATCCTCAACAAAATCTTAAGTGAACAATGTAATACTGTTGATTATTGGCACAATGTTTTACAGCAGATATCTAGAACTTATTCATTTTGTATAATGGAGACTTCATGCCCATTAACAACTCCCCATATCCCCCGCTTCCCAGCTCCTGGTAACAATTCTGCTTTTTACAATTTTAGATAACTCATATAAGTGGAATCGCAGTATTTATCGTTCTGTGACTGGCTTATTTCACTTAGTGTAAGGTCCTCAAGGGTTATCCATGTTGTTGCAAATGGCAGGATTTTCTTCTTATTTATGTTTAAGGTTGAATATATTCCATTGTATATACCCGGGATGCCAAGAAAATGTATACAAGTGGACACTTTTCTCAACGTTACTCAAGCAGTAGTTCACCATAATCAGAAGTGTCTGGACGCTGATGGTAACCACTTCGAGCACCTATTGTAATTGCAGAAGTCAAACGTGACTTGTATTCATCTTTGTTATCAATATATATTGAGTACTACAGTTTTAATAAAATTTTCTTTTCTTAAAATATGTATACATTTTTTGGCACCCTCTGTATATATATGCTACATATTCTTTATTCATTCATTCATCAATGGATATTTCAGTTGTTTCCACATCTTGGCTATTGTAAATAGTGCTGTAATGAACATTAGAGTGCTAATAATTCTTTGAGATCCTTATTTCAATTCTTTTGGATAAATATCCAGAAGTGGCATTGCTGGATCATATGGTAGTTCTAGTTTTATTTTTTTGAAGACTCTCAGTACTATTTTCCATAATGGCTATATCGTTTTGCATTCCTACTAACAATGTACTCGTATATACAACAGTTCCAATGTCTCTATATCCTCATCAACACTTGTCTTTATATATACATATATATACATATATATACACACATATATAATATAGTATAGTATATATGTATGTTATAGCCACCCTAAAAGGTGTGAGGTGATATCTCATTGTGGTTTCATTTGCATTTTCATGATTGTTTATTGAAGAGATGATCATTTACCCATTGTGTATTCTTGGCACCGGTGTCAAAGATCAGTTGATTGTATATGTATGTGTAAATTGATTTCTGGGCTCTCTATTCTGTTCCATTGGTCTATTGTCTGTCTTTATGCCAGTCCATATTGTTTTGATTACTGTAGCTTTATAATATATTTTGAAATCAGGAAGTATGATGCCTCCAGCCGTGTTCTTCTTGCTCAAGATTCTTTTGGTTATTCCAGGTTTTTTGTGGTTCCATTTGAATTTTACTATCATTTTTTATTTTTGCAAACAATGCCATTGGGATTTGATAGGATTTGCAAGCGTTGAATCTGTAGATCACTTTGGATAATATGAACATTTTAACAATATTAAGTCTGCCAATCAACGAACACAGAATGTCTTTCTATTTATTTGTGTCTTTTTAAATTTCTTTCATCACTGTCTTATAGCTTTCAGTGTACAAGTCTTTTACCTGTCTAGTTAAGTTTATTCCTAAGTATTTTATTCTTTTTAGTGCTATTTTATTAGTGTGTAAAAATCACAACTGATTTTTATATGTTGATTTTGTATCCTGAAACTACTGAATTGTTTATTAATGCTAAGTGTGTGTGTGTGTGTGTGTGTGTGTGTGTGTGTGTGGCCTTTAGGATTTTTTATATATAATATGTCATCTGTAAACAGAGACAATTTTCTTTCCTATTTAGATAACTTTTATTGTTTTCTTGCTTAATTGTTCTGGCTAGGATTTCTAGTACTATTTTGAATAGAAATGGCGAGAGTGGGCATGCTTGCCTTGTTCTTGATATTATAGGAAAAGCTTTCAATTTTTCATCCTTGAGTATATGAACTCTGATGAATACAGATGCAAAATTCCTTAATAAAACACTAGCAGAGTGAATTCAACAACACATTAAAAGGATCATACACCCTTATCAAGTGGCATTTATTCCTGCTATGCAGGATGGTTCATCATATAGAAATCAATTAATGTGATACATCACATTAACAGCATGAAGGATAAAAATCACATGACCATATCAATGATGCAGAAAAAGTGCTTGACATCATTCAATATCCTTTAATGATAAAGACTTTCAAGAAAATAGAATAGAAGGAAGTTACATGAAAATAACAAAGGCAATGTTAGATTTGCATCTCTAACAAGTTGCCAGGTGATGCTGATGGTGCTGGTCCAGAGACTACACTTTGAGAACCGCTGATTTAGAGCCATGGTTCTCAACCTTGGCTTTACATTAGAAACACACAGGGACTGTCAAAACACACAATTCCCAAGCTACACTTTGTGGAAATAAAGAATCCCCAAATAAGATATGTCTATTTATCCAGAGCTTGCTCTAGCAAGAGAACTATCCACCGTCACCTGCCTTGTTTGGTGAGGGACTCACATTCCCTCACCAGGATAGAGGAATGGAAAACTTTATGGTAAAAAACAGGAAAGGCTTCAGGTATGCCCAGACTGTGTGTTGTTGAAATGGGGAAGCTGGAAGTAGGCTAACTAACAGTGGGACATCCTTATGATTTGTTAGGTGTGCATATTTGAATTTCCTTTTTTGGTCTTAAGTTTGAAGCAGGGGCCAAAATTAGGGAATCTGGCAGATATTGATTAAGTCCTACGTAAGTCCTGAGTAAGTCCTAATATCTGGCAGATATTGATTAAGGGCCAGTTGCTACAGTTTGTTGTTTGGTTTCCTGGGCTGGTTGCTACAGATGGTGGATCAGAGCCCTGTTGTCACATGTGGTCTGGCCATTGTTCATTCAGATTCTCAACCCAGACCAATTAAATCAGAATTGCTAAGAACAGGGCCCACACTTAAATGTATCTTGTAAAACTCTTTGAATGATTCCCATGACAGCCAAGGTTAAGAACCATGATTTTGACAGAGCCTGAGCACTCTGTGTGGTAAGCATAGAGAGCAGGAAGGGACAGCTGAAGTGCTCTTCCCTTGCTCTTCTCTCCAGTAGCAAATCCCCTGGGTGAAGTGACCTGCCCTCCTAACAACTGGTGCCTCCTGGAGGCACTTCTAGAGGATGGATCCCCATCCTCACTGTAATCACTTATTGAAAATAAGACAGTGGTAGGATTTGCCTTCTGTTTTAGCATCTCTCATAGATTGGCTTACATTGAAATTAGAATAAAAATCCAAATTCATCAGGACCTACAAAGCTCCTGCTAATTCTGCGGCCCATCTCCTGCCCCTGTTCCCCTCTGTCTCCACACTCCCACCTTACCACCCTGAAGCTCAGTCCGTTCCTGCTGCAGGGCCTGTGGTCCTCTCCACCAACCATGCTCTTCTCTCAGATCTTCCCATGGTTTGTACATTACTCATTCAGGGTTCAGACCAAACTAATGTCCCAGAGAAGCCTTCCCTGACTCCCTTTGCTGGGGTACTTCTCTCCCATTTTTGTCCTATTAATCTATTTTATTTTCTTCATAGCACTTACCTATTTGAAATTCATCAGTTTATGTGTTTATTGGCTCTCTTCCCTAACAGCAGAACAAGCTCCCTGAAGGCAGAGATTTTGTCTGTCAACACAACAAAGCTAGATTCTTAGTGCTCGAAACATAATAGGTATTCAATAAATATTTGTTGAGTAAATGAAGGGGATTAGGACTTCGCTTTTAATCCAGCCCTTTATCATTTACTCTCTATGACTTTAGGCCATCACCTCAGCCTCTCTGAGCCTCAATATTACCATCTCTAAGAGGGAGAAATGATACCTTCCTATGTTTTCTTCCAGAGCTGCTGTCATGGTCCCATCAAATTTTGACTGACTTAAGCTGAAATGTGCTCTTCGATGTGAGGATATTATCACATCTGTATTTCCAAAGGGCCCTCACCTAACATAATGGCTTACACATCCAAGAGCAGGTTTAGTGAAGGTGGGGATATTTTGAGAGAATTGGGTACTTCCAGGGTCCTCAAATTCTGCCACCTAAGAAGTCATCATCTCTGCCTGTGCCCAGAGCCAGCCAATGGGCTACCTTCCAACAGAGCCTGCGTCACCCCGGGCAAGGGTGCTGCAATTTCTTGGGATCCTTTGGGTGAAATTAGCTGAATCAAGACTGGAAGTATGGCAGCCAAAGAGGTGCTCCCCTCTTGTTTTCTCCCTGTAGCCATCTTCTTTCAAGAGAACGCGCAGGGAACATAGGTAACTGACAACCTGCAGCTGTGCACATTTTTCTCTACCACAGTATTCACACCAAGACCAAACTTTCCAAAGCCTATTTCTAGCCAATGGCTGAGCACAACAAAGACTCTGAAGCTGGGTGAGGCTACCTCATGTGGGACTCCTCCAACAGGCAACTTTTGCTTGAGGACTCCTCATTGCTGGCCAAGACTTTCTCAGAGCTGCAATTCAGTCTGAGGTTATTCTTTCTAGTACTTCTCTCTCTGCTGTCCTTTCACAGGTGTCAGACATGCATTATGGACTGAAATCTCTTCCTGCGTACTCCTGATTCTTCCCCTATATCCTTTACAGGTACAAGGTGTGATCAAAAGGTATGGTGAATGTTTAAATTAAAAACAATTTATTACAGTGAAAGACATATTGCCATCCACCAGCTTCAAAATACATTCCCTTGCTTTGAACACACTTATCCCATCATTCTTGCCACTTCCTGAAGCAGTTCTGGAAGTCCTCTTTCGTGAGTGTCTTCATTTGCACTATCGTCCCTTCCTTGATGTCCTGAATCATTTTGACTTTGGGGAAGAGCCAGAAGTCACATGATGCCAGATCTGGTGAATAAGGTGGATGAGGACGCACTGTAATGTTTTTATTTGACAGAAATTGCCCTATACCAGAAGCGATGTGTGACATGGAGTGTTGTCATGATGGAGGATGATTTATGGCACATTTTATTTTTTATTATTTTTTTACTTTTTTATTTTTATTTTTTGAAAGTTTCCTATGTGCAGGCACTTGTCTAAATGGCACATTTTAAAACACAGCTTCTCTCAACCATAGCTCACACCTGACTGACTGCATCAAACAAGTTGAAACTTGTCACACACTGTTACTAAGGTTTGAAGTGCTTCTTCCTCTATTGAAGATCCCTGCCTTTCCGTTAGATGGCACACAGCAGCAGCATTCACTGTAGTGTTTGATCACACCTTGTATTTCCCTCAATATTTCTCTGGTACATCTAATCCCACTTACTCTGCTTCTTTGCTTTTGTTTCTCTCTTCTGTGCTTCTTTTGCTATCTGCTTCTCAGGAGACTCAAGCTAACAGAAGAGTTGGAGACAACTCTTTTTTTCTCCCTGTAGCCATAACCTCTTGGTTTTGATTTAGAGACTGTAACAGCTTGTGAGGTATAAAATTTTAATAAAGGCATCATCGATTAGGAAGCACCCTGTCTCCTCTTCCTTTAATGGGGTCTGGAGCAGGTTTAACTAATGGAGTAGATATCACTCTCCCAGTTCAGGGCTGAGAGAGGAGGCCCAATGGCCCCTGGTAGAGGAGAGTCATAGAAATTACAGAAACACATACTTTGAGAAGTCCCCTCTTTTCTAGAATCCCCAGTGGACATATGCGTCATTATTCTCAAGGCCAACTCATCCTACAAGGAAAGAACTTGGCAGAGAGGACTGGAAATTAAGACAAACTTGCCAAATAGAAGTCATCAATGATAGGATGAAAGAGGAAGCCAGGGAGGAGGAAGTAGCAATGCGCTTAAGAGGAGAATGCACTTGGTGGACAAGATCCATGAACAATTCCCACTTGCCATCTGAAAATATTCAGTCACCACCTAAGCACGAAAGTACTGCTTGGAGAGGTTGTCCAGAGCGAGCGAGAGGCAGGACCACAGGACTTTACAGCAGGGGTCCTGGAAGGACATCTTCTAGCCCAGTGGATTTCAAAGCCCAGTGAACTTCTCCAAAGTCACATAGCTGGGAAGTGGCAGAGTGGATTTGGAACCTAAACCTTTAACTCCCCAAATCCTTTGCTCCTTCCAGTTTCACATTTATTAGTCTGTTCATAGTGTCAAGCACAGGATTGGGTAGATAGATAAGAAATACTTGGGGAGATGCAATAAACCTTGTCTGCAGTTCAAATAATTAGCAAGTACTTGCTACATATATACAACGAAATATTACTTGCCATAAAAAAAGAATGAAATCTTGCCATTTGCAATAACATGATGGACTTGTGGAGCATTATGCTAAGTAAAATAAGCCAGCAGAGAAAGACAAATACCATATGATTTCACTTATATGTGGAATCTAAAAAAACCAAAATAAATGGACAAACAAAACAAACTCAGATATAGAGAACAAACTGATGGTTGGCAGACTGGAGGGGGTTGGGGGACTGGGTGGAAAAGGGGAAGGGATTAAGAACTACAAATTGGTAGTTACAAAAACAGTTACGGGGATGTCAAGTACAGCATAGCAAATATAGTCAATAATATTGTAATAACTGTGTGGTGTCAGATGGCCACTAGATTTATTAGGGAGATCACTTCATAAGTTATATAGATGTCTAATCACTATGTTGTACACTTTACACTAATATAAGATTGCATGTCAACTGTAAAACTGAAACAAAAAATTTTTTTAAACAGCAAGTGCTACAACAGTGTCCTTCAACACATTGAAATCATCCAGGGAGCTTAAAAATAAAAAAGAAAGAAATGTTGATCCCTAGGCTGGATGCACTACTTAGATCAAAATCTCAGGGGCAGGGCCTGCGCATTGCGCATCAGGATGTTTCAAGTCTCCCCAGGTGGAAACAGTGTGGCCAGGACTGTGAATCACTGAGCTGGACCATTTAACACACTTGGTCCAACCTACGCCGGCGTTTCTCAGAAGAGCACTTGAATGACGTGCCATCTGTGTGGTCCACAGGCCCGTCTGTGCTCGCCTCATCAGCAGGCAAGAATCTCCCTCCCTCTCTCTTTCTCTGCCATATTGCCTCTTGATTTGGTCTTCATACTCATGGTGATGACTAATTAATCCTCCTCGAATAATCAAAGAAGACCTAACCGTGGGTGAGCCATCTGGAGAGCCTTTTTGGTTGACTTGGACTTTGGGGAGGCTGAGGGGAATAAAGTAGGAAATGATTCATACTCCAGATGAAACACAAAAATTGCACTTATTCAGAGAGGATTGTGTACGTGGGGCTGTAACTTTTCCTCCTGCTTTTCCATAGTTCCAGATGGTCCGTTTTCTTTTTCCGTACCCCCACGTCCACCTTTGCCACCACATGGAGGGAGGCATGGGCTCTCTGGGCCAATCCGATTCCAGTTCACAAAGTGAATTTGGTGTGTCTTCAACAATGTGCGTCTCTACAGTGCTTTATGAGGACTAGAGAACTAACTCATGCAGTTGTATTCCTTTATAGCAGTATTCTCTTTTATAGAGGGGAAGAGTAGAAGAAATCAATTGAAGACAAGTATTTACTGAACACTTGTTTTATATAGGACAGTGATGGTGTCACAGCTCTGCTCCAATCCCTTTGTCTGTGTCAGGGTGCACAGCTGCTGTGGTTGGTGGCTGTAGGTGGCTCACAGCTGCCACCCTTTCTGGAGGAGTGGTTTTACCCAATGGGCACTTTCTCAACCAAGAAGTGGCAACCCACAACCCATCATCAAAAGGGAGTACAAGATGCCAACATCTTGCCTCAAATGGGGTGTGGTTTATGCTCCTCAAAATCCAGGCTAGCATTGACCTGAACCTGAACCACATCCTTGCTTAACATCCCCTTCTCTCTTCCCTGCTTCCCTCACTCCCTTACAGGTTTCCCCTAGGGATCTGCCTCAAAAAGTCACAGGCTCTGAGGTTCTTTCTCAGAATCTCTCCTAGGAAACTGACCAGAAACAGAAACGTTTGCTCAGTAATGTTTAAGACATGATTCTGATTTGTTAGATACTTCTTGGTCCTTTACAGAGGCAATACATTAACATGCAAGAAGTTAAAAGGTAAAGAAGTAAATAACAATGACGATATTTGGGGACATGTCACAAGGTACTACGTAATATTTAGATGAGTTTTAGGGGTAGGATGGTTCGAAGGAGGCAGAGACCAAGGAGAAGCGTCTGAGGGGAGGAAATAGCATGAACAAATTTTTGAAGGCAAGAAACAAACAGGTGTAAATGTGGAGATGCAGTGCAGGGCTCGCCAACCTTAGCGTAAACCAGAATTTCCTGGAGGGATTATGAAAACATAGATTACCAGACCCACCTGGTTTCTGATCCAGTGCTTTCATTTCTAACATGCTCCCAGGGGCTGCTGGTGCTGCCGGGCTGAGGACACACTTTGAGAACCACTGGTCGTGGGGTAAGATTTGAGAGGCTTAAGAATTATTATTTCCTGGCTGCATCCTTACACCAGAGGCCCTCCTGCCACCAGTTAGGTAGCAGATTCCAGGGGACAGAGGATAAATACTTAAAGATCAAGTCATCAGATTCTTGGCTTCTGACCTTTAAGGAGACTTTCCATAAATCCCTCTCAGAGAAGCAATAAATCTTAAAAGCCGTGACTTACTAACGCAAGGACCAGGGCTGGAGGGAGAGATGTATCTTGTGTATTTTCAAATCTTGGCCATAAGCATCTAAAGCTGAAGTCTCCAAGACTGAGATCATAGGGTTTGTACCATCAACCAAGGGTCAGGGTGTAGGACCTGCCCACTGTTTTTATAATTCAAGAGTTATTGGAACGAAGCCACACCCATCATTTACATATTGTGTAGGCTGCTTTCCTGCTACAATGGCAGAGTTGAATTGTTGCCATAGAGGTAGAATGTGTCACAGAATCAACAATATTTAACATCTGAGTTTGTCTAGCCCTGCCATACCATAGAGTAAGGAAAATGGGAAGAAAAAGGGGGTTGATGATGGAAGAGCAATTTTCCCATCTCTGAAAAAGGCAATGAGTGTCTTACCCCCAGGTAGGAAAGTAGAAAATCATTGAGGTTACGATGAATTTATCTCTTAGCCCCAAAATGAAGATGTGAGCAAAGTTATGTTCAGTTATAGGGGAAAAAACCTTCCATTTTTGCAATTCTGAATTACCAGTAAAATTCACATCTGCAAGGGGAAATTTAGCAGGATGAGAATGGAAGTGTGGAACCAAACGAGATGAAGGTACATGTGGGTCAAACTGTGGAGGCTTTTATACTTGGAGGGCAAGGGCTAGGTCTGTCACTTTTGGGTGTTCATCCCTGCGGTAGGGCGGTGTCTCTGGTTGTGATGAGCTGTAGAACAATATAGTTCCAAAGACGTCCCTTATGGGCACACATCGTGCTTGTCAAGCTGCTTTCAGACACTACCTCATCTGGGCCTCACAACACCTCTGAAGGTACACTTCTCATTCCATCTTAGAGTGGAGGCACCTGAAACTCTAAAAGTCTGAGTGACTTGTCTTGGGACTCAAGACCCTTTACAGAGGCAACACATTAACATGCAAGAAGTTAAAAGGTAAAGAAGTAAATAACAATGAAGATATTTGGGGACATGTCACAAGGTACTACGTAATATTTCTAATTCCCTCTTCAGGGCTCTCCCACTATACTACTCAAGGCAGGGGAGGCTGATGCCCAACCCAGGATGGGGACTGCTGTCACTTCTTCGTGAGCTGGGTATGAAAGGAGAGAGAAAGCACAAAGAGGCTGTGGAGGATGGTTCTATTTGTAATCAAGGGAATAAGCTCATTCATTTATTCATTCATTCATGTATTCACTTACTCGTTTTCTAGTTCCAGAGGACGTATTCCTCCCTAACTTCTGAGGACAAATACATTTGGGGATTTTTTTCAGAGTCCTTAGAAGCTGTTGCTCATCCTTAATAGTTATCTAATCACATTTGTTTAGTAAAACTACACAGTAGGAAGAACAAAAGTATAAACCTCTACAGTCAGATAACTTTGGATTTAAATTCCAGTCTTCTCATTTACTAGCCAAGTGACCTGGGACAAGTCATTTCACCTCTCTATACCTCACTTCTCTATAAATTAGGGTTACTGAGACCTGCCTTCGAGCCTTCAGTAGGTAACAGGTGTAGGAAAAGAGACAGGATTTTCTGTTAAGTGACCAGGTGCAAACTCTAGGTTGCCTGGCACTGAGCTGGCTGTGATGGGGGGGTCCCCCTTATCTGTGAGAGGGGCTGTGCAGGGCCTCAATCTCCTACAGGGTTCCTGGGTGCTATCAGCATTAGTATGCAATTTCAAGAAGACTTTCTCTGCTGGCAAGACTCTCTTATGACTGCAGAGGCCCATATTGTTGCGTGCTCTATTCTGTCCCCACCAGAGTCCCTATAAAAAGGGAAAAGCAGAAGGGTGGGGAACCTCACCCCTGGAGCTCAACTCATGAATTGTTCAGCCAGGCCTGGCCCTGGCAGGCCTCATGACATGGACATGCCGCAAGCAAGGTGTGTTCCTACCTGGTTTCTACCTGTCCTGCACCAGGGGTTGGGATGAATTCTATAATCCATGTGACATGAATTAAGGAATGTGCTTTATTGGAAAAAAGAGCAACTTGCAGAAGGCAATGGGTAAGCAGAGAAGAGGAGCCTCAGGTCCATGGATTCTCCTGTTAGTGTGAGAAGTGTGCCCAAGCCCAGGCTCTGCCGGGCCTACAGTTCGGTCTGTGTTCCATAAGGAGCCCCTTCCCCGTGGGCCTCTCTTCGTATTAGGAAAGTTGCTTTTTCAGTGAAGAATACCCAGGCAGCTTGAGCCAGTGGTCTGGGGCGGGGGGCGGGGGGGGGGGGAAGGGGGGAGGCAACCGGTGCACAGAGAATGTGTTTTTCTGGCCCACGGAGCCACAGTGGGCTCCAGGCCAGCCTTCCCCTTTTCTGTGGGCCAGGAGAGCCTCTGGAGACAGGGGTGTCTCTGAGATCCTGTCACTCTGCATTAAAACCACATATGACCACATCTTGAAAACTTGGGCCTGGACTCTGGGCTATCTTCCCAAGGAAGAGAGAGAGGTAGGCTGACTAACATTGGATAAAACCAAGCACAGGGCTTTTGGAAACATTCACAAAGCAAAATCTGTTCTTAGCAGAATCATGGGTTTCATTTTGGGATCAAATAGGCATGTCTCTCCCTGAGAAGTGATTTGAATTAGAAATGCATTATTTTGACTCCAGTGATAGATTCACAAGTCTGGGTGAGAGCAGATGACTAAAGAATGGTTCACAGAGGATTTCTATTTAATCCTGATTCTTCCTGTGTGTTGGTGCAGTCGGTGGGCATTCTGACACCACTGATAACTCTCCAGGAGGAGGACGAACGATGCCAGGGGCTGAGTAAGGCCCGGCTGCAGTCACTGTGGTTAGCACCCACAGGCCTGGGGTGAGCTAAGGTAAACTATTTTATCCACTTTGGAATAAAATGACTAAACAGTAAGGCCCAAGCCTCGTTCTGAAAGAAACAATTTATTTAAAAATAAACTTTTGCCTGGGAAGAAAAGAAAAGACAAGCGGCTCACATTTCCAGTGACGACTTCTAGATAAAAACCTGGGTTCCAGTGGAGGCTGTGAGACACAAAAGAGGTTGCACAGTGGGGGGTGGGTTTCCTCCCCCAGCAGGCGTTGATATTATGCAAAGTTCTCATCCTTGGGAGATGGTTTAAATATACTATCTGCCCAAAGGCAAGAAGCAATTGAATAAAATTAACAAAAAAAAAAATCCTATGGGACAAACAACGGTGTCCTTAGCTGAGTCTTCTTTGAAATAATCTAAATCATTTATTAAGCACCAACATCCTTCTGGGTACTAGTACTACTAGGATTAATATGCGTAACTCCCTGAGGCATACATTTTTATAATGTTCACCATTTTACAGGTGAAAAACTGTGACAGTGTCCTTTAATAGGTGAATAGATAAATTGCGGTACACTCAGACAACGAAATATTATTTAGCACTAAAAAGAAGTGAGCTTTCAAGCCACAAAAAGACACGGTGGAAACGTCAATGTATATTATTTTATTGTTAAGTGAAAGAAACCAAACTGAAAAGGCTACATACTGTAGGATTTCAACTCTATGACATTCTGAAAAAGGCAAAATTACGGAGACAGTAAAAAGATCAGCGGTTGCCAGGAATTTGGGGATAGGGAGGAGTGACTAGGCAGAGCACAGAAGATTTTCAGGGCAGTGAAACTATTCTGTATGATGCTATAATGGTGAATACATGCCATTATGAATTTGTCTAAAACACAATGAACAACAAACACTAGGAGAGAACCCTAATGTAAACTATGGACTTCAGTTGATTTAAAAAAAAACAAACGGTGGCAGGTACTCACCATTCGTGTTCCCTCTGCCACACCTCCACCATCCTTCATGCCATGGCCAAACATGCAGTGCTCAATAAATATCTGTCAGATGAACAACTGAATGATGGCTTGCTAACAAACTACCTGCTAGCAGATAGACATGTCTTTTATCCCCGGCAGTGAATCGAGATTAGTCCAAACCAGTTATGACAACTCCATTTCCCTGTATAGTGATTGGCCTAGGAGTGGGTGCATGGGCCAGTTCTGGTTAATAAAACATAAGAGCAGGACTGATACTTCGCTGGAACACACCAGAATGGTGCTACTAATTGTTAAATCATTGAAATACTCCTGGTAAGTACTGCTTCCTTGGTCTCCTCTCCTCTTGGCCCAGATCCCCTAAATCTCCCCACAATCCAGCATCTACAAGGTAACATCTGGTGTAGAAGTGAGCCTCCAAGCCTTTCCTCCAGGGCTACAACCAGCATTTGCTATGTTTTGATTATCCAAGGAGGTTTCTAACACAAAATTCTCCTTGAATGAAAAAGCAGAGGCTAACAGCCATTTGTTCACACCCCTTCCCCTTGACTTAACACTGTTCTGTAGCACTGTGGCAGCCATCTTGTGACCACGAGGCAACAAGCCCACGAAAAGATAAACTGCCTGAGTCCTTAATGGTACTGTTGAGCCACAAAGCACCAAAGCTGGAGCTGTCCTCCCTCTAGCTGTTTATTATTACATAAGAAAATTACATATCTTTTATAGAGGACTTGATTAATTAGTTCTTCTGTTGTCTGCAGCTGAACACATCCTAAAATGTACAGACTCAGGTTCAAAGGGTTAAATAATAGTAATGTTGACACCGAGTGCTAACTATGTGCCAAGCATTCGTGCTCATCCTTTGCTCTTCTCAGTAACCGTAGATGGAGGTACTGTTGTTATCCCCACTTTTCAGATAAGGAAACTGAGGCTTGGGAAATTAAAATAACTTACTCAAGCTGACGAAACTAGTAAGTAGTCAACCTAGGACTCACACCCAGCTCTGGGCTGGACTAGGACGCATATTGTTTCATTCTTAGCCTGCCTGACTGCACACCAGGTGAAGCTTGTGGGGAGATTGTTGGAGGAGGGGAGGAATCACCCTGGGAAGGCCACTGGTCTCCCAAACAGGTCTCTGGCATGTAGCAGCTCCTTGACCTGGTCCCGCATTCCACATCTGGCCCTGTTGTGCAGGCTGAGAAATTCAATTGTTAGTAACTCCAGTGCTGAGTAGGTGCTAGGTACCTGCTGCACAAAAACCAGAAAGTCGATGTAAATAAGAAGAGCTATCAAGTGGCTCAGATGCTTGTGTGCATTTGCTGGTCACCACCTGCTCTTCCTCGAGGCTTAGAGATGCAAGTTCACGGAAACTAGATGATAACCAGGAGGCTGCTTGCTGGGCAGGAGATCTGACATGAGTAGTAGTGATGTTACCAAGGTCAGCAGCGCCTGGCAAGCGGAAGTGGAACTCGTTCTGTGGGCCAGGGCACCGCCCTGCAGACAGGGACGTCACTGGCCTTCCTTTGCTGAACATTGCCCCGTCGGATTGACACATTTGTTGGATGTGTGAGTGCCTTTGGGCAGCTCACTGCCATTTTCTCATCTAAAACTAAGCCATTGCCTTTAAGGATGACGTGGCTCAGGTCTGTGTGCAGCCATTATGATTTTACTCATCATTAAACTCTGAAGCTGATGTTGTTTCTGAATCCTTTTATTCTTATGTTCCTCATAGCTCGGTCCTACATGGAGTTTCATTCAAAGAAGCATCCTCTGCCCACCAGAGTAATTTACAGAAATTCTAACCTTTGCTTGGCTGTCTCAAGAACACTCAAGGGAAGAATCCACAACAACGTGTCTCTGAGCCCCTGTCTCCTGCTCCTGGGTTCCGACATTCCCAGAGTTCCTCCAGAGCCTCTGGCATCCTAAACTGCAGACTCGCTCAGCCCGGCCTAGGTGTTTTTTCTTCTGTTCTTTCTCCTTCCAACTATGCAGCTCTTCATTCTATAAATAGACTTGGCCTCTCTGGCTAAGGCCTTTCCCCTTTCCGTCTTCCTTGTACTCTCTCTCAGAAAAGATACCCCTTCAGTGGGTAGGATTGATGGAAGAAGAGGATGGGAAAGCAGAAAACAGGTGTTAATGAGCTTGCACCCATCAAAATCTCAGCCGGCAGCACAGTGTGGGTCCTGGGGACAAAGTGGTGTCCAAAGCAGGGCCTTGGCCCACGTGAAGCTTCCAAGTTCTTGAAAAAGAGACTAGTCACTGCGGCCTCCCCCAGCCTGAGGGAAATCTGATGGAGGTGGGCATATGGATATATGTGGAGCTCACAGAGCATGCTAAGGATGCTGTGGATATATTATACAGACATTTATGGGCTGTACTGTTGCACCACCATCAGGACTCCCAGCTGAGAACCTGGAGTTAGTGAAGAGAAAGACCTCAGAGTGGAAGAGGGGCTAATTCTTGTTGTGTGAAGAGAAGTTGAGGTGCTTCTGGTGGGAGGAGAGCAGCCTTGCCCTGGTCAGGGAGAGAGATCTAGGACTGCACATTTCCCTTACTGCTAACGAAAGAGGACTGCGACAGGGAGACCGCCACCGCAGGCCATGGGGCAAATTGGCAGGAGTTCTGTCCAGCCTCTCAGTCCCATGGGGATGGAGCAATGGAGAGATGTGGGAGCAGCCTTGTAGGAAAGAAGAGAGGTACAAGCTCCCAGGGACTGGACTATATACTGAGCCACCTCGTGGATGCCCCTTACTTATTCTGCTGCCTCCATTCTCAACCTTCCCATCCCCCAGGTTTTTGCCATTAGAAATAATATGACTATAAACACCCTTGTACATTAGCCTTTGGTCCTTTAGCTTCTGTGGAGTAGAGTCCCAGGAATAAAGTTGCAGAGTCAAATTTTAAAACTTTTCTTTGTAATAGATGTTGTCAGGTTGCTTTCCAAAATGCCAGTAACTATTTGCAATTCCATGAACATTGCATGAGAGTTCCCTTTCTCTGCATCATGGCCAAGAAAAGTGTTCCAGCTATTCTCCTTTTTTTTTTCCCAGACTGGTACCATAAAGTTATTTTAATTTGTATTTCTCTGATCTCTGGTGAGTTTATTTTCACTGTTTTTGCTTGTGAGACCTGCCTTTCTCTGAGTTGCTCCCTTACCCCCTTTCCTTTCCTTTCTTTCTTCCTTTTTTCTTGTACCAAGATTCTTGTCAATTAGAAAGCGTTCTTCATATGTTATAAATATTTCATTCTGAAGGTTTATGTCCTTCAGTTTAAGAAAATTATTTTCTATCTATTATTTATTTGATCATTTTCTATCCTTATTTCCGATGGTCACAGTTTTTTGGATCTCTCATTAATCAGCTTGAAGTCCAGCGGGCAGGCCTCCGAGCAGGGAAGATGGGGATGAAGTAGGAAGAGCAAGGACTACGTGGAAGCACAGCGCGAGCCTGAGCCCCACAGGAACGGAGTGGAGGCCGCGCTGGATCGTGTCGCCTCTGCCCTCGGTGGTGTGGTGTGGGCATCTGCCTTTGGTCGCGGGGCCCAATAGACACCTGGCCCAGGAGTCAGAGCAGCTGAAGGAGAATCCAGGGGAAGGCAGAGCAGATGCGGCCTGATGGGTCCTCACCGGGAGTTGAGCCTGCAGATAATTTGAGCTGCCACTGGTTGCTGCTTCACTCTCACCCTCCAAATTGCTCAACAATCTCTCTCTGTGGCTTGCCCTAACCGAAATATGGGGGTGCCAAAATAATGCCTACAAGTGGACATTTTGGTCAACGTTGCTCAAGTAGTAGTTCATCGTAATCAGAAGTGTCTAAACCGTGATGGTGACCACTTTGAGCACCTCTTGTAACTGCAGAAGTCAAATGTGACTTGTATTCATCTTTTATTATCGCTATATATTAAGTATTACCATTTTAATAGCTTTGTCCTTTCTTAAAATGTGTATATATACTTTTTGGCACCTTCTTTGGCAAAGAAGGGAATTTCAGGAAATGTAGTTCAGCCTAGCCGATTCGACTCATTACAAAACCACCACAGCCTCCTTGGAAATTTTATGTAACATTCATATAGGATATTTACACTCATATAACACACAAAAACTATGTGCCAGCTACTGTTCTAAGCATTTCATGTATTTTAACTCATTTAATTTATATAATGCCTCCATGAGGTAGCTATTCTTATTAATAACCCTATTTTGTAAAGGGAGAAGCTGAAAACAGAGAAGTTAAGTGAACTGCCTAAGGTCACACAGCTAGTATGTGGCAGAGCTGGGTTTTAAACCCAGAGTCTGACTTGGGGTTTGTGTGCTCTAGCACTCTGCTATGCAAAGGCAGCATTGCCCCTGGCCAAATGTATACTTACAAGTGAAAACTGGTGAGCTGCAGTTCTCTATTTGTGGAGTTGTCTACTTATTTGATTAGTTGTGTTTTTATTTTGGACTCTTGCACTAGAAGTGGCTCGTTGAATTTTTTTGTGCTAAGAAATTTGTGTTCTAGTAAACAGAGAGTCAAGATTAAAACAAACTGCTGAAAGAATCTGCAGTTTGCACTAACCCTGGTCCCTGTGCTTTAACCTCCGGAGTGCAGGCCCTGCCCACAGAGGGATGAGGCAGGCTCTCTGGTGAAGGGGTGTGTGGCACTTCTGGACTCCTGGAGGCTGAGTCCCCCTCTGGGTGTAGCCCCCCCTGGGAGGGTGGGTGTGCATTCTGTGCCTCTCTGTGCCTTGCAAACATGAGCTGATAAAATACGCTTTGCCCCCAGTGCTGTTCCCCTGGCTTCTGGGAGAAAGCACAGGGTACCTCCACATTTAAGTACAGCCTGGGGTCTTCAACAATCAACATTAACTTGGCTTCAGCCACTGGGAAGTCACAGAAATATCATGCCACCTCCCCATCCCTTTTGCCTAGGAGTAAGTGGGCCACTAGAAGGGGTAAGGGCAGCTGGCTTACCTCCAGCATTTTGTAGCCCCGCCCTCCTGCTCAGAAGCCTCTTGCCCATGTCTGCTGAAGCTCTGGCTGCCCCCAAAGACCTAGGTGAGAGTGTAGGGTTCGCAGCCTCCTCTCTCCTTCCAGAAGCCAGGGGCTAGTGCTGTTCCAAGCACACAGCTTTTCCACTTGCACTTCTGGGTTCCACCCGCTGGGCAGTGCAGGGTTCAATCAAGAAGCCTCTAGTGATCCCCAAGGCTGAATCCTGGGGTGGGGAGGATCTTAGAACTGCACAACTAGACCCTTGCCTGCTCATCAGCCTGCCCCCAGGAGCCCCTCTGGCACATGGAGAAGACAGGCTGAGACATGACTCTGGATCCCCATCTCAGTGGTTTTCAAACTTAAGCATGCATTAGAATCTCCAGGAGGGCTTAGTACACCAGGCCCCACCCCAGAGCTTCTGATGCGGTGGGCCTGGGTAGGGCCTGAGAATGTGCATTTCTTACACGTTCCCAGAGGAAGCCACAACCTCTGCGAGGGGTACCTCACTTTGAGAACCACTGCTTTATAGAACACCTCCTTCTCCTCTGAGGTAGGACACTGTTTCAATACTAACTGCCAAATTTTTGCTGCCAATCCCTCCAAGGAGCAGCCTTTTCTCCCCCCGACACCTCTCCACCCCCAGCACTGAGTTGGTCAGCATCAGCAAAAGCCCCTGAAAGCCCAAAGTCAGACAGCCAGGCAGTCCCCAGCCCTGACTGCCTACACAAAACATTTGCTGTGGCGTGAACTTGCTGACAAGCATCACCCTGTGTTTGGGGATGAACCAAATCTTCATACCATAGACCCGTGGATTTCTGGCTCTGAAAACAGATGCAAAAATTCCCCTAGCCCTCCTGGCAAACTCACCCCTTGGATATTCTCTCACAGGCATATGGAGGGGAAAGCCTGGAAATGGAGCCTGCCCGGCAGAATGTCTAAGAACTACTTCCCTTGTCAGCTGACACCAAGACCCCATTCAGCTGAGGCACGAATGAGTGTACTCCACAGCACCCTGAGCGTGTCCCGCTTTGACCTTAAAGAGCCTGTGCCCCGACCTACTACCCCAGAGACGTGACCCCACTGGCAGAGGGGAGTGTCCCAGGCCGGTGTTCAGGGATGTCACCATTGCGGAGAACGCGTGGAGGCACCAGGGCAGCCCCGTTAGATACAAGCCCCCTTCTCAAAGCCTCCATGGATGCCTAATGGTTTCTCCCTTCTTGGCTTCCAGGTAGAGTTACAATTTTTCTAGTGTTTTCTCCCTCTCGTTGGCTCCCTCTTTTCATCACCATCAACTTCAGGTGAAAAACGATGTACTTGCATATTGAAGAGCTACCAATGGCCTCCTTGGTGTTTAAACCTGGACTATCTGGTCTTAACCTGGGCCCTGAACCTGAATGTGGATTAAAGGGTAAGTAGGTCAGCAGGTGCTGAGAAATTCATTTATAAAGTGCCCCCAAACAGCACTGGAGTAATTCAGAAAAATGGTGCCCTCTAATTAAGGTTTGTACAGGCAACACTTGCCTGAGGGGAAACACTTCAACTGCCCTTGCTCTTGTGTTGACTACCAGAAATTAGTCATTTATTTAACTAAGTTTTAAATCGGTTCAAGAAAATGGCATGTATATGATAGATGCTAATCTCAAATACAAAGAGGTGCCTGAGTTTTTATTAATATAAAATTAGTTCCAGTTCCTCTCTGCCACTGCTAATAAATATTAAGTAAATATTTGTTAAAAGCTGATTTGAAGGGATGCTAAATTATAGCTTGCAACGGATCTCAATCTGACTCTGTGGAAACTATGAAAATGTGCCCATGTGCAATTTTCTGGGTGAGTATTCACAGCTTTCATTGCATTTTCAAAAGAGCCATGAACAGCTCACCAAGCAGAGAAGGGTGGGAACCGCAGGCTTAGAGAGCGCTCACAAGTCTCTCCTGACCTCTCCTCTCTGCCCAGCTATCTTCATTCTTGGCTTTCCCATGTGGATGTGGGGAGTGACTAGATTGCAAGAACCTGTCTCACTAATCACTACCATCCTCTGGATTAAAATAAGCTGGAGGGGTTTTATGATCCAAACAAAATAATATAAAAATGCGTTTCAAAATTATACAAAAATAAGGAATTACAGAAAAGGGAGGAAGTTGCCAGTGTAATGACTGATTCCTGATCTCTTGAATGACCTATCTATAGGCTATTTACTTGATGTTCTAAGTGCTGAAAGGTACTACTAGTAATGTGCTAATGTGTGTTGGTAGCTTCCGGTCTCACTTATTCACAATATCAAACCTATGAGGTTAAGTAGTATTATCTCTATTTTACAGATGAGGAAACTGAGGCCTAGAGAGTTTAGGTAACTTATCCAATTCATACAGAGAATGGTTTGAACCAGAGACATTCTCACTTTGCCCCTAAATCTTAACCACTATTGAGCAACTACTATGTGCCAGAAGCTGTGCTAAGTATGCAATGAGTATTAACTTACGGAATCTTCACAACAAATCAATGAAATGAATATCATTGTTCCCATTTTACAGAAGCCAAAACTGAGCTAGAGATTGCCTATCTTCTGCCACAAAGTCACAGAACTAATAAATATTGGCGCTGAAATTTATCCGAGTCTTACTCCAGAGTTCACACACTTAAGCCTTGCACTGAAATGTGAGGTTTTAAGGAGCTGCATAAATCAGCTTCCAAATAACCATGGGAGCCATTCATTAAAGGTGATTTATGTTATTGAGGATCCAAGTTATTGTTTTCAAGATTCAAATACTTATCAGTGACGAATAATTTCATCAGTCTTCTCATACTTCCCATGATCACACATTGGTTTCAACAGACACTCACTGTATACCTACTGTGTAGAAACCACTGGCCACAGGGTGGGAAAGGCTGCAAATATGAACCAGAGTGGTCTGTGCCTTCAGGGAGTTCCTGCTGGCAGACAGACACAGACATAAAAACACCATAAAAAAACTGATGACATGTCCTGATGACGTGTTTCAGGAGTTTGGGGGTGAACTTTGCAGCTTTTGCTGGTTATTAATGTTCTCTGATGGGGAGAGGGGGCAGCTGTGATGTGTCAGGGTTTTACATTGTGCCTGCAGCCAGGGGAGAAATACAGGGCTCAGACATTACTCAGCCCACTAGCTCCTCTGCTGGTTCCAAACTGTAAGAAAAAGGATGATTTTGTCTCCATATCCAGCTGGTCACATGCCAAGGCAGCTCTTTGTTTTCCCTGCCCATACCTTCACTGTGTAATGCATGGACAGATTTCAGAGTTGTGGGGTTCTGTGTGGTCACACAGGAATAGACCCTTTCTCACCATTTCCAGCCCTGTGTTGGAGATATTGCACCCTTAGGATCGCCACCTGCCTGTTTCCCAACTGATGATTAACTGTAGCTGACGACCCAGCATTACATAAGAGGATTATGAAACTGTAACAGGGACCTGTGATCTGTGTTATAAATAGACAAAAACCTCATTACTGTGCTACTTTAAGACTCAGAGACATCTAGTGGCAGAAAATTATATCTGCAGGCCTAGCAGATCCTCTCCAATTAAGTGACTTTTAAAAAGTTCTGTTATAATTAGTGAAACTTTTGTACATGCCCAAACTGGGAGGCTTTGGGTTAAATTATTTTGATCGAAAAGGAATGTACATGTTTTTCACTTATAGGAGTACAGTATTGTCGTTAATAAACAGTATTGTAAGCCAACTGTTCTCCTCAAGGTTTTAAATGCGCACAATTGTATCTAGTATATGAAAGAGAAAATTAAGATACAATGACTCTCTTAACAGCCTCTATATACTCATCGGTCATGGTGCTGAATTTTTTTGATGTGATTAGGTTTTGCACCGATTTCACAATTATTACTATCAAATTGGCCTTACAGATGAACATATATACCGGGGGTACCAAAAAAATGTATACACATTTTAAGAGATGTTATCTATGTGTTACTTTTCAAAGTGGATTTGAATTATGGTAGCAATGTATAGTATGTCGTTCACTCAAAAATGGTGTTAATCAAATGAATGCTAGCGTCACCATGTGACAGGCAGGACAGTCAGAGAAAATGGCGGAAGCACGGTTGTCATTCAAGGTGTACAAGACCATTTTGAGGTGGTATTTGAAATTCGAAAACGTTGTGGAAGTACAACGACAATGGAGGCGTGAGTGTGCACCAGAACCTCCAACACGCCTGACAACTGCACACATTCATGCTAAGTTTGAGACGCATGGTGCTGTGTGTGATGTGCACAAGGAAGATCTGGGAGGCCTCGCACAGCAACAAGTCCTGCTGCTTCTGCTGCGGTGTTGGGACAGTTAACACGCTCGCCACAGATGTCTACCAAACGATGTTCGCTGTAATCAGAAGTGTCTGGATGCTGACAGTAACCACTTTGAGAACCTCTTGTAATTGCAGAAGTCAAACGTGACTTGTATTCATCTTTTGTTACTGGTATATACTGAGTATTACAATTTTAATATAGTTTTTTCCTCTCTTAAAATGTGTATACATTTTTTGGGAACCCTCTGTAGATTGAGCAACCACTAAACCAATGAGAAAGCTTCCTCACAATACAGGCTAGAAAATATATTTAAATTAGGTAAATGGAGAGAGCTGCAGGGGAACCATTTCAGGGTGGGTATTGGTGGGTCCCAGAGAGCAATGCCCTATACCACAGCTGAGACCTGGTAAGATACATTATGGAAGGTCAGAGTGGGAGCAGCAATGGGGCTGTCATGCTCCCTTGCGGAGCACTAAGGAAGTGGTAAGACCTAGGGAAGAAGTGGCTGTATATACCTGACAGATGGGGCTTAGGCAGCCTTCCAGTTTCCTGCACCCCAGTATAACACAGGAATAGCAGAAATATTCCTGTGTGCCCATTGGTGGTAGAAGGAATTATTAAACCCCATGAATTGCTGACTGAGGAAAGGGTAAGACATCTGGTGTCCTATCAATTGCCTGTATTACACATCCCACCTACCAGTTCCTTGACACCAGGAAAGCTTCCCGTTACTTAGATGTGAACCTGAGGGAATGTAGGTGGGGGATTAAGTCCAAACTGAGTGACCCTAAGTTTTGCCTCCCCAGTGGAATGGAGATACAAAATAGAAATTCAACTGAGATATAGAAAATGATGAAAGTATGATTTCTTTAGAGCTAACAAGAGCAGAAAACTTTACTACTGCTAGAGCTGAAGTGGGTAGAGGAGGGGACCCGGAAGGGCTGGCTGCACGGACAGGGCCCGCAGACAAGAGCTGTGGACTTTGCTAGGAGGATGTAGTCTGCAGCCTGCAGAACACCCTTCACATTGACACAGGTAGGGAATTTGGGGAATATACCCTGATCTCATGCTCTCACTTTCTAATCTCTGCCAATGTATCTCCATTGGAAAACCCAAGTGGAAACCAAACGGCAAGGGAGTTACTGGTGGGTCAGCCTCCTCAGCCAGGCACAGAGCAGAAAGGACAAGGGAGAAATTGGAGTTGGCTGGGCACATGGAAGCTATCCAACACTAATGGCTTTGTTCAAACTTCTTCACATAAAATATTTGTTTCTATATCACTCCACTCCCTCTCCTTCCCCCACACACATTCTAGCCATTCATTCGTTGTTTATTATTATTCAAGGTATAACCAGACTTTTTTCTGATTATAAAAGTAATATGTATTCAGTTTAAAAATACATAAAGCGGTAAAGGAGAAAGTAAAAGTCATCTTAATTCCACCACCCAGTGATGATCATTGTCAATGTTTTAATCTATACCCCTGTATGCGTCTTTTCTATGTATGGCTGTATATGTCTTTAAAAAATGAATCTTACCATGAAAAGATATTTTACAGTCTGTTTTCCCACTCAATAAATCGTGTAACTGTTTCCATGTCAATATAGATCTATATCATCATTTTTAATAGGTGCATAGTATCATATGCTATTTATAAATAAACCATAATCAGTCACTTTTTTGAGGGGTATGTAGGTTGTTTTTAATTTTTTGCAATTATAAATAATGTTGATAAACATCCTTGTGTGTTGGGGTCTTTGACTTGCTTGTCCAGTTATTTCCACAGGACAATGGTTCTCAAAGTGTGTTCCATGGACCCCCTGGAAATGCCTGAGGGGAAAGTGAAGCAACAGGGCTTCAGCCCCTAGCCCTGCTTCAGCAATCACAGGTTCTCTTTTCTCTGCTCTATTTGATGTGAAAAGAGACTTCCACCACTAAAAGTGGCTAGAAATCCTGTGCTTTAGGACACAGCCAAAGAAAAATAAAATTGCTAAGTCAAAGAGTATGTATGTTTAAAGATCTGATACATACTGCCAAATGACTCCCCCCCCAAAGAGCATACTAATTTACATTCCTATTGAAAGCATGTGTGTCTGTACCCCCCCACATCAACATTTTTCATTTATACTGATCTAAAGGTAAAAATGTTTTTCTTTTAACTTACATTTCTTTGATTTAGTAATTATATTAGTTTCCTATTGCTGCTGTAATGAATTACCATCAACTTGATAGCCAAAAATAAAATAAATTTATTGTCTTACCAGACTGGAGGTTAGAAGTCTAACTTGGATCTCCCAGGGCTGAAATCAATGTGCCAGCAGGGCTGCATTCCTTTCTAGAAGCTCAAAGGGAGAATCTGTTTCCTGGTCTTTTCCAGCTTATAGAGGACACCTGCAGTCCTTGGCTCATGTCCACTTCCTCCACTTTCAAAGCACATCACTCCAACCTCTGCTTCTATCCTCACATCTCCTTTTCTGACTCTGACCCCGTTGTCTCCCTCTTACATTTATGAAGACCCTTGGAATTACTTTGGGTCCACCCAGATAAGCCAGGATCATATCCCCACCTCAAAATCCTTAACTTAATTACTTCTGCAATATCTCTTTTACTATGGAAAGCAACATATTCACAGGTTCTAGAGATTAGGACATGACATCTTCAGGGGGTGGGCATTGTGCTGCTTATCACAGTAATGATATAGGGCACATTTTCTTTTGTTTATTGGCCATTTGCAGTTCTTTCATAAATTATCTCTCCATGTCCTTTGCTCATTTTGCTATTAGATTGGTGCAAAAGTAATTGCAGTTTTTGAAATTATTTTTAACCACCAACCTAATATTAGGATATTTGTGTCTTTCTAGCTGATTTGTAAAAAAAAAAAAATTACATATTTTGAAGTTATAAACATGTTGCCTATTACATATGTTACAAATATTTTTTTTCCACATTTCTGGTTTTTAAAATTTCCTCAAGCTGTATATTAGTCAGCTCAGGCTGCCATAACTAAATACCATAGACTGGGTGCCTTAAACAACAAAAATTTATTTTCTCACAGTTCTGAAGGTTAGAAGTCCAAGATCGGGGTGCCAGCAGGGTCAGTTTCTGGTGAGAGCTTTCTTCCTGAGGCTTCTTGCTGTGTCCTCACATGGCAGAGTGAAAGAAAACTCTCTGGTATCTGTTCTTATAAGGCCACTAATCCCATCATGATAGCCACCCTCATAATCTTATCTAACCCTAAGTACCTCCCTAAGGACCCATCGTTAAATATCATCACCTGGAGGGTTAGGGCTTCAACATATGACTTTTGTGGCGGCATAACAGGCATATTCAGTTCATAACAGGAAGATTTCAGGTTTTCATGTGGTCAAATCTGTCAGTCATATTCTTGATGCTTTTTGGCTTTGATGATGTGTTTAGCTTAGTAAACATGTTTACTAAGCCAGAGATTCATAAACATGTATGTATACTTTCTTCTTAAACTTTTACATATTTGTCTTATTTTACATTCCAATTTTAATCATTGTGGAATCTATTTTGCTATAAAGTCTGACTGTTTTTTGCCCACTAAAAGTACTTTGGTTACCATTTTATTCTTCAAATAAAGCTTTAAATAGTCTCTAAGCACATAAAAGCTTTTAATTAGGAACAAGAGTCTTGGCTTTGCCATCGTCTGCATACTGGCCTGTTGAAACTTGTCTTCTTCCTTCTCTTTCTGTGCTAGTTGCAGAAAACTATTTTTTGTCTCTCTGGGAAATCCATTCATTCAGTAAACGAGCAACAATTAAAGCTGACTTTTTCTTTTCTGAAATAGTGACTTTCCTTAATATTTCAGTCTTGAACAGCATTCCGTGTATAGCAATTTATGATCAATTCATCTGAATGTGTGCTTATGGCTTTCATATTATTTTGAATCCTAAAGTTATTTGAGCTTCAAAACCAATAGGAAAAAAAGCTATCTGTGGAAGAAACCTATTTAGATATCTGAACTTTAAAAATCTTGGGCTTCATTTCAAGGTGACTCAGTGTTCTGCACATGGCCAGCATGAAATGTTTGTGCCTTGGACCAAAGGGTTGAGGTGAAGCTTCAGACTGCAGAAGGGTAAGTTCTAAATGTTGTGAAACAGACTAAGTAATTAAAGCTACACACAGGGCTGGTCTATTATACATTAATTATAAAATAACATAACATAATATATAATAATAAGTACAAGCATAAAATGATATTAATGATTACATATTCAATTGTATTAAAATCTTCATTTAATCCAATAAGTCTTTCATAATCCCCTGCTATGTGCCTCTGCCCTGTGTTTTCAGGGAATAAAAAGTGTGCATGGCAACAAAACAAATATTTGTGATACAAGTAATTTTAGATGCAATACAGATTTGTCGAGTTAATACATAAATTTATGTTATATGTATGGTATGCTATTAAATGATACATTTTAATTAATACTGTGAAAGCAAATTTTACTATTTCATGGTCAAACCTTGAACATGAGCAGTTTCCAATTCACAAATGAGTTGAAATTCAAAGACTTGTTTCTAAATCAGTTGTTCAAAATTCAGAAATCACGTAACTATAAAAAGAAAATTCTAAGCAATGGTTCTCACCAGCTTAGCTATAGGTTGATTGGTTGAAATTGGTTGAAATTGAAATTTTCGATTGGTTGAAATTATATGCATTTTCTTTCTTTTTTTCCCCCAGAAAAATTTAACAGGTTTATTTATAATTGTTATAAACTTGAACTGCTGAAACTTGTTCACTGAAACTTTTGACTTGCATTAATGCTTTGTTCCTGCATTTATATTAAAAATTCACACACAAATGAAAATGGAAAAACTGCCAATACTTGATTTCTGTCCCCTATTTTTGCACTTACAATCATATACTTAGGTACCTTTTGACCCCGTGAAAAAAAAATAACTAACATTCAGAACTACCAATAACAGGAAGAAGAGGAATTTTTTTTTTTTTTTTTTTAAGAATGAAATGTTTCCCGTCATAGTGGATTCTTAAGCACGGTCTCTACGTATGCGGCATGCTAGCTGGATGTCTTTTGTCATAATTGTTACACGTTTGGCATGGACAGCACACAGGTTGGTATCTTCAAATAGGCCAACCAGAGAGGCCTCACTTGCCTCCTGCAAAGCACCAATAGCTGACTGGAAGCGCAGATTTGTTTTGAAGTCCTGAGCAATTTCTCGCACCAGACGTTGGAAGGGAAGTTTGCGAATCAGTTCAGTGGACTTCTGATAACATCTAATTTCACGGAGTGTCAAGGTAGCAGGCCTGTGACGACGAGGTTTCTTCATCCCTCCAGTAGAGCGCGTACTCTTGCCAGCGGCTTTTGTAGCCAGTTGCTTCCTGGGTGCTTTACCACCGGTAGATTTGCAGACAGTCTGCTTTGTACGAGCCATGGTATAGAGTCCTCCTTACTTGCCTTACCCCCCTTCTCCTTCGGCTGGAGCTCCCTGAGCTAGAGGCGGCGCTGGCGTTAGAGAGCGACAGCCTATGTGCATTTTCTATGAGAAGTAGTTGAAATAATATCCATTTGTTATGAGGAATACTTTTCAGATACGACTAGTGATTAAAAGGAAAAAGCAACACAACTTAGTAAGACATGCTTTATTCATCTAGAATGATAGTCCTAAAGGAAGTTGAAAGTTTAATACAAAGAGAATGCTGTCTTTGGAAATTCCAGAAAGGTTTGGGGAAATTTTCAAGGGATTAGAGGTTGATGGCATGGGTCTGAACAACTATGTCACAACTGTTCTTCTCCTTGTTTTTAACATAATGCGTTGCCTCACTGTTCATGCTTATCAGCCATTATTTACAGCTGTGTTTTTATTAAGAAATGAGATGCTGAGAAGCTGGGAGAGCGGTGGGTTAATCAAGGAGAGGGCACAGCATTTGTGAGGTCACCCTTGGGAAAAGAGATGATAGAGAAAAAAAAAAAAAATCAATGGCCTCTGTGAACTGGCCCCAAGGCCATTGTGGAAAATCCTACTGAAGATGCATAAACTTCCTCAAATAATAATGATAGTCTCTTCTGCCATGCCTCCCTCCCCTAACTGGTAGTCCTGGCTCCAAATGTTGCCAGAATTCAGACTGAGACTATGGCTCCCCTGTAAGAAGGGAGATTGGCATAACTAGGGGAGAGTTTGAGGATTGATAATTAAAGAAACAATAACAAAGTCAATTTAATTTGAGAGAAAATAAGTATGCTACATGGCTCAGCTGTCAATAAGATTTTACAACCATAAAAGATAAACATTTGTGCTCATTAGCAATTTATTGACTCTCAGCTCCAAATTCATACATCATTGCCTGCCAGACCTGTGAAAATGGATCAGGGTTCTTTAACTATTTCTCTGCAGCAGGCATGATATTAAAAGCTTTGTCATTAGAGGGCACTGGAGGGACACTGCAGGAGGAAGGGGTTTTTCTTCCTGGTTCCGTGTTTTCTGTTTTGCTTTTTGCTCCTACTGTTTGGTTGCCAGCAGTGGGTGGGTTGGGGAGACATCCAGGGGCATTCACCCCCATTAAGTTACAGAGGCCCCTCATACATAGCTTCCTATTGAGTTTTCCCAGCACTGCTATGACTGGCTTCCCAGTGAGTCATGCCAGGACCCTGGTGGTTGGCTTCTCAGCTCTCCAGAGAGGGGTTTTCTGCTTGCCAGTCCTGGCCACGGTTTTTCTACCCACCTGTACTCTGGAGCAGTGTCTTCGGCTTGTTCAGTGACTGTGGTCCAGCTCTGGCCTGACGCAACTCAGTATACTTCTCTGTCATCCCAGCCTTCAGGAGGAATGTTTCTTCCTTGAATAGTCTTGCTCATCTCTAGGGTATTCTTTGGAGTTCTCTTTCTCCTGTAAGATAATCCTACATTGTAGTTAATAAATATATTATATTTAAATATAATATATTTAAATATATTAATTGACTACAATATATTACATTTATATTAAATTTTGCCGCTTTTGATTACTTGTGATTTCTGTCTCCTGATTGGACCTTGATCAATTCAACAACTGAATACTTATCTAACCAAAATTGATGTAATTATTTGGGGAGGTTGGGGAGTTGGATTGTGTGTGTGTGTGTGTGTGTGTGTGTGTGTGTGAGAGAGAGAGAGAGAGAGAGAGAGAGAGAGAGAGAGAGAGAGGGAGAGAGACAGGATGAGAGAGAGAGAATGAAGGTAAATCTTTATCTTCCATTGTAGGAAGTTGATAAATAAGATGTATAAGATTGTTATTTGGAGATTTGAAAGTGGTTGAATTTGAAGAAATGGAGTGGGAGACTGCTGCAAGTTTTTTGTAACAAGCCTTGTATTTGACTATGATTATAGATAACTTTGATAAAAGTTAAAATGAATAAAAAGAAAATCACTGGGATTGAAACAAATAAACAAAAAGGGAAGGAAAGAAAGGGAGTTACAAAGTTTGTGGAATATCAAAAATTGTGTCACCAGGGTAGTTTATTTAACACACACACAATACACGATCGAACTAATTTCTGACCCAACTAATTTAATGAAATGAAAAACAAGGCTCACTTCTCCACCACATTTCCTTTTTCCCTGAAAGAAAAGTATAGAGATAAAAGAAAAAGCATGCTTTCGGTTACCTGAAACACCTGAATGGAGAGGGTAGAAGGATCTGTGGAGATACACCTCTATTATACTGGTCTAGAGGGAGTGGCAAGGACTCCAAATAATTGAGAGCAGTAGCATTATTTTTATATTCAAAGGAAAGCCCCATTTGCTGCCCTCTGAGGCTTTCTTTACTGACTCCCTAGGGATCACCCCTCACAGTCTGAGAAACAGCAACTTAAATGGATTTCCATTGTTAACAAATGGGCATGAATGGAAACACCTCTCTTTTTCCCTGTTGGCATAAATACACTTATTCATTTGAAATACAGCATATTTGTTAATAAATTAGCAAAATAATACAAGGCCGTAAATATTTGTGCTTTAGGAAAGAAGTCTTGGTAGCAAAACAGAAATTCCTTCATCTCCTTGGAAGGACAGGGAGGGAAGGTCAGAGGGTGTTGCTCAGAATCTTGAATTACAGGAGGTACAGCCAAGCAGAATGCATAGTGTGGTTGCAATTTTGGTGCTACAGAGCCAGATTATTGCTTATGTTGAGAGGGAACATAGCACTATTCATTTTTAGCTGAGTCTCTAATGAAATGAGAATACAGACAAATAAATACAAAATACGTAGTAAATACCCCAAAAAATCTACGGTGGCAATATTCTAACACAAATATGAAAAGGAGCATGTGAATATGAAACTCTCCCTTATCCGCTGGTTTCCTTCTCTCTAATGTATAAACATTTTTTTTTTTTAAGAATTAGAGATAGTTTGTGGATCATATTACTAGCACAATGTCTGGCTTGTAGTAGCATTAAATAACTGGTCATTACTGATTTTTTAAATTATTTTGACCATTGTTTTAATTATTACCATTAGTATTTGAAAGCAGAGTTGCAACCTCACGTGCTTTCAGGAGCCAGCCCAGGAACATGAATAAGACAAGTGGGCCTTGTGGAGACTGTGACAAACACACCCCTCCCAGTGGAGCACCCCCATTCAGTTCCAGCAAGTCCTTGTCAGAGGAGAATGCTGGTCTCCTCATCATTACCCTCATTTTTATTCTTTTTCTTCATAAAAAGTTGGACACCTAGATTTTTATGTGAGATCTCCCAATTCTAAATATTGGGATTAAACAATTCATGTCTGTGGAGTGGGTTGGGGTCACAAGCCTTGCACACACTGCTTTAAAGAAACAGTGTGTCAAATATATGGTGATGGAGGGAGAACTGACTCTGGGTGGTGAACACACAATGGGATTTATAGATAATGTAATACAGAATTGTACACCTGAAATCTATGTAAATTTACTAACAATTCTCACTCCAATAAAATTAATTAAAAAAAAAAAAGAAAGAAACAAGTGTCCCCCAGCTAGCTCCCTCTTTGGGATCCTGGCTTATCAGTCTTCCCTAGTGTTTCCGCTGGTAAACTGGCCACGTGGGTTTTGTCAATGCTCCAGCAGGCAGGAGTAAAGCAGATGACCACGTGTATCACTCTCACCGGGGGTCCTCCCTGATCCTTTAGGCCCTAGGATCATCAGAAAGACCTTATCTAAAGCTTTCTCCTCCCCATTTTGGGCCCTTTCGTTAGGCCCCCTCCCAGGACTCTCAAAGAGCAAAGCTAAGAGAGTAATTCCCACTAAAGTGTTAAAGATTTAACAGCTCACTCTTCACAATAGCTGTGTACATCTTCAAAGAGAATACTTAGAAAGGAAATAGAATTAGTTACTAATGCAGGAATTTTAGGGTCCTTGGCACTTCAGAGAAGAGTTTTCCTTGACTTTTCAGATCACACCAGGGGAGCAAAACCAAATTCTTTCTTCAGAGGAAGCTTCTTCTGGGGTGTGGTTTATATGTCTTCAGGGTCCCATGAGGAAAAGATGCTATTAGGTCCTGCTGTTGAGCAGCAGTTTACTTTTATTCAATATCTATTGTCAAGTCAAGAACAGTTCACTGTCTACCCAGGTACTGGTGAAAAAACACACCAAGAAATGTACACTAACCCAGAGAAGAGTGACCACTATAGGTTGGTCTAGAATTACCAATTTATTATTTCTAGGTAAAAAAGAATTAGCAACTGTTTGCTATAAGTTCATTTCAGTGGTTTTCTCTATTCACCCAAAGGACTTTTCCAGGCTTCTAAAAACAGGCCTTGCAATTTGAGTGTGTGGTCACCAGGTGGTGGAAGTGTGCCATGACCATGGAGTCCAACTGATGACAGGAGAAGCTGAGCTCACCTTGTGTCAAGTCACCTTAAAACCAGAGAGAGTGATGGTTTCCTTTCCTTTTAGCCACATTCAACCTGGAGTTCATCAAAACATATCTGCTTTTCTAGTAATTCCTGGCTAAAAGGTTTGTGTTGTAGCCCAGAGCATGCTTGCTGTCCACTTCTGGGAAAGTAAAGAGTTCCTGTACTGAGACAGTGTAGATACCTCAGAACCCTCCTTTTTCAATCAGCTTATCTCTGTCATCTGCTGCTTTATATTTTCCTTTCCCCCTCTTTTTATAGTAGAGTAGAGCAGCCCTTATCCTCTCATTATATTCGTAGGAAGGAACGCATACTCTGCTCTGGGCAAGCCTCCAGGCTTTATTTATTTATAGAGGTAGGCAAAATGCTTGGAGAAAACTGTCTGGGCAGGAGGTGATGGGGCCTCCTCCAGGGTGGTGATGGAGATAGGGCAGACCAAACATGTCCTCCCTGCTATCTGACAAATTGACCAGTATCTCTGTTTGGAAACTTTTCTCACTGGGAACCACTTTACTTGGGCTCTCTGTATTCTTTCCTGATTTCCCTTCTCCTCCAAGCGCAATAGATCTTCATTATTCACTGTAGTATGTTCCATAAAGTCGCCATGGATACTGAACCATTGCACCTGGGGAAATACAAGTTTAGGTTTCTGTGAACCTCTGTCCACAGCATTTTCATCAATTGACCAATATATAACCTTGTTTTACCTGTGTTTCTATTTAAATACAACTTACTTAATATATTCATTTATTTAACATACGATTTCATATATTGATTTATATTATACATAATATATTGCTCAACATTGAACTCATGGCCAACAACACTAGAACTCATGTCTGCACGGAGCTTATCTGACACAAAATTCCCTGTGTCATACTCTCACTTAGGATCACTAGATACCACCTTAGCACCATGCTTGGGGGCCATTTAAACGGTAAAATCACCAACAAAAAAAGAACAAAAATGTGAAAAAAAGTGACACTAAATAGACTGCAAAAAGGACATTTGTTTACAGCATGAAAAATGAAACAAGATGGCAGAGGATTGCCCTGTGTGACCTCAGCTGGGAACGTGTGTGACTCAAATTTTCACTGATCCACTACACCATGTGGAATGACCCCCAAAGTGCCACAAATATTGATTTGGGGGTCACAAATGAATGTTAACAAGGAGACAAATTGGCAAATACAGAATTGATGAAGAATGAGGATCAACTATACAAATGTAACAAAGCTCAGATCTCGGCTCCATGCCCTTTTCTCTCTCTCTCATCTCCCAACAAGAGCTCTTCTGCTCTCAAACCATCAGACAGATTACTTCAAAACATTCATCTAAAGCAGGGGTGTCCAAACTGCGGCCCTCGGGCCAACTGCAGCCTGTGATCCATTTTTTATTGGCACTCAGCAAATTCCAAAAATATATTTAGTTTACTTAAATAAACCAGGTGAGGCAATACATACTTCACCTCGAGTGAGTGACCCGGCTGTTTGTGTATTTTACCGCATATGGCCCTTGGTGAAAAACGTTGAAAAAACTTTGGACACCCTGATCTAAAGCCTTGCCCTCTTTCTAGACCAACAGTTCTCAAAGTATTGCTCCAGGATCCCTGAGGGGAGGGGCCCATGAGATCCTCTCTTTTGCAACGACATGTCTGTGTGAATCTAGATTTTCTTCATATACTTCAACTAAAACAGTTTGATGTAACAAACTGAATGTAGAAGCCGATCCGAGAATCCAGCTGTCTTCTATCAAGGGAGGCATTAAAGAGATTTGCAAAACTGCCAAGCAATCACTTAAGATTTTGTTTTGGAAAATATGGTAATGTTATTTATGTTAATGTATAATAGGCTTGTTATTGTAACTTTTAAACAAATTACTAAATATTTAGTCTCAGTTCTAATTTCTAATATAGTAAAACCCTGATAGATAAAACCCAGTTCATCAAAAGCTCTTCAGGTCCTCAATAATTTTTAAGAGTGTAAAACAGCCCTGAGACCAAAAGCTTGAGAACCACTACACTAGACCTATAACCAGTTTTTCAATAGTGTTCCTGATATTGGCACTTGGACATCCCATCAGCACACTAATTTGACTAAAGGCATACTCATCAGTTCTGCTCACCCTCAAGCCATTCCTCCTCTTGACATCTCCATTTCTGGCATCATCATTTTCTCAGCCATCCAGGTTCAAAATCCCCCCATCCTCTCTAACTTCTCTCCTCAGTGCATCCTCTACAGGTTTTAGTCAGGAATGTCTGCAGAATCAATCTATTCCTTTCCATCCGTACTCTGCCCATCTCTCAACTCACATCTCCACCATCACACCCCTACACTTATCAACCTACTTTGTGCTCTGCCAGCAAGCTGGTCATCAGCCTCAGTACTGCCACACCAGGCTCCAGTTGTAGAGTTCACGACCTACAGGATCAAGGCCAGAGTTTTAGTCCTCCATATCTGAATGCCAGTGTCCTGCTTTTCCTCTGACCAGACTGTCCTTCCCTCAAGGAGAAAAGGGTGAAGGCAAAGGATGGTGAGGGGTGTTGGGTGTGGGTGGGTGGTAGGTTGCTTCACTCCACAGGCATCTCTGCTTCAGTTCTGCCAAGACAGACCTTTAAAGGTATAGACAGTGACTATTTCTCATCCTCAAACTTATGTAACTCCAGGATTCCCCCCTTTTCTCTTCCTTCTCCGTAGGATTGGTTTTAAATCTCAGGGATTGTGCAAGAGCCTGATGTTGGTGGAAGGGCAAAGTCTTCTTGGTTTTGGTCTGTCCTATGCTGGCCTCTGTTGTGATGTGTAGGTGGGGGTGGAGATGCCCCCACTGTGGTCTCTAGACCAGAATTCCTGGGGAGGCCCTCCTACAGCCTTTGCTTCCAGAAAGGTCCCAATGCTGACCAAATGCACATAAGATTGCTCCTCCCCTGGTAGCTAAATACTGATGATTTTACTACCAATTAAATAATAGCTAATGTTTATTACTCTATTACTATGGGCCAGTGTCCAGACTGGAGGCTTTAAAATTTTTATCTCATTTAATTGTCACAAGAATCCTATGAAATAAATATTAATATTATCTCTACATACAGGTTCAGTGAACATAAGTAATTTGCCTAAACTAACAGCTAAGTAGCAAAGCTGGACCTTATGCCCAGATCTGTTTGAATCCGGTGCTCATGCTGTTAGCCACTCAGTGAGAAACCTTCCTCCTCTGGAAGGCCCTGGAAACCTTCCTTTTCTCCACTTGGCTTAGATGACTCTTGTGTCCTGATGCTGGTCAGGGATTAGCATTCAGTAGTTGTATGTGCTCTGCTATACTGCAGTCAACTGTTTATCCCATCAGCCAGGGTAAAGAGAAGAACCAGATCCAGATGCAGACACCAAGCTAAGCTGAGTGTTTGCTCTGAATGCTTCAGAACTGCTGGGGTGGCTGGTGTCTGACTTTTGAAGACAAAACATCACTATTGTTATTTAGGACCACTACGCCCATCCCTTAGGCCCAGCTAAGAGCCAAGGAGAAGGGCTGTGGTGACTCTGACCTGAGGCCTTTGAGGCGTCCTTGACCCTTCTCTGGAGGCATTGCCTGACAGCTAAAGGTACAGAGAGGCAGAAATAAAGACTGGAAGAGAGAAGGAAGCAAGAGGGAGGCGGAGACTGGCAGAGTGATCCCTGACATTCCTAATGAAAGCTCTCTGTGATGCTGCCTCACAAAGACTTGCTCTGTGCTAAAAATATCATCCAACTAGCAGTCCTGTCTCTCGCTGTTTTGCGCCAACTTCACCTAAAGGTCACCTGTAGTCAGAGGGAGCCCAGGTAGAAAGTGGGGACGGAGGGATTCTAGTAGGCTGATTTCATTCTGATTTAGCTGGTTTCTGTTTAAGTAAATAAATAAGGCTGGAATTCCAACTGATCTCCAAATGGTGGTGAAGTGTACTGTCATCCCAAAGTGACAGCAGATTTTAATATAAACAGGAACATAGTTCCACATCTTCCAAAGGCAATGGTGATCATGCAAAGCAAAGGTAGGTTCTCAGGTACCTGGAAAGGGGCTGGTGAGAGTGGCCTTCAGAGTCTATCTGGTGGCAAGGCTGAAGGATCCACGCTGATCTATGTGGCTGCAGCAGAGTCTTAGATAAAACACAATCACGAGAAATAAGAATTTCTAAGATAATTGCAACCCCTTGTATTCCTCAGGGCTATTAGTTTGTAAACAACAGAAATGAGCTCTGGATGATTGAAGATAAAAGAAATGTATTGGAATAGCCCAGAGAACCACAAGAAAAGGCCTCAGCCAGCAGGGACCCGGTGGCTCCAGAGATCTAGGAAGCAGGAAGTAATGGGAGCCCTGTCCTTTGAGAGGAAACTGCTTTGCCATTTTGGGTCCTGTGTCACATGGCTCAAGATCTAATTTCTACAGGGCAAGGTTCCTGTTCGCTTCCTCCATGTCATGTGCTCACCTTTGGCTGGGACTAGGGTACCTTGAGTGACAGCCCCACCAAGCCTGCAAGCAATGGATTAGGGAGTGTCTTGATGGACGATGCGGGTGCTGCGCAAAGGTTGTCCACATGTGGATTTACTCACCTAGGCTTTCCCTAGAGAGGCACGTGTAGGCTCTCACTGGAGTACATTTTATGCAGCATTGGTTGTTAGAATTGTGATTGAAAATATTAGAAACAGAAATAGAGAAAGTATTCAAGAAGCAATGTCAAAAAAGCAACCTGTGTGTGTGTGATGAAAGGGGGAAAATTTAGTTCTCTTCAATTCACTGCTTTTCAGAGTTTCCATGTATAATTTGGGAAAGATGTCCCAATTCGCTATATCCAATGGAAGGCACTAGTGTTAACCACAGGTAAAAGACAAATATGGAAGAAATAAATGAAAAAATCTGCTAAGTCAAACTTTGAGCCGAAGCATACGAGTTAGCCTACGACGTGTAGTTGTCTAAAGAACAAAAAAATTTCTTTGATCATATATACCAGGGGTGCCAGAAAAATGTATACACAGGAGTTGTATTCATCTTTTGTTATCGGTATATATTGAGTATTACAATTTTAATACAGTTTTTTCCTTTCTTAAAATGTGTATACATTTTTGGGGGCACCTCTGTAGTCACTCTTTATTCTAATAGTTATTCAAAAAAAAGTAAAATTATATTAGAGATAAAATATTCAGAAAAAGCACACACACATACACTCACACACACACACACACACACACACACACACTTTCTCTCTTGTGATGAATTAACAAGTCAGGAAGAAAATAAGTAGCACAGATATTCACAGGAGTGAGGGAGGTAGTTGCAGTGTTGAAAGAGACCAACCGATAGATGAGTCTAGAAGAATAAAAGGCTGAACTGAAAAAAAATCTGAAGTCAAAGGTCTACAATGCAACAAAGGGAAATATACCCTGAATAGAAGGCTGAGGGCCTCTCTCTTGATTCATTCACTCAACAAACAGGTCTTGAGCTCCAGCTATGTTCAAGATGCTGTGCCAGTTTTGAGGAGATATCACCACTGACTCAAGGAATCTGCATTTATTTAGACTTTACCCTCTCGTACTGAGATTCTTTAAAGACCTAGCAGCAAAAATATGGTAGAATAATGTTCATTAAGTTTAATTTTTTAATTTTTTTTCTGTGTAGCTACTTGAATCTATCACTGGAAAAAAAGACACACAAAAATTAGAAATACAGCATGGAACTTCAAATCAAATTTCAAATCAGTTTTAAAAAATTTTCTAATTAAAAAAATCTCTTGAAGCTTACCAACTCATTTTATTATTGTTTCAAAAGCAAAGATAGAATCTGTCTTTAAAAGGTCATGTTTCTATCATGGTAATAAAATGATTTTTAAAAAATTATTTAACATATTACTCTACTCAGTTGGAAAAACATAACAAAACATGAAGCAGGTTTAGAATTCGGAATAATCTAGGCTAGTCTTGGGGGGTTGTTTTTGGAGAGCAGGAATAGGGTAAGGAATTTTCTGGATTTTGTCCAGGTCAGATCCAGTTTAAACATCAAAGACAGAATAATATTGTTATTTGAGTTCAGTTTCAATTCAAATTAAAATATCAGTTTCCTACTTTGGGTTTAGTTCAAATCCCTGCTGAGAGCTGAGAATGTCATTTCATGGAAGAAAAGATGCCAGAGCAATTATTTTTTAACTCATTTTATGACCCCCTACCCCACTGTAAATTGAGTATAGCCAATGGCTTTCAGATTCGCAGAGCACCAAAGCACAGTGGAAATCCTCCAGTTCACAGAGTGCCTTGGGCTCTGGAACACATGTAGCCAGAGAGCCTTTGTGAGCTTGTACCCTATGCCACCGAGAGGCAGAAGGGCCACCACGGTCTGAGGAGGCCCATGTATGTGGGTTGGCCACTGGTGACAAGGATTAGGAAGTGGGAGATAGGCTATGGGGAAGATGACACTTAACATGGAGAAGGAGGCCAGAGGCATGAAATGGACCAGGAGAAAGGTCAAGGCAGGCACAGAGATGCCTGCCTTCTACTCTTGACCCATCCTTAGAGACCCTGAACAAGAAACTCAGTGTCCAAAAACTGAATAATGTGGGAAGGTGATGAAACAAAGAAGCGATAAAAACGGCAGTTGCGGAAAAACACAGCTCTTTTCTCCTCCTTCCTCTGCTCCACATGTTTCTGTATCCATCAGAACCTTGCTTAGAGGGGGATGACCTGGAGCTGCTGCCTATCCACCCACCCACCGACCTCCATGACTATTTCTGCCAACAACACTCATACCTACCCCTCTGCCCAGTTCTGGTCATCTTGCTTTCTTATGGAGGCAATTCAAACACTACTCAAAATGATAATCATGTAAGCCCTTTCTCCACCTCATCTCCACCTTTAAAAAAGTAATTTCAGAGACTTCCTGGGAAAGTCATTAAGCAAAAATGGCAAAGGCATTTACAGTATTATACTAGATCCCATCGTTAAATCTGTCCCGTGCTAAACCTGTGCATTTGCCCATCTGTGCTCTCTGTTTATGATACTTTGAGGGATTAAAAAAAGACAAAAAATGTTGCTCAGGTGTTGAGAAGATTAAACGAGATGACACAGAAAGTGCCTTACAAAAAGCAAAAATTGCTATAAAATTCAAGGCCACATTAAACATTCTGTGTTTGTTGCAGACTCCCAATGGCCTAGAGTTATAAATACTATGTAAATAATATGTGTATTACCTGCTTGGGTTTTTAAACTATTCTATCTTTTATTGATAGTTCCAATCATACTTTTACTATTACTACCAGTACTAGCAGCAGTTATTGTCAGACACTTTGCCTAACACTTTACATACATCAATTCAATTAATCCTCCAAAGAATCCTCTGAGGTCACTATTCCCAGCTTCTCTATAAACTGTACAAAGGAACTGAGGGGTTCCATAATTATGTAGTAGTCCGCCCTCTCACTCACTGATTTAAAATGCCACCTTTACCATAAAGTGAATTGCCATATATACATGATTACGCTTTTAACTCTCTATTCTGTGTTCAACTATTTCTGCCTCAGTACCAGAGCTTTTTACTATGGCTTTATTAATTGTATATTTTCCTATTTAATATCATTACACCTTTTTTCAAGAACCTTTTGTCTTTTTAAATAGATTTCCCCCACATGAAGCCTATGTTTTAATTGTATTTAGCTTGCTGTCTAGGGAAGAAACACACATAGTACTATATACAAAAGACACAGGAGGTAAACTATATCCTATCATTTAATTCTTCCTGAAGAGGCAATTGATGTTACCAGCTTCTTATCTAGTCTTCTAGAAATAGTCCATACATGTGAACTTTAAAATAAGTAATCAAGTTCTACCAAAAAATTCAATTAAAACTTTAAGAGTTAATTGAATTTATAGATTAGTGTGAGGGAAAATTCATATCTATACAATTACAAACCTATTCAGCAGCTAGAATGTCTTTCCACTTCTTTTGGTCTTTTATGCGCTTCACTAAATTTTTACAATCTTGTTAATATCTTACATGTTTCTGATAATATTTGTGCCTAAGAATTCTAGTGTTTTTGGTTGTGTGACAATAATGAATGGAATTCTGGTGTGTTGATTTTGCATCTTTCTTATGAGTCTACATAATAATTTCTCATTTAACATTCTTGCATTTTCTATCTGGATGATGATATTGTTTACAAATTATGACAGCTAATCCTTCCTTTCAAACTTTATACTACTTTTCTTGTGCCAATTTTATTGATTTAGTAATACTTTTAGCAGACTTCAGAATAGTAGCAGAGGTAGAAGATAATGCCGTCTTTTCCCTGTCTTTGTGGGAATATTACTCTACACTACAAAGTACTATGTCTGCTGTGTTCCAGTAGCTAAGTTTCCATCTATTGCACCTACTAGGAGTTTTTAATAGCAATGGGTATCGAATTTAATTAAAAGCTTTTCAACATCTACTGTGTTTCCCCGAAAATAAGACCTAGCTGGACAATCAGCTCTAATGTGTCTTTTGGAGCAAAAATTAATATAAGACCCTGTGTTATGTTATGTTATGTTATATCATGTTATGTTATGTTATGTTATGTTATATTATATTAGACAGGATCTTATTTTACATTATATAAGACCCGGTATTATATTATATTATATTATATCATATTATATTATACCCGGTCTTATAGTAAAATAATCACATTAATTTTTGCTCCAAAAGACACATTAGAGCTGATTGTCTGGTTAGGTCTTATTTTTGGGGAAACAAGGTATTGAGATTCGCAATTGATTTTCTTCCTTTAATCTATTAACATATTGAATTGTATTAATAGAGTTCCTGATGTCAAACCACTTTCGAATACTTAAACTTGAACTTACTTGGACATAAAGCATTGTTTAAAAATTACTTTATTATTTTCGCATCTATGTTCATAAATGAGATTAGGATCTTAGTTTAGAAGGCCCTCAAATGTCAGTTTAAGAAGTCTGGATTTCTTTGCTGACAAAGGCTGAGGACAATGAAGGTTTGGTTAAAGTTTTTACTACCTTTGAAAATCTTATCATGAGCAGTCCAGTGATAAGAATTTATCTTTGGTTCATTGCGTGGGTCTCTCTTCTGCTCTTTATTGCTGAATGTTTTTGACTTTGTCTTATTCCAGACACTGTTGTTTAATGACTATTGTGGAGATATAGCTGTAAAATTTTTCCTTTTCTTTTTGTATTAGAAAAGATGCATTCTATATTGACTTGCGAAAATTTTAATTGAGAAGAAATCTATTTTAGGTAACTATTGTTTCTTTTATGCTTTCATGCCATGTATTTTTGCACAAGAGTAGCTTGCGAAGGAGTGTCAAATTATGTGGATAATAACTCTATTGGAAAAGAAGTTGATTCCCAAAGTCCCTGTCAATGGACTATTAAAAGAGTAGGACATAATATATGAGCATGGGCAGGGTGACCAAATGTGCTAATTTTTCCAGGACTGTCCAAATTTTTAGGTAGTCTGTTCTATTGTCAAACCACATGTCAGCATTCATGTCTTTTGTTTTCCTAAAATAAGGTTACTGTAGGTAGAAGAAGACCAGCTAAAATTCATCAAGTGTGCCAGAAAGCCTAAGATACGCCAAAGAATTTAAATCCTCTAACAACATTGGTGGGAAACATGTTGTTGGCCCTTGTGGACTCCTGATAATAATCCTCCAGTAGCCATAGTGTCAGAGGCCACACAATGTCTCTAGGATGACCTTAGGCAATGTGGTAGAGACAGTAGCAAATGTTCACAGGACTTGTCTGACTTCCAACTATCAGTTTGGGTTTTTAGTTCTGCTTAACAATAGTTTTTAATGCCTTTGCTTGACTGCCAGTTGTCCTTCTATCCATTCTCCCCTTCTTTACAAAATAACAGTGTTTAGGTGAGTACATGGTTGCCAACCAAAGACATTTCCCAGTCTCCCTTTCAGCTAAGTGTCCATATGACTAAATTTCTCCTATGAGCTTATGAATATAAGTTATGTGCATCACTTCTAGGTCTTTCTGTTAAAACAATTAGGTACACACTTTCCATTGTACATTTTCTACTTCCGTAGAAGTAGAAGCTAAAGGTGCAAAGACCACAGGTCATACATCTTTCGCTTACTCTCCTGTCATAAAGGTACTAATTTATAAGGTATGATCAAACAATATGATGAATGTTTAAATTTTAAAAAAATTTATTACAGTGAAAGACACATTACCATTAATCCCCCTCAAAATACCCCCCTTGCCTCGCTTCGAACCCATCGCTTATCCCATCATTTTGCCACTTTCTGAAGCAGTTCTGGAAGCCCTCTTTTGTGAGTGTCTTTAGCTATGATGTTGTGCCTGTCTCGATGTCCTGAAGAATCATTTTGACTTTGGGGAAGAACCAGAATTCTCACGGTGCCAGATCCAGTGAGTAAGGTGGATGAGGACACACCATAATGCTTTTATTTGACAGAAATTGCTGTATACCAGAAGTGATGTGTGACAAGGAGCATTGTCATGATGGAAGATGATTTACGTCACACTTTTAAACACACCTCTCAACCGTAGCTTACACCCGTCTGACTGCACTGAACAAATAGAAACTTGTCACAGTCTGTTACTAAGGGTTCCTTGTGCTGCTTCCTGTATTGAAGATCCCTGCCTTTCCATTGGATGGCACATGGCTACAGCATTCACCGTAATTTTTTTTTTTTTTTATCAGAACAGAAAGGCTCCGTATCACACATAACCTCTGGTACTGCAATTTCTGTCAAACAAAAACATTATGGTATGTCCTCGTCCACCTCATTAACTGGTTCTGGCACCATGTGACTTCTGGCTCATTTCCAAAGTTAAAATGACCATGAAAGGTAAACGGTTTGAATCAATTCAGAACATTGAGGCACCCATGACAGTGCAACTAAAGATACTCACAAAAGAGGACTTCCAGAACTTCTTCAGCAAGTGGCAAAAATGATGAGATAAATGTGTTCAAAGTGATGGGGAATATTTTGAGGGGGATTGATGGCAATGTGTCTTTTACTGTAATACATTTTTTTTTAATTTAAACATTCACCATATATTTTTTTAATTTATTGGGTGACAATTGTTAGTGAAATTACATAGATTACAGGTGTACAATTCTGTATTACATCATCTATAAATCCCATTGTGTGTTCACCACCCAGAGTCAGTTCTCCTCCCATCACCATATATTTGGTACGATATTTTTTTTTATCACACCGTGTGTATATCTCTTCAAGGCTTGCCTAACGGTAGAGGACAGCCATGCTTTGGCAGATGGAAACTGGAGACAAAGCATTTTGTACCACTGCTATATTTGGGGACATACTCACTATGTATGTGTTGGTGGGAGACAGAACCCAGTTCCCACTAAGAAGCTCTAAAAGCCTGTTACTCCAGAGTTGCGCGGCAGAAGCGTGCTCGGCCCATATAAAAGCCTGTTACTCACACATGAGACGCCAAAGCTTAGCCCACAGATGCTCCTGCTTGTTCTGAAGTAGGAGGCCTGGAGAAGCAAGGACAGTTTAATATCTGTTGGAGGAATTAATAATAATTATACAGTAATTAAATATGTACTGGTTCAAAACAAACAAAGTCTGAGAAATTAAGTAGCATGTTATAGAAGATATAATCAGACATAATGAAATAAAGTTAAGGGGGAAAATCTAAATTATAAACACAAAGGAAAATTCTAATATCAAGCTAACTAGATTATTATAAAATATTTTAAGAATTCCAGTGTGGATCCTGCTTCTCTGCAAGGCAGATTAAACAACACATTTTTAATTTTAATTGTAGCAAGAAAACCTAAATGTTGGCTAAAGCTTAAATGATAGGTTCCTGGGTTGGCACATTAGCAAAAACCTCCAAGGAGAAATTACATTCAGAGACACAAGTTGAAAAATACAAATAAATAAAATAAAATTACAAATCAATTAAACATCTAATTTTTTTTTAATTTATTGGGGTGACCATTGTTAGTAAGATTACATAGATTTCAGGTGTAGAATTCTGCATTACATCATCTATAAATCCCATTGTGTGTCCACCACCCAGAGTCAGTTCTCCTTCCATCACCATATATTTAATCCCCCTTACCCTCATCTCCCTCCCCCCACTCCCCTTACCCTCTGGTAACCACTAAACTATTGTCTGTGTCTATGAGTTTTTGTTTCTCATTTGTTTGTCTTGTTCTATTGTTGTTTTTGGTTTGTATACCACATATCAGTGAAATCATAGGGTTCTCTGCTTTTTCTGTCTGACTTATTTTGCTTAGCATCATGCCCTCACGATCCATCCATGTTGTCACAAATGTTCCTGTATCATCTTTTCTTACCGCCGAATAGTATTCCATTGTGTATATATACCACAACTTCTTTATCCATTCATCTATCGTAGGACATTTTGGTTGTTTCCATGTCTTGGCCACCATAAACAAAGCTGCCATGAACATTGGAACACACGTGTCTTTATGGATAAATGTTTTCAGATTTTTTGGGTAGATACCCAGGAGAGGGATTGCTGGGTCATATGGTAAGTCTATTTGTAATTTTTTGAGGAACCTCCACACTGCCTTCCATAGCAGCTGCACCAGTCTGCATTCCTACCAACAGTGTGTGAGGGTTCCTTTTTCTCCACAGCCTCTCCAACACTTGTTACTATTTGTCTTGTTGATGATAGCCATTCTGACTGGAGTGAGGTAATATCTCATTGTGCTTTTTATTTGCATTTCTCTGATGGTTAGTGATGTTGAGCATTTTTTCATATGTCTATTTGCCATTTGTATGTCTTCTTTGGAGAAATGTCTCTTCAAATCCTCTGCCCATTTTTCAATTGGGTTGTTTGTTTCTTTGTTGCTGAGTTTCATGAGTTCCTTGTATATTTTGGATGTTAGCCACTTATCGGAGGTACTGTTTGCAAAAACCTTCTCCAATTCAGTTGGTTGCCTCTTTATTTGGTCAATGGTTTCTTTTGCTGTGCAGAAGCTTTTAAGTTTCATATAGGCCCATTCATTTATTTTAGCTTTTACTTCCATTGCCTTTGGAGTCAAATTCATAAAATGCTCTTTGAACCCAAGGACCATAAGTTTAGTACCTATGTTTTCTTCTATGCAGTTTATTGTGTCAGGTCTTATGCTTAAGTCTTTGATCCATTTTGAATTAATTTTGGTACGTGGTGACAGATAGCAGTCCAGTTTCATTCTTTTGCATGTGGCTATCCAATTCTCCCAGCACCATTTATTGAAGAGGCTGTCTTTCCTCCACTGTATGTTTTTTTGCTTCTTTGTCAAAAATTATCTGTCCATATTTATGTGGTTTTATTTCTGGCTTGTCAATTCTATTCCATTGGTCTATGTGTCTGTTTTTCTGTCAATACCATGCTGTTTTGATTATTGTTGCCCTGTAGTACAAGCTAAAGTCAGGGAGTGTGATACCTCCAGTATTTTTCTTTTTTCTCAAGATTGCTTTGGCTATTCAGGGGTCTTTTGTGGTTCCAAACAAATCTGATGATTTTTTGTTCTATTTCTTTAAAAAATGCCATTGGGATTTTGATGGGGATTGCATTAAATCTGTATATTGCTTTGGGTAATATGGCCATTTTAACTATGTTGATTCTTCTAATCCATGAGCACGGAATGTCTTTCCATTTCTTTGTGTCTTCTTCAATTTCTTTCAAAAATGTTTTATAGTTTTCAGCATATAAATCCTTCACATTCTTGGTTAACTGTATTCCTGGGTATTTTTATTTTTTAGCTGCAATTGCAAAAGGAATTGTTTTTTGTATTTCTTTTTCTGAGATTTCATTGTTAGTATATAGGAATGCAATGGACTTTTGTACGTTGATTTTGTAGCCAGCAACTTTTCTGTATTCGTTGATTGTTTCTGATAGCTTTTTGGTGGAGTCTTTAGGGTTTTCCATATATAGCATCATGTCATCTGCAAAGAGTGATAATTTAACTTCTTCATTCTCAATTTGGATACCTTTTATTTCTTTCTCTTGCCTGATGACTCTGGCAAGGACTTCCAACACTATGTTGAAAAGCAGAGGTGATAGAGGACAGCCCTGTTGTATTCCTGAACGTAGAGCAAAGGGCTTCGGTTTTTCACCATTAATTATGAGATTAGCTGAGGGCTTGTCATATATGGCCTTTATTATGTTAAGGTATTTTCCTTTATACCTATTTTATTAAGTGTTTTAATCATAAATGGATGTTGTATCTTATCAAATGCTTTTTCTGCATCAATTGATAGAATCATATGATTTTTGTCCTTTATTTTGTTTATGTGATGTATCACATTGATGGATTTGCGGATGTTGAACCATCCTTGTGCTCCGGGGATGAACCCCACTTGGTCGTGATGAATAATATTTTTAATGCATTTTTGTATTCGATTTGCTAGAATTTTGTTTAGGATTTTTGCATCTGTATTTATCAGAGACATTGGTCTGTAGTTTTCTTTTTTTGTGTTGTCCTTACCAGGTTTTGGTATCAGAGTAATGTTGGCCTCATAAAATGAGTTAGGGAATAATGTCTCTTCTTCAATTTTTTGGAAGAGTTTGAGCAGGATTGGTATTAGATCCTGTTTGAAGGTTTGGTAGAATTCACTAGTGAAGCCATCTGGTCCTGGACTTTTGCTTTTGGGAAGGTTTTGGATGACTGATTCATTTTCGTTACTGGTGATCGGTCTGTTTAGATTTTTCAGTTCTTCATGATTCAGCCTTGGAAGGCTATATGTTTCTAGTTTATTGAATTTGGTGGCATATAGTCCTTCATAGTATTCTTGGATGACCCTTTGTATTTCTGTGGTATCCATGATAACTTCCCCTTTTCATTTCTGATTTTGTTAATTAGCATCTTCTCTCTTTTTATCTTAGTAAGTCTAGCCAAGGGTCTGTCAATTTTGTTAATCTTTTCAAAGAACCAGCTCTTTGTCACATTAATTTTTTCTATTGTCTTTTTGTTCTCTATTTCATTTAGTTCTGCTCTGATTTTTGTTATTTTCTTTCTTCTGCTGACCTTGGGTTTCATTTGTTCTTCTTTTTCTAGTTCTTTAAGGTGTAACATGAGGTTATTTATTTGGGATTTTTCTTGTTTCTTGGGATAAGCCTGTAATGATACAAATTTCTCTCTTAAAACTGCTTTTGCTGCATCCCCAAAATTTTGGTAGGATGTATTTTCATTGTTATTTGTATCTATGTATCTTTTGATCTCTCCTCTAATTTCTTCTCTGACCCAGTCGTTCTTTAAAAGTATGTTGTTTAATCTCCATGTATTTGTGTTTTTTTCCTGCTTTTCTTTTGCAGTTGATATCCAATTTCAAAGCTTTGTGATCAGAGAATATGCTTGGTATGATTTCAATCTTCTTAAATTTGCTGAGGCTGATTTTATGTCTAATATGTGGTCTATCCTTGAGAATGTTCATGTACACTAGAAAAAAATGTATAATCTGATGTTTTAGGATGAAGTGCTCTATATATGACAATTATGTCCATTTCATCTAATGTGTCATTTAGGGCTGCTATTTCGTTATTTATTTTCTGTTTGGATGATCTATCCATAACTGTCAATGATGTATTTAAGTCCCCTAGTACAATTGTGTTTTGGTCAATTTTTCCCTTTAGTTCTGTTAGTAGTTGCTTGGTATATTTCGGTGCTCCCTGATTGGGGGCATAAATATTGATGACTGTTATGTCTTCTTGTTGTATGGTTTCCTTTACCATTATGAAATGTCCATCTTTGTCTCTTGTTATCTTTTTCACCCTGAAGTCTGTTTCATCTGATATCAGTATGGCTACACCTGATTTTCTCTGGGTACCATTTGCTGGGAGTGTCAATTTCTACCCTTTCACTTTGAGTTTATGCTTGTCCTTGTAGCTGAGATGTGTCTCTTGGAGACAGCATATGGTTGGGTTTAGTTTTTTGAACCAATCTGCTACTCTGTGCCTTTTTATTGGTGAGTTCAGTCCATTTACATTTAGGGTGATTATTGATATGTCAGGATTTTGTATCATTCTATCTTGAGTTTTCTGGTAAGGCTGTGTCTCCATTGTTTCTTTGCCTTTTTCTTTTTTTCTATTATTTCTGTGTGGTGGTATTCTATGATGTTTCTGTCTGTTTCTTCTTTTAGTACAGTATATATTTCAGTTCTGGATTTTTTTTGAGTGGTTACCCTTAAGTTTATGTAAAAGAAAGTTTGATATTTAGAGTATTCCATTTTCTTCAGCATGCTTACTTTCTCCATTCCCATATTCCGGTTCAAGCCTTTACTCTCCCCCTTATTATGTTTTGGTTGACACAAATTGTCCCTCTTGATGGTGGTCTAATAGCCTCCTTTAGTATTTCTTGTATTGCAGGTTGTGTTTTAGCAAATTCCCTCAGCTTCTGTATGTCTGGAAAGGTCTTTATTCCTCCTTCATATCTAAAGGATATTTTTGTTGGATATATTATTCTTGGTTTATAATGTGTCTCTTTCAATAGCTTGAATATTTGGTTCCACTCCCTCCTGGCTTGTAGAGTTTCTGCTGAAAAATCTGATGATAATCTAAAGGGCTTTCCTTTGTAGGTTACCGTCCTCTTTCCCGGGCTGCCTTGAGGATTCTTTTTTTGTCGTTTATTTCAGACAGCTTCAATACAATATGCCTTGGAGAAGGACTGTTGGGATTGAGGTAATTAGGTGTTCTGTTTGCTTCTTGGATTCGAGGATCCAGTTCTGTCCACAAGTTTGGGAAGTTCTCATCGACAATTTGTTTCAATATATTCTCTGTTCCCTTCTTTGTTTCTTCTCCTTCTGGTATGCCCATTATTTTTATATTGCTCTTTCTGATAGAGTCAGAAAGTTCTTGTAGAGTTTTTTCATTTCTTTTAAGTCTCAAGTCTCTTTCTTCTTCCATCTGTGTAATTTCCAGGTTTCTATCTTCGATGTCACTGATTCTTTCCTCCATCTGGTCAACTCTACTACCTAAGCTGGTTATTTCATTCTTAATTTCTTCTATTGAGTTCTTACTCTCCATAAATTCTATTTGGTTCTTTTTTAAAATTTCAATCTGTTTTGTAAAATGCTCATGTTGTTCTTTGATTGCGTTTCTGAGTTCATTAAACTGCTTTTCTGTGTTTTCTTGCACCTCGTTGAGTTTTTCAATAACTGCAATCTTGAATTCTCTGTCATTTAAGTCACATATTTCCTTTTCTGGAGATTTTTCACTTTCTTTCTGAGCTGTCTTGTTGCGTTGGTTATTCATGGAAATTACTGATTTATTATTTCTCTTCCTAGACATCTACAGGAGTTGCTTCTGCAACCGGTTGATAGGAAGAGGTCTTTCTTTTGTTTTCCAATACTTGTTGATAGAATGTTTTATTTTCTCTCCGACTGCAGCCTTTTTTTGTCTCTCAAATGGTAGTGCTATGTTTTCTCTGCACTATTCCAGCTTCTCACACAATGGGGGGATTCCCTCGGGGATGGGCTTCTCCTCTGTTAATAGTTCGCCTGGGTCACAGGGTGCAGTGTCCATGTGGGTATGCGGAGAGCTTTTGAGTTCCAAAGCTGTTCCTGCACCATATTCAGAGCCTGTATGTTTCAGCAGTTCTGTTTACTCCGCAGGGATCCGCCCAGATAGGTGGGGCCAGGGGCGGGGTGAGTTGTGAGAGGTGGCCCAGAGAAATGGCGGCGACCACTATCACAGCCGGTCCCGCTTCCACAGCTCCCTCCCCTTTGCTGGAACTAGTTGGGCTGTGAATCTGTGTCTGCGGTCCACAGTTCTCAGAGCAGCAAATATTCTGTCCTTTGATCTGATGCTGCTACTTTATGGCTTGTAGCACTGGGCAGGTGGGGGCGGGCGACCTCTGGGAGGGTAGGGAGGGGGCGGCTAGTCTCAGTGCCTAAGGCTTCCGTTCTCTGCTTGGCAGTGAGAGGTTAAATCACCGTTTTTAGCCTTCTTTCCTCAGTCTTTTCTCTGAGGTCCCTGCCATGAGTGTTGGGTTCAGCCGTGTTATATGCTGTCCCCTCAGCCCTGTGGGTCATAAGCGGAGCCCTAGCAGTCCGAGTTCTTCCTTCTCCCACAGCTGCAGTAGTTCCGGCATGCAGCGAACTCGTAGCACTGAGCTAGGTCTGCGTCCTGCGACCGCAGCTCCATCTCCGCACTTCTCCCTTCCCTCCTCCCCCGCTCGCGCGATTTGCCCACCTTTAGGTGAATTCAGTAGTCGGCCTCTTCGTTTTGCTGTCTGCTGTGCACGGAGTCCTTTGTGGAGTTATTGTTGTTCGATTAGTTGTAAATTCCAGGGGAGCTTCACAGAGGCTCACCTCACACTGCCGTTTTAATGAGGTCTCATAATTTTTTTTAAATGGTGTTGGAACAAGTGGACATCCACTTGCAAAAAAATAATGAATCTAGATACAGACTTTACAGCCTTCACAAAAATTAACTTAAAATGGATCAAAGACCTAAATATAAGATGCAAAACCATTACATTCCTAAATATAACAGGAAAAAATCTAGATGATCTTGGGTATGGTAATGTCTTTTTAGGTACAACACCAAATACACGATCCATAAAAGCAATAATTTATAAGCTGGACTTAATTAAAATGAAAAACGTCTGCTCTGTGAAAGATAACGTCAAGAGAAAGAAGAAAAGCCACAAATTGGGAGAAAATATTTGCAAAAACATATCTCATAAAGAACTGTTACCCAAAACTACAAAAAAGTCTTAAAACTCAGCAATAAGAAAACAAACAACCTGATTAAAAAATGGGCCAAAGGCCTTAATAGATGCCTCACTGAAGAAGATATACTGATGACAAATAAGCATACAAAAAGATTTTCTACATCATATGTCATCAGGGAAATTCAAATTAAAACAATGAGAGATACCACTACACACCTATTAGAATGGCAAAAATCTGGAACACTGACCACACCAAATGCTGGAGAGGATGTGGAGCAATTGGAACTCTCATTCATTGCTGATGGGAAAGCAAAATTGTACAGCCACTTTGGAAGACAGTTTGATGGTTTCTTGCACAACTAAACATTCTCTACCATATGATCCAGTAATCACATTCCTTTGTATTTGCCCAAAGGAGTTGAAAACTTATGTTCACACAAAAACCCAAGCACAGATATTTACAGCAATTTTATTCATAATTGCCCAAACTTAAAAGCATCCGAGATGTCCTTCAGTAAATGTATGGATAATTCATTCATTTCTTGGATGGTACATCCAGGAAATGAAATATTATTCAGTGCTAAAAAGAAATGAGCTATCACACCATGTCAAGGAACCAAAAATGCATATTACTAAGTGAAAGAAGCCAATGTGAAAGCCTAAATACTGTATGTTTCAATCTATATGACATTCTGAGAAAGGCAAAACTATGGCGACAGTAAAAAGATCAGTGGTTGCCAGGTGTTAGGGGAATAGGAGGGATGAATAGGCAGAGCACAAAGGATTTTTAGGGCAGTGAAATTATTGTGTATGATGCTATAATGGTGGATACATATATTTGTCCAAACAAAGGTTTGGATCATATGTTTTTCCAAACCTGTAGAAAGTACAATACAAAGCATGAACCCTAATGTAAGCTATGGACTTCGGGTAACTATCATGTGTCAGTGCAGGTTCATCTGTTGTAACAAATGTCCCACCTAGTGGGGATGTTGCTAATTGGGGAGACTGTGCCTGTGTGGGGGGCAGGGAGTATATGAGAAATCTCTGTACCTTCCGCTAAATTTTACTGTAAACCTAAAACTGCTTTTAAAAATAAAGTCTTTTTTTTTTTTTTTAAAGTAAAGAAGGTAAAGAGCTAAAATGACTAGAAGCAGGCATTCTTGGAAATAACAGAAGGGGTGGAAGAATGGGGCCCAAGTAGTACATGCTCTCTGGTCCCAGCAATCCATCAGAGAGTCTTTGTAGCACTTAGCAATACCTAGATTTTTCTTATGTATTTGTTCACTTGTTTATTTCCTGTCTTACATGCCCTGGGGGATAGTGACTCTGCTTTCCACTGTAGGAAAGTCGGCACCTAGAACAGTGTCTTAGGCATACAGGCCAGCTACTCAACATATATTTGTGGTGTGGCTGATCCCCTTCCCCTTTGTCAGGGACACACCACAACCTAATTCTCCTTTCCTCCCCACCAGCCTTCTCTTGCCCTTCCCTCCAACGTGAGGAGTCCTTACCTGATCTGGGAGACCAAGTGGGATGGTAGCTGGAGAGCCTTGCCCGATATCATCATGGATGATTCTCTGCACCTGCCTTTGTCAGAGTGTTTCCTCCTGATACTGAAAGGCCAAACTAAGCCCAAACTACTGATACTGAAAGGCCACAAAAGACCCCTTCCCCTCTGAGTCCCTCCCTTTCCTAAGGCAGTTAGCTGAGCTGCCTGAGTGGGAAGAGCCACCTGCAGCCAGATACAAGCCACATACATATGTAATTTTCAATTTTCAAGTAGCCTCACTTAAAAATGTAAAAAGAAACAGGTGACATTAATATTAATATCATATTTAATTTAACACAACATATCCAAAATATTATTTCAATATGCAATCTGTGTGAAAGAGTTATTAATGCGATCATTTACATTTTTTTGCATCGTCTTCAAATTTCCGTGTAGGTATATGCTTTACACTGACAGCACATCAGTTGCACTAGCCTCATTGCAAGTGCTCAACAGCCATATGTGGCAAGTGGCTTCCTATTGGATAGTGCAGACTAGAGCAAGGAAATGGGAGAAAAACCTCCACTGATGTTAAAAATGTCACCTCCCACCCTCATGTTGTCATCTCCAGTATCTAACGCATGGCCCAGAGAATAGCAGTATGGCCAAGGGAAGGAGATGGAAGGGTGGTCAGAAGATGGGTAGCAGGGGTGCGATGTGGAGGGAATTGGCCATGACCCTGCACTCAAGCAACTTGTCTTGACCCCATCTGAGATGCTTGCCCCACACGGTGTCTAGCAGGCTGCTTTGGATGTGCCAATTCCCTGAAGGGGGTATCAATGGACAAAGAAGCTCACAAGGAGCCAACTGGAAGCTGCCTCTCTCAATGGTCTCTCCTTGCTAGGACTGGTGTGGAGGGCTGGATGCACAAAGTCTTTCTCTCATGCCCATCTCCAGAGCTTGTGCAGGCTTCCCTTGTGCCGCTAGGCGTTGTAGCATGACTACCAAACACAAACACCCTTGTGCTATTTTGTCTGTGTTCCAAAAAGGTGCTTTTACAGCATCTCTGCACCAATCAGACTAAAGCATAATTACTCTATTATGAAGCCGGGCCTGGTTTAAGAACCTGCCATCAAAAGTCTCCAAGACTCCCTACCTGGTACTCATGAGCTTCTTCCCCCTTTTTACTGGAGGGGAAGCGGCCTAAGAAGCCAGTCGCTGCCCATAAACAGACAGTGAGTCAGGCAGGAAGCCAGCACCTCCCCCACCATTAGCATGACAGGAAGGAGTTGAAGTAGCCTGGTGGTGACTCCTTCCTTGCCGAGCAAGGTCACATTCCACCTTAGTGAATGTTTCAAATGCTTGTAGCTTATGTTCATTACCACCTTTGGGCAGAAGACCTAAAAAGATAATGAATATGATCTAACTTTTTTTTAATGAATCTTGTTTATGGTTATGGCTAATACTTCTTATTTACTTTTTAATGTAATTGTTTTTGTCTCTTCTCTATGACTCCCGGCTGTCACTTTTGTTATCTGATCTCTGCTTGCTCCAGTCTTCCTTCTGCAAATGTTCCATTTTGTATTGGCTGAGGTCTGAAAAGTCAGATAACTGTGTCTTATAGAAATTAATGTAAAGTAAGAGTCAATAAGCTTCATAGAATGATCCCAAGGTCTCTCTCTTAGTTGAATATTTAAGTGCTTGGGCTTTTTCATAACTATTTTACATGCTCAGAGATTTTTTCCTGAATGTGATTTGCTCTGAAGTGTCACTTATCTACAGATAATTGAGGACTTCTTTTATTTGTTTGTAAACATTACTTTTCTAGGTTATACCAAGTTTCTCTGCCTTTTATTTTCTGTAGTCTTTTAAGATATTGGAGAAAATGATTACAGCTTAGGATCCAAGCTTAGGTAACTTCCGGGGAAACACAAAGATGGTATTATTTGCCGTATCAAATGTTCTCATTTTTCACTAACTTCTGGGCACTTTTACAAATATTCTTAAAGAAAGCATTCATAGCTTATTATCTACCAGAGGAAAAATGGAAACCAAACCTGCTTTCACTCACACCTACCTTTTAAAAAAACATATCCATACAGTTTCTTACTGAGAAGATGGAAAGGAATAATTGCCAACTGGCAACAGAAGTTGTTGTTTTGGAGTCTAGTATAACGGTAGTTGTGATGGAATCAGAGTTTCCTCTGTTTTCTTATCCTTGGGAGCATTTCTCATTTGCCCCTATCTCTAAAACCCTAAATTCTGTGAGATCTTGACAAGTATTAAGTCTCATTCTTGGTTGAGGGAGAAGTGTCATTGCTCCAAATTCTCCCTTCAGACTAGGGCATAACAAAGAGCTCTACTGCAAAAAAGAATCCAGACATAGAGAGGGTGGCAACATGGAAAGTAGAGGGGCATAAAGTTTACCAAAGCTTATCTTCATGGAAATGGGTGAAACAGTTGAACTCCACCATCCCAAATAGTTTTGCTGCCCCAAACTGGGGTAGGAGGTGGGTGGGGGAAGGGATGTGACATTACACGACTTTCTAAGTAGTAATCTATGTTGCATCAGATCACAATAGGAAGAGGCTGGATTCTGAGGACTAAAAATAAAACACCAGGGAAACCGGTGTTGACCAAGGGGTCCTTTGAACCATACAAAGCTTATTTCCTTCTCAGAGACACAACCTAATCCAACCTGGGGGAAGTATTGAAAGCTCATAACAATGTTTACTGAACAGATAAGTCATAAAAAAAGCTACACCTTTCCAGGAAGTCTGATGATGGCACGGGTGAGAAAGCAGGTATAACCAGGTACAGCCCTGCCCCATTTTTGACTCACGTTCTGACTATGTTCTTCAAGCTTCACTATGCCTCAGCTTCTCCACCTGTCAAATGGGAGGAGGAGGGAGTGGGATTGTTTGGTAAAATTCCTTGAAATCTTTTGGCTGAAAGGTTCTTCAAAAGGGCAAGAGAGTATAATTACCCCTTAGCTGTTAGGTATGGGGTTGCTATAAACAGAGTCTGGAATAGGGTCATGATGTCATATACTTGTTTACAATAGTAAGTGAGGCATATAATGATTAAAGGAAAGATTTTCAGAATTCTTTGGTAGGGCATGCGTTCAAGAAAGCTGAGACTCAGTCCTCGCAAGGATCAAATAGCTCCTCTGAATGTACTTTCAGCAGAGATTGTCCTTTATCCTAGAGCACTGCTTCTCACAGTGGCCTGCCCATGCAGCTATGAAGCAGGATGTGTTCCAGGTGATGTAGGAGACTGGCCCCAAATATAATTTATACTGAAGTGGTGTGCATGTGTGTGTGTGTGTGTGTGTACACGCAGGCAGTGTGTGTGTGTGTGTGTGTGTGTGTGTGTGTGTACATGCAGGTACATTCCTGCCAAATCTAAATGTGCCTTAATAAATACAAAAAGTAAGTCTAAAAATGTAGCCTAGGCAAATCCCCACCAAGTTAGTTCTAGGATAGCATTGTTACCTTAGGCAGAAAGAATAGGGCCGCTGGGAGAAAGGAGGAGGAAAGCAAGGAGGAAGGGTGGGAAAACAAAGGAGGGAGGAGATGAGATCATTCTTAAGAAAAAGTGCAGCAACAAGACTGGCCAGAACTAGAGTTTGGTGCTGAGAGCAGATCCAGGACACCATCTTGTCCCTCAATATGAACTTCAGCTGATTATAATTGATTATAATATTATTAGCATTGCGATTAAGAGAAATCTCCACCCCCCCTGTGCAGCCATGGCAATTCCGACAAGAGCCAAATAAGGACAAAAATTCCTTCTCCCAACGGGAAGGAATGATCAGCAAGGAACCACCCAGGAACACCTATAATGCTAAGACCCCTAACTCTTGAATATTTTCCACCCTTATTTTAGAAATAATAAATTTCTAAGCCTCTTTGTTCTTTGGCACTGTTGTTCTTCTCCAGGCCTGCCCACTCTCCCTTCTTGAAAGTGTACTGTCCCTCTCTAATAAACTCACCACTTGCTTGGCTTATTCGGTGTATCTTAAATTCTTTCCTGTGATGATACCAAGAACCTGTTTTTCAGCAACAGCCTGTGTCCACGTGCTATAATATAGTGGTGGCCAGAGAAAAGGCGAACAAGATGATCCTCAGCTTTTAGCTCTCACAGACTAAATGGAAGGCATTTGGGCATGGGGACTATGACACATTCTGAAAGGATAGGTCAGGGAATTACACTAATATTGAGAAAGACCAAAAACGTTGGCAGGTGCAGGCTTACAGTAATGTTAATATCCCACCAACAAATAAAAGGTGACCGCGGCGTGGCTTAGGAATGGTGTCGGGAATAAACACTGAAATGAGGTGTGTGACATTTGTCAGTTATCACAAGACACTTTGGTAGGTATATTTGGAATTTACTAGTGTATAGGGTAGCCAAGTGTTCAATTTTATCCAAGTGGTGAGGTTTCTATTCTACTTTCACCTGGAATGTAGAATTAAGGGATAGGAAGGCACATCTTAAGAAAAGATTTAACTATTGGCATAAACATAAGAAACATATCAGAACTCACTGTCTCCCTCTCACTCTCTCCCCATTGCTCTTAAACCTCTTTTTAAAAAATCATTCTTGTTGATCTAGATTATTCAATTAATTATTTTAGATGTCTGGTACAGAGTAGTTGTTCAAATGCCATTGAATGAATGAATGAATGAAGAAAAACATTTTAATTTTCAGAAATACGCTGTGAAGCAGACTGATAAAGGATGTTAGGACCATGACAGATCAGCAAAAGGAAGTCAACGGGGAGAGATTCTGCAGAGTGTAAATTTCTTTCCTTCCTGGCCTTCTGCCTCTGCTCTTTTGTTAGGGCCCCTGATACCAAGAGCCTCTAACTCCTTGGGGAATGGATGTTGGTGCTACATGACTGGGAATTATCCTGGACTCTGAGGCCCTGGAAGGGCCTGTCATGTCATGCCTCCCTGGAATAACAGGGGAGCCCTGAAGACCTATCATTACGTAGGAATTACAGCATGATGATATGTAGAAATTCCCCAATCCCTAGTAAATCCCAAGTGAACTTTCCAGACAGCATAGCAGATTGGAGCTTGGGTCTTGGAATCTCAACTTTGTCATTCACTAGTTGGGTGTCCTTGAGCAAGGGTGTGGGGACAGAGCCAGGAGTGCAGTTTCCAGGCTCCCGGCCTCATGTGGAAAGGTGCTGGCTCAAGTAGTAAATGGCCATCAACTGTGATTGGATGGCCATCAGCTGTGGCTAGTTGGCCGTCAGCTGTAACCAGTGAGCCATTGGCCACTAATATAACTGCCGTGGCTACATTAGCAGCAAATGGGGGCTAGCGAGACGATGGTGGCTGAGCTAGCAAGTGTGGATTGCAGCTAGCGAGAGTCGTCAGTCGGTTGGCAGAAAAACAGACAGCAGGTCGCACATCGCATGATTCCAGCCTCCAGCGAGACTATAGTGGTATGATGCTCCTATCTATGGCTCCGTGGGTGTTCCTTTTTGGCCTCACCATATCCTGTGTTCTTGTGTGGGGAGCGGGACTAAAGACCCCTCATGACACCCTACACGAAAAAGATTTTACCCATTCTGAGCCTTAAGTTCCTCATCCAAAAATGGTTTTAACAATAGTATTGACCTTATCAAGCTGTTTTGAGGATTTAAGGAGAAAATCCATGTAAAACCTCTTAGTGCAATGCCTAGAACATAGTAAACAGTCAACAACTGTTAACTATTCTATTCCATGACTCCTGTTAAATGGTCTTATACCCACACTTCTGCAGATGACATGATAGGGTTCCATCACAGTTACATTTATTCATTCATCCATTCTTTAGCAGTCATTTCTTAGGATCTAAAAATTTTAAGTCAGACGTTAGGCACAAACTGTAGGATACAAATAAGAAGCAGACAAGGATCCTTCCTTCAAACAGCTGACAGCATAATACAGTGGTACCTTGGTTTTCGAATGTAATCCATTCTGGAAGACTGTTCGAGTTCTGAAACGTTCGAAAACCGAGGTGCGGTTTCCCCATAGAAAGTAATGCAAAATGGACCTTTAAAATCAAGCCCTAAAACTGCAAATGTAGCATGATTTTACTACCTAATGATACCATAGATTGGTAAAGTTTACTGCGTTCGTAAACCAAAATGTTTGTCAACGGAGATGTTCGAAAACCGAAGTACCACTGATAGGTGATAAAAGTGTAAGATAGAAACAGAAAGTGTCCTTAAAAGAGATATAGATCAAGTGCTGTGGAAACCCAGGCGAGAGAGAGCAGGTGGGGAAAGGAATCACTGCTGTGGAGCCTTGACAAATGGGCAGCTTTGGAAAATGGGTGGAGGTAAGAGTGAGGGAGAGAATATGTAGGACAGAAGGCAAAGGAGAATTCATAGAGTGAAGACCACAGAAGTTTTGCTTGGCTAAGAGAACCAAAGGAAATATGTTAGAAGGTGAGTTGGAGCCAGTTAAGGAGCATGTGCCACACATGTTTACGAATGCCCTTTTGAAAGCCTCTTCTAAGCCATCATGTCTGTTTCTCATGACCAGGGTCTCCAGCTACAGATGATGGATTCAGGTGGATACCTGATCCAAGCACAGATGATAGACTGGCTCATAACATGAATAAAAATATTAACTAGGCCGAGTGTTCTTTGTCAAAAACCTGAATAAAAATTGTTCTGGTTACTATTGCTGCATCACAAGTTATCCCAAACTATGGCTGCTTTGCTCTATTGCTGCAAAATTGAGTAGATGTAAGAGACCAAATGGCCCTCAAAGCCTAAAATATTTATTACCTAGCCTTTCAGAGAAAGTTTACCAACCGTGCCATAGGAAGACCAGTCAAGCAGTTGTTGTGTAAGTTGTGCTGGAAATAAAAAGTAGAGGCTAGAAAATGCAATGAGAAGCCACCATCAGAATCGGGTAGCAGAAAATGGAGAAGTAGTGAAAAAAATAAGGCTTGTGTTGAAGGTTCATCAACAGATCTGGAAGCATTTGTATAAGAAGAACCAAGAGAACTAGAAGCCAACATTTCCGAGTGGTTGTCAATACATTCTCTACTAATATCTAGCAACAAGGACAGCACTTAAGGAAAGTAGGAACCTGTCTTAGTATGTCTCACCAGACCCAGGGGAAGATGGGTATAAAATGCATGTGCAGCTGTGACACAGGAGACCCTGCCCAGGAATGATTTTGTAATCAGTTAATAACTACAAAACAAAAGTTAAAAAAAAAGTCCCTGCAAATGAAGGTAATTTCAAAATTCCTCAGATGTTTTCCTTGTATGTCTCAAATGGCATGAAAGGAGAACATATTAGAATCTTCTCAGTTTCTTTGTCCCTGTACTGTCCCCACACCAAGTCACCAGCTCCTGAGTGGCTCATAGTGCTGCTCCCAAAAAACTAGCAGCTCATAGTGTGCTCCCAAAAAACTAGCAGTCCTCAGCCTCTTACCATCCTTCTTTCTACCTCCTTTCTGAAATCTCCATTGCCAAAGCCTACTGGATTTGGCAAGGCCTTGAAGGGAAGACAGAGAACTGGGCAGTCCAGGCATGAGTCCTCCATAGTGGGTGGGGTGAGGAGAAAGCCTGAGAATAGCCATGGGCTAATACTTCTTAATTTCATCCAAATATTTTATTTTTTCTTTCCCATTATTTTATTTCTTTTTTAAATAGACTTTGTTGTTTTGCAGCAGTTTTAAGTTCACAGCAAAACTGAACAGAATGTACAGATATTTCCCATACACTCCCTGCCCTTCTCCCAAACCCAAACACAACCTCCTCCATTATCAACATCTCACACCAGAGCAGTACATTTGCTACAATTGAAGACCCTGCATTGACATGTCATAGTCATCCAAAGTCCATAGCTCACGTTTGGGTTCCTCTATGTGTTGTTCATTCTATAGGTGGGACAAATGTATAATGACATGTATCCACCACTACAGTGCCATACAGAACAGTTTCACTGCCCTAAAAAGTCTGTGCTCTGCCTATTCATCCCTCCTATTCTCCCAACCCTTGATAACAACTGTCTTTTACTGTCTCCATAGTTTTGTCTTTTCCAGAATGTCATGTAGTTGGAATCATCCAGTATGAAGCTTTTCACATTGGCTTCTTTAACTTAGGAATATGCATTTAAGGTTCCTCCATGTCTTTTCATGGCTTGATAGCTTCTTTTTAGCATTGAATACTATTCCATTGTTTGGTTTTACAATTTATTGATCAAATGTATATTCAAATACATTGTTGTTATAGTTATTTTGAACAAACTGTCATCTGTTATATCAAGAGTAAGAAAAAGAAAGGCTTTTATTTCACCTGTACTTATTCATTCTCCTATGCTCTTCCTTTATGTAGATCTAAGTCAATAACCTATATCATTTTTCTTCTCTGTAAAGAATTTTTAGCATTTCTTGCAAGGCAGGTCTAATGGGAACAAATTCCCTCAATTTTTATTGTCTGAAAAAGTAAATTTCTCCTTCATTTTGGAGGGATAATTATATAGAGTACAGAATTTTAGGTTGGTGTTTTTGTTTTCTCTCAGCACTTTAAACATTTCACTCCATTCTTTTCTTGTTCGCATGGTTTTTGAGGAGAAATTAGACATAATTCTTATCTTTGCTCCTCTATAGATATTTTCCTCTGTTTTTTTCATGATTTTTTTAATCTTTGATTTTTCTTTAGTTTGGAAACAATATGCCTAGGTGTAGTTTTTGTTTTGCTTTGTTTTATTTTTTTATGTATTCTGCTTGGTGTTCTCTGAGCTTTTTGGATCTGTAGTTTGGTGTCTAACACTAATTTGGGGGAAATTCTCAGTCATTATTGTTTCAAATATTTCTATGTTCTTTTCTCTCCTTCTCCTCCTTCTGGTATTTCCATTATGCATGTGTTATACCTCTTGAAGTTGTTTCATAGTTCTCAGATATTCTGTTCTGGTTTTTTCTATTTTCTTTTGTCTTTTTCTGTTTGGTTTTAAGTTTTGGAGGTTTTTGTTGAGATATCTTCAAGCTGAGATATTCTTTCCTAATAAGCCCATCAAAAGCATTCTTCATTTCTGGTGGTTTTGTTCTGTTTCCTGTTACAGGGTTATAGATCTCTAGTATTTCTTTTTTATTCTTTCTTGGAATTTCCATCTCTTTGCTTACATTGTCCATCTGTTCTTGCATGCTAACTACTTTATCCATTAGAGCCCTTAGCATATTAATTCAGTTGTTTTAAATTTCCAGGCTGATAATTCCAACATCCTTGCCACAACCGAGTCTGGTTTTTTATATCTTTATTTTTTAATTAAATTTATTGGGGTAATATTGGTTAATAACATTATGTAAATGAGACTGGTTCCGATACTTGCTACATCCTTTCAAATGGTTTTGTCTTTTACTATCTCTTGTAATTTTTATCTTGATAGTTGGGCACAAGGTACTGGGTAAAATGAACTGTTGTAATAGGCCTTTAGTGATATGGTGGTGAGTTGTGAGGGTAGGAAAAGTGTCCTATAGCCTATTATTAGGTCTTGGTCTCTTAGTGAGCCTTTGCCCGTGGACTGTGAACTTCACAGGTGCTTCTCAGTGCTCCCCCCACTTTAGGTGGGGCAGGATGCCTGCAGGAGGCCGGGGTTGGGTATTTCCCTTCTCCTATGTGGAAAGCTAGAGCTAGATGGAGGCGGGTATTTCTCTTCCCCCAGATCAGTTAGGCTCTGATAAAACCCCAGTAAGTGGCTCGACTTAAATAATTTCTTTTGAGAGCAGAACTTATTAAGAACAGAATGCTCTGGAGTAGTTCAGAATGGTTCCTTTTCCCCTTCCCTGTTGGAAACATGAGGGAATTTTTCTCTAGTATTTGCTGTGAGAATCTGGTAGAACTCCAGGAGTTAAAACTCTCAAAAGTGTGGGGTGCCCTGAGGACTGGGTCCCCTGGAGCTGTGTACCCTGAGCCTCCAGCATCGGCAGCTACAGTTCAGGTTTTCCTACCTTGACATAGTTCCTCTGGAGGTTTCTGCTTCAGTAAGTTAAGATTGCCTGCATTTGCCTGTCACTCTGGTCCAACTTGGGGCCATGCTTTGCCCTGTGGTCTCACTCCTCTAATGGATCTAAAGAGAGTTGCCAAGTTTTCAGTTTGTTCAGTTTTTTATCTGTTGTTATGATGGAGTGGTGACTTCCAAGTGGCTTACATGCTAGTCCAGAAACTGGAAGTTTCACCTAAATGTTTTGAAGTGTAGAAAGACAACTAATATGTATTGAGTGCCTGCCCTAAGTCAAGTACCTTACCTGATCCATTGTTTCATTGAATCCTTCCAGCAATCCTCCAGGGAAGGTATGATTCTTCCCATTTTACAGATGAGAAGTCGACGAGGAAGGCGACTTGCCCAGGTGTTTATAACTAGTACCTGATCTACCTCACTCCAAACCCCATGTATTTCCAGCTATGACTGTATGCTGGAAATAAAGGAGGGATAAAGAGCAGAAATAACTTAAGCATCAAAACCTATTTTCCATGTTTATAAAACCAGCACATAATATAATATCTATGGAGAAAGGCCCCTTTGTCTGATTAGATTCTAAAGAGACCAGTGTTGGTAAAGCCCTAGGCATTGAGTTTTTAACTACTGCTAGACATAGACTTGGCATTTAATAAATTCTTGCCAAATCAATGAATGAATGTGTGTTCTGTGGTGCATATCATAGAGTATTAAGGAATTCTTACAATGTGTCTAGCACTGTGTTAAGTGCCTTGCATTTCTTATCTTGTGTGATCCTCTTAATAACGTAAGGGAGGTGCAATTATTCTTCCCATTTTTGCTGTTGAGGAATCAGAGACTTAGAAAAAGTAAATAACTTGCTCAAGGTCATATAATTCATAAAGGTAGAGGTGGGGCTGGGCCTAGGCCTGTCAGGACGTACAGTCCATGCTCTAGACCAGGCTTTCCTGCCTCCTGTGAGGAGGGTAGGAGGGCTTTTGCGTACACACCCCTGGGTTAGCCGGCATCCCTGGGATGTTCCCGCTAAGTGTCTTCCATCCATTACAGCACATAAGGCTCTTACCTCCTCCAGATGCCTTCCTTCACCATGCACGGCTGAGGGCATTTTAAAGGTTCCCCCAGACTCTGATCCATGACTCCACAGAACCAGTCAGGCTGAAGAATCAGGCAGGGGACAAGTGCAAGCACTGTGGCTCAATAGACTTGCAGTGCGACGTAGGTAAGCGTGGTGATGAGGAAGGGTCTTGAGCTCCCTGGGAAGGGTCACGATCCCTACTCTGGCTTCTCTATTGTACTCCAGAACGTCAGATGGACAGAGCACAGGATTAGAAGATAGTTGAGGTACAGTGACCTGAATTAGGGGTCGTCTTTACGGTTGCTGGCTATGTCACCCTGATGAAACCCCTTAATTTTATTAACACTCAGTTTCCTCTCCTATAGCACAATAATCATAGTAAGAATAACAATTTCTATCTCATGGGGCTACCTTAATGTGATCAGGCATATGAAGTCTCTTTGGAACTGCGAAGCACTCTACAAGTGACTCAGTTCCCAGAGCCTAGGACATGGATCTTTTCTGCTCCACACCACACCCCTTCATGAAGGGGAAGTGAGTACCTTTCATAAACCAAGGGTATCCCAGGACCTAGTGTTTGCCTGGGTCTGATTTCTGACCCAGTGTTTGGAACAGTAAGCAATGAAGAAGCTACAGCTTCCTGGGTTGGTCTGGCTATAATCATCCCTGGGGAGAAATGGGGTTTGTAGCCTATTGGAGCCCTCTGCAATCTTTAGGTACCTAAGAATGTTAAGCTTATCCCTTCTCTCCCTTGATGATCACAGACACCTCTCTCATTAGTCCCTGCACAGGCCCACCTATTGATGTCCCTTAGAGGCAAGGCTGTGCCATTTTGAGTGACATGGGCCTTTACTTCCCTCAGGACCCTACTAATCATAGCAAGACCCTCTGTCACCCCAGCTCCACCCTGGGATAGCCAAGATACACCAAGGATGTGTCTGCTGGGAGCAGTGATGGGTTAACAGTTGGTTAAACCCTCAACCTACAGTCCTCCCCATCCAGAGGCACAGAATCACAAGTCACACATGAATGAACTAGTCATCTTTCTTAACCTTGTTCTTCATGAACTGTTGCTCAAATGGTATGGCAATCAGAGGCTTCTTGGGGAAGGAACACAGTCTTCTGTTCTGAAGTGAGAAGTTTAATGTAAGATTATGGCTCAGGAGGGAGACAGTGCTGAGCACCATAGGGAAATCCCCGTGGTCCACCACCCAAGGTTTGCTCCTTTGAGAAGGCATTTTCCTATTTCCTCTTGTTAAGATGCAAGATTAGCCAGGGACATCTGTTGGTGTTGAAACGTAGCTCTGAGAATAAACATTCTATTAGATCCCTAGATAGTAATCAAACATCACTTTGGGATCTTAGTTCAAACACAGTTGCCAAATATCTCAATGGTAAGTCAATAATTATGATCATATCTATAACAATTAAATATAGATATAAATGGAGTTCTCCTCCAGATCTTATCACAAATGGGACATATAATCCATCAAAGGATTCTCTACTCATCACGCAGAACAGCTAAGAGACTCGTGCAAGGATTACTTGAAGGTGCACAAATTGGGCAAGCAGGGGATGAGGGAAGGGAGTGGAGTGGAGACACGGCCACATCTGCGGCGGTGGAAATGCGGCCAGCATCCGCAGCTGCAGAAGCATAGGGGATCCCAGGATGGAACAGAGAACACAAAAGCCAGGAGGTGGGCTCTTTCCCTGCGTCCCACAGCTGATCTCTCCCGCCGAGGGGGCAGCTAGTTGAGCCCTAGGTGGGACAAAGGACACAAAACTCCATACCTGGGCCCTTCCCCCCCTCTTCCAATCCTACCCCCACCCTTCCAGAGACTTAAACTGGCCCCTGAACTGAGGAGTAGTGTCAGATTACAGAGGAGCCTTAGTGCTCAGGCTCTGGGAAGACTGGCCGGTAGCTCTGACCCAGGGAAGAGGCTGGGAAGAGTGTGATTTTTGCTGGGATTGGAGAGAAGAGACTCCTCTACCCCCAGCCACCATCTTTGCTGGACTATGGGAAGAGTGTGACACGGCTGGGCTGAGAGAGAGAAGACCCCTCCATCCCAAGCCCCCACACTTTCTGGCCTGCCTAGGGGGGGCAATTACACTGCGGAGGCACTCCCAGGGATCAGCAGTAAGCAGCAGATGCAGCTCCCAGCTTTCAGCAGCTCAGAAACCTCCCGCCCGCCCGCCACACACACACACACACACACACACACACACACACGGAAGTAGTGCCCTAAGACTCAGGAGAACAGGATACAGGGCTGGTGGTGAGACTGCACTGACTTTGTAAAAATTACCATCCAGACCCCTCAACCCCACGCATCTAAATCTGCAGTCCCAAAGTCACTCTGGGCACCAGGTGACCGGTTCTGCCGGCACAATACGCAGGGGATTCTTTGGTACAGCAGAGGACAACATGGAGATGACTTGGTGGGCTTAAGCCAAGACTGGTGCTGCTTTTTGTTTTGCTTTGTTTGGTTTTGTTTTGTCTTTATATCTTTGATATCTTTGCCTGTGTTGAGTGGGGGTTGTCGATTGTTTTTACATGTGAAGGTATTTGATTTTTTTCTTTGTTGTTGTTGTGGTTGTGCTTGGTGATTTGTTTTGTTCTGAAAATGCCCTACCAGGGCCCAACTTGAGAGGCACAAGATTCTACATATCCAGAGACCAACTCTGGACCAAACCAGAGTACTACCGGGTTTGACCTACAAGTCACACACCCAGAGGGAATTCTCTACAGGCACAAGAGCCCATAGAGGCCAAACCACATTTCAGCTGTCAACCCTCACACAGCAGAACACCGTGCTGTGAGCAGAGCCAATTCTCACAACTAGTCAGCCTAGGAGTTAACTCCACCTACTCACAAGCAAAAAGCAATTAAAGATCTTCTCTAACAGGACAATGTACACAACATAAGAGTCACCTTTGGAGTACACGCAGAGGAGAACAATGGAGTAGTGCAAGTCAAATATAAAGGACACAGACTACATAAGATAACCCAGCAAGAACTAAAACTCTAGGGGATCTACCTAATACATTGAAGCAAACACAGAGAGTCAGCCAGAATGGGGAAACAAAGAAACATGTCCCAAATAAAAGAACAGAAGAAACCTCCAGATATAGAACCAAATGAAACAGAGGTAACCAACCTATCAGTGACAGAGTTCAGAACACTGGTGATAAGAATGTATAAGGAGCTTAGAGACGACATAAAGAAAGATGTAGAAATCATAACGAACAACAAGTTAGAACTAAAGAACACAATTACCGAAATTAAGAACTTACTTGAAGGAATTAACAGCAGGTTAGATGAAGCAGAGGATCGAATCAGTGACTTAGAAGACAAGTTAGCAGAGATCACCCTAACAGAACAACAGAAATAAAAAAGAATAAAAAACAATGAAGATGGTTTAAGAGACCTCTGGATTAACATCAAGCGCAACAACATGCGCATCATAGGAATACCAGAAGGTGAAGAGAGGAAGCAAGGGATTGAGAACATATTTGAAGTAATAATGTCCGAAAACTTCCCTAACCTGATGAAGGAAACCAACGTACAAGCCCAGGAAGTGCAGAGAGTTCCAACCAGGATAAAGGAAACAGGTCCACATTAAGACACATTATAGTTAAAATAGCAAAGCTTAAAGACAAAGAGAGAATCCTAAAAGCAGCAGGAGAAAGACAGAGGGTTACATACAAGGAAACTCCCATAAGACTATCAAAGGATAGTCTTTCAAAGTTTTTCTACAGAAACATTGAAGGCCAGGAGGGAGTGGCAGGAGATACTCAAAGTGATGGAAAACAAAGGCCTACAACCTAGATTGCTTTATCCAGCAAGGCTATCATTTAAATTTGATGGAGAGATAAAGAGCTTTCCAGAAAAGAATAAGCTAAAGGAATTTATTACCACTAAGCCAGCATTGCAAGAAATACTAAAAGGACTTCTGTAAATAGAAGAAAGATGAAAACAATCTAACTACAAAATTAATAATGGCAATAACTATGTACCTATCAATAATCACTTTAAATGTAAACGGAATAAATGCTCCAATCAAGAGACGTAGGGTGGCTGAGTGGATAAGAAAGCAAGACCCTTGTATATGCTGTATACAAGAGACTCACCTCAGATCAAAAGACACACACAGGCTGAAAGTGAGGGTTGGAATAAGATATTTCATGCAAATGGAAATGAGAAAAAAGCTGGAGTTGCAATACTTCTATCTGACAAAATACACTTTAAAATGAAGAACATATTAAAAGACAAAGATGGGCACTATATAATAATAAAGGGATTGATCCGACAAGATGACATAACCGTAGTAAACATCTATGCACCCAACATAGGAGCACCTAAATATATAAATAATATAAATAATATAAATAATATAAAACAAATATTGACTGACATAAAGACAGAGATCAACAGTAACACTATCACAGTAGGGGACTTCAACACACCTCTGACAACAAGGCACAGGTTTTCCAGACAGAAAATCAATATGGAAACAACAGCCTTAAATGATACATTGGATCACCTGGATTTAATCGATATTTTCAGAGCATTTCACCCCAATGCTGCAAAATGCACGTTCTTCTCAAGCACACATGGAACATTTTCCAAGATGGACCACATGTTAGGCCACAAAACAAGTCTTGATAAATTTAAGAAAATTGAAATCATACCAATTGTCTTCTATGACCACAGTGCTATGAAATTAGAAATGAACTACAGGAAAAAAACTGGAAGAAACATCAATTCATGGAGGCTGAATAACATGTTACCAAATAATGAATGGGTCAAGCAGATCAACGAAGAAATCAAAAGATATCTTGAGACAAACAAAAATGAAAACACAAGGATGAAAAATCTATGGGATGCCACGAAAGCAGTCCTAAGAGGGAAATTCATAGCATTGCAGGCTTACCTAAAGAAACAAGAAACATCACTAATCAACAGTTTATCTTCACACTTAAGGGATCTGGAAAAAGAACAGCAAAATAAGCCCAAAGGGAGCATAAGGAAGAAGATAATAAAGATCATGAAATAGAAACCAGAAAAACAATACAAAAGGTCAATGAATCCAAGAGTTGGTTCTTTGAGAAGATAAACAAAATTGACAAACCTTTAGCCAGACTCATTAAAAAAAAGAGAGAGGACCCAAATTAATAAAATGAGAAATGAAAGAGAAGTGACAACAGACACTGCAGAAATACAAAAAAATTTAAGAAATTAGTATGAGCCAACAAATTACTATATGCCAACAAACTTGACAATCTGGAAGAAATGGACAATTTTCTAGAGGCGTACAACCTTCCAAAGCTAACTCAAGAAGAAACAGAAAACCTGAATAGACTGATTACCACCAGGGAAATTGAATCAGTAATCAACAATCTCTCAACAAACAAAAGCCCTGGACCAGATGGCTTTACAGGTGAATTTTACAAAATGTACAAAAAAGAATTATCACCTATTCCCCTCAAGCTCTTCCAAAATATCCAGAAGGAGGAAAGACTCCCAAACACTTTTTACGAAGCCACTATCACCCTGATCCCAAAATCAGACAAATACAACACAAAAAAAGAAAAATACAGGCCAATATCACTAATGAACATAGATGCAAAAATCCTCAACAAAATATCAGCGAACAGAATCAGCAATACATTAAAAAGCTCATACACCATGATCAAGTGGGATTCATCCCTGGTGTGAATCATCCCTGGTATGCAAGGGTGGTTCAACATCTGCAAATCAATTAATGTGATATACCACAATAACAAGATGAAAAATAAAAATCACATGATCCTATCATTAGATGCAGAAAAAGCATTTGATAAAATCCAGCAGCCATTTATCATAAAAACCCTTAAGAAAGTGGAAATAGAGGGATCATATCTCAACATAATAAAGGCCATATATGATAAACCCACAGCTAACATCATAGTCAATGGGGAAAAGCTAAAACCATTCCCCCTAAGATCAGGAACAAGACAAGGTTGCCCACTTTATCCACTTCTATTCAACATAGTGCTGGAAGTTCTAGCCACAGCAATCAGACAAGAAAAAGGAATAAAAGGCATCCAAATTGGCAAGGAGGAAGTAAAATTGTCATTATATGCAGATGATATGATACTATATATAGAGAACCCTAAAGACTCCACCAAGAAACTATTAGAGCTGATAGATGTATTTAGTGAAGTAGCAGGATACAAAATTAATATTCAGAAATCAGTTGCATTTGTATATACCAATAATAAAACATCAGAAGGAGAAATTAAAAAAAACAATTTCATTTACAATTGCTCCAAAGACTATAAAATACCTGGGAATAAATTTAACCAAAGAAGTAAAAGATCTGTATTCAGAAAATTATAAGACACTGTAGAAAGAAATGAAAGAAGATACAAATAGATGGAAACACATACCATGTACATGGATAGGAAGAATTAATATAGTAAAATGTTCATAGGCAATATACATATTCAATGCAATTCCTATCAAACTACCAACGACGTTTTTCACAGAAATAGAACATATAATCCTAAAATGTATATGGGACCATAAAAGACCCCAGATACTCAGCAATCTTGAGAAATAAGAACAAAGTGGGAGGTATAATAATACATCAAATTATACTACAATGCTACAGTAATCAAAACAGCATGGTACTGGCATAAAAACAGACACATAGATCAATGGAACAGAATAGAGAGTCCAGAAATAAATCCATGCCTATATGGCCATTTAATCTACGACAATGGAAGCAAGAATATACAGTGGGGTAAAGACAGTCTATTCAATAAATCGTGCTGGGAAACCTGGACAGACACATGCAAAAAAATGAAGCTGGACCACCTCCTTACGCCATATACAAAATTAAATTCAAAATGTCTTAAGGACTTAAATGTAAGATCTGAAACCATAAATATTCTAAAAGAAAATATAGGAAGAAACTTCACAGACATTACCCGGAGTAAGATTTTTACTGATATATCCCCTCACGCGAAGGAATAAGAGAAAACATAAACATGTGGGATTACATCAAAGTAAAAAGTTTTTTCACAGCAAAGGAAACCATCAATAAAACAGAAAAGGATCCTACTGAATGGGAAAAGATATTTGCCAATGATATATCTGATAAGGGGTTAATATCACTTATTTATAAAAAACTCACTCAACTCAACTCCAAAAAAACAAACAACCCAATTAAAAAAATGGACAGAAGACATGAAGAGACGTTTTTCTAAAAAGGACATACAGATGGCAAACAGACATATGAACAAATGGTCAACCTCACTAACCATCAGAGAAATGCAAATAAAAACCACCATGAGATACCACCTCACCCCAGTCAAAATGGCTATCATCAATAAATCAACAAACAACAAGTGCTGGCGCGGATGTGGAGAAAAGAGAATGCTTGTGCACTGTTGGTGGGATTGCAGATTGCTGCAGCTACTATGGAAAACAGTATGGCGGTATCTCAAAAATTTGAAAATGGAACTACCGTATGATCCAGCAATTCCACTCCTAGTTATCTATCCGGAGAAATCCAAAACTCCAATTCGAAAATCTTTATGCACTCCTATGTTTTTTGCAGCACTAGACACAATAGCCAAGACATGGAAAGAACTGAAATGCCCATCGGTAGATGACTGGATTAAGAAACGGTGGTACATTTATACAATGGAGTATTACGCAGCCATAAAGAAGAAAGAAATCTTACCATTTCAACAACATGGATGGACCTGGAGAACATTATGTTAAGTGAAATAAGTCAGACAGAGAAAGACAAATACCATATGATCTCACTTATAGGTGGAATCTAAAGAAAAGAATAAGTGAATGAACTAATCAGAAACAGTTTTGGAGACAAAGAGGAAAAACTGAGGGTTGCTAGATGGGCGGGGCTGTGTGGACAAGGGGGAAGGTGAGGGGATTAGAAAACAGTCAGTCACTACAAGATGGCCACAGGGTTTTGAAAATTAATTTAGGGAACGTAATCAATAATGTTGTAAAGATTTTGTAGGGTATCCAATGGACACTTGTCTCATTAGGGAGACCACCTCAGGGAAGATGTAGATGCCTGATCACTGCACTGTACACCTGAAGCTGAACAATAATGAATGCCAACTATAATTTTGCATATATATATGTATATATATGGAATAAAGACAGTGGAAATGTAATGGCTCTGTGCGATGTCAGAGGGATATTGGATGGGGGGAGGCGGTTCACACAGTGTGAGGGATATAAATGATAAACGTCTAAGTATTACTTTGTCTTGTGCACCTGAAACTAATAAAAAAAATGTTTAATGAAAAAAATATAGATATAAATGTGTATAAATGTGTGTATATGTGAATATATATATGTATATATATGTATATATATATGTATGTATGTATATATATACATATATGTATATTCCACTTGTACAAATGACAGCAGCAACTATAGCAGCAAGTTACCGCAGGATTCTTCATTGCTTCCCTCTACCAAATATCATTGACTGAGTCTCTCATGTCACTTCAGAGCAAAACGTAAATAAAAGAAAATCTCATCACCTGTTCAGTATAAGTACTTTATTTCTACTTTAAGTCATACTATTTCTCTTAGTAATGGTTTAAAAATGGTTGCTTGAACTATACACTAATATTCAAGCAAGAAACCCAAATTTGTCTTTATCATTTGATCAAAAAACATTTTGCATTTACAGCTGGCAAAACACTATACAAATACAATCAACCCTCAATGCAGACATCTGGATATTAATACTTGATTGTGGTGGGGGATAGTGACTGGCTCAGAAGACAGGTTTGGGAGAGGAGAACATCTTATTAACAAATAACTCCTTTGCAGTTCTCCATAAGAATACTAATAATTTTGCAACTTTAAGATTGTTATTCTAGGGCCTTATCTCAAGATTCATCAGTATCATAGAATCTGCAACTAGAAGGCACCTGAGAGATCATCTAATTTCACATTGAGTGAACTAGGATTGGATCAGCACTAAATTAGGAAAAAAAATCAAGAAGGAAAGGCTTGAGTTTATAATTATTCTTTAAAGACACTCTGAGCACTGTTCATTCATTCAACTGAAATGTGTTGAACACATTCCATATGCAGGCATGTTGCTAGGTGTCAAGGATATTAGGGAGAGAAGTGGTCCCTGCCTTCTAAGAACTGAAGTTTTTTGGGCACCGTAATGTTTCCAGCACATGTAACCCTCACAGATATACCATAAGGTAGGTATTACTATCCTCATTTTATAGATGAAGAAGATGACACTTAGAGAGGTTAAGTCCAAGATCACATGGATAGTAACTAGAAAGCAGGAATTCAACACCCACCTATTTGACTGTATTCATTTTTCTCTTGCTACATAACAAATTACCACAAACTTAGTGGTTTAGAATTATTAGAATAATAATAATTTATTATCTCACAGTCTCTGTAAGTCAGAAGTTTGGGCACAGTTTAGCTGGGCTCTTTGCTCAGGTCTCATGAGACTGAAATCAAAATGTCAGCTAGGAACACAATCTCATGTGAGCTCTGGGGTCCTCTTCCAAGTTTCCTGGTTGTTGGTGGAATTCGTGTGTTATGGTTGTAGGACTGAGGCCCTCAGCTCCTAGAGGCCACCCACCACTCCCTGCTAGGTGGCCTCTCCACACAGAGCAGACTACTTCTTCATGGCCAACAGGAGAGCATGTGTGTTGCTTCAAATGTCTCCTTATTCATTAGAGTAAAATCCTACTATATTCACAAGTCCTGCCCACATGCAAGGGTTAGGAATCTTGGGAAATGTTTTAGAATTCTGTCTGCTATGCAGATGTGAATACCCACATATTCTTTAAATTAGTCAGTTCCTCTCCAAAGTTATGGGCATTGGTTCTGGACACAGGCAGAAAAACAAGTTGTATCAGGTAAACACAATGAAAGAATTATGTAGAAAGAAAAATAGAAAGAAAAAAAATGGTCCACTATGCATAAGTGATGGAGATAGAGAAGGGATGTTTACAGGGAGCTTCAAGAAGTGATGTCTTAATTGGATGGTTAGAAAAAGGACTGTGCCTTTTCCTTACTGTCTCCGCTGCCTAGCATAGCATTAAGGCACATAGTAGACCCTTGATTAATGTTTGTTGGCATGAATGACCCTGTTTTGTAGGTGTCTTCTAGGTAGGGGAAGGGAAAGAACATTCTAAGTAGAGGGAATTTCATGCACAGAGGCCCAAAGATTTGAAGCCACATGCCATGTTCAAGGACCAGTGAGAAGGATCAGATTAAACATTCAAGGCAAGACACAGCAAGAGAAAAGGCAGACAATGGGGCCAGAATATGGGGTGGGGTAGGGGAAGGGGTGAATATAGTGCTAAGGAGGCAGGATTTTATTTTGTAAATGAAGGGGAATACTTGGAGTGTTTTAAGGATGTGAAAAATACCAGATTTATGTTTGAGAAAGTTAACTCCAGTGGAGAGCACAGTATGATGGCTGGTTTGCTGCAAGGCTTAGGATGGATGGGATTGGGGCTAAACCAAGACTAAAGGAATTCGTGCTGGGTGGTCTTGTAGTGCAAGTGAGGGAGGAGGAAGATCTACACTTAGACAGTGGCAGTGGGACCGGAGAAGAGGAGTGGCTTCTGAAGCTGAATGGGAATCAGAGTTGACAGAAGAGCATGCTTGAATGGATTCGAGGGGTGAAGGAGTCATGGGGGGATGACATGAAGATGACTATGGCTCAGGAGACAGGTAAATGGGTAGGATCATCAATTAAACTTGAAGTCTAAGAAAGGGAATAGATTTGAGGAAGAGGAAGGGGGTTTGGCTGTGATGGCTGGAAAAAGGACGACCCTGGATAACAAGTACACCTTGGGACATGTTGAGTTTGAGGTGCCTGTGGAATATCCCAACAGAGAATTCAAGAGGAGGCAGTTGAGTTCTTAGCTCTGAAGCTCAATGGGGCTGGATACACATCAGAGTTTCTAGCTTCTAGGTGACTAATTGAGTCACAGCTATAGATAACCACAAAGGAACAGTGTGTCAAGTAAGAAAATAGGAAATCTGAGAATAAAACCCTGAGTTACCAAGTCTACAATGTTTAGGGAAGAAAACCAGAGCTGGAATCAAAGGCGAGAGAAGAGAGGCTCTGAGGGGAACTGTGAGTGTGGGGATTCATCATCATCATCATCATCATCATCATCATCATCATCATAATAGTTACCACAGAACATAAAGGAGAAATGAGGGGCTGCTTCACTGTCAGGAGAAATCATGCCCATGAACATCCGTGTTGGTATTTCACTGGCTTGAGTTGTAAAATATACAGACGGCAGGACCCATCACACCACGTGTACATTAAACAAACGTGAAACTGAGTAAATTAGCTAGTAGAACAGATTGTCACAGATTTCTTTATTGGGTTAGGAAATACATGTTTTACTGAGGTCTATTCTTTTGAAGAAAAAAGAACTTTGAGTTAAAAGTATATTATTCTCCTTTGATCTCTATAATTAAGAGATTTGACCCAAGTATTCATCAGCCCTTAATGAAAATCAGCGGCATTCCCATTACTTTCTGTGGTTTGTTTTCCCATAACTTGAAGAATAAAAGAGTATCTTTCATAAGAACATCAGGGGTAAACAGGATTTCATAAGAAGAGTGACTTCTGTGGAAAAACAAAATTTTAAAAGAAGACCAATCCACTTTCTATTCAGTTTTTTTCCCCCATTCTCACACTCCACCAAATAATCTGAACAAATACCAGCAAATGCTCTGCCCTACCAAAGTTTGGATGTGCTTCAAACACATCCAAAGGAGGAAAATGTACTTAACTGAAAAAATACAAAGGTAAAGTCAACCAAGTGTGCCTTGATTCATCACAATCTCACACCTCATTACCCAGAGCAGTGATAAGTTAGTCAAGGCCCAGCCCCAGCTAAAGTGCAGAGATTCAAGTGCCAAAAGTCAGCCTCTCTCTGCTTTTCTTTCTGGATCCCTGGAATCTGATGTCTTGCTGAGTGGCTGGCCAGGCCTTTGCATTCTTGGTGATTTAGAGGAGGAAGGAGCCTTGGCAGAACAGCAATAACACACACAGATACACACACAACACAGTTATACACACATAGACATCCACACACATATACAGACAACAAACACACACACACAAACACCCCCCCCCCACTTTAGTGTTATACAATCCCCAAAACAGTCTCTTTTACTTCAATAAGAATGATAAACTTCTAAGTTCTAGAATGAGGCTGAGTATGTTTATGTGAAATTATCCTGTTTCTCTGCTATTCTGTTGGCAGGTGGCTTGCACTGGGTTCACATAAGGAAATCAGTGGATGACAGAAGGATTGGTGAAAACTTTAAACAATGGGGACAATAATATGATTAAAGAGAGATAGGACTAAGGATAGAGGAAGAGGCTAAAAAGAATAGCAGGTCTCGGTGAAGCTGGCTGTGGGAAATGCCAACAGCTTCTGGAGACCATGTGAGCAGAAAGCAGAGGCCGTTAGTCCATTAATCAAGCAGAAGTAGAACCAAAGAAGAAAGCACATGAGTTGGAAAGAATAGAAAAGGACAAAGCATTTTCTTAGTGAGAATGGGAAAGTCACACACCCTTCTTCTCCCCTCCCCAACATGACTGCTGTTTTGTTTTGTTGACCTCTTTGAGAAAGTATTCCAACATGGAAATGCTCTCTAGCCTTCAGTTTATAAGAAATATATTAATCATTTCCAGTGAAAATGTATTTGAATGTCAGCAAAACAGCAATATATCTAGTTCATGGAAATGAACTAGATCAGTCTAAGCACTTTTATCTCCTGCCTGTGAAGGTTTGGAGCAAAGTAGAGGTTCAAATGTGCAATGGTATGAACACAATCAAACTGGATCCACCACTTATGGTATGACCTTGGGTAGGTTCTTGATGTCTCCAAACCTCAGTTTTCTCATCTACACAGTGGGAATGATAATATTTCAGATCTATAATCCTGTACCAGCAATTCAGAAATCCAAAGAGCTCTAAAAAACAAAACAGATTTTTTTTTAAAAGCTTACACGAAATTCATTTGATGGCAAAACCTAACCTGAACAGATGTGAGACTTTATATAGTTTTTATCTTATTAAGAGCATGATTATGCATGTTTGCTGTCTGAATGTTAATGTTTGATGAAGGATGCGGCCCCAGACATTGCTGGTGATAGTGGTGGTGGTGGTGGGGTGTTATGAATAGTACAGTATATGCACTGATTTGTCTCTCAGAAATGTGAACAATTCTGAAGCCTACCTGGGATCTGGATTAGGGATTGAGGACCTGTTCCTTTGGGGTTTCTGGAAGTACAATGGGAGATAATGTGTGTAACATCCTTGCAATGATGCCTGGCATTTTGTGAATGCTCAGGAAATACAAACTAGAAATCACTTGAATAAGGAGTGATTCTGCTCTTGCTCTTGTCACTTTGGAATTCACCCATCAAATTGTGAAGCTTCTATTCCCCTTCCATCAGCCCTGTACTTGTTGGGAGAAGATCCTCCCTGATAGGAAGGTTCTGTACCATGTTCTTGCTGGTGCTCTAGAGTTGAGACCCAGAGAATAAGGCCAACAAAAAAGTTCTGAATACACAACATCTGAGAATCACAAGGATAGGGAATGAAAGAAGATCTGAAGTTGGACATACTCCCTCCCAAAGGTGGAACGGCTTGATGGAAGGAGGCTCAACTTTGGAGTCAGAGAGGACTCAGTCCTGGCTCTGTCCTCCCTAGTGGTAGGAATTGCTGGGTCTCAGTTTCTTACCTGAAAGTTTCATCATGAAGGTGACATGCACTCTGTGTGGGGCCTGGTACCTAGAAGGTGCTCAACAAAGGACAGGCAGACAGACACACACTGCACACACCATTATACTGAGTGACACGAAAATGGAGGTTACTACAAATACATTTCTGCCTTGTCCTAAGTCAACCAGAGCTCCCCGGAGGAAAGATTGAAGCCTTACTTTTCCTGCAAAAGTTAGGCTAAGAGGCCAAGCAGAAGGTACTCTCCATCTCTGAAGAGTTCTAAGCCCACAGCAGTGGGAGCTAAGCCTAGATTCTTCTCTCCTGACAAGGTAGTCACCTTTGCCTCTTTTAGGACAAGGTGATTTGTGGATACAAAGATGGTCAATAAAGCTCATTCAAACACTGAATTCAGTTTTTGTCTGGATTACTAAACTCTAGTTTGACTCTAACCCTTATAAAAAGAATCATTTTAAAGTGTACTTGGGAGGAGGAAGGGCTGTTTAATGTCATTTAAAGTTAATCCTTTCATGAAAGAGAACCTCCACCCAAATTATCATCTTGTCCTCATGTGCCCAAATCAGCACTAAAACAAAGAGTAAACCGATATCCATTATAGATGGTGGGCTTGAGATTACCCCCAGCCAATGCCTCATTTAGTACAGTTGGAAATCTACCTACATAATCACATTTTCTTTAGACTTGAGCCACAGGACTTGAGAAATGTCAGGTGTAAGACATTATCCACCTCCAGGCTTCCCTAAGCACCTCTCTTTTCCTCTTTCCTGCGCATTTTGGCTGATGGTGAGGATTTCCCCCTTTTCACCCTCCTATGGACCTCAGGGTTTCAGATTCTCATTCCAGGTGAGTCACAGCAGCATTGAGAACACACAATATCAGAGCCTGACTCCAGCATGAAGAGGCTTCCAGGAACATCCTTTGAATGGTGCCTGTCCATGAACTCACTCCCATCTCTTCAGAGGAGGATGGCTAAACAGGCAGATCAACCATGTGGTTAGGGCACCAACAAAGCTGGGGCAACAGAAGAAAGGATAAAGAATGAACATGGGAGAGAGAAAAGGGAATATTTTAGAAATAACTTGACGATTAATTTCTTAAAGCATCAAAGTTTAAAATAAATATCTATGCAATCATACTGGTATAAATAAATAACTGAATAAATAAATAAATGTAGGAAAAAGAACAGCCCTTCCTTACAAAAGAATCTCACTTAATAAATGAAGAAAGGGTGTTTCCAATCAAATGGTGGAGTAGGTAAATGCTGTGCTTGCCTCCTCAAACAACCACATCAAAATTACAACTAAACTATAGAACAACTATCATTGAAAATCACCTGAAGTCTAGCTGAACAGAAGTCCTACAACTAACAACATACAGAAGAAGATACTTGAAGACTCATAGGAGGGGCATAGACAGTGAACAGGCTGATCTCACACCCATGTGACTGATAAAAATTGGGAGGGATATCTCAGCTCTAGGGGTCCTTTCCCCTGCCCTGGAGGAGTGAGGAGTTTCAGCCCCACACCAGGCTTCCCAGCCCAATGTTTTAGTGCCGGAGAGAGAAGTCCCCACAACTACTGGCTGTGAAATCCTGTGAAGATTGCAGCTGAGTGAGATGGAGAGCAACTGGGGTCCCAGACATTGCTCTTAAAGTGCCAACGCATGGACTTATTTGCTGACACACTCACTTGCTCTGAGTTCCAATGCAGGGACAGCAGCTCAAAAAGTGCCAGAGACATACAGGGAAGAACTGAATTATCTGGGTTCAAGAGGAGGGCTGGAGGAGCAGTTTCCTACTGGACAGAAGTGCTGGCAGAAGCTGTTGTTTCTTTGTGGAGCCCTCCCTGCTCCTGGTGTGCAGATGCAGGCGGCTGCCATATCTGAGTCTCCATCAACCTAGCTAAAACCATTCATTCACACCACCCTGGTGATTTCCTGAGAACCCGCCCCACTCAACTTTCATGCACACCCAAGATGCTTCAAGTGACTTTTCTTCACAAACAGCCTGCCTTGGCTCATGCTGCAGACTGTACTAAAATCTCTCAAAGGTTCATAAAACTGAAACAAGCAGCATCTGGCTTTGGTATGTCTTGTACCACTTGCTGAGCAGCCCTAAGCCCAGCACTAATGGCAGCCAGCCTCTGTTTGTGGCTTGGCCCACTGAGGCACTTCCAAGCCCAGCATGGTAGCCATTTGCAGTTGTTTTGTAGCTCATGCCAGGAGGCCCCAGGCAGGGCACAGGCTGTGGCTGAATTTGGCTTGTGGTGGGCCCCTCTCAGGATGCCCTGGAGCTGGCACACCCAGTGGCCAGCTTTGGACCAAGCCAGAGCATCACTTGAGTGCCTCTGAGGATGACACACCCAAAGGGCATACTGGGTAGGCACCAGAGCCCTGCTAAAGCAAATCCTGCTCTGTAGGGTCAGGCCCTGCACAAAAGCTCCTCCACTGTAGTCATGGCCAGTTGTCACAACCAATCAGACCAAAAGTCAGTCCCTCCCATTAATGTGAAAACAGCAACCAAGGCTCAACTACAGCAGGAGGGCACACTTGGAGCATCTATCTCAGGTGACCAAGGAGAATGCACCACTGGGCCTCAAAGGACACCTACCATTATACATAAGGCTATTCTACTAAGACTGGGAGGCACAGCAGCTCTACCTAATACATAGTAACAATCATAGGGATGCAGACAAAATGGGGAGATAAAGAAACATGTCCCAAATGTAAGAACAGAATAAAGCTCCACAAAAAGAACTGAACAAAATGGAGATAAGCAATCTACCAGATGCAAAGTTCAAAACATTTGTTATAAGGATGCTCAGTGATCTCACAGAGAACTTCAACAAAGATAGGAAACATAAAAATGGAGATAGAAAACATAAAACAGAACCAGTTAGCAATAAAGAATACAATAACTTAAATGAAGAATACATTAGAGGGAATCAACAGTAGATTGATGAAGCAGAGGATTAGCAATTCAGAAGAGAAGGTAACAGAAAACACCCAATCAGAACAGAAAAAGAATCCCCCCCAAAATGAGGATAGTTTAAGGGACAACATCAAGCATACCAACATTTGTATCATAGAGGTACCAGAAGGAGAAGATAATAAACAAGGGATTGTGACCCTATTTGAAGAAATAATTACTGAAAACTTTCCTAATCTCATGAAGGAAATAGACACAGAAGCCTGGAAGTGCAGAGAGTCCCAAACAAGATGAATCCAAAGAGGCCCACACCAAGACATACCATAATTAAAATACCAAAGGTTAAATACAAAGAGAGAATCTTAAAAGCAGCAAAGAAAAGCAGCTAGTTACTTACAAGGGAGCTCTCATAAAATTGTCAGCTGATTTCTCAATAGAAACTTTGCAGGCAGAAGGGATTGCTGTGAAATATTCCAAGTGATGAAAAGAAAGGATTTACAACCAAGATTGCTCTACCCAGCAAAGCTTTCATTTAGAACTGAAGGACAGATAAGGAGCTTCCCAGACAAGCAAAAGCTAAGTGAGTTCATTGCCACCAAACCAGTATTACCAGTATTACAAGAAATGTTAAAGGGACTTTTTGAAGAAGAAGGAGGAGGAGGAGGAGGAAGAGGAAGAGGAGGAGGAGGAGGAGGAAGAGGGGGAAGGGGAGGAGGAGGAGGAGAAAAATATAAACAGTAAAATGGCAATAAGTACATATCTATCAACAATTACTTTCAATGTAAATGGATTAAATGCTTCAGTCAAGACACAGAGTGGCTAAATGGATAAGAAAATAAGACCCATAAGTATGCTGTCTATAAGAGACTCACTTCAGATCGAAAGAACACTCAGACTGAAAGTAAAGGGATGGAAAAAGATATTTCATGAAAATGGAAACAAACAAAAAAAAGCTGAGGTAGCAATAATTATACCAGACAAAATAGACTAAAACAAAAGCTATAACAAGAGACAAAAAAGGACCTAGTAGTCCCCTTCTGGGTATTTATCTGAAGAAACCTAAAACGTTACTTTGAGGAGATGTGTTCATCTATGTGTTAATTGCAGCATTGTTTACAATGGCCAAGATATGGAGGCAGCCCAGGTGTCCATCGATGAATGAATGGATAAAGAGGAGGTGATACATACCGGGGGTACCAAAAAAATGTACACAAGTGGACACTTTGATCAACGTTTCTGAAGCACTATTTCTCCATAATCGGAAGTGTCTGGATGTTGATGATAACCACTTTGAGCACTTCTTGTTATTGCAGGAGTCAAAAGTGACTTGTATTCATCTTTTGCTATCAGTATATATTGAGTATTACAATTTTAATAGTTTCTTCCTTTCTTAAAATGTGTATACATTTTTTGGCACCCTCTGTATATACAATGGAATATTGTATATACATGTATATACATGCTCGGCACCCTCTGTATATACAATGGAATATTGTATATACATGTATATACATGCTCGGCCATGGAAGGACCATGGAAGAGTCTTGCCATCTGCAGTGGCTTGGATGGACCTGGAGGGTATTGTGCTGAGTGGAATATGTCAGACAGAGAAAGAGTGATTTCACTTATATGTAGAATCTAAACAACAAAATAAACAAACAAACAAAACAGAAACAAACTTATACATACCGAGAACACTTTGATAGTTGCCAGGTAAGAGGGAGGTTGGGGAAAGTAGATGAAAAAGGGTAAGGAATTAAGAAGTACAAATTGGTTGTAACAAAGTAGTCATGGGGGATGTAGGGTATAGCATAAGGAATATAGTCAATAATATTGTAATAACTATGTATGGTGTCAGATGGGTACTAGATCTATTAGAGTGATAGATGGGAGGGGGGCTTGGAGGCAGGGTGAAAAAGGGGGAAAGATTAAGACGTACAAATTGGTAGTTACAAAATAGTCATTGGGATGTAAAGTGAAGCATAGGGAATATAGTCAATAATATTGTGATGATATGGTACAGTGTCAGATGGTTGTTGGACTTATAGTGGTGTTCCCTTCTTTAGGTATATAAATGTTGAATAACTATGGTATACATCTGAAACTAATATAATATTGTATGTTAGCTATGTTTTAATAAAATTTAAAAATAAAAAATAAAAAATAAATGTAGAAATAATGAAGAAAATAGAAAAACACCATTAGTACACCACAGTAATAATTGTTGCAGGCAAGATCCACAAATGGATGCTAAAATTAGTAGGCAAAAGTTTGAGGAAAAACAGAATATTTACAGTCTCAAGGTATTTCTTCCATCTTCCTTATTTACTACAAAAAGAAAAATAGTAACGTTACAGTGGGGAAATCTAGCAGATACCACCTTAACCAAGTAATCGAGGTTCACATCACCAGTACTGAGACACATCGATGTATATACCTCCTGATATTTTGCATGATGAAGGGTATTCTTGCCAAAAATGCATAACTTCAACTTAATCATGAGAAAACATTGAACAATCACAAATTAAGGGACATTTAGAAAAATAACTGACCCCTACTTTTCAAAACTGTCAAAATCATGACAGACAAGAAAAGATGAATTGTCATAGATTGGAATCAACTAACGAGGCATGACAACTAAATGCAGTGTGGGATCCCGGATTGGATATGGGAACAGAAAAAGGACATTAGTGAAAAAACTGGTGAAATATGAACAGAGAACAAAGTCAGTAGTTTAGTTAGTAGTATTGTGCTTGGATTAATTTCTGAATTACTATTGTTATCCTAGATGTTAACATTAAGGAAAGCTGGGCGAAGCCTACAGGGGAACTCTTTGTACCGTTTGCCTGAAATTAGGTCAAAATAAAAGGTTTTATTTTTTAATCATAAAGTAATGGGAATATTGTAGGACTTCCTTGCATTATTGAATGTTTTGGTATTAATTCTATTTGTGAATTCTATATTGGGGATAGGGAAGGGACAATAAGGTGTTAGAATTATTTCAGGGTTCAGGGCCTCTAAATGCTACTCTGGGAAAATTGACTTTGTCCCTAGAAAGTCCCCATGCAGCTCTGTTCCTCATCCAAGCCCATTTTGTTCCTTCTGTGAGGCTGAAAGATCTTAAAAACACCACTTCCAGGATGGTTCCAAGGGCTTGGGCCTCTGACCCCAAGGATGGGGCCATACTTTATGGTGTCAATAAGTCAATCCCACATGAATAGATCATTCATCCTTAATTCTAGAGACAGATCATGCATTGCTCAGGGCAGGGTCATTTCCTTAGAGTAATAATAGAACCTATTTTGCAGGTGGTAAGAATTAGATGAGCTAATATATGCTATAACATGGGTGGACTTTGAAAACATTATACCACATTTAGCCCGACACAAAAGGACAAACGTTGCATGATTCCATTTACGTGAGGTGCCTAAAATAGGCAAATTCATAGTGACAGAAAGTAGAATGGTGGTTATCAAGGGCTGGGAGGGAGGAGAAATGAGCGGTTACTGTTTAATGGGTACAGAGTTTCTCTTGGGATGATGAAAAAGTTCTGTGGATGGATAGTAGTGATGGTTGCACAACATTATGACTGTACTTAATATCACTGAATTGTACACTGAAAAAATGGTTAAAGTGGTAAACTTTATGTTACATATATCTTACCACAATAAAAAGTACTAGAAAATGTATAAGAATTAGATAAGATGATAAAATCTCCCATAAATCCCCAGCCCATCGTCGACACTCAGATACCTCTTTCACGAAAGTTTCAGAAAATAGAACTATTATACAGTTGTTCAGTGTGATTTTTGGCTGTTGCAGCCACACATGATTTTTATAATTAATCACATTGTTAACACCATGGACTGGTTTTCAACACTTATTTTTTATGCTATACAGTGTTAAGACCAAATGATGAATTTTTAAAAAATATTGGGCTCAAATGTCCTGTAAGAGCATTTTTGTTTAGAATAACAGATAAAAACTGAAACTGACTGTATGATTTATAATGCTACTATGGGGAAATTTGGTCATGGCTCAAGGTGCAACTTAACAAATATGCTTACAACTATGCCCCAATTTTGTTGATTAATTAAATACGTGCTTCCCCAGATTTGTCCAATCATTTCTAACCCTCTCCCCACTTCCACCGCCACTGCTGCCATCACTGCCACCACTTCCAACCCAGGACACCTGAGCCACGTGGGGAAGTCATTTCATACCTAGACTCATAGCCCAGGTTTGGCATTGCTGTGTGGCCACTGTAGATAAACTTGAAAATCACTCTTAGTGTTAGTGTTGTTATGACATCTTACTGCTGCTGAGCATGTGGCCAAACTCTGCTAATATGCTGACACACGCTGGCATTTCATCACCCTTATCTCTCAGCCCTAGTTTTATGACAAGGCTCCCTACTGCCTGGTGAGCCTTTGGCTCAACCTTTTTTTTAAATGAGGTTCACATACAGGGTCATGGCCTTGGACCCCTGAGTGAGACACCTTCTTGCAGAAGCCTTCTTTTTTATGGTTTTCTGTGATGAAACGTTGTTATTTTACTTTTTAGCTTTGGTTTTGTAATCACTGGTTACATAATGAATTTTGATTCTGTGCCTGCGAAATCAGTCTGCATTATTAAAGACACAGAAGAGGAAACAGCTGCTTTAGAACACACAGTGATGGGCTCTCGGTATCCATCCCCTCCACCACCATTCCTGCTAACCTTGTGGAAGAGCGGTTTCACAGCATACTACACTTTCTGAGGGATGGAAATGGCACAGCATGACACTTCCTTCACTTTCGCATAAAGAGTAGCAGATCCTAGGATGATTTGGGAAAAAAAGTATTGAAGTAATACTGGCATATAACATTATACTAGTTTCATGTATACAAAATAATAATTCAATGTTTGTGTACACTACAAAGTGATCACCACAATAAGTCACCATACAATTGGCCTTCTTAACCCATTTCTCTGTTCCCCTCTGGTAACCACCAATCTGTTCTCTGTATCTATGACTTTTGTTTTGTTTGTTTTGTTTTGTTTTTTAGATTTCACTTATAAGTGAAATAACACAGTATTTGTCTTTCTTTGTCTGACTTATTTCACTTAGCATAATACTCTCAATACTCTCAAGGTCCATCCATACTGTTGCAAATGGCAAGATTTCCGTCTTTCCTGTAGCTGAGTAATATTCCATTGTATATATGTACCACTTCTTCTTTATCCATTCATCCACCAATTGTTGCCATATCTTGGCTATTGTAAACAATGCTGCAATGAACATAGTGGTTCATCTCAAATTAGTGGTTTTGTTTTCTTTGGATAAATCCCAGAAGTGGAATGGCTACATTAAATGGTAGCTCTATTTCTAATGGATGCCTTTTACTTCTATTTCTTGACTAATTGCTGTGACTAGGACTTCCAATATTATGTTTAATAAAAGTGGAAGAGTGGGCATCCTTGTCTTGTTCCTGATCTTAGAGGAAAAGCTTTCAGTTTTTCACTGTTAAGTATGATGTTAGCTGTGGGTTTGTCATATATGGCCTTTATTATGTTGAGGTACATTGCCTCTATACCTACCGTGTTGAGAGTTATAATCATAAATGGCTGTTGAATTTTGTCAAATGCTTTTTCTGCATCTATTTAGAGGATGATCTGATTTTTATCCTTCATTTTGTTAATGTGTTGTACTTATCACGTTGATTAATTTGTGAATGTTGAACCATCCTGTGTCCCTGGAATAAATACCAGTTGGTCATGTTGTGTGAATCTTTTAATGTATTATTAAATTTAATTTGCTAATAGGTCGTCGAAGTTTTTAAAATCTATGTGTATCAGGGAGATTGGCCTGTAATTTTCTTTTTTTATGTTGTTGTTGTCTGGTTTTGGTATTAGGGTAATGCCTGCTTATGAAATGAGTTTGGAAGTGTTCCCTCCTCTTCAATTTTTTGGAAGACTTTGAGAAGGATATGTATTAAATCTTCTTTAAGTAGAATTTACCAGTCAAACTGTCTAGTCCTGGACTTTTGCTTGGTTTTGGTTCAATCTCCCTACTAGTAATTGGTCTATGCAGATTTCCTATTTCTTCATAATTTAATCTTAGAAGATTGCATGTTGCCGAAATTTATCTGTTTCTTCTTTGTTGTCCAGTTTGTTGGTATGTAATCGTTTATAGTAGTCTCTTATGATCCTTTGTAGTATCAGTTGTAGCTTCTCCTCTATTTCTGATTTTATTTGAACCATCTCTCTTTTTTTCTTGGTGAGTCTAGATAAAGGTTTTAGGATTATTTGAAATGTGCAATTTTGTAAAACATCAGCTATCTCTAGTGAGTCTAACTCAATCTGCCTCACTTATCTCTAAGTGCTTGAAACTCTATATTTTTTACCTCAAGATTAGGGTTGCCAGATAAAATATATGACTCCCAGTTAAATTTCAACTGCAGATAAACAATGAATACTTTTTAAGTAAGTATGTCCTAAATTTGCGTGGGACATACTTAGGCTAAAGAATTATTTGTTATTGATCTGAAGTTCAAATTCTATTGGAGATCCTCTTATTTTTTATTTGCTAAATCTGGCAGTTCTACTTGAGATCAGACTCTTGTCATTGTCCTATCCTCTGGGCCTGTCCTTGTGGGATTCTGATAATTCATTCTGCCAAGAAGTCTGAGAATGAGTCAAGGAAAGAATTTTAATCACACTTGGTTTTTTGTTCTTATCTAGCTCCAAATGTCACAGATAAGCATTAAATTCGTAAGTAAATTAAAAATATTCATTTGGATAACTGAAGTATAGATCATTTTTATTCTAAAACTTTAGCAAGATTAGAGGCAGTATGGTGTGAAAAGATTTAGCAAATATGGTGTCAAGAGATCTAATCACTTATCCCAGGTCAAGTGGCCAGGGTGTGGCATTTTCTCTTTAGTCTTTATTTGAAAACTCAAAGGATTAGATTAAATTCCTTCTAGGGTTTCTTCCAGGGCTAAACATTCTAGCTTCAAAAAGCCTTAAACCTCCAAGGTATATTATTCAAAAATTATAATATTAGATGACAATAAACTTAAACATCAGAAAATTTTTATGCTGAAAAATGTCAATAAGTTGCTTACTGAATTTCCATCTGAGAAGAGTACAAGTCTTGACATCCTCAGAACTCTTGCTATTATGTTAATTATTTTGTGCAAACATCTTAATTAGTATTCAGGTAAAATATTTGCCTATAAGAATACTCTAATAAAATTTTCCACATGTCTGTCATTCTTAAATAACTTTGGTAAAATCCCACATTCTAGAATGAAGCTGTAGACTCAAGTCATTAGTGTTATTCAAAGGGGAAATTAATATGATCTTGGGCAAAGGAAGATATTTTATGGAAACATTCTTAATCTCAGCCCAAAATACATACTAAAGAAAAAAAGCACTTTGGTGAGCATACTTTTCAAGTAGATGCAACAAACATATTGATGACTTGGGCCATCCTGGGAACACACTCCTCTGGCTTCAACCTCTGTTTATATGTGTATGGCTTCTGAAGTCTGCATGTCCACAGTTCGTTTCTCTTCTGAGTTTCAGAATAAAACTTCCAACTCCCTACTAGAAATCTCCACCTAGAAGTATCACAGGCACCTCAAATTAAGTTTCCTAGTATCTTCACTCACAACCTGCTTTATTCATCTCCTCAAACTTGGCTAATGGTATTATTATCCACCATCATTATTAGCCCATGCTAGAAATCTGGTAATTACCTCCACCCTGAATCAACAAGTTTCCAAGTCTACTCAATTCTACCTCCTAAATGTCCCTTGAATCTATGTCCTCTTTATCCACTCTAAGGCCACTGCAGTAGTCCAGGTGAGAAAGTTCAAACCCTCTCACCTGGACCACTGCACATAGTGGTCTTCAGAATCTTTCTCACTCATATGCATGGAGACAGAGACAAAGTGGTATTTCTAAAACAAGCTCAGATAATCTTAACCCTTGCTTGCAATAGCCCTCCACTGCCCGGAGAAGGTCAAAACTCTTTCTCATGGTGAATGTGGCCTTTTGATTTTGGAGCTGATTGCTCCAACTTCATCACCCTCCTCAATACTCTATCACACAACAACTTGCCATTTTCCCAACTCATTATCTCCTTTCAAGCTTGCCTATATGGATCCCTTTACAGAAATATCACTCATCTTCTCCAACTAGCAAATTCCTACTCATTCTTCAAGACTTCATTCAAGTGTCACCTCTAGGCAAGCTTCTCTGCCTAGTTCCCTTCCTTTTTCTACCACACACCCAGTTAATGACTCCTTGCCCTACAATGCCTCAGCACATTGTTTATACCTTAATTGTACTGCTAACCTCTTGCATTACAATTATGTAGTTTTCATCTGTTTCATCTACTAATCTAAGAACTCTTTGAAGATGGGGCCATGCTTTATTTTGGCTTTGCATTCTTAGAACCCACTAAAGGGCTTGGCACAAGGCAAGTGTTCCATGAACACTATTTTTCAGGGAAAAAGAGGTGGCACTTTTAAATAGGTATTATGCTAAGTGCTTTATCCCATTTATTTCCTATAATAACTATAAAGAGGAAGATACTACTATTACCTCCATTTTACAGATTATGAAACCAAAAGTTTAAGTAACTTGCCCAGGTCCACGTAGTTAATAAGTAATAGAGTCCACACAGGGCTTTTGTTCCTCCAGATTCTTTCCATTCTCAACTATGTGGTAGTATTAATGAGCAGAGAAGAAGTAAAATGTCAGGAGGCATTAAAAGGGCACTATAAGGAGCAGGGATATTTTGCAGATTGGATACTATGTTTTTTCAATTGTTTTTATTAATTAAATATTCTGTGAATTTCACTTAAATTCAGGGTTCTTGGTTTGTTTTTTGTTTTTTTTTTTAAATTTTAAGGGGGAATATTGGAGAACAGTGTGTTTTTCCAGGACCCATTAGCTCCATTTCAAGTCATTGTTTTCAATCTAGTTGTGGAGGGCACAACTCACTGGCCCACATGGGACTCAAACCAGCAACCCTGATGTTATGAGCACTGTGCTCTAACCACTGAGCCAACTGGCCACCCATCCTGGTCTTTATTTTTAATTTTTTATTACTACGAAATACTTGCTATTATGGAAAAAGTTCATAAAATGTATGAAGTTTGACAATTAAGTTTGAGAACTCATCCTAGAAAAAGTGCTACATAACTCATTGCTGAATAGCACTATTGTCACCTTCGAAGTACTCCCCTTTGGAATCTATGCACCAACACCAGCACCTAGTCCACCCTTCAGAGCAATTTTGGAACTCTTTTTCTGGAATGGTCTTTAGAGCTGTCATCGTATTACCCTTGATGTCTTGAATGTCATCAAAATGTCTTCCTTTCAATATTTCCTTTATCTTCAGGTAAAGAAAGAAGTCATTAAAATCGTATGATTCTATCAATTGATGCAGAAAAAGCATTTGACAAGATACAACATCCATTTATGATTAAAACACTTACTATAATAGGTATAGAAAGAAAATACCTTAACATAATAAAAGCCATATATGACAAGCCCTCAGCTAATCTCATAATTAATGGTGAAAAACTGAAGCCCTTTGCTCTACGTTCAGGAACACGACAGGGCTGTCCTCTATCACCTCTGCTTTTCAACATAGTGTTGGAAGTCCTTGCCAGAGCAATCAGGCAACAGAAAGAAATAAAAGGCATCCAATTTGGGAATGAAGAAGTTAAAATACCACTCTTTGCAGATGACATGATGCTATATATAGAAAACCCTAAAGACTCCACCAAAACGCTATTAGAAACAATCAACGAATACAGTAAAGTTGCTGGCTACAAAATCAACGTACAAAAGTCCATTGCATTCCTATATACTAACAATGAAATCTCAGAAAAAGAAATACAAAAAATAATTCCCTTTGCAATTGCAGCAAAAAGAATAAAATACCTAGGAATAAACATAACCAAGGATGTGAAGGATTTATATGCTGAAAACTATAAGACATTTTTGAAAGAAATTGAAGATGACACAAAGAAATGGAAAGACATTCCGTGCTCATGGATTGGAAGAATCAACATAGTTAAAATGGCCATATTACCCAAAGCAATATACAGATTTAATGCAATCCCCATCAAAATCCCAATGGCATTTTTTAAAGAAATAGAACAAAAAATCATCAGATTTGTTTGGAACCACAAAAGACCCTGAATAGCCAAAGCAATCTTAAGAAAAAAGAACAATGCTGGAGGTATCACACTGCCTGACTGTAGCTTGTACTACAGGGCTACAATAATCAAAACAGTATGGTATTGGCAGAAAAACAGACACATAGACCAATGGAATAGAATTGAGAACCCAGAAATAAAGCCACATAAATATGGACAGATAATTTTTGACAAAGAAGCTAAAAACATACAATGGAGGAAAGACAGCCTCTTCAATAAATGGTGCTGGGAGAATTGGATAGCCATGTGCAAAAGAATGAAACTGGACTGTTATCTGTCACCATGTACCAAAATTAATTCAAAATGGATACAATAAACTGCATAGAAGAAAACATAGATACTAAAGTTATGAACCTTGGGTTCAAAGAGCATTTTATGAATTTGACACCAAAGGCAATGGAAATAAAAGCTAAAATAAACAAATGGGACTATATGAAACTTAAAAGTTTCTGCACAGCAAAAGAAACCATCGACAAAATAAAGAGGCAACCGACTGAATGGGAGAAGATTTTTGCAAACAGTTCCTCCGATAAGGGTCTAATATCCAAATTATACAAGGAACTCATGAAACTCAACAACAAAAAAACAAACAACCCAATTGAAAAATGGGCGGAGGACCAGAAGAGACATTTCTCCAAAGAGGACTTACAAATGGCAAATAGACATATGAAAAAATGCTCAACATCACTAATTATCAGAGAAATGCAAATAAAAACCACAATGAGATATCACCTCACCCCAGTCAGAATGGCTCTCATCAACAAGACAAATAGCAACAAGTGTTGGAGAGGCTGTGGAGAAAAAGGAACCCTCATACACTGTTGGTGGGAATGCAGACTGGTGCAGCCGTTATGGAAGGCAGTGTGGAGGTTCCTCAAAAAAATTACAAATAGACTTACCATATGACCCAGCAATCCCTCTCCTGGGTATTTACCCAAAGAATTTGAAATCATTTATACATAAAGACACGTGTGCTCCAATGTTCATTGCAGCTTTGTTTACGGTGGCCAAGACATGGAAACAACCAAAATGTCCTTCGATAGATGAATGGATAAAGAAGTTGTGGTATATATACACAATGGAATACTATTCGGCAGTAAGAAAAGATAATATAGGAACATTTATGACAACATAGATGGATCTTGAGAGTATAATGCTAAGCAAAATAAGTCAGATAGAAAAAGCAGAGAACCCTATGATTTCACTGATATGTGGTATATAAACCCAAAACAACAAAAGAACAAGACAAACAAATGAGAAACAAAAACTCATAGACACAGACAATAGTTTAGTGGTTACCAGAGGGTAAGGGGAGGGGGGGAGGGAGATGAGGGTAAGGGGGATCAAATATATGGTGATGGAAGGAGAACTGACTCTGGGTGGTAAACACACAATGGGATTTATAGATGATGTAATTCAGAATTGTACACCTGAAATTATGTAATTTCATTACCAATTGTCACCCCAATAAATAAATTAAAAAAAAAAAAAGAAAGAAGTCAGTGGGGGCCAGATCAGGTGAGTAGGAAGAGTGTTCCAATACATTTATTTGTTTACTGGCTAAAAACTCCCTCACAGACAGTGCTGTGTGAGGTGGTGCATTGTTGTGATGCAAGAGCCATGAATTGTTGGAGAAAAGTTCAGGTTGTTTAAGTTTTCCATTGAAATTTTTCAGCACTTTCAAATAGTAAACTTGATTAACTGTTTGTCCGGTTGGTATAAATTTATAACGAATAATCCCTCTGACATCAAAAAAGGTTAACATTGGAACAAGTTTGGGAACTTAATTGTCATACCTCGTCTGTATGGTTTTATAAATAATTATTGCATGTGTACCCTCCACCCATGTCAAGAAATAGAATTGCCAGGGCCTCAAAGCATTGCCCCTTCTTGTCTCTCTTCCTGAGTGCTCAAGGAACCACTATCCTGACTTCTGCGATAATCATTTCTTTGCTTTTATTTGTTGCTTTGCCACATAGATATAGATACACGTATAGATGATCCCTGACTCATGATGGTTCAATTTATGATTTTTGACTTGATGTAAAAGTGATATGCATTCAGTATAAACCATACTTTGAATTTTGATTTTTTCCCCTGGGATAGTGATATGTGGTATGATATTTTCTTGTGACAGTGTGTAGCAGCAATTAACTGCAGTTTCCCGTCAGCCACATGATCATGAGGGTGAACAACCAATACTCTACAGTGTAGTATTCTATTAAATGTATTTTTGACTTACAATGTTTTCAATTGTGATGGGTTTATTGGGACATAAACCATCATAAGTCAAGCAGTGTGTGTGTGTGTGTGTGTGTGTGTGTGTGTGTGTGTGTGTCTGTGTGTGCATGTGTGTAGGGGGCGGGTGCCTATAAGGCACCATCACATAACTGAGAAGCATGAGATAGAGGAAGTTACTTGGGTCTTTAGATAACACCCACATTTCTGTAGGGGGTGTCTGGATGGCTTAAGATGCTAGCCTGGGGCAACCCTTCTTATGTTAATGCCCCTCCACCCAGCAAAAGAATGTATATAACCCCTGATTGAGCTGCAATAAAGAGAGACTTGATCAGAACTCCTGTCTTGTCTCCGGTCTTTGTGTCTCCCATTTTCCTCCCTTCTAGGTGCTTCGGGGTCCCTCGTGTAGTGTCCTGCGGGTCGGGACAACTGGCGCCCAACGTGGGGCCTGAAGTCTCCTAGAAGACGAGACGTCTGAGTTCGTCCGGTCTAAGGAGCTGCAGCATATTTCTTCTTTGATCACCATAAGACTACCCAACTTGTGGGAGATCTGTACAGGTAAGCGGACGACTCCTTCAAAAAATGGGACATATATTTGTGTTCTAGACTTATGTATAGTCTACAGGCTTCCCCTCAGACACTTAGACTAGGGTTCCCCTTTCCCCTAACCTGTTGTCCCAGTCTCCCTTTTTATCTGCTCTCAGCTCACTTTGGGTTTTAGTCGTTCACCAACGAGACAGTTTTCTAGGTGTTTGGGACCGTTTGAGCGAGATTTTGCCTGCTTACTTTGAGCTCCAATCGTCCACCCAGAGGATTTCCCGACCGGTTGAGTCCCGACTGGCTTTCGCCTGAGGGTCGTTACCAGCCACGTCGCCTCTCGGGGGTCCGTGTTGGCGGATTATACCAACCGATTGCTCACGTAAGGGCTTTTTCTCCTCTCATCCCAACACCCCCGTGGCTCCGGCCGGGTGAGTCCCAAAAGACATTTGTCTGCGGGTCGTTACCATCCGAGCCGTCTCGTTTGGGTCCGTGTTGGCGGATTGTACCAACCGACTGCCTACGTGAGGAGAGTCTTTATTCCTTCTCATAATGGGACAAGAGGTAAGTGTTCATGACAAGTTTATCTCAGGACTAAAAGAGTCCTCACCTAATTGTCCTGATTTTAATGTAAATTCGAGCCCACCTGAGGACGATCAGTTAAGCCTTGAGGATGAGGCTGATTTAGAGGAAGCTGCCGCTAATCCTGACTGGCAGTCTCTGGCCTCTAATCAATTGCCCCCTCCCTATAATCCCCAAATGCCTTCAGCTCCTCTCCACGATCCTGATCAAACTCTACTCTCCCACCAAGTCCAACAATTAGAAAAAACCGTTCAACTCAAAAAACAACATTTAACTCTCCTTAAACAACTTCAACAGTTAGATTCACAACTCTCCTCTGCTGCTACTCAAAAAATTCCCCAAAAAATGTTGTTGCTCATGCGCTTTTTATTCTAAACTTCCTGCAACTCGACAAAAACTCAAAAACTGCCGCTGACCGCCTCTGGCATCCATCCACAGCTGATAATTTTGCCTCCGTTTTGTGGCGAGACCCCATAACAAATCTATGGTCAGGCCCAGATCCTGTCCTCATTTGGGGACGAGGATCAGTCTGCATTTTCGATAATAAAACCCAAGCTGCCCGGTGGCTTCCCGAGAGACTTATAAAACAAATAGATGTTAACCCCCATTCCAGGGATAGCCCTGCTCCCTGAGAAGCCATCTTTCACAACAGGCACAAAAATGACTGCTAATTCATGCAACATAGCTCTCCCTTTTTTTTTTTTAGTCCAACCCCTTGGCTTTAACAATATACTATAGAGGTTATTTTTAGAAGCCTCTCCTTTACAAATTGCTCCTCCTTCATTAATGTATCCTCTCCTATGTGTGCACACAATGGATCGGTATATATTTGTGGAAATAATTATGCCTACACCTATTTACCACAAAACTGGACAGGAGTTTGTGCCCTAGGCTTCCTCCTCCCAGATGTATCCATCATTACAGGAGATGAGCCAGTCCCTATCCCAACTTTTGAACATATTGCAGGACGCACTAAACATGCAGTCCATTTTATTCCCTTATTAGCGGGTCCTAGCATCACCACCGCACTTGCCACCGGGTCCGCAGGGATAGGACATTCTGTAGTACAATACCATAAATTATCTTGGCAACTCATATCAGATGTCCAGGTACTCTCAGAAACTATCCAAGATCTTCAAGATCAGGTTGATTCCCTAGCAGAAGTTGTCCTCCAAAACAGGAGGGGATTAGATTTACTTACTGCAGAAAAAAGGGGGCATCTGCCTGGCCCTCGGAAGAAAAATGTTGTTTTTATGCTAACAAATCTGGAATTGTTCGTGACAGAGTCAAAAATGACAAGAAGACCTTGAAAAAAGAAGAAGAGACCTCCTTTCCAACCCTCTCTGGACTTTTTCCCTACTTACTACCCCTGCTTGGCCCCATACTTGGGTGCTTTATCCTACTATCACTGGGACCCATCCTCCTCAATAAACTCATGCGCTTTCTCAGACAACAAATAGAGGCCTTGCAGGCCAAGCTCATACAGGTCCATTACACCCGACTGGAGATGCAAGAGCGAGGAGATCCCGATCTCCAATGACAGGAGTCATAAAACAGGACTCCTCCCCTGTGAGATGAACTGGATAGCCAATGACGGGTAAGAGGACAGCTCTCTAAGTAACATAAAAAATCAAAAACCTGTCACTGTCCCAGGTTTCACAGAGATGGACTGTCCCAACCTAAGACAGGCACAGTTCCCTAGGGGCTTAGAGCTCTTTTTTCTTTTTATAAAACAGAAAAGGGGGACCTGTAGGGGGCTGGTGCCTATAAGGCACCATCACATAACTGAGAAGCATGAGATAGAGGAAGTTACTTGGGTCTTTAGATAACACCCACATTTCTGTAGGGGGTGTCTGGATGGCTTAAGATGCTAGCCTGGGGCAACCCTTCTTATGTTAATGCCCCTCCACCCAGCAAAAGAATGTATATAACCCCTGATTGAGCTGCAATAAAGAGAGACTTGATCAGAACTCCTGTCTTGTCTCCGGTCTTTGTGTCTCCCATTTTTCTCCCTTCTATGTGCTTCGGGGTCCCTCGTGTAGTGTCCTGCGGGTCGGGACACATGTGTGCCACAAATTTAGTGGCTTAAAATTATCTTACAGTCCTAGGGGTCAGAGGTCTAAAATGGCTCTGCAGGTCTGTGTTCTTTCTAGAGGCCCTAGGGGAGAATCTGTTATTCCACCTTTTCCAGCTTTTAGAGGCTGCCTACATTCCTTGATTTGTGGCCTCTTCCTCTATCTTCGAAGCCAGCAGCATAGCGTCTTCTCTCCTCTCTGTCCTCTGCTTCTGTTCTCTTCTCTCTGACGCTGAGTCTCCTACCTCCCTCTTAGAAGGACCCTTGTGATTGCATGGGGCTCAAGTAGATAATCCAGAATAATGTCCCTATCTCAAGGTTCTCAACTTATATTCACAAAGTTCCTTTTGCCTATAAGATAACATATTTACAGGTTCCAGGTATTAGGACATGGACATCTTTGGGGCCATTATTTAGCTCATCATAACCCCTAAATAATTTCCTTTAGTTATGTTTTTTTGAACTTAAATATATGGAATCATATTATATATATTCTTTTGCTCATACAATCTACTTACATTTAATGAGATTATTTATATATGGAGTTTAAAACCATCATCTCATTTATATCTATCTCATCTATTATGTGTTGCCTTTCCTTTCCTTGTCTTCTTGGATTGTTCAAAAACAATTTAAATCATTCCATTATTTTCTTTCTACTGGTGTGGAAATTATATACTCTCTATTTTTAGTGAATTAACCTAGAAATAAATATTCATCTTTAGCTTAAATTCTGAAATTAATCCATGTCTTTACCCTTCTCCCACATAATTCAAAGACCTTAAAACATTTTAATTCCATTCCTTCCTGACATGCTGTCATTGTCAGATATTTTAATTCTATCTTATTTTCATCTTATTTTCAGGGTAAGGTTTGCCCTTCAAGACATTATTACTACAGTTTTATACTGTTAGCGTTCACTTAGATGTATCCATATATTTACCATTTTCTTTGCTTTTTCGTCTTCTATCTCAGGTCTTCCTTGTGAGATCACTTTTATTCTACCTACAGGAAAAGTTTTAGAGTGCTCTGGTGGCAAACTCTTTCTGCTTTGATCTACCTAAAAATGACTTTACTTTAACCTCATTCTTGAAAAATACTTTTGCTGCAGTATAATTCTAGGTTGTCAGTTATTTAAGTGTATTGATGGTTTAATTCTATTGGCTTCTGGCTTCCTTTGTTACTTCCTTTGTTACTATTGAGAATTCAGTTATTATCTAGCTGCCACTGCTTTGAGGATCATCTATTTCTCTGGTTCATTTCAAGACCTTATTTGTCCTTGGTTTGTTAAAGTTTCATGATAATGAGTCTAAATGTAGATTTCTTTTGATTTTTACTGCTTATCATTCTTGAATCTGTGGATTGATGTCCTTGATCAGTTCTGAAAAATTCTTAGCCATTACCTTTTCAAATATTATCTTTATTGAAGCCCTTCTCTCCTTTTCTTTTGGGAGTCAGATTAAATGAATGCTAGACATTTTCTCCCTGTTCTCCATGCCTCTTAACCTCTCTTTTATATTTGCTGTATTGTCGTCTCTCTGTACTATATGCTGAATAACTTCTTCTGATCTATATTTTAATTCTCTAATTCTTTCTTCAGTGGTGTCTAAACTGCTTAAACATGTCTATTGAGTTTCTAATTTTGGTTATTGTATTTTTTATTTTGAGAATTTCTATTTGGTTCTTTTTCAAATCTGCTATGTTCCTTTTCTATACATATATTTTCTGTTTTTTTCTTTGAATTTAGTAAGCATAGTTGCTTTTATAGACTGTCTAATAATTTCAAAATATGAAGTCTTTGGTGGCCTCTTTTTTTAGTTCTTGATGGCTTATGTCATTGTAGGCTTAGTTATTTTTTACTGTATGCTGCTCATTGTCCTTGAAAATTTATTTAGGGTTATTCTTTGAAGCCTAGGAAAATATCAATATCTTCCAGAGAGAACTTTAATTTGCCCCTGGTAGGCAGACAGGGACATTTTATACTAAATCACTTTAAACTAAATTTACAACTTGAGAGGTTTTATAATTTGTTGTTTATTTATTTGATCACCAAAGTGATATAGATTTGGAAGCTGTGAAAGTACCAACTTTCAGTTATAACTTCTCAGAGCAATTTCCTACTTTTACCACCTGTCCTGCTCTGCTCATCATAAGGGCAACTTTTCTTGTAGTCTGCTGGGCCTGAGGGTAGAGACACATTTACTTTTATTTCACCATTGTACTAAGGGTTTGACCCATATTAGTGAGGAGAGGGGTAGATCCTGGACTTTGATTCTGTTCCCCTGTCCTGAGAAGCTCTCAGAACCAAAATTCAAGTTTGCCCCAATTGGCAAATGCTTTCATTTCAAAAACAGCTTTAGGATGCTATTTAACTTGTGGAGATCTTCTTTTCCCTTAATCTTGGACTTTAGTTACTTCCTATCCTGCCAGGTCTTTGATACATTTAAGAAGTTAAAAGATTTTTAGTCAGCAATTTTGGTTGTTTCTAGTGGGAGGTTGGTCTGATCCCTAACCTGCCTTATTCCTGGAAATGGAATTTCTCTGATCTTCCTAGATTTGGTTGAACTGCACACTTAGAAACTAAAATACCAACATGACCTTCTTACTCTAAGCAAATTATTATATGGAAAGGCAACCATATGTTTTTAAAGTCTTCTATACTTCAGGAAAAGAATTATTGCAAGTTTCCTTTAAATACACAAAAATTGAATTACATAAAACTTTTCAGGGATATGTGTGAAATTTTCTAAGAAATGTTTTCCAATAAATTTAATTTTCTAACCACTACTAAATCATTTTAAAATTGCAACATGTTTTCCAGAAATTACTTTTCCAAAAACTCAAACAATAAGAATCCAAGAGTAAGTATAAAATGACTCTACATAAGTCTAACTAGATGGCAAATATTCCTCACCTAATTTAACATACTTTATTCATCAGAAAGTCTCTAAGGCCTCATTCAGAGCTTATTAACTCTTATTTTATACACAAGTCAAAGAAACCTCATCTTCTGGTTTTCTAGCCCATAAACCTTTAGGAACAATAACGAAAGAAAACATGCATCTTGAAAGGCAGGTTCATTATAAGAGCCAGGAATGGTGTCTGACAGCTCCACAAGGAGAGAGTAGACCGGACTACTAAACTCTGCCTAAAAACTCAAGAAGAGGCTCATTGGAGACATTTAGGCCAGCACACTACAACAGCTCGTGGAAGGCTCACTGCTCTTCCCCACAGCGTAGTGAATAAACATCTGTGCTCTTGATGCTGATCCTGGCAGCATCAAACCAGTGAGGCTGTTCCTGAAGGCAGACAGCTATGTAATGTCTTTAATCCATGTTTTATATTTATAAGTAATTAAAATGAAACATTAATTTATCTTAAATTTTTTCTTGATTTGGAGAACCTCACTCACTAGCAGGGTCCAATAAACAAGCATTTCTGTGATATAGCGTCTTAAAACCCAGTTTCCCTCTGAGACTGACTCCAGAAAATTCAGAGCTTATAAATATACATTCGAGACCTTTAGCCTTCAATCTAGGAATTAAAATAGGAACTTAAGAGAAAACAACTACAGTGGCCACGTTTGAAAGAGTCAAAGAGGTCTGGCTTTACTTTAGAGCATCCCACTTCAGGCAAGTTATGTAGATACACAAAAGAGAAATTTTATCAGTGCAAAATGGGACTGTCAAGATTGTTAAGTGATAAACCATAATCATGGCTCAAAGTATGCATGGCGAAGGGGAGGTAAAGGGAATGGGAGGAAAGAAAATGCTCTCCAGATGGCCCTGCTTTTATTTATTTTCCTTTAAGGACAAATAATGCCATCCCTGCCTCCTGATGGAAGTTAGAAGCCAGGATACACAACTTACACATTGATTTTGGACCCAACTGAAATATGGGCCCTGTTTCTGTGATATTAGAAATCATTGCTTGAAAGATTTCATACTTTGCTAATCTCATGAGATGAGATGCTGAGTTTTAGTATCATTCTTATTATCATGAGTAGAATCTCAAAAGCTGGAAAAAAAGGATACCTTATTGTGAGATGCTGGCTACCACATGTCTTTCCAATGTAATTCCCTGTATTTTTCCCTTAGTATTTATCATATCAACTGGACTTTTTAAGTACTTATTTTCTATTTGTAATATTTTTCCCTTTTTTTTTAAGTTTCACAAATGAAGTTAACAACTGAACTATAGGAGAAAAGGGCTTCTGTTTTGTTTAGAATTGGAAAATAGGTTACATTTTGCAAACTAATTCTGGCTGATTTGATGGAAAGCTATGTTTTGAAAAATACTGAAGCCACTTTCAGACTCAGGAGGGAAAAGCTCTAAGATACATTAGCAATATCTGCCCAACTGGGAAAGGGAATGCAAGCAGGCCTGTCAAACATTTGTTATCCTTGGCTTAGCGCAACAAATATTTATTGAATGCCTATTTATATGTGTGTAAAGTGCAGGATTTTAGTTTGTTTGAGATTTCCTAAAGGCATCCTAAGAAGCAGCCCATATAGCTCTTCTCTCTGTAGTAGCAGCCTTCATCTCATTATCAATGAACTGGCTGAGTGCCACAAGGGTATAGGCTACTGTCCTGTAGGCATCCGAAGGAGCAGAGGTAGGGCTGCACACACAGCGCTCCATGGGCTCATCTAACAATAACAGGAATGCCCCATAGCCAACAGCAATTATTTTTAAAAGGCACAAGCTTTGTGAGTGGTGTCAAGGTCAAAATCCAGAATAATCTGAAGTTTGTGAAATGTCCAACAAAAGGGCCTTTTTTTTCAAATTAAAGTTTATTGGGGTCACAATGGTTAGTAAAGTTATATCGGTTTCAAGTGTGCAATTCTGTAATACATCATCTATGTATCACATTGTGTGTTCACCACCCAGAGTCAGTTCTCCTTCCATCACCATGTATTTGATCCCATTTACCCTCATCTACCACCCCATCCCCCCTTACCCTCTGGTAACCACTAATCTGTTGTCTATGTCTATCACTTTTTGTTTCTTTGTTTATTTGTCTTGTTCCTTTGTTGCTTTCAGTTTTATATCCCACATATCAATGAAATCATATGGTTCTCAACTTTTTCTGTCTGACTTATTTCGCTTAGCATGATAATCTCGAGATCTGTCCATGTTGTCACAAATGGTACTATTTCACAAAAGGTTTTTTACAAGCTAGGTTCGGACCAAAAAGACCAAACAAGTAATACTAGGATACATTTCTTAGGAGAGATTAATAATTGTGGGGACAGAGCCCCCGAGAGCAGTTTCCAGGCTCTCGGCCTCACGTGGAGGGGTGCTGGCTTGGGTAGTAGATGGCCGTCGGCTGTGGCTAGTTGGCCGTTAGCTGTAGCCAGTTAGCCAATTGGCCACTGATATAACTGCCGCGACTGTGCTGGGGAGTGGGAGTCGGTCGGTTGGCAGAAAAGCAGACAGCAGGTCGCAAGTCATGTGAATCCAGCCTCCAGTGAGACCATAGAGGTATGACTCTCCTACCTATGGCTCCGTGGGTGTTCCTTTTTGGCCTCACCATGTCCTGCGTTCTTATGTGGGGAGCGGGAGCAGAGACCCCGCAGGCCGCCAGGCACGACAGTAATGCTAATAGATTATAATAAAAAAATAATTACCAAATTATTTTCCATCACATTCCTTTATATAAGGTGTTTCTCAGAGAGTGGTGCATGAGAATCCCCTAGAGTGTTTGTGAAAATGTATCTTCCCAGGCCCCATCTCAAACTTACTAAGCCTACATCTCTGAGAGCAGGCTGGGAATATGCATTTTTAACAGGCTCTGCCTCCTCCAAGAGATTCTTATGTCCTCTAAAGATTTAAAACCACTACTCTTAAGAACAGAACAATGGCTACAAGGAAATGAAGCCCAATATAAGTGACGAGGTAGTGAAAGAGTACCAGCTGCTTCAAATGAGTTTAATTCTGCCAAACCTATGAAATACATCCAGGATGATGAAGTAACTTGCAAATGTAATCATACAAACACCATCACCAATCTTTAAGAAATCATAGAGAATGGCAGAAGTGCTTGAAACGTAGAGATAGACAAATATTGCTTGCCATTACGTGGCAAAAAGAGGGATTCAAGAAAATATAGAAATGTCAATTTTATATGGATTCCTAGCAAAACTTTGAAAAAGGTTAACAAATAGTGTTTTTAAGCCCTTAAAAATGGAGTGTTGACAATTAAGAGTCAGCCTGGAGTTACCAGAAAAAACATCTGTATGTATCTTGTAATTAAAGCTGCATCAACCCCTTACTGAAAATATTCAAGTTATAAATTATAAATAAAAAACTCCACATACTAAATTGACTTCATTTCTTTTTTTTATAAGTCTGCTAGAACAATAAAATGATGAACTTAGCTTATGTTGGGTTGTTAGACATTATGTTGGGTTGTTGACAAAGAGTCTCATGGTAGGCACTGGGAAAGATGGAGAAATCTGAGAAAATTGATAGGACTAACCATTAACATTTATTGAGAGTCTACTATATGTCAGGAACTGTTCTAAGTGTTTTGTCAGTACTAATTCATTTAATCCTCAAGCCATCCTAATAAAGTAAAAACAATAGTTTCGTTTTACAGGTGAGGAAACTAAGCAGAAATTCATCAGGTAATTCACTCAGGATCATATAGCCAGGATATGGTGGAGCTAGGGTTTGAGAGGTCTGCTCTGAGATCGAAGCTTGGGCACCTAACAACTGCATTATATTTCAGATGGATGGAATCACAACTGAGGGAAATGCCATCAGACAGAGTTGATCTGTAGGTTCATGCTGATCTGAGGGATTCACTAATGGGTCCACAAATTCATCCCAGAGGTACTCCACATTTTTATTCCATCAAAATATAGAAGTTGGGTTTACCAAATTTACAAATGGCAGAAAGATAGAGGAAGGGATAGTTAATAAGGTAAATGAGAGAATCATAATTCAGAATGATCTTGACAGATAGGCGTAACAGGCCAGAAGCCACAAAATGAAATTTAATAAGGACCATAGTAAAATTCTATATCCTGGTTTCAAAAGTAAGTACAATTAGGAACACCCAGCTAATGAGCATAAGGAAAAAAATGTAGAAACCTAGGAGATTGATTGGAGAGTCAGTCTCCTATAGATTGAGTTCAAAATGAAAATATGCAACAACATAACAACCTCACATATTTCTATGTCTAACTGGATCCCTGACCCACGTCCCTCCAAAACTGCAGCTACCATTTTTCATCAAATCTGAGATACTATTGATTTCAAGATGCACTAGTGTCTTGGCAGCACTGAGAAAGGGGGAAGGGAGGCCATCAATTAACTAGGACACAATGCTTTCATATCACTTAGCATTTTTATTTTACAAAAACTGAAAGACCTATTTAAACTTGAATAGCTTTTTGAGGAAGACACAATGACTGTTGCGGTTTCCGACTCCCGGCTATTACCTCTTGCCCCTATTACCTCTTGCCGAAGAACAGATCAGTCAGAACATTCATGGAGCCAGAGGGGGCAATTGATGGATTAGAGTCATACTAACCAGCCCCTGTAGACAGTAAAGGCAGACTTGATTAGAGGCACAAAGGAAAAGAACCTCAAAGTGAAAGGACTTGGTCTTCTATCAAGACTCTGAGAAGCACCATGAGAAAAATTCCTTGTGCTGACAGTTCTAAGACCTAGGATTGTTTCCAGATGAGAATCCACAAGTGATCACTGATTTGCACGGTTCATCCGAGATTATGTAACCTACTTTCATCAACACAGAACCAGGAGTAGAGACTGAAGTCCCCACTGCTGATGCTTAACACAACTATTTTGATTTTTATCAGTTGCTATGTAGCAGTTTACTAGACATTGATTTTATCACATATCAACTGTGCATACACAAAAGGAAAATATAAGAAATAAATAGGTTAAAGTATTCCCCAAACTTCTTATGCAGAATTCAATCTTACAAAATGTGTTTCCTTTGGGGTGGCTGGTTAGCTCAGTTGGGTGGAGTGTGGTGCTAATAACACCAAGGTTGCTGGTTCAATCCTTGCATGGACCACTGTGAGCTACACCCTCCTTAAAAATAAAATAAAACAAAACAAAACAAAAATGTGTTTCCCTTCAGAATTGGGTAAATACGTATTTTACAAAACACAATCATCCTACCAGGAGTGTCAGTTAGGCACTCAGTATGTCTTTAAATAATTCTTTTAAGGATTTTTTTTTCAAGCCAGTGACTTCATCTTCCTTCATCCACAAGTTCTAATGCAAGTCTTTTCTTACATTTTCTGGTGTCAACAGAGGGTTTCAGAAAATAACCGAGATTATATTACCTCCTGAAATGGTCCTTATATTATTTGCTCAATGAAACATTGATGGGTTGCCATTGTCCGTTGTGCCATCAGAAACATAAAGCAAGTTGGCACATGTGCAGGAAGCCACTGCTACCGCTTGTCTGTCACCTGGCCAACAGCAGTTACAAGACACCATTAATTAGAACAGGCATTCTAATTTTAGAGATGTTAACTATGAAAAGATAAATATCTAACAATCAGTAAATTTCAGTAATTATGCTCTACTTGTGAGCTGAACCCCATCAAAACTTTGGAATCTATGCTGTCCCACGACAAAGAAGTTCAAGGGACTCTTATATTCAAGGACTTAAAAGTCACAGTCCTGTCTAACTGATGTATCTTAATCTAATCATCCATAATTTTGCAAAGAGAAGAATTTGAATCTTCATTTTCCAGGCAGAGTATGGGTCAGTTATCCAGCTGGAGAATGACTTTGGCTAAATGACGTCCCGTTTCTCCACCTCAATGCATCATCCACTTTACACCTCATGGAATGGGCCAGAGTCATCACAAACTCAACAATTTTTCCTGAAATGTGTGGTCATGAAGTTGAGGATTTGAAAACAATGTAGGATACCTTTCTTATAAATATTGTAGTGAAGAGGATAAAAATTGAACTCAAGCTGATGTGGTTTCAATTCTGACACTTACTAGATGTATGATCTTGGCTGAGTTTGCCTTGCTAAGCTTTAATGTCCTCATCATTAAAATAGAGGTTGCCATATTTATTACTATTAAATAAAATAATGTACATATTAACAAAATGCTGAACACCATGCTTGGCACACATGGTAAACAAACAATAAGTGGTACACCAGAACGAATTTCAGATGGATGAAAGATTTAAATGTGAAATGTGAAATAATAAAAATAGTTGAAGATGACATGGAAGATTATTTTTATAATATCCAGAATGGAGAAGGCTTTTCTAAATATACTTATGAAAAACAAGGAGTAGAAAAAATGAGCAAAAGGAAAACATTGATACATTTGACTATTTAAAAATAAATCTTTTCTACATAGAAATCAAACAACTTATAGAGACAAATGACAAACTGGGAAAACGTCTTTGTATTATGTAACACAAAGGGTTATTTTCTTTAATATATAAAGGTTTTCTAGAAATCAACAAGGAAAAGAACCTTAAACTAGTAATTGAAAGTTTTGCAAGGGAAATATAAAATATAAATTGCTTTTAAACATATAAAAAGATGTTTAACCTCATTCATAAGAAAAGAAGTTAAGCAGACAAGTCAAAACTGTAATCAGCTCTTTGGCTTCTGTGCCCTCCCTCCAATACTGTCTTACCCACCTGCCAGGACCTCTGCTCACTGACAAGCGCAGGATCTTCCTCACGCTGCCTCTCTTCACTGTGGACTCTCTCTCTTGTCTCCTCTTCCCCTCACTAAATGTAAGCACGTTGAAGAAAGAAAGACTTGCCCCTCCACTGGTCCCAGGCTTTCCCCCTACCTTTCAGGTTCTGACGATTCTAAGACTGGCTCCCTGCAGTGAGGAATAAGTTCTGGTTAGGATAGTTTAAAACATGTTTAGTTTTGTTTTTATATAGGAGTCCACAATCAGGGAGCAATAATCTGGAATATTCTGACCCAATCAAGTTACTTAGAGTAAAAATGTTCTGTTCTTAGATAAAGGGCAGTGCATTCAGAGGGCAATCACCAGGGTGACGGATATTGAAATCATGCCATTTAGGAAGGAGATGAAGGAACTGAGGTTTGGGGGAAACTACCACAGGAAACATAGCTGTCCTCAAACAGCTGAAGGGCTGTCTGTTTTGGGAGAATGGGTCCATCTTGCTGGGTACAGCCACCAAAGGCAGAACTCAGAAGGAAGGGTACAAGTCATTGGGAGATCTGATAAACTTCAGAACAGTCAGAGCTTGTTAAAAGTGGAGTGAATGCCTCTTAAAGGAATGACCTTTCTGTAGTTGGACATATTCAAGCAAACAGTGGATGACAGACTTTGAGGAAGAAATCCTTCTCAGAGAGGCTACCACAGGCCAACCTAAGAGATCTCTCTCTCTCTCTCTCTCTCTCTCTCTCTCTCTCTCTCTCTCTCTCTCTCTCTCTCACACACACACACACACACACACAGCTTCTCTATATTCTCTACTTTGTTTTTTCTCTTTAATGTATATCAATACTTAACGTCCTATATATTTTACTTTTTTTATCTTGTTTATTGTCAGCCTCTCTCAACTGCATGGAACCTCCTGGAGATGAAGGACTTTGCCTGTTCTTTTTGTTGTCATATCAATTGTTTAGGACATACTTGCCACACAGTAGGCATTCACTGCTGAGTGAATGAATGATCAGGGATCCTTGTAGAAGAAAACTCTGCCTGGGGTAATTAGCAGGTCTGATTGTCTCTGGATACTTTCCATCTCTAGAATTTTAGGATTTAATAAGCCCTATAAAGTGTGCTCATGGCCTCTGACATTTGGAGCTAACCCTGGCTGGAGAGGCATGACAGATGACAGAGAGGACCATAAAGGCCATGTGTGCAAATTCCTAAATAGATGCAGAATGCATGTGGCCAGTGCAGAGCAGGGACCAATGCATGGCTATTGTGGGGTGGGGGGAGGAAGGTTCCAATGAGGAGAAGGGATTTGAGACATGAGCTTCCTCTAGGAAGGCATAGATTTTAGGTGGAAATCTCAGCCTTTGAGCAAGTTACTTAATGTCTCTGAGATTCAATTTCCTCATTTATAAAAACCTTGCAGGATTGTTGTGAAAATGAAATGTGAATCACTGGGCCCAGGGCCAATCACAGAAGGTAGTTATTCAGAAAGTGCTTGCTTCCCATATGGTGATTGCTATTGTGCTATTTAACTTGAGTTTTGACAGGGTGAGATTTTATCAACAGAGATGTGTAAAAAGGACTTGCAAAGTAAAGAGCAGGGCCTCTACAAAGGCTCACATGCAGGAAAACAAAAATTATACTAGCACATAGAGCTCAAAAGCAGGAGATCCAGACACAACTGCCTCGGTTCAGATCTGAGCTCTCATTAACTGGGTGACCTCGGGCAAGTTACTTAATCTCTCTGTACCTCAATATCCTCATCTGTAAAATAGGGCTAATAATAATAATACCTATATTATAGGTTGTTGTGAGGATTAAATGAGTTACCATAGGTAAAGCACTTAGAACAGTGACTAGCACAATATGAGCACTCTATATATATAACTATTAGGATTATTATGTATTCTGAAGAAAGTCTACCACAGATCTGTTTGATTGAAGGAGAGGAAGGAAATGGTGAAAAGGCAGGGTGAAACCAGACGTGAGTGTCATGACAGTGTGAGCTCTGCCAGACATGGGCTCTTCATATGTATAAGTCCAGGCCCATGTTCAAGGTCCAGCCCGTCTCCCATCATCTGCCTTCCACAGAAAGCTTCTCTCAACTGCCCTGTCCTCTGGGTTCCCAGATCACCTGGATTGCTGCTTTACATAGACTGTCTTATATTATCACCTACAATTTTACATTCTGCTTCTTCAACTCAATTGTGAACTTACTGAGGAAGAAAAGAAAAAAAAAATGTCTGTCATAGGCCACAGTTAATCCAGTTCCTTTCCGCTCCTGTGAGTGAGAGGGGCCTATGTGGGTGGATAAGAACAGCCTCGGATTCAGATGGTCCTGTGTTTGAATTCCAGCTCTCCTACTTTCTAGATATATGTCCTGAGCAAGTTTCTTAACCTTATTAGACCTCAGTTCCATCATCTTAAAATGTGGAAAATACTATTACCTACCCCATAGGGCTGTTGTAAAGATTGACATAATGCATGAAAAATAATTAGCACAGAGCCTGAGCTCATAGTAAACATTTGGTAAGTGGTATCTTTGATTATGCTCAAGGCAAAAAAAGAACACTGCTAAGAAGTGAGCCTATCAGCACAGTCTGTAGTTTACTGCAGAGTGGAGTAGGGAGAGGTACCCACTGCAATAGTCCAGCATTGAAGTGATAAGGACTTTTGACACTCTTTAGCCCCTGCCCTCCCCCTGAACCCCCACAACTGTGCAAGGACTGGTCATTCAATCTCATTAAGATGACAGTCTTAGTTTTGGTAACAAAATGGAAAGTACTTACTATGGATTGTATCAATATCAATGTCTTGGCTGTGATATTGTACTTTATATAGAATGCAAAATGTTATCATTGAGGGAAAGTGGATGAAGGGTATATGGCATCTCTATATTATTTCTTATAACTGCATATAATTTATAATTATCTCAAAATAAAAATCATTTAAAAGTAAGTACCTATATTAACTCTTATGTTTCCTGGCCCACTTTTTTATGGCCTTCTTCCTCCCTAACTCCATTCCCACAGGTCTTGCTTGCCCGTGTCCCACACACAACAGCACTTACATTGAATAATATCAACAGCCCACTGAAAATCTGGTGAAAATAGAACAACAATAATAGATCATTATTGAGTGTTTGTTGTGTGTCAGAATGGTTCAAAATACTTTCTATATAACTCCTTAATCTTCACAATGACCTTTGAGATTTTTATCATTCTTATTTTATAAATGAGAAAAATCAGGCTTTGAGAAATTGAATAACTTGTTCAAGGTCACAAAGCAGAGCCAAGACTCCAAATTTTCTGGGCTCCAAAGCTTATTTGGTCACTATTCTTTGTAGAGTTCATAAAACCTGAGAGTTCAATTATTAAAAACAGCATTTTTAAGTGTATTTTTTGATAACCATTGGGGTTTTCTTTATCTGTGCTCATCGAATTCTGCGAACAGCTCCCAGCAATCATACAACAATAAGGAAAGGCAAACTCAATCCTTCACCTCTGTCAAGCCTTTGCCCAAATGTTTCCTTGTCGATGAGGCCTGCTCTGACCTCCATGTTAAATATTTGCAACTCCCCCCATACACACTTACTCCTACTAGGTAAACCAATTGTCCTGATTTGCCAGGAACTCAGAGGGTTCCTGAAATACAGGGCTTTTCAGTTTTAAAATATAGATAGTCCCTGAAAAACAGGAAGGAATTGGTTACCCTATCTTGCTCAACCCACCTTATCTCCCTTCCCTGCAAGCCAGGAAGATATCTAGGGACAGCAGGTTCCAAGCTAAGGCAATAGCAAGTGCAAGGCCTTGAGGCAAAACATGCTTGGTAATTCAAAGGAAGAGCAGAGAGGCAAGTTTGACTGACATGGGCTAAATGAGAGTGGGGTGGGAGATTAAGGCAGAGTTGGGAGAGGGGCAGACCATGCAGTGCCTTGCAGTCTTGGTAATGACTCTAGATTCTATGAAATTTGACTGAGAATGGAAACAATTGGAGGGTTTGAGAAAAGAAGTAACATGATCAGACATACATTTAAAAAGTATCCCTGTGTTGAGAATAAATTGGAGTGGTGAGGAGGTAGAGGCAAAATAAGGGCAAAAGCACGATGAACAGTTTGGAGGCTATTGCAATAATCCAGGTTGAAAGATGGTCACTTAGAGCAGGATGATGGCAGTAGATATAGTGAAAAGTGGTTAGAATCAGGATGGCTCCAAAGGTGAAGGTGATCAGTTTTGCTGATGGATTGAACGTGGGGTATAAAAGAAAGAGAGGAGTTGAAGGTGATTCTAAAATTTTTGGCCTGAGCAATTGGAATGGAGCTGCCATTTTCTGAAATGGAGAAGACTTGACAAAGAGCAGGTTTAAGGGCACAAGTCAAGAGTTCATTGTGGGAGGTGTTGAGTGTGAGATTCCCATTAGAAACTAAGTGAAATGTTGAGGAGACAGCTTTAGATATATATTAGTCTGGGATTCCCCAGAGGAATCAGGGTTAGAGACATAAATCCAGAGTCATCACAAATAAGTGATTTTTATCACTACATGACTTCATGGGAACACCTAGAAAGTGGGTTGATAGAGATGACAAGAGGACCAAGGACTGAGCTTTGGGTCTCTCCATTGCCTAGCAGTAGGGAAGAATAGGATGAACCAGCAAAAGAGACCTGGAATTGAGATAAGAGGAGAGTTGAGAGAAAGGGGTGTCTCAGAAGTCGAGGGAAAATGGTTCTCAGAAGGAGGCAGTGAAGAGCTGTGTCAACCAAAGCTGCTGAAATGAGTACTGGGAAAAGACCTTGGCATCATTCTGGCTTTGGCTGCATGATGGTCATTGATGACCTTAATGGGAGCTGTCTTTATGAAGTTCTGGGGATGAAAGCCTGATTAGATTGAGTGTAAAAGAGAAAGGGCTCAATGCAATGTGGTGTCCTAATTGGATCAAACAGATCCACATTAGTGGAAAAACTGGTGAAACCCTAATAAAGTCTGGTGTTTCGTGAATAGTACTAATGTACCAATGTTAGTTTCTTGGTTTTGATAAATATGTCATAGTAACATAAGATGTTGACATTAGGAACAAATAAGTGAGAGATGTACGGGAGCTCTCTGTATTAGCTTTACAACTTTTCTGTAAATTTAAAATTATTCCAAAACAAAGAGGAGAGAAGGAGGTCAGAGGGAGGGAAGATGAAAAGGAACCAGCAAATATAAACAACTTTCTCAAATAGTTTGTCTATGAATGACTTTTTGGGCTCTGCTGAAATTCTATTACTAAAACTTTCAGCTCTTTGAAAAGAGACATTTTTTCCCTGCTCTAAAGCAAATCTTCCTGTAAAAGATAATCCATTAATCCTTTTAGTCATTTATACCTTAGAACTATAGTTTATCAGTTTTTCTGAAAGCAAGTGGGATAAGAAGGGAACAGGTCAGTGTTTGCTTCCTTCATAATTTAGTCTGAATTAGATTTCTTGAGTGACGTACCTTATGCTTGTTTAGTTTTGCTTCTAATCTTAATATTACACTACTACAAGCTCATATCATTCTTAGGCCTGTTTCTTTCTTTCCCCCTTCCTTCAATCCTTCCTTCCTTCTTTCATTCCTTCCTTCCTTCCTTCGTTCCTTCCCTCCTTCCTTCTTTTATGATTGCTTACAAAATTAGCAAAAATTGGGGCAGAAACTTGTTTTCTCTATTGGTCACAAGTGCTTTGACAAAGTTGTATTTTTACAACTACTTTGTCCTGGCAGTTACCCAAGGGTAATCCACTACAGAAAACCATATCTGAAGCCCCCACATGACATTGCCTAGCCAAAGACAGTGGCAGGAATGACAGTCTCTCTGAAAATTACATGTTCTTGCCTTATCTTGCTCTCGCAGATTCTTGACCTTTTTGCTACTCCTGTTGTTTAGAGTGAGAGTATTGAATTCCTAGGAGTAGGAGAGAAACACATATATTTAAAGAAGCTGTTTAAGCGTCCTTTTTTCTGAGTCAAATACTATATTTAGAACTTTATAATCCAATTATTATGTCTCATGAAATAAATAAAAGAAAGAAATATATTTTGAACTAAGGGTACTTTATTTATTTATATATATTTAAAATTTTTGTTTTATTTTTTATTTTAGTGTGTTTTTCCAGGACCCATCAGCTCCAAGTCACGTAGTTGTTTCAATCTAGTTGTGGAGGGCGCAGCTCACAGTGGTTCATGAGGGGGCTTGAACTAGCAACCTTGTTGTTAAGAGCACCACGTTCTAACCAACTGAGCTAACTGGCCACCCCTCCATTAACTGTATTTTAAATAGGTAATGTCATAGTGTTATGAAACAACATCACTTTGACTTTTTGAGGATGAAATTGTACTTAAATAATTTTGTTTTAGTTCATTGAAGCAAAAACTTTCACTTCCAAAGGAAAAGGAAATATAAGCCAGCCAATTAGTACCTATGCAATTTCTACTAAACTTTAAAATACAATTGAGTTCATTATTACATATGAAATTCTTAGCTTCATAAAATGTCCATTGTTGTTCTAATTAGAAAAAATCCAACCATAGTATTCTTTTCAAATTTATAATACTGTAATCCGTGTCTTTTGAGCTTGGCACACCAGAGTTCTCCTCAGCCTACAAGGCCTGTCATTGCCTTCAAGGCCAATTTATAGAAAAATGAGTACCTGTCTAAGACCTCATTAAGAGAACACAAAATCTTTTATGATGATTGGATGTTCGGCCTTAAAAACATAGTGCTAGTGTTTCTGTTTCATCTGTTGTTTAAAATGCCAACATTTTACCCAGAAAGGAAAGGGAGTCCTTAATTTCCCTTCACACACTGGTTTGGGTGATTAGAAAGGACGACTCAGGGAAGGCAACATTTAAGCTGAGACTGAGGCCAGGGCCAACTTCATGGGGTTATAACCCACGTGGTCACACAGGACCCCACACTCAGAAGGGTCTGTGCATAATTTAATACTCTGCTGTTACCATCTTGAAATTCTTAATCATTTTTGAGTAAGAGGGCCTGATTTTCATTTTACTGGGGGCCCTGCAAATTAGGTAGTCAGTTCTGCCTGGTGTAGAGTAGTGCTTTGTGAAATATTTGTTGAGTGGATGACAAGAAAGAGCCAGTCATGCAAAGAACCCACAAGTGGACATATCAGGTAGAAGGATCAGCAGGTACCAAGGCCTTGCAGTGAGAAGGAGTTTGGAGTGTGTGAGCGGGGATGCCATGTTGCACATTTCCGGGGGCATCATTCACCTTGCAGCCTACTGAGTGCCCCCCTGAAATTACGCACTGAGCAACCTGCATGTCTGCACATAGTGGCCCTGTGTATGAGAAACAGAAAAGTCAGTGTGGATAGATCTTTGCAAGGTGATGTAGTGTAGGTGGGTGGGTCAGACACAGTGTAGACAGAGATTACTACAAGAGAGAGGAGAACGGTATGATATAAAATGGGAGAGTCTGGCAGGGGCCAGATCACATAGGGCCTCACAGATCATGAGGATAGGCTTGGATTTTATTCTGAGATGAGATGATGCAGATGAGTTTTAAGCAGATGAGTGACATGATTTGATTTACTTACAAGATGACTCCAGCTTCAGTGTGGAAAGTGGATGGAGGGCATCAGAATTAAAGCAGGTAGACTGATTAAGAGTCCAGGTTAGTGATAGTGATATGATGTCTTGGACTTTGGTGGTAGCAGCAGAAAGTGAAGTGTGAGCCAAGTGTGAGTATATATTTTAGAACCAGTAGTGGTATTTACTAGCAATATTTATGCCTGTTTCTACTGGCACCTACTAACCTTGTTTGTTCTATGTCATAAGAAATCACTAAATTCTCAAGGTCATCTAATTGTCAGAATTGATGGAGTCCTATCTGACTTGTCTGTTCCGAGAGTACACAGCTACATAACAGATCTAGGTATATCCAATTTAGATTATGAAATCATGCTCTTCTATGAAACAAGGAATCTGACACTTGTGGATATATTTATTTTTGATTATCAAGAATCTCTGTCATATCAATAGGAAATGAAACCACAAAAAAATAAAACTGTCAAAATTAGTTAAGACAAGAACTGCTGTATCATAATGACTATGTTCCCATAGCGATCTCACAAGATATGCAAAAACCTGGGGCCACTTTGCAGCCAGCACACGACTATGGATTGACAATGAGCTCGTTGGTGGATGATGGGAATCGGCTTATGGCTGCCTCCTTCCAATAGGCAAAAAATTCTCACCAGTAGCAGAATAGTGAAAACTGCCATAGAATTCAGCTACTTTAAAAGCACCCTGATGCACAATTGTCAAAGATATAGGAATACAGAATAAATATCAAACTGAGCACTTTGGAGATAAGCAACTTTGTATGGTGCCAAGTCCAAGATCAACTTCCAGACCAGCAGGCAAGCCTAGAGAATAAGGTCAGATTACTGGAATTTGTCCTTGACCAAGGTGTCCAGCATCTTCAGCAAATCAAGCTGTCTACACTTTAAAATCCATGGAAGGAGCTTCAGCAGTGTCATGCATTTGAACTTGAGTTATGCTTTTTAGTTATCAAGCTCCTCTTTCCAGCACTGGGCTGACAGAGCATGGTGGGCAGAGGGGTGTGACAACAACTATTTTGCATTGCTCTGAAGCTGGGATGCAGGGCAAAGCACACCATAAGGACAAAAGGCAACATGACTGCAGAACGCTTGGGAGGAAAGGGAAGCCCATAAACCAACCTGGTGTGTCACAATTAGACCTGGGGTGGGTCAGCTAGAGTAGATAGGAGGCAGAAAAAACCATGATAATTTTGGAAACTAGTCCTATAGGTGAGCAGAGAGCCACAAACCAGAAGACAGTTTTTATACACCAGCTCGGTGTGGGAGAGAATGTTGCATAGACAGTGTTAGAAGGAGAGAAACAATGGCTGCCTGAGCACCTTCTAGTGGGAAACTAGTGCTAGAAGACGTGATTCACCCTGGCTCTGCCACCTACTAGCTGTGGAGCCTTGGGCATGTCCTTTAAGCTGTCTGAGTCCCATTTTTTTTCTCATTTGTCACCAAAGAACACTTCTGAGTATTTGTTCTATGTGTCACTGCTGTAGCATTTGACGCTGGACCCACCCTGACCTTAAAGAACCTTCCTTTTTCTATTGACTTCTCTAAACTCCTAGTCTCTGGCCCTCCTACCAGTCTGACCACTCTTCATTAGTTTCTCTTTTAGTGCTCACCTCTTAAATGCCAGTGTTCCCCAGCACTGATCCCTCTTCCCATGTCACACTCTGGGCAATCCTGTTCACATCCAAGCTCTGCCTACCACGGTGTTTTCCAAATCTATCTCCAGCACCAACCATTCTCAGGGTCCATGGACAAGTATTTTCAACTACCTAGAGGAATGGAGATTTCTACCTTGATATTCTTCAGTCAACTCAAACTCATTATTTCTAGTTCAAGCTCATATTCTTCTCTCCTTTCTCTCCTGCTAGATTTTCTATCACAGTTAATAACTATGAGCGTCCACTCACCTAGAAACCTAGGAGTTGTTCTTCCTCCCTCACATAAGATCAAACAGTCATCAAAAATATATTTCTCAAATACATATTTTGCTCTCCAGTACATACCCACTACTTAATTCTACCTCCAGAGAATATTATTAGAATTGGATTGTGAAGAGTTCTATTTAATTGGCTTATAGGAATTATGCACTTATATTAAAAAAGAACTTAAAAATATAATAGAAACTAATCCAAATGTTTTTGAAGATCATGTAATCTGGACAAATACTTGATATTAAAGCTGTTTTGAACTTGTTTTGGTTAAATAAGCATGTCTTTAGAGTTATTAGCATGAAATAGTAGGTAATACAAAAATAAATTCATACTATCTCTGCTACAAAGTTTGACAGCAAGAAAATGTCTTGGGATAATAATTAGTTAATTATTATTGTCTGATATCTCATGGAGTTTTCATAGGTAATTTAACCATAATTATTAAGAACTAATAATCTAAACAGATGTAAGTAGGATAAAAACTTATTTTAGGGAGAACTTTTTAGTAATAATTATATGGTATATGTATTTAAAATGGTTTCCTAGGGTGGCTTCCAGTCAAGATGACACAGTAGGTAAATGCCGTGGTCACCTCCTCCCATGACCACATCAAAATTACAACTAAACTACAGAACAACCATCGTTGAGAACCTCCTGAAGTCTAGCTGAAATCCTATAACTAAGGATATACAGAAGAAGCCACATTGAGGCTGGTAGAAAAGGCAGAGACACTGAACGGGCTAGTCCCACACCCACGTGTGGTGGTTAAAAACTTGGAGAGCTATCTAGGTTGTGGAGTTCCCCCCATGAGGTCCCAGCCCACACCATGGCTCCCCAGCACAGGGTTCCAGTACCAGGAAGAGAAGTACCCATAACTTCTGGCTGTGAAAACCAGCAGAGATTATGACTGAGTGAAATAGAGGGCTGCTGGAGTCCCAGGTACTCTTCCTAAAGGACTGATGCATGGATTCACTTGCTGAAGGACTTATTCTCTCTGAGCTCCAGCACTTCGACAGCAGCTCAAAAAGTGCTGAGGACACTGGAGAGAAACTGAATTGTCTGGCTTTAAGGCGAGGACAGGCGGGGCAGCTTTCTCCCAGATAAAAGTTCTGGCAGAAGCTATCTAAGCTATTTCTAGAAGTTCCTTTGTTGAGCTTTCACCCCTCCCACTGTGCAGATGTAGGCTGCCACCGTGTCTGTGTCCATCAACCTAGTTAAAACTGTTTGCCCCACCTGATGATTCCCTGATACTTCGCCCTACCCAACTTGTGGGAGCACCCAAGCCACTTCCAGTGGCTTTTCCATACAAATGGCCTGTCTTGCTCATACTTTGAACTTTCCCCAAATCTCTCAAAGATTCACACCCCAAACAAGCAGCATCTGGCCTTGGCATGCCCCATACCTCATGCTAAGCAGCCCTAAGCCTGGCATTAATGTTAGTTGTCCTCAGTTTCCAGGTTAGCCTCCTCCAGGCTCCTCCTAGTCCAGCACAAGTGGCAACAATCTGCAGATCACTTTGTAGCTCATACCAAGTGGCCCCAGGCAGGGGACAGGCAGCAGCTGAACTAGGCCTGCTCCAGAGCCCCTTCCAAGAAACCTCACAACCAACACACCCAGTGGCCAGTTTCAGACCACACCAAGCCACCAGCTAACTACCTCCACAAATGACACACCAAAAGGGCACACTAGGTAGACACTAGAGCCCCACCAAAGTGCATCCTCCTCTGGAGGATCAGCCCCTGCACAACAGCTCCTCCATTATAATAAGGCCAGTCCTCACAACCAATCAGCCCAAGGGTGAATCCTTCCCACTGATGTGCAAACAGCAACCAAGGCTCACCTACAACAGGAGGGCACACACAACCCACACAAGGGACACAGCTGGAGCACCTGGCTCAGTTGACCAGGGAGACTATGCCACAGGGCCTCAAAGGACACTTGCTGCTAAAGCTACTCTACTATGACATGGAGGCATAGCTCTACCTAATACATAGAAACAAACACAGGGAGGCATCCAAAATGGACTGCCTCCATTTGGGACAAAGAACTATGTCCCAAATGAGAGAACAGAACGAAGTGTTTTTCTAGAATTTCCTATAAATGGAATCATACCAGGATGTCCTGACAATCAATGAGACCTGGAACATTGTAAGAAAGGGGCAGAATTCCAGTAAGGGGTTTTCTAAATCTAAATGCTCCAAGGAAGAAAGTATACAGTGAAAGATCTCATCAGTGTAGATAATAATAACTAGCATCCTTGGAATTATATACCGGGCATATAATCTCCCAATTGCCCCGTGGGGGACCTACTACTACTATTTCCATTTTGCCAGTGAAGGAACAGAGATATAGACAGAAGGAAACTGCCTGTGGCAGACACAGAGTTGTGCTGCTCAGAGGCCCTTGAGGGAAAGACTTGCCACTCAGCTGTCAATAGACAGCTTCCTCCTTCAGGTCCTGCTCAGTTGCAGAGACCCATATCATGCAAGGTCATGACCTGGGCATCTGGTGACTGGGTGAGATGGGTGAGATGGATAAAGTCCAGGCCATTTCAGCTTATACAGGAGATATTGGACAGGCCATCCTTGCTTGAGAATTTCCAATCAGATTGGCTGAGACTTTGTTGAGTTGTTTTTGACTTCTTCCTCTGCCCTACTTCCTCCCTCTTCCTCTCATGACCTTGATTTCTAATAACCATCTTGCACCTCAAAGTCCATCTCAGTGCCTGCTTTGAGGGAAACCATGCTGCGATACTGCCTGAAATCATGTAGCTAGTAAGTGGTGAAGATGGGCTTCTGACACAAGCAGTCTACCTATAATCAAAATTCCACAGCTGATTGCGAAATCTACTCACAGGATAAATTCAAGTCCCATAGAGTGGCATTTAAGGCCATTTATAATTTGATTCCAATCTTCTTTGCTCACCTTATTTCCTACCACTCCCCACGACTCTATTGCCATACCAAGCATTTGCTCAAGTGGTATTTTGACTGGAATGCCCTTTCTCTTCCCAATGAGGTCCTTCCAAGTCTAGCTCAGAGATCATCTCCTCTGTGCAGCCTCTCTGAGACCCGCCTCCTCACTCCCCCAGAATAAGAAATAGCATAGCATAGTGAATGCAGCCTGAAAGTCTGTCAGGCTTAAGTTCAAATGCCAGCTCCATGACATAGCTGTGTGACACAGAGTGAATTATGTCACTCCATTTCCTATCTATAATATGGGGATAATAACAACTACCTCACTGGCTTGTGAATTAAAATCTGCAAGTCACCTCGCCCAGTACTTCTCCATCATTAATGGGCATAGAGATGTCTCGAACATGTTGTTAAAATGCGGAGTCTGAATCAGTCGGTGTAGGGTGAGGCCTGAAATCCTGTATTTCTAACAAGTACCCAGGTGATGCTGGTGCCGGGTGAACCGCACTTTGAGGAGCAAGACCCTCGCCCAGTACCTGGCACTTAGTAGGCACTCAGTGGCATTTACTTTTCCCCACTCCCTTCTTTAATTCTTCCTTTTGGTGCCCATAACATTTTGCTCATTCCACTTGCGTAATGCTAACCCCATCACACTTTACTTAGCTGCTACAAGTATATCTGTGTCTCCCACTAGACTCTGAGCAATTTAAGGAGAGAAACTGTATCTTCCTCTCAATATCACCAGTGCCCAGCATAGGGCCAGATATATAAAAAGGGATCAATAAATGTTTGATGAACTAAGCCTATAAAATGGAAATAAAAATATCAAGTCTCCATGTCTCAATAAGTTGTTGTAATGAGGCAAGTGCGATAATTTGGGAGCGAGAGCGGAGAAACGTATCGTGTGGTACAGACATAAAGTATTATTATCCATCAGCTTTCCACTCTTCAGCACTTCAGATTTATGCAGCTGAAGCATGTTTACTCGTGGCGGTTGCTCAGACTCTGGTGATTATAAAAACTCAGTTTCATCTATAGTTTAAAAATAAACCAAGTTCTCTTAGGATAACAACTGTGGCATCTTTGCCTGTGGTAAGAAAGTAATTACAATGATGTAAATGAAAAGTGTGTATCTTTCATTCAATGGATCTTTCATCAGGAAGCAGGCAATGAGTACCTCTCTCCAGGTGGCGTTGGGTTTTCTAATCTACCTCCCCCAAAAGAGTAAGTGATACAGCCTTATCGTCTCTTACCTGTTTGAAGGTGGGCAGATGAATGGAAGGAAGATGAGGTCAGAAGCAGGGTAGATGTGAGAGCAGCTCAGGAAGTAGTGCAGAATCAGACTCAAGACTAAGGAGAAAATACCCCTCTTCCTTTCTGGGTGGGGCTTGGGCCATGTGGTGGGACCTACGCAGCTTTACTCGGTGAGTGGGCATGACCCTGCCTGCTCCATTAGCAGATGGTCCCAGGTGTGGTGGGACGGTGTGTGCCTCAAAGCTAGCCATCTGTAAGTCATTCCCACAAAAATGGTTACACTGGAGGACGCAGGCAGTGATTCACCTGAAACCCATTCAGGTATTTTTCCTTTTGCGTTGCAAAGGACGATGCCAGGTAGGCCACCAGCAAGAGCTCTGTGGGGCTTGCCCTGCTTCTCGGTAGTAGTGCTGGTAGGTGACGGAATGAGGGGACTGAGACAAGTTCTGGAGAAGACTCTGCCTCATGCTTTAGGCAGGCTTCTGAGTCAGCCATTCCTCACTAAGTAGGAAATGCTGGGTAAGAATTTTAACGTAAAAGTAAAGTTCCTAAAATCTAGCAAGATGTGGCTGATGTGATAGTTTCATGTAGATCAAGAATAAATATCTACAAACCAATAAAATAATATTTTAAAATAGGATAAAATTCATGGCAAATATAAAGAGAAAGGCAGAAAAAAAGCCATATGTTAAGAATGTTCAAGATGAGTTAAATATATATGTATATATCATTCAAAAAATATTAATTCTCATTATGTTTGGGTGATTTAAATTTCTATGTTTATTTTTTTCTGTATTTTCCTAATTAATATATATTATTTTATTACATGGGAAAATGTTTTCCTTTAAAAAAAAGGGAAAAACGTTTAGAAGTAAATGAACCAAAAGATTAATAGTAATTATCGGTGAATTACGGGCTCATAAATATTTTGTATTTCTTAATTTTACTTTCATATGTTCTACACAAATATATATTGCTTTTATAATTAAAAATGTTAAATTTTCTTAAGATATATAGTAGCAGTAGAAAATAAAGAAAAGTTCATTTACCCATCTCCAAACCTCAAAATGATCCCTGATTTCTTTCTCTTTTACTTCCTGCACCTAATTTATCAGCAAGCTTGTTGACTCCAAAATACCTTTGGAATCTCAACCATGTCTCCTCCTCTGTCTCTGCCTCTACCCTGGTTCAAGCCTGTCACCTGAATTATACTGCAATCACCTCCTGATTTCTCTGATTCCATTCTCTGCCATATACAATCTCTTCTCCCCATTCTAGCCAAAGAAAGCTTTTGACCCATAAATAGGATTGTGCCTGTCCTCTGCCTAGAGTCTTCAATGGCTCCCCATTGCCCTCATGATAAAATCCAGACTCCTCACCCCAGCCAGAGCCCATCACTCCAAGTTCCTCTCCTATACCTCTTCCTTACTCACTTCACTCCAGCCACGTTGTCCTTTCTGTTTCTCAGTTTAGGAAAAACTTGCAGTTGAATGCTCATCCCACAGATCTTTAAATGCCACTAGCTTCTTCTCAATCAAGTCTCATATTAAACCTCACCTCCTCACAGAAGACTTTGCTGACCATCTTAATCTGAAATAGCCTATTAGTTCTCTCTAGTTCATCATTCTGATTTTAATTTCATTTTTTAAGACACCCAATATTTTCTATTTTCTAACTGCTTGCATCAGAAAGTAAAGGGAAGTGTCTTTGTCCTTCTTACTCACCCTTGTATTCCTAAGAACTTTGAACAGAGTCCAGTACCTAGGAGGCACCCAATATTTTAGAATAAATTAGAGGTTAGGGAGAGTGTAATTAATGGAATTCCAAGTCTAGACTTACCAAAGCCAAGGAAAGCAAAATTATTTCTTATGGCCAATTCTGAGAGGATTCGTGGAAAATGTGGGAGGTTTGGGGACGTTCGCAATTCCCACAGACTGGCCCCAATCTGTCTTTGGAGCCATCTCTTCTGATATTTCCAGACAGTTTCTTAAAAGTCTTTCCCCATAGTATTCTCTCTCTTTTTCGTATCACTAAATTCTTGCATTCTCATCATCAACCTTTTAATCACTTGATCGCTAGTCCAGCTTTAGGAGAGAGCTTCTATTCCAACCACAGAAGCCATGGAACCTGCTTTGCTCCATCGAGCATTAATTCCTGGAACACTCAGAGTTCCAGAAGAAAGCTTTGATTTCTCCCTGCGCCATCTTTCCCTTCTGCTCCAAGTAGGAAATGCTGATGTGCTGGGAAGAGATGTTTCAGCCGAGTGTGCCATGGGGATCTTAGAATGCTAGTCCAAAGATTGCACACTCTGCATCGGAGAGCACAGAGCCCCACATCGTGTGTGACTGCTCTTCTTGTAACTACTGCATGCAGAAATCCTGCCTTTTGGTGGTATCACCTGAAGATTTTGCACTTAATAAGTAAGTTCATGCCATCATATAGAGAGATGATTTGAAATGTGCTTGATTCAATGACATATGTACATAGGCAAATATCCCCTGAATCAACCCATAGGTCCCTTCTCCTAGATGCAACCACTGTTACCATTTTGGTAGATGATCATTTAACTCACAGGATTTAGTCATGGTTACTGGTTAAGAATCTTCAGAATGGCAAATATTTTCTCCAGCCATTCCCACACTTTCAACTATCGTAAACATACTCTGTAATGAAGATAAGACACAAAATCAAGAGATTGTTTGCTGACTTTTAGTTCAAATTGTAACCAGACTATTGCTGATTCTTTGAGGCCTTAGGTGGGCCTGTACTGTTTGCTGTAGTTGGACATATTTCTAGATAAACAAGAAAATCTAGAATCCAGAAGAAGCTCTATACCTAAGCAGATAATACCCCTGTAGTGACTTCAGAGATTAAAAGATTCACTGTCCTTTAATACCACCCATGTGGGCTTTCTAGGACAGGCACAGTTCCCTCTACTTTGCTCTAAGTCACCATGGTGTAACACGGGGTCATACAAAGAACATGTGATAAACAGGTCTGGATGCAAAGCCCAGGTCTTCTTGTAAACTGGGTGACCTAGGACATGTTGCTTAACTTCTCTGAGGTGCTTTCCTCCAGTGTAAAGTCAGAACAATATATATACCTCATAGGGTTGTTGCAAAGATTAAATGTAATGATCTGTGTGAATGGCTCTCACAAAGTAGGTATGTCCTACTTTGTTAAATGACTTAAGACCCATTTAAAATTCAGATGAGATCCCCCAAGAGTGTCTTATGTTACTGGTCCCACTTGACTCTATGTAACATCAGCATCTGCTGGTATCTCTCTCTTCCTGTTTGGAGCCAGCCCCTCTGCAGCCAATCCCATTGTATCTCTCATCCTGTCTCCTTCCAACACCTGCTACCATCATTAATTTTTGTCTCCTGTATCTTGAGTTTCTCTTGTCCATTGGCTTTTTGCTTTCAGGTTGCTCAAGTCTTTCATACTGAAAAACAAAAGGTCCATCAGTGAATCCTGTGTCCTCCACCATCTCCCATTCTTTCATCTTCTTTTCTAACAAACAAACTTAAAAAATAGCCTGGGTGACTGTTCACACCCCTTGAGCTGGGACAGGACTTCTAGAATCTGCTCAAGGCTACAGGCTAAGTAGACTTCCATCCTCCTTCCATGTTGGCGGTAAATGAGGAAGACTTTGGATCCTAGCTAAGACCATGAGCAGGGAGAAAAGGACCCAGCAGTGATTAAGAGAAGGGGCCCAACTCCTCTTCATTTTTCTCTGCTTTTAAGAGCCTGGGGAGATTCCAGGTGAAAGACCAGTCTTCCCTGAGAAGAACCATACATTCCATTTTAACTGAGTTCAAGTTTGACCAGGAAGGGAAGGACATCCTGAGGCTCCCCATTCACCTTAAAGTTACAAGACTGCACTTGAGATAAGTCTCAAGTCACATCCTTGGGCTGTCCTCCAGAAAGCCACTGTCCAGTGGGGGCTGAGCAGGAACAAGCTGGGACTCCAGAGCAATGACAGGGAACCTCATCTTCCATAATATGGCGGCTCTCTAGACCCTAGAAATTGTGGGGGTGGGGGCAAGGTCTGAGGAAGTCAGAGGAGGGACATTAACTAAAAGGGAAGTGACTTGTGAAAGCCTACTAATTCCGAGGCTCGACAGATGGCTTCACTGAGAGATGAAATCATTCATGCAGAGCCCCCTGGTCCACTGCTTCCCCTTGAGGAGGGATCTCTGTTGGAATGGAAGATGGATCCATCATCTACAAATAGAGGGAAGCAAAAAGATGTAGACTGTTAGAGGTGTCCAGGGAAAGTGGAGTGATGTTGAGGAAAGGATCTCCCCCGCATTTCTCTACCAGGATTGGTTTTAGGGTTTCTCCTGTCTACTTTACAGTTCTTGTTCCCAATTGCTTGGCTCCTAGGCAAGGGGGAAGGTCAAAAAGAAAAGGATCGTCTCCCCCAAGTGACTGTGGTGTACAGCAGCATCTTACGATGGAAAGCGTGGAACTGTCTTCACTTCCGCCCCTCCCACCCATTCACTTCCACCACATCCCTGGAACCATCTCCCCCAGGGTTACCGAAGTCTCCCTTTATGCAGAATTCAAGGGACACTTCTAAGTCCTTCTTTCCTGGATCTCTCTTGGGAGTTGCCATCCTTCCTTGAAACTGTCCCCTTGGCTCCTGAAACTCTTCCATTCTCCTTCTCCTTCTTTGGTATCAGGACTTTTGTTCCTCTTCATGATTCTTCCTCCGCCTACCCCCTAAATATTGAAAAAATCAAGGATTTTTCCTTGGATCATTGTCCTTCTCTGACTTGTCTAAACAACCACAGTCTCAGACTCTACCTACCTCTTCTCTGTGGGGAACTTACAGATTCTTATGTCCAGCACGGACTTCCTCTCTGAGCACCCAGAAGCTACTGAATGCTGAACATCTCTACTTTGAAGTCACACACACACCTCAAAATTAACATTTGCAAAACTAACCTTATTATTTTCCCTCCACTTAGCCCCCTATCCCCTAGATTATACAAAACAAACCCTAGTATCCTTTCCCCTCTACTTCATATGTAAGTTCATGGTACTGCCATCCACTCAACACCCAAACCAGAACCTGCGTGTCCTCTTGTATCCCTTATCTTTCCTTTCAATATTGTGTGTCCAATACTAAGTCCTGCTGGTGTTTGCTTCTGGAATGTTTCTTCTCCACTATAATAGTTCAGAATTGACTATCTTTCTTCTGGAATATAATCTCCTAACTTCCTCTGGACTAGCATCTCAAAATCACACTCTACCCTAGAGCTGGGAAGATAAATCCAAATTTGCCCTGTTATTCTCTTGCTTAAAAAACTAGAATGGTTTCTTCTTACCCATGAGACTGATGGCTCTCCTTGATTTGACCCCTATCTGTTTTTCTATCCACCCCTCAACTTATACTTGTTATTCCCACAACTCACCATGCTAATTCTCATGGACTATGCTGGGAATGCCCTGCCCACCTCTCTCTACTTGTAAAATTCTTACTCCGTCTGTAAGATATAAGTCAGATGTTATCATTTCCAAGAACCCTCCTCTGAACCCTTAGGGTGGGTTCTGGCTCCCGTCATCATACCCTGTTACCATGTGTCCTGGGGAATAATTGGGAAGACTAGCAGTCTCCCAGGACGTTCGCTTGGTGAATTTACTATTCCAGGTTCTGGTACTCAACCTGGCAGATACAGAAACCTGACATCATCAGCTTATTGAGAACAGATCCATCTCTTAGTGGCAGACTCAAATTAACTAACTTCTTGAATAGGTATAGAGTCAGAATATCAACAGATTCATTATAGTAAGAACTACAACTTTCCTATGGACTCTAATACTGGAGTGTGAGAGAACAGCACATTCTTTCCCTGCAAAGAGACCTACCATGGCCATGAATGAGAATCAGAACAATGGAAGTTAGATAAATCAAACAACTCATGAAATCAGAGTAAAAAAATCTGATACCTCTATCTCCACATCAGGAATGGACTTGCCAATGAGAAAGCAATATTAGAAGTCTGTTTTTTAATGTTCCCTGGATAATCACTGCCAATGCTAGCCTCTGTAATTGCTTTTTTCACTTCCCTGGCTGACTAAATCCCATGCCTCCTGGTCTGGGTGCTTCTGTCTCATTAATCTTTTAATGAAGTTACTGAAGAGGCCTGTTAGCAAAGGCCACCCTTTTGGCTTATGCTTTGGTTCTTTAAGTGTGGGTTTCATAATTTAAGAACTCACACTTATTTCCAGGTTCTTGACTCAGGCCTCTCTGTAGCAGACAAATAGAAACCAGAAACTTTAACACTTTTCTATTATCAGAAACAGGAGTCCAGCACCTCGCAAGGGAGGTGGGGTGAAGGGATGGGAGTTTTGGGGAGAGGTTTAAGAATTCCTCTCCCCTACCCCCATTCCAGCACAATTTTCAAAAACAGCAGCCTTGTACACAATTTTTTGGAGTTAGAATTTGCCACTGCAGTTGTTAACATTGTGGTGAAGACTATCAAGGAAGTGATGGAAGCTCAGTGGTCAGACCTTGAGACCTACAGAGAAAGAAGGCAAAGGATGGCACTGGTTTTTCTGTGCTTCACACCCCCAGCTCTATGCCACCATCAACCTAGAGCAGTTCCGGAACCAGCAGGGTCAGCATCACCTGGGAATGTGTTGGAAATGCAGGCTCCCAGGTCCCACTCCTGATGTACTAAATCAGAAACTGTAGGAGTGTGGCCCAGTAATTTGTGTTTTAACAGGCCCTCAGGGAGAGTGTGACGTCCAGTAAAATATGAGAACTACTGACCTATGGCCCTCCTCCCAACACACACCCCCACCCACACTCAGGCTGACCTGTCCGCTGGATGGATTCCCCCTGATATTATGAAGTGGCCTTCCCTGGGCCAGCCTCAGGAATCTTGTTTTATTTATACCTGTATTCCCAGGTCTAGCACACTGAAGATGTTTAATATATGGCTAGTGAGCTAAGCTGAATTGCATAAACTGAGATAAGTTCATTTATGCTATTCCTTAGATGTCTATGATTCAGCGATACCCAAGATTGTCTTTCACATTATTTCTTTCTATTTTCTTCAGAAGTTCCTTTCCCCCCTTCCCCCTCTCCCTAATTCTAACGTCCAGAGCCCTCCAAGGCCCTGTGGTGCATAGTCTGTTCTTTCCTCTTTAAATTCAGTCTCTCAGAAATATTCACACTATTTCAAATATCACTGCTATGGCATAATTTCCAGCTACAGATTTCCCCCTGAAGGTCCCAGCATATCAAACTCAACATGGGCTACCCCATGCTTTAACCCCCTTTATTCCTTCCTCCTACCTTGTCCCCGGTTGTCTGACCTCATTCCTTCTGTGAGTGGTCTCCCCATTCTCTCTCACTTTGGCTCCAACTCCTATTCTTGCTGATATCCCTGAATCTGTCCTCCATTTGTTGCTTCCATTCCATTCTAGTCAACACAACAATAGTTAAAGTCTCAATTTCTGGGCAATTGTGATTGGCTCCCAACTGTTCTCTACCTCACATGTCTCCTCTCTCTGACCCAACCACGGCTCGTCACTATCAGAATAATTTTCATAAGACACCACTAAGGTCCTGACAGGGAGGGAAGCCCTGCAGAAAAAACTATCATGAATATGACATCCCTGTTCCCACAGCACCATTCCTGAGAATTTTCACAGGTCCTGCCGCAAAGAGTCTATCCACCCACATCACCCTTGTCCTCAAACTAGGCTCCTCTCTCTCCCCACTTACTCTAATTTTTTCTCCCCTTCCTTCCCAGATTTGAAATTTATTCTTCATCATGTAAGCCATTTGACTCCTAACTTATTCCTGCCATCTCCTTAAGACTACCTTCTGACAATCAAAATGGTCTGAGAAAGGATTTTACTAAGTCCTGTTGTTTAGCTAAAGATAGTTCTTTCTCTTAAAAGAAGTTCTGTTGACTGTTTTTAATCTTAACACTGTATCTTTTCTCCCCACTATAGAATGATGAAGGATCAAAGAGGTTCAGACTGCAGTGGGTTATCGGACTGCAGTGGGTTATCAGACTGCAGTGGGTCCAGGCCCAAAGGCCTCCAGAGGCTTCCTGAGTACACTGGAATCCTGAGAGAGGGAAAGAACCAGCCTTTAAGGGGTGGTGGGAAGAAAATGCAGAACTGGAATCTGTCTGACTGTACTTCCATAGAGAAAGTTAAACCTCCTTCCTTTTGGAAGCCACTAAAGAGAAGGTAAGAACTAAAGACCCGGAGGTCAAGAGACATTTGCAAAACTAGTCTCATTCTCTTCGTAGAGAAACCTCCTAGCTAAGAAGGCCAACCAAAGCATTTCCCAGCAAGGTGTTCCTAGGCTTGCTTGGGATGACATAATTGTTTTCTTAGTGAATATGCATCTCTTAATCCTGGAAAGATTTCCAATTAATAGAGATGTAGAGAAGGAAATCATATCTCATGGTGTTATATTTTTGTAGATAAGGGTTCTATATATGTGGTATTTTAAATGCTTCTGATGTTCGATGTTTTAAATACTTTTAATGTTTGATAGTATTTAACAGAAACACTTTTAAGGTTTAATAAAGTATCTGAAAATTAACCTTGCAATGCTGATTTAAAGCATGTAACTAATTGATTTAAACTTTTAAGTTAAAAATCTTTTTAAAGTTTCTATTCTATACTGGAACTTTTAAGATAACTTACCACTTGCAACGTGTACTTGTTTTTTAGTTTTATGAGAATTACTTAAGAATTTGGAAGAGCTTGTTAATAAAAAAATTGCTGTGTTTGAAAAAAATAATCAAATTATTAAATTAATAAATGCAATTTAAAATGATTAATCAAGTGGATCAGATATCAATTTGCTAGAGAAATGGAATAATTAAATGGATATATTTAATGTAAAAGCTTAAAGACAAATTTTGAATTTTAATGTGATGAATATTAATTTTTTAAAACCAAAGTTTAAAAACGTGTAGCTTCTAAATAATCCTATCAGGGTGAAAAGTCTTAATGTATTTTTAAAATCCTTTTCTTTTTTTATACTACCACACCACAGAGAAAGTTCACAAGGAAATATCAAAATCTATAAATGTGAATTCTTCTCAACAGTGAATTGCCAAGCAAAGAGCATCTAAGGCTACATGAGTAGGCAGAGAATGTGCTGTATGGGAAAGAGTCAGAGGTTAAAAAAAAAAAAAAAGACACAATATAAACTCTGACTTCTGACCTTGTTTCTAGACTTGTTTCTGTGGTTGCCTTCAGGACTTCAACTAAATATCCTTGAACCACCTTCAACTTTGCATTTCTGAAACTTTGCTCATCACTTTTTTATCTCCACCTCTCTACTGTTGGCTTCAGCCAAAAGGTTTTGCTTCAGAATTAACATGTTTATTGCACCACAATTAGCCCAGTTCTACAGGCTGGAAACCTTCTGGTTGGTTTTTTAATCTTCCTTCTCTTTCTTCCCTACTCAAAGCCATCATCTAGTCCTGATGAGCCTTTCTCTGAAGGTCCACTTTCCTTCCATTTTCCTCAGTTACCACCAGTTTATGACTATGTCTCCTTACACCAGGATTACTGTACTAGTCTTTGGTTGGTCTCCCCTGCTACAATTCATTCTACATAGCTGCTACAGAGTCATCAAATGTTGCTCTCATTTCTTTTATTTGCATAAGCTTTTACCAAATCCCCAACGCATGTCAAATAAAGTGCAATCTCACCTTGACATCTAAGGCCGCAGCCAACTAGGAGTACTCCTCATCTTAGTATCCTCAGCTTTCATTATTCCTACTAGATGGAGCCCCTCTATTTGCTGGCCACGTTCTCCACATGACATCCTGCCTATGGGCACTTCTGTGTTTGCATAGCCCGTTGCCTCTGTATTGAAGGTTAGGATCCCTCTTGTTTCTGACCCCTTGAATCTGGTTTCTTCCTCTCCTTCCAAATTGTTAACACTCACTTCTTCCTAGGCTTTCTAATAGATCTCATTCGGCTATATACAATGCTACATATGATTCATGATGTCCGTGGTGTCTGTATACATTTCCATAATTAATTTCCATGTGTTTGTATTACTCTATAACAATGTCTTCAGTTTTGCATGTGTATTGTTTCCTTTAAGAGACTATGGAAATTCTTTAGGGAAGGAATTTTACCAGTCTTGTCAACCACAAGGGTGGTAAAGAGGATCGAATGAAATAGTTTATGTAGAAGTACTTTGTATACTACCAAGTTTTATTCAAATACAGTGTTGGAATAGTGGTGGTGTGGCTGAAAACTTCAAGGATTTGGACTTAGAAGTTTGACTTGCAAGAGTTCAGTTCACTGATTCTCTTTTACCAGTTATGTTGTTTTAAGAAAAATTTAATCTTTCCTGAGTTCAAGTAACTTCACCAGTAAAATGGCCATAAGATGCCTTAGAGGGTAGATGGAGTTGTGAAGATCAAATAAATTGACAAAAAACTTTTTACAAACTTTAAAGCACCATATAAATGCATATTTTTCAGTAATGATGAGGTAAGCACTTGGCTAATAAATATCGACAGAATGACCAATACTTGTTGACTTAGTGACTCTAAAAGATTATACAATGAAGAGGACATACAATTATGGCATAAGCGGCATTACTTAATAGATGGCATATCATAGCAGATGCAAGTAGCTTTAATGAGTCAAACATATTGAACCACTCTGACTTGCAAAAGAAGTATTTAGGACTCCAGACAGAGGTTAACAGAATAAAAAGCCTCATATAAAAACAGTATTTCTTTTAGAGTAATATACTGTGTTTCATTATGAGGGACTATTTGAAAGGGCAAGCACTATTTTAGGTCCTGCAGATGGATTGGCGAAGGCAGTTCAAGTCACCTGTTCTCAGAGATCTTACATTCCAACGGAAGAGAGATAACGTAAATAAACAAAATAACTGTAGATTAAATAAGTGCTATGAAGAAAGTAGCAGCGTGTGGTGGGATGAGAGAGCACTACAGATGACACATTCAGGAAAGACATCAAGGAGGCGACATTTAAGCTGAGGTTGGAAGATGAAGTAGAGAGTCACAGAAAGAGCATGCCCCACTGAGAGAAGAGTGAGTGCAAAGGCCCTGAGGCAGGAAGGGAGGGGCTGGCTATGTTAAGAGGCCTATAGGTTTGGAGCCTAGTGATTAAGAAGCCTGGAGCCAATCATGCAAAGCCTGGCAGGCCTTGGTGAGGAGTTTGGATTTTATTCTACGCACAATGGGAAGCCACTAAAGGAGCTTGCTTGCATATTATTGAAACTATAATTATACCATTTTTTTAAAAAATCATAGTCAGTGTTATCATAATATAATATTTTGGGTCACTTCACAAAGCTTAGCATGATTTGGTTCAAAATGTAAGTTTAAAAGATAAAGGACTAGCCAATTTTAAATTTGGGCCTCCTCCATATGGGTGGGGTACACTGAGTAGGAACTGCCATAGGTTCTACCTGCTATTATCCTTAACTTTCTTGTACAATTAGTATTCTACATATTCTAAATGCAAGCTGTCTCATCAGTTGTCAATACGGCAGACAAGCCATCTTTAGGTATCCTTTAAAATAGATTCTTAAGACTGCAGTCATAGGGAAAAAGACTGTTGATATACTAATATAGAGTGATCCCTAAGATAAGTTAAGAGGGAAAAGCCTGTGCACAATGAAGGCATGATATCATTATACACTCTATATGCATAAACTATTCCCGGGACACATAAGAAACTGATAACATTTGTCACACCTATGAGTAGCTGGGGATAGAGTGGGAGAGAATTCTTACTGTCTGCCTTTTTATATTTTTTCATGTTTTAAACAACATGAATGTATTACCTATTCAAAAAAATTAAAATCCTAAATTTTTTTCAGTATAGATCCCATCTTTAAGAAAATGGAGAATATTCCAGAAGGAATTTGTATCGCTGGGTAACCTAAAATTATTCCATATACTTAGAAAGAAGGTTTAGGGTCTAGACCAATGCTGTCCACTACAGTAGTCACGAGTCACGAGTCTATTTAACTTTAAATTTAAGTTAATTAAATTTAGAATTCAGTTCACTAGCCACATTTCAAGTGCTCAATAGCCATTATCTGTGGATAGCACAGATATAGAATATTCCCCCGTTATGGAAAGTCCTATCAGACAGCCTGCTATAGACTTATGCAAAATATCACCAAGGTGATGAACTAGCTTTAAAACTCTGCTGATTAATGCAGAGAGACTCAGGAGTACCAAAATTCAAACATATTCCAACATGAATTTTCCCAAAATGACTCACTAGAATGGCACATTGAGGTGCAATCAAAACTCCCAGCATTAGATTTCTAAGGCAGTTAGGGACATAATTTTGTCACTATCAAAAAAAGTCAGTTTGCACTAGTATAGACACTGGCAGTTATGGCCTAAGAGTTAAGAATTATCCTTCTAAATGTAAACTTAGATTAAGTAAAAGTAACATACATAATATTTACTGAATTTAATATTCTGCACTGATTCAATACATGAGCCAAATAGTACTAACATTGTAAAGGTAAGTAATGAGATTCAATTATATCAACTTCTTTAGTACAATTCGTCAACTTTTCTCATTTTTGCTATCATTATGTACTCAGCTTTTTAAAAATTAACATATTTCAACTCACTGTAATCATCACTCACTGTTGTCAATACTCAAATTGACAGAATTTAGCCAATGGGTTTCCCTTAAACTGGCTTGTTTTCTTCCATACAACACCATTTTGAAAGCAGTCTTGCTTTCTGGCCCAATAAAATATTTCAAGATTCACCTGTACCTTCCCAGACACAGACATGAATCAGCCATTATTTGAAGCCATGTTGTTTCTTTTAAGTGAAAAACAGTATTAGACCCCAAAATTTAGGCATTAGGAGTACATATTAGGCTCACGATAGTGGATTAATATTATTTCTTGGGCATTTCATTGAACAGAGCTAGAAAAGACATATTTTATTAAATATTATTAGTTTATATTAATATTTCCAACTTAGTTCTCACATTATATGTGCTACTTCAATTTTTTAATTCTTCATCCAAATTATATTTCCTTATTATAATCCAATCAAACCTTCAATTATCGTGGCAAATAAAAATGTTGGATTCTTAGCATAATTACTCACTACTCACTTCTTTTATCTGATGATAAAAGCATAAAATATTAAAACAAATATTAATATTAATAGTGAAATTACTATGTAACATTCAAAATTTTCTTTGCTTTTCTATTTGAATGCATCTCACTAAGGCCGTCTAGCCAATTATTTTGCCACTCACAATAAGTCTTCATTTTGCACGCTTATATAATACTTACAAGTGTATAGTTCAGCCCTCTTGTCTTTTTCCATGTGAGGGCATCAGCAGACAGAAAACTGACACTTCTGAGTTCTTGGATGTAGTGGCTTTCAGCCTCTCACTTTTACCTCTTGAGAAACTAGGATTTTGTTTTTCAAATGCAAATTATTTCATCAACAGTTAAATGGCAGATACGCTATCCACATTATCTTTTAGAAATAGATTTTTATATGCAAAGAAATGGACACTGTTCCAAAATTATTAGTGAAAAGGCAATGGTATGGAGGTTCCTCAAAAACATTAAAAATAGAACTACCTTATTACCCAGCAATTCCACTCCTGGGTATTTATCCAAAGAAATCCAAAAGACTGATTTGAAAAAATATATACACCCCTATGTTTATTGCAGCACTATTCACAATAGCCAAAATATGGACACAACCAAAATGCGCATCAATAGACGATTGGATAAAGAAATTGAGCTACATTTCCACAATGGAGTATTACTCTGCCATAAAAAAGAATGAAATCTTACCATTTGCTACAACATGGATGGATCTAGAGAATATTATGCTAAGTGAAATAAGTCAGACTGAGAAAGACAAATACCATATGATCTCACTTATATGTAGAATCTAAAGAACAGAATAAACGAGCAAACAAAACAGAAATAGACTCATAGGTACAGAGAAAAAAAACTGATGGTTGCTATATGGGAGGGAGGTTGGAGGGTGAGGGAGAAGGTAAAGGGATTAGAAAGTACAAATTAGTAGTCACAAAATAGTCATGGGGATGTAAAATACAGTATAGGGAATATAATCAATAATGTTGTACAGATTATGTAGGGTATCAGATGGGTACTGGACTTTTTGGGGGAATCATTGCATAGATTGTGTAGATGCTTGACCACTGCGCTGCATGATGTAGAAGCTGATGATGTAGAATAACATTGAATGTCAACTATAATTAAATATATATATGCCAAAAAATGTAGACACATTTTAAGAAAGGAAAAACTGTATTAAAATTGTACACTTTGAGCATCTCTTTTAATTGCAGAAGTCAAATGTGACTTGTATTCATCTTTTGTTATTGGTATATGATTATTACAATTTTAATACAGTTTTCCTTAAAATGTGTATACATGTTTTAGCTCATATATATATATATATATATGTATATATATATATATATATATATATACACACACATATACACATATATACTATATATATTATAAATATATGGTCATGGGATGTAAAGTATAGCATAGAGAATATAGTTAATTGTATTGTAACAGCTATATACAATGCCAGAGGGGTAGTAGTAGACTGGGAGGGGAGTTATCACTTTGTGAGGTGTGTAAATGTCTAATCATTATGTTGTTTTGTATACCTGAAACTAACAAAAAAAAAAAAGGAAAGGTATCACTAGGTAAATCTTAAGTCTAACCGATTAAAAGTAGGCTTAAAAAACAGACAATACAACTATAGATTTCCAAGTCAGAGACCCACTGGACAGGCACCTATACACTATTCTGTCACTATAATCATTCAACGTACACTTGTGCAGAAGGACATAGGGCAGTTATCCACCATTTAGCATAAATACATTTTTTGCTCAACCTATGAGTGAGCCCAAAGAAATATTTCCAGAAGGAAGTTGTTCAGATGTATTTGGTTTTCTAGAAGAAGAAATAAAATAAACCAATGAACCATAATTACTTACAGGAGCTGCCTACTAACTAATAATACTGAAGTGGAACTGATTTTCTTCATTTAATCTGACATGTCAGTCGCTTATGACTCACGAGAGCTGCCACAGTGTTCTATCAGGGCCTAACCCAAAGGAGGTGGCACTACCACTGAGTGCGTTGCTAGTGGGCCTGGACCTGGAGTCTAGCTGAGTGCTGACCTCTGGGCCTCACTTTGCTCCTCCCTTGAGCTGTGTGTTCAGTAAACAGGCTTGCTAAGTGGTGGCTATTGTTAAATTAAGGAAACTCAGCCTGATTGCTCCTCTCATGCCCCTGCCCCAAATACCCAAAGCTGAGTTCAATGTACCTGCTTTGTGTACTCAGAGCAACTTGTGCTCACCTACTATTCCACTTAGTGTGTTGCATTATAATGGTTGGCAATCATGTCTGTCACCACATTAGACTACATTTCCTTCATGTAATATTTTGCCATTATAGAAGTCTCCAGAAAGCATATCCCTTTAGTAGGGAGTTGCTATATTCCCTTATTATTCGTATCAGATAGGCCTCTTAATGTTAGATTTAAATACCTCATAAAACCAGTCAACTCTGATTTAGGTTACATAACAAGGTATATTATAAATTATTCTAGGTATATCCTAGAGAGATGTAGCATAAAAATTATTTGTAAGTTATTTATAAATCTCTGGATTTATTCTAGAGAACTATGCAATCCTTTCACTAAAAACATCTACACAAGAGGTGAATTCAATGGCATTAATGTTATTACAGATTCTTTAAGGTAGAGATTTCTTTTCTCTATTTTTGTATCTGCAGTGTTCCAAGGTTCTTACCATATCACTCAGTAAATATATAGTGAAAGAGTAAAGTATGTATATGTAAATATATATAGTCCTTTTCAATCACCAGCCCAGAGTAGTTGTCCTTTAGTCACCTACAAGAGACTTCAGTTTGAAAATTACTTCAATCTACCTTTTTAAAAAGACCCACTGATATTTGAGATATATTGCCTGAAGGCTACACGACCACCAGTTTCTATAGATTTGGTAAGTTTTATGCCAAATTCAGCTCTTAATAGGAATACCTTTGCTGGATTATAGTTAGCCATTATTAAGAGGTAACAAAAGAAAAACACCCACATGAAAATTGTTCCTGCGTTTTTTGTAAAATCACTATGACAGTTGCCCAATTCTTTAGAAAGTAAGCTCCATGAAAGTAGAGACTTTACTGGTTTTAATATTTTATATACAATGCCTTAAACAGCACACACTGTAGGCCTAAATAAACATTTGATTTGTACTGAATGAATGAATGAATTCTGTAAATTCAGTGTCCTTTACATAAAGAAATACACAATAAATTCTTTTTAAGATTTACTACAGGGGAAAAGTTTTACTTCCTGAGTAAAATGGTGTGCTTCTTTTCATTAGACCAAAGTGGGGCTATTCCAAGAATATCTTAATTGGTCTCCCTTTGTCTGTCTTTCAAATCCAATACATGGCACTGCCACCAAAATTACCTTCTGATAAACCACAAGTCCACAAGATTAAAATTCTGTGCCCCGTTTCATTGCAGCCTCAATCTATTTTTCCAATATTCAAGCCCGAATCTATTTTTCCTTGTATTTGTCCCCTCTCACTCTTTCACTTGCCTTTATTTCCTTCTGTCTGCCATGTTTCAGCCTTGGAATTTTGTAATACCTGCAACAAATCTTGCTTATTCCCACCTCCATGACATCCGTGATGTTATTTCCTCCACCTTACAATACCCTTTCCTCTCATTATTCCAAGTACTGGCCCCCCCTTAATTCCCAAATACCTCATCTTTTGAACTTGCACTTCCTGCGTTTGAATCAAAGTTGTTCAACTTCTCTAAGCCTTAATTTCCTCATTGGCAATACTGTAGTTTCACACCTGATAGGGTTGTGATGAGGACGCATGTAAATGCTCAATAAATACTAGCTCTGAATATTAATTAAAAAAAATGTTTACCAGAAATTTTTGATCCTTCTTTATACTTTACATGCTTAGGTTATCTGTGCCTTAGGAACCACAGTCCTAGAGTATTATCCCTTTCAAAGTTCTCACATTTGACCCCTCCACACATATTTCACACCCTAATTATTATTGTTATTATTTTAAAGTTTGTTTAATTTTTTTCACACCTTAATTAGGTAATTGACTTACATTATTTTTTGTTGTTGTTATTTGTCTAATATTTAACATTATCTCAATGTAGCCATTGCATTTTTCTGTTCTCCAAATTGCTTTAGGACAGTGACAGCTGTATCTTTTGTATGTCTGTATGTGTCTCTGTTTAATACTCCTCACGTGAATTTGAATTTTGTATCTGCCAAATCAATATGTAGTTATACTTACAGAAATAGGAGTTGCTCAATAAATGGTAGCACTGTGCATGATGTAATTTAAATTTACATATAATATCAGGTCTTACAATAGTCCTATTAGGTAGGTAGTGATAATACCTGTTACAGTAGTGTCCCTGCTGTTATCATTGTAACAAATATACTGGTTCAACAGGGAGGGCTAGGTTTAGAAGAGCACTTTATAAGAAACTTATGTATTCTGACATTTCTCTGAGTTTATTATTCTCTTCAACAACAAAGCGTTTAATTACCCTTTTCTCCCAATATAGTTTCTGTGTTTATGACCCTAAGTGGGTCTGTTTCAGGATCTTGCTTCTTCCTTGGCAGTCATTTTCTCAGAACTCAGATGTTGCATCATCTGACACACAATGTCACAACCAATTTCAAACTCTTATAGATCCCTTTCTTCTTGGTTGGTATGAAGAAAATATGCAATGCATATGGAAGGAAACACAAAATCTGAATGGGACTTTTATTATAGAAAATCCTTCTGATCATAGGCACAATTTACAAATTTGAATAGGTATTTTATTCCCAGCAAACCAATCAAAGAACTAAATAGCTAATCTTCCTAAACATTGCATAGTTTGAGTCTTATTATGGACATTGATTAATATTTTTATATTTTAGGGACCTACAGAAAATATATCCCTTCAGTTGGGAGGGGACTACTATATTCTCTTACTATTCATCTCAAATATATCTCTCATTATTACCTAAAAATCTTAAAGCCCAGACAACTTTAATTTGTCTTACATTACGTGAAACACTATAAATTATTCTGTAATTATTCAGAATAAATCCTGGATATAGCCTGAAAATTATTTATAAATCTCCAGTGAAGTTCAAGTGAGCAACTTCTGTGGAGAACTTTACATTTTATCTGCTAAGATAAAAACAGGTTAATTGAATAGTGTTGATGTCATTAGACATTCTAAAGCACCCACAGTGAGATGCTGCACATATAGAGACATTATTCTGTCCCACAGCTTGCAATCTAAAATTAGATATACACAGGCAAGCCAGATAAACATAGACAGCACATTTTTTAAGACCAAAAATAAATGATGGAGAGAAATGTGAAGAGTAGCGAATCAAGAAGCCAAAGGGAATTGACAAATATTCTATCTTCTGCCTTTTATTTGTAGCCTCAACCATCTTTATCAAAATAAATCATACTGCTAAAGTCAAAGAGGGAGGCTGTCTGATTGCCCCTGAAGAGTGACATGACAGGACGTGAATGGGATTTGCCATTGTATAGTGTCCTCAGCTTTGGAGGCCCAGAAACTCCTTTTATCCAGCAGTCCTTGTTTGCCCTGCTTGCCTAACTCTGGGCACTAGCGATCTACTACCTCCAAGCTCAGCATTGGAAATGAGCGCCTAACCAGGATGTTAGGAAATACTCCTTCCAGTAGCCTGGGGAGTTTGGAAGTAGTACACTGCAGTAGGCCAAGCAGTCTGGACTTGAACACAGCTCTACGTGTCCATGTGAACTTCAGGTTGCGATCTGATTAATCCCCAGCCTTGTGTGGTCAGTCCACAAGGCCGGTTGGTCTTCTCCCTAGTCAGGTTGAAAAAAAACAAACACCTCCAATGTGCGAGGCTTCACATTTGGTGGTAGGAATACAGATAAATAGGATATAGGCTCTCTTTTAAAGCTTGCAAATTATTTTGGGAGATAGCTCATAAACAGAGTGTTTTAATACAATGTGGTAAAGTAGGGGCAAAGGGGTAGTCAAGTTAAAGCCCAAAGGAAGGGTACCCACCCCACTCTGGTGGTGAGGAAGGATGACAAGGAGACGAGGAATAGTTGGAGAGCTGGGTGGAACCAGAAGCCAAGAGAGTTAGAAAAAGAGGAGGAAAACAGGGTCAGATTCTGCAGATGGTAAACAAAATGGATCTGAAGAAAATCCATTGGATTTGTCAAATATTAGAGGGATCATCGGCAACTGTTGACAGGGGCAGTTTGAGTGTGTAGAGGTGAGAGAATCCACATCATAGTGGGTTGAGGATTTAAGGGGAGACAAAAAGTGGAAATAAAAAACTTGGCTGTGAAGAGTATGAATTAGAGAAGAATGTTATTAAGGGAAAGTGTGGTTTTTTTGTTTTGATTTTTGACTGGAAAGGTTTCTAATTTGAGAGAAAGGAGCTCTTGGAGATAAAGAGAATGAGGTGATTTGATTGATGGACCAAGGGAATTACCTTCTTGGTTCCAGTTCCAGATCCCACTGTTTCCTCCTGAGATTAGCTCTGATTCTCTCTCCTGATTCAACTAGCCACCTCCCCCCACCACCCCTGCCACCAGGGATGGACTTTGCTTCTAGTTTCCCTTGCACATACTCAACTATACCTCCCTAAAATATGACAGTGATATCCCCTGAATGTCAAGAACCATAGCTGCATAGAAATCCTGATGACCAGCTTCCTTTCCAAAGTATTTATTAATGTACAAAGAACTGATTATACCTTTCCAGTGACTAGAATACTTCTACCATTCAGGTCATCCATTTCCTGTGTCAAGGTGCCCTGGAAAGTCAACTATTCACTGGACTAATCAATTGGGAAGTCATTTTTTCAAAACGGATTTGTAAGAGGTCTTTTGAGAATTATTTAATCCAGGCTCTAGTGAAACCTGAGAGTAAACCCTTTCTAGTGACTGGAGTACTCAAAACCACCCTAGACAGTGCTTGCCAAACTCTTACTGACAAAGTTTTCTAGACTCAAAGCAGACTATTTTTTTCATCTTTGTTATTTATAATCATTTTAGTGAGGCCCACCAGAAACTGTACACTCATCTTCCTCTACCAGAAGTATATGTAAAATCTTAGTAATTACGCATGATTTGGATAGTTTTAACTCAGTGTAATCTAATTTCCAAATTATTAGAGCTGATCTCCCTTATTCTTGTTTATTGAATACACCTCCTCTTTTATTCGTTTGGTATTTCATACTGTCTCTGCTCAGTAATTTAATGAAAGCACTAAAATGAAGTCATGTTTTCTTTTCAAGTACAATAATGGAATTTCCACCCTCTTATTTTTTTAAGAAATAAAATTTAGAATCCAGTAGAAAATTTTCATTGACAGATAATATACTCGGATTGGGTGTTTATTGTACTGATTTTAATGCTTACATTTATATGACTATCAGAGAACTCATCCTAAGCCTCTTAGAACAGGAATTTATTTTTGTCATCTGTCTTCCTTACTAACAGATACAGTACTCTCCACCTAGTAGACATTCTATAAATATATTGATGGATTGATTTTAACCACAGAATTCTAATAGATCAAATGATTTATCATTTGTAATAGATCTGTCTTAATGAACAGTCGTAAGTTTTGCTCTTTTGCCTAATAAAAGCACATGAGGCAACATGTTTTTCAGAAACATTATCTTTTTATCAAGATAGGGGTAAAAGAGCACTTATGTAGGGTTCTGCTAGTTTAAATTTTAATTGAATGAGAATAAAGTACCCAGTCCACACTTGGCAATACATTGACCATGCATTGAAGTGAAGAATGCACTGGGCATTTAACTTGAGACTGTTCCCTTAACAGTAAAATGAAATTATTACTTGCTCCACCTCCTACACAAGATTGTTGTAGGGAACAAATGATGTTTATGAAAATGCTTTAAAAACTGTAAAATACATCACTACTTTAAAGTGGGAACTTGTATGTTGACTTAATGTCATTCTTATTATCTGGTATTTCTACAGCTATCAATTCATTAAATTTAGCATTCCGATTAAAAGCCATTAACTAATGTACAAAATTGTTTTAAACATTGGTAATACTGCGTTTTAGACTCTTTTAACTAAATTTGCCTGGTTGCAGGTCTGTGGTGCCATGTGCAACTGTGATAGCCTCATACTTTTAAGAAAAACATTTTTCTCGAGTGCCGTCTTCTACCTCAAAGAAATTTCTGGCAGAAATAGAACGAATCAGTGATTCCAACCTAGCCCCTTAAGTTAACAGTGATCACGATACTTTAAAGAGGGAAACGGACAAAGCCCCCAAGACAGCGTTCCCAAATTAAAGCCACTGACCAACGACCGAGTCCAAACAAGAGCCTGAGTAGTCTTAAGGCTCGGAAACCCGAGGACGAGAAGCCCAAGGAACCCTCCCCCTACTGGACGCTCCGCGGGGGCGGCGACCGGCGTCCAGCGCCCAGACGGTTGGGGGTCCCAGAGCGGGCGGCCAGGACACGCGGCCAGTCAGGGTCAGCGGGCACAGCCGTTGGGGACTCCAGGTACCAGCAGGCACCGCTTCTGCGGCCGACGCGCGTGGCAGCGCTGCCCGCTAAGACTCGTAGTGCGGTCTGGGTAGGAAAAAGGGGGACCAGCCCTGGCTCCTTTCACGCACATTTCGGAAACCGGGCCTAGAAAGGATCACGCCGGCCCATTCGTGCCCGGCCTCCCTCGGGGACGGGGGCGGGTAGAGCAGAGCTGGCTGCCGCGGGAGGAGGCCCGGGCAACCGTGCACGTGGGGGGTGGTTAGCGCTGAGGAACCCGGAAGCCCTAAGCACCGCCCACTGCCGCGGTGACGGGTTAACGCTTCTCCGGGGTGGAGGTGGGGGCGGGGTGTGTGGAGAGAGAGGCCGCACCACCCGACTTCTCCGAAAGCCGCCCGCGAACCGGCTCTCCCCTCCCCCACGGGCCCTAGCACAGCGCGGGCCCCGCCTCTCCGGCCGCGGCGCGTGCGCAGAAGCCCCGCCCCTCCGTTCCAGCCCCACCCCCGCACCCGCAGCAGCCGCCGTCACCACCTCTCCCTTCCTCTCTGCTCTTTTCTCCTCCAGTTTTCTCTTCCCTCCTCCCCTTCGCTTCTTTTTCTCCACCTCCTCCTCCGGCGCTGACGCTCACGTAGGCCCTGGCGTCAGACGCGCGGGGGCGGGGCGAGTGCCGCGGCGGGTATAAGTAGAGGGTTTAGGAGGCGGTGCTTCCCCTTCTCCCCGGCGGTTAGTGCTGAGAGTGCGGAGTGTGTGCTCCGGGCTCGGAACACACATTTATTATTAAAAAACCCAAAAAAAATCTAAAAAAATCTTTTAAAAAACCCAAAAAAAATTTACAAAAAATCCGCGTCTCCCCCGCCGGAGACTTTTATTTTTTTTTCTTCCTCTTTTATAAAATAACCCGGTGAAGCAGCCGAGACCGACCTGCCCGCCCGCGGCCCCGCAGCAGCTCCAAGAAGCAACCAAGAGACCGAGGCCTTCCCGCTGCCCGGACCCGACACCGTCACCCTCGCTCCCCAGCCAGCAGCCGGCAGTCAGCGGCAGCGGATCGACTCCGTTCTGCGGCCGTTGAGTAGTTTTCGATTCCGGTTGATTTTTGTCCCTCTGTGCTTGCCCCCGCTCCCCTCCCCCCGGCTCGGCCCCCGGCCCCAGCACTAGCCCTCCTCACGGAAAGGTCGCGGCCTGTGGCTCTGCGGGCAGCCGTGCCGAGATGAACCCCAGCGCCCCCAGCTACCCCATGGCCTCGCTCTACGTGGGGGACCTACACCCCGACGTGACCGAGGCGATGCTCTATGAGAAGTTCAGCCCGGCCGGGCCCATCCTGTCCATCCGGGTCTGCAGGGACATGATCACCCGCCGCTCCTTGGGCTACGCGTATGTGAACTTCCAGCAGCCGGCGGACGGTGAGAAGCCGGGCCCGGCGGGCGGGCTGGCGGCCATGAGGCTCAGGCGGCAGCAGGCGGGCTAGGCCGGCGGGTCTGGGGGGGGGCGGGAGGGCATGTCACCCCCTGCAAGCCGGGACCGGCGGGAGAACGCCGGGACCCGCGTTCCCCGTCCCCTCGGGGACACGCGCAGCCGACAGCCGCACGCCTCTCGCACGCCAGGCCACTTCCTCCTTTGCAACCATTTTCTCGGCCTCAGCCGCTCTCAAACTTTAGGGTGATGACGCGCCGGGAGGGTGGGTGAGAGGAGTCGCTCCCGCCTGTGGTCCTGGGATCCTGGGGAGTGCGGCGCCGAGCCGCTCTCCCCGGTCGTAGGTAGAGGCGCTCCCCCCACCTGGGGCTCTGGCCGGCGCCCCAGGACCGGGAGGAAGTGTAATTCGGTGCTCGAAAAATACCACGTGTTGAACCCTGTAACCTCACAGGCCCGAGGCCTGTTCCTGTTACTGGCCCAATCGCCTGGGGAAACCACAAGGACTTGGAATATTCAAAGTTAATACGGTGGTGCAGTGGTGGTCCTCAGGTTTCTAATTCCATTCTTAATAACTTGTCAGTGATTGATGGCTCTAGAAACGTGAATTACCAGTGAGATTTGCATTTAGGGTTTTCCCCTAGTTCAAACGTTTCTCACTCGAACATTAATAGGGTGGGAGGAGGGGATGTGGAGGATGATCCCTTTGAAGGCCGTCGTTTTCTCAGGCAGTTAAGATCATTTTAATTTTTTAATCAAGTTAGTTTCATAGTACTGGTGATTTGTTCAGAATATTGTTTTTATCTCTTCTGAAATAGTCCTGTGATTTTGAGGGGTTTTATTTTAAAATGTATTGACCAAGTTTGGCTGTAAAATGTTACTTGTGAGTGTAGTGTGTGGACTGGACCATTATAGTTCTGTGGCAGAACCTATAGTTCAGGTTTCTTTATTTTTTAAAATGGTCCAGAATATCTATAAATCATAGAGAATGAGTACAAAGTAACAGATTAGAGTTAGCTTGAAATTTGTGGGGGGAAAAGCTAGCTAACTTTATGTTTTTATTTTGAAATTAAACAGTTCACAAAAGCAAAATTGAGCAAACATGATGCCATATGTGGCCTGATGTGTGTTGCCAAGATTTTTTTCCTTATACCTGGATCAGTTGACTTCCAAAAGTCACCTTCAGTCAACTTTAGGGCCCAGTTTTGCCTTTTCCTACCAGGCTGCTTAAATACATGTCAAACATTCTAAAATACACAGATAATTGTTTTTATTTTTGTAGAAAAGACGTTAAAGGTGGAATTTAAACTTTAAGTTCACTTAATGAAGCTTAAATTACTTAATGATCAGCTTTTCATTTGTTAAAGTTAATACTCAGATTTTGGGTAGGCAGACTTATTGAGTTACACTGAGCCAAAAGTTGTAAAACTGCACTGCAGGTTTCCTGCCCTTTTGCTCTGTAAGCAGTAGCTCCAAATGTCACTCCATAACAGTTCTTCCCAACTCTGGGCAAGATTTACCACTCAACAGAAGACAAAGTAATATTAGGGAAGATAATTTTGAGTCAGGTAATCAAAATCTAACGAGTTGATAGAGAAAACTTGAACAAATTCTAGATACTGGAAAATAGTAATTTTTGAAAGTGGCTTTTATTTTTTCTAAGCTTAACCATTTTAAAATTTAAAAAACAATTTTTAAAATTTCTTGGGGATTTGAAAAGTTGAACTTTAGATTACCATGGTTAGAGGACAGGGTAGGTAGTAATAGTGTATACCAAAGAAGATAGCATTTTTCCATCTTTCAGCTTGGTTTCTATGTGTACAAATTACTGTCTTTCCAAATAGTTTTTTTAGTGGTTTTCTTTTTCTGTTTCCTTATTTATTGCTACATGAATAGACTTGTAGAATAACTTCTGAAAGTGACCAGTTTCCAATTAAACCGGAAGAGGTGACTCATTAAAAAGAAGCTTTAGCAAAGTCAGCTTAAAAAAAACTAGGGGAGCTGAGTGGGTGTGGTCAATTGATAAAGAGCTGACAGCTGATCGGCACTATTTTTTAGAAAGTGAAATTTTCATTGTTAAAAATAATTGGCCAGAAAATTTGCCCCCTCAATAACTTCAGTTACATTGGCATGGAATTTGTGAAAACTGGTGTAGAACTTCAAATGGACCACATTTTTCCCCCTCTGAAGAGATTAGTATTAGCCTTTTTCGCTTAAGGATGTATTTTTTTCATTTTGAGTCTCAACTGCTTTAAGTGTTTCTTTAATGGTACAGGTGCACATAATTCAATCCTTTGTAGACCCTGAAATCATAGGGTAGATTTTGAAATTTTGTAGCACTATCCAGAAATAATTGGTTAAATGATCAGTTACTGAGTAAAACAGTGATCTAAGATAAAATTGGTTTTATACATCAAGAAAGCGTTAATAGTGAATTGTGACTATTGTAGTTGTGGTATTTCAAAAATTATTATACAGCTAAGAATGTCCAACTTCATATTAGCTTTTGAAGGCCTGATTCAAATCTTGATCTTAATAAATATAGTCTTATTTTTTACATGGCAATAGGAAGTTGTGCCATGATTCACTGAAAATCCTCCCAATAATTCAGGAAGTTCTTTTTTAAGAAAATAGACTAACTTGTGTAATATTGGAAGTGATAAGTTGCCAATGAAACCACTAATTTTGGCGAGCAACAAAGAAGTTAAAATACTTAAAAATCCATGAAATACTTTTCAGCCTGTGGGTCGTTTTCAGTTGCCTAATGTCTTTTATATTGCTCATTAAACATTATGTTGTTGCTCATTATGTGAAAGGGAATTTTGGTTTTATCTTGACTAGGAACAAAAAAATTGCTTTTAAATTTAATGGCAATGAAAGGAAGAAATGTTTTAGAAATACATTAATAGTGATATGTCATCCATTAACGAGTGGGAAATTTGGGTTTCTGATATTTGTCTTTTTTTTTGCATTATAAATTTAAATCTAGACTACTGAGAGGTAAGGTCCAGTCATCGTGAAGTTTAAAGAGGTAGAGCGATCGAATGCCTAATCACTCCACCTCACACACAATAGATTATATAATTTTAAGTGGCTTGTAAAAGTTTTGAAGTAATATTTACTCTGAAAATGTCCTTCTTGTAGCGGAGCGTGCTTTGGACACCATGAATTTTGATGTTATAAAGGGCAAGCCAGTACGCATCATGTGGTCTCAGCGTGATCCATCACTTCGCAAAAGTGGAGTGGGCAACATATTCATTAAAAATTTGGACAAATCTATTGATAATAAAGCACTGTATGATACGTTTTCTGCTTTTGGTAACATCCTTTCATGTAAGGTAAGCGAAAAGGTGATAGTAAACATATTTATAGTATCTTAGCTATTTGCAGTTTATTCCTTAAAATAAGCAATATTGTCTGTTAATAGATATCTTTGTGTCCCAAATACCCAGGTTAGGTGGCTGACAAGTTACAGTTGACCCTTGAATAATGCATGTTTGAACTTCGTGGGTCCACTTAAACACAGATTTTTTTTCAATAAGTACCTGTAGTGTTTTTTATCTGTGGCTGGGCATCCACGGATACAGAGAACTGGTTGTATGCATTTTATGTAGGGACTTTGAGCATCTGTGGATTTTGGTATCCATAGGGGGTCCTGGAACCAATTCCCCCATGGATACTGAGGGACAACTTTTGGGGAGTCAAAAGTTATACTTAGATTTTTTTTGCTGTACTGGAGTGGGGGGAGGTCTGCACCCTTAACCCTTGTGTAAGCTGTGTTTCGAACACTGGAAAAATGCTAAATTAGTAGTAAGTAATGAAAAATTGGTATACATTTTTTCCTAGGTGGTTTGTGATGAAAATGGTTCCAAGGGTTACGGATTTGTACATTTTGAGACACAGGAAGCAGCTGAAAGAGCTATTGAAAAAATGAATGGGATGCTTCTAAATGATCGCAAAGTGTAAGTATAACTTTAGTTGACATATATTTAGTTTATATATATATTTAGTTAATCATACTTCAAGTCTGTTTTTAATAATTCAGATGTGTTCATTTTATAAGTTAATATATTTGCTCTTAAAGAGATACAGTTAGAATGAAAATAAACCACATTTTGGTAGATTTTATAATTGTGTTTTCTCTACATTTAATGTAACATACAAATAACTGAATTAATAAAATGGTCAACATTCAAACCAAAAAGGAAAAGGGAAAAAATGAATATGCTAGGATATAGAACTTTTTCAAAGTAAGTGCACAGTTGAAAAACTAGGAGTCAAGACAGAAACTTAATTGTAAGTCCTGAGGTAGTAAGTAGCCCATTTTACATTTGAGGAAACGGGCTAAAATAATTTTCCTGTATTTACATGCTAGTATGATAGGTTAGGATACAAACCCAGTGGGGAAAATTCAGAGACCAGGGTGGCTTTTACTAGTTATACTGCTGCAATTTATTGATGGAGTTTAAAGTTAGGGTGTTGTTTTTGTTTTTTTAACCTTTTAACGCCCTTCACCTCTTTAAAGAAAGATGAAGCTCAATTAAACCAGAAGTCTTCGTTTCATGATTAATCTTTCTGAAGTAAACTTGTACTTAAAAGTTGCAAACTTTTAAAATAATGACACTGATAAGACTTCTATAAGACTTCTGCTTCAGGTTGAAAGAATACAGACTTTATGAGCCCAGCGAAATGACATATCTTAATTTGTTTTATCCTCAGTGCCATGGATTTTGGTTAATTATCTGGGCAGTTTCAGCTGTGAGGTCATATTGTAAATGATCTGTGAGTTCATGTTACTCTGTAATGATGGCATGCAAATTGGGTTTGGTTGTTATAAGTCAATTGCATCACTCTTAAGGTGTGGGTCTCATAAATCAGCGCATCAGGTGTGATCCGGTCTGTACATGAAGGAGTTCTTACGTATATGGTGTTACCTGTTTGAATTCTGTGTCAATTGCATGATTAAGGAAAGACTTTGTAATATATAAAGAACCCATGTAAGTCTTAGGAAAACTAGCAATTCCTCAATATGAATAATGTTTACAAAGGCTAATTCTTAGAAAGAGTACATCTTTAAATGAGAAATAATTCAGCATTATTAATATTCACAGATGAAAACAACTTTGTCTGGCAACAATGCTTTAGAGAGGAAAAAATTATGCCTACCACTGGTGGGGTCTCTAGATTAAATAAAGACTTGATTTATTGCTGTTCTGAGAATAAAATGATATAACCCTTTTGGAAACAGTTTGAATGCATAAACTTAGGGTCGTTTATATACCCTTTGAACTACCATGATTTTTCTGCGACTCTGCCCTAAGAACAAGTAATAGTCTCATAAAGTTCCAGCATTATTTATAGAGGCGGAAAGTTAAGTCCACAAAGGAATATTATGCTTCCATTGGAACATTTATAAAATTAATAGCATGGAGAAGCACCACCATATGGGTGGGGGGGGGTATACAAGGAAACAAAATCATAGTTATCTCCTTGAACGTTCTTGAACACAGAAACAAAAAGACATACGAAAATTCAGTTGTGATTTGAATGGGATTATAGGAGATGGTTTTCTGTTTTGATGTATATTAAATATTTTTTAGTGATCCGTGTACTACTTTTGTTTTAAAGGAAAACTAAATTTTTAAAATGCATTCTGTTGATATTGTTGCAAAGAAAATTATGCCCGGCTATTGTGTGTTAAGAATTCAGAATTCAGAAGTTTACATTTTAATTTAGGAGATTATAAACAAAGTTTAAGGCCCACTTGAAAAAGCAGTGATGAAAGCTTTTAGGTCTTTTCATTGGCATGGTGCATGTTTTCTCCCACTCATTTGTATTGATAGGCGTGATCTCATTAACCCTGGGTTAGCTGGACAGAAGGGAGACAAGTGTGTATTAAGACACAAAATTGTGATTGTAATGACAAGGTTTGTTCTTATTTTATGCTTTCATTTCTTCAATTGAGGCCCTGTTCTGTTTTACAGTGTGCTCTATTGGGGGTGCTGAAATTATCAGTAACATTTACAAATCAACCATCAGGCTTAATTAATTTGAACTTCATAAAATAGAACCTAATTTTATAGTCATTTCATACTTCATTAGATTTGTTGGACGATTTAAATCTCGTAAAGAACGAGAAGCAGAACTCGGAGCTAGGGCAAAAGAATTCACCAACGTTTACATCAAGAATTTTGGAGAAGACATGGATGATGAGCGCCTTAAGGATCTCTTTGGCAAGTTTGGTAATGTGTCTGAATTAAATTTTTACACCCAAAAGTTTTTAATGTAATTGCTCAACAATAGTTTTGGCTAATTTTTTATACTACAAAAGTAAATGAAATGAGATTTAACATGGTACTTAAAAATATTTAGTTATTTGTATCAAGCTACTGATAGTCTATTATATTTCAAAGCAGTATACAAATAGAATTTTATTCGGTTATAAGAACAATAGCATTGTATTAGCACAGCAAGGTGTGACTAATCCGAACAGATTTTAAAAGGTTTTGCACTGTTAGAAATTGGTGGATTTATGCATTTATGGATCCTATCTCATCAGAGCATGTGTGTGACACAGCCATTTTAGGATGGAGTGCAGTCTTTATGGGACAGGAAGGCTGGCTAACTTTAGGCTATTTGGCTAGTCTTAGTAGCATCATATTTGAGCAGTGACATTTACAGACAAAGCCAAAGATCCAGATTTTCCAAGGGTATCTCCTTGGGATGGCTTTCTGAATCCATGGGATCTTAAACTACTCTTTCCTTGTATTTCAAATTAACTTCATTAAACTCCAAATTAATGAGGTGTAACCAGCCTTACTTTAGGTAGTTGTGTTAAGTGATCAGATGAACCTTAAATTGCACATTTTTGTAAATGATTTGCCTCTTACCCTTTGCTTTCCTTTGGTTGACCTTAAATAATTTAAGGTGGCTTTTTAAAAGCATTTCAAATAATAAAGAATTAGGAACTCTAATCCTTTTCTATTGCCAAGTTAGCACGCCACATTGAACCCTCTATTCCTTTGAGCAAAAACATTGTCATTATTGCATAAAGATGAATTGGGTAAGACAAAAATATGTGACCTCATGTCTTGCATCTTATTCCACATTTTCTTTGGTGACCAGCTTTTGTATATTTCATGTTTTGTTTTCTAATTAGAAGCTATTTCTAAAGTTGGATATTGTTAACTGCTGTCCCAAATGAATAATGCTATGTCAGTTTGAACACCAATATGTAAATACGCCAATTATTTATGATTTACATAACAGACTTTGGAAATAGAGCCTTAGGACTGAGATAAATTCAGAAGTAACAGTCTACCTATGCCCATACATTTTGAGTAATTTCTGTAATCAAATGTGATTTTTACCCTTTTTTGCCCCGCCTGCCTGAGGTAACATCTACCTCACTTAAGTCTCTATTTCACTTACGAGGGTAGAGAAGGGACTTGTGTCTTCAGAAACATGCCACCTTCTCCAGGTGATGCTGCTATGTCTTCCCAGTGTCAAACCCTGTATTGCCTGTTGAAATATAGACTTAAGAAATTAAATAAGAAATTCTTATTTCTTAATGTGTCTGATGTCAAGGAAACCAATTATTGGGTTTTAAAAAAACACCTTTTTTTGCTAATGTTAAAAATAAAACTTCATTTTTCACAGATGTCTAAAACATACTTCTGTAAATGAAAGTAGGAATGTTTCAGGGAATAAAGTATTTATTTAGCTTCTTAGTAGAAATAAAGGGTCTTCGAAGAGAATATTTAGTGTCTATGGCTAGGTGAATGGGGTTCAGTTAGAGCATGAATAAATTTCTGAAGGCTTGGAATTTTTTTAACCATTTTTTTTCATGGCTTTGTTTTTATATATTGAAGTTTGAAATGTATAAACTAAATGTTGTATAGAATATCTTAAGTCATTAAAAAATTTTGTTTTTAGGACCTGCCTTAAGTGTGAAAGTAATGACTGATGAAAGTGGAAAATCCAAAGGTTTTGGATTTGTAAGCTTCGAAAGGCATGAAGATGCACAGAAAGTAAGACTTAAATATACTAAAGGCAGTGTGGGTTTTCTGTATGTTATGGTAAAGGGGGATATAAAGTTGGGTTGCTCTTGTGTTGAAATTTACATGCACACCAAAGGCTACTTTAGTATGTTCATCTTTACGTGTGTTTTGAATTAGTTGCATTTTATGTATCAGTTTTGATAGTATAAATTGGAAACCTGTGTTTTCCCAAAACTTCAGTTTTATTTTTGTAGTGGGTCTATCTTTAGCTTTCATAATCTAACAAGTTTTCTTTATTGTTAAAGGAATGAACTTTGCAAGTTAGTAATTAAAATTTTTGTGATTTCTGTAAGGCTGTGGATGAGATGAACGGAAAGGAGCTCAATGGAAAACAAATTTACGTTGGTCGAGCTCAGAAAAAAGTGGAACGGCAGACGGAACTTAAGCGCAAATTTGAACAGATGAAGCAAGATAGGATCACCAGATACCAGGTTCATTTTTAATTGAACAAGCAAAATATGACTGGGATGAAGAAATCTATTTTACTTTAATTTCAGTTACTGCCAGGTAACTGGAAGGTTTGAGAGGGTGAAAAGAGAAGAAACATGGGATAAAACAATAGGAAGTGTGATTAAGTACCACCATGGTTTTCTTTTTTCTTTTTCTACAGTTATGTTTTTTTTTTTTTTCCTTAGGGTGTTAACCTTTATGTGAAAAATCTTGATGATGGTATTGATGATGAACGTCTCCGGAAGGAGTTTTCTCCATTTGGTACAATCACTAGTGCAAAGGTAAAGCATATGATGAATTTTTTAAAAAAGATTTTGGGAAAATCCATACACATGGATATATGTATATAAATTTTACATTATTTTGTAAACCAATAGCCAAATAGGATCCCCCTACCCGAGACAAACTTTATTTTTCTGGAAATTGAGTTTTTCATTCATTGCTTCAGAAACAATCAAATTTGAAGTGGATGTTGTAGCCCCATGGTTTAGTTTTGCAGATGGCAAGTTCTGAAATCTTTATGAAGAAGGCTGCATTTCATGACTGTAGTTACTGATTGGTCCTCAGTGATAAGCACTGTTCTATACTCTGCTACGCTGGTTATTTAACTGGTTAAAGAAGGCAGTTTATTAGGGAACTATACTTGTTAACTACCAGGCTAATCTATTCACTTACTCAGTTCATTCTGGGGAGTCAAACTTCAAGTCCCTAGCAGTAAAGATAGAGATCATATTTCTTTTTTACTTGAAATCAGAAATTAAGAAATACAACAGTAGGACTCTATTCTAAATTATGGAATTTTGATTCAAGAAACTGCTCTAGGTGTTTTTTTTATGGTGTCCATGGTACATGAATCCCTTTGTATATTAAGTTTTGTGCACATGTATTTTGGAGGGGTGGGAGGACTGTCTAAAACTTTAGGCAGGTTCTCAAAAGTATAGCAACAATTAAAACTCAGTGCTCTGGAATGACCAGAGCACTGGTCATTCCAGATAAGTCTAGAATGACTTATATTTCTACTCAACTTTTCCTGCCAACCCCATTGGGTTATGAATATGAAAGTAAGGAAATGATAGATGAATACAAATGAAAATGAAGGTGATGTGGTTGCCTTGTGTTTCAGCCTGGCTTTTGTAAGTACCTGGAGTGTGATAGAATATATTCCTGATTGTCTTGATCCTTAGTGTGTTCCCTGAGAGTTGTTTAAATTGAATATTTTGCATTAGTTTATTTTAAATGCATGATGCATGCATTTTTTTTTTTTTACAAAGGAGAGTCTTTATTAAGTCTTTTTTTTTTTTTTAAGTCCTTTGTGGATTGTAATGTGCCTGTTGGCAAAGAGGGGAAAAGTTTGGCAAGAATTTATTTTGGAGGAAGAGGTCATTATGTTGGTTTAATAATGCTTGCTGGAAAACAAATTTATCAAGGTAGAAGGATAAAAAGTGAGAGGCGACCCTTCCATCTTCTGTTCTCAGCTTCCAAAAAGGAGTTTGAGTGGCCATCCCAGATAATCTTCCACACTTGTCCAGTTTATATGTATAGCTTTTAGAAAACAGGATCATACTAGACATATTTTGCAATTTGCTGTTTTATTTAGTAGTAAATCTAAATGTATGTTTATTTCAATCATTTTTCTCAATTATTTGCTGAATATTCATGGTGTGGATGCACCATTAGTTATTTTACTGTAACTGTATTGATAATCATTTAGGTTGCTTTGCATGTTTCCACTATTAGACCTACCAGTATAATAAACATTCTTATGCATGTATATCTTGACACACGTGCCAGTATTTCTGAAGTTCTAGAGTTGAAATTACTGATTAGTGGGTATATTGTGTTTAAAATTGATACAACTGAATTGTCCAAAAGGGCTGAACAAACTTCTACATCTTGTTAATTTAGTAGAAAGTGGTGTGCATCTTTTCAAATGGTGACATGTTTTTCATGTGTTTACTAGTTTTGCCTTTTCTTTGCATATTTTTATATTACATTGTTTTGGGGTTTTTAATGGAGAATTTTATGTCAGCCCTTTTTTTTTATATATTGCAAGTATTTTCTCCCAGTTTTTCACTTAGGACTTTGGGATCTTGTGTCATCTTAGATTTTCCCTGTATTTTTGCATTTTATGTTCAGATTGAGACTTTTATCTGGCAATTTTATTTTTTAATGTGATATAAGAGATTTAACTTCTTTTCAGTTGTGCCAGTGTACCATGTACTAAATAGTTAAAAGTCCATTTTTCCCCCCACTATTTAAAAATGTTTAACATACTAAATTCACATAATTGCACGGGTATGTTTCTGGAGGCTTTGTTTTATTTAGATATAATTGATATATGACATTTAATTTCAGGTATACAACATAATTCAATATTTGTATAGATTGCAAAGTGATCACCACAATCCATCATCATATAATTACAAAATTTTTTCCTTATAATGAAAACTTAAGATCTGCTCTCTTAGCAACCTTCAAATATACAATACAGTATTATTAGCTGTAGTCCCCATGCTGTACATCATTCCCATGATTTATTTTGTAGCTAGGAGTTTGTATGTTTTTAACCCCTTTCACCCATTTCCCTTCCCACCCTCACCCTTCTGGCACCAACTAGGCTGTTCTCTGTATCCATGAATTTAGGGTTTTGTTTGTTTTCTTTTACTGTTTATTTTTTGGGGTTTTTTTTTTTTTTTTGATTCCACATATAAGTGAGATCATTGGACTCTGTCTTATTTGTTCCACGAGCATACTGTTTTTAAAGTTGGATTGCATGCTTATATATATTACAGGACCTGTGAGTTCTTTGCGTAACCTCATTGCTCGTTTACATTTAAAAGATCTTTGCAATCAATGAATGGTAGCTTCCTCCTGAATATTGTTATACCCCAATATTTATGGCCCTTGTCTTGAATGTGAAATTTTTATTTTAAAATAATTGGTATTAGAAGATTCAACTGTTCCCTCCCAAACAGTAGTCAAGCATCTCATCAGCTTGAATTTCTACAAGAGTCAAATTTTATGAGACTGACGCACTACTTACTGCGCTAACGAGGCACCTATAGAAGACTCAAATTTTAATTGTGTGCATTTCCAGTGGTGCCAAAGAGTCAAATATAGTAGGCCTTGAATCTATTTAGATATTTATACCTTAATATTCAAAACCTAATATCTAAATAACTAACGTTGCTGTTTTACCTTTACCCCTTCACTTCTTTGGCTTGGCTGGGATAACATATATGTGTGGTTTGCCCTTAATATGTAGGTATTAAGGACAAATTGTTGGGATGTGGTGAAAGCATTAAGTCTTTAGTTATTTGAGTCAGTAGCTATAATCGACTAAATAGTAATGCTCTCCTTTTTGAGCCTCATTCTACCATTGCATTAACCTTGTTTAATATTTTTTTCTTTTAATAGGTTATGATGGAGGGTGGTCGCAGCAAAGGGTTTGGTTTTGTATGTTTCTCCTCCCCAGAAGAAGCCACTAAAGCAGTTACAGAAATGAATGGTAGAATCGTGGCCACCAAGCCATTGTATGTAGCTTTAGCTCAGCGCAAAGAAGAGCGCCAGGCTCACCTCACTAACCAGTATATGCAGAGAATGGCGAGTGTCAGAGCTGTGCCCAACCCTGTAATCAACCCCTACCAGCCAGCACCTCCTTCAGGTTACTTCATGGCAGCTATTCCACAGGTAGGTTTTAGAAGAGAACAAAAACAGCATGAAAGTTTTCATATTTGGTCATTTTTAGTGTTTTGTGCGAAAAATAATAATAAAAGCCTTAAGATGAAAATATTAAGAGACATGTGAATTGTGATTAAATTTGGAAAAAATGCTTAAAGTGTGATGACGACTTTCTAAATGTTTTGAGAATGTCTAACTAGTTACATTATTTGCATTTTTCTTTCACTGATGCATTTGCTTGGCTTTCTGCAGACCCAGAACCGTGCTGCATACTATCCTCCTAGCCAAATTGCTCAACTAAGACCAAGTCCTCGCTGGACTGCTCAGGGTGCCAGACCTCATCGTAAGCCTTTCATTTTTCTCTTAATTAAGGTGGTGAATTATTTGGAAAAGAAATACACATGAGTTAAATTAGCTGTATATGTCAATGGTATATTAACTTGATTTTCATAATTTATGGGTATGTTCATTTTGCAAATCCTAGCTTTTTTTTTAAAGAATTATAAAATGCTTTATAATTCATGTCTTAATGACAGTGATTTCTGTGCTGGTTTGATTTTCCTTTATAAGTTTGGAAATGGATCTAGCTCTTAATTTCATATTTGGTTAGCAGTATTTTAAAAGATCTTGTTCCATGTATGAGGACCAGCGTCCTGGCATTGTCAGCTTTGCCCTGTATAATAGTGCTATATTGCAGGAGCACTTGGAACGCGATTCATATATCATGTTCAGATATTAATAAGCCATTGTTCTTATGTGAATGAATGTTTTTATTTAACTGATCTATTCTGACAAGTGTAGACATGGCAGGTATGAGACTAAGCTTTAAAAATGGTATTTATATTTGGTCACTTAGCCTTTTGTGCAAACCTCAGCTCTAAAAATGCACTTTCAGTGAGTCTTTTCAAGTTAATGTGTTTTCATATCTTTACATGTAGCATTCCAAAATATGCCCGGTGCTATCCGCCCCGCCGCTCCTAGACCGCCATTTAGTACTATGAGACCAGCTTCTTCACAGGTTCCACGAGTCATGTCAACACAGCGTGTTGGTGAGTCTTAACCCTGCCTGTAAAAATTGACCTCCAGTTTGAAGTAGCAACATAAAACTAAAAAATACATGTTTTTAATTTTTTTTAGCTAACACATCAACACAGACAATGGGTCCACGTCCTGCAGCTGCTGCTGCTGCAGCTACTCCGGCTGTCCGCACCGTTCCACAGTATAAATACGCTGCGGGAGTTCGCAATCCTCAGCAACATCTTAATGCACAGCCACAAGTTACCATGCAGCAGGTATGGTGTTCATGATTTCTTTATAAAGGTGCCAGCCCTTGGTTGCAGTCAGAGAAATTGAAGACAGCTATATGATATAGGAGAGCTTAAAATACCTAGGACATCTGGTTAATTGATGGTCCCAGTAATTGATAGTATGTAAAAATGTCTTATTTGCCTTACACTATAGGAATTAGACAAGCATTCAGCATCCTGAATTTACTTGTGTGGCTTAACAGGTTTGTTTGCCATAGCTATAAGGAAGAAAGGGTGAGGTTTAGTTTGGTTTGTGAGGTTTGGCTTACCCTTTTTTTTGACCCTGAGATCAAAAACTGTCATTGATCATAATAGAAATATGGTTAAGAAGAAGACTCCAGGTTAAAAACTGAAATATCCTATGTGGTTATAATACTTGAGCAGATAAGTATTAAAAGCTCCCTTAGGCTATTCTGATTGACTCAGCTTCTCCTATGTATGTTTAGATTTCAGTCTTGATCGCTTCAGTGATTTTTCCAGAGATGAGTGTCATTTGTACTTGCCATTAGTTCTGTACTTTAACTTAGGAAATTTCCTATTTTATGTCTAGCCTGCTGTTCATGTACAAGGTCAGGAGCCTTTGACTGCTTCCATGTTGGCATCTGCCCCTCCTCAAGAGCAAAAGCAAATGTTGGGTAAGTACCCTTATCCCACCCAGTTAGTTACAGAGAGACTAGAAAATAGGAGGACATCTCCTTTTCACTGGATAATAACAGGGTGGCAGGATTGATCTGAATTGGCATGAATGATTATGATAGCACAGTTTGTCTGCCTAACTAATTAAAAGCCCAAAAATCTATTAACACATTGCTTTTGATGAATTACGGTAATAGGGCATTACTTGCCATGTACCCCACCACATGTTTGGAAGAGGGAATTTGAACTAGATATGCGGAAACAAATTTGACTTTGCCTGAGCAAAGATCTAACTTAATATTGTAACATGGCTTAATCTCATTTTTTGGCAAATTCATACTGCCAGGAACTAACTGCCTTGTGGTAGATGTTAATTTCTTCTATTTTAATAATTTTCCCTTGAAAATGTATTAAAATGTTGGACTGTGGGTTATCATATATTTGCTATATATAAAAGGTTCATAAAACCCCCCTTTTTATGTGGTAAATGCCTTTAAAATTCTTTCAATTGAAAAGAGTCTTTGTTTTTGTTTCCAGGTGAACGGCTATTTCCTCTAATTCAAGCCATGCACCCTAATCTTGCTGGTAAAATCACTGGCATGTTGTTGGAGATCGATAATTCAGAACTTCTTCATATGCTTGAGTCTCCAGAGTCTCTCCGTTCTAAAGTAATTTAAATTTATCATTTATCTGCCTCTTAGACCTTGTATTTCAGGGCTTTTTTTTAAGAACTTAATTTCATAGAACATTTAGAAGAGCTGTATACAAGCCACACACAGTTCTAAGAGCTTTGTAAGTGTTAACTGTAAATTCTCATAATAACAACCTATGGTGCTATTATTTACATTTTATAAATAGGGAAACAAACATAGAGAGCTTGAATAATTTGCCCAATGCTCACACAGCTAGTAGAGCTTGGTTTCAAATTGTCAGTTTAACTCCAGTGTCCATGTTCTCTTTAACTGCTGCTGCTTTTTTGGAGAAAGATATTTGCTGATACTTCTCAACTTTGGGGGATTGATTTTTGGTGGAAAGAATAAGTGCAAGAGTTCATAATTCTAGAACAGTGGTGGAATGGAACCCAAAAAGATATGTATGGATACAACTGGGATGTTTTCTTGATTAATAGTTGTTTCTACTTTCATCTTTGATGGACATTTGTGTATAGTCAGTTTGAGATTGTTCTAGTTATTCCTTTTCAGAGCCAATTTGTTCTTCTTTTAGGTTGATGAAGCTGTAGCTGTGCTACAAGCCCACCAAGCTAAAGAGGCTGCCCAGAAAGCAGTTAACAGTGCCACTGGTGTTCCAACTGTTTAAAGTGAGCTTTACTTCGTCTTTGTTTTAAGCTTGTTTTCTTAATCTTTTATAACAGTTTGAGCATATTTTGAAACATAGGAAGAAATTTTTTTTTACCATTAATTCAAATGTATTGCTAATTTTCCAAAGAGATGTAGGAATATTAGAATTAAGGAAATTTTACCTGTTACCCTGATAATAAACTTGGGTTTTTAAAATCAAAGCATGTTCAAACATTTTGTATAGTTAATTTTTATCAAATTGCCTGTAATTGATTGGCCCCGTTGTGTGATTACTCTAGAGCTCTCATAGCTAATACCTTTTCTTGAGTGGCAGTAATGACAGTTGCCCTTGGGCCTCTACTGTTGCCTTTTTTTTTACTTCCAAGAAACAGCGTAGCCTGGACCAGATATTGGCAAAGCTTTTTTGTAAAGGACCAGATAGGAAATATTTTTGGCTTTGTTGTAGGCCTTGTCTTTGTTGCAGTTACTGTACTCCCACTGTTAAGACTGTGAAAGCAGCCATAGACAATATGTAAACAAATGGGTGTGGCTGTGTTCCAATAAAACTTTACAGAAACAGGCTGCAGACTGAATTTGACCCAAGGCTTTTAATTTGCCACTGATGAGTACTTGTATTGGTCTTCTTCATTTCCTTGTTTTGTTGGTTTGGGTTTTATTGAAGTATTTGATACATAACTTGGAAATTTAATGCCAGTTAATTTCATACATTGTTATATTGTGATACGATAAATAGCACCTATCACTTTACAGTGGTTGGATAAGATCTCGTCTCATAGCAAATTTGATGATTGTAATAATCTGTTTTTCCCCTCACACTTACAGATTGATCAGGGACCACGAAAAGAAACTTGTGCTTCACCGAAGAAAAATATCTAAACATCGAAAAACTTAAATATTATGGAAAAAAAACATTGCAAAATACAAAATAAATAAAAAAAGGAAAGGAAACTTTGAAGCTTATGTACTGAGCAAATGCCAGGTCTAGCAAACATAATGCTAGTCCTAGATTACTTATTGATTTAAAAACAACAAAAAACACAAAAAAATAGTAAAATATAAAAACAAACTAATATTTTATAGACCATGAGAAAAAGAATTTTCATGTACAAAAATTTAAAGCATTCCTTTCTTTAATTTTGTAATTCTTTACCGTGGAATAGCTCAGAATGTCACTTCTGTTTCAAATAACAGAATTGATAACTGAGCAAGGAAACGTAATTTGGATTATAAAATTCTTGCTTTAATAAAAATTAAACAGTGCACGGTGATGTTATGCTATTTTATTTCTTTTGGCTTGTGTAAATATGTGATAAGCTGGAATTGGCATAAAAACCTTTCATGACAAAGGTACTGTTAAGTTTCAAGAGTGTTTTGGTTTTATGGAAAAGAGGAGAAACAAGATTCTTCCTCTATAATGCATTTTATGAATTTAGGCATTCATGTGAATTGAACAAGGAATATCTTATTGTTAAATGATCTTAACATTTTTTGAGATGATGCCAATTTGTGACTTAAGGTTTCTAGGCTGGGACATAATTAGCTAAAGCTCTCATTCATATGTATAATATAAAACAGTAACAACAGTTAGACTCTATTACCATGTTTCCCCAAAAATAACACCTAGCCAGACAGTCAGCTCTAATGCGTCTTTTGGAGCAAAAATTAATATAAGGTACATAATTATTATATAATGTATATAATTATATATATGATTATTACATAATCATATATATTATATAAGACTGGGTCTTATAGTAAAATTAGTGAAATAGAGGAGGATGTCTTTGGTACAATTTTTGTATTGATATCAAAAAGTTAGGATTCACTCATTTTAAGCCTTTTTTTGAATAATTTTTAATTTGATAGTTTAATTATGACTTCATCTCAGTATGATATCTTAACATCCAACGTATTTGTGAAAAAGGGAGATAAGGGGTCCTATCTCTAGAGAACGTATTTTAGAAGATGAGGGCTGGGGCCCAGAACATCTGCATAAAACAAAAATCCCTGGCAATTTGAATGCACTTTTGAGAATGGTCTGGTTTTAATCTCTGTTCCATTATCTACATACTACTACTGCCAGAGTTAGATTTCAAAGGTGCACATCTGATTATGTCATTACTATGCTAGAATTATATCAACACCAGCTCTGTTGCCTTTGGGGACAAATAAATAAATCCAAATAAAACCATGCCTGTGACAATGTAAGCCCTCCTTGCAGAATGAAGCCTTATAATGCTCTACCTGGAATGGCTTCACTTTGGTTTCCTCTTTAGAAATTAAGATGTACACATAAACCCTATTTCCTATGTGGATAAATCTGTACCCAGTAGGCATTCTAATGATCATTTTGTATTTTGCCTGACCATAGTAGTACCCTCTAAGGGGCGGACAGTTCGTTGAGATGAAAGCAATCTGTCACCATGCAAGTTTTTCAATACTTGAAGGTATCCTTCAAAAATAATGGGGGTGCCAAAAAAATTGTATACACATGACTATGAATATCTTTTGTTATCGGTATATATTACAATTTCAATACAGTTTTTCCTTTCTTAAAATGTGTACACATTCTTTTGGCACCTTTTGTGTATACCATTTTTTTTCAAGTTTGAATACAAAATGGTTCGGCTTTGAGGTTTTAAAGGAGCGAACTAGTTTGAGACACCTTAGAAGTTGTATCTGTAATTTACTACAGTTTCAAACTATTCTGAAATCTAAAGTTGCAGATAAGAGTACACAGCTTTCTTTATACATTGGGTAGTTGGAATTTGGTGTTTCTTGTGTGATACGAAGATAAATCATCTCCATCTGTTCTTTAAATACCTTCATTTTCTTAGATGTAGCAAACGTTTGTGACTGAGAGGAGCCATCAAAACTAAAGTTTTGTGATCTCAATTTAGGGAAAAAATAGTCGATCCTCATCATTGGAAGATAACTGTATTTGCAAATTCACCTCAAATTTATGTCTGCTCCTATTGGAAGTTTTGAGACCAAATCGGTAGGTGACATTCTTCTGTGGGTGCTAGATGTATAAATGGCTCATGGGAAACTGCTTTTTTAGCCTAGAATCTTTTCTCCATTTCAACATTTATACTGAGACTTGCATGGATGAAATCAGCTAAAGTATCTTGTTTACAGTATGCTCTCTTTGATTATACAAGCCATGAGCTGCTTAGCAATGGGGATACGTTCTGAGAAATGCATCCTTAGGCAATTAATTTTGTTCTTGTGCAAACAGTGCACTTAAACCTGGATGATACTTTGATATGACTGGCAGCACGGTAGGTTTATACCAGTATCACAAACATGAGTACTGCGTTGATCTGTGATGTTATGATGGCTATGATGCCACTAGGTGACAGGAATTTTTCTGCATTATAATCTTTTGAGACCACCATCGTGTATGCAGTCTGTCGTTGACTGAAATGTTACGCAGTGCATGAGTACTTGCTCTCATCAAACTATAGTCATACGTGACTTAACAGACAGGGATACATACAAATTCTTTAAGCACTTGCGTCACTCTAAACATAGGGTGCACTTAACACAAATCTAGGTGGTGTAGCCTACTACACACCTACGCTGTATGGTATAGGCCATTGCTCCTAGGCTATTAACACAAGGTAAGTAAACATAGAAAGGTACAGTAAAAGTAATGAAAGACTTAAATACTGGAACACCTGTATACGCCACTTACCATGAGTGGACCTTGGCAGGACTGGAAGTGGGTGTGAGTGAGCCGGTGAGTGGTGAGTGAATGTGAAGGCCTAAGACAGTGCACTGTTGTAGACTAAACACTACATTTAGACTACACTAAATTTATAAACTATACTTTCAATAATTAACAGCTTACTGCAACTTTTAACTATAAACATTTTAATTTTTTCACTTTAAAAATCTTTTGTAATAGCATCAAGTTAAGACGTACAGCTGTACAAAAGCATCCTTATTCTATATGCATTTTTCCTATTTAAATTTTTTATTTATTTATTTTAAACTTAAAAATTAAGACAAACATTAGCCCAAATCTACACAGTGTCATGTCATCGATAACACTTGTCTCCACCTTCACATTTTGTCACACTGGAAGGTGTTCAGGGGTAATAGGTAATAGCTCTCATGGAGTTGTCGTGTGAAAAATGCCTTCTGTAACACTTCCTGAAGGACCTGCCTCGAGCTTGTCCGGAGGCCATGTTACTCTGTTCAGAAGTGTATCCATGGTGGTTTGGTTGGTTGGTTTCTTTAGGTTTTCTTGTAAGCAGATAATGCGTCATGTACATTTCTCAATAAAATCCTTTCGGTGTTGGGGTCCATGTTTTCAAATTTTTTAAGGACCTTGTTGCCATGCAAAAGCATCTGCTAACCTCTGAATTTTCTTGGGGATTCTTGTTCTGCAGTTTTCCCTCTTCTTAAGCTTTTCATTCTTATTCCAGTTCCAACAACTCACTCGTCACTTACTCAGGAACCACCTTTAGGACTCTGTCACCCTCATCCACACCCAGGTTAAAGTGTTTGCCATCTCAATCACAAGCTTCATTTTTGCAACTTCCTTACCTCATCCTTGACGAGTCCTTTGAAGTTAGGGATGAACCTCTTCAGTGTCTTCCAGATGCCATTTATACACTCACTCCTTGGTGACATCACACTGAATCCAAGCAAGGTTCTTGATAGAGTCAGATGTAACTCCAGAATTTCATCAGTGTCTTCCTCAGTTGCAGCAATAGCTTGAGCAAAACTTGAACGAAGTTCCTCAGGTGGTAGGCCTTAGAAGCTGCTCTAATTCCCTGATCCAAAGAGGGTGTTTGGAAGGGAAAACACCATGTTGACATTGGGATGAAGACCAATAAGGATTTCTGGAAGAGTTAGGGTTAGGGTTAGGGTAACCTAACCCAACAAACAAAATCTTGAAAAATAAGTTATTCTTCAAACTCCATTTTGCTGGCGTAGCAATTCAGGAGGGCATTCTTGGAAGAGGAACTGTCATCCATAGCTTCTTACTGCTTCTGTAGTACACTGGTAGCATGTGCTTAATGGTATGCTACAAGGCCCTGGGTTTCTCACCTTGCCAGATCACGAAGGATTTCAGTTTGTAGTCTGAAACATTGCCCCTATTATCCTGTCCTTAAAAGCCTTGAAACCTGACATTAACTTGGCCTTGTGGATGAAAGTCCTTTCAGGCATCTATTTCCAGAATAGGGACTTTTCATCCATATCGACTATTTGCTCTGGCAAGTAATTTTTCTCCACAGTCAGCTTATCTAGGCTAGAGTTTACAAAAATTTTTCAACTGCCTTCACGAGCCCTGGCAGATTCACCAGTCACTTTTACATTATGTAAAGAATAACGATTCTTGAATAGTTTAAACCACCCAGAGCTAGCAGTAAATTCAGCATCATAGTTGGGTCCGGCCTTCCCAAACTGCAAATTTTTTGCTTTGGCCATGATCATTTTTCTGCGAGAGAGATGCTTCTGTCTGGTTGTCAATTCAGGTCCATGTCTTATGAAGGCCCTTCTTGAATTTTTCTTAGTCTCATTGCTTTTCGTGAATCAGATCTTTGTACAGTTTCCCTCACCTTGTTCTTGTTCTTCAAGATGGTAACTATGGTGGAATGGGACATGCCTGACAGGCAAGCAGTAACCATTACTGATTTTTCCACCTTTGTAGTCTAATCACTTGTTTCCAGGTCAATCACTCATGTGGCCTCTTACTGGTAATATTAGTGAATTTTATATGTTCAGGGGCCATGATGAACCAAACAACAAGAGACTGTTTCATTTTCTCTTGTGCTTGATTTAATCAAAAGACGTGGTAACCTATGAGGCTGCTGCTGGCATAACAGCATACTGTTTTACAGCAAACTTACAAGTAGAAACTGAGTACACTCTAAAATAATCATAAAGAGTATATGTAGTAAATACATAAACCAGTAACACAGTCGTTTATCATCAAGTATTAGGAACTGTATAATTGTATGTGCTATGCTTTTATATGATTGGCAGGACAGTAGGTTTGTATACACCAGCATCACCATAAACGTGAGTAATGTGTTACACCAAGACATGATGGCTACGACTCACCAGGCAATAGGAATTTTCAGCTCCATCATAATCTTATGGGACCACCATCATCTTTGAGGTCGGTCATTAACCAAAAACATCATTATGTGCTACATGACCGTACTAGGTCATGAGTAATATTTTCAAGGATACTTTGACATTTTCTTATTTTTTGGATGTAAAACCATGGTCCCAGATTATTCGTTTGCATTGAGTAAATGACTGCAGAGGACCTGAAGTGCATTTTCCCTATACATTAGTCCCTGCTTACCTTCAGGGGATGTTTTCAAGGTCCCCAGTGGATACCTGAAGCCACAGATAATACCAAACTTTCATATTTTCTCTTAAAGGAAGCACTTCATGGCTTTTCTTTGGCATACCCAAATTGCCAGCATCCCTACTCTTGTGCTTTGGGGCCATTGTTAAGTAAAACAACATAACTTGAACATAAGGACTGCAATACCATGACAGTCATAACTGAGATGGTTATTAAGTGATTCACAGACGGTAGCATATACAGCGTGAATACACTGGACGAAGGGATGACACACATCCTGCACTAAATAGCATGAGATTTCATCACACTACTCAGAACGGCACACAATTTAAAATTTGTGAATTATTTCTGCCTGGAATTTCCCATTTAATATTCTCAGACTGTGGTTCACCGCAGGTAGAAACCATGGAAAGCAAAACTGCAGGTTTCAAGTTGGAGGCAAAATGGGTGGAATTGGTTAATATACTGGCCAATATCATCAAGTCATGATAAAGTGATACACATTGCTCTGCTAGGAAACCAAACCATCATGAGGACATCCTGGAGTCCCCCAATGCTATCTCCCTTTTCCTAGACTTCATAGTGACTCACTCTCTTTAGTAAATAGAGCCTATCTTCAGTTCGACAATCGAATTGGTTAGATACAAGAGTTCTTAGTTACCACTTTAATATTTCTCAGATGCTGCTGTGTCTTGTCAGTCATCTAGTTGCAAGTGCTAGGTGTGTACATGGTAGAATTAGGTAACCCAATTTCAAATTTTAGATGTTACCTAATTCAGCTGTGATGTGTCCATCACAATCATGGCAAATTTGGGTGTGTGTGGGGAGGAGATTGTCTTACCTATAAAGGTAGAAAAGCATGCAATTTACTTATTGACATGGTTACTAATAATATCCCCAGAAAACTTGAAATGACGTGGGATATTCATTCGCCTAAACAAACATTCTGTAGAGAAAAAGGTCTTCACATTGGAAGTCAAGAATATTTGTATTTTTTTGGAAAGACCCCACAAAATACGTAACAACCACTGATAAGATATATATGAACAGATGGATTTCTGATTGAGATGGGATTTTGTTTCTATGTATCACCCCTCATCCCAAGTAAAATAGTGTAGTACTTGGAATATTTTGCACTCATTTTAAAATTGCCAAGTATATGTACCAGCCTGACATCCAAAAGTACTTTATCAGTCCCCGAACGTTAATATTTCCCAAACTATTGAACTCAGTCTAAGACATTTTGACCATTTTTCTAAGTAACAGCATAAAAAGTTATAATGTAAAATGAGTCTGATGCTAAACTGTATGCTACACGCATCTTTTCTACTTTTAAACTTATTGAATAGAGTTAATTTTTTAAATAATCACTTATAAATGTTGGTGACTATTATTCATAATACCAATTGTGATGACTGATAACTGGTGGCACTGTAATTATTATGGCCAACAACGAAAATTTGGAATGAAGTGCCTAAGGAATGGAATGGAGCTCATGGTCACTAGGAAGAAATAGCAGTTGTAAGCACCTGCATAGAGAGCAGTGATTCTTAAGACAGGGGCCTATGTTGTCGGAAAATCAGTGGATCTTTTTTTTAACAGTGAAAGAAATGACTGCTTTTGAATCAATAATTGTAAATGTTAAATTGACCATGTGCTATATGTTTACATATCAAGTGAACCCTTTATGTGCACTATCTCATTTAATTCTTACAACCACTCTATGAGGTTGGTCCTGTAATATAGTCCCATTTTACAGATAAAGAGACTAAAGCTTCAACAAGTGTAGTGACTTGCCCAAAATCACACAATAAGTGGTGGTGAAGCTAGGATAAGCTTTGTGTAAACTGCCTGTTATCTACTGTAGAAGTAAAGTTCCATAAAATTTCACTTATTTGGGGTAACTTCAGCCCAGGGGGTGGGAGGTGGAATGGACTCAGCACACAATAGCAAGCCAAAACATAAAAAATACTTTTCTGTTGTAATGTTTTTGGGCAGTCAAAAAACTAAGGGAAAGTGAAAATCATTCGTTAGAAGAAAAAGGAGATCTTTAACTAGGTTGACCTCCTTCTGATTTAGAATAATTTTCTTCTTTCTGAAATGCCTAGACTGCCTAGAAATATCAAACATTTCCTTTAGCAACACTGTGATCATTTTTTCGAGCTTGTTCTTATTCCCATTCTAGGTGCTCTTGGAATTGTAAATGAACTTAACCAAAACCTTTTAATTATCATAAGAGTTTTTATAAAAACTTGTGGAATTAAACTTCTGACCCTGTATTGCTCTTCTGTGCCAATTAGAAAGGTTTACAGGCTGTATACATTACCTTTTCTCAATACTTATTAAGAAATATGTTAGATAAAATGCCAATTGCTGTTGCTAAAGAAGAAATTTCCAATAAATTAAGTATGTTTTATTTAAGTAACATATACTGCTAGTGAGAGGCAATTTATTTCTCTTGCTAATCTTTTGTTTTTTTTAAAAGATTTTATTGGGGAAGGGGAACAGGACTTTACTGGGGGAACAGTGTGTACTTCCACGACTTTTTTTTTTTTCCAAGTCAAGTTGTTGTCATTTCAATCTTAGTTGTGGAGGATGCCGTTCAGCTTCAAGTTGTTGTCCTTTCAGTCTTAGTTGTGGAGGGCGCAGCTCAGCTCCAGGTCCAGTTACCATTGCTAGTTGCAGGGGGCGCAGCCCACCATCCCTTGTGGGATTCGAGAAATTGAACTGGCAACCTTGTGGTTGAGAGCCCACTGGCCCATGTGGGAATCGAACCGGCAGCCTTCGGAGTTAGGAGCATGGAGCTCTAACCGCCTGAGCCACCGGGCCGGCCCCCTTGCTAATCTTTTTTGCTGAAAAAATTCAACAGACAAGAATTCCTTGTATTTTCTTTACCAACTATATTAACGGATAATAACTTAAAAGGCAGCACTTTTTTTTTGTCATTTAAATTTAGCTTTCATCTGGTCCCAGATAGAGATGACTGAAGCGACATCATATTCATGGTGATGTAAGTTATTCCTCTCTTCTCTCCCCTTTAATAACAAACATCTTGACATCCATAGAGACACCAAATGAAAATGTCTTTGCACATTACACCAACGGACACACCAGTCCACCTATGCACCCCCAGCTAAACAAACAGATCCTCAGTAAGGGCTACAGATCCAAGGGATTTGGAGAACCTGTGCCACAGTCATTCACCATGATGGGGGGGAAAAGAGCCTGGAGAGTGCAACATTGAGCAGATACCCATGAGGGAGAGAATTTATGGCAGTCCAACCTGCCAGAGGGAAGATTTCAGCATGCTATCAGAGTGGGATAGAGATGAGTTTGGATGCAGAGGAGAGAGCGGAATTCACCAAGGTGGGCCCTCTCCCTAGGGTAACACTGCAAGGGGCTGGGCTTCTGACTCTGGCAGTGGCAACCTCTACGGCAGAGGATGTGGGAAGTGGTGACCTCCTCCATGGAGGAGGTGAAAAGCAAAAGTGGTGAGAGAATGCTGGGATACCACAGTAGTGTAGGTTTCACAACAAACCATTTCTCTCCTGAAGCACCCAAATTTCTGAAGTGGGACCTCCATAACTGGAAGGAGCAAAGAGAAAGGAAAGCAAGCAGATAAGAATATGAAAGGTCATTAAAGAAACGCATTTCCTCATGTCTGCTTCAGGACTTGAGCAAGAAGTTTACTCACAAACCTCTGGGAGTACCACTCGAGGATCCCCTCACCAACATGTGGGCATGTTGCCCCAAGTGCCAAACCTACACCTCCCCCTACTTGTCTGCCAGCTCCTTGTGTGCAATCCTGAGTGCATCCCATGAGCCAGCTCCAGTAGACATAATGGATGTTCAGATAATAGGCCAAGCTCTAGGGCAAGTGAGAAATCACAGACTTGAGCTATAGTGCCACAGTCTGGAATACAAAACAAAGGTTTTTTATAGCCAGCCTGTTGAATTGTAAGAATCAAAAAGGACATAAAACCTTAGTTAAGACGGTGTCTGCTACTTCAAATGCAAAAACAGAAATGCATACCTACAAACACTGAATAATTGAGAAAATATGGTATCAAAAAAGAAAATAATTCTACAACAACTGAATGCAAAGGCACAGAATACTGTGATCTAACTGATGAAGAAGTCAAAATAGCTTTTATGAAGAAATTTAATGAACTTCAAGAAAACTCGGAAAGACAATTCAATGAACGTGGGCATAAAATTAATAAATAAAAGCAGTCTTTACCAGAGATTATAAAAAAGAACCAAACAGAAATTCTGGAGCCAATGAATTAAATGAGATGAAGAATGCCATAGAGAACATTGGTAACAAGGTGCACCACATGGAAGAAAGAATAAGTGACTTAAAGAATATGAATATAGAAATTAAATTATTTTTAGGAGAACTAAGGTCTAAAATAAGTGAAGAAACCCTATGAGAACTATCAGATTCAATCAGAAAGACAAATATAAGAATAATTGGTGTACCAGAAGAAGAGAGGGAGAAGAGAGGGAGAAGAAAGTAGAGAGATTATTTAAAGAAATAATAGCTGAGAACTTCCCCAAACTGGGGAAGGACTTGAACATACACATCCATGAAGCTAATAGAACACCCTATTATTTCAAAGCAAAAAGACCTTCTCCAAGAAATGTAACGAAACTGTCAAAAATCAAAGATGAAGAATCTTAAAGGCAGCCAGGAAGGACAAAAGAAAAGAACCTACAAAGGAATTCCCATTAGTCTAGCAGTGGGTTTTTCAGCAGACACTCTGCAGAGTAGAGAGAATAAGAAATAGCAGAATGACATATTCAAAGTTCTGAAAGATAAAAGAATAACAGTCAAGAATACTTTATCAGGCAAAGTTATCCTTCAGATATAAGAATAAAAAGCTTTCCCGGACAAAAGCTGGGGGAGTTCACCACCACCAGACCAGACCTGCCTTGCAAAAAATGCTGAAAAAAGTTCTTTAAGCTGAATGAAAATGTTAATCAAGACATGAAAACATATAAAAGTATAAAATACTCTGGTAACGGTAAGAAAAAAAGTCAAAATTAGAAAACTGTAACTCTATATTAGAATGGTATGTTAACCAGTTAACTATAGTATAAACGTTAAAGGAAGAGTATTAAAAAAAACACTATAGCTATGTATTTAACAAACACACAGCATAAAAATTGGTAAATTGTGACATCAAAAATACAAAAGGGGAGGAATAAAAGGGTGAAGACTTTATAGGTGATTGAAGATAAGTTGCTACCAGCATAAAATGGACTGTTTTATCTATGAGATGCTTTAGGTAAGCCTCATGGTAACCACAAAGCAAAAATCTATAGTAAGTTCATGAAATAAAATAAAGAGGGAGGGATGGTGAGACAGAATACAGCACCATGAAAAACCATCAATTTACAAAGGTAGGCAGAAACAGAGGAAAAAAAGAAATGATGGAGATACAAAACAATGAGAAGTCAAACAATGAGATGGCAGTACTTAAGTCCTAACATATCAATAATCTCTATCAATGAATTAAATTTATCATCAAAAGGCACAAGTGGCTTGATGGATTAAAAAAACAAGATCCAAATATATGCTGTTTGAAGGAGACCTATCTCAATTCTAAAGATACATATAGGCTCAAACTGAATGCAAGGGGAAACCAAAACAAAGCAGGGTAAACATACTTAATATCAGATAAAATAGACTTTAAGGCAAAAAAATGATAATGAGACAAAGAAGGTTATTATATAATGATAAAGGGTTTGCTCCACCAAGAAGATACAACAATCATAAATATATATGTACCCAACATTGGAGCCCTAAATATATTAAGCAAATACTAGCAAATCTGAAGGGAGAAATAGACAACAACACAATAATTGTAAGGGACTTCAATACCTGATTGTCAGCAAATGATAGATCATTCAAAAAAAATCAACAAAGAAATGTTGGAATTGAACTATACTTTAGACCAAATGGACTTAATAGACATAAAGAACATTCCATGCCAAAGCAGCAGAATGCACTTTCTTCTCAAGTGCACACAGAATCTTCTTCAGAATAGGTCATATGATAGGACATAAAACAAAGCTTAGCAATTTTAAAAATAATGAATCACATTAACTATCTTTTGTGACCAAAATGGAATGAAACTAGAAGTCAAAAAGAGAAAAGCTGGAAAATCAACAAATATGTGTAAACTAAATAACACACTTCTGAACAACCAATGGGTCAAAGAAAAAATCAAAAGGGAAATAAAAAATTATCTCAAAACAAATGAAATTGGAAACACACCATATCAATTTCTATAGGATTATGCAACAGTTCTCAGAGAAAAGTTTAAAGTAGTAAATACACATATTGAGAAATGAGAAAGATCTCCAATAAACAACCTAACTTTACACCTCAAGAAATTAGAAAAAGGAGAACAAGTTAAGCCCAAAGTTAGCAGAAGGAAGGAAATATCAGAGTAAAAATAAATAAAATAGAGACCACAGAAACAATGGAAAAGATCAAGAAAACTGAGCTAGTTTTTCAAAAAGATAAATAAAATTGACAAGCCATTAACTAGACTAAGAATAAAAGAGATAAGACTCAAATAAATACAATTAGAAATGAAAGAGGAGATAGTACAACTGACACTACAGAAATACATAGCATCATAAGAGACTAGTATGAACAATTATATACCAACATATTAGGTAATCTAGAAGAAATGGATAAATTCCTAAAAACACACAATTTACCAACACTAAATCAAGAAGAAACAGAAAATCTGAACAAACCAATAACGAGTAAAGAGATTGAATGCATAATGAAAACTTCCAAATACAGGAAACCTCGGGATCAGAAATCTTACCTGGTGAATTCTATCTACCAAACGTTTAAAGAATTAATGCCAATATTTTTCAAACTCTTCCAAAACATTGAAGAGGACAGAACATTTCCAAACTCATTCTATGAAGCCAGCATTACCCTGATACCAAAACCAGATATGGGCAATATAAGAAAACTATAGCTCCATATCCCTGATAAGTGTAGATGCAAAAATTATCAGCAAAATAATAGCAAACCAAATTCAAGAACACATTAAAAGGATTACACAACATGAGCAAGTGGGATTTATCACTGGGATGCAAGAATGGTTCAACATATCAAAATCAATAAGTATAATACATCACATTAATAGAATAAAAGATAAAAAATCACGTGGTCATCACAATAGATTCAGGAAAGTACTTGACAAAATGTGATAAAACCTTCAACAGATTGAGTACTTGTCGCGTCCAGCGCAACACAGGCAGTGAGCGATCGAGAAGGGGTGGCGAAGGGCTAAGAAAGAAACAGAAATTAAGAAAGTTATGAAACGGGGCCACGGTTCTCACAGCCTCAAAGCACTGAGATCCCCAATCGCCCGCCTTGTGGCTTTTGTTGATGCACACACAGGAAAGCAACATTGTTTTCTCCATGGTCTGTGAATTTCACACATTATACTAGGAAACTGATTCGAACTAATCACCCTTGCCTGCAAGCAGCGGAACTATCAATTTCAGGATATACCTCCCCAAGGGACAAAACCTTTATGCTGAAATTTATTGATATGAATAGATGAACTGTTATCATATCATTGAATCTCTTCCCAAGCAGGTTGTGGGAAGGAATGCAGCCACAAAGGCAGAAGCTCTCCTTAGCCGGGGGAAGGTGGGGGTCTATGCCCACCTCTATCAACCCTGTGGGTTCTCCTGTCGGTCCCCAAGTGTCTGTACCTGGCTTGGGTTGTTCCCCCTGTGGGGAATCTTACCTATCATTGGCCGACCAGCCATCCCCTGGGGCCTAACAGGGAGACATAAGGTGTAAGCACAAGGTGAAGCAAAGTCCCTGAAAGGATTAGTCTCACAGATGCTCCTTTCTTTAGGGGTAGGTACAAGGGGACAGACGGGTAGGCTGCTGCGTGACAAGTATTGAAGGAATATACCTCAATGTAATAAAGGCCATATATGATAAGGCCACAGCTAACCTCATACTCAGTGGTGAAAAACTGAAAGCTTTTCTTTAAGATCAGAAAAAATAAAGCTGTAGATATAAAATTAACCAATAAAAATCAGTTGTATTTCTATAGACGAATAATGAAACATCTAAAAACAAGTAAAACTATCACATTCACAATAGAAACAAAAACAATAAAATACCTGGTACTAAATTTAATCAAGGAAGTGAAAGACTTTACAACAGAAACTAAAAGACTTTTTTTTTTCAATAAAGATTTTATTGGGGGTGGGAACAGGACTTCATTGGGGAGCAGTGTATTTTTCCCAGGACCCATCAGCTCCAAGTCAAGTTGTTGTCTTTCAGTCTTAGTTGTGGAGGGTGCAGCTCAGCTCCAAGTCCAGTTGCCCTTGTTCAATCTTAGATGCAAGGGGCACAGCCCACCATCCCTTGCAGGGAGTCAAACCGACAACCTTGTGGTTGAGAGCATGCGCTCCAACCAACTGAGCCATCCAGCCGCCCGGGAGCTCAGTGGCAGCTCATTGTCTTCATTCTAGTTGTGGAGGGCGCAGCTCGCTGGCCCATGTGGGAATTGAACTGGCAACCCTGTTGCCCAGACCTCGCGCTCTAACCAACTGAGCCACCCGTCTGCCCAACTATAAGACTTTTTTTTGAAAGAAATCAAAGAAGACACAAATAGAAAGACATCTTGTGTTCATGGATTGGAAGAATTAATTATTAAAATGTTAATACTACCCAAAGCCATCCACAGATTCAACTTAATCCCTATCAAAACTCCATTGTCATTCTTCATAGAAATAGAAAAAAAAAAATTCTAAACTGTGTATGGAACCACAAAAGACTGAAGAGCCAAAGTAATCTTGAGAAACAAAAATCGGAGGTGTCACACTTCCTGATTTCAAACTACAACTGACTCTTAAACAACACAGGGGTTAAGGGTTATTATTATTTAAATAATAAAAAATCCATGTATAATTTAAGTCTACCCTCTGCATATGCAAATTCCCAACTGTGAATCAAAAATACAGTTGACTTTTAAAATCCAGGAATATAAGTGGACCCTTGTAATTCAAACCCACATCGTTCAAGGGTCAACTGTATACTACAAAGCTATAGTATGGTCTAAAATAGCATGGTCTTAGCATAAAAATAGACACATAGATCAATAGAACAGAATAGAGAGCCCAGAATTAAATCCCCGCAATCAACTAATATTTAACAAGAGAACCTCAAAACACCCAATGGAGAAAGACTAATCTCTTCAACAAATGATGCTGGGAAAACTGGATAATTACATGTAGAAAAATGAAATTAGGCCTCTATCTTACATCATACACAAAAATTAATTCAAAATCGTTCAGAGACGTAGATATTAAGACCTATTACCATAAAACTCCTAGAAGAAAACATAGAGAACACTTCCTTAACAATTGTTTTGGCAATGATGTTTTGGATATGACATTAAAAACACAAACAACAAAAGCTGAGATCAACAAATAGAACTACATCAAACTTAAAACCTTCTATATAGAAAGAGAAACAATCAACAAAAAGAAAGGGTAACATGTATTGAATAAGGGGTTAATATCAAAATATATAAAGAACTCATATAACTCAATAACTAAAAAAACAATCCAATTAAAAAATGGGCAGAGGAGCAAAATAGTCATTTCTCCAAAGAGGACATCTAAATAGCCAACAAGTATATGAACAGATGCTCAACATCACTATTCATCAGAGAAATGCAAATCAAAACCACAATGAGATATCACTATGCTCTTTTTAGAATGTTTATTATCAAATAGTCAAGAGGTAACAAGTGTTGGTGAGGATGTGGAGAAAGGGAACCCTTGTACACTGTTGGTGGGAATGAAATTGGTTAAGCAACTATGGGAAACAATATGGAGGTTCCTCAAAAAATTAAAAATATATTTACTATATGATCAGCAATTCTATTTCTGGGTATATACACAAAGGAAATGAAAACAAGATATCTAAAATATATATGCACTAAAAAATATATGCACTCCCATGTTTATTGCAGCATTATTCATAATAGCAAAGATATGGAAGCAACGTAAGTGCCCACGAACAGATAAATGTATAAATGTGGTTATACACACACACAATGGAATATTATTTAGCCATGAGAAAGAACATTCTGCCATTTTGTGACAACATGGATAGACCTTGTGAGGACATTATGCTAAGTGAGATAAGTTAGAGAAAGATAAACACTGGATGATAGCATTTATATGTGTAATTTACAAAAGCCAAACTTGTGGGGTTCAGGTTTAAGATGACGTAGGAAGATCCTGAACTCACCTCCTTCCATGGGCACACCTATCTACATCTACATATGGAACAATTTCCTCTGAAAAAAACAAAAACTAGCTGAGTGACTCCTATACATTGGGCAAATGAAAAACAAAACAAAACAAAACCAAAACCAAAACCACCCCGTTTCAAAGCAGGTAGCAGCAGGCTGAGACACAATTTCACTACACGAGGTCTGACAATTAAGTTTGCGAACTCATCCTAGATAAAGTGCTACATACTCATTGCTGAATATCACTACGGTCACCTTCGAAGCACTCCCCTTGGGAAGCTATGCACTGACACCAGCACCTAGTCTACCCTTCAAAGCAATTTTGGAACTCTTTCTGGAATGGCCATCAGAGCGGTCATCATATTACCCTTGATGTCCGGAATGTCATCAAAATGTCTTCCTTTCAATATTTCCTTTATCGTCGGGTAAAGACAGAAGTCATTGGGGGCCAGATCAGGTGAGTAGGGAGGGTGTTCCAATACAGTTATTTGGCTAAAAATTCCCTCACAGACAGTGCCATGTGAGCTGGTGCATTGTCGTGATGCAAGAACCATGAATTGTTGGAGAAAAGTTCAGGTCGTCTAATTTTCCATGTAGCCTTTTCAGCACTTCCAAAGAGTAAACTTGGTTAACTGTTTGTCCAGTTGGTACAAATTCATAATGAATAATCCCTCTGATACAAAAAAAGTTAGCAACATCATCGCAACAAGTTTTCAAACTTTATTAGATTCATAAACCCCACCTCTAGTGCTGAATCAGGAGGCAATTCAAAATTCAGAACTTCTCCCTAAGGAGTGAACAGCTTGAACCTCACATCAGGCACCTTCACCTGAGAAATGAGCCCCCCCACCATCTAGCTTTGACAACCAATGTGGCTTGCATCCACAATAATCACAAGGATATAGTGAACTGAAAATGATTCCTAAAGGTTTCATGTGTTTGCACTCACCCAACCCGGGGACCAGCACAGAGGCACCTGACTGAGAGGCACCCAGACTTCCTGTGAGAAAAGGCTTATTTGCATAACTTAAAGCATTAGCCTATGGGGCAGGCATTTAATGCACATCTAGGGGCCTGCTGGGGTACTCTTCAGAAACAGAGGCCGGTGGACGCCATCTTTGCACTCTCCCTCTGCCTCACTCCAGCTTGTTGGTATCTCTGGGGAAGAAGCTTGTACTCTCTCTCCTCTAATGCTTCAATTTTTGTGGCTTCCACCAGGGGACACCTCCAGAATACCTGGCTGTGGTGGCCAGTGGGTTTATGCTCAGGGGTTCCACAGGACTGTAAACAGTAGAGAATGTTCTTAAAAGCCTACCATCCCCTGGGCACAACGAGAGAGGCAACAGACCAAGGCATCCAGCTTTACTGTGAAAGAGGCCTATTAGCTTATCTTCCTAGCTGCAGCCTGAGGTACAGGCTTCTAATTAAACACACATGTAAGGGTCCGCTATAATTCTCTCCAGGCCCCAAAAGGCAGGCACTGTCTTTTCACTCTTCCTCTGCTGCTCTCTAGAGTGCCAGTATTTCCCAGAGAGGAGCTTGTACATGTGTCTGGTGCCCTGGTTTTGTGACTGCCACCCAGGTGATGCCACTTGATCACCGAGATCTGGTGGCCAGTGGGGCTTGCATTCCCAGTCCCATGGGACTGGAATAAATGACAAGACATTTCTTAGCCAGCTACCACCCCTGGGGCACTGTACAGACAGCAGAATAAAATACACCCCTATGCTTTCTATGGAGAAGGCCTGTTTGCTTGTTCTGGAGCTTCACCCTGAGAGGCAGGATGCTGATTTGGCACACAGTTAGAAGCCTCCTGCAGGGCACTGCAGGGACGGAGGCCGGTGGTGGTGATCTTTCCACTTTGCCTCCTCCACTTTCCCTCCACCTTGCTCCAAGTTGCTGGTATCTCCCAAAAAGGAGGTTGTACACTTGTCTGGCATCTCAATTTTTGTGACGGATGCCCAGAGGACACCTCTAGATCACGTGGCTCTTTCTTATATGGTTCTTGCTACTTGGGTCCTCTGTTAGTACTCAGTAATGCAATGCAACACTTAATATTGTTAAACTCCATTCTGATTGCTGGAGTCAGGGTGTGGAGGGGCATCAAACAACAAAGCCTTAGAGTGTAACCCAGTTATGACATTTTAATCGAGATATAATTGACGTATAACATTATATTAGTTTTAGGTGTACAATATAATGATTCAATATTTGTATATATTGTGAAATGATCACCACAATAAGTCTAGTTAACCCATCACCGCCACCCGCATTACAATTTTTTTTATTATGATGAAAACTTTTAAGATCTACTCTCTTAGCAACTTTCAAGTATATAATGCAGTATTATTCACTATAGGCATGGTGCTGTATATTATATCCCTGGGACTTATGTGTAACTGGAAGTTTGTACCTTTTGACTACCTTCACCCATAGCATGTTTTTTTTAGAAGTGTCTTTATTGTTTTGTCCTTTCACTTACTTAAAAAATAATAGTTCCTCTTAAATACCAATTCAAAATAAAGCAGAAAGTGAAAGCCCTTCATAATTAGATGTGGGAGGGATTGGGGATGGGGAGTTTTGGATTATGCAAAACTCAGAAATGTCTATTGCACCCTAAAAGAATAATGTTTACATTTTCAAACAAGAGATTTTGACATGGCCAAATCAAAACAATCATATCCATATCCCCGCCTCCAAATCAAAATATGCTCTGCATGGATAGTTCAATCAAAATGTCCTGCTGTACTGCTGAGCATGCTATTTTTTACATCAAATTTAACTTTTTACTTTGAAACAATCACAAAGTTATAGAAAAGGTGGAAATATAGTACAAAGAATTTTTTTTCTAAACTGTTTGAGAGTAAGTTGCCAACCAGATGCCCCTCAATCTGAGTATTTTAGTGTCTATTCCCTATAAAAGATGCCTCCTATAAGACCATAGCATCACCATCCAAGTCATTGATACATTACTACCATCTAATCCTTAGACCCCGTTTACATTTCTCCGATTGTTTCAATAATATCCTTTATAGCCAAAGACTGTAGTTTAAAAGCATGTTAGTTGTCATTCCTGTTTATCTCCTTCAATTTGGAGCAATTCTTCAGTCTATTCTTGACTTTCATGACCTGCGCACTTGTGAACATTACAGATCAGTTATTCTGTAGAATATTCCTCAGTTTGGATTTGTCTAATGATTGCTTATAAAATTGAGATTGTATGTTTTTGGTGAAAATGTCATAGAGTTGACGCATTTTTCTTCTCATCATCCTGCTAGGCAGCCGATGGTTCTCGATTTATTCTATTACTGATGATGTTCACTTTGAACACTTGATTAAGTTGGAATCTGGCACCACAAAGTTGCTATTTTTCCCTTTGTAATTGATAAGTATTTTATAGGGAGTTACTATGAAACTATGTAAATACCCAATTTCTCAACAAACATTCTGTTTACTCATTGATTTTTAAAATATCTGTATGGATTCATTGCTTCCTACTGTATTCACTGGGTTATAATCTGTTACTATCATTAATTAATTTTAGTGCTCAAATTGTCTGTGATGTGACTAGTGGCAGTTCCTTCAAGCTGGCTTCTGTGTCCTTTTGACAAGTTCCCATTATTTTTTGAGCATTTTCTTGCTTTGGGGCACAAGTTGTTCCAGGTTTTCTTTTTCCTTCTTTCTTTCTTTTTTTAAAATTGGGGGATATTGGGGAACAGTGTGTTTCTCCAGGGCCCAACAGCTCCAAATTGTTGTCCTTCAGTCTAGTTGTGGAGAGCACAGCTCAGGTGCAAGTCCAGTGGCTGTTTTCAGTCTAGTTGCAGGGGGCGCAGCCCACCATCCCATGCGGGAATTGAACCAGCAACCTTGTTGTTAAAAGCTCACGTTCTAACCAACTGAGCCATCTGGCCGCCCCTCTGGAAGCTCATTGTCTTCAATCTAGTTGTGGAGGGCACACTTCACTGGCCCATGTGGAAATCGAACCGGCAACCCTGTTGCTCAGAGTTCGCACTCTAACAAACTGAGCCATCTGGCCGCCCCTTCAAGTTTTCTTATATTTTTCCTGCTCCCGCCCTACAATCAGCCAGTTCTCCAAGGAGCCCTGGTTTCTTTTAGTGAAAAATAGCATTTAGAAGCCCAGATCTGAGTGACAGGTGTACTCGTATATCTTTAGAAGGTTGATGCACCTAAGCTCTATCAGTGAAAAGTGCTAGGAAATATACCCAAGACCTACTGAATCAGAGTTTGCATTTTTAACAGAATCCCCAGGTGGCTCATATGCACATTAAAGTTTGAGAAGTACTGCCCACCTAGAGTAAATGACCTTAGTGTCTAAGCCAGTTGTTAGGGGACCAGCCATTACAACTGCATCTCAGCCATTAGAAAGGACACAAAAACACTCACCTCCCTGTTGAGTCAACTTCCTTTAATCCCAGAAGACTCTCACAACAATTCTGAGAACATCTCATTTCTTAGAACTTAGTCACATGGCTGAATGCAAGGGAGACAAGAAAATCTAGTCTCATTTGGGCCCTTTGCCACCTGGAATAAAACGTGTGTTCTGTTTCTAAGGACGAAAAGGAATGGTAGATATTGGTTAGGGTTCATGAGTCTCTGCCCCCCTGCTCCTCTATGTCCTCTCAACATTCTGGGAAGTTGTTGGCACAAGCAGCCAGCACTGGGCACAGCTACCAATCATCCAAAGGTGGACAGCAAGGAGGTCACTGTGGTTAACTCAGAGTTGAAGCATAAAGGTAAAATCTTCCTTCCATATATACTCTTGTTACTATCATGCCTGCCCACCCTACCTTCTGCCTGGCCCCAGTCTGGAGCTAGGGCCAAAATTCAGGGAGCGACAAGGTAGAATAAAGAGTGTGGAAGGCTCAGTAGCTCAGCTGGCAGACTCTAGAAAGGGCAGATTCTAGAAACAGACTTCCCAGATTCAAACCCCAGCACTATCATTTACCAGCTTTGGGCTTTCAGGAAGTTATGACCACTTTAATTAACTTTCAGTAAATTAGCCGATTGGTTAAAGGGCTCATTAGGCCTCAATGCCTTTATGTTAAAATGGGGATGAGTATAGGGCTATCTCACAGGTTGTGAAGATGTAATGGAAACAACCCACAAAAAGCTCTTGGAGCACCTGGCCCATAGTGAGCTCTCCATAAACAGTAGTTCTTATTACTGAGCAGAACTACGAAGAGCAAAGACACAAATTTCCTGGACACAGCTGCCAATCCTGACAGTGGGCTTGGGCCCAGAGATCTGTTTCACAAGAAGTACAGAAACCACCAATTTGGAAATGCTTCAGTTTACTTAATTCTTTCAGGCCAACATTCCCACCAGTTTAGAGACTAGCTCCACTATTATTTAACACCCTTGTGACAAATACCTAGGATTTGTCTGTTTATTATTTTATGGCACAGTATCTTTTCTTTCCTTGAGTTTGGTTTCCCTTCCTAACTACTTGAACTATTTCCAACACATTTTTAAACAATATTTCAAAAAAGAAAAACAAACCGAAAAACCCAATGTGCTAGATGTAGTGTTTGACTTTGCACACATCCTCTCCACAATAAAGCCTGCGGCCACCACTGTCCCTTTATAAGGACTTAGCAAACCCTGGCAAGGCCACATCCGTCACTAGATACACAAAAAGCGACACTATCATTTTCTTAGACAAACATCCTGGGCAATTTGGCTTCTTTTTCTTTGTCATTAATACAACCGGTTTTGCTGAGTACCTTAGGGGACCTTGAAAGACCAGTTCTTGTTATTTTTAACCTCCTCTCTGGCTTATCATTTTGGTTTATAATTCTAACATACTTGCCAATGGTTCCCAGGTACCACTGAAGGAAATGTCTAAGATAAACAAAGAGCATTTTTTCTTCTTAAGATCCATGTCTCCCTGACATGATGGGAAAGATTTAAAGAATGCCAAGGAGCATGTGAGTGTGTGTGTTTTTGTGGGTGTTTATGCAAATGTAGGACTAGATGTTCCCCGGCTGCCGCAACATTGCTTTAGCTCCTTCTGCCACATCCCAGTTTGGCTGGAACTGTTGGAACTAATCTGTCTGCCCTTTTAACCTCTGATTTAAGCTGGGGCCAAAATGACACCTGGTTGGCCACCTCTGAGACCAAAGTGCATGAGAAGAGTAACAGTGCCCCCTACAGGTGTGTGTCTATGACAGTGAACTTGACAATTTCAGGGGCCTCCTGAGCAGCAGGATCATGTTTCTTGGTATCTGCCCTGATGGCATATGCAAACTGATGATTAGTGGCAAACATAAGCATGCTGCTTATTGCCATCATCTCACGAAGGTCAGAGACTGGACCCTTTGTGTTATCTCTGCAGTGGGCTGTGGGAGCCACAGCTGGGTCTGGTCTGTTCAGCTGATTTTTCCATTTTTCTCTTCCTGGAAATAGTACCCCCTTTCCTTCAGGAAATTTCTCCCCCATTCCAGGTGAATCTAGTAGGTTTGATAAACTACAGTGCTTGATCCTGCCTATAGGGGTGAAATTATGATCTAACCAGACCAACCTTAGTCCTGTATCCCTTTGGACATTGTTGAGTAAGCTAGAAAGCAGGAGCTCATCCTTGCTACCAACCTCTCACTTACATGCCATATCCGGTTGTCAAGTCCTGCCACTCAACCTCCTAGATTTCTTTCCTGTCCATTCCTCCTATCAATCTAATCCCAGTTGTTATCATCTCTCTCCTGAACAACTGTATAGCCTCCTAATGGATGTTCCCACGTTCATCTGGGCCACCTCCATCCAGTCTATTGCAGCTGGAGTCATTCTTTCAAATGACAAATATGATTGTGACACCCCACCCATTCCCCATTTCTATCCTGGCTTCTCATAGCCTTAGGATAAAGACAAAAGTCTTTAATGTGGTCCACAAGGCACTTCATGAACTGCTCCCTCCCCATTTCTACTGTCTCACTTGCACTCCTCTCTGCAGGATATTTTCATTCTAGCTACTCCAGCTTCTAACAGCCGCAGCCATAGTATTAATATGCTGCTTTGTACATATTGCTCTTTTCGTCCTAACTGCCCTTGCCTTAACTCTTCACCTAGGTTACTCATCATTTTGATTTTAGCTCAAATATCATTTATTTACAGAAGCGTTCCCTGACCTCCAAGGTCAAATTCTCTTGTACACTCTCATATCACCATCTATCTCTTTCTCAATGCACTTCCCACAGTGCAACTTTGCACTTGTTGGCCAATTGATTTGTGTTTGTCTCCCGCACAGATTACTTGCTTCATGAAGCTAAATATGGTGTCATTTTAATTGTAATATTTGTTGAATGACTGACAATAAATTAATTGGTCCAAGTGGTGGGCACCAAGCATAGGCTGGGCCAACTGGAGTCTTTGCCCAGAATTTCCCAAAACAAAGGTGGAAGAATACTGCCCTCTTTTCCTTTGGGCTTATGAGCTATCGAGAGGCAGGTTCTGGGTCATAGGTGACAATCTTCCCTGCCATATAGTGCTTACCTGTCTGCAAAATGAAACCTGGCAAGTGGAGAGGAAGGAGGGTTGTGCTGGAGTGGCATCCCTTGTTCCATTCCCAGGCCCCTGAGCTCGGGAGCCTCAGTTCTCCAAACCCCAAGTCATTCCCAGCTGTGAGAGCCAATAAATCCCCCCAGTTTATGTAAGCTGGTCTGAGTTGGGGTTTTGTCACCTGCAACAGAAAGACCCTTGGCTAAGTCAAGTGAACCCCATGAGTGAGTCAAGAGATCTAGGACTTTCGGAGAGACATTGAGTTAGAACTTTAAAAAACAATCAGCCTAAAGGCAAGTTAAGATTGTATTTGACACGGCAAATTTTGCCTACTACAGTTAGACCACACATGTGCCCATTGCCATCTGCTATAGGAAAGGTGGCCCTAACCTGCTATCAAGGACTTGGGGTGTGGTTTAAGTATTTCACTCAAAGGCTGAGTCCATCTCTGCAACAAAAAGCAGCAACCAATCTAACCAGCCACTCATTCCTGCAACAAACATGTATTATGCAGCTACTATGTGCACCACAGATACCACAGGGAACCCAGAGTGAATAAGATCCAGTCCCTTGAGAGGTTTACAGTGGTTTATTAGAGGGTGTGGCATAGACATAAATAACAAGATAGAAAGTGCTCAGAACTACTCTCAGTTAGCTAACTGCTGAAAAGGATGAGGCAGCATGCTATTAAGAGCCAGAAAGACCTGGCTGTGAATTTTGGCTCTTCTACTCACTGACACTGAGCCTTACTAGTTTCCTCTGCTGTTAATGGGGATAATAATACCCTTGCAGTTTATTAGAAGGATTAAAACAGATAAAATATATCAAGTGCCAAGCAGAAAGGCTTTCAGTAAACTGGAGTTAATGTTATTATGTCCAGATGGTACTTTCAGAGCAACCTGGAAAGAGCCGCTGCCCCAAATTGTACCTCCCACCCCCAATCAGCCAGAGCACTTGAAATCTCAAGCATTAGGGATTTGGGTTTGGGGGCTATGGTTTAATGGCTAGAAAGTCTCTGTGAAAATGCAAATGTGTTACTTGAAAGTCCTACCACAGTGAGTCATTAGAAGACATAAACACTTATCACGGATGAGTTAAATTGATCATCAAAGAGCAGAACAGGACTTGGAGAATAAGGTACAAGGTAATGTGACCTGATTACAATGCCAGGCACTGGGGCATAGGCTTTTCATGCCCAAGACAATTGACTAAGCTCTTGGTGGCTTCGTTTCCTCATCTGAGGACCCTAATAATTACAGCATGTTTCTCATAGGATTGTTTTGATAATTAATTAAAATCATGCAGGAAAATCACATGTCATAGTGCCTGGGAAATCCAGAATTGGAGCCCAAGCCTGTCAGAGTAGTTAGGAAGCACTAGGAGTCACAGTCCATCTAATAAGGAGGAAAACAGCAAAAGAAGATGAGGGAGCCCTCAGATTCACCTGCCACCCAGAGCAGTTAAGGTAACAGAGCAGCTGTGGTAACATGACCACAGTGTACTGTTTCACCAACTGATTTTATTTCCTTCAGATGTATACCCAGAAGTGGAATAACTATTGGGTCATAAGGTAGTTCTATTTTTAATTTTTTGAGGAAGCTCCATACAGTTTTCCATAATGGCTACACCAATTTACATTCCCATCAACAATGTGTTAGGATTCCCTTTTCTCTACATCCTCGCCAACATTTGTTACCACCAACTGAAAATGGTCAATGAAAGGATGAGAAATGAATGATGCAGCAGGATCCTTTTACGGTGGCAACACAAAAGAAAAAGATGTGACCAGATCTCTTACCTTGAGGAAGTCTGTTCTTGAACTTCCACCTGTTCTGCAAATGTCACCTTTTAAAGTGTGTTCTCTCATCTTGTACTTTCCAAGGCCTAAGATGTGCTCTGTATCTAATATTCTAAGACAGGTAAACTGACACTAAATTGATGTGGACAGGAAAGAATTGAGATATTTGGTTAAGTGACTTCATGGATACAGAGAACAGAAGTGTGGGGGTGGAGGGTGGGAGAAATGGTGAAGGGGTTAAAAAGTACAAACTTCCAGCTGTAAAATAAATAAGTCATGGGGATGTAAGGTACAGCATGGTGACAACAGTCAATGACACTGTATTATATATTTGAAATTTGCTAAGAGTGTAGATATTAAAAATTCTTATAAGAAAAAATTTTTTGTAATTATGTATGATAGATATTAACTAGACTTATTGTGGTGATCATTTCACAATATGTACAAATATCAAATCATTATGTTGTATGCCTAAAACTAATTTGACAATTATATCTCAATAAAAAATACATATATTATCTTAAAAAAAACCAGGTCTCTCAGCCTGAGATTTGGAGAGAACAGTGGGGTTGGTGGAGGTTCCCAGACACTGGAGAACCTGCCAGTTGTATCTTGATCACTTGGGGAGCTTTAGACACAAGCCCATTTCTCAAGATCTGCCCCTTGGAGAACCTTCCTATCCGTAGGTCTGGGATAGGAAGTAAGAGAGAGGGGGCAGCAGAGACTTCTTTTTTTTTTCTTTTTGTTAAAGGCTTGGTCAAGATATAATTCACATGTACAAGTCAATGGTTTTTAGTATATTCATAGAGCTATGCAACCAACCCCATGATTGATTTTAGACCATTTTTCATCACCTTGAAAGAAACGCTGTGCCCATTAGCTATTCCTCTCCAATCCCTCCATCACCCCAGCCTCAGGCAACCACTAACATACTTTCTGTCTGTATAGATTTACCTATTCTGGATGGTTCATTTAAATAGAATCATATAGTTTTTGGTCTTTTATGATTGGATTCTTTTATTTAATATAGTGTTTTCAGGGTTCATCTATGTGGTAGTATGTATCAATATTCTATTTTTTATATAGCCAGATAATATGCCATTGTATGGATATACCACATTTTATTTATCAATCCATCATTTGCTGGAAGTTTGGGTTGTTTTCAGTGTTAGGCTATTATGAATATGCTGCTATGAACATTCAGGTACAAATGTTTGTGTGGACAAGACTTATTTTTTAAGTGCTTTCTTATGTCAGTGGTTCTCAAACAGGGGTGACTTTGTCCCCTTGCTTCTGACATCAAGTGGATAGACACTAGGGATGCTGCTAAACATCCTATGATGGACAGGGCAGCGACACAACAAAGAATTATACCATTGAAAACGTCAGTAGTGCACAGGCTGAGAATCCTCTGCCCGAGGTGACTCATGTACAGCGAGGAAGTTTGGGAAGCACCGAGGACCCTCATTCTCCCTTCTTGCAATTGAACCACATCTGGACAATTTCAAATGTGTAAAACCCAGCCTTTTCTTCAAAACTTTCTTCAAAGAAAGAGGACCAACATTCCTTTAGAATGGTCTGAGGTTTATTGTTCATATGAGAGGTTCTTAACCTAGGATCTGGGGCTTTGGGGAATTTAGGAGCCCCCTGAAGCTGTCCATAAAATTGTGTGTGCATGCCAATTTTTCTGGAGAGAGGGTCTCGGTTCTAAATGGGCCCATGAACCAGATCCTTTACATCAATTTTCTCCTGTTCCCTTTTCATAGGCAGAAAATTCCTGTGTCACTCTTCATAGGCAGAAAATTCTGTTCTCTAAAGTCAGTTAATCAAGACTTAGAGATAAAAGGGAACCCCTGTGCAGGTCAAAGTGGAGGTTAAGCTGTTTGTCCAAATTGTGGCAGAGACAAGCCTAGACCTTTCCTCTGTGAGTCACAGGGAAGGAGCCTTTAATAAAATATTCTAGTTAAGTGGTGAAGAGCCTGGGCCTTGGAGACAGGTGGCCTGGCCTGGAATTACTGCCCTGCCAACCTCTGGTTGTGTGATCTTAGGGAAGACACTTAACCTTTTTGTGCTTCAACTTCCTTACCTAAAAAATGGGGGTCGTAATAGTAACCAACTCATTGGTGAGAATTAAGTGGATAAAGTGCTTAGAATGATGTCTAGCAGGTTGTAAACACTTAGTGTTCGTTAGTTACATAGCACTGCTCTATTTTTTTAACATAGGAATACTCAATGTTAAAAATGTAAAACAATCAGCTCTGAAACCATTATAAATGTAATACAATCTCCCTTTGACATGTCAGTGTGAATTTTGTTGCTGCCTTTGAAGGCACCTTTTTTAAAAAAAATGCTTTTTCTTTTCTTTCTTTTTTTAAAATTTTTTTTTATTGGGGAATATCGGGGAACAGTGTGTTTCTCCAGGGCCCATCAGCTCCAAGTTGTTGACCTTCAATCTAGTTGTGGAGGGCGCAGCTCAGCTCCAAGTCCAGTCGCCGTTTTCAATCTTTAGTTGCAGGGGGCACAGCCTACCATCCCATGTGGGAATTGAACCAGCAAACCCCAATGTCCACAGCTCGCGCTCTAACCAACTGAGGCATGTGGCCGTCCCTGAAGGCACTTTTTAAAATATGTGTATAATCTGTTGGATAGTGGTAAGTGCCATGAAGAAAAATGAAGCAAGCCAAGGGAGACAGAAAGTGAAGGGGTGGGAGGAGGACATGAAGTGTTTTGCATAGGATGGTCAGGGAAGACATCTCTGAGAAGGTGACATTTTAGCAGAAGAAAGCAAGGGATGAGCCATGTGGCCATCTGGGAAAAGAGACCTTCTGGCAGAAGGAACAGCAAGTACAAAGGCCCTAGCACAGGGGTTTACTTGGCTCAGCCATGAATCCAGAGTGAGCAAGGAGGAGGAGAGCGGAAGGAGATGAGTCAGAAAAGTAGGAGCAATGGGAGGGAGTTAGTACCCTGAGGGAGAAAGGAAGCTGCCAGAAGGTTGGAACAGGAATGATAGGACCTGGCTTAGAGGAGAGGATGGGGGTGGAAGCAGTGAGAGATAATGTTGGCTAGACCAGGATGGAAGTAAGAGAAAGTGAGAAGGGATAGCATTCTGGATATATTTTAAAGAAAGAGCCACAGGCTTTGCCAATGGATCAGAAATGGGATGTGAGAGAAAGAGGGAATCAAGGCTATCTCCAAAGTAAACACCAGCTCCTTTTACAACTTAGTTCAAGTTCTGTAAATGTCAAACTCTTTATACATTTAATATATTCAATTTTAAGCATCTCAAATGCTAGACTAACAAGTATAACCTTCCCCAATGCTCAAACAACCTTAGAAAATCTAATAAATTTTGACAGTGATTTGCTAGTTATCTTAAACATTATAGTATTGTTAATAAACTTGAATTAATTCTATTATACTCCTCAACTTAAAAAAAATCACAAGGCTAATATGTGGGATACCCTACAATGTCAAGTCCTCTTAAACATAACAATATTGTAGGTATCAATTGATAAATATTACATAGGCCATTTCTAAATTTAACGCAAAAACAGTAATAAGGCTGACAATTAAGTTTGCGAACTTTCTACTGTCCGCTTACACAGTGGAAAGTTTGCGAACTTCATCGTCTCACCTTTCATTTGTCAATTCCTTGGCTTTTTAGCAGCAGTGTACAATGCAACAAAATACAAAATACATGTTTGGTGAACATTCATTCATATCTACAAGATGGCAGCTAAAGATTAGGTTTCAATACTGACATTTAACTATCCTACAAGCAATTAGCATTACATCGTAATATGCCATGAAAACTTTTTTTCATACTGAAAAAATCAAAATAAAAACCGTTATTTGTAAACTTTTATACAAAATGTAACTTTTCAAGTGGAAAAAAATTGTCTACTTACTATTCAATACACACAAGATTTCATTTTTTTGTTATACTGTGGGGAAAAAGCACTTTTGTGTTGGGAAAATAAAACTTCAAAAAATAAGAATCGACCATCATCTTAACATCAACTACTGATAATATTATGAAGACAAATTAAACTGAGTTAGGAGATAAAAGAAGTGAGAGTAGGAGAATAAAAGGCTGGGAGGGAAAGGGAAGATTGTTATTTTAGCTGAGATAGGCAGGTGGTCCAAGGAAGAGACATTTGTGTAGAGAACTGAATGAAGAGAAGGATGGATCAAGTGTCTGGGGATGAGAGAACAGTAAACAAACAAACAAATCAAATCAAACAACTGCAACAACAAAAAACAAGGTCCTGAAGCGGAAGACTGCTGGTCCAGGAATAGAAGGGCTAGAATGCAAAGTGGAGTGAAAGGGGCTGAGGGGAGAGGCGCATCGTACCACTCAGCACATGTTTGTGGACTGTAGTCTCCCACCAGACTATGAGTCTCAAGTCTTTGTATCGCTAGGTACTATGTCAGGCCATGGAATATGCTCAAAAATATTTATTAAATAAAGGGAAGTGAATTATTAACTATGTATAGCTCGTCTATCAGCAAATCAGAGTATCAGTATTGTAGGTTCAATTCTGTCGTTCCATGCAAAACCCAACTGGGAGATGTGACATTTATGAAGCTCTCCTCAGGCTTTGTTTTATAGAAAATACAGTCTGCAGCCCATAAAAAGGAATGTCAGATGGACCACCAATTGGTAAGAACAATGAAAGTCTTTTCCTTGGTTCTTACAAGAGCATACTATTCCCTAGACTGCCATTATTATATATAACTGCTTATATGCAGTCAAGTGTTACAAAATTAGTGCTTTGCTAGTGTTTCCTAGGGACTGATTTAACATTCAACCAAGGAGCCAGGCTGTCAAACCCTGCTCTGGGGTGTTGCCATCTCCCACTGTGCATGTGCATGGCATTGCCAGAATTCCTGCCAATTTTAGGTGGAAGCTTTGTTATTATTGCATCATCACTGTTGTTTAGAGCGGTTCATGGCTTTCTCTTGCAGTTTTGCTTGCATTTTAATGATAATTTTCTGTTTCTCCTTACCCTTAGCAATCTGGTTTGTTTTGTAAGCCCTGCAGGCTGTGATAGAGAGTATTTCATCAACACTTTCCCATTGCTTAGGTTTTAAGTTGGTGTGTATTGATTTTTGTGGATTATTGTCATGTTAGTCTGTTCAGCTTCCCTTCCTTGCATGTGGTAAGAACACTCCACTTTTACTTTGGGGACCCCTGCCAATTCCTTGTGGCTCTAGTGGGGCTATGTAACTTGGAGCCTTGCCTCCCCTGCCTCCCTCCTTGCCCCCAAGCAAAGGGTGCTCAGCTAACCAGGCTAGCCAAGAAGAGCACTTTGTGGTGAGCTCTGGGTTCAGGGATGGGTCCTGACCCATACCAGCCCATCAGAGTCTCTTTACTATGAGTTAGCAATTCAGTGCTCCTTAGGAGGGAGCAGCAGACTGCCCTCTTCCTCTAGGACAGTGGTTCTTAAAACTAACACTTTCTTTTTATAAACAATTATTTTTTTTATCCCTTTAATATACCAAAAGAGAATTCATAGATAACACATATGTCATTAAAAAAAATCAATATGCTCTCCTAACTCTTAACAAAAGAGATATAAAAATATCTTATAAAAATAATTTAATAAAATAGTTTATAATAAATTAATAATGCATCAATATGTAAATGCCTGGGCATGACTACACTTGAAGATATAGTAAGATAATCAGATGTTTGCCCCAAACATGTAGAATAACCATGACTGTGTCAATGACAGATGGAGATGTATGCAGGTGAGCTGCATGGTATCTCCAATACCATTAATGACACTACTATTAGTGACGTGTTATCTAATGTCACTAATGTCCTTGGTAAAATCTGAAACAAAACAAAGTACAATTTTCTCTCACTTTACACATGGCAGTTAGTATTCATGAATAATTCAGTGTATGGTAAAATTGAGCAATATATGTAGGGTCCTACTGAGGTGCTCTCTGGGCAGTGGATGCCATCTTTCATTCTCCTTATGCCTTGCTTCAGGTTGTCATAATCTCCTGGAAAGAAGCTTGTACACTTGTCTGGCCCCCCAATTTTTGTGGCTGCCACCTAGAGGACACCTCTATATCTCCTGACTCTGGTGGCCTGTGGGGCTTATGCTTGTGGGCCCCACAGGACTGTAACCAATGGAGAAAGTTCTTCACTGGCTAACACCCGCATGAAGATTAGAGCAGCAGAGAGGAGACATACTGAGGAGCCCAGCTGTTCTGTGAAAGAGACCTATTAGCTTATCTTCATAGCTACAGTCTGAGGGGAAGGCTTCTAATTAAACACACATCTAAGGCCATCTGTAATGTTCTCCAGAGACCTCACAGGGTGGATGTTATCTTTGCATTCTCCCTCTGCTATTCTCCAGAGCACTGGTATCTCCAGGAGGGGAGCTTGTACACACGTCTCGTGCCACAGTTTTACATCTGGTGTCCTGGTTTTTGTGATTGCCACCCAGGGAACATTCCTTGATCACCTGTTTGGTGGCTAACTAACGGGCTTGTGTTCACAAGTTCAATGGGATAATAGCAAAGAAAGAAACAGTTCTTACCTGTCTATCACTCGAGGGCTCAGCACAGAGGAAGCAGACAAAAACACCCATCTCCTAAAAGAGATTATATTTGCATACTTTAAAAGCTGCTGCCTAAGGGTCTGGTTTCTAATCAGTCTGAATCTAGGTGCTGACTAAGATCTTCCCCTTTGGGACACTGACAGGTCTTGGTACATCATCAACCTAGAAAGCACTAAAAATAGACTGGTTGGACAATCATAAAGGTTTGACAAACAAAAGCTAGGGCACGGTTGAACAATAAGGCTCATCTTCAACATAAGACCACTCCTTCAAGATGGGGAGAGGTGGCTGTTTATCAAACACAGAGAAATCAATGAAGAAGAGTCAAGGAAAATGAAGAAAAGGAGGAATATATTCCAAATGAAAGAACAAGATATAAACCTCAGAAAAAGCTCTTAATAAATTGGAGATAAGTGATTTATCTGATCAGGAGTTCAAAATAATGGTCATAAAGATGCTCCCCAAATTCAGGAGAAGAATGGATGAATAAAGTGAGAATTTCAACAAAGAGAGAAAATATATAAGAAACTACCAAACAGAAGTCACAGAGCGGTAGAATACAGTAATTGGACTGAAAAACACACTACAGGGGTTAAACAGCAGACCAGATGAAGCAGAAGAATCCATGAACTTGAAGAAAGGCAGTGGTACTCACCCAATCAAATGCTCTGACATCAGTCTCAGCAATACGTTTTTGAATATGTCTCCTTGGACAAGGCCAACAAAAGAAAAACAAACAAATGGGACTAGATCAAACTAAAAAGCTTCAGCACAGTAAAGGAAACCATCAACAAAACAAAAAGACAACCCACTAAATGGGAAAAGATATATATATGTATAAATGCATAAGGAACTAGTACAATTCAACATTAAAAAACAAACGATCCAATTTAAAAATGAGCATTTTCTGAATAGACATTTCTCCAGAGAAGACATAGAGATGGCCAACAGGTACATGAAAAGATGCTCAACATCACTAATCATCAGGGAAATGCAAATCAAAACCATAATGAGCAATTACCTCACACCTGTCAGAATGGCTATTATCAAAATGGCAGAAAATAACAAGTGTTGGTGAGGATGTGAAGGGAACCCTTGTGCACTATTGGTGGGAATGTAAATTGGTACAGCCACTATGAAAAACAGAATGGAGTTTCCTCAAAAATTTAAAAATAGAACTACCATATGATTCATCAATTCTACTTCTAGGTATTTATCAAAAAAACAAAACAAAACCCAAAACACACTTACTCAAAAAGGTTTATGTACCTCTATGTTAATTTCAGCATTATTTATAATTGCCAAGACATAAAAGTAACCTAAGTATCCACTGATAGGTGAATGGATAAAGAAGATAATGTAGATGTATGCAGTGGAATATTATTCAGCCATAAAAAGAAGAAAATCTTGCCATTTGTGGCAACATGGATAGAACTTGAGGTCTTAGGCTAAGTGAAATAAGCCCGACAGAGAAAAATAAATACCATATGATTCACTTATATGTGGAATCTTAATTTTTAAAACAGGAAAAGAAAAAAATTCTGAGTTCATCGATGCAGAGAAAAGAATGGTGGTTGTCGGGGGCGGGGGGCATGGACAAAATAGGTGAAGGGGGTCAAAGGGTACAATCTTCCAGTTATAAAATAAATAAGTTAAGTGCATATAATGTCAGCATGGTGACTATAGTTAATAATACTGTATTGTATACTGGAAAGTTGCTAAGGGAGTAGATCTTAAAAGTTCTCATCACAAGAAATAAAATTTTAACTGTGGATGGATGTTAACTAGATTTATTGTGATCATTTCACAATGTACTATATATATGTATACATATATTCATTATGTTGTATACTTGAAACTAATGTTATATGTCAATTATATATTTTTAAAAAGTTCACAAATGACTTTATGTTTATATATAAAATAAGGTTGGTCTAGGCTCAATTATAAATAAGCTTTCCATCAACATAAACGAACAGTGGGACATTAGAAACTTGTGTGGAACATGAGACAATTCTTCTTTTATAGGACCATCCCATTCTTTGCTGGATATGGCACTAAATTTAAGCAGTAGCTCCCCACCATCATTGTGAGAACCCAAACCATACCACAATTTCAAGATGCTCTCTAGGAGGCGCTGCTGCCTCCCTCCCCACGTTGAGAAGCACTGCCTGGGATCATGAGGTCTACATTCGGGCTGCTTGTGGTCACCTCTCCCAGCTTCCTGGAAGCAGTTATCTGTAGAAGACACGAATGAAGCCAATTTGGAGAGAAGGTAGAACTGAGAGACAGCCAGACAGAAAGAGACCAGAAATATTTGAGCTCCAGGATCCATGTACAGGTCTGATAATAAAGTTCACGAACTTGTTGCAACGATGTTGCTAACCTTTTTTGATATCAAAGGGATTATTTATTATGAATTTGTACCAACTGGACAGTTAACCAAGTTTACTATTTCGAAGTGCTGAAAAAGCTGCGCACAAAAGTCAGACAACAATGACTTGAACTTTTCTGCAACAATTCATGGCTCTTGCATCATGACAATGCACCAGCTCACACAGCACTGTCTGTGAGGGAGTTTTTAGCCAAATTACTGTATTGGAACACCCTCCTTACTCACCTGCTCTGGCACCCAACGACTTCTTTCTTTACCCAAAGATAAAGGAGATATTGAAAGGAAGACATTTTGATGACATTCAGGACATCAAGGGTAATATGATGACAGCTCTGATGGCCATTCCAGAAAGAGTTCCAAAATTGCTTTGAAGGGTGGACTAGGTGCTGGCGTCAGTGCATAGCTTCCCAAGGGGAGTGCTTCAAAGTTGATGGTAGTGATATTCAGCAATGAGGTATGTAGCACTTTTCCTACGATTAGTTCGCGAACTTAATTGTATAACTTTGTATGCCTGAAGTCAGATACTTCGCAGTTTACATGAGTATTAAATTTCCTTTTTGTTTGAGTTACACTGAGTTTGAACTCTGACACATGCAGCCAAAATTCAGCCTAATATGTGATTCGAAAGAGTTGTAGATATAATTTTTAAAATTGTTCAATGATACTCCATCATTACTACTGACTTACTTTTTTTCCTCTGCGAAGTAGGAGGAGAAAGGGAAAGTGAACTCCGGGGCATTATATCCCAGTAAGTCAGGCCTAGTAAAGCCTATAAGCAAATGATCTTACTTTTTATTTTTCTCATGGTACTAATCTATACCTACACACACAAATGCACATGTGAGTCCTGGCAGGCACAGTCTATGGCCATTTTCTGGGCATAGCTGATGGATCAAATTCTCTTTCCCAGAAATTTCAACCCAGGGTCTAGTGGACTGAATGATTCTCTCTAGGGCTGGAATTGTTATAGATAATATGAACAGTAGGGTGGGGGAAGGGAAGAGCTATAAGGTGCTATATTCTGTCAGTTGATTTATGGAAACTGATTACCAGCTGTGCAGAAAGAAGAAAAGAGAAACCGAGTTTCAGAAATATTCCAGTCCCAAGATCCATCCCTTCCCAAGATCCAACTGTATCCTGCCCTTGTGTTCTTCAAGAACCTGTGTCTTTAAGTAAATTTTTGCTTTTTGTTTATATCTCCAATGTGTTTCTCTACTTGCCTCTAAAGAATTCTAAGCTAACACCTTATTTCTACAGGTATTCTAAGTTCTCTTCTCACATCAAATCAGATCACCAGGAATTCACACAGCATGGCCAAGGTGAGGGGGTGGGTCATCTTCTGCAGAACCACCTTCAGAGGGCAGAGTGTGGGTGTGGGGAGGTAGTGTGTTGTGCTTGGCTTTAATCAGAGGTCAACACAAGAAACAACCATCGGCTTTCGTATTCAACTTCAGGCTCAGACCCTCATCAGCTGTGTCTTTCAGGGTATAAGTTACTAAACTCCTCTCATCTTTAAACTTGGGACAGTAATAATAACCCACCACCTAAGGCAGTGAGAGAGCTTGGACGCAGAACTTTGACATTTAAATCTTGGCTCTGATGTATTTGGCTATGTCACCTTGAACAAACCCTTTCTGTGCCTCAGTTTCTTATCTCTAAAATGGGCATATTTTTTAAAGGACTTATAAATTAGGATGACATGGTCAAATGCTGTATGAAAATAACAATGATTATGAGTTCCAGCTATAAAAGCTTGACATATTAGTTGACTTTTCAGAGCCTTTTTCCTCATTAGCAAAATGGGGCTCCCGTGGCCCTGCCTTGCCTCCCATTTCTCCACTCCAGTTCAGTGGCTTTATTTCTGTTTCTCCAGGAGAACTTGAGGCTTTCTCAAACTTGCTGATTTTCTACCTTAAACCCTCCTCTTTCTAACCCTCTAACTTAGCTTCTTCATCTGGCTAATCCCAACTCACTGTCACTGTTCAGGACTCAGTTAAATGTTCCTGGTCCAGATAAGCCTTCACTGCCCCGCCGACTCAGGATGGCTCCCTTCTCACTTCCAAGCCCTCACAGGCTCCGTGCTCTAAGCTTGTCCTTTATAGAATGGATCATATTTGGAGTGTATTCTAGTTGCTTTCTTTCTTGCTGAATGTCCATCTTCCCCATGAGAGTCCATGAGCATAGGGCAGCTGGCACATCCACCACAGTACCCACAACCCAGGCACAGAGCCAGTCACACAGCAGATACCCACTAAACACACTCTCCCCTCTTGACTGAATACCAGCCCCCCTTGCTTGACCAGCTCACTGCTAGAGCCACTAACTGAACCTTATTCCTACAACTCCCCTGTGAGAGATGCAGAAAAGCTGGTTGTCCTCAAGTTCATGTTTATTTAACTGAAATCAAAGTCTGATAGCTGAGTAGTAAGACAGGCTCAGCAGGCAGGATGAACACAGGCATGTTATTTACAGTGCGTCCTGGCACGGCTGGTAATACTCTTCCTTTATTCTCAGCCATGGAGCCACGGCTCTCATTTCTCTTGAAGAAACAAAATCTTCTTTATTTAAACCCTTCAACAATAGGGTTTCAAGGGGCAGGGAGAGCCCCACTCTGTTTCAGAGCTGTGGGGCGTCACTGTAATTCACACAGTATCCTCACAACTAAGGAACAGGAAGAGGAGCCAAAAAGAATCAAAATCAGAAACAAAACAATTTTTCTGAAAAGGCATTCCTCAAAAGCCCTGTGCACTCAGAAAAGGGCTGGTTAAGTCATTTCCAGTTGTACTGTCAAAAAAAGAGCTATTTCTCTTTTTAAACTTTCAAAGATATTACTTAGTCAGTGACAATCATATGTTCCTAGTTTACACTGATTTATTTTCAAAAGTAAAAAAAAACTTTTGAAAAAATAAGGCCAACTGTGCTATGACACTATTGTTGAGACAGAAATTTCTAGTGCTGAACAAATTCATACCTAGAAATGTACTCTAGTCTATGAATAGCTGAAGTGGATGTTGTAAGGGGACTTCAACATGTGGTAAGAGAGTTTAGATGACAAATGATGGCAGTTAAGAGCTTGGGTACTGCAAACACCTGGTACAACTGCCATCTCCCCAGCCCTGCCCATGACAGGCATTGCTAAATGATCATAGCAGTTTAGCAGGACAGTTGAGAATGCTGGCTCTAGAATCAGACTGTCTGGGTTTGAATCCTGACTCTGCCATTTAACAGCTGCATGACCTTGGGCACTTTACTCAACCATGCTGTGCTTCAGTTATCTCATTGATAAAGGAGCAGAGGAGTGCCTATCTTATGTTACGACGTTAACCAAGTGGTCAAATGATTTCATATATATAAAGCACTTAGAAGCATGTTTAGCCAAAAGTAAGTACCCAAGAAATGTTAAGCTCTTAAGCCAGAATGGGCACAACTGTAGTGCACATCAATAAGTGAATACATAAATTGTAGTATATACACACAATAAAATACTACTCAGCAATGAAAAGGAAAAAACTATTAACATACACAGAAACCTGGGTATCTCACAATAAATATGTGGAGTGAAAAAATAGACCAAAAAAATATATAGGACATGACTCCCCTTACAGAGAACTCTTGAAAATGCAAACTGATCGACAGAAAACACGTCAGCAGTCGCTTGGGAACGGGGAGGCAGAGAGGCGGGAGGGATGGATTACAAAGGGGCACGAAGAAACTTTTGTGGGTGATGGATATATTTACTATCTTGATTGTGGTGATGGTTTCATAAGGGTACACATATGTCAAAACTTATCAAACTATATAGTTTAAATACATGTGATTTGTTAGATGTCAACTATATCTCAATAAAATTGTTTAACAAAAAAGAAATATTAGCCATTGCCATTACCCTATCTTTGGTTAACCCAGTGCCCCAGGTGGTCATTACTGGGTCAGAGTCAACACTCAGTTCTAGTCTTAAATGGTTTTTCCCTGGTTTAGACGAACTTTTTGATTCTCTCACTTATGAGAACTTGTGATTCTGTAACTCACTAGTCCTCACTAGTCCTGATCAGACCTTAGACAAATCACTGAAACTCTTTGAGCCTCAATGATTTTTTTATCAGTAACATGGAAATTATAATACCTTCCCACCTTTCTGGATTGTTGTGAAGGTCGAATGTGGAAGTGCTCATCAAAGTGCTCCTAAACAATGTGCGGTGTTGGGCAAACATAAGGGATGACACGTGCTACATGAGTTCGAATATTCGATGTATTTGCCAGGACTTGATCTGCTAGCAGAAAGTGATACTGAGTACTTCTTAAAGCAGCCCCTTTACAAATATTATTTGGATTTATGATTTTCCTGTGAATACCTTTGTTAGCTCATTTTTATGGTTAATCATCCGGGTCTGTGGAGACGGCAGACTCAGAGATGTCAGAGTCTGAGGGCCTCAGGCCAGGCCACATGGAAAGGACTGGCCAGTGTTAGAGGGGATTGCTGTATATAAAAACTGCCCAGGTGGAGAGTTTGCCACCTATGGAAGCTTCTTCCTTCTGGCCAGAGGCCCCTACCCTTCAATGAGTTGAAGCCAGGTGCTGGGTGGTGTAGCTGAGCCTGGCTTGATCTCTTGTATAAAAACAATTGTTTAGTATCACTCTAGAGAGCCTGTAGGGGTGTTTTCAGGAAATAGCATATGTTAAAATGCCTCATTTTGGGGGTGGGAGGGAGTTTATACACCCAGAGTAAAAAAGACTAGAAAGATACAAACTAAAATTGTTCCAAACGTGTGCCAAGAGGTACAAACCAAAGCATTAACAGTGGTTACTTTTAGACTTGGGGTTGGGAAACTTTTCACTTTGTTCTCTTGGCTTATTTCTATTTTCTAAGTTTTCTACAATAAGTGGATATTGCTTTTTCAATAAGAAAACAAAAACAAAATGACAAAAACCCTCAACGAAAGTATTTCTGGCTTGGAATTGCTACCTTTGTTCAAAAAAGCAAGAAACATTCTTGTTACTTCTAACTAATAAAAATAACCATCACCTGTAAACAAACAGAAAAATAAATAAAATGCCTCAAGCTTATGTATGATCTGCCAGCTCAGGCATCAGTCTGAGATCTGTGCCATGGGGCAGTTTCAGGTAGGTCCTGCTATGCCCCTTGACACCCAACTGAAAAAGACAGTGATGTCCCCCAAGGCTCCTTATGTCCCTTATTGCTAGATTTTGCTCTGTAATCCATACATGAATCTAAATTCTTAAATTTTCTGCTTGTACCACTCAGTTTGAAACCAGTTGTATTGTATTGTGACTCTCCCCTGGGTCTAGAAGACCCATCACCACCAAGAGTGATGAAATAGGTGTCCCTGGTTCATGGCCCTCCCTGCTCAACTGAGATCTGTACCTGCTGCAAAGAACCTCTTAAAAATGTGGTGATCCCCTGCAGCTTCTCCTGGGTGAAGCTGTAGGAGGGCCACACAAAGCCCTTTTCTCACACAGAATCTCCTCTGGCCATGCCCCACTGTCTCTCTCATGGCTTCTGCAGTGTCCTTGTATCCTACACTGTACTGCAGAGCCCAAATGGTCAAATTTCAAATCCTGGCTGTGGGATTTACTGTCTGTGTAACCTTGGGCGAGATACTTAACTTCTCTGTGTCTCAGTTTCTTTATTAGTAAAATGGGCACAATAGTATCTATTTCATAGGGTTGTGTGAGGGATTAAGTACTCTGAATAGCACCCAGCACATAGTAAGTACATGTTTATTATTGGCCAATCTTTCTGCTCAGCATTTTGGGCATCCACTCACTATTCCTCTGTAGGTTTCTAGCAGCACGAGAAACAAATATTCATTGTACATATGGATGAAAAAGACTGAATAAAACCCAGGCAACGTTTCACAGACTTCAATTTTATCCCAGCAAGCTGCTTGGATGAAGTTCTTAATGCAGCTTCCCTGGGAGGCATTTTTCCAAGACCAGACCTCATCTTTTACAGAGGCAGTTGGAGCCAAATCTCAATCTTCAGAATTCTAGGAGCTGTGAGGAGCTCTGACCATAATGGGCTTTATTCACTCTCCAGTGCTTTCACATCTGGGAGTTTTAAAAGCCTGATGCCCAGGCTGTACCCCAAGCCAATTAAATTGGGATCCCTGAAGCTGGGACCCAGGCATCAGTATTGCTTTAAAAGCTTCCCTGGTGATTCCAATGTGCAATCAAGGCTGAGAAGTGCTGCCTCGGTCTAAACCAAATGTCACCATAGTAACGGATCATAGGTGGTGGCTAGTGTATGGTCATATTTAAAGACATAGTAGATGTTAATAAACTGATAAGATTGGGGGCACAAAAGGCTCAGGAACGGAACCTTTAAGATATCAAAACTCCAGGGTATATTCTTTCACCTTTTTGAAAGACGCTTAGTTTGGGGGTCCCCAGGTAGTACAGCTTGTGTTCTTGTAGTGCACAGGGTTTTAGGGGAATAGTTCCTTCCTGTTTTATAAAATCTCACCCTGCTCTCAATTAGAACTCCCTGCATGAGTCCAAAGGCAGGGCTGGGCAAAGGCAAGTCAATGCCGCACACTTCTGAAGTAGCCTTGACCTGGAGTCATTCAGTGTCTCATTGAGGAGAACTGAGATACAAAGGGGAAATAACCAACCCTGCAGTACGAGGTGAGATGGGAAGCCATGCCCTGAAGTATAGAGAAGGGGGCTGTGGAGAGTATCTGAAGAGGTGGGAAGCAGCCCAGAGGAGGCCACTGCAGAGGGATGTGAGGTGTGTGTCCTTGGGAAAGATCCTTAACCTCACTGTGCTTGTTTCTCCAGATGTCAAAAGGGGATAATAGTACTTATGTCAGGGTCATTTTGAAGATGTAACGAGTTAGTACAGTGTATTAAAGTAGTGCTTGGCACTGACTAAACCCTTATAAGGTTAGCTGTGCTTATGATCATTATCCTGGGTATAATTACTGTGTTTCCCCCAAAATAAAACCTAGCCAGACAATCAGCTCTAATGCGTCTTTTGGAGCAAAAATTAATATAAGGCCCAGTCTTATTTTACCATAAGCCCAGGTCTTACAATATAATAATATAATATAATATCGGGTCCTATATTAATTTTTGCTCCAAAAGATGCATTAGAGCTGATTGTCCGGCTAGGACTTATTTTGGGGAAAACACGGTATTAAGCAGCAATGGTTAATTCAGATTTTTTTAACAACCTGGGTGATATTTTGCTCAATAATATTTCCATCACTTTGGAGAGGCAACAAATTCCTTCCATTGCATCTTTTGGGATAGCTTTGGGTGGTCCTTCGAACTCTGATGTTCGAGGTCTGTGTTTATGTTATAATCATGACTGACATCTATATGACCTGTAACAGAGGCATACCTCAGAGATATTGCAGGTTCAGTTCCAGTTTATTCACCACAATCAAGTGAATACTGCAATAAAGTGAGTCACACAATTTTTTTCATTTTACAGTGCATATAAAAGTTATATTTACTCTATACTGTAGTCTATTAAGTGTGCAATGGCATGTCTAAAAGCAATGTACATACCGTAATTAAAATATACTTTATTGTATGTCTAAAAGCAATGTACATACCGTAATTAAAATATACTTTATTGGGCCGGCCCGGTGGCTCAGGCAGTTAGAGCTCTATGTTCCTAACTCCGAAGGCTGCTGGTTCGATTCCCACATGGGCCAGTGGGCTCTCAACCACAAGGTTGCCAGTTTGATTCCTCGAGTCCTGCAAAGGATGGCGGGCAGCGCCCCCTGCAACTAGCAATGGCAACTGGATCTGGAGCTGAGCCGCGCCCTCCACAACTGACTGAAAGGACAACAACTTGACTTGGAAAAAAGACCTGGAAGTACACACTGTTCCCCAATAAAGTCCTGTTCCCCTTCCTCAATAAAAAAAAAAACACAAAATCTTAAAAAGGAAATGAATCCTTTATAAAAAAAATAAAAAAATAAAAAAATAAAATATACTTTATTGCTCAGATATATAATAATCTGAGCCTTCAACAAGTCATAATATTTTTGCTGGTGAAGGGTCTTGCCTCAGTGTTGATGGCTGCTGACTGATCAGGATGATTGTTGCTGAAGATTGGAGTGGCTATGGCTAGTTCTAAATAAGACAATAATAAAGTTGGCTGCATCAATTTCTCTGTAGCATACAATAATGTTTAATATCATTTTACCCACAGAACTTTTTTCAAATTGGAGTCAATCTTCTCAAACCCTGCCACTGCTATATCAACTACCGTGTTTCCCCAAAAATAAGACCTAGCCAGACCATCAGCTCTAATGCGTCTTTTGGAGCAAAAATTAAAATAAGACCTGGTATTACTCTATTATATTATGTTGTATTATATTATATTATATTATATTATATATTATATTATATTATATTATACCGGGTCTTATATTAAAATAAGACCCAGTATTATATTATGTTATGTTATGTTATGTTACGTTACGTTACATTACATTATATTATACCTGGTCTTATGTTATGTTATATAAGACCAGGTCTTATATTATATTAAAATAAGACCGGGTCTTATATTAACTTTTATTCCAAAAGACGCATTAGGGCTGATGGTCTGGCTAGGTCTTATTTTCAGGGAAGCATGGTAATTCACGAAATATTCTAAATCTTTTGTTGTCATTTCAATAATCTTCACAGCAACTTTACCAGGAGGAAATTCCATTGCAAGAAACCACTTTCTTTGCTCATCCATAAGAAATAACTCCTCATCCGTGAAAGTTTTATAATGAGATTGTAGCAATTTTGTCATAACTTCAGGCTCCACTTCTAATTCTAGTTCTCTTGCTGTTTCAGTCACATCTCCACTTGCCTCCTCCAGTGAAGTCTTGAACCCCTCCAAGTCATCCATGAGGGTTCTTCAACTTCTTCCAAACTCCTGTTGATATTTTGACCTCTTCCCATGAATCACACATGTTCTTAACGGCATCTAGAATGTGAGTCCTTTCCAGAGGTTTTCAATTTGCTTTGTCCAGATGCATCAGAGGAATCACTATTTATGGCAGCCATAGCCTTACAAAATGTATTTATTAAATAATAAGACTTGAAAGTCAAAATTCCTCATTGGTCCATGGACTGCTGTTAGCAGGCATGAACACAACATTAACTACGGGGTGGCCGGTTAGCTCATTTAGTTGGAGCGCGGTGCTCTTAACAACAAGGTTACCGGTTCGATCCCCACATGGGCCTCTGTGAGCTGTGCCGTCCACAACTAGATTGAAACAACGACTTGACTTGAAGCTGATGGGTCCTGGAAAAACATACTTAAATAAAAGGTGAAAAACAACATTAACCTCATTGTGCATCTCCATTAGAACTTTTGGGTGAGTGGTTGCATTGTCAATGAGCAATAATATTTTGAAAGGAATCCTTTTTGCTAAGCAGTAGGTCTCAACAGTGAACTTAAAATATTAGGTAAATCATATTGTAAACAGATGTACCATAAACAAGGCTTTATTGTTCCATTTATAGAGCACAGGCAGAGTCTATTTAGCATAATTCTGAAGGACCCTAGGCTTTTTTGAGCAGTAAATGAGAATTGACTTCAATTTAAAGTTACCAGCCTCATTAGCCCCTAACAAGAGAGTCAGCCTATCTTTTGAAGCTTTGAAAGCAGGCATTGACATCTCTTCTCTAGCTACTTGTTTCGCTGAAAATAAGACCTAACCGTAAAATAAGCCCTAGCATGATTTTTGAGGATGACATCCCCTGAACATAAGCCCTAATGCGTCTTTTGGAGCAAAGTTAATATAAGACTTGGTCTTATTTTCGGGGAAACATGGTATAAAAGTCCTAGATGGCATCTTTTTCCAATACAAGGCTTCATCTTCATTGAAAATCTGTTGTTTAGTAGCTACCATTAATGATCTTAGCTAGATCTTCTGGGTAACTTGGCTGCAGCTTCTATGTGAGCAGTTGCTGCCTCACGTTGCATTTTTATGTTGTGGAAGTGGCTTATTTCCTTAAACATCATGAATGAACCTCTGCTAACCTCGAACTTTCCTTCTGAAGCTTTCTCATCTCTTTCAGCCTTCATAGAATTTAAAACAGGTAGGGCTTTGCTCTGGATTGGCTTTTGCTTAAGGGAATCTTGTGGCTGGCTTGTTCTACCCAGACCAGTAAAACTTCATATCAGCAATAAGTCTCTTGCTTTCTTATTCATATTTTTATTGGAGTTATACTTTTAATTTCCTTCAATAACTTTTTCTTTGTATTCACAATTTCACTGTTTTGCCCAAGAAGCCCAATTTTCAGCCTATCTTGGCTCTCAACACGCCTACCTCACTAAGCTTAATCATTTCTAGCTTTTGATTTAAAGTGAGAGATGTGATACTTTGTTTCACTTAGAGGCCATTGAGGGGTTATTACTTGGTCTAGTTTCAATGTTGTTGTATCAGGGAATAATAGGGAGGTCTTGCAAACCAACTTAATAGAGCAGGGCTGTAGATGCAGACTGCCTGTTTCATATCACAACTCTACAAATTCTGCCATTTAGACCAAGTTTCCTAATTTCTCTTTGCCTCAGTTTCCCCATTTGTATATGAGGATAATATAAGTACCTACTTCAGGTGGTTGTTGTGACAATAAAATGAGTTCATTCATGTAAAGAGTTTAGAACAAAACCTGGCAGAGTGTAAGTTCTCAAAAAGTATTAGCTGTTATTATACCTATCTCTTGGGCATGTTTGAGCACTGTACCTTGCATAGTATAGGTTACACAGGAGGAGCTCAATAATATTCATTGATAAATTGTAACACTAATAACTAAAATGTAAGGGGGAAGAAATAAAAGTATAAAATTTCTATGTGTTCTTGAAGTTATCAGCTTATAATAGCATGTTTTAAGTACATTTTATGACAGCCTCATTGTAACCACAAAGACAAAAACCTATAGTAGATATACAAAAGATTATGATAAAGGAATGAAAACATACCACCAAAAAAATCATTAAATCACAAAGGAAGGCAGTTTGAGAGGAAGAAAGGGAACAAAGAACTAAAAAACAGTCAAACAACAAAATGGCAATAGTGAGTCCTTACTTATCCATAATTACTATGACTATAAACAAATTAAATTCTCTCATCAAAAGACACAGAATGGCTAAATGAATTAAAAAAACAAAAGATCCAGTGGTATTCTGTTGACAAGAGACTGACTTTAACTTGAAGGACACACAGGCTGAAAGTGAAGGGGTAGAAAAAGATATTCCAAGCAAATGATAACGGAGGGAGCAGGGTAGTTTTATTTATACCACACACACACACACACACACACAAAGACTTTCACCTGAAAATATCACAAGACAAAGAAGGTTATTATATAATATAAAAAGGTGAAGTCATCAAGAAGGCATAAAAATTGTAAATATTTAGCACCTAACATTGGAGCACTGAAATATATAGCATACATATTAAGGGAACTAAAAGAGAAATAAATATCAATACAATAATACTAGGGTACTTTAATACCCCTGTTCTCAACTATGGATAGATCATCCAGACAAAGAACCAATAAGGAAACAGTAAATTTAAACAACACCATAGACAAAATGAACCTAACAGATATACACAGATATATTCCAGCCAACAACAGCAGAGTATATATTCTTCTCAAGTGCAAACAGTCTCAACAAATTTAAGACAGAAATTATATCAAGCATATTTCCTGACACAATAGTATGAAACTAGAAATCTATAACAGTGGGGAAATTGGAAAATTCACAAATACATGGAAATTAAACAGCACACTCCTGAACAACCGATGGATCAAACAAGAGATCAAATGGGAGATCAAAAGATATCTTAAAACAAATGGAAATGGAAACAGAACATACCAAAACTTAAAGGATGCAGCAAAGGCAGTTCTAGAGGAAAGTTTATAGCTATAAACACCCACATTAAGAAAAAAGAAAGTCCTCAAATAACCTAACATTGTACCTCAAGGAACAAGAAAAAGAAAAAAAAAAAAACTAAGCCCAAAATTAGCTGAAGGAAGGAAATAATAAAGATTTGAAAAGAAATAAATGTAATAGAGAATGAAAAGACTAGACAAGATTAACAAAACTAAAAATTTGTTCCCTAAAAAGATAAATTTGTCAAACCTTTAGCTAGACTCACTAAGAAAAAAAGAGAGGACCTAGAAGAACTTAATAAATTCATAGAAATTATCAAGACCAAATGATGAAAAAATAGAAAATATGAACAAACTGTTTATCACTACGGAGATTGGATCAGTAATCAAAAACATCCCAACAAACAAAAGTCCAAGACCAGACAGCTTCACTGGTGAATTATACCAAACATTTAAAGAAGAATAAATACCAATCCTTCTCAAACTCTTCCAAAAATATAGCAGAGGGAACATTTCCAAATATTTTATAAGACCACCATTGCCCTGCTACCAAAACCAAACAAAAACACAAGAAAAAAAAAAAAAGGAAATTACTGGCCAATATCCCTGATGAACAAAGATACAAATATCCTCAACAAAAATATTAGTAAGCTAAATTCAACAATACTTTAAAAGGATCATACACCATGACCAAGTGGGATTTATTCCAGGGATGCAAAGATGGCTCCACAAAAATCAATGTGATATACCACATTAATAAAATGCAGGATAAAAATCATGATCCTCTTTAATAGTTGCAGAAAAAGCATTTGACAAAATTCAACATCCATTTATTTTGAAGACTGTCAACAAAGTGGGTATAGAGGGAACATACCGCAACATAATAAAGTCCACATGTGACAAGCCCAAGGCTAATATCATACTCAATGGTGAAACGCTGAAAGCTTTTCCTCTAAGATAAGTAACAAACCAAGAATGCCCACTCTCCCCATTTTTATTCAACATAATTGAAGCCCTAGCCAGAGAAATTGGGCAAGAAAAGGAATAAAATACATCTAAATCAGAAAGAAAGAAGTAAAACTGTCACTATTTGCAAGTGACATGATACGTGATATTATATACAGAAAATCCTAAAGACTCCACCAAAAAAAACCCACAAGACAACAAACTATTAGAATTAACAAAGTCAGTTAAGTTGCAGGATACAAAATCAAAATACAAAAATTTGTTGAATTTCTGTTACATTATTCACTAATAATGAACTATGAAAAAGATAAATTAACAATTTCATTTACAATTGCGTCAAAAAGAATAATATACTTAGGACTAAATTTAACCAAAGAAGTAAAAGACCTTTATACTGAAAACTATCAGACATTGATGAAAGAAATTAAAGACACAAATAAATGGAAAGATATTCTGTGCTCATGAATTGAAAGAATATTGTTAAAATGTCCATACTACCCAAAGCAATCTATAGATTCAATGCAATCCCTATCAAAATTTTAATGGCATTTTTCACAGAAATAGGACAATCCTAAAATTTGCATGAAACTAAAAAAGACCCTGAAAAGCCAAAGCAATCTTGAGAAAAACAAAGCTGAAGGCATTACAGTCCCTGCTTTCAAAGTATATTACAAAGACATAGTATCAAAACAATGTGATACTGGCATAAAAACAGACACATAGATCAATGGACCAGAATAGAGAGCCAAAAAATAAACCCACTCATAAATGATCAATTAATTTATGACAAAGGAACCAAGAATATGAAATGGAGAAAGAGCAACTTCTTCAATAAATGCTACCAGAAAAACTGGACAGCCACATGCAAAAGAATGATTAATATCTTATACCATACTCCAAGCCAATGCAAAATGGATCAAAGATTTGAACATAAGACCTGAAACCATAGAACTCCTAGAAGAAAACACAGGTGGTAAGCTCCTTGACATTGGTCTTGGTGATGATATTTTGGATGTGACACTGAAAGCAAAGGCAATAAAAACAAAAATAAACAAGTAGGACTATATCAAACTGAAAAGGTTCTGCACATCAAAAGAAACAATCAAGAAAACAAAAAGCCAATTTTTGAAATGGGAGAAAATATTTGCAAATCATATATCTGAAAAGGGGTTAATATCCGAAATATATAAAGAACTCACATAACTCTATAAAAAAACAAATATGATTGAAAAATGGACACAGGCTCTGAATAGACATTTTTCCAAAGAAGTTAAACAATAGCCATTAAGTACATGAAAATGTGCTTAATATCACTAATCATCAGGAAAATGCAAACCAAAATCATAATGAGATATCACCTCATGCCTGTTAGAATGAGTATTATATAAAAGACAAGAAATAAAAAGTGTTAGCAAGGATGTGGATAAAAGGATGTGCACTCTTGGTGTAAATGTAAATTGGTGCAGCCACTATGGTGAACATTATGGATGGAAGTTCCTCAAAAAATTAAAAATAGAAATACCATATGATCCAGCAATTCCATTTCTGAGTATTTATTCAAAGGAAATGAAAACACTAACTCCAAAAGATAAACAAGGTGTGATCAAACAATACCGTGTATGTTCAAATAAAAATTAAAAAAAATTTTTTACAGTAAAAGACACATTGCCATTAATCCCCCTCAAAATACCCGCCCCCCCCACCCCCCCCAGTTTCAAACACACTTGTCCCATCATTGCCACTTTCTGAAGCAGTTCTTGAAGTCCTCTTTCATGGGTCTCTTTAGTTGCACTGTTGTGGCTGCCTTGATGTTCTAAATTGATTCAAAACATTTACCTTTCATGGTGACTTTGACTTTAGGGAAGAACCAGAAGTTGCATGGTGCCAGATCCAGTGACTAAGGTGGATGAGGACACACTGTAATGTTTTTATTTGGCAGAAATTGACGTACTAGAAACTTGCCTTTTTCCATTGTGATCAAAAACTACAGTGAATGGTTGCTGCCGAGTACCATCCAACAGAAAAGCAGGGATCTTCAATATGGCAAGCAGTGCATTGTACCTTAGTAACAGTGTGTGACAAGTTTCAACTTGTTTGGTGCAGTCAGTTGGGTGTGAGCTATGGTTGAGAGAAGGTGTGTTTTAAAGTGTGCCTTAAATCATGGATCATGAACAGTACATCAACATGAAATGGGCAAACGATTTCATCCTCCTTCATGACAACGCTCCATGTCACACATCGCTTCTGGTACGGCACTTTTTGTCAAATAAAACATTATAGTGTGTCCTTATCCACCTTATTCAGTGGATCTGGCACCGTGCAACTTCTGGCTCTTTCCCGAAGTCAAAATTACATTAATATTTTGAATTGATTCAGGAAATCAAGGCAGCCATGACAGCGCAACTAAAGACAATCTTGAATGAGGACTTCCAGAACTGCTTCAGAAAGTAGCATGAATGGTAGGTAAGTGTGTTTGAAGCAAGGGGGAGTTCTTTGAGGAGGATTAATGGCAATGTGTCTTTTATTGTAATAAAATATTTTTAAATTAAAACATTCACTATATGTTTCGATCACACCTCATGTGTACCCCATGTTCACTACAGCACTATTTACAGTAGCCAATACATGGAAGCACACTTAATGTGCATCAATGGGCGAATGGATAAAGAAAATGTGAGTGATATGTATGTATGGAATATTGTTCAGCCATTAAAAAAGAAGGAAATCTTTCCATTTGCAACAACATGGGTGTACCTTGAGGGTATTATGCTGAGTGAAATAAGTCAGACAGAGAACGACAATTACCATATGATCTGACTTATATGTGGAATCTAAAAAACAAACAACCAAGCTCATAGATACAGAGAACAAATTGGTGGTTGGCAGAGGCAGGTGGGTAAAATGGGTAAAGGTGGTCAAACGCTACAGACTTCCAGTTATAAAATAAATAAGTCTCAGGGATGCAATGTGCATCATGGGGATTATAATTAAAAATACTACATTTCATTACTAAGAGAGTAAATCTTAAAAATTCTTATCACAAGATAAAACATTTTGTAACTATATGTATGGTGATGGATGTTTACTACACTATTGTGGTGACCCTTTTGCAATACATACAAATATTGAATCATGTTGCATATCTGAAACTAATATGTCAATTACACCTCAATTTTTAAAAATGGGCAAAAAGCTTGAATAAGTATTTTCCCAAAGAAGACATACAAATAGCCAACAGGTACATGAAAAGGTGCTCAGCATCACTAATGATCAAAGAAATACAACTCTAAACCACAAAGAGATATTACTTCATACTATTAGAATAACTGCTTTCAAAAACAAAAGATATAATAAGTGTTGGTGAGGATGTAGAGAAAAAAGAACTCTTCTGCACTGTTTGCCCAAATGTAAACTGGTACAGCCACTATGAAAAATAGTATGAAGATTCCTCAAAAAACTGCCATATAATCCAGCAATCCCATTTTTGGATATCTAACCAAAGGAAAAGAAATCATATCTCAAAGAGATATTTACACCCCTATGTTCACTGCAGCATTATTTACAATAGTTAAGACATGGAAATAACCTAGGTGTCCATGAACGGATGACTGGATAGAGAAAATGTGGTATGTATATATACAATGGAATATTATTCAGCCATAAAAAGGAAATCCTACCTTTTGCAGCAATATGGATGAACCTTGAGGACGTTACGCTAAGTAAAGTCAGAGAAAGAAAAATGCTATGTAATGTCATTTACCATGTTTCCCCGAAAATAAGACCTAACCAGAAAACAAGCCCTAGCATGATTTTTCAGGATGACATCCCCTGAACACAAATCCTAATGTGTCTTTTGGAGCTAAAATTAATATAAGACCTGGTCTTATATTAAGACAGTACATGAGGAATTTAAAAAAAAACAAATTCATAAAAACAGGGAGTAGATTGGTGGTTGCTGCAGGCTGGGGGTGAAGGAATTGGTGATGGTAAATAAAGGGTACAAACTTTCAGTTTTGAAATGAATCAGTTCTGGGGATCTAATGTACAGCATGGTGACTTTTGTTAACCATACTATATTTTATACTTGAAAGTGCTAAGAGAGTAGATCTTAAATGTTCTCACTACAAAAAAACCCCACAGTAACTATATGAGGTGATCAATGTGTTAACTAATCTTATAATGGGAATCATTTTGCAATATATACATGTATCAAATTACCACATTGTACACTGTAAACTTACACAAAATTATGTCAATTATACCTCAATAAAGTTGGAAAAAATAAAACACAAAATAATCTGGGCAAAAAAGGTCACTGACTGCACGAGTGAATAAGAGATGACTAGGAGGAACAGACGTCAGAGATGGATGAGGACAGGGACTTGCAGAAGCTGATCCTGTTCCAGTTCAGTTTCAGTGCTGGCATCAGTGAAAGAGAGGAAATGGCCTGTTTGGACAACACAATGGGGTTGAACTAGTGCTCAAACAGGCAGAAGAAAGTTCCCAGGAGGACAGGCCTGACCAGGATGCTCTGCTTTGCTGCCCTGAAGATCACTGGCCAGATCCCAGAGCCTACCTGGCCAGCCTCTGCCCCAGGGGACACTCAGAGACACCCACACCCCTGGCCCTAGTTTAGGGTGGCTCTCCAGATCAGAGATGGCCCAAAGGCAGAGGAAAAGCCCTAAGGCCCATCTACCCTGGACTGGAAATCCCCTTGAGGTGAGTAGAGCTATTAACACAATTTCATAGAGGAAAAAAGTGCAGTTTAAGAGTCTACTATCTTGCCCAAAGCCTCTCAACTAAATGACACCAAGCTGGGATATAAATTCCTGTTGCCATTTTTTTAGTCACTACATTAAATTGCCTCCCTAACTTAAGTCTCCAAGTCTCAATCCCCTTTTCTGTAAAACCAGAACTGTCAATGGTTCCTGGCTGTTAGAGGAAATTCAACGGCATCACGTACTTCAGAGCCTGGCACACAGTAAGCATGCAGGAAATAAGGGATGCTCAGCAAGTGTTGGTTCTTCTTCACTAGTCTCATATTTCTATTTCAGGCACTCAGCTCTCACCCAGTGGTGACATGCATTTTAAGGGACTTTATTCAATGATTCTGATTAAATCCCGGAATAAACTACTCATGCATATGATAAAATGATCTGTGGTCTTGGAAAAGTTACTCCACTCTCTGGTCCTGTTCTGTCACTCTTCATGTTTACCTGGGAGAGTAATGGGAGGATTGAAGGACAGAAGGAAGCAGGGAGACAGCCCAGTGCCTACCGTGTGACGGACACACGTGTGGCTGCTGCTCTCCTCTACCTTCCTTCAATTCCAGTGGCCACGGCAAGGTGGGAGAAACTCTAATCTGATTTAACTAAAATAAGAGAATTAGGAGGATTACTTTCCACAGCAACTAAAAATGAGAGACTGTTGAAAGAACTTGGGATGCTTAGTCCAGATAACAAAGGGTTTATAGAAATATAATTAACTGAATGCTGGCATCTATTTGAAACCAGAGCTTCTTGAGAAATCAAGAGAGGCCCAAGCCACTTCCATTTAATGAGGTTTCTGGTATATTAATTAAAAAAAGAAACACACATATTTTTTAAAAGGAAAAATATTGGGCTGGCCCCGGGGGGCTGAGGTGTTGGAGCGCCATGTTCCTAGAGCCGAGGTTGCTGGTTCGATTCCCACGTGGGCCAGTGAGTTTCACCCTCTACAACTAAGATTGTGAACAACGGCTCTCCCTGGAGCTGGGCAGGTGGTGAGCAGCTGGAGGTCTGCGTGAGCTAGCGTGAGGTGGCATGGGCTGCCATGGGCTGCTGTATGCTGCAGCGGGCTACCGTGTGCTGCCGTGAGCAGCCAGCAGCCCACAAAAGCTGCTGTGAGCGGCCCACTGAGGACTGGCAACTGACTGCCTCAGACTGGGGGTGGGGCTGGGGTGGAGGGTGGTGGTGCAGCCCAAGGCTCCTAATATCAGCATGGGCCAGGGAACTGTGTCCTACACAACTGGACTGAGAAACAATGGCTTGAACCGGAGGGGAAGGGAGAGGCAGAAGAAGGGGGGAAAAAAGGAAAAATATTTAGTAGTTAAAAAATATGAAAGCAGGGTTACAAATACAATTAACTGTTGAACAGCGTGGGCCCAGCCCACCACACCCCAGTTGAATACTCAGATTCCTGACCTCACATTTAAAACACAGTTGACCCTTGAACAAGGTGGGTTTGAATTGCAGTGGTCCATTTACACGAAGATTTTAAAAATCCTTAAGTGTTACATTTGACGAATATTAACAGAAAAAGAACTGAGCCTAATATAATCACACTAGTCAGAGTAATTACTAGATTTATGTATTTTTGTAAAATCTTAATTCATAGTGCACTGCAGGCAGTGTTGGCAGGGAATGGGACACAAACTTTTTTCAATCCTGTCAAGCCACCTACTTAAAGACACCATCAACATTGGGAGTTTGACATTGGGGTCTGAATGTGATCTGTCTCTGTCTTTCACCATAGACCTGTTGTGAGCGAGATTGGACATTCAGCAAGCCACAGGGATCAGAATGGGGCCCTGGACACTTGGAGAAGCCTGGTTTCTCCTTGGCTGTGCACCCGCGACCTCCTACCTCCTACCCTCCAGCACACAGCCCAACCCTGAAATGTTGGAGTGAGGTGGAAAATAGCTTGTGAATTACTAGTTTAGCTCGAGTGCAGGACACCTATGCGGCCGGAACAACGATTTTTAACTTTTGGGGGTTCAGGGAACCCTCTGAAAATCTGATAAAAACTCTGGACCTCCTCCCCAGAAGAATTATATCTCCCCAGTCACTCACCCACGCACAGTTTCCCCACCCCAAGTGGCCCCCAGGAGTCCATGGACTCCAGGGTGAAACCCCTGGCCAGAGGACGGCTGTCGCACTCTCTAGGGTCGCTCTCTATTCTGAATTCAGGCATCTGGGAGCCCTGCCTCGGCTGTAAACTGGCTGTGGGCGGAGGGCGATGCCCAGCCCTTGGCCATAGACGCGCTCCATTCTCCACTGGTCACAGCGCACCGGGCACCTGCAGGCTGCGCAGCCCCGCCCGACCCCCCTGCGGACTCCGAGGGCAAAGGGGGAGCCGCAGCAGGGCCCCGCCCCGGACGGCGTGGCCAGCTAGGCTGAACCCTCCGCTCCAGGGGCCCGGAGCCGCATGCTGCGCCGCCTCCCGTCTGGCTCCTCGAGCGCTGGCGGAGCCCCGACTCGCAGACCGCGCCTCCGCCACCACCCGAGCCATGAAGATGCACTTCTGCATTCCGGTGTCCCAGCAGCAGCCGGACGCGCTGGGAGGACGCTACACGGTGCGCCTGGGACCGGGGTCCGCCTGGGCCAGGAGGAGGCGGTGACATGGTGGGGGCTCACCACCAGATCGCTGGGCTAACCCGGGGTGGGGCGTCTGTGTTTGCAGCTGTACTCCGTGTACCTGGACGGGTTCCTGTTCTGCAGGGTGCGCTACAGCCAGCTGCATCGTTGGAACGAACAGGTGAGAGGGCTCGCGGCAAGTACCAGCCGGTGCCCCTGAGGCAAGTGAGGAAAAGTACGCCCAGTGGGGTCCAAGCGCCTGACTGTGGCAAGATGCTGGGTCTTTAGAGGGCTTCAGGCTCCTTCCTAATCTGCGATACAGGGTTGTGGTAAGGATTAATTGTGAGTTGCTTGGCAGATAACTCAGTGGATACATGTTGTTTCTCCTAATCGTCTACAGCTAGGAGATGAGGGAACAGGGCACAGGTGATTCTCCCAACCAACCCTTTCAGCCCCACGATCCCCACCAGCTCCACCGAGCAGGGTGCTGGGCCATGGTGGGCTCCAATTCAGTGCCAGCTGTTCCCCAGGACAATGTCCCCATTCAAAACGAGCAAACCAAGTCTAGACCAAGGTGTAGTCTTAGAAATCGTGTACGTGGTATTTAATCTCCCTCCTCCGACAGTTCTTAAGCTTACCCTCCTTTAAAAAGATGTGTCTTTATTTTTCTTTTCAAACCGCTGCATTCATAGGCTTCAAGTACCGGCAGGCTTGGAAACCTATTGTTATTATTATAACAATAATATCAAGAGAGGAGAAATATCAAGGGAAATATCAAGACATTTCCCACTGTAGTTTCTCACTGTGATGTCCTGATAGCATTTTCTCTGGGATGAAGACTGATTTATTAGCGTGCTCCAATGGATTTTATTATCCTAGTAAAGAAGTATTGAATGTCTTCAAAATGGGGGTTAGAGGAGTAAAGTTTGGAAATAAACTTCACCCTCTCCTCCACTCCCATGCACAGATTTTTCTTTTTATTAATTTACTGTTTAGATTTTGTATCCAGATGATAAAGGGGGGGGGAGAGAGAGAGAGAGAGAGAGAGAGAGAGAGAGAGAGAGAGAGAGAGAGAGAGAGAAGAGAGAGAGAAAGAGAGAAAGAAAGAAAAAAAGAAAGAAAAGGGAGTGTGGGGACAGCCAGGAGTACAGTTTCCAGGCTCTCAGCCACACGTGGAAAGGTGCTCACTCGGGTAGTAAATGGCCATCAACTGTGATTGGATGGCCATCAGCTGTGGCTAGTGGCCGTCAGCTGTAACCAGTGAGCCATTGGCCACTGATATAACTGCCGTGGCTATGCTACCAAAAAATGGGGGCTAGCAAGAAGATGGTGGCTGAGATAGCAAGCGCGGAGTGCAGTTAGCATGGCGGATTGCAACTAGCAAGTGACATTGGTTGCCAGAGAGAAGTAGATGGGCAGGTGTGGGGACAGAGCCCCAGAGTGCAGTTTCCAGGCTCTCGGCCTCACATAGAAAAATGCTGGCTCAGGTAGTAAATGGCCATCAATTGTGATTGGCTGGCCATCAGCTGTGGCTAGTTGGCCGTCAGCTGTAACCAGTGAGCCATTCGGCACTAATATAACTGCCATGGCTAAACTAGCAGAAAATGGAGGCTAGCAAGAAGATGGTGGCTGAGCTGTCAAGAGAGGATTGCAGCTAGCACGAAGGAGTGCGGTTTACAGATTGCAGAGAAGTAGACAGCAGGTTGCAGACAGTATGGCTCCTGTTTCCTGTGTCTCCAACCCAGCCACCAGCGAGACTATAGTGGTATGATTCCCCTACCTATGGCTCCGTGGGTGTTCCTTTTTGGCCTCGCCATATCCTGCGTTCTTATGTGGGGAGCGGGACCAGAGACCCTGCGTGACTCCCTGCACGACAGCAGGTTGTGGATAGTGTGGCTCCTGCTTCCTGTGTCTCCAACCCAGCTTCCAGCAAGACTATAGCGGTATGACTGCCATCTGTGGCTCCATGGGTGTTCCTTTTTGGCCTCGCCATATCCTGCGTTCTTATGTGGGGAGCGGGACCAGAGACCCCGCATGACACCCTGCATGACAGGGAGGGAGTGAGGAAGGAATCTTGCCTAGGCAATAGCTATTAACATTTTGGGGAGAGTCCATTCAGACAATCTCTGGGATTCTAGTAGATAGACACACTATGTTTTCTTTAAACATCTGTTGATGGACCACTCAGTTTCATTTTTTCTATGAAAAACCTCACTGCAGTGAGCCCTCTTGCTCTTATATACAAAAAGCCAGCTGTACCGTAGTTGTGTATTTGTGTGGTGTCTTTGAATTGCTAGCACACGGTACAATGCCTGTGCACCAGAGGTCCTCAGCAATGATTGTCAGATGACTGGATGAGGAAGGGCATGGGTTCAGACTTCTGAAACATTAGATAGAAGCTACTTGTGACCAAAACGTGTTAGGAATGTTGGGAAGACTGCAGAGGCAGGCAGATGGGGATCTCAAAGGAAGAGAAAGGATAGGTGTTTTAGGCATTTGGATGAGGAAGTTGAGGTATCATCTCCCACCCTCATCTGCTTTCCTGCAATGTGCGGTAGGATTGGGGAGGTAGCCTTCACAAGGTGAAAAGCAGGAGGACGGTGGAATTGGCTAACTCTTTCTTGGCTGGTCACCTCACCTCTTTTTTGACCTTCAATTTTCTCATCAGAAATAAGAAGCAAATAGGTGGTTATGGATGTCAATGTCACAGAGTACTTGTGAGGATTAGGGACCAGTTTCTTATATAACCTGGCACATAATATATGCTCAGTAAACACTGACTGACCGAAAGGCTTGAAGAATTCCTGAATCTGGCCCATTTTAACCAACAGACTCAGGAGAATGCTTGTTTTCAGAAAAACTTGGAGCTATCAAATCCTAGCAGGTCCAGAAACAGAGACATAAACTGAGTTAACTTTTGATCTTCTGTTTTGGAAATCATGAACAAGAAGCTGTTTGTTATTCACTGCAGTGGACCCTTAAATATTGAATTGCCACAACCCAGTGCCTTCTGTAGGGTATACAATAGATGCTAATGAATACTTCATATTTGTCCCAGATTATTCAAGATCCTAAAGTGGAGATTTCTTTATCTGGTTCCCAACTACCGTATACCTTGCAATTATCATTGTTTTGCTTTTCTGTAGGAAAAATTCCCATTTTAAAGAAACTAGTTAGATCTTAGGTGGCTATTGGTATTTATTATTAATTTAAAACAAAAACTAACAGTTACTGTGTGCTAAGGTTGGTGCCAAGAGCTTTATATGTAATAGCATGTTTAATTTTTACAACAGTTCGATAAACTAGGAATATAGTTAGTCCCATTTAACAGATGAGGAAACTGAGGCACAACTTGCCCAAAGTCATACTGCTCGTAAGGGTTGGAACCAGGATTTGATCTCCAGAAACTGTTCCGACCCATTTGTTTTGTGGTTTATTACCAAAGTTAACAAAATAAATTGTATCAGTACAACAATTGAGTCAAATGATTGAGTTCAAACTTTTAGGTTGGTGCAAAAGTAGTAATGGCTGCTTTTGCAATTATTTTTAATCTTTAAAACCGCAATTATTTTTGTACCAACCTAATATTCTTTTGCTTTATTTTGGAATAACATAAAATTTCCCAATTTTAGGTGTTTAGAGTGATGCAGTAAATGTATACAATTACCACCACCATAATCAAGGTATAGAACAGTTCCCACATTCTAAAAGATCCCTTGTCTCCTTTGCCCTTGATCCCCTCACTCTCGCCCCAAGCAACCAAGATCTGCTTTCTGTCGTCAGAGTTCCAGGCACAGGATTTAATTCCAGCTGCCCAGCAAGTGCCTGTACTACAATCGTCATCACTCCCGTTTTATAGACAGTCTGAGTAAGGTTGCCAGATATAGCAAATAAAAATACAGCACCCCCAGTGAATTTCAGATAAACAACAAACATTTTTTTTTTTAAGTATAACTACATCCCGAGCAATATTTGGGACACACTTCACTGGAAATCCTGTATTTTATCTAGCAACCCTAAGTCTGAGGCAAACACTGGGTGACCTCTCCCAGCCACTTTTCATCTGGATTTTATTCTTCCTATTCCATAAAAGATGTGAAATGACTCAGAATTCTAAATCTGATTTACATTATAAAAAAGGAAACAATATAAAGGCTCTATTTGTGTGTGTGTGTGTGTGTGTGTTGAGTATATAAGTGTATTTCCAATTGATTTTCTGAGATATTCTGCATCCCATCCTGATAGAAATTTCATCTTATAGAATTAACTGACTTACTCATTTACTAAAGAAAAATGTACTAAGTTCCTATTAGATGCCATTCACTGTGTTAAATCAGGTGAAGACTATGAATTGAGCACATGTGAGTTTTGGCTTTAAGATCTGGATTTCTATTTCGTATGTCATATATTGTTTTATATTGCTTGTGTATTAGAACTCTAAGATTGAGGAGGAGCCCCTGGTCTAGGTGAGATCGTCCCTGATCCTTCTCAGCCAAGCTGTGTGGAAGCTAATGCATGTAAGACCAAACCTGGGCGCACGTGGTTATGTTTCCAAGAGGTCAGTTGTCTGAAGTCATTGCCTGCAGTCCTGTCCCCTGCTGAGGCTCCCTTCAGGTCTGGCAACTTGCCCACACTGCTGCTGAAAGCTGCCCATCTCTCCACCATGTGAACTGCCTGACCTGACTTCTTTCTGTGCCTTTAGATGAATAAAACCAGTTTGATTTATGTCCCTGCCCTTACCTGCACCATCTCCCTCAAATGCATTGAAAGAAATCTGTGAAGGTAACATTTAACTGGCTCATTTTGGCCACGTATTAAAATTAGGCTATCTGTGTAAGTGATACTGGACTCTATGAAAAGATGCTTTCCTCTTTGCAAGTGTTCTACCAGCATCAGACATGGCAGTGGGGATCCTTCACTGGGAGAGGACAGTTGTGTGAGACCATGTGCACTGGTCCAGGCTTTCTTCCTGCCCAGGGCAGACCCAGCTTGGCTCCTTCCCCTCTTTCACCTGATCTTCCCTGTTTCCCAGGCAAACTCGCTGTTGTATCAGGCTGGCCTATTCATTGGCTCTGCCTGGCTCATGTCCCCCTCCTAGAACGACTCCAGCTTTCTGGCCAACTGGTCAGGGACCGGACCTTTCTCTAGGCCCCCCTTAAGCCTCACCTCCTCTGGGAAGTCCCCCTTGATGGCATGAGATGCCTTTCTCTGATTCCTGTGCAGGACCTTGCCATGTTTCTGTTTTTGTTTGTATATTTTGTCTGCCCTGATTACTTAGTTGCAAAACCAAATATTAAATAAAGGAATGAAGGCTGTAGGCATGCATACCCAGCATTTTAAAGAATCCTGCTTTAGTACACATTCAATAGAGATTTGGTAAAATAGGAGGAGGAAGAGGGAAGGGGGAGGAAAATGAGGGGGAGAAGAAGGAAAAAGTAGTGAAGAAAATGTGTCCAAGTCTGCCACTCATCAGCTTGTAGGACCTTGGTTTCAGTCATTTCTCTCCCTAAGCTTTAGGTTACGCTTCTTGTTAAGTAATCTTGTCAAGGTGAAAGTATGTTGTCAGATACCCTCATTGTCAAGGTGGGAGGATGGCAACGTGAATGGCGGTGATAGGAACAATTGTGATCATGTATAAGCTGCAGGCTAATGTTCTTTGGTACCAGCTGCCACAGCCCAGATTGCTTTGAGTTATGGCTCTTTATCTGAAGAATCTGGGATTTTGATTATAAGGGACCTTAAAGAGGTGGCATGAGTGAGTCAACATTAGAGAAAGAGACTGTAGAAAGGCCATTGTGTCTATAATTCCATTTGTCTCCGGTCAGCCTGTGAGTGCATAGCCCAGAAGGAGGTAATATTTTCAATTGACTGGTAAAGCCTTCTTCATGTTAAAATGCAGAATTGCACAATGGAAAAATCACAGTAGGAGATTGTGCTGGGATTAAAAAATTATATTATCTGAACATGGTCTTTCCAAAAAAAAAAAGACCAAGCAAACTAAAACACCTCACAACAAAGGGACAGAAGTGTGTTATCCTTTTGGTCTCTTGAAACAATTTTTTGAAAGAGTGGGCTGCACCAGAAAATTCTCAGCATGCTCCTGGCTTTAATACCTAAACTATGTTTTGTTGAGCCCAATAGAAAAAGCTATATTTTGATAGAGTTGAAGAACTTGTGAGTTGATGAGTGACTTTTGGCAGACTTGACTGCAGTTTACGGTATGTTTATCTTCCCCCTTCCAGCAATATTGAGAAGGGAGGGGAAAGATTGTTTGAGAAATGAGCTCAGGTTGTAAAACCTGCTGGGAGAGTTTTTGCTCTGTGATGCGTATTAGAACCTTAATCCTTGTTGACTTTCCCCCTTTCAGACCTTGGCCTTAGGGAAGGGGCTTCTGAAAGCTGCTCTCCTACAGATGGATAACCCAGGCAGCCCTGCTGGTTCAAGTCTTCTGTGATTCAAACCAATTTGGAGCATCTGTGACATTTATGAACATGTGCCAACGAAGACAATTGCCTTTTAAAGATCACTTAATCAAAAAACAATTGCATGCGAAGAAGACAGGATTTTGCTTCTATTAATGGAATTAGCAGAGATGGGGTACAGAAATTCCAGGATATTTGAGCAGCCCTACTGGGGATGATGCTCCATCCTGGTTGCCTTTGGAAAGTCTCTGGCATGACGGGAAAACATCCTTGAATTTAAAGGAAACAGAATTGTTGTTGTTTTATACTACTAGATTTAGAAGAAAGTTTGCAAACTTAAATGGCTACAGGGGTCAGGCAGGTAATTTAAACGAAAGGTGTGGATCAGGTGAGAGGCAATGAGGAGTGGTGGGAGCTGCTTAGGTCTCCAAAGGTGATGGTTGCCTGGGAGAATGGGAACCCAGTTATTCCACACCTTCTGATTTTTCAAGAGAAGCCAGAATATCATTTCTTTTAAAATACACTTTAATTTTGTAGACCAGTTTTAGATTTACAGAAAAATTGCAGAGATAGTACAGAGTTCCACCCAATTTTCCCTATTGTGTTCCATTAACATGGTACATTTATTACAGTTAAAGAACCAGTATTGATACAATATTATTAAGCATAGTCCATAATTTATTTAGACTTTACCTAATGTCCTTAGTGTTCACCTAATGTCCTATTTCTGTTCCAGGAGTCCATCTAGGATACCACATTACATTTAGTTGTCATATCTCCTTAGGCTCCTCTTGGCTCTGACAGTTTCTCAGACTTTCCTTGTTTTTAATGACTGATTGTCTTGAGGAGTACTGGTCATATATTTTGTGGAATGTCCCTCTCTTGGAATCTCATGTTTTCACATGACCTGACTGGGGTGATGTGTTTTGGGAAGGGAGACCACAAAGGTCAAATGCCATTCTAGTCACGTCATATCAAGGGCACCTGCTAGCAACATGACTTATTACTGTTCATGTTGACCTCGATCACCTTACTGAGGCAGTGTTTGTCAGGTTTCTGTAACTCTTCTTCCTCCCCTTCCATAGTGTACTCTTTAGAAGGAAGTCACTATGCACAACCCATACTTAAAGAGTGGGAAGATACACTCTATCTCCTTGCGGGATGAGTGTCTAAATTATTTGGGATTCTTCTGTACAGATTTGTCTATTCGCTTCTGTTTATTTATTTGTTCAATAATTTGTATCTATATGGACTCCTGGATATTTATATTTTGGGTTATACTTCAATACTACTTCATTTTGTTGCTCAAATTATTCTAGCTTTGGCCTATGGGAGCACTTTCAGTTTGCTTCTATGTCTCTTTCATATCCCTCTATTGTTGATTTTTTTGTTTTTGCTGCTGTTGTTGTTTTGAGCACTTCCTTGTTTTCTGGTGCTACAAAGTGCTCCAGACTTATCTTGCATCTTTACTGCCTCAGTCCTAGATTCAGCCATTTCTCCATGGAGCCCTGGAAGCTTTTATTGGAGAACAGTATTAGAAACCGAGATCTGGGTTCTAGGTGTGTTCGTTGCTACTGCACTGTTGTTGCTTCCAGTTCCTCTCAGCTGACAGAGTAAGGAATATATATGTGTGTATACACATATATGTAAATAGTTCTATATGTAATCATCTGTACCTACAAGGCGTGATCAAACAATATGGTAAATGTTTAAATTTTAAAAATATTACAGTAAAATACACATTGCCATTAATCCTCCTCAAAATACTTCCTCTTGCTTTGAACATACTTATCCCATCATTCTTGCCACTTTCTGAAGCACTTCTGGAAGCCCTCTTTCGTGAGTGTCTTTAGTTGTGCTCTCGTGGTTGCCTCTATGTCCTGAATCATTTTGACTTTGGGGAAGAGCCAGAAGTCGCAAGGTGCCAGATCCAGTGAATAAGGTGGATGAGGACACACTGTAATGTTTTTATTTGACAGAAATTGCCATATACCAGAAGCGACGTGTGACATGGAGTGTTATGATGGAGGATGATTTACAGCACACTTTAAACCACACTTTCTCTCAAACGTAGCTCGCACCTGACTGACTGCACTGAACAAGTTGAAACTTGTCACACACTGTTACTAAGGTTCGATGTGCCATTTCCCGTATTGAAGAGCCCTGCCTTTCCATTGGATGGCAGTCGGCAGCAGCATTCACTGTATGTTTTGATGACAGTGGGAAGGCTCTGTGTCTCACATCGCTTCTGGTACAGCAGTTTCTGTCAAATAAAAACATTACAGTGTGTCCTCATCCACCTTATTCACCAGAGCTGGCACCATGGAACTTCTGGCTCTTCCCTAAAGTCAAAATGACCATAAAAGGTATATATTTTGAATCGATTCAGGACATCAAGGCAACCACAACAGTGCAACTAAAGACAATCATTAAAGAGGACTTCCAGAACTGCTTCAGAAAGTGGCAAGAATGATGGGATAAGTATGTTCAAAGTGAGGGGAAGTATTTTGAGGAGGATTAATGGCAATGTGTCTTTTACTGTAATAATTATTTTTTTAATTTAAACATTCACGGTAGATTTTTTTTTTAAAGATGTTACTGGGGGAGGGGAACAGGAATTTGTTGGGAAACAGTGTATATTTCCAGTACTTTATTGGGGAACAGTATGTTTTTTTCAGGACCCATCATCTCCAAGTCAAGTTGTTGTACTTTCAGTCTTAGTTGTGGAGGGTGCAGCTCAGCTCCAGGTCCAGTTGCCCTTGTTCAATCTTAGTTGCAGGGGGCACAGCCCACCATCCCTTGTGGGAGTCGAACCGGCAACCTCGTGGTTGAGAGCACATGCTTCAACCATCTGGCAGCCCAGGAGCTCAGCAGCAGCTCAGCTCAAGGGTGTTCAATCTTAGTTGCAGGGGTCGCAGCCCATCATTCCTTGTGGGAGTCGAACCGGCAACCTTGTGGTTGAGAGCACACGCTCTAACCAACTGAGCCATCCAGTCACCCAGGAGCTCAGTGGCAGCTTAGCAGCAGCTTGTTGTCTTCACTCTAGTTGCGGAGGGCGCAGCCCGCTGACCCATATGAGAATCGAACTGGCAACCCTGTTGCCTAGAGCTCACACTCTAACCAACTGAGCCACCCATCAGCCTCACAGTAGTTTTTATTATACCTGGTATGTTAAGCTAAACGTGAGTTTATACCAATATCCCCAACTGTAATCCATTACCAATGGATCTTTCTAGCCGACTCCCCTTACTTATCTGTAAACTCCCACTCCAACAGTGAGAAACCTGATTCCCACTTCCTGCCATCTGTGTGTTTACTTAATTGTTTGATTCTGTATGCACATATAGCAGTATTTGAGTTGTTAAGCTGTACCTACATAGGAAACAACTTTATCAACTAGAACACAGTTCTTATGTACAGTTTCTTTTGCCTTTAGTTTTACAGACTCCACTGATCACTCCACTTGTTTCCCTTCGTTGCTATGTTTCAGACATTTGTAATATGGTTAATTTTTTTTGTCATATTCTGCATTCCATCCTGGGTTTTCTCCTACCTCCTAAATGATTTTTAAAATATTTTCATATGTTAAGGTTGTGTTGTAAAGTTTAATAGGTTTGACAACAGCATAGCATCATGTATCCACAATGACAGTATAATACTGAATAATTTCACTACCCTAAAAAATTGCTTCACCAATTCAATGCCCCCCATGCCAAGCTCCTGGGGACCATTGATCTTTTTATTATCTCTATAATTTTGCTTTCTCCAAAATGTCATATAATTGAAATCATGGAGTATACAGCTTTTCCAGACTGTCTTCTTTCACTTATCAATATGTTTTTAAGTTTCCTCCATGTCTTTTCATGGCTTGACAGCTCATTTCTTTTTATTGCTGGATAATATTCCACTGTATGGATGTACCACATTATGTTTTTCCATTCACATATCGAAGAACATCGTGGTTGCTTCTAGTTTTGGATAGTTATGAATAAAGCAGCTACAAACATTCACATGCATGTTTTTGTGGACATAGTTTTCAAATTTAGCATACTTATCTGGGAGTATGATTACTGGATATTACATAGTAAATATTATAGAGTATTATATGGTGAAACTACATTAGCTTATAAGAAATTGTCAGACTATCTTCCAAAGTGGCTATCCCATTCTACATTCCCTCTAGGACACGAGTTTAAAAATTTTTATATCACAAAAATAAATGTTGGGGTCAAATTCAAATTCTCTAAAAATCAAACAACAACCTAGCAGACTAAACAAAACACATCAGGATGCTCTATCTGTCCTACAGGCAGGCAATTAATAACATCTAGAAAGTTATCAACTTTCTAGATGTTAGGCAAACACTGTTCAATAGCATTTTCTGTGCTATGGAAATGCTCATTGGCTTCATCCAATTCAGTAGGAACTTGCTATATTTCAAGTGGTTATTGAGTATTTGAAATGTTGCTAGTATGACTGAAGAACTGAATTTTAATTTCATTTTAATTAAGTTTAAATTTAAGTAGTCACAGGTAGCTAATGGATGTCATATTGGATGGCACAGTTCTAGACCATTTTAAGGACTTTTGTCTTTATTTGAGTGAGATGGGAAACCATGAAGGATTTGAGCAAGGCAGTAGAATGATCTAACCTACATTTTAAAGTATCATCTTAGATTCTGAATTAGGAATAAACTGAAGGAAGTCAAGGGCATAAACAGAGAGATCTCTTAGAAGTACAATAATCTGAAAAAGAGACAGTGTTTTGGACTGGGCTGACAGCAGTGGGGGTGGAGAGAAGTGGTAACGTTCTCCATTATTTTGAAGTTAGAACCTGTACAAAGTAAATATTTGCCAAATACACACTGTATTTGTGACAAAGGCCATGGAATTAAAATTCTTACCTGTTTGCAGTCTCATTTCTCTCAGCTCTGCTTTCATTTTCTTTAAGCCATTGTATTTGTTTGTTTTTAATTTTTATTGGAGAATATCGGGGAACAGTGTGTTTGTCTGGGGCCAATCAGCTCCAAGTCATTGTCCTTCAATCTAGTTGTGGAGGGCGTAGCTCAGCTCCAAGTCCAGTCACTGTTTTCAATCTTAGTTGCAGGGGGCGCAGCCCACCATCCCATGTAGGAATTGAACCGGCAATTTGTTGAGAGCTCGGGCTCTAACCAACTGAGCCATCTGGTCACCCTAAGCCATTGGTCTTGATAATAGAATTTTAGCCCTCCTGCTCCAGAGGTGCCATATTAAAACCTGACTGGGTTTCTGACTGGTTTCCTTTCTCCTATTTTAAAGAGAATGATGCTGTGCCTTATCTTCAAGCCACCACTGTAAGTGTAGGACTGGAATGAAGAAGATACACTTTGCTTATCTTAATTTAAAAATTATTTTTAATGCACCCACTATTAACTTGCATAAATATAAGTGCCATGGTCTTGGGTCATATGTGGATGGGTAGGAGGGAGGGAAGGGTCTGACTGGATTTCTAGTGGGATCGCATGTTATCCTTACAGGAATTCTATGAACTAGCACTGTCCAAAAGAAATATAAAATAAGCCACATATGCAATTAAAAATTTTTGGTAGCCTTATTAAAAAGCATAAAAAGAAACAAGTTGAAGTAATTTTAATATATTTGACTTAATTCAATATATTCAAAATATTATCATTTCAACATATAATCAATATAAAAATTATTAGATCTTTTACATTCTCTTTTTAAGCAACTACGTCTTCATAATCTGCATTGTGTTTTGACACTTACGGCACATCTCAACTTAGACTAGCCACATTTCCAGGGATTGTTAGCCACAGGTGGATTAGTGGCTGCCATATTAGCACAGCTGTAAGCATCTGTTATGTTCAGATTTGGTGGAGAATTAAATTCCTAACCATTGTCATTGATATCATAGATACTATTTTGATATAAATTAAAGAAATTGTATGATGTGAGTAGTGGAAAGTTTTGTAAAAACAAATGAAAAATCAAAATGTACCCCAAACCTACCAAACTCAGACTGAAGTCATCCCTCTGTGATATGTCTAATAATATCTCTAGAAACCAATACTGAAATAAATTCCTCCTTAAGCCAAAGTATCCCTCCTTTTTGCCACTAAATAAAGTGCTGGAGTGGGGTGTGCCCTAAGCAGAGGCTTTGATGTCTCACTAATCTTGAATTAGAGACTCTTGGCTATAAATGTGGGTTTTCTGGATCTTTCAGCTGAGACGGGTCTTTGGAAATTGCCTGCCTCCTTTTCCACCAAAGTACTATCTTGCGATGACTACATCTATGGCGGATGAAAGGAGGGACCAGTTGGAACAATATTTGCAAAATGGTAAGTATTTGGATTTTTCATTACAGATTTATTGAGATTTAGGTTATACGCCATAAAATTCATTCATTTAGGTATACAGCTCAGTGGTTATTAGTATATTTACAGGATTTTACAATCATCACCATGATATAATTTGAGAACATTTTTATCTCTCCAGAAAGAAACCTCATACCTATTATCAGTCACGAGAGCACTCCCTAGTCCTCTCCTCCACCAGCCCCTGTCACTCAACTACACTAATTTCTGTCTTTATAGAGTTGCCTGTTCTGGACATTTCAGATAAATGGAATCATACAGTACGTGGCCTTTGTATTTGGTTTTAGAAATACTTTTTCTTTTCTCCAGCTTACTTTATTGTAAGAATATAGTATGTAATACATATAACACACAAAAATGTGTGTTAATCGACTATTTAAGTTATTGGTAATGTTTCCAGTCAACAAAAGTCTATTAGTAGTTAAGTTTTGGGGGAGTCAAAAGATATACTCAGATTTTTGACTGCATGGAGGTCAGCATCCCTAACCCCCATGATGTTCAAGTGTCAACTGTATATAATAAAAGGTACATTTCCTTCCACCCCAGACCCCCAGGCTTCTAGAAATAAACACTATTACAGGTGTCTTATGTATTCCTCCGAAACTATCTGAGGTTAGTGTATAATAGAGTGTATTATATCCCTGTTTGTTCAATACTAATTGAAATTAAAAATTTTTAAATTAGATTTAAAGGGGTGACATTGGGGTGAGTAAAATTATATAGGTTTCAAGTGTACAATTCTGTAATACATTATCTATATATCATATTGTGTGTTCACTACCCAGAGTCAGTTCTCCTAGCATCACCATATATTTGACCCCCTTTACCCCATTCTATCACCCCCCCCATTCCTTGCCCTCTGATAACCACTAAACTGTTGTCTGTGTCTATGATTTTTGTTTGTTTGTCTTGTTCATTTGATGCTTTCAGTTTTATATCCCACATATGAGTGAAGTCATATGGTTCTTGACTTTTTGTCTGACTTATTTTGCTTAGCATGATAAACTCAAGATTCATCCCTGTTGTCACAAATGTCAGTATTTCATCCTTTCTTATGGCCGAGTAATATTCCACTGTATATATGAACTACATCTTTTTTATACAATCATCTATCGAAGGACACTTTGGTTTTTTCCATGTCTTGACTACCCTGAATAATGCTGCAATGAACATAGGGGTACACATATCTTTATGGAAAAATGGTTTCAGATTTTTTTTGGTAGATAACCCAGAAGAGGGATTGCTGGGTCGTATGGTAATTCTATTCTTAATTTTTTGAGGAAATTCCATGCTGTTGTCCATAGTGACTATACCAACTTACATCCCGAATGGCAGTATATGAGGGTTCCTTTTCTCCACAACCTCTCCAACACCTGTTATTACTTGTCTTGTTGATAACAGCCATTCTAACAGGTGTGAGGTGGTAGCTCATTGCGGTTTTGATTTGCATTTTCCTAATAGCATTTTCCTTGAGCATTTTTCAGATATCTGTTGGCCATTTGTTTGAGAAGTGGCTGTTCAGGTCCTCTGCCCTGTTTCTTTTTTTGTTGTTGAGTTGTATGAATTCTTTATATATTTTGGATATTAGCTCCTTATTGGAGGTATTGTTTGTGAATATCTTCTCCCATTCAGTTGGTTGCTTCTTTGCTTTGTTGATGATTTCTTTTGCTTTGCAGAGGCTTTTTAGTTTGATATAGTCCATTCATTTATTTTTACTTTTACTTCCCCTGCCTTTGTAATCAAATTCATAAAATAGAAAAAAGAATCAGATTTGTATGGAATCACAAAAGACCCTGAATAGCCAAAACAATCCAAAGAAAAAAGAACAAGCCTGGCGATATCACACTCGCTGACTTCAATTTATACTTCAAAGTGACAATAATCAAAACAGCATGGTATTGGCAGAAAAACAGACACACAGACCAATGGAATAGAATTGAGAATGCAGAAATAAACACACATATATATGGGCAGATAATTTTCAACAAAGGAACTAAAAACATACAATGGAGAAAAGAAATAAGAAGCGAAAACATTTGAAAGCCATGTGCAAAAGAATGAAACTAGACTGCTGTCACCATATACCAAAATTAACTCAAAATGGATCAAAGACCTAAACATAAAACTTGAAACAATAAATTGCATAGAAGAAAGCATAGGTACTAAACTTATGGACCTTGGGTTCAGAGAGGATTTTATGATTTAACACTAATTGAAATTTACATACTTTATCTGATTTTTAAAAACTTTTTATTCTGAAAGAATTTCTAACTTACAGAAAAGTCGCGAAAAAAATAACACAAAAATTTCTGTATACTCTTCACTCAGATTTCTCAAATGTTAACATTTTACATTTGTTTCATTCTCTTTCATTTTCCTGTGTGTGTTTGTGTTATGATGTGTGTGTATGTATGTGTATGTATACATATAAATATAATTTTTGAGACACTTGTGTTGTACACACAAACCACTTCACCCTTAAATACTTCTGTATTTCCTAAGATCAAGGACATTCCCTTCTATAACCACAATATGATTATCAAAATCAGGCAATTATAGTGATACAATAATGTTTTCTAATCTAGAGACCTTATTCAAACTTCACCAACAATTCCACAGATGTCCTTCGTAGCAAAAGAAAGAAAAATTCTTCTGTATGTTGATTTTTTTCCTCTTAAAATATATATATCTGACAGATCATTCTAGATCAGCAATTATAGACTTATCCTCGTTATTTCTCATGGCTGCACATTTTCTTTTAAAACACAGTAAATGAAAATTTTAGAAGTGATCTATTTCCCATTCATCTTTTGTAATGGAGAATATACCTCCTTCAGACCTGTTAAATAAGCCCTTCCCAACTCAAAATGTAATATTTTTTTTAAATTAAATTTATTGGGGTGACAATTGTTAGTAAATTTACATAGATTTCAGGTGTACAATTCTGTATTACATCGTCTATAAATCCCATTGTGTGTTCACCACCCAAAATGTAATATTTTTAAAATTTTTGTTCTCTCTTGGTTTATTTTCTCACATCTTAAAAAAAAACAACCTCCTTTAACAACTGGCCTTTCACAAATGATCACAGTGCTGTGGGGTCACTTTCCCAGGCATGGCCTTTATCCATATCATCGGGATGTCTCATGCATCCACTTTGGTAAGATAGATATGGAGCGATTTGGGTATGCATGAATAAAGGGAGATTCCTGGAAAGAGTCATGTGGCATTAGTGTGAGGGGTTCATGTTGTCAGGGCTGCCTGGAGGAGGCAAGCTCTACAGATTTTCATGTATCTGAGAGGTCACAAGGTCCACTGTCTTTGAGGAGGCAGCAGCGCGCTGGCAAGGCCTGGAGGGTTCCCTGGAGGACAGAGCATTTTAATAGAAAAGTCAACCCAGCCCCGTGCTAACCTAGCTTGCTGTCCATGTTTTTCAGTAACCGTGGACCCAAACATGTTGAGAAGTGATGTCTTCATTGATTTTTTAAAACGGGTACAGATGGTAAGATTGCTCTTCTTTACTAATGTCATATTTTGATGCAGAACATGTCTCTTGGTTAACCATGTGTGTGTTTCCAGCCATCAGCCCCACAGACGCTTACCTCAACTGATATCAGTGTTGCATGTCAAACAGAACATTGGAGACTTGACACAGGATGGGCGTGTGTCTGGGGGCTGTGGTGGAAGGCACCTTGGTCAGGAGCCTTTCTAAAGAAAGTGATTGGTAGCTTGTATTGGTAGCTTTCTGGAGTAGGCAGGGAGATAAGATTTTACTCTAGCTTTTATTCCCATTAGAGGAAAAAATAACAAAGCTGTAATATCTGGTGGTCTGGGAGACTCATGACCGATATTAGGAAAAGGGAAGCAGTCACCACTTCTTATGGGGTGTGGGCCTTCTCCAGCTGCCAGTAGACCCTTTCCCTGGCCCCTTCTAGGGCCAGAGTGAAATACCAGCAGCAAAAAGGATTGCTCCTGCAGGGCTGGTGGGAACTGTGAGGGCAGGAATGAGCAGTGGTGATACGTGGATGTGCCAGACCATGGAAGGAGCCCAAGGAGAGGGATGAGGCAGTTTCTTCACCTCAGTATTATACAGACCCCACCTGGATATTTTCACTGCATCTCATATGTTTTTGGCCTTCAGTTTCCAGGTGGTTATTGCTAAATAATCACAGGCTCACAGACCTGGCTCTCCAGGGCTGAGCAAGTACAAGAACATCTTCCCGTCTCTGGGCAAGAATGCACAACATAAGAAACATGAATACATGTGACCTCCAGGAGTCCGAGGGAAGCTTTTACCAACGATGGCCAAAGGCAAGCTGCAAAAATAAGAGGGGTTTGCTTCTACAGGGATATTTAATTTGGGCTAGGCCAGTGCTTTAGGTACAGTATCTCATTTCTCCCTTCCAACTTGTTAGAAGAGGTGCTATTAGTATCTGTTTTTCAGGTTTCAGGTTAAGTAAGTTGTCCAAGGACACCTGTCTTGTAAGTGATAGGATCTGAACCCAGGAAGCCTGGATCCAGAGCCCTTGCTCCATTGAGGTTGTGAGGTATTTCTCGAGTGGTTGTAGCCTACCTAGCCCTGCCTCCCACTGGGTCCCCTTGTTTTGTGTATCTAGACTCACTTGACTTACTATGTTCTGTGATCGATCACCTTCGAGATGAAGGGAATTGGTTTTTAATGTAAGTGTATAGCTTTATTGGAAGTACTATAAATTCTATTGTATACAATATCCACAAACAAATGAGGAACTAATATATCTTTAGCACCTAGTAGATTCTAAGTTCTAAGCTATTTTCAATTACACATCCTTTAATCCTCATAAGAACTAGGCAGTGTCATTACAGGGATACTGAGGCTCAGAGTTTTATAAATTTTTCCAAGGTAAAATTGCTAGAAGAAACTTGCAGAGCTGAGACTTGAATCCTCTTACTTGAGAGTACACTGCCATTCCACCAGAACACATTTCCAAGTGTTGCAGGCAATACACAGGTAAACAAGATACAGCCTCTAGGAGCTTGGGAAGTAAGACGTATATTGATAAATGATAATATTTGGATTTTATTATTAAAAAGATGCAGTATAGCCATCTTAGATGTAGATGAAGGGACTTTTGAAAAGGCAAAGCTGAAGTCTTTAGACTAAAGACCTTTTTATGTTCTTGGTTCTTAAACTGTCATGTTCTACGTCCTCGTGTGAACAATGTATTTGGGAGAAAAAGGCAGAGAAGGTATTTGGAGTGGCTTTTGTGTGCCTGGGAAGTTGGGTAACTTATGTATTTGGGAAGTTTTGCCCATTGTGGCTATGTTTCAAGGATATATTTCCTCATTTTCCTCATTTCCTCTTAAGGATGTTTCCCTTGTAGCTAAATGATTAGGGCCCATTATTAAAAGTGGTGGAAATTTAGAGCTTGGCGAGTCCAAGTATGGATTTTCTTGGATAAGAAAACTCAGGAATAAGCACCATGGCTATCAGACATTCCTCTACCTCAGAGAGAATCAACAAAGCATTCTGATTGATCTTTGGAAAATTAACAAATTTCTCATTATTAAATTTGATGAAAGGAATTAGCACATGGGTTTAAGTGTGTTCAGGCAGTCCGTGGTGTGGGAGAATTTCAATGTTTCTTAAAGATAAATGTGTTCAATTTTGTAGTGTGAATTGTTCATTTTGTTTCTTGATCCACCCTAGATCAGGATGACAGCTTAGTTAAGGTTTTGTTTTTCTGCATTCCAAATCTACCAAGTTGGCTTTTTCCCTCTAATTGTGTTTTGTGTGTTACTTTTACATTTTACTAATTATACACATTCTAATAAAATTCAGACATCACAAAGAGAGGCAAACTTTTCTTGATCACAATGCCAAACCTAGAATATTTTACCGGTTGCACACTGGCTTTTATCTCGTAATATAAAGGTTTTTCGATGCCATAATTTATCCTCTTTACCATATTCAAAAAATTTTTTCCAAAGCAAAATGTGCTCATATTTTAAAAAGTAAAATAGCGCTAAAAAGGATTATAGCATAACCATCTCCTGCTCTCCAGAGGCAATAGCTTTCAAATCTTTTAGCTTTTTCTTCAGAGATTTAAAAATCTGGAGGTTAATGACATAAATCTCTAACTTTCTCTTGTTCTTCAATTTGTAGACATTATCTACTGACTGCCTGTTATGGGGGATGAGGGTTTCAGCTATTTTTTTTTCCTCCAGCTTTCTAGTATCGCCTTCTTCCATTCCCCTCTTCTCCCCAATTTTGTTATGTAACAATTAAAAAAAATAAATCCTTAGTATTTTGATCACCTTAATACATATGTAACTATTTCTTACTGCTGAATAAATAATTTTTATGATTACCTTTACTTTTTAAAACAACTTTTGTTATTCCTGTAGTTAAAAAGGCATCATTTAAAAGAAAAATATGTGTTTAGTTGTCTTTAAACATATGACTCTTTTCATATCTATCGCAGTGCTGAAAACAGAATTTTCCCCACAGTCTATCCAGTCAGATTCTTTTCTTGGAAAGGATCCACGCAGAGTTTCTGTTAAAACTGAGACTTGAGTAAATTTTCCTGCTAGTAGGAAATAGCCAGTAGAAAAAGAGAGTTTGAGACTGGAGTGGGCGGGTTTGGTCTTGATAAGCAATGGCACCAAGTACTTGGGGAAGGAGGACTGAATAAATTGGGATCGAGTGGAGGAAGGATGCCTTTTAAACCAAGTGTGAGACAAAGAGAAAGACAAAGATAGGGCTAGGCAACGTTCATCATCCAAGATTTATGAGTATAAATAGAGTGAGTCCCTTCTTGATGTTACCTTTGTAGTTATAGGAGGCGAGGCCACCTGGTGGGTTGAAGGATGTGGTTGGTGGTTCAGGGAAAGTGAAGAAGGTTGAAATAGAGTATGAGTCAGAACTCTATTGACTGAAGTAACTGATAGGACATGCCAGAGAGAAGGAAGGAGACTGAGGGCCAATTGCTAGCCAATGTGTCTCATTCCAACCAATGGCAAAGAATTGGGTGATCCTTGAAACTTGTGCCTGCCTTAATGTGGAGGTTACCCACTGAGAGAAAGTTATCTCAACTGAAACCATTGTTGCTGTGTTAAACAGAACATTGGAGACTTTAATATTAATGTTCTCTTCTAAAATACCAGTATTGTAAATGTGCAGTGATGGTCTAGAGAGGGAGGTAATGTGTATAAACAAGCAATGTTTAAATGTTCCATTTTAGATGACACCATCATAGTTTTGTTTCAGCCTCTCACTTGGATTATTTTCAGAAATATGGCACCAAGATTTTTCAAATACCTATTTGTGCAGGCACTGTTCAAAATAAATTTATTGCATAATCCCTGCTCTGAAGGAGTTTATCATCTAAGCAGCCATCTAATCCAGCTGTAAACAAATTAAGTATAAAAAAGCCAAAAACAGGGATCAAAAAAAATGGCGGCGTGAGGTGAGGCTCTGTAACGCTCCCCTGGAATTTACAACGAATCGGACAACAATAACTCCACAAAGGACTCCTTGCACAGCAGACAGGCAAGACGAAGAGGCCCACTACTGAATTCACCTCCAGGTGGGTGAATCGCGCGAGCGGGGGAGGAGGGAGAGGAGAAGTGCGGAGACGGAGCCGCGCGGGCGCAGGACACAGACCTAGCTCAGTGCTCGGAGCCCGCTGCGCCCGGATCTTCCGCAACTGCGGGAGAGGGAAGGACTCGGACTGCTAGGGCTCCGCTTACGGCCCACAGGGCTGAGGGGGCAGCATACAAAACCGCTGAACCCAACGCTCGCTCACGGCAGACCTCGGAGCAAAGACTGAGGGAAGAGGGCTGAGATCGGTGGTTTAAGCCCTCACTGCCGAGCGGAGAACGGAAGCCTTGGGCACGGAGACTGGCCGCCCCCTCCCTACCCTCCCAGAGCTCGCCCCGCCCCCACCTGCCCGGTGCTAGAAGCGATAAAGTGGCAGTGTCGGATCAGAGGACGGAATGTTTGCTGCTCTGGGAGCTGTGGACCGCAGACACGGATTCGCAGCTCGGCTGGTTCCTGCAAGGGGGAGGGAGCTGTGGAGGCGGGGCTGGCTGTGGTGGTGGTCGCCGCCGTTGCTCTGGGCCACCTCTCACAACTCACCCCGCCCCTGGCCCCACCTATCTGGGCGGATCCCTGCAGGAGTAAACAGAACTGCTGAAACAAACGGGCTCTGAATCTGGTGCAGAAAGAGCTTTGGAACTCCAAAAGCTCTTCGCATACCTATCAACCTGTTGCAGAAGACACTCCTGTAGATGCCTAGGAAGAGAAATAGTAAATCAGTGATTGCCATGAATAACCAAGGCAACAAGATAGCTCAGAAAGAAAGTGAAAAGTCTCCAGAAAAGGAACTTAGAGATATGGACCTTTGTGATTTAAATGACAGAGAATTCAAGATCGCAATTCTGAAAAAACTGAACGAGATGCAAGAAAACACAGAAAGGCAGTTTAATGAACTCAGAAACACAATCAAAGAACACCATGAGCATTTTACAAAAGAGATTGAAATCTTGAAAAAGAACCAAATAGAATTTCTGGAGATTAAGAACTCAATAGAAGAAATTAACAATAAAATATCCAGCTTAGGTAGTAGAGTTGACCAGATGGAGGAAAGAATCAGTGACATCGAAGATAGGAACCTGGAATTTACACAGAGGGAAGAAGAAAGAGACTTGAGACTTAAAAGAAATGAAAGAACTCTACAAGAACTTTCTGACTCCATCAGAAAGAGCAATATAAGAATAATGGGTATACCAGAAGGAGAAGAAAGAGGGAAGGGAACAGAGAATATATTCAAACAAATTGTCGATGAGAACTTCCCAAACTTGTGGACAGAACTGGATCCTCGAATCCAAGAAGCAAATAGAACACCTAATTACCTCAATCCCAACAGGCCTTCACCAAGGCACATTGTATTGAAGCTGTCTAAAATCAATGATAAAGAAAGAATCCTCAAGGCAGCCAGGGAAAAGAAGACGGTAACTTACAAAGGAAAGCCCATTAGATTATCATCAGATTTTTCAGCAGAAACTCTACAAGCTAGGAGGGAATGGAACCAAATATTCAAACTATTGAAAGAGAGAAATCATGAGCCAAGAATAATATATCCAGCAAAGATCTCCTTTAGATATGAAGGAGGAATAAAGACCTTTCCAGACATCCAGAAGCTGAGGGAATTTTCTAATACACGACCTGCACTACAAGAAATACTAAAGGAGGCTATTAGACCACCATCAACAGGGACAACTTGTGGCAACCGAAACATAAAAAGGGGGAGCGTAAAGGCCTGAACTGGAATATGGGAATAGAGAAAGTAAGCGTACTGAAGAAACTGGAATACTCTAAATATCAAACTTTCTTTTACATAAACTCAAGGGTAACCACTCAAAAAACATCCAAATCTGAAATATGTACTGTAATAAAAGAAGAAACAGAGGGAAACATCATAGAATACTACCACACAGAAATAACAGACAACAACAAAAAGGCAAAGAAACAATGGAGACACAGCCTTACCAGAAAACTAAAGACAGAATGACAGGAAATCCTCACATATCAATAATCACCCTGAATGTAAATGGACTGAACTCACCAATAAAGAGACACAGAGTAGCAGATTGGATCAAAAAACTAAACCCAACCCTATGCTGCCTACAAGAGACACATCTCAGCTACAAGGACAAGCATAGACTCAAAGTGAAAGGGTGGAAATTGACACTTCAAGCAAATGGTACCCAGAAAAAATCAGGTGTAGCCATAATGATTTCCGATGAAACAGACTTCAGGGTGAAAAAGATAACAAGAGACAAAGATGGACATTTCATAATGGTAAAGGGGACTATACAACAAGAAGACATAACAGTCATCAATATTTATGCCCCCAATCAGGGAGCACCGAAATATACCAAGCAACTACTAACAGAACTAAAGGGAGAAATTGACCAAAACACAATTATACTAGGGGACTTAAATACATCATTGACAGCTATGGATAGATCATCCAAACAGAAGATAAATAACGAAATCGCAGCCCTAAATGACACATTAGATGAATTGGACATAATTGACATATATAGAGCACTTCATCCTAAAACATCAGACTATACATTCTTTTCTAGTGTACATGGAACATTCTCAAGGATAGACCATATATTGGGACACAAAATCAGCCTCATCAAATTTAAGAAGATTGAAATCATACCAAGCATATTCTCTGATCACAAAGCTTTGAAATTGGATATCAACTGCAAAAAGAAAGCAGGAAAAAACACAAATACATGGAGATTAAACAACATACTTTTAAAGAACGACTGGGTCAAAGAAGAAATTAGAGGAGAGCTCAAAAGATACATAGAAACAAATGACAATGAAAATACATCCTACCAAAATTTTTGGGATGCCGCGAAAGCAGTTTTAAGAGGGAAATTTATATCATTACAGGCCTATCTCAAGAAACAAGAAAAATCCCAAATAAATAACCTCATGTTACACCTTAAAAAACTAGAAAAAGAAGAACAAGCGAAACCCAAGGTCAGCAGAAGAAAGGAAATAACGAAAATCAGAGCAGAACTAAATGAAATAGAGAACAAAAAGACAATAGAAAAAATTAATGTGACAAAAAGCTGGTTCTTTGAAAAGATTAACAAAATCGACAAACCCTTGGCTAGACTCACTAAGATAAAAAGAGAGAAGACACTAATTAACAAAATCAGAAATGAAAAAGGGGAAGTTATCACGGACACCACAGAAATACAAAGGATTATCCAAGAATACTATGAAGGACTATATGCCACCAAATTTAATAACTTAGAAGAAATGGACAAGTTCTTAGGAACATATAGCCTTCCAAGGCTGAATCATGAAGAACTGGAAAATCTTAACAGGCCGATCACCAGTAAGGAAATTGAATCAGTCATCAAAAACCTTCCCAAAATCAAAAGTCCTGGACCAGATGGCTTCACCAGTGAATTCTACCAAACCTTCAAAGAGGATCTAATACCAATCCTGCTCAAACTCTTCCAAAAAATTGAAGAAGAGTCAGTACTCCCTAACTCATTTTATGAGGCCAACATTACCCTGATACCAAAACCTGGTAAGGACAACACAAAAAAAGAAAACTACAGACCTATATCTCTGATGAATACAGATGCTAAAATCCTAAACAAAATTCTAGCAAATCGAATACAACAATGCATTAAAAAGATTATTCATCACGACCAAGTGGGGTTCATCCCTGGGGCACAAGGATGGTTCAACATTCGCAAATCCATCAATGTGATACATCACATAAACAAAATAAAGGACAAAAATCATATGATTCTATCAATTGATGCAGAAAAAGCATTTGATAAGATACAACATCCATTTATGATTAAAACACTTACTAAAATTGGTATAGAAGGAAAATACCTCAACATAATAAAGGCCATATACGACAAGCCCTCAGCTAACCTCATAATTAATGGTGAAAAGCTGAAGCCCTTTGCTCTACGTTCAGGAACACGACAAGGTTGTCCCCTATCACCTCTGCTTTTCAATATAGTGTTGGAAGTCCTCGCCAGAGCTATCAGGCAAGAGAAAGAAATAAAAGGCATCCAAATTGGGAATGAAGAAGTTAAATTGTCACTCTTTGCAGATGACATGATGCTATACATAGAAAACCCTAAAGACTCCACCAAAAAGCTATTAGAAACAATCAATGAATATAGTAAAGTTGCTGGCTACAAAATCAACGTACAAAAGTCCATTGCTTTCCTATATACCAACAATGAAATCTCAGAAAAAGAGATAGAAAAAACAATTCCTTTTGCAATTGCAGCAAAAAGAATAAAATACCTAGGAATAAACTTAACCAAGGATGTGAAGGATTTATATGCTGAAAACTATAAGACATTTTTGAAAGAAATTGAAGAAGACACAAAGAAATGGAAAGACATTCCGTGCTCATGGATTGGAAGAATCAACATAGTTAAAATGGCCATATTACCCAAAGCCATATACAGATTTAATGCAATCCCCATTAAAATCCCAATGGCATTTTTTAAAGAAATAGAACAAAAAATCATCAGATTTGTTTGGAACCACAAAAGACCCCGAATAGCCAAAGCAATATTAAAAAAAAAGAACAATACTGGAGGTATCACACTCCCTGATTTTTCCTTGTACTACAGGGCTACAATAATCAAAACAGCTTGGTATTGGCGGAAAAACAGACACATAGACCAATGGAATAGAATTGAGAACCCAGAAATAAAACCACATAAATATGGACAGATAATTTTTGACAAAGAAGCTAAAAACATACAATGGAGAAAAGACAGCCTCTTCAATAAATGGTGCTGGCAGAATTGGATAGCTACGTGCAAAAGAATGAAACTGGACTGCTATCTGTCACCATGTACCAAAATTAATTCAAAATGGATCAAAGACTTAAGCATAAGACCTGACACAATAAACTGCATTGAAGAAAACATAGGTACTAAACTTATGGACCTTGGGTTCAAAGAGCATTTTATGAATTTGACTCCAAAGGCAATGGAAGTAAAAACTAAAATAAACAAATGGGATTATATGAAACTGAAAAGCTTCTGCACAGCAAAAGAAACTATTGACAAAATAATGAGGCAACCAACTGAATGGGAGAAGATTTTCGCAAACAGTTCCTCTGATAAGGGGCTAATATCCAAAATATACAAGGAACTCATGAAACTCAACAACAAAAAAACAAACAACCCAATTGAAAAATGGACAGAGGACCTGAAGAGACATTTCTCCAAAGAGGATATACAAATGGCAAATAGACATATGAAAAAATGCTCAACATCGCTAATCATCAGAGAAATGCAAATGAAAACCACAATGAGATATCACCTCACCCCAGTCAGAATGGCTTTCATCAACAAAACAAATAGTAACAAGTGTTGGAGAGGCTGTGGAGAAAAAGGAACTCTCATACACTGTTGGTGGGAATGCAGACTGGTGCAGCCGCTATGGAAGGCAGTGTGGAGGTTCCTCAAGAAATTACGAATAGAATTACCATATGACCCAGCAATCGCTCTCCTGGGTATCTACCCCAAAAATATAAAAGCATTTCTCTATAGAGACACGTGTACGCCAATGTTCATTGCAGCTTTGTTTACGGTGGCCAAGACATGGAAACAACCAAAATGTCCTTCGATAGATGAATGGATAAAGAAGTTGTGGTATACACAATTCCATATACACAATGGAATACTATTCGGCGTTAAGGAAAGATGATATAGGAACATTTGTGACAACATGGATGGATCTCGAGAGAATAATGCTAAGTGAAACAAGTCAGACAGAAAAAGCAGAGAACCCTATGGTTTCACTGATATGTGGTATATAAACCAAAAAGAACAAGACAAACAAATGAGAAACAAAAACTCATAGACACAGACAATGATTTAGTGGTTACCAGAGGGTAAGGGGGTGGGGGGTGGGTGATGAGGGTAAAGGGGATCAAATATATGGTGATGGAAGGAGAACTGACTCTGGGTGGTGAACACACAATGGGATTTATAGACGATGTAATACAGAATTGTACACCTGAAATCTATGTAAATTTACTAACAATTGTCACCCCAATAAAATTAATTAAAAAAAAAAAGCCAAAAACATTCAACAAATAAACACTTAGAGTGGATAAGGTAGAGTTCAGCTACTTCCTTATTAGTCAGACCTTTTTCAGTTGCAAGGACTAAAGTCACAAATGCAAAATTTATTCATTTAAATGAAAAGTCGAAGTTTGGCTGGCACTCTTTTCCCACTCTTTATTCCAAGCTCTGCTTTTTCTCTTTGTTGACTTCATTCTCACATAGCCTCTCTCCATTCTGAAAAAATGGCCATTTGTTTCAAAATTGGCAGCCCCAGCTGAAGGAGAATACCCTTACTTCCTTCCTCTTTCTTTCTAATGAAACCAGAACTCCATTGCGGGAGGCAACCTGCAGGTATCATGTTTCCCTGAAAATAAGACCCAGCCAGACCATCAGCTCTAATGTGCTTTTTGGAGCAAAAATTAATATGAAACCTGGTCTTACTTTAATATAAGACCAGGTCTTTAATATAATATATAACATAATACCATGTCTTATTTTAATATAAGACCTGGTCTTATATAATATAAAGTAATATAAGACCAGGTCTTATATTAATTTTTGCTCCAAAAGATGCATTAGAGCTGATGGTCTGGCTGGGTCTTATTTTCGGGGAAACATGATAATTGCTAGAGAGAAGGAGAAAAGAAAATTAAGGGGTGGTTGCCAACTGACTTGTCTCAACCTGACCCATGGCAAAAGGCTGGGGGTCTGTGACTGAACAAGAAATATATATTTGGTCTCTGAACTGGGTTTCTGACACAGTTCCAAGCACCCTTGTAATTTCCTGAGTGATGGGGTGATAGGCTTGTCTTGCACGGAACTTCTTAGACTCATATATAGACGTGGAGTTATAATGTTGCACACCTGAAACATATAATGTTGTAAACCAATGTTACTGCAGTTTTTTTTTTAAAAAAACACACAGTGTATTTTTGTATGCTAATGGCATTACTAGTGACTGGGGGCCCCTAGATAGCTTCGAGATGGGGACTGGTCAAAGGCATAATTACAGGGTTGGAAATTTTAGCCCCAACTTCTAGCCCCTTGGGGAGGGGTGAGAGATTGACTTAATAGTTGGTCATGCCTACGTGAGGAAGCCTCCATAAAAATCCCTGAACTACAGGATTTGGAGAGCTTCAGGGCTGGTGAACATGCAGAGGTGCTGGGAGGGTGGTATATGTGGAGAGGGCATGGAAGCTCTGTGCCGCTTCCCACATACCTTGCCTCTTCCATTTGGCTCTTCCTGAGTTGTATCCTTTATAATAAATGGGTAATTGTAAGTAAAGAGCTTTCCTGAGTTCTGTGAGCTGTTCTAGAAAATCGTCAAACTTGAGGAGGGTGTCACGGGAACCCCCAATTTATAGCTGGTTGGCCTGAAGTATGAGAGGCCTGGATTTGCGATTGGTGTCTGAAGCTGGGGAGGGGCAGTCTTGTGGGACTGAGCCTTGAACCTATGGGGTCTGTACTAACTCCAGGTAGTTAGTCTCAGAAGTATTGGTGTGAGTAGAGAAAAACAATGCTTTTCTCTTTAGTGTCCAATGAGCAATGCAAGAACATTGGAGGATTTTAAGCAAGAGGACATTGTTAAGTTTGCATTAAAAAATATTTCACTCCTGTGTTTTGAGTACCAAAGGGCATGCCAAGGACTTTGGGGGCTTTAATCACCTCCCCCGCACTACCTCAAATAAACGTCCTTAAGTTGGAAAAAAAACCCCAAACAGTATATATGTAAAATCTTGCTGCTGTGTGGAGAGTGCTTTGTAGGAGGGAAAGAATGGAATGGAGGCAGGGAGACCAATAAGGAGGCCATGGTAGGCATGTAGGAGAGAGGAGATGTCTGTGGGTCTAAGGTTCTGGAGATGAAAACGGGATGGATTTGGATTCAAGAGATAGTTTAAGATGTAAAATGTACAGGACTCCAAACTTGATTAGATATGAGTATTGAAAACATCTTCCTGAATCTTTCCTTGATTCCTTTAATTTTTATCTGTTGCCACTAATTCAAATCAAAGCTATAACTTCCTCCTCATTTCCAACAATAGCAAAACAATAAAGCTGCCATTTCAGTGACTGTAATGAGTGCCGTTCCAAGTTCCACGTGTTACCTCCTTGAATCCTCACCTGAGCCCTATCAGGTGGGCGCTATTACCATCCTTATTTTAGAGCTGAAGAAATGAAGTATAAAAAGGGAAAGGAACCTTTCAGGTTTATACAAGGTCACATGCAGTGAGTGGGAAAAGTAGAAGTGAACAAAGTATGGCCTGAGGTTGTATGGGGATTGCGCAGAGCCTATGTTGTGGAGGAGGCAAACCAGTGGCCCTGACGTTCTGTGCAAGGGCTTCGAGTGATTCTCAAAGGATTCTGGGAAATGGTTGTCCCAGCACTGGACACCAGGTTCTGTGGTGACCACCCCTTCCTTGGAGGGAAAACCTGGTAGGTGGTTCTGCATTTGCTGATTTCAAGGCCAGTTCTGATAGGGAGAAGCCACAGGACTGTTTGAAAAGTGACAAACACAGTGATCAGTAAGTGGCAAATTCTTATGTAGCCGGAAACTTATTTTATGTGGAGGGAAACAGCATAACATAGTACCTTATGCTGGTATTATGGTGATAACCTGTGGCTATATACCTTATCCAAACAGACAATTTGGGGAGTGAAAGGAGTGTATAATTATTATACTTGTATTAGACCACTTTGGTTGCCATAACAAAATACAGACTAGGTAGCTTAAGTAACAGAAATTCCTAGACCTATGAGAAATAAATTAGTTTTTTGTGCATGCATGGAGCAAGAGCAAGCTCTTCGGTCTTTCTTCTTATAAGGGCACTAATCCCATCATGAGATATGACCTCACCTGACACTGATCCTCTCCCAAAGGCCCCTTCTCCAAATACCATCATACTGGAGGTTAGGGCCTCAACATATGAATGCGGGGTGGGGTGGGGGCGAGAGCATGGCCAGGAGACAAAAACATTCAGTCCACAGCAATGCTGGATGCCAGGCTCATACTAGAACCTTCCTGGACCAGCTGGGGGAATGTGTCCACTCTATTTAGGGCCCAGGCCCTAGAGTCATGTGGAGCTGGCCTTGCCTCCTGCCTCTACCACCATTTAGTGTGTCCTCAGGCAAGTTATTTAACCTTTGTGAACTTTTACTTCACCTGAAAAAAGGGAGATTAATAAGTATATATACCTCATGGAGTTATTCTGAGAATTAAAAGAGCTTCTGGGCAGCAGCTCCGCTCATTCCCGCAGCACCGCCGACAGTCTGCGACTCGCCGTCATGGATACTCTATCAGAAATAAATGGCACCTTTGCCTTCAACCTGTTGAAAAAGCTGGGTGAAGACAACTCGAAAAACGTGTTTTTCTCACCCTTGAGCATCTCCTCTGCCCTGGCGATGGTCTTCATGGGAGCAAAGGGAAACACCACGGCCCAGATGGCCCAGGCATTTTCTTTAAATAAAAGCGGCAGTGGGGGTGAAGATGTCCACCAGGGTTTCCAGTTGATTCTCACCGAAGTTAACAGGACTGTTACGAAGTACTTGCTTAGAATTGCCAACAGGCTCTTTGGAGAAAAGTCTTATGATTTCAACTCATCTTTCAAAGATTTCTGCCGCAAATTCTACCAAGCAGAGATGGAAGAGCTTGACTTTTTGAAAGCTACAGAGGAGGCCAGAAAACACATAAACACCTGGGTGGCTAACAAGACAGAAGGTAAAATTACTGAGTTGCTGTCTCCAAATTCAGTGAGTCCACAGACTCCTCTTGTTCTGGTGAATGCCATCTACTTCAAGGGAAACTGGGATAAACAGTTTAACAAACAGCAGACCCAGGAAAGACCATTTAAAGTCAGCAAGGATGAGAAGAAACCTGTGCAAATGATGTTTAAGAAATCCACCTTTCATACGACCTACACAGGAGAAGTATTTACCAAAATTCTGGTGCTTCCTTATGTCGGCAAAGAGCTGAACATTATCATCATGCTTCCAGATGAAGACGTCGGTTTGGAAAAGGTGGAAAAAGCACTTACTTATGAGAAATTCATAGAATGGACAAAGCCAGACATGCTGGATGAAGAAGAGGTGGAAGTGTTCCTCCCTAGATTTAAGCTGGAGGAGAATTATGATATGAAGGATGTCCTTTGCTCTCTGGGCATGACCGATGCCTTTGAGACGGGCAAGGCAGACTTTTCCAGGATGTCGTCGCGGAGAGATCTGTATCTGTCCAAGGCTGTGCACAAGTCCTTTGTGGAGATCAACGAGGAGGGCACGGAGGCCGCAGCCGCCACTGCTGCCGTCATGATGCTTCGATGTGCAAGGATCACACCCAGGTTCTGTGGTGACCACCCCTTCCTTTTCTTTATCCAGCACAGCAAAACTAACAGTGTTCTGTTCTGTGGCTGATTCTCCTCACCGTAAAGAGATGGTCAGCACTGCACAGAGCTCTTCTCCTGTCCCCTTCTGCCCCACTTTTCCTCTGACACTTCACAATGTGCCTGCAATCCAAAATGACCTTTGATAGCAATACAACAATAAAGGGGCTAATTTTGAAATCCCCCCCCAAAAAATAAATAAATTAAAAAAAAAAAGAGCTTCTGTATGTGAAGCAGTTAGCACACAGCACAATGGTCAGTATCAGGACCTAACAGTATATTTGTATATAACAAATTAGATGCATGCATTCATAAATAATATGCTATTTATACAGTTGCCTATATGTATAGACATAATACATTCATAAACATATGTTGTTTTCTTGGACCAACCTTTTGAATTTGGAAAATAGCCGATTTTCTCTTCTAAAGTGCTTAGGTTCAGAATCATAGAAACTTACATAGAAACTTAGTAATTATAAGTATGAGAGAGAGGGGGAGTTAAAATTTAAAGTCAAAGCTTGCCTTTTGATAGCAAAATTAAGCAAAATAAGCCTGACACTAATGTGATTGGCCTTTTGAGATAACTGGACAATGTGGTTGAGTTGTTGGATCCCTCTGGTTTCCTATAAAATCTAATGCCTAATCTGTTGTCTGGGAATGGGGGAAGGATCATGGTTGGGTGGGGGTGTGTTCAGGAAGACTAAGGAAAAGGGAGGTGTTGCCTGTTAAGGTGGAAGGGTTTCACCTGGTCAGCTTACCTGAGCCCCAAGTTTGCAATCTCCAATCTTCAGGTTGACCATTTGGATCTCTTCTCCGCAGCCTGATACCGGAAAGGATATTTGGGCTGGATAAAGAGTTTTAGTCCCTAAAAAGAGATCACAGCGCACCCCTGACTCCGCCCTCTGCATTACTAATATTCTGGCTTATATAGTAGGCTTAGAACACAGAAAACGATTTGAGTGACTCTCAGTTCTCCCAGAGATGACCCATAGCTGGTACCATTCTAAACCCCTAGGAGAGAAGTGAACTTAGTGCATACAATGGATGATGGCACATGAGGGGTTAATCCTATTGTAGATCCTGGGATGAGAAAGGCTGTGACCTGAATCAGCCTCCTGGACATGAGGCAGCTCTGTGAACTGATAGGATCCCATTTGGGAGGTGCTAAAAACAGCCTACCCCCAGTTGCAGCTACCCTATGAGGCCTGTCTGGGCAACCACTGGCCATGCCCCTCCTGGGGGTCCTTCTCTCTATGGTAACTGAGCACTATCCTCAGCTTTGCACTTTCCTAAACTCTGAGAGCCTTCCAGTGTCTCGTGTGTCCTTGACATTCTAGAGCACCCCACCCAGGAACCTCACAGGTCCCCAGATTTGCACTCACCTCTAGCACACATACGTCCCCTCACAGAATACATAAGCACAAGCAGAGCTTCACTGAGCTGGGGGCGTTTGCACTCAGCCGGGCACCCATTCGCAGACAGTGACTTGCTGCCCCAGGCCTCAGAGTTTGCACACTTGAGATTTTTGCTATAGCAGAATCATAAATTACTGTACATTATGGACTTTTAGGGATGCCTGGAAATATTCAAAATGAGAGTTAAAATCAGACCACTAAGGGTCACGTGGATGATTCTTTCCTAAAGTGGACGCCTTGTGGTTTATTTAGAAATCATTCAAGCTGCATGTTATGCTTTGCTTTGGCCTCTCTCCATATCCCTTCTAATCCCCACCCTGCACCCCCTAAACTCCATCCTCCAAATCTCTGCTCTCATGTGCTTCTGGGTACTGTGTACCCCCAGGGTCCTGGGACAGGACACTGCTGACTGTCAGCGAGGGGCCCCACTGAGGCTGTGTGGGCTTACCATGCTTTCCCTTTGCTCACAGGACACGTTTAGGATCACTACCAAGAAAGCCTCTCTGGACATATTTCTGCCTGACGGAAGGAGCATTCAAGCTGAAATTCTAACATCAGACACTGTCGAAAGAGTCCTAGAGGTAAACTTCATCTAAAGACCAGCCCCAAAATTAAACTTAGGAAGTATTCTACTTGAAGGCAGGGACTAGGATATGGTTATCTTCCACAAGCTTCCTGCCTGTCATTTTACTCTGGATGACTTATCGGTAGAGATGCTGGGATTTTCTGGAAGACTGACCAAGGAATCTGAGCTGCAGCCATTCCCCTACCCCCTTTGGTTTTACTTTCCCTGTGGGCATCAATTTTCCGGAGACCTCTTCGGGCATTCTTAAGGCTGTTGTCAGTTTCCTGGAACTCAGCCAGGGATGTATCCTGGAAATATGAAAAGTGCTTTATTATGGGGTGCCCCATTGTTGGGAGCAGGAGGGAGGGTGGAGCCCAGATGAGTATGAAACAGGCTGCATTCAGGTGGACTGGTGACAGATTCTAGGAGAGAGTGATAATGACAGTGGATTTCTCAAAGGCTGAAAGACGTGTCCCTCTTCCCCCACAGAGAAAGCCCCTGAAATCCACACCCCAGTGGGTCTAATTCTGTACCATTCCCGGTGTTAGTCAGTTTTCTGAGAACTCCAAGGATGACCCAGAAAGCATCCCCCCCTTCTTCAGATGTGGTCGTTACCAGCTCTTCCCCTAGGCCTATCCTCCTTCTGAGCTGGGCTGCTGAGGGGACACGTCTTTTCACATCCACATATGCTCCCAATCCCCTTTCCTTCAGAGGGTTTTTGTTCTAATCCTCCAGAGACACATACCTAGGAGCATAAAAACTTATAAACAGGAGGAAGTGGGGAAGTTTCTAGGACCTTGCCAAGGACAGAAAGTTCTCGTGCTAGGGTCATGGTATCTGATGCCTTCTGAGCCGGAAATGAACAGAAATGTTGCCTATTGGGCTCCCAGCTCTCAAGCTGTCTTTACCTAAGACAATGGGGCTGGGTGGCTCCTCCCTGCATTGTGGCTCTTCTTTCTAGCTTAGAGATTCAGATTCAAGCCCACCTGTACCCTCCTGGCCTCAGAAGAGCAGTTTGCGTCCCCAGATTAGGAAACACCCCTTCTCTAGGTCTTGGCCCTGTCTGAGCATGATTGTTTTGGACCTTTTTTCTTGCTAAAGTCACTGCACACACCCGACCTCAACCTTTTCATGGCTCCTGTATTGCTGACCTGGTTGAATGGTATCAGCTGACTGGTTGCTGAGGCCATCCAATGGGAAGTTACCCCGGGCTCTTCCCTGTCTCCTGAGTCCTCCGGCCACTGTTTCCCAAGTCTCTTTCCTATTCACTCCTCCTATTTCGAGCCCTCATCATTCTCAGCTAGATTTCTATAGCAGCCCTGAAATTAGTCTCCCAGCTTCCAGTCTGGCTAATCTTCTATACTGATTTCCAGAATGATCTTTCTAAAAAGCATCAAACGCCATTGATGCTCAATGTTTTAGGGGAAACCTAAAAACCCCAAATCACAGTTCCCTCAATTGCCTTCCTGGAACCTACAAAATGAGAGACAGACACATGAGTGAAGGAGGAGGACAGTAATAGTGAGGACCACACACTCAGATACCTCTGGGGCCAGGCGGGTAACTCAGGTGCAGCTGAGGAATGTAAGATAATTTGGAAATGGTTGGGCCTGTGGAGCACTGGAGAGTACCCGCCCTGCCTGATGACATCATTATTGACATCTTTTCAACACACTGGGTTCACTGGCCAACTTAGACATACCTGCAGCTGGAATTGCCTGCTGGTGGGAGTTTGGGGTCTCCTATCTGCTGCGGCTCGAACAAGTCCTGGATTCAAATAACAATACTGCTGTGGGGACAGAGCCCCAGAGAGCAATTTCCAGGCTCTCGGCCTCATGTGGAAAGGTACTGGCTCGGGTAGTAGATGACCGTCAGCTGTGGCTGGTTGGTTGTCAGCTGTAACCATTGAGCCATTGGCCACTAATATAACTGCCGGGGCTGCACTGGGGAGTGGAATCGAGGAGAGTCGAGGAGAGTCGGTCGGTTGGCAGAAAAGCGGATAGCAGGTCGCACGTTGTGTGAATCCAGCCTCCAGTGAGACCATAGTGGTATGACTCCCCCATCTATGGCTCCGTGGGTGTTACTTTTTGGCCTCACCACATCCTGTGTTCTTATGTGGGGAGTGGGAGCAGAGACCCGGCAGGCCGCCCCGCATGACAGCTGCCATGTCGTAGCTGTGTGAGTTTGGGTAAGTTACTTAACTTTTCAAGACAGTGTTTAAGGAATTATAGAAATAGTTCATGTTCCTTCAACAGTGGGTTCCGGTTACTGATCATAATTGGTATTGTTATTGATAGTAGAGGGAGTGCTAAATAGTGAGTAGGGCAGTAAAGCTAGGATTCTACAGTACCACCTGTTTTGTCCTGTTCACCTTGCAGCTAATAGCTTAAATTTAATTAGACACATCTATAATCTCAGAAAAATGTGCTTTCTCTCTTCCAATCACATTGCTTGTGAGAAATTCCAATCCATGACACTGACGTCATTAGCATCAGGTAAGTTTAACTGGAGGTTCTCCCTTCAAGGTGGTGGAGTTTCTATAAAAGGTAAAGTGAGCACTTGGCCAAGCAGAAATGTGGGTTCTCTTCCAGGGACTGGGAAATTCTATATCTAGCATAAAACTAATTTAAATTTTGTAATTAAAAATCATGGTCTATATCTTCTCAAGCACACTTGCTCTTGTTACTCTCACTTTGCTGTTACCGATGACTTCACCTCCATCTTGCTGGACTCTTTAAAGACTAACAGTATACTAAAAATCCTTTTTTCATTTTTTATGCATTTGTGCTAATGTGGTTTTATTGCTGGCATTTGTGTTTTGAAGCACTGTTAATATTTGCTAAGAAGGAAATATTGTGTCTCTACGTAGATGCTTACTCCTCTCAAAAGGTGGTGCTTGTATTTATGTCTATATAAATTATATAAAAGCTTCTCCATTCTCCTTTTCCCACCCCTCTATCTGCCTTGGCATGTAAGCTTGCGGTCTTCACGGAATGAGTCAGAGAAGAGAGAAATATAATAATTTGAGTGGACATGGGTCATATTTATTTTAGTACAAGATGTCTTTACAATGTTACCTACCAGCGCACACTCACCCATGCACAGAGCCCTGCGTTGTGGTTTGGGTTTTTTTGTTTGTTTATTTGTTTGTTTGTTTTACAGAGGTGTGGGGAAGAGAATGAGGTAGAAAGGAGAATGGGGTTAAGTGTTGAGTAAACTTATATAAAGTTCCCAGGCTCTTCTTTATTTGCAAAGCTGTCCTAAGGAAACCCTCTCATACAATCCACCTAATAAGACTGCCTCACCAGCTAATTTTCAGGTCGCTGACAAGAAAAGGTCCCTCTTTGAGCCTGGTATTAGGATAACTTCCACCAGGAGAACTTGGAGTCACGGTTGAAGCATCAGCTCACACACAGTGCTGTAAAGGCGAGTCTGTGGGGGTTAGAGATGACCTAGAGAATTCAGGTGAGGCATGCAAAGAAATCATTCAGGAGCCCAGTCTTAAAGAGGGATTGGGCTGGGTCGGTGGAAAGGGAGAGAGTCTAGAGTAACATGGATGGTCCTACTAAGGGCAGGTGAATGTTACAGCCTTGTGACCCGTTGGTAAAAACAAACCCATTGGTGTTGAAATGAAAGCCTTTTGATGGGAAGGTCAAAAAGAAATATGAAATCAGGGCAGCCCCAGCCTGGGATCTGAGGAGTTCACTGCAAAAATGTCATATAAATTAGACTTGAACATCACAGGAGACTTGAGAGAGAAGCAGGCCTGGAATGTCAAAGGCAGATAATAGCTGGTACACTTTTATATGACATCCAAGCGGTGGGGGAATGTCCTTTTTCCCAGTCTGGCTATCCAGCCCCAAGGAAGGCAAACGGATGTGCAGGGCCCTGGGGGCACTCTTACAGAAGTATAGACGTTCATGGAGAATGACTGCTGCCCCCCAGTGGACAATAAAGTCCAAAATGATCTCAGAGACTCCACATGTTGGAGGGGGGCAACCAGCCTCAGCTGAGGCCAGTTCAGGCCCGTTGTGGTAAGACAGATTTTCTTCTTCACTCTACCTTTTTTGAATATCTAAATTTTCTCAAATGAGTATGTACCATTTTTAGATTTAGAAAACATTTAATGTCTGCTAGCCCATTAAAGCACTTTTATAGATGTTTATTGGCAATTTCAACTTCTTTCTGCACATTACTATAAGCATGGTGGATACTCTTAACTCCCCTCCCCATCCCTTTTTCTTGTCTTTGGTTAAAGGTGGTGTCACACAAAATTGGACTATGTCGGGAGCTTTTGGGCTACTTCGGCCTATTTCTCATTCGGTTTTACAAGGAGGGCAAGCTGTCTGGTAAGGAGAGAAGGAATGCAGGGAGGGCAGGTATGGGCAGGCACTCCACCCAGGAGATGCAGGAGTCATAGCTGAGAGGCTGGTTATCCCCCAGGGGAACTCCCCAGTGTCTGGTCTCTACTACGTTTCTCAGCCCCTGGATCAAAAGTTTAAGGGTGGGAGGTTGTGTCTGTATTCAGGATGAGCTGGGGATGAGCAGCTCCAGAGAGGTGGCACAGATAGGAACAAGAGGTCAGGGTTTTCCAGTAACTGCACTTCCTCTCCTATCTGCCCCAGTCCCAAATGATGTCCGTGTCACCTTCACGAGTGTGCCCTGGCTGCTGACCACCAAGCCACACTACAATTCCCTTGTGGATGGAGTGTTAAATTCTAGGCGTCAGGGCATAGCCCATCGCCATCATTTCTCCTTGTTAAAGAATATTTGCTAGAAAATGCAGATGACATAAATAAGTTCTTAGATTCTTAAAAAAGATGCAATGAGATAGTGAAAGATGACAGTATGATTCATATCGCTTTTACTTTTCTCTACAGTGCATTTCTAGATATTGCAAATTTTTCAGTTTTGAAATGCTATCAGTTATCTCCAAGTAGTTTACAGATGTCTTCATGAAACTGTGGGGAGGTGGTTCTGAGTTGGAAGTTAAGGGGTTTGTGTGTGGGCGTGGCCACTGGGATCTGGGGTGTGTTGGTGAAGGCACTGGATCTTTCTGAACCTGCCAGGGTTCACTTTGCCAAGGGAGCACCTCTGCATAGGACCCAGCCCTTAAGCTCAGGGGTCTTCACACCTAGTGTCAAGATCAACTTGATCAGAACAGTGATCAGGATAAACTCAGGTGCTGAGGAAGCACAGAGTGGGCTCCTAACACAGCCTTGCAGAGTAGGGATCAAAGGAGGGGCCATAAGATACCGCTTCTTCATCTGTATCACAGTGTAAAAATCGCTCTCTCTCAAGGTGTTGGTATTTTATGAGAATAAAATGTTATTTATTTTTCTGAAAAAAAATTTAGAAAGTTAAAAATTACATACATGTGTAAGAGAATATTATTATTGTATTTTATTCTTTCCAACATAGTGCTTTGTGTTCTCATTTTAAGGCCACTGTATGTAAACTATTTGTGCTGTTTCAACCCGTAAGACACCCTCTCCCCTTTCTCTAGTCATGAAAAAATTGGCAGAGTTTGAACTCCCTTATGTGAGTCTCCGAAGTTCTGAAGTGGAAAACTGCAAGGTCGGACTCAGGAAGTGGTGAGTAAGCGTTGTGACAGTAGGCATTCGAGGCTGTCTTACCATTGCTGATCAGAATCTGTCAGTCTCACAGCCCAACAGCTCACAACAGAGCAGGAATTTCGGGAAGGTGAAGAGGAAAGCAGTGAAGAGAGAGAGTGGGGAAAGAACAAGGATATTTGTCTGAAAGGATAGGATGTTGAGGATGACTTTCACTGGTCTCAAGGAAATACTCGAGGGGTGGTATCTTGAGGGTGGCAGCCATGAAGATACGGCTTGAAAAACAAGGGCTGTTGGGGTGGGATTGAAGCAGGTAATGGTGAAGAATTGTGGGCTGTGGACTTGTTTTGGAATGGGTTACTGACTATTAATTGAAGGAACTTGTTGATGGTTACAAGCAGGTCTGATTCATCTGTTGAACTGTGGTGTTCCCTGAAGGCAAAAGGTAGACTCCGCCAACTCGTAGTGCACTTGAACTGTAAACAGTCAGCTTACATTCCTAAAAGGATTCCAACAATAAACGCATCTATAACAGGGCCAGCTATATTCCCAGATTGAAAGGACACTTTGCAGAAAATACTATCATTTCTCCCAGAAAAACAGGGCTCTATGGAGAGCAAACAAACAGAAAATAACAAGTAGGACACTCCCCAGCTCACCCCCCCCCACACACATCATATAACCTGTAGTTCCCAGTGTTTATTCCCATGGCTGTATTGGATTGCTTCTTTGGTTTACCCTCTCCCAGCCCAGTTATTCTGTAATCTGAGCTCAGAAGCTTGAAAGAAAGGCATTTTGAAATCTAGGAATAGTAGTTATCTCGACTTTGTGATGCCCTGCTAGACCTCTAGTCTGCAGTTTTGAATTCTGGAAGAATATTCCCAGCAAGCCTAGAAGTTCATTTACTGTTATTCAAAAGTATTTCTGAGAAATGGTCAAAATCTGTGAAACCCTGAGAAGGGAAAAGGAAAAACCCCTAGCAATTCCATCTAAGCATTAATAGAGTAGCTGTTACGGAAGCTGCTTAGTATAGCAAGAGGCTGAACTCAGTTATTTCTGGGATCAAAGTATATGAATCTAAGTCCCAACCCTCATAGGGTTTAGCTGAATAACCTTAGCCAAGTTATTCAACAAGCTCTCTAAGCCTCAGTTTCTCTATCTGTAAAATGCGAATAATAACAATAGTGTATACCTCATAGAATTATTGTGAGGGTTAAATAAAGTTATCTATATGGGGTCAAATACTCAGTAACTTTTGGTCTGGTTTGTTATTGTTATATTGAGGATTATAATGCTGATAATAGTAACAACAACAACAACAACAACAAAAATCCTTGGGGCTTAGACTTTTTTGCTCATGAGTTCTCCAGAGAACTTGAGATACAGGACAAATGAGGATTCTGTTCCTCACCTTGAAGCTTGAATTAGAAATTGGGCTTTGCCTGTGTCTTTATTAAATAGGTAAATTCTAGATCATAAGTGAAGTGTATGATAAAATGTCTACTGCATAATAAGCCAGCATCTTGTATCCAGGCAGATTGCCTTTGCTCATGGGAACTGGGATAAAAGGAGGTCCCACTTCATCTGTTAGAGGTGAGAATCAGATCACTGGAACGTGAGAACCTGGCATAGCATCCCACAGGTGCCGGGTCCGCTTTCCAGCGTGAGGTCTTACTGGCTGGGAGCAGGGAGGCTAGCTCGACTGCCACGAGCTGTGGGATTCCCAGCAGGTGAGGCCTTGCAATGAGACCTAGTTGGAGTCTTTCTCTGTTCATAAATTCCCTGGTGCATCACTCCAATGATGATATAGTTCCTTCCAGACCAGAGGGTGCCTACCCTGGCCTCTGAGAGCCCCAGTCTGGGATGGGTCTGGAGCCTCTTAACTCTCTGATGCAACAGTTCCTATTCTCTGCCGCAGGGGGCCCCTGGGAGAGTGGGTAAAATAGCTAAATGGAATATAAGTAGGAATAGGAATACTTCAGTTGCGTCTCTGCACGTCCAAGAATGAAGTTGATCTTTAAGTAACATTTTCATCCTTTTCCTTATCTAAGCCAATGCTATCGGTCTATTCACCCTATACATCTGAGTGCAGTGATTCTGCTTACCTCTGCCTTCAGATTTGTTATAGACCAGCCGTAGCTCACCCTTTATTGACAGTTTCTGTCAATTCTTAGCATGATACTGTGCTTAGACAGTAACTGTTATTTCATTTCATCCTGGTGATTCTGCTTCCGTTAGACAGACATGGAGCCCTGTTATTTGCAAGTCACTTTGCCAAGGCAGCAACTCTGAATAGGACCCAGCCCTTAAGCTCAGGGGTCTTCACACCTAATGTCAAGATCAACTTAATCAGAGCAGTGATCAGGATAAACTCAGGTGCTGAGGAAGCACAGAGTGGGCTCCCAACACACCCATGCAGAGTAGGGATCAGAGGAGGTGCCATGAAAATATGGCTTGCGGGAGGGGCAGATAAGCCAGGGAAGGAGGTCAGTGAGGGAAGTGGTCTTCCAGGCAGAGGGAGAAGGGAGAAAATATGGTTGGAATGTAGAATGTGGGGGAGGGGAGAAAAAGGGAGGGGAGTAAGAGATGAAATTGGAAATGAAAGCTGGGGAATACCATGAAGGGACTTGGAAGTGAGCAGGATAAATAATCTAACTCCTGGGACTAAGAGAATCGAAAGGTTACTCAGGAAAGACCACTCCAGTTGGAATGTGGAGCATGAGACTGAGGGAACACGACTGAGGCAGAAAGCCTGGTGAGGAGATTACTGGAGCAGCTGAGGCAAGAGACAAAGGTCACCTGGGTACAGGATGGTGATATGAATGTGGGCACGGGGCAGATGAGAATGCCAGGTATTGTGGGTGGGGAAAACGCATACAGGATATGGTGACTCAAGGGGGGCTGAGTGTGAACAGGGATACAGAGCATTCCCCTAAAGCTTTTATCATTATTATTATTATTATTATTATTATTATTATTATTATTTTGCATCTTTGCTCTCAGTGCCCACCAGGCAAGAGCTTACAGTATAGAGACAGGAAACAGAAGAGATGGAGGGACAAATTGAAGGTTAGGCAAGTAGATGGGTGGAGCTTGGTTAGAAAAGGGGGTCTAGGTTCAAAGTGTAGAAGGCACCACTTCAGAGCCCATGAGCTCCCAGGTGTACCCATTGTTAAATTAATTAACCTAATACTCCTCAATTATGCAGGTACATGGACCCATCCCTCGATTCCATGCTGATGGACTGCAGAGCAGCTGTAAAGTTGATCTATATGCAGGTGAGGATAACCAAGAACCATCAAAACACCATATATTATAAGTCATTTGGGTTTGAAGCCATTAGAAAAAATTATGCTAGTTAAGAATTTTATCTCCATATCTAGAGTAGGCAAATTCATACAGACAGAAGTAGAATAGAGGTTACCAGAGGCTGGGGGAGGGGAGAAGTTATTGTTTCGCATAAAAGAGAAAGAATTTATGCTAGGGATGATAAAAAAGTTTTAGCTATAGAGAGAGGTGATGATGACACAACATTGTGAATGTTTTTAGTGCAATTGGATTGTACACTTACAAATGGTTAAAGTGATAAATGTTATATATTTTTTACCACAGTAAAAAGTATCAAAATAAAAAAGTAGAGTGTTTGGAGGAAAAAAAAAAGAATTTTACCTCCATTTTAACAATCATTGTCTGAATTTGCAGCTGACACCCTTCGTCTAGGCTAATCTACATGAGCCTAAAAATGACATCCCTGATAATTGAAAGTTACACATGGTCCCTAAATCTCACTTTAGCATTATATTCTTTTTCCCTGAGCCAACAAGTGACATTTCTGCCCCCAGGGGCGGCTTCACAGGCAAGTGGCCTGTGAAGCCGGCACTGGGCCATGTACTCAGAAGGACCCAATGCTTGTTTAATGCTCTGCTGCTACATCTTGAAATTCTCAATAGTTTTTGAACAAGGCACCCCGCATTTTCATTTTGCATTAGGCCCTGCAAATTATGTAGTTGATCCCGTCTCCCCTTACCCACCAACCCCCAGAAAAGTAAATTTAGAGTTTGGCCTCCACTCCTTTCTCCAGCTCACGTGGTGAAGGTTCTGCTAAGCAGTGTAATGGTCAACAGGCTGCCTCATCATACGCGGCTGCTTACCTCCATCTCAGTTCTCCCTCCTGCTTCACCAGCACCCCTGACAGGGTTCACCAAGTCAGCATCATGGGAAGCCCGATCCTTTCTGAGGCCTGGCAGCTCTGGGAGGGAGGTGTGGAAACCTCTTTTAAGGAGTTCCATGAGAGATCCCACAGTCTGTTCTCACACAGCAGGCAGAGTGGCAGGTCAGATCCTTCCCCTGTTCAGATTCTCCCAAGTCTTTTCATCTCACTCAGACTAAACCCTAAATCTTACCACACTTGTTTTATGTTCTCCCTCCACGTTGTAAGAAGAAACACAAAGTTTGCTGACAAAGGATTCAGTGGGATGAAGAAAAGGGATTTAACAATACTTATTGCTGGTGGCTTTTATGTAGCATGATTCTAAGCTGCTATATTCTGTAGCTTTTTATAAACTGAAATTAAAGAGAGGGGAGAAATGCAGGTCCGTTATTACTTTCAGTGAGCTTTTCAAAGGAATAACAAGCATTAATAAAGCCTACTGTAATATTCACTGGGTGGAGTGTGCTGCTTTGGCTTCCTGAAGAGCAGCAGAAGAAAAGAGCCTTCTTGGCTCATACTTCCTTAGGTGACTTTGGTTTTGTTTTAAGCAATTGCATTGCTTTAATTGTATTATTTTAAGCAAGTCTATATTTTTGGAGTGGTTTGTTATTCAGCAGTAGTTAACTGATACAAAGCTGTATTGTTTTCCCTTTAGCTGAGTAGATGTATTGCTGATATATTGCATGTATTGAGCCTATTTGCATTTTAAACTACTTCAGCAAGTTAGTTACACTATAATTCTACATAGAATGGGAGTTATCACTTACACTGAAAAAACAAAGAGTGGCAGAGTTCCTTTTTATAGTTAGTAAAGCAATGTTCATCTTTAAAGAAATGACCATACCGTGTTTCCTTAAAAATAAGACTTAACCAGAAAATAAGTCCTAGCATGATTTTTCAGGATGTCATCCCCTGAACGTAAGCCCTAATGCATTTTTTTGGAGCAAAAATTAATATAAGACCCGGTCTTATTTTCAGGGAAACACGGGAGTTACATATTTTCTTGCAAAGCAACAGCCAGGTGCTTTATGTGCCCAGAGACAGGAAACTGCTATGCTTTATACTAAGATATATACAAATGGTCTGCCTAGCACAGGCTGAGCAGTGCAGTAGAAGGCAAGAGAAATTGCTAAATGCCTCAGAAGAAATGGAAGGAGTTACTGGAAGAGGCTGGCATGACTGGCTTATACACCATACAGGACTGTCACAAGGCACTGTGTCATTATTTAATTGACAGTGTTTTTTTCTTAGTGTCACACAAAATCATGGTTATCTGAGAATCAACGGTATCTTCATTTTGACAAAATAGAACATTATTTATGTACACATCTCCCCCACTAGACCACCAGCCTCACGCAGGGACCTTGGCTTTTGGCACAGGGCTAAGAACTTGGGTGCATAACTGAGCAGATAAAATGGATCCCAGCAACCAGAATGTCAGATAAGTCACAACCTTAATGTCCAGTCCTCCTTAGGTGACTTTTTAAGAGACCAAGACCATCTACTAAATCATTTCTAGAAATAAGACTCTTCTAAATTCTAAGGAATTTAAAATTTAAAATGATTTTAAATTCATTAGAATTTAATTAGATATAAATGATAAGATATATCAAAGTATCACTCAATACATGTTTAATGTCCACTGTTGTATTTTTATGGCTAGAACATAGTTTTGAGTTCATTTCATAATATACTTTGATCCACATATAATCATGTTCAGTGTACTTATACCCATGTTATATTAGTTAGTATGTAATTTACCATTTAAAATGTTTACTGAGGCTCATCACCAGTGTATCCTTGCTATTATGATACATTATTATTCATATGTTGCGTCCAGCACAACATGGGCAGTGAGGGTGTGAGGAGGGGTGGCTTGGGTTAAGTTTTTAAGAAGAAACAAAGAGACTTAATGCAGTTAAATCTCTCCAAAGGCCAGGGGTCTCTCAGTCTCAGAGGACTGGAGCCCAGAATAAGGCCGACTGAAGGTTTTTATTGATAGGTATACAAATACAAGAAAGTAACATGGTTTCTTACACGGTCTGTGAGACTCATACATCATAGCAGAAAAATGTTTATTCCAATCACCCTTTGTCTATAAACAGCCGAAGCACAAGTTCCCATGATGTTTTACTTAAGGGATGTACCTTCTCAGGGTCAAGTCTCTCATATTGTAACAGCTCCATTGAGATAAGTGCAGAGAACTTATCTTTATTGTCCTCATGACTTCTCTCACAAACAGGTGTGAGGGAAAAGAGCCGGCAACAGCTTTTCCCAGGCAGGGGACAGGGGAGGCAAGGCCCTTTCCCATATCTTTCTAAGGCAGCTCATTGGGGGTTCCCACTCAGTTCTGCCTGGCTTAGATTGTATCTCCCGTGAGATATCTTACCCGTCTTTGGCTGCAAACCATCTTTTGGAGACCAGACAGAGAGACATAAGGTGTAAACACAAGGACGGAACAGAGTCCCAGAAAGGTACAATCTCACAGACTCTTCTTTCCTTAAGGAAAGACACGGGGAGACAGTTGGCTAGGCTGTTGTGTGACTACATTTATATATGGTTTATTTGCTAGGACATCCTTGGTTGAGAATGCGTTACCTAATTCTAATATTGTTCCTGTGGGAAATAGGGTCGTTGTGGCATGGTTTCCAGGGTCACATTGTGGTGAGAGGTAGGAACGGCCAGCATCGTAATATGATTTTTATCTGTCTTAGTTACAGAATTGCACCCCAGGGAGAATGGATGGTATTTCCTCTGCTTATATAATAGCTGGAAAAAAGAGGGTTTGTGGAAAGCATATTGAATTGCAGTTTCAAAGATGAATCTGTCCCTTGCTCCGCCACTGGCTCTTTCTCCATGTGGCCTTGGCCCAGACACTTCTTCCTTCTGGAACTAGAACTACAACCTGTTAAGCAGTGAGGTGGAGCTAACAGGCCCTAAGTTTTCTCACAGCTTCAGTAGTCTGTTATTCAAACCTTAGCTCTTTGCCTGGCAAAGTCTTCAAAAAGTTGGAGGTGAGGTCACAATAACCTGTGCCATTACCATCGTCATCATTAGTATTCCCTGAATCTGAGGGGAGGTTCTGAGAAATCAAAAGAGGCCCAAGGTCAGCGGGACTGTGGGCTGCCCATTAGCGTCCTAATACCCCTGTGGAGGGAGGGAGAGACCCCAAATCGCTGTCTTCTTTGGGAAGCCTTCCTTGGCTCCTCCCAAAAGAAAATGCCTCCCTCCTCTGCTGTCATGTGTTTTGTTTAAACCCCCTATTCTGATGCTTCTTACCTAGCATTGTAAATACTGGCTCACATATGTATCTCCCTAGCTAGACTCTGAATTGCCAAGGGCAGAGGCTGTGTCCGGGGTGCCTGGGATATGTGAAGGAGTGAGGAACAATCATCCCTTTAAAGCGTTAATGCAAAAGTTCTTATGAGTACTGATAAATAACGGTGCTATCATATATGACTATTAAGGCCTACGCTTCTGATTTTTCTAAAGCAGATGTGTCCAGTGATGTCCAGGATCAAGTGAATTCCCACAATGTGTTTCTTTTCTTCTTCTTTTTAAAAATTTTACTGACATTAACAAAATGCAAGATTGCATATAAAATTATAAATTTGGGGGTTTTCTCAAAAATACTGAAGGCTTGGTCTATTCTGGGCCTGTATTTCATCAGTGCCCGTATGGTAACTTTGTGCAAGTTTGAAAAAAGTGGCCCTTCATCCAGGCAGGGCCCCTGGCTTGGTGAGGGGACTGTGGGCTGCTCATTAGCCTCCTAATACCCCCGTGGCCCGGTGCCCTTGTTCACGGCCCACCAAGCTGATCACACATCCCTGGCCTTGCTCAGCCATGCTTCAACCAGCTGAGGCCAAGTGGCTGATGCCTTGTTTAAAGAGGCACATGTTTTCTATTTCTCACTATTGTACTCTCTGCAGAGAGCACTAGCGTATGTGTGATTGAAGCTCATGAAAACCATGACTTATGCAATTTCACATGGTTTGAAAAATTCGGTTCTGTGTGAGTCTCCATCAGCCAGTCTTTGGGGAACCACATAACTAAGTAGAGACATTTGTCTAAACTTGATTTCCTCATCTGGAGGGAGGTGCTGTATATAATGCATTTGAGCGATGACTTGTGAACTCATATTGAAGGCTTGGTCAGTTCTGGGCCTACGTTTCATCAGGGTAAAATATTTTCAAACGTAGTGAAAGAAAAACAGTTATGTTTCCTCTCCTATAGGACATTTAAATATCTGTTTGAGTCCCAGGTGCCCTAATGATTATTGATGTGTCTTCGGTTAGGACTTACTGCCATGATTGCTGTTTACCTTCTTTATTTAGCTAGGCTTTCTCTCAGACATCGCTGCCTTGAGCTAACCGCCCTTACAGGACTCTGACCGCAAGAAGAATTCAGGACAGAAAATGGTGTTTAATTCTTCACACCCATGCGGAATCTATTCTAGTGTGGTGTCAAGGTTCAGTTTTGAGAACAGTTGGCAACAAGAAGAAAGTCTTGGGTTGAGTAGCTCTTATGTGGCAAGAATTCAGTGGCTTGGGAAGGGATAGGATGGCCTGGTGTAGTGGTCAGATCTGGGTTTTAATCCAACTTTGCGACAACTTGCTGGGTCATCTTGAAAGTCCTAAACTCTCTAGATCTTAATTTACCCATGTATAAAATGAGGTAATTTTCCTACCTTACATAATAGTTTGGAAAAAGTAACTGAGAAATCCTATCTAAAACAGGTTCTCAGTAAATATTAGTTATTTTTCTTCTCTCTAAACTCATCTCATTTTCTCTCTAAACAGCAATGTCAAAAATTTATTCAGCTTTTCATTCTCCTCGTAGAGATAAGGTAAAACCTGCCAATATCACTGAGGGATGAAATATATAGATTTATGTTGAGACTAAGGTATGAGTAAGCACCTGATAATTAGCAAAGAATTATTGCATGTTGCTGTATGTAAGATGTTGGACAAGCCACACTGAGGTGAAGGACACAGGGTCTTTCCTGGAGGGGTTAACAGTCTAATTGAGACCAATGGAAAACCGTTTCAAAGCATGATAAATAAAAGCAGGGCAGGCTAATTGTACCAATTTCAATTGTACCAATTCTATATGAAGCTTCCTGTTTCCAACCCTGAATATTATATATTCTTTAGTCTCTGCCAAGTTGAGAGGGGAAAAAAAGTTGTTTGATTACTAGTGAGGTTAAATATATATGCATGTTTGTCACTTGGAATTCATTTTTGTCAATTGCCAATACATAGCCTCTGTCCATTTTTCTATTAGGGATGTTTTCTATTAGGACATTTTTTCCTATTTCTTTATGGAAATAATATTAACTCTTTGCTACATAGGATACAGTCATTTTCCTTGGTTTGCCATTTACTTCTTAGTTTTGTTCTTAGTGGTTTTTATGTGCAGATGTTTTATATTTCATGTATTATATATTCTTTCGTTGTGACATTTTGTATTTTTATCTTAAAAAGATATTACCTATCTCAAGATCAGATAAAAATATTAACCTTTATTTTCTTCTGGATCTTTTATGGTGTTTTTTACACTTAGATGTTTAATGTATCTGAAATTATTTGATTGGGTGGTGTGGGAAAAGAGCTAACTTTATTTTCTTTCTCTAGTGCTGCCGGCTGTCCCCAAACCATTGAACAATCTTTCTATACCCACTAATTTAAAAAGTAACTTTTAGGACATACTAGGTCCTCTTGGGTCTGTTTTTTATAGCCTTTCATACACGAGTACATTTTTGTCAGAGTAATTCATTTCTGTTAAGTTGCTAATTTTACAACTTATGTCGTTTTAAGGCAATACAAGACATTGAAAAAGAATGGGCCAAACCAACCCAGTTGCAGAGGCAGAAATTAGAGGCTCTCCAGAAAGAAGACAACCAAACAAAGGTGAATCAAATATTGCACCCAAAGAAATCCCTTGGAAGGGAGTTAAACATATTGGAATTGAGCTGTTGGTAATTTATAAGCCCATCAAGCACTAAACATGGGACTCTTTTAAAGCAACGAGAATACTTTCATTGATTTTTCTGATTATAAAATTAATAAAGACTTTTTTGTTTAAAGAATCCAAAAAATACAACATATTGTAAATCCTTTATCAAGTGAATTAATACAGACCCTCAACATTTTTAATGACCACAGCGTATTCCGTTTTATGTTTTGTTATCATGTAGCTAACCAGTTTCCTGAGATTGAAAGTCAGGTTGTTTCCAGCTGTTGCTGCTATAAATCACTTTGGCAGCGAGCGCCAGGAGGCTCAGGACTGTGTCTAATAATGTAACCATACCCAACACCTGGTATGGTTCCTGGCTGAAGTTGCCTACACACTGCAGCTGCATCCTCTGTCTTTGAGTACACATTCTATTATTCTTTAGAATATATTTCTAAACAGCCATTTTTAAAACTTTGTGAAGATGGTGCCAACTCACACACCTCTGCCCCCAAGAAGTACATGCAAGTCTGACAAACAAGGCATATTCTAACAGAAGAGATGGCCTCTGTTTCATTGTGTTGTCTTTTTTTATTCTTTAAGACTTTGCCATTATTCACCACTAAAATATTCACTCTGATATTTTACTGATGAGCCTGGGGGAAGAAAAGGAAAAAGCACATACTGCCATGATTTAGTATATTCTCCTCCTTGGTATTCCATCATAGCTTTGTCACAGAAGTTTTGGAGTTCAATTTCTCTGCGTGTTTGTAAACTTTTACAATTACAGCTTCTATTTTTTTTCTTTTATGGAGGGCGCGGTTCCCAGTAGCCCATGTGGGCATTGAACTGGCAACCTTGGTGTTATTAGCACCACGCGCTACCCAACTAAGCTAACCGGCCATCCCTACAGCATCTATTTTGATGGCTAGAATATTGCTGCTACTTTGGATACAATTACCACTTCTAAGGACATTTATGCTCTATAAACTTTTTCATTTAGTAAGAATATTGGTTTTAACCATACTGCTATGCTCTAACAAAATTTGTATTTTTGCCACAAAACAAATTTTCCATGATGACTATTTTATCTGATTTTATAATACTATTTTTAAAATTTTTATTCTTTTAAATAATTTTTTATTTTTGATTACAAGTGACATACAATATTATATTATTTTCAAGTGTACAACATAGTGATTAGACATTTATATAACTTACAAAGTAATCACCTTGATAAGTCTAGTACCCATCTGATACAATAGATAGTTATTAAAGTGTTATTGACTATATTCCCTATGCTGTACTTTACATACCAATGACTGTATATAACGCATTTTGCACATCTTAATCCCATCTCCATTTTCACCCATCCCCCCAACACCCCTCCCATCTGGCAGCCATCAAAATGTTCTCTGTATCTATGAGTCTGTTTCTGTTTTGTTCACTTATTTTGTTTTTTAGATTCCACATTTAAGGGCAATCATATGGTTTTTGTCTTTCTCTGCCTGACTTATTTCACTTAGCACAATACCCTGTAGGTTCATCCATGTTGTTGTAGATGGCAAGATTTCATCCCTTTTTATGGCTGAGTAATATTCCATTATATATATACATACATATATATGTATATGTACCACCTCCTCTTTATACGTTCAACCATCGACAGACACCCAGGCTGCCTCCACATCTTGGCCATCGTAAACAATGCTGCAATGAACATACAGGTGCACATGTTTCCCTTGAATTAGCGTTTTGGGTTTCTTCGGATAAATACACAAAGAAGTGGAATTATTGGGTCTTTCTTTGTCTCTTGTTATATAGCCTTTGTTTTAAAGTCTATTTTGTCTGGTATAAGTATTGCTACCCCAGATTTTTTTGTTTGTTTGTTTTCATTTTCATGAAATATCATTGTCCCATCCCTTTACTCTCAGTCTGTGTGTCTTTTGATCTGAAGTGAGTCTCTTGTAGGCAACATATATAAGGGTTTTGGTTTTTTTTTAAATGTTAATTATATTCTTTTTGTTTATTAGTTCCAGGTGTACGAAAACAACATAATGATTAGACGTTTACACACCTCACAAAGTTATAACCCCACAAGTCTACTACCCGTCTGACACCATACATAGCTGTTACAATCCCATTGACTATATTCCCTATGCTGTAGTTCCATGACTACATATTTTTAAATTATAGTTGATATTCAGTATTATTGTATATTAGTTTCAGGTGTACAGCATAGTGGTTAGGCATTTATATAATTCATGAAGGGATACTCCCAATAAGTATAGTACTCATCTGACACTATACATACATAGTTTTTACAATATTAGTGACTATATTTCCCACTCTGTATTTTATATCCCCATGAGTATTTTGTAACTACCAATTTGTACTTTATAATCGCTTCATCTCTCTTATCCAGCCCTCAATCTCTTTCCCTACTAGCAACCATCAGTTTATTCTCTATATCCATGAGTCTGTTTCTGTTTTGTATGCTTGTTTATTCTGTTCTTGAGATTTCACATATAAGTGAGATCATTTGGTCTTTCTAACTCTGACTTATCTTAGATAATACTCTTAAGGTCCATCCATATTGTTGCAAATGGTAAGATTTCATTCTTTTTTTATGGCAGAAAAATACTCCATATATACATATACTACAATTTCTTTATCCAATCGCCTATTGATGGGCATTTGAGTTGTTTCCATATCTTGGCTATTGTGAATAATGCTGCAGTAAACACAGGGGTGCATATGTCTTTTCAAATTAGTGTTTTGGATTTCTTTGGATAAATATCCAGGAGTGGAATTGCTGGGTCATAAGGTAGTTCTATTTTTAATTTTTTGAGGAAACTCCATACTGTTTTCCATAGTGGCTGCACTAATTTACAGTACCACCAATAGTGCATGAGGGTTCCCTTTTCTCAGTATACTCACCAACACTTGATGTTTGTTGATGTATTGACGATAGCCATTTTGACAGGTATCAGGTTATATCTCATTGTGGTTCTAATTTGCTTTTCTCTGTTGATTAGTGATGTTGAGTATATTTTCATGTCTATTGGCCATGTGTATGTCTTCTTTGGAGAAATGTCTATTTAGGCTCTCTGCCCATTTTTAAATTGGATTGTTGGTTATTTTGGTGTCAAGTTGTATGATCTTTTTATAAATTTTGCTTATTAACCCCTTATTGGATGTATCATTGGCAAATATCTTCTCCCATTCACCAGGTTGCCCTTTTGCTTTGTTAATGGTTTCCTTTGCTGTGCAAAAAGCTTTTTAGTTTGTTGTAGTCCTACTTTTTTTTTTTCTTTTGATTCCCTTTCCCAAGGAGAGATATCAGAAAAAACATTACTAACAGGAGTGTCAAGAGAGTTGACTGCCTGTGTTTTCTTCTAGTTTTATGGTTTCAGGTCTTACATTTAAGTGTTTCATTCATTTTGAGTGTATTTTCTATATGGTGTAAGATGGTCCAGTTTCATTTTTTTGCATGTATCTGTCCAGTTTTCCCAACACCATTTATTGAATGGATTGTCTTTACTCCATTGTATATTATTGCCTCCTTTGTCATAGATTAAATGACCATATGGGCATATTTCTGAGCACTATTATCTCTTTCTTTGATCTGTGTGTCTGTTTTTATGCCCGTACCATGCTGTTTTGATCACTATAGCCTTGTAGTATAGTTTGACATCAAGTAATGTGACACCTCCAACTTTGTTCTTATTTTTCAAGATTACTGGGTCTATTCAGGGTCTTCTGGGTTCCATATAAATTCCAGGACTATTTGTTCTAGTTCTGTGAAAAATGCCATTGGTATTTTGATAGGGATGCCTTGAATCTATACATTGTGTTGGGTACTATAGACATTTTAATGATGTTAAATCTTTCCATCTATAAGCAGAGTATGTGCTTCCATTTATTTGTATCTTCATTAATTTCTCTCTTCAATGTCTTATAATTTTCCAAATACAGATCTTTTGCCTCCTTGGTTAAATTTATTCCTAGGTATTTTCTTGGTGCATTTATAAATGATATTGGTTTATTAATTTCTCTTTCTGATATTTATTATTGTTGTATAAAAACAACCTATTTCTGAATATTAATTTTGTATCCTGCTACATTACTGAATTAATTTATCAGTTCTAATGGATTTTAATTTTTTTAGAATCTTTAGGGTCCTCTCTATATATAGTTTCAGGTCATCTGCAAATAATGGGTTTTACTATTTCCTATCTAATTTGGATGCCTTTTATTCCTTTTTCTTGTCAGATTGCTGTGGCTAGGACTTCCAATACTATGTTGAATAAAAGTGGTGAAAGTGGTTTGTTCCTGATCTTAAGGAAAATGCTTTCTTTCAGTTTTTCACCATTGAATATGATGTTAGCTGTGGGTTTTTCATATAAGGCCTTTATTATGTTGAAGTACATTCCCTCTATTCCCACTTTGTTGAGAGTTTTTATTATAAATGGATGCTGGATTTTATCAAAGGTTTTTTTCTGCATCTATTGATATGACAATATGATTTTTCTTTTTCTTTATGTGGTGTATCACATTGATTTGCATATATCAAACCAACCTTTCATACCAGGAATGAATCCTACTTGTTTGTGATGTATGATCCTTTTAATGTCTTGCTGAAATCAGTGTGCTAACATTTTGTTGAGGACTTTTGCATCTCTGTTCATTAGGGATATTGGGCTATAATTTTCTTTCCTTTTTTTTTTTTTTTTTTTGTAATTTCTTTGTCTGGGTTTGGAATCAGGGAATGGCGGCCTCATGAAGTGAACTTGGGAGCCTTCCCTTTTCTTCAATTTTTTGGAATAGTTTGAGAAGAACAGGTGTTAACTTTTTTTTTTTTTGAATGTTTGGTAAAATTCACCTATGAAGCTCTCTGGTCCTGGACTTTTGTTTGTTGAGAGCTTGTTGATTACTAATTCAATTCCATTAGTAGTAATTGGTTGGTTCAGATTTTCTGTTTCTTCTTGATTCACCCTTGGAAGATTGTCTAATCCTAGGAATTTATCCATATCTTCCAGATTGTCCAATTTTTTGGCATATAGTTGCTCATAAAATTTTCTTAAATTTTTTTTTATATTTCTGTGGTGTCCATTTCACTTCTTTGCATTCATTTTTTATTTTATTAAAATTTATTTTATTTAAATTTATTTTTTATTTTATTTATTTATCTCTTTTTTTCTTGATGAGTCTGGTTAAAGGTTTGTTGATTTTGTTTATCTTTCAAAAAACCAGCTCTGAAAATTGACCTTTTCTATTGTTGTGTAAGCTTCTACTTCATTTATTCCTGCTGTGATCATTATTATTTCCTTCCTTGTACTCACTTTAGGCTTTGTTCGCTGTTCTTTTTCCAGTTCCATTAGGTGTAAAGTTAGATTGTTTATTTGAGATTTTTTTTTTGTTTTCTTTAGGTAGGCTTGCATTGTTATGAATTTGCCTCTTAGGACTGTTTTCATTGTGTCCCATAGATTTCGTGTCATTGTGTTTTCATTTTCATTTATCTCAAGGGATCTTTTGATTTATTCCTTGTTCTCATTGACCTATTCATTATTTACTAGCATGTTATTTAACCTCCATGTGTTTGTGTTTTTTCAGTTTTTTTCTTGTAATTGATTTCTAGTTTCATACTATTGTGGTCTTTTCTTATTGAGATTTATTTTGTGGCCTCAAATATGATCTATCTTAGAAAATGTTCCATGTGCACTTGAACGTATATTCTGCTGCTTTGGAGTAAAATGTTCTAAGAATATACATTAAATTAATGTGGTCTACTGTGTCATTTAAGGCCACTGTTTCCTTGATAATTTTCTGTCTGGAAGATCTGTCCATTGGTGTCAATGGAGGTTTTAAAGTACACTACTATGATCGTGTTACTGTCGATCTCTGCCTTTATGTCAGTCAATATTTGTTTTATATATTTAGGTGCTCCTATGTTGGGTACATAGATGTTTACTAGGGTTAGGTACTCTTGTTGGATTGATTCTTTTATCATGTAATGTCCTTCTTTGTTTCTTATTGTAGCCTTAGTTTCAAAGTCTATTTTGTCCGATATAAGTATTGCTAATCCAGATTTTTACTCATTTCCATTTGTGTGAAATATCTTTTTCCATCTCTTTACTTTCAATCTATGTGTATCTTTAGATCTGAGGTGGGTCTGTTGTCAACATATGCATGGGTCTTGTTTTCTTATCCATTTAGCTACCCTATGTCTTTTGATTGGAGCACTTAATATATTTACATTTAAAGTGATAATGGATAGATACATAGTCATTGCCATTTTTTTCATACTTTTGATCTTCTTTGATTTGTTTGTTTTCTCCCTTCTTCTTAAATAAGTCCTTTTAACATTTCTTGTAATACTGGCTTGGTGGTAATGAATTCCTTTAGCTTTTTCTTGTCTTTGAAGCTCTTTATCTCTCCTTCAATTTTAAATGAGAGCCCTGCAGGGTATTACAATCTTTGTTGTAGGTCCTTTGCTTTTTATTACTTTGAATATTTCGTTCCAATCCTTCTGGCCTGCAAAGTTTCTGTTGAGAAATCAGCTGGCAGTCTTATGGGAACTCCCTTTAGGTAACTAACTGTTTTTCTCTTGCTGCTTTTAAGATTTTCTCTTTGTCTTTAACCTTTGGTATTTTAATTATGTGTCTTGGGGTCGGCCTCTTTGGGTTCATATTTTTTGGGACTCTGCACTTCCTGGGCTTGTATGTTTATTTCCTTCACCAGTTTAGGGAAGTTTTCCATCATTATTTCTTCAAATAGGTTTTACATTTCTTGCTCTCCCTTTTCTTCTTCTGGTACCCCTATGCTGTTTCACTTGGTGTGGTCCCAGAGGCCCGTTAAACTCTCCTCATTTTTTTGTATTCTTTTTTCTTTTTGCTGTTCTGATTAGGTGATTTTTGCTTTCTTGTGTTTAAAAATTACTGATTTAAGCCTCTGCTTCATCTAATCTACTATTGATTTCATTTCTGACTGGTTATTTTTTATGTTTTTTATCTCCATTTTTATGTCTCCTATCTCACAGTTGAAGTTTTCACTGAGTTCATCTACTCTTCCCCTAAGTTCATTGATCATCCTGATAACCAGTGTTTTGAATCCTGCAACTAGTAGATTGCTTGTATCCATTTTGTTTCATTGTTTTTCTAGAGTTTTTGTTCTGCTCTTTGATTTGGGACATGCTTCTTTGTCTCCCCATTTTGACTGACTCTCTGCGTTTGTTTCTATGTATTAGGCAAATCTGCTATATCTCCTGGTCTTGGTAGAGTGGACTAATTTGATAGATGTCCTGAGTGGGCCAGTGGCATAGTCTCCCTAGACACCTGAGCCAGGTGCTCTAGGTATGTCCCTTGTGTAGTTTGTGTGCGTCCTCCAATTGTAGTTGAATGTTGATTGCTGTTGGCATGTTATTGGGAGGAATTGACTCTCTGGATGTTTGGTTGTGAGGAATGACTGTGACTAGAGTAGAGGGGCTGTTGTGCAGGGGTGACCCCACAGATTAGGATTCACTTTAGTGGGACAGTGGTGCCTGCCTACTTTACCCTTTGGGTGTGTCGTTTATGGAGGTGGTAAGGTGGTTGTCTGGTGTGGTCTGAAGCTGGTCACTGAGTGTGTTGGTTTCTGGGACCTCTTGGTAGGGGCTCTGGTACAGGCCAAGGTCAGCCACTGCGTGTGCCCAGTCTGGTGCCATTTGGTATGAGCTACAAAGTGATCTGTAGATGGTTGCCACTTGTGCTAGACTTGGAGGCACCTGGAAGAGCTAAGCTGAGAACTAGGAGGCTGGCTGCCACTGGTGCTGAGCTTGGGGCCACTCACCAAGAGTTATGGGCATGCCTAAGCCAGCTGCTGCTTGTTTGGGGGTTGTGAATGTTTGAGAAATGTTAGAAAGTCCACGGAATGAGCCAAGTCAGGCTATTTGTGTGGAAAAACTGCTGGAAGAGGCTTAGGTGGTCCCACAAATTGGGTAAGGCAGTGTTTCAGGGAATCACCAGGGCTGGGTGAATGGTGTTAGCCAGGTTTGATGGAGACTCAGATTTGGTGCCTACCTGTGCCTGCAGGCTCTGTAGTGGGAGGACTCAACCAAGGAACAATGGCATCTGCCAGCACTTCTGTCTGAAAGAAAGCTGTCTTTCCAGCCCTCACTCTGAAACCAGACATTTCAGTTCCTCCCTGTATTTCCTCAATGCCCTTTGAGCTCCTGTCCCAGTTCTGGAATCCCTCAGCAAGTAAGTCCATGTATGGGCCCTTTAAGAGGAATGTCTGGATCTCCAGCATCCCTTTGTCTCATTCAGCCACAATCCCCACTGGTTTTCACAGGCAGAAGTCATGAGGACTTCTTTTCCTGGCCCTGGAACTCTGGGCTGGGGAGCCGGTGTGAAACTGGTATCCCTTAATTCTCAGGGGTGACTTCTGCAGCTGATATATTCCTCCTAATTTTTAACCCCCACATGTGATGTGGGACCAGCCCATTCTGCATCTTCACTCTTCCTACCAGTCTTGTGGCTTCTTTATATCCTTAATTGTAGGATTTCTGTTCAGCTAGTCTTCAGGTGGTTCTTCATGATAGTTGTTCTGTAGTTTAGTTGTAATTTTCATGGGTGGAGGCAAACACAGTATTTATCTACTCCTCCATCTTGACCAGAAGTCTTTATGATACTATTTTTATGGTGGTCTTTTAAAAACTTCACATGCATCAATTTGTTTTCTAAATTCAGTCCTCTAAATTTTCTTTGCATTTTGTTCAAAATCAATACTTTAGTGGTGAACACTGACTAAGTGTAAAGAATAAAAAAAGACAACACAATGAAGCAGAGTCCATTTCTTCTGTTAAAATATGGCTTGTTTGAGTCATACACACTGCTTGGGGACAGGGTGTGTGTGAGTGTTTTACTATCTGAAAAAACATTGAATCATTATTCAAATTAAGTGATTTTCTCTTGAAGCATCTAAAGATACTGCTATAACACCAGCATTATTTAAATGTTGGTGAAATTCTTCTGCTAATGGAGCCAACACATTAGCAACTATTGCTTTACTTTATGTACATATACAAAAAAACTCAGAACTGAAAATGAGTGAAATTCATTTAAAGAAGCAGTCATTTTATCTAAATCAAATAGGCTAACTATGGTGTATGGGCAACTGTATTTGTAAATAAAATTTTATTGGCACACAGCTATGCTCAATCACTTGAGTATTGTCCAATGCTACTTTTGTGCTAGAGCTACAGAGGTGAGTAGTTGCAATAGAAACTATATGCCTGCAAAATGGAAAATATTTACTATGTGGCTCCACAGAAACATTTGGAAACCCCTGATCTAAATGAAAATATATAAACATACCTACTGCAGTTACACATGTTAAATTATCTTTTCCAGATATGGTCTTTTTTCCTTTTTTTTTGAGTTTTATAAAGAGGATAGCATATTAAAAGTAAAGGGTCGGGGGTCTTGAATGGGGGTGCCCCACAGTCTTCTTAAGAAAACTATTTTCAAGTAGATAATCCTTGCAGATTTCTGTCTTCTGGTTTTCATGCAATCAGTAATATGACTGCACCCTTTTGCTGAATGGCAAATGCCAGCAAGTATTTTAAACAAGTTACTTATTCATCACCAAATTTCTTGTGAAATGCAGCTTAATATTTAATTAAACAAAAAGTTTTCATCTCTTTTAGAGCATTGCAGCTAAAAGTTTATTACAACTTTTGAAGTGTTATTAAACAATTAAAGATTTATACTATATAATAAATAAGAAACTTTTGTAGGAAGAGCATGAAACTATGTGCTTTGTGTGGCAGAATTACTCAGCCCCTCACTCCACCCCTGCACAGGTAGCATCTACTCACAACCTGTCATTTCTGGCCCAAAAGGAGGCCTGGCAGCTTAATGCATCTCCTAAGTGGAATGTCTGGGCTACAGCACAATGAGTTAGTACAACAGGTGGCTGGGAGGGAGAGGAGCCTCAAATACTTCTCCCATCTTGTACCAAAGGTACTGCATGTGTCTCAGCGCATTTTTTAGAGAGTGCTTCATGTAGTACTTGAAAGGGAGGTGTAAGTTACCTTACTTCAGGAAAGGAACCGGAATGAGCCAGGTTGTCACTGGGTGGTTTTCTAATTTATATGTTAAAGTTGATAAAGTGAGAATTCCCCTCTGTGCACACACATCTCACATACTAGCAGGCAGGACCATGGTGAAAACTGGAAGAACAAGGTAGAGGTCACCAAGCTGATAGCAGTTTATTTAAATGCAACCATCAATAATCACTTTGTTCAAAAGAACGAAAAGTCCTTAGTAGACATTAACAGGATAGGATGCTGGGACCACAATTGTGAACTGCAGCTGTCCTCTGTTCTTAAGTCATGTCAGAAGCAGAGGGAAAATCTAAACTTCAAAACATCACATAAAAGTGTTCCCTTGACACTTGGGGCTGTCTGAAACTCTATTAAGAAAGCAGACTTACTCTTGCTCTCATTTCGTGTCTATTTCCAAAATCTGTTTCTTTGACAATTATACCACCATCACATAATGAACTACTGTAAAAATGAACTACTTTCCTCCTACATAGACTTCAGCTTAGTTTTTTAAAAGACAGCATTTTAAATGTGTACTTTTTGTTTATTTTGCTGTTATAATCTACTGAGATGAATCACATCTGCTCATTCGTTTATTCCCTCTACTCATTTCTTCATTTATCATTCACACATCCAATATTTTCATTCCCACTATGTAACAAGCACTGCAACAGGAGTAGAGACGTAATGCCATGAGGAAGAAATGGTCTGTGCCCTGTTAGAACCCAACACGAACTACCCCAGGCCTTATTGTCAGAGAGCACAGGGCACATTGTCTTCCTTCATATTGTCCAGAAGAAAAAGGTGCATTCACTGTAACTTAATACCATATGTCCTCCTAGAATGGCAGTAGCTTCTGACGTGAGGTTTTCATCAAATGGTCTTTTGTTTCCTCCTATCTCCCACACCCTCCTTTGGAGCAGTTTTTGGAGCTGTCCCAGGAGGTACAGCATTATGGATACATGCAGCTGGATCCTTGTACCTGTGACTACCCGGAACCGGGCTGTGGGGCCATTCTTTCTGTGGGCAATAACGAGATCAGCTGCTGCATAACCCTGCCTGATAACCAGACCCAGGACATTATTTTCCAGATGAACAGAGTGAAGTGCTGGCAGGTCACTTTCCTTGTGAGTATCTTGGCACTGCCTTACTCATGATTTGACATCTCCACTCGTGATTTAAAATCCTATTGTTTTGGGGTGACAATGTTGACACTAGGGCGACAAAGTTGCCATTTGAATCTACCTTGAGTGAACTAACATCTAAGCCACAGTAAGTGTCACGCACTGGTAAACCTTATCTATTGTTTGGTATAAGTTTCCCACTCACAGAAGTAGCGACAGCCATCTTTCCACCTTCCAACAATAGGCTTCTCTATTGCTTGAAGGGTGGCTATAGTAATAACAGAATACAGAAACAACAGCTACCATGTATAGAACACTTAATATATACTTAGTACTGACGCGATCTCTACCCTTAGAAATTGGATGCTGACCAGCCAATTATACTTAAAGTCCACTGGCATCATACCTACATGGCCATCTTCCAAAAGAAGCCCTTATGATTGGATTTGTTGAGTACATGCTTTGTACCAGGTGCTGTGTGGGGCACTGCCACATCTATTATTTAATTCTTAAAATAACTCAGTGAACTAAATGGGAATATCCACTTTACACAGGAAACTGAGGTTAACTAGTAGAGGACAAATACTACTAAAGCAACTGTACTACCATCTGTTAAATCCACAGAATCCACAGGAATTTTTTATCTGGAAGAGTACTAGATGTCTCCCTCTCCTTCCTCCCTTTTTTTGTGGGCCACGTCTCCCTTTGACAATTCCAAAAATGCTGGTTTCTTGGGGTTCTATTTCTAGCATCTTTCCTCTATGTATTCTCTGAAATCAATTACCCAGACTCCTCTCAAAAGGCCCAGTGTTTCCTATTGCCTTCTGGACATCTTCAGCAGGTCTCCCATGGACATCTCAAACTCAACCTTTCCCCAAACCAGACTCATCCTTTCTCATGCCCATCCTAGGGTTCTTTCTCTTATGTTCCCAATGTTGGTAAATGGGACTTCTATTACCACCCCCTAATTACCAAACAGGTAACGTTGAAATTATCTCTGACTTTTCTCTCTCTCTTACCTTACATGTTTAATTGCTGGTGGAGACATATGCATTCTACAACCTTGTTATTTTTCAGAATTCTCCCTTTCTCTCCACCCTCATCACTTGGTCTCAATATTTCCTGCGTGGATGGATCCAACAGCCTCCAAACCTTTTTGCCTGCTTCACTTTTTCTCTCTTAGAGTGAGAGAAAATACATCATATGATTTCAGTCCTTTTGAACTTACAGGAATTTGTTTTGAGGCCCCAAATTTCATCTATCTTAGTAAATGTTCCATGTGCATCTGAAAAGCATGTGTATTCTGTTGCTACTGGGTGGATTATTCTATAAATGTCAATTATGTCAATCACGTCAATCAGTTGATAGTGTTCAAATCTCTTATATCCTTCTACATGTTCTCTCTAATTGTTCTATCAGTTACTGAAGGAGTGTTAAAATTTTCAAATATAATTGTGGATTTGTCTATTCCTTTTGCATTTTATCAGTGTCTTCCTGTCTTATTTTATGATTCCACTTGTTTGTACCATTGGCTTTTTAAATTTGCTATTCCTTTTTTATTTATTTATGATTATTTAAGAGTTTTTAATATACATCTTTAACTTATTTTAGTCTACTTTCAAATATACCACTTCACAAGAAGTGTAAAAACATGACAACCGTGTATTTCTATTTGCCCCTTCTGTCCTTTATGATAGTGGTTGCCAAACTTTATCTCTACATATATTGTTAGCCTCATGCCACATTACAATTATTTTTGCTTTAAACAGTTCATTATTTTTAGTTAAACTTTTAATTTTGATACAATTGTAGATTCACATGCAGTTGTAAGAAATGGTACAGAGATCCTGTGTACTCTTTACCTATTTTTCTCAATTATTACATCTTGCAAAACTATTGTACAATATCACCACCTAGGATATTGACATTGATACAATCAAGAGTCAACATTTCCATCACCACCCTCATGTTGGCCTTTTATAGCTATGTCCACTTTTATAGTTATGCCCACTTTCTCCCACTGCTACTCCTTAACTCCTCAACCACTATCTGTCTGCCATTTCCATAGTGCATCATTTCAAGAATATTATGTGAAACTTTTAGAGGTGATAGACATATTTATTACATTGATTGTGGTCATGGTTTCATGGATGTATGTGTATGTCTAAACTCATAAAATTGTATACGTTAAATATGTGCAGTTTATTGTATGTCAACCATACCTCAATAAAACCATTTAAAAATAAAACAGAAACACACATAAAATGAGGTTATGTATTGGTCAGTTGATGAAAATGTTGTGACCAGAGTTCATAGGACATAAACCTGCATTTCCTGTTGGGCTATGATTCAGTATTCAGTAATTCAGCGTGTACAGTGACTTTACAGAACATGACTACGATGAATTATAACAATTGAGTGTTTTTAGAAGGTAGAAATACAAATAAAAGAATTGATTACCTTAAGAAAAATAAAAGAATGTTACATGAATGGAATCCTATAGTATGTAGCCTTTTACTCAGCATAATTCTTTGGAAATTCATCCAGGTTGTGGTGTATATCAGTACTTGGTTTTTTTCTTTGCTGAGCAGTATTTCATGGTATGGACTGACCAATATTTGTGTAACCATTCACCCAATGAAAGATACCTGGTTGTATCCAGTTTTAGCTATTATGAATAAAGCTCCTATAAATATTCATGTATAGTTTTTTTTTTTTTTCTGTCTGAGCACAGATCATCATTTCTCTGGGATAAATGCCCAGGAATGCATTGCTGGGTCATATAGAAGTTGCATGTTAGTTTTTAAGAAACTGCCAAATTGTTTTCAAGGGTGGCTATTCCAACTTACATTCCCATCAGCAATGTATGAGTAATCCAGTTTTTCTGCATCCTTATCAGCATTTGGTATAGTCACTATTTTTTATTTTAGTCATTCTGATAAGTGTGTAATGGTATTTCACTGTGATTTTAATTTGCATTTCCCTCATGGCTAATGATGCTGAACATCTCTTCATGTTGTTATTTACCATCTGTCTATCTTCTTTGGTGAAATGTCTTTTCATATCTTTTGCCCATTTACTAATTAGGTTGTTAGTTTACTGTTGAGTTTTGAGAGCACTTAGTACATTCTAGATACTAGTCCTTTGTTGGATATGTGGTTTGCAAATAGTTTCTCTCTCTATGGTTTTTGTCCTCTTAACAGGCATTTTATGGAACAAAAAATTTTGATGAAGTCTAATTCATCAGTTTATTCCTTTCATAGATTGCATTTTTGGTGTCAAGTCTTTACCAAACCCTAAATCCTGAAGTTCTTTTCCTAGGTTTTTTCCTAAAAGTTTTATAGTTATAGGTTATACATTTTTGTCTATGATCCATTTTGAGTTAATTTTTGCATAGGGTGTGAAACTTAGAACAAGGTTCCTTTATTGCCTATGGAAGTCCAATTGTTCCAGCACTGTTTGTTACAAAGGCTATCTTTCCTCAATTGAATTGCTTCTCTATGTTTGTCAAAAAACAGTTGGGCATATTTGTGTGGGTCTATTTCTAGATTCTTTGTTCCATTCCACTGACCTATATTTCTGTCCTTCCACCGGTACCACACAATCATTCCCTTCCTTTGTAATAGCTTTATCAAGATATAATTTACATACCTTACAATTCACCCATATAAAGCCTCACATACATAGATGTGCATGCACATCTGTACATCCCCACACGTAAACTGATCATTATTCAACTAAAAATCTGAAAGGAGCTCTCTAGAGCTTTTACTCTGTATAAAGCCCTTATCTTTGGTCTTCTGTCCCACAAATTCTAACCTGAACTTCTTCGAACTTCTATCTCTCCTCAACTCAGCAAGACCTCGGGGCTCTATTTGGGTCCCCCGTCCCTGCTCTGAATCCTGGAGACTCTTCCAGACAGTAAACTGTGAAAGTGTAGGACTCACCTCAATTTTTTTTCTCCCTGAGTTAATAGTCATGTATTATTTGTTGTTCAGTGTCAAAGCAGTTGTTTCCCAGTTCATTTCTTACATTGATGGTGTCAGACCAATATTTCTAAAATATAAATCTAATTGTGTTATTACCTAGCTTTTAAAATCTTTTAATACATGCCTGTTGCCCTCAAAATAGAGTCCAGACTCCTTAGCTTGTAAAATCTGTAAGAGTTAGGGCCCTTTGATGACAAGCAATAGAAAAACTAACAATTGTGGCTCTAGTGAAAAAAGGAATTTATTGGAAGGATATGGGTTAACCCACTGATTTAAAGAAAGCGCTGACGCAGAGATTTAGGAAAATCAGGAGCAAAAGAAGCTCAAATTTTCTAGGAATTTCTTTTATCAAGACCTGCTCCTTGAGTCTCTCTGCTATGTAATCAGATGAGGAGCACAGAGAATATTTGTTCAATTGGCATGAACTTGGATCAGGTACCAGCCAGGAGGGCAGTGTTTCCTGATAGTCCTTCCTAGAAAGCCACAGTAGAAGAGGGGAGGTTTTCCCAAGGGAATATGAGACACTGTTACTAGGAGAAAATGGAAGAGATGCTGTAGAGCAAAAACCCCAGGTACTTTCTACCATGCTTTCAGGAATCTGGCCCTCCCCTCCCTCCCTAAACTTCTCTCACCACTCACATGCCTTGCAGCCTGTGCTTCAGCCACACTTAATCCCTTGCCATGTCTCTAATGTGCCAAGTTCCCTCACACCTCAGTGAATTTGCGTTTATTTCCTCTGCTAGCAACCATTTGTTCCCCCAGGCCCCCCACCCCCCAAACCCCACACGTGACTAACTTAGTTTCTATTTCTGCTCATATCCCCCAACTCTGAGAAGCCTACCTTTACCCTCCTGGTCTGGATTAGATGCCCATCCTATTTACTTCCATAGATCTGTGTTCTCTTAAACACTTATTATATCCAACTATAGTGATGATTTACTCTCATGGTTCCTCATAGACTGATAGCTTTTTGGTAATAAGGGCAGTCTCACTTGTTTTGGTATTTTGCCAACACATAAGAGACACTTAAATTTCTACTGAATATTAAATCATATCTTTTTCTCTGTAGGGGACTCTGTTGGATATGGATGGGCCCCAGCGAACTCTGAACCAGAATTTAGAGCTCAGATTTCAGTATAGCGAGGATAGTCGCTGGCAGTGGTTTGTTATTTACACCAAACAGGTGAGTTCTCAGGACAGAGCATGAAAACCTCCTATGCTGAAATGCTCTCTTGCTTGCTGGGGTGGACGAAGTATATTACCAACTGGAGCAGAGTACTAGAATATGCTACACAATCTCTTTTTGACCTAATATAATTTGTTTGCTTTTTGTTTTGTTTTATTTTACTAGTCACCACAGCCTTATATCAATTAAAAAGGAATTTTGTTACTAGATAAGAGAAGACTCAACTAACAGTGGCCTATAATCTTTTTCTCAAAGAGCCAGATAGTAAATATTTCAGATTTTGAGGTTTATATGGTCTCTGTTGCAACTACGTAATTCTGTTGTTGTAGCACAGAAGCAGCCAGAGAGTATGTAAACAAGTGGGTACAGCAATATTCCAATAAAACTTTATTTATAAAAATAGATGGGGGCTGAATTTGTTTGCTGACCCCTGGTTTAGACAATATAGATTTGTATCATCTCAATAAGAATACCACAGATAGATGACTGGCATCCCTACAATTCTCTTAATCTTTTCCAAGAAGATAAATGCTATCCCTTTGATCTGGAAAGCAAAATCTTTATCCCAGAAGCCCCCGGTAGGCTTTCCATTATGTCTCATTGGCCAGAACTGGGTTGCATGACCACTACTAGCTGCAAGGGAGTCTAGAAATCAAGCATGTAGCAAAGAGGAACAGGATTCATAATCAGTTCAGAATAAGCATGAGTCATTGCCTGGAGCTGAGCACTTGTCATTTGAAACAAAATCTGTTGTAACAGTGTTCTGTTAGAAGGGAAAGGGGCTGTTGGATAGCAAACTGTCCATGTCTGCCACAGGCTTATAACTAAAATTGGAATAGAAATTCTAAAAACAAGATCTAGTTTTCTAAATTCAATATAAAACTTCCTTTTACTGAACTGACTTAAGAAATTTCAATTTGGAGTCAAAACTACAAATGTTCTAAAATGAAACAAAAATAACAAAGTAATTCTTTTGTCAACGTTATGCTCAACTTGAGTCCCTGGTGTTCACACTAAGTTCCATGGAGCATTCTGGTTTTAGGTAACCAAAGGTCTGTTCAACTCTTTACTTGGAGTACAGTTGTGATCATGAGATAATAGACATCAAAGGCCTCTGAAAAACATGAAGTGCTAAACCAAAATCCTAGGTAAAAGAAATGGGTCCTCAGGTGTACGTTTAATATGAAACATTCTTAGGGAAATTGCAGGATGTTTGTTAAGGCGAGATTTGCAGTCACTTGGAGAGATAGATTTTAGTAGTGAAACCACCCTCCCTCCCCCAGAATGCTAAGTGCAATAGTTAAATTTTATTATGGTCTTTTAATCTCGTCTGTAGCAAATGAGTTTAAACCACTATAGAGAGGTATAATACACATTCTTTTAAATGATTCCTAGTAAGGTCTTATTTCCTTTGGAGTGTGGGTTTATTGATATGCACCCAGGCGCTACTTCTTCAAAAGCCAGAAATGTGGCTGTGTGCCTTGCAAATACATACAGCTGAGGACTTGGGCCCAAATCTTTATTCAACCCTTTAAACGAAAGCTCAGTACTTTCATATTTAATAAACATTACCTGGTTTATAGCAGAGTCCTAACCTACATATTTATGTACATTGTATAATAATACAAATCATACCTGTGGGACACCATTAAACATCCTCCCCAGCTGCATCAGCTCAGCGGTAGTTGTTTAACTATTTTATACCCTGGTTTTATGTAGGTTACATATATACACAGATAAACAGGGTTAGTTCTTATCAAAACCAAGAAGTCAACATTTGTTGTTGTTGTATATAAACCCTGCATATGAGTATGTTACTCTTCTTTATTAGTGGCAGTGTCTTTCTTCTCTCTTCCCACCGTTCTGTCCCCTTAAAATAAAATGAATTCCTATCATGTTCTATAGTCCTGCAAGACTTTGAGATGGTCTCTCTATGTAGCCCACTCTCCCTCTAATTATTTCTATGAGCTATCCTCCAAGAGTTTTCTACATGGGCTACCACCACAATCTGAGTTTTCTCTCTCTTTCCTCCTTTCCATCATCTCTGCCCCATCCAACTCCCATTGCAGTGACCATCTGTGAGCACAAACTCAGGCTATACTAAGGTCACATAGCCTCAACTTTGAGCATCACTTGTCTCAAACCTTGGTAGCGCTGAAAGGGAACAGAGAGCAAGGCAAGAACTGAGAGCAAAACAAGAGAGAAAAAGAATTAATGGGAAAGGAACAAATGGGAAAGAGAAAAAAAAAATAATGGGAAAGGAACTACCCTGATCAGCAACCTAGGCCTTCGAGTCTAGGCCTCAAGGAAGGAATCCACTGGCCCACCTCTGCCCCATGGGAGCTCAGTCTTTAACATTCAAGCCTTTTTTCCAAGGAGAAGTCATTCTTACATTGCTAAGAACTCTCTAATCCTTTACTCTGTGTCCTTGTGTTTCTGCCTCCCCGCAAATGGAGGATTCTGGATTTACCATAACAGCTACATCATGAAGTTGGGATCTTAAGGGGTCTTGAACCCAACAGCAGTTACCTTAAATTTGGGTACCTTAAATTTGGCACATAGGGGTAAAGATCCTGGAACAAGGAAGCCCCAGCTTTTATGCATAACACGTCTTGGACTCACCATGATGAACGAACAGTAAAGCCACAGGTGATATTGGGGGCAACTGTCAGACTTGAAAGTGAACGATTAAAGATACCAGAAAAATAAGAAAGTGAAGAAAAACAACTAATTTCTTTTTGTTCAGTAAAAGCCGTAAGGTGCTTAATATAGTCTTTCAAGCAGACAGGTTACTATTTATGCCTCAGAATAGGTCTCTCAGTTATTGTGCATACAATTCACTATCAGATTGAACAGCATCCACTTATTTGGTTATAATAATAAGCAGTTTTTATTATTTGTTGCTTGTAAAACATGAGCTGCTTACAAAGTAACAGAAAAAAAATGGGATGTGAGGGGGAGGTTTTAAAAGGGAAAAAGAGAGGTAATGAGATCCATGACATTTCTTACCTGTCTTTTAAAAATTTACTGTAAATATATCTACATGATTGAGAAAATTTATCATTACTTGCTAATTGTACCTTACACAAAGTTATGGAAGTTGAAGAAATCCAAACTCATACTATTGGAGGGCAGAACTTAAAATTTGCTTCATGGTGTGAGGAGGGAAAGAAAAGAATGAAGATCTCTTCAGTTGAGAGACTTCTTTTTTTCTGGATTTTTTAGGCTTTTCTGCTGAGTAGCTGCTTGAAAAAGATGATCTCAGAAAAGATGATAAAGCAAGCAGCAGAGAATCCAGAAATGGTAAGTGCTCTTATTTGTGTATACGTTTCACTTTAAGTTCCCACTAAACTACCCTGATCAGCAACCTAGGCCTTCGAGTCTAGGCCTCAAGGAAGGAATCCACTGGCCCACCTCTGCCCCATGGGAGCTCAGTCTTTAACATTCAAGCCTTTTTTCCAAGGAGAAGTCATTCTTACATTGCTAAGAACTCTCTAATCCTTTACTCTGCGTCCTTTGTTTCTGCCTCCCCGCAAATGGAGGATTCTGGATTTACTATAAAAGCTACATCATAAAGTCGGGATCTTGAGGGGTCTTGAACACAACAGCAGTTATCTTAAACTCTACAGTTTTGTCTCTGGAAAGAACCCCCAGCCTCATGATACTTCCACTGTGCCTTATTAAAATGCCTTTATCAGTTGGGAGAAGCCATTGAGTAAAAGAAGCTTTTGCGCCTATAATTTTTTCTCAATGTGAAAGTAAGCTTTGTTACTTTCTTTGTTACTTTCTGAAAGTTACTTTGTTACTTTGTTACTTATTTTTCTAGTCTACATCTCTTTAATAAGAACCTAATGACTCATTGAAAGGGTTGGTGGCAGGCTGTGAAAAGAGTTACTGAAGTTTTAAACTGTTCTACTTGCTTTGTTACAAGATCATAAAAGCATGTCCCCAATAAGACAGTACAGTTTGCTTTTTAAAACATGGTTACAAATACTAATGCTTGGTTGCCATTTATAAATGTAATTCAGAATATTACACTGATCTTTAAAAATACAACAGAAAACATTTGGAAACATTCTCTAATGTTTTCATTTAAATAAGAGGATGGATGACATCTTTAGTTTAACATTGCTTTCTTGACTTTGCAGTTTTTTTCTAAGCAAATAGTTGTATTTTATCTCTTTCTTCCAGAACTGAAAATATTTCTCCAAGGAAAATAAAATGTACTGCCTCTTGGTATTTAAACAATTCAAAATGTACTAGAGTAGCAAATCAAAGCAATAAAAAAATCAAGGACGCTCTTTTTAAAAGAGTAATAAAATCTAACCTCTTAGGCAGGATGGATCCCCTTAGGCTCCAGTTATTATATACATAAAAAGAAGAAAGAGAAAAGTAATTAACTGAAATAGCCCCATTAAAAGGGAGAAGTGCCCTCAAATGTGGTTGAATAAAATGTAAGCTAGTTGATGCAGGAAGTACTTCTACCATGAAGAGCTAAAGAGTTTGCTCAATAATAATAAAAAAAAGTAGTGATCTATTTATAAAGTTTTCAAGAAAAATAACCACACTACATTCCTTAGATCTGCACACAAAATGAAATCTATAGTTTTTCCCTGGTTGCAAAATCAGCGTATCAGTCGATACTTGTATTGCTTTATCCAAATTCTCAAGTTTTATTTCCACAAACTTTTTATTTTATTTCTTATTTTGGCTCTTGGAAACATAAGTTAATACCCTTCCTCTTGGAAATTGGGTTTTCAAGAGGATATTGTAGGGATAGTCCACATTTCAATCTGGAATTTCATCTACTAACCCATGGGTAGAATGGGACTCTGGCAGGGAAAAAGAGCAGACAGATCAGCTGTTTGGCTTTCAACTGTTTCTGGGACTTGTATCAAAGTACAGTTGACGAGAACAACTATAGAGCTTAAAGTAGAGCTTAAAGTAGCCACATAAATGTGTGACTGTGACATTTACTTCTTTGCTAGGTAAACACATAAAGTCTGAACTGACACATATCACATAGAGGGTTTGTATGGACTAGGAAACTGAGGTCTCTATTTTGCAAGGCAGCATAGATTTCAAGGTTTTAATAATCATGAAAAATATGGGGAAGGGGAGAGAAATTGAAGAAATTGTAACCAAATGAGCCCCATAAATAAAGCGGATGGTTTCTAGAAGCAGATTAAATAGTACTGTTTTATCCTAGTAAGAAGGAAAGAATAAAAGAAGAAAATTAGTGCCAACTTAATTAGCTTAGTTAGCTTTAGGCAATGTTTTCAAAGGTAAGTTTTGAAATGTTTATAAAGAGATCATTAAACTTTGATGTCAAACAAATGCACTAAAGAAAAATGTAAATGCTCAACAGTAAAAAAATATGTTAAATTCTTAAAAGCAGTATTAACTGCAAACCAGAAGAAATAAAAAATACTCCTACAGAAAAACCTAAATAAGTTTTGTTAATATGTGCTACTTTTAACCACTATAGAATTACAAGGATTATTTTATTTGAAAATAAATTGTACTAGTTAGAAATAGATAAGTATCTTCAGCAAAAGAAAAGTTTGTTTCTTTCTCATCTAAGGGAAGCTCAGAGATAGGGAGTCTAGGGCAGGGATGGTAGCTCCATGATGTCATCAGAGAGCTTTTCGCTCTGGCATCTTCAGTGGCTTTTACCTCATGCTCAATATGGCTGCTTGAGATCCAGTTATTATAGCCACATTCTAGGCAACAAGTATGAGGAAAGTATGAAGAAGGGCTCCCTTCTTTTTTTTTTTAAGAAGTTGTCTCAGAAGTCCCACACAAAATTTTTGTTTACAGCTCATTGGCCAAGAGTTAGTCACATCACAGGCCCACACCTAACTGCAAAGGAGCTGGTAAGTGTAGTCTTTTTGAAGGGTATGTTGTTGTCTCTCCAAATAAATTCAGATGTTATTACTGTCAACAAAGTCACTGCCACGAATCTTAATGCCAACAGGAGTCCCCAGTCTGGGATGGAGAAAGAGGAGAAACTATTCAGGTGAACAGTTTGCAAACCAGTGAGAGGCAGCCTCTAGTGGAAACAGAAAGTGCTCTCCACTGAGATAAAGGGGAGGCCTAAATATGTAGAGAAAGTGCCTACCTTGTACCTCATTGAACCATTTTTACGCAAATAAGAAATCCAGATTTGCACAAGGTGATTTGTCCAAATAGTACTGTCCTGATTGGTCAGAACCACAAGTCTGAAATGGTCATTATGGAGCCACTCTGATTGGTTGGTAAAGATGCAGATGAGGGGCAGCCAGGTGTCTCAGTTGGTTAGAGCACAAGCTCTGAACAGCAGGGTTGCTGGTTCAATTCCTGCATGCAATGGTGGGCTGCACACCCTGCAACTAAAGATTGAAAAAGACAACTGGACTTGGAACTGAGCTGCAGCCTCCACAACTAGATTGAAGGACAACGACTTGGAGCAAATGGGTCCTGGAGAAACACACTGTTCCCCAATATTCCCCAATAAAAATTTTAAAAAGAAAAAAAAAGATGTGAATAAGTATATAGTTGCACAGCTCCAATAGGATAGGGCAGGTCTCAGCGCATTGGTGGAAATACAATTCCAGGAACTCCGTTATAAGATTCAGCTCAGCCAGCAATACAAAGTGCAGGAGGCTTGGCAGCTCAGTTTGTGGGTTGTTCCTTAATATGCAGCGTGCATGAGAGGCCTCTAAACAATGGTTGTTAGACTCTGATTATGAATTTAGGCCCAGTTAATCATAAGGAGTCCTTCTTGGCAGATGTATGTGTTCTTGAGGCCCACATAACTAAGAAAGAAGGGCAGAATGAATAATGGAGTAGGCTATCAGCAATCTCTGCCATGTAATGAAATATAAGACACAAACTACAAAAAGCAGATGTATTTTATGCAGTAGATGTACTCCTAGGGAGTTTCTGGAAGTGCATCATTGCTGTTATTATTTTGTATATAGAACCATAATCGAAATACATGAGAGATATCAGGATGATGCTGGTGAATAATATTCTGAATTGTAAAACATTTTGTTATCGCTTCTCGGCCTTTTGGCTAAGATCAAGTGTAAAACATTTTATATTTTTAATAATCCATACCTAGTTTAATTGTTTTATTTGTATACTTTTTCCTTAGGTCCACTTAAAAGTGGGTCTGAATCTCTACATAGCTTTTCTGAAAAATGGCAGACAACAAGATGAACTTCTGCTTCCCGCTTGCCTCATACCTCTCACTCCCCTCCCCAACTACTATCACCATATATATTTTTCTCTCTTACTTGTTTTTCATTTTGGGTAAGGTCACACTATGTAAAACGCCACTGGGCTCAGAGATGGGTGCTTTGAAGTGTGTTCCTGTGATGTGGTAAGGAGGGGGCACACCAAGGGCGGTACTATCTGATGCCCCAGGAATGTTGGCTTTTGAATAGCTCATTCAGTTAAAAAATATTTTGAATAGCTCATGCAGACATGTTACAGCCATCACGAAAATGGCTTGAGCATAGCAGGAAAACAAAGTTTTAGAGAGCCGGGGGGGAAATTGCTATGCAGGAATAAGTGGTTAGATTATCAGAAACTATCGATGAAGGAGAGAGTTCAGGAATACTGTTATGAAAAAGGGTTACGATTTCCCCCCAACTTTATTTCCCCTAGTAAAGCCTTATTGAAATAAGTCAAGGAAACAGATTATATCAGAAATTACTTAGCATTTTATTTATTTTTATATAGAGGATGAGGAGACTAGGAGAGAGAAAAATTCCAAGAGTTTTCCCATAATTCTGTATTTCACTGCCCAAGACTATTTATACACTATAATGTAATATTGTAAAATAATAATAGTAATAATAACAATATAGAAAAACACATAAAACATCAGAGTATTAAGTTCTCATTAGTGAGACTTAATAAGTGACTTTATTTTTAAATACTGAGATAGGCCTCAAATATAGGAACTTTTCTATTAATAATACTAACCTAAAAGAAGTCCTATGCATACTTCAAAACAATACATTTTACAACAAAATTAAGTTAACCATAGTTAAAAAATAATGCTCTTTTGCAGTGTCATATTATTTACCCCATTTATTTGGAAATGTCCTGCTCTATATGTTCATGAATAATAAGCAATAATAAACAACTTAATAATTCACCCCTAATTCTATCATTTATGAATGCCTTTATTTTACCATGCATTGGTTAAAGACTAAGCATCAAGGAGCTTATTTGTTGGAGGAGAAAGGCTATTAATAAAGAGGCACAGTGAGTGAGAGAGTGATAAGACATGTACATAATGTATAGTTGTTTAACAGTAGTTCTTTTCCTGTAAGAACAGTCTAAGAACTCTTTCCCCAAAACCCTGGCTAGGTCACATTTATTGGCTGTACCAGATCCTCTCTTTGCCCCTCCAGATTCACTTTCTACTCTCTTCCACTTTCTCTGTACCCTGGAGACTGACCTTTGTGTGCTGTGACCTTGCCCTCTGACCTCCAACCAGGCTCACCAATGGGGAAACCTAGTGAGATTGAAGAGTGAAAGAAAAGCGAGAGTGGGTATTTATTTCTCCCACTCTGTGCCTTCTGGGTCTCTACAGTTGGCACAGCACTCTACTGAGGGCTGTGCTCCAGTAGGTGGCCTCTCCTCCCGGCAGCTATAGCTACTCCCCTTCCAGCTCCAGCTGCTCTCCTTGCCCTTTCAGGCCCAGAGGTGCTAAGAATTACCCCCCTTATTGCTAGCCCCTGGTGGCTCCAGCATCCTTTCTTTAATTCCCTTTAATCCTGTCCATACCTCCATTAAATAGTTCCTTTTTAAAACTCTCCTCAGTCACCCCAGGAGGGCACCATCTGCTTTCTGCTGTGACCCTGACTGTTATATTAAGTTTACCTTGTGTACATGAGGTAGATTTAAGTGTCTTAAACTTCAGTTTGATTCTTCCCTTTTGATTAATGGTACCTTTTGATTAATCAAAGCCCCATTTGGCTTTGATTCAGCATATGGATTGGAGTTCTGTGGATTATTTCAGGATTTAGAAGTTCATTTCATGTGAAGTCCTTTTAGAATCTGCATTAAATCACAATATCCATAGGCAACCACCTAAGCTTCACGTAACTTCTGGCGACTCAATTACTGTACCATTTAGACACTTGAAAATGAAGAGAGACTATGCAGATGACAAGCGGGTGTGCCTGCTGACTGGGCCATTACGAGGATTATTGTAGAAGGGGAAATGTGCTAGTTAAATAAGTTATTTGCATGCTTGCTTCTCAGAGCTGTACTGACTGACATTTTACTAATCTGTTTAGCAGATTGAAGTTCCGGAACAAAGCAAAAGTAAAAAACACCACATTCAACGAAGTCAACAAAGTCAGTCGGTGAGTAAAATTATGTAATTAGTACATTATAATTTTGATAAATCTGCCTTTTCACCCCCCCCCCCCCACTAAGTAACCAATGTCATTCTACTTTCAAGAGTAAGCCAGAATTCTCTTTTTCAGCTCTTCTAGGTAGGGTAGGTCAATTAGAGGGTCATCAGAGACATATGGTATATTTTATTGTAGCCCCCGCTAGGGCTGGGAGAAATGCTTTTCTGAGTTTTTACATAAAATTTTTTAAAGAAGAACGCAAAATTCTTTAGTGATTACCTTCTATAACCATGCATTTTTGGAAAATTCTCTTTCTAGTTTGTATATTTTAGTTTCATGGATTTTCTACAGTGTACTCTATATAAAACAACTTTTAAGTTTATAAAATACTTTTTAAGAATTTAGATCCGCTGTGCCAATAACAGTAACGTAAAAATCATAATAGAAAGCATTAATAGGCTCTAATTATTCCCAGGCACTGGTCTGAGCACTTTTATCCTCACTACTGTCCTGTAAATCAGTTGAGGAAACTGAGGCACAAGAGGTTAAGTGATTTGCCCCAGGTTGCACAGTAATCAATGGTGGAAGGAAGCAGGCAATATGACTCCAGAGCCATTTTCTTTGCCAACTCTTCCTTTATAGGTTCAAATCTTAGAGTAGATGGATGAAATAAAGGTGGCCTCTAAGCAGCATGTGAATGGAATTTATTATTGGTCTAGCTCTTGTCACAGGCTCTGCTGTATATATAAAAATACTTAGTATATGGGGATAGTATTTATAAATATATAAGTATATAAGGTCCTTTCTTAAGTCAATAACCTCAGAAAAAATTTTAAAACAGATTAAAATATAAAGCTTTCTCTCTTTTGTAATAATATATCTGGCTACTTAGATCAGAGACAGGACATGAGGACTCTGCCACTTACTGGCTATGTTTTTTCAGGTAATAAACTAAATGTATATAAGGGACTCCTGAGGTACTTATTAAAATGTGCCTCCTGGACCGCACCCCTAAAGACTGATGCAGTAGATCTGAGGTAGAGGCCCTGAATCAGAATGTATAAACAAGCACCTCAGTGGGAAACACCACACCGAGCCTCAATTTTTTTTAATTTGTAAAATGTAGGTGGCAATCACTCCATCATTTAAATGCATCTATTTGGCAGCAGAGAGACGATGTAGAGTTGCGGTTCTCAACTTTGGCTGCATACTGGAATCACCTAGAGACATCTAAAAACTAGTGATGGCTGGGGACCGGTAACAGAGTTTTTAAAAGCTCCCAAGTAATTTAATGTACAGCCAGGATTGCAACAATTATTCTAGAACAGTGGTTCTCAAAGTGTATTCCCTAGACCAGCAGTATCAGCATCCCTTGGGACCTTACTAAAAATTCGATTTCTCAGGCCCAGTACCTACCGGATCAGAAACTCTGGGGATGAAGGTCAGCAAGCTGTGTTCAGCATATCTTCCCACTGAATCTGATGCAGTGTTCAAATTTGAGAGCCACTGTCCTAGAACAACAGGCAATGCAACTCACAGCACAACTGTGGTCAGCATTGATGCTAATTCGCTTATCCTCTTAGAGGAGCAGCAGCCAAATAGGCAAACTTCCTTAATGCTCTGAGCAGGGCCAGCGTGTCAGAAGCGGGCCTGGTATCCATCCCACCATATTGAATTCCAACTTATTTTAGCAAATCTTTCTTTTTTGTTTCTTCATTTTGATTATTTTTAATTTTTTTATGAAAGTATAGTTGGCATTCAGTAGTATATTAGTTTCAGGCATACGCCATAGTGATTTGATATTTATATACCTTATAGCAAGCCTTTCTATAGAGCTTTCCCTGAGCCAGGCACTATCATGATTACTTTCCATGTATAATTCATTTAGTCCTCATAACACCCCAGGTACTATTATTATCCTCGGTTTATAGCCGAGAGAACTGAAAACACACAGAAAGGTTAAGTAACTTGCCCAAGGTCAAGCTAGTAAATGGCAGCTAGTAAATGGCAGAGCCAGTGTCCAGATCCAAGCAGCCTTTATTTGCGGTTTAACAAATAAAGTTTGTTTGTTTCTTTAACCACTCTGTCATGGGATCTCTCTATCAAGACAAATCCCTCATAGAAAAAATTTTTTCTTTAGCTGATCTGCCGTTGACATGTCCTACATTTATTTTACCAATGCCAAAGCGTAGTCTCCATGGTCCTGTCTTTGAGATTTCATAAATACTGAAGGCTGACTACTCAGTCACTGGAGGTTTGTAGCCACCATAACCTCTTAAAATGTTTTAAAATAACTATTATGTTTTTTAAAATGTGTATTTGTGTGGGATGTGCACTAAAGATTTGGGGTGAAGTTAAAAAGTGAAAGTCACATAGCTGTAAGAAAGGGGAAAAAGACAGGGGAAGCTGAGTTCAAGTGTTACTTGTAGACATTCCAGTGTTTGAAACGGTACTCTGGGTGGAGCTACCTGCGCATACCAGCAAGGGGCGCTCTCAGCCCTAACAGTTGTACACCTAACCCCAAATATATCTTCTACAGGATAAAACCATTTATAATAGCCATTGCTTAAACAAATGTTAACTTTCTGTTGCCTTTTTAATATTAACATCCTTGTCCTTTTTTATTGTTGTTGTTATGGAAGTTATTTCCTCCCATGTACATATCTGACCTCTCTGTTTACTTTACAGCAGAAAGGTTATTCTAGTTTTCCACCAAGAAAAAGCAAGATTAAGATAGCTGAAGTTGACTGTGTTTTGGGGACCATAAAGGAAGAAGGTCTTTGAAGAGAAAGTCTCACTTTTTAAAATGTCCTCTATGGCTGTCTTGACAGTGAAAGAGATTAGGAGTTGAAAGTGTGCTTCCTACCATCAATGAAAGAAATTTGACACCTTCACAATTTTTTTGTGACATTAAGATGGACCATATTCATCAAGACTCCTGCAGAACTTTGCTAATCTCAAAATGAAAAAGATATATGAGCAAAGTTGTACAGCTTGTTTTGAATGACTCATAAATGACAAGTGGGAAATCTGAATCAATTAATATGAAGCTCGTTCTTCCCCACGACTACTCCAATAGATGTTTACCTGGCTTCATGAAATCTTTTATATGTTCTGACAGTACATGAATGAAAGGCTCAGTATAAAACACTGTAAGTGCATTTGGAGTTGAGTTCTGAAGACATGACTCATCAGCTGAGGAAAATGTGACTCTAAGAAATGGACTAATTGAAAATGAAATCTGGACTTCACTGATCCATCCACAGCACCAGAGCAAGCAGGGAATGAAGTACTGATTAGTCTCCTTACATAATTCTGGGCCTGCCAATATGCATATAATCAAGGTAATAGGCTGCCCAGTTCTCTGTTTCTCCCCGTTGTAATTGTATTCTGTCCTCAGGATACTGAATTCAGTTCAATAATCATCATGCTAGGTGTATTTTGAATATTTTTGTTTTGGAAAGCTATGGGGCCCTGCACTTGATATCAGATACTTTACACATAGTTTTAAAAATATGTATGTTTTTTCACTAGATTTTCCTTATCCAAATTCAGTTTATCATGATAATTAACTATACATAGAATTAAGACTGTAGTAGGGAGAAGGGCAGAAGAATGTATGTAATGTAAAGTAATTAGATAAAGTGCAATATTCTAATGTTCTTTTCTAACCAGGTTGTTAACTAATTATGTAATGAATACGAAATATACTCTAGTGAATATAGAATTTACTGATGAAAATTTTATGAATGATCTTTTTGAAGTGTAGAATCTATTAAAGCCCCATAGTATTTATAAAGCAATGCCTCTAGCCATAACTTCTAGTGCCATAAAGTTTTATGTTTATATCTTAGGCTATAGTAGGAAATTTTGGCAGGAGGGATCATAAATATCCTAAATAATCCATGGTGAGTATATTAATTTATTAGATGAAAATAGAAGCTTATCTACTGTTTTGTCAACTTAAGAATAGTCGAGGTCTATTTCTTTTTAATAGCAAACACCTACACTGTGTAAGGGACTATTGTAGACACTAGGAAAGCAAACAGAATTTGTATTTGGAGAAGATGCATATATTAGGTTGAACTATATGCAAGTGCTGTTATATAGGTCAGAAATAATTGAATGTTGTCAATTTGATATGTTTCAACTTGATACATAAGAGTGAGTAATCCCAGACAGCAGGTACTAGGTATCCAATGTATAGTGTGGACCTGTGTGTCAAAGGAAGTTGGGGGGCAGGAAAGAAGTCCCAAGGGATAGAGGGACTTTGAAGAAAGAGTAGAGCCAAGTAGATGCAGAGATGGGGGCACACACGGAAAAGGAAAGGATAAACACCTACGGAAGAATGAATACAGTGTTTGGGCAATGATCAGCAAATCTATTTCATGCTAGGAAAGTTTTAGGTTAAGGGAGTAGTTAGGAGACAGTGCTAAGAGCATATATGTATACACAAATGTAGCATCCCTATAAGATAAGTAGAGCAGTTTATCCCTTGTTTGAGAATGGCAAAAACAGAAGCATTGTATTTGTTAGTTTTTTTAAGACATTGAGATTATCATCAATATATATCAGAATATGAGAAGAAAAATTCAAGTGATGAATGCATTCACAGTATATTCTGTGAAGAATAAAGGAACTGGGATAGCAGAAAACAAAATTCAAAATTTACTTTGTAAAATGACACATTCCTTAGCAGTTTTGTGAGAGAAGAAGGCGCTTTTAGCCCCTTTAGGGATTAGTGGGTCTAGCTTTATCTAGGAGGAGTTTGGGAGTTTGAATCACTTCTGGATCAAAACATATCATTATCAGATTAAAAAGTCTGAACTCCAACTGCCAGAGTGGCTGCCCTGCTGCAGCCTCTGAGAGAAGTCCCCCATCACTCCTGGGGGTAATGACCTCACTCTTTGGGTGGTGCTGCTGGAATGACCTTCCCAACAACGCAGCCATCCAGCACAGGAAAGGCATCAGCCAGCTCCTGACCCTTATAAAGGTAAGCAATTCTTGAAATCATTCAAGTAACTCCTAAGGGCTGTGGCATGTCTTTGGAAATTACCAGCATATGAGGTATCACCTCATATACCTGCAAAATGGTCCTCAGTCAGCCAGATTTTCTCCTGATATGTCTACATTCACCAATATCACTTCTCTCATCATTTCTAGACATGCATCTTTGTGTCTACGGCTGTTCATACTCCTAAAATAACTGGCATAAGCTCTCTGACCATAGCAAACAAACTTGAGTTTGAAAATTTCACAAAAATCATACTTAGAATAAAGGGCAGAGCTGATTAAATTGTAGTTAGGCCCCAAGGCCCTTGAGTCCTATGGTAGGAAACATGTGCAGGCTTTGTTTGAAGAGCTTACGTGCTCGCCAGAGCCAAGTGTCAGTCAGGGTCAGCATGTAGTAGTGAACTTACGGCTTGCATGCATCCCCATGTGGACAATTGGGAAGCAAATTTTTTGTTAAGTGTATAAGTCAGAAATTACTTGAAGTTCACCCCCAAAGTGAATTTGAGAATCACCAAGTGGTCTTAGTTTGTGGAAAATCAAATAGGTTCTAAGCCTCAGTGAGAAAATAGTGGCCAAAGTGAACCTAAAATACAAAACAAAAGAAAACTCAGCAATGGAGACTACGCTACTTCTCCAGATGCTTCCTGTTCGTACCTCCTCCTGCAGTGTGTGGACAGTGGTCCACCCGGCCACTGAAGGAGGGCCAGTGTGCACTCAAGGTGGTGGGAGATAGAGTGGAAAGGACCTTTCTCCTTCATTAGGGTGATCTCAATCCTGTTATCAGTGATCCTAGAAAAAAAAGTCAAGATGAAGTTAAATGTATTTTGCTTGCTCTTATCACCCAAAAATAAGATGTGCTGAGTTAACTTAGAAAAAGCATGACTAACCAATAATTCCTTATAAGATGGCTTTTATCTCTTATATTTGTACTTTCTTCCCCACTTTATATTTGTACTTTGCATGTAAGTTGCTTTATTATAGTTATTTGTTGTATTCTTAAGAGATAAGACATTTGTATAACAATTTTGCAGACACGAAAAATTAGATAGAACTTTAGAAAAAGTACACGGTGAGCTTGCGTCTTTGGTCTAGCCCTAACCATGTACTTTCCTGTAGGGCAAAGTCTTTAGCTAACCATATGGGCTTTGCTTGTGTAAGATATTGGAAGGGGTTAGACATTCACTTGATTTAAAGGCATTGACCCTAATGCTTTTGCATTGTTTGTGTGCCGAATGTGGTTTCTCTCCCGGAAATGTGGGAACACAGAGTTGGCTGTACTTCCTAATGAGTTTTCCATCTGTCCACGTGAGCACATGTTTGATGGGTTCTGTGGTGCAGCAGTTGCCTGGGGTGGAGATGCTCTGAGCAACAGGCTGAAACTGGCACATGTGTGTTGGCTTTGCTGTGCATATGGGTACTCTCATTTGCACTGGAAACTGGTCCCTACAGAACTTCTAAGGAGCTCCAATCCTTTGTAATAAGGTCTAGTGTGCAGAGGAGGAGATGATGTAAACCTGCTTCTGTGTCCCAATCAAGGAAAGTTCAGAACTTGATTTTCAGCAGTACAAAGATGATGAGAAAAACAAGTGAAATGGCAGTTATTAAACATAGACGTTGGAAAAGTCAACCATTTGGAGACAAGTTCTATTTAAAAATCAATTCACTATAGAGTTGATTCCCAGATTTTGCTTCACAATAGCTGGTGGAGCAGTATGCTTTCCAGAGACACTAAACCAATAAGTATACCTGCTAATGCACAAAGGGAAAGCATCCACTTCCCAGCATGTGTATGGCACCATGTTAAGGAAGACAGCAGAAAGATTATATATCAGAGTTTATTTTCATATATCGACTGAATATGCATCACAGTGGTTAAACCTAAGATTCTTACAGTTAACTGGATTTATGTCAATCAGGTATGTAAGCATTAGTTACAATTTTGCAATTAGCTATGGGTTGTTTTTCTCTTTTTCTCTCCTTTTTTCTTTTTTTATTTGTGAAAATTAAAGCAGGTGACATGCAGTCTCGGGATCACAGTAAAGATAGGCTGAGATCTTAGAGTGTGAATTCACTATAGAAAAATTCTACAATCTTACTGCCCGTTATGTGGGACTTAAAAATATAGTCTGCTGGATGATTGACAAAACAAACATAAAAAGCAACTACTTCCCCCCCCCTTTTTTTTTTTTAATGTACCTTGTGAGGTTGGAAGATAGACATATAAAACACATTTTTCAGGTTTTTTGAAAAAATAAAAATCATTTGTAAGTCTTATTCGGTTTGCCTTAAAACAAGTGCAAAGACTAAGAACAATTTGCATTACTTGTTCACTTTTTCCCCCCTATAAAAATGTCAAAAGTTTCCTTACTTGTTGGTCAGGAGAGTTAGGTTCCAAAGTTGTATTAGTCCAGTTGTATTTGCAGAAAATGGTTGTCAGAGTGGAATAGCCTTGGGCTTTGTCCTGATTTAGGCATCACAGTTTTGTAAAGGTGGAAATGAAACCACAGGATCAGTGTTTTGAGAGAAGAGCAGAATTAAGGCAAGTTCTGATAAAGTTCACTTCCTGGTGTATATTTCAAGACTTAGAAGGAGATATGCTTTGCTTCTGTCTGAATGATCGCCAGGAGTTTATTTTGAGACTAATATGGGAGTTAAGATCCCTCTAAGCCTAAAATTTCAACTCAGTTTGAGCCCCTGGGGTGAGCTAAGTGCCGTTCTAGGGTTGAAGAAAACACTTGAACAACAGAGATTGCTGGAATCCTCCAAGCTGCTCATTATTTGGACCAAGCAGACATCCCAGGGCCTTTTGGGATCAGCATAATCCCTTCTTTAGCTTCTCCTTTGCCCAGGCTTAACAAACCCTGAACTAGCAGAGGCTCTCAGGAGTGGGAATATTAAAGGGTTAGACAGGAAACATGTCCAGAAAGGAATTTTAAAAAGGCAAGGCTAGCCTAGGCTATGAGCTATCCCCATATTATCTCCTATTGCCTTTCCTTGCATCTGAGAAAATTTACAAACATATTGACTTTTCAAGTTTCTGGTAGTTTTGAAGTACAAAATAAATGATCACATATGTGAACATCGTCATTTCTTATGCACTCTGGAGAATTTTTTTGACTTTTTCAATAATATGCAGCAGTGTTCTTTGGGAGATCATTTCTAGAGTTCTTTGCCACCCAAGTTCTCACATAGTCCTCCATCCTAAGTAAGATACTACTTTTACATGCCTAATAGCTTCTATCTCATTAACTCAGTGATTGTGAGGTCTGGTGGTCACAGGCATAACTTCTCACCAAAGATCCCTGTAATCCAGGTGCCCAGAGATTATGGAATGAAGATAGTCTGATTTATGTGTAGTGATGGTATGTAGGCCGCTCATAGATTCTTGGCCTAGGAAGGGAACACGGAAGTGAGGCATGGAATTTTCCTGCAATTTTCTTGAAATACTTAGAGCATTTAGTTCCACAGAGGATGAGAGGAATGATAGTGGAGTGGAAGATGACCCTTCTGACTTGAATTCTGAGCTTGCTTTTGCTTCAAATTAGCAATGTGAGTATTAGCAACCTACCATGTTTCCCCGAAAATAAGATCGGGTCTTATATTAAGTTTTGCTCCAAAAGATGCATTAGGGCTTATGATCAGGGGATGTCATCCTGAAAAATCATGCTAGGGCTTATTTTCCAGTTAGGGCTTATTTTCGGGGAAACATGGTACCTAACTACATGGCCCTTAGTTTTCTCATCTGCAAAATTAGTTGTAAGAGCCTATATGTGTACTGGATTATTATTTTTTTTTAACAACTTGTTTAAGTGGGAACTATGTTTACCAGAGTCCCCTCACCTAGATGGTTCCAGTTTAGAATTAGCCCAAAGAGAACCTTGCATGAGAACTGGGAAACAGCACGGAAGTGGCATTACATTCTGAAAGTCTTTCCACAGTCAGATACAGTGGCTTGCAAATGCAAGGTGCCCACAGTTTTCAGCTTGTCCTTGCCCCTCTGAACTTCATTTCAGCTCTTCTTCTTGCCTGCTGGCCCTACTGACCAACAGAGCCCTGGGCCCACCACCAGATACTTGGTATGGGACTCACAGATGCAGTAGCTACACAGAGGGAACAGCTTACATAGACCTCTCCAACAGCTCTTCCTTAGTGGTCCCACTTCAGTGACCCCCAAGCGATGCTTGGCTTCCCAGAATCCTCAGGCAGACTAGTTTGTGACTTTCTATCTTTCTCCAACACCCCCTTTCAAACCTTCACTTTCTGGACTCCTCTTTGTGTGTGAGGTGGAATGCCTATAATAAATTCGCTGTTCTGTAACACAGTAGTTCTGTTCCCTTGACTGAACCCAGTCTCTCACTACTCACCTTTAAAGGCTTTGAAAAAGCAATATATTTGCTTAAACCTTGGCAAAAATGATTCCCATACTAATGATCAGTTACTTAACTTTTGGAAGGGGAGGTTAATCCGGGCAAGGCACTACATATGTACCAATTAGACATACATTATTTTGTCTAATATATGTGTTAAAATTTGTATGGTTCGACAATGCAAAGAAAAACAAGTGGGTATTGCAGTGAAGAACCAAACTCTTCTTTCCAGGGGTTCAGCTGTTACCTTCATAATTCCAGAAATTCAAGGAGATCTAAGACGTTTACTTTGCAATTAAGAAAGAGAGAAAGATCCTTTTCTGAAAGTTTTGCTTGAATACTTAATTTTTAGTTGTGCTGGTTGCTGAAGGAAAATATTATCTTCCTAGTCTTCAAATTTTTTCCTTAGTTTTGCAAATACAATGCCTGCACACATATACGCTTCATTTTTCCCCCCTGGTGATTTAAATGTTTAAATTGTTGAAGAATTGAAATGAATCTAATTTTGGTGTAGATATATGCCACTTGTCTCATACCCTGTGACTTATTCATGATTATGCCTTGAGAACCCAGTGTGTTTTTAACAACAGCTGATTCAAGCTAGTCTGATGTGAGGTAGGACACCTGTGGAAAACACTTTCAGGAGCATGTCTCCCTCTGATGGTCATTTGTTAGGACAACAACAAAGCAAAGTGCCTTCTGGACTATAATTAGAGCTCAAAAAGAAGTGCCTCTTCCCTTGTAGGTGCAGTGTGCTTTTTAAACACCTTGTTATTTGAACACATTTCTTTTCTGCAGAGACAACTGGTTACATTGGGATGGTTGCTAGATCACTTTGAGTCTCTTCTGATAAGCTTTCAATTACGTTTTTGAAAGTCTTTTCTGCATTTTCTAAGACAATATATAATCAATGTAGACAAAGCCCTTCTTTTCCTTAAACACAAGAAAACTTCATAAAATAAAATCCTACCCCAAGCGAATGTGTTCTTCATCCATTCATTCATTCACTCATTTAGTTGTGTCTAATATAGTGGTTCCCAACCCTGGCTGCACACTAGAATTCCCTGAGCAGCTTTGAAAAATGCAAATACTGGGCCTTGGTGTTAGTGTTTTTAAGCTCCTGTGGTGATTGTAATGTGCTGTCAGGGTTGAGAATTACTAAGCTAATATTTTTAAGCACCTAGTATGTGCTGTTCATTGTAATAGTGCTAAGGATTTAATGGAAGGGATACAACTCGGCTGCACTGGCCTTCTGACATCACCATTCCCAGGCCACACATACCATCCTCTCTGACACTTCACTTATTCATTGCATAATTAACTTCTCATCCTTTGTGTCTCGGATTAAATATCCCTTATTCAAAGACATCACTGCCCTTCCATTTAAATTAAGTCACGTATTTTGAGACATTGTTTTCCCTCACAGCATCTCTCCTCTTTTGTAACATTTGTCCCAGTTGTAATTACAGGTATTCCTTCCCATTAGAACTCTCATAATCAGAACCCAGGACCAAATAGATTTTGGTGATGAGGAAGAGGAGGCAGATTTATCTGAAGGGAATAGAGTTTAAGTTTCAGGGCCCTTGGGGTGGTTTGAATAATATCCCCTCAAAGATGTCCATATATCCTAATCCCCAGAACCTATGACAATGTTACTTTGCACAGTAAAAAGTACTTTGCAGATGTGATTAAGTTAAAGACCTTGAGAGGGAGAGAGTATTCTGGGTTATCCCTCCTTATAAGCCAAATTTCCTTTAAAGGGGCAGGAAGTTCAAAAGTAGAAAGAGACGATGCAAGGATAGAAGCAGAGGTCAGAGAAAAGAAAAGATGCTATACTGTTGGTTTTCAAGATGAAGGAAGAGGTCAAAAGCCGAGGAATATGGGCAGCCTCTAGAAGCTGGAGAAGGCAAGGAAATGGATTCTCCCTAGAGCCTCCAGAAGGAATGCAGCCCTGCCTACACTTTGATTTTAGCCCATTGAAACTGATTTTGGACTTCTGATCTCCTGAACTATAAGAGAATTAGAGTTGTTTTAAGTCTAAGTTTTTTTGTTTTTTTTTAAAGAAACTGTGGTACATGTTTTAAAAAGATTTTATTGAGGAAGGTGAACAGGACTTTATTGGGGAACAGTGTGTACTTCCAGGACTTTTTTCCAAGTCAAGTTGTTGTTCTTTCAGTCTTAGTTGTGGAGGGCGCTCAGCTAGAGCTCAGCTCCAGGTCCAGTTGCTATTGCTAGTTGCAGGGGGCGCAGCCCACCATCCCTTGCGGGAGTCCAACCGGCAACCTTGTGGTTGAGAGGACGGCTCCAACCACTGACCCATGCAGGAACTCAGCGGCAGCTCAGCTCAAGGTGCTGTGTTCAGTCTTAGTTGCAGGTGGCACTGCCCACCAACCCTGTGGAACTCGAGGAATTGAACTGGCAACCTTGTGGTTGAGAGCCCACTGGCCCATGTGGGAATCGAACCAGCAGCCTTTGGAGTTAGGAGCACGGAGCTTTAACCGCCTGAGCCAGTGAGCTGGCCCTTAATTCTAAGTTTGCAGTAGTTTGTTACAGTGGCAACAGGGAACTATTACAGCCTCCCCTTGTATGGCTCCTTCCAAGACCTTGGAAGGGACTCTGGATGTATGTTTACATGGTCAAATGTTTTTGTAAAGCTTGCAAATTTAAAATATTTTCAATGCAATTAAGGCTGCTGTCTCTTTGCACTCAGACTTCTCAATGCTCTCTTCTCTGAGTAGCATGGAGTGGCTGTAGACATTTTGGTCTCTGGCTAGGCAGAAATGCAGTTAGGGATACTTTAGTTTACATTTAGTGGGAAAAGTTCCTGTGGTTCACGGTCACTTCCATACAGCGTTAAGTTATTGCTGGAGTGTGGGAGTGACTTCCATGAATACTCCTTATGCCCATTGTGTTAACATCCCCAGGTGAGGTAACATGAAGGAGTCACAGAATATGTGTAGCATACAATTCATTCCTTTAATCTCACCAGAGAAAAAAGGTGTCCACATAGTCCCTATATTTTTCAGATCAAATAAAAGCAGTACTTCATGAAGATGGAGAGATACAGTTGAATACAAGTAATGAATAGGCTCTCAGATTGTTTAATAAACCAATTAATGAAGAAGAGTGAATTGTATGAACACACTGGGAAAAGGGTGAAATTCTCTGCTGATTTGACATAATTTACAGGTATAATTGAAAATATCATAAACTCAATACACAACCACAAGAAGGACATCCATGACAAATTGCTTAATAAATGTCATTCGTTTGAAGAGTATTTAATATTTGTGATTAGTTACTAATGTTATTAGTTTCTAATAACATTAGTTATTAGAAAATGTGAAATTCCCTGAAATTTTATAATTCTTATATGAAAGAAATTTGATAGAGGTTTTCTCAAGTTTGACAATCCTGAAAATTTATATGACATTTTCAAGAACAAACTGTTAGACTGAGTAATGGCCCTTGAATGGATGGACATGAGATATCCAAGAGGGTGCCTTGGTTGGGTGAGTATACTGGAATTCAGAGGAGCAATGATCATTGTGCAGAGGAAGTCTTCTTGGCTGTCTTCTTAGCTGTAGGACTGGATTTGGTAAACTACAAAAAGAAAAAAAAATTGTTTCCAGTAAATGACTTCCCATCACCTACCACATTTTTAATATACATGTATGTTGCACTTAGTCGGGGAATCCTAAAAAGAGGGATGTAAATATTCAAACAGTTTTTTGAAAAAAAGAAAAACTCAGGGTCATATTTTAGAGCAATCAGTCGTTCGTTGCTATTACTAATGTATCAATTTGGGTTATAGAGATGATTTTACTTAGTGTCCAGCAACTATTAATAAAACTATCCTTGCCTTTGAAGCCTTCATTTAGCTGAGGAGCGGGATGTATATTTAGAAAAGGGCGTGAACATTGAAAAATGTTTCTGGACTCAGATGGGAGAAAACTCTTTTAGGGTTGTCTTCCCCTTCTTCCATGCTGTGCTTTGATACTTTGCCTAATTCAGAGCAGCTGGCTGCCGTGCGGGCCGCCCGCCTCCAGGGGGCGCGCCGGCCACCGCGGCGTGAGGCCGCTCTGGGCCAGCTGGGGTTTGGCTCGTCTCTCCGGCGGGCCTCTCCTCCCTGGCCGGCCTTTCACGTCCGCCCGCCGCGGTCGCCGCCGCCGCCGCCGGGAAGGTGCAGCCGCAGTCACCTCTGCTTGGCCGAGTCTAAGGTACCTGGGACGGGGGCCCGTGGACGGCCCCAGGGTGGAAGCCACTGACACCTGCCCCGCTGACCCCCGAAGCACCGCAGAGCCCAGGCCCGGGGCTTGGCCGAGGGGGCCTAAGGGGCGAGGCCCCCGGGGCTCTCCGCACCTACTCGGCGGCCGGAGGGAGCCGTCAAGGTTGTCGCGAGCCCTGGGGCGGGGCGTGTGCTGCTCTGGAGGGCTGGTGAAGGCCTGCGGGGCTTCTTGTTAGCTTTTGCGGGAGGAGGCTGTGGTTGTCTGCAGGAGGGTGCCAGCCTGGATTTGCCCGCCGCGCGGGCGGGCGTGGGGTGGGCACGCTGGCAGTTAACCCGGAGGTCCGAGCGGAGGCCCTAGCCGGCCTCGGGGCATGAGGCCTGAACGAAACGTGTGCTTTTGCGGCATCGGCACCGTCCGTCTGTGGCACATTATAAGGAACCCGCGATCTAGGCGTAAACTGGAGCTGCTGAGATGTGAGGGGACTGCCCTGAATGGCACCTGGCCCTGGGGTGCGCGCGTTAAAGGACAGCATTTGCCCCTTACTTAACATGCAGTGCTCAGAAGCAGGTTGTTTACTTGCCAGATTTCCAACCAGGTACTCTTCCTCGAGGAAAAGACATATTCTTCAAAACGTTCCACAATATTCAGATATGAACATAATAAGGTAAAAAAATATACCATTGAATAGTAACAGTTCTCGTTACTTAGAAAATAATGGTGGTACCAAGGAGCTCCTAGCTTAAAGAGTGGTAATATCAGTGGTACAGGAATTATAGCAATAACTATCTTCAGTGCTTACTGTATGCGAGACATTGTGCTGAGTGCTTTAAATACGTAGTAACTTTATTTAATCCTTGCAGCAATCCTATGCGGTACCATTTCCATTTACAGATAAGGAAACTGAGGTAGAGAGAGTCTAATTTGTTCAAGGTCAGACAGCTAGCAAAGGTGAGCTGAGATTTGAACCTCCTCTCCCTTACACCGGTGTCCCTGCTTCTGTTGCCTATCCAAACATGTTCTATAAGATTCTATTTGTTTATTAATTTGTTTTGTAGCTTGAACTGATTTCTCTCAGGCTTAATTTTAATGGCTATATGTAAGAGAGTCCTATACCGACTCCTTTTTAGTTTAGAAGGAATTTTTTTTTTTAATTTATTGGGGTGACAATTGTTAATGAAATTACATAATTTCAGGTGTACAATTCTGTCTTACATCATCTATAAATCCCATTGTGTGTTCACCACCCAGAGTCAGTTCTCCTTCCATCACCATATATTTGATCCCCCTTACCCTCATCTCCCTCCCGCACCCCCCTTACCCTCTGGTAACCACTAAACTATTGTCTGTGTCTATGGGTTTTTGTTTCTCATTTGTTTGTCTTGTTCTTTTGTTGTTTTTCGTTTATATACCACATATCAGTGAAATCATAGGGTTCTCTGCTTTTTCTGTCTGACTTATTTCGCTTAGCATTATACTCTCAAGATCCATCCATGTTGTCACAAATGTTCCTATATCATCTTTCCTTAACACCGAATAGTATTCCATTGTGTATGTATACCACAACTTCTTTATCCATTCATCTATTGAAGGACATTTTGGTTGTTTCCATGTCTTGGCCACCGTAAACAAAGCTGCAATGAACATTGGAGCACATGTGTCTTTATGTGAAAATGATTTCAAATTCTTTGGGTAGATACCCAGGAGAGGGATTGCTGGGTCATATGGTAATTCTATTTGTAATTTTTTGAGGAACCTCCGCACTGCCTTCCATAGTGGCTGCACCAGTCTGCATTCCCACCAACAGTGTATGAGAGTTCCTTTTTCTCCACAGCCTCTCCAACACTTGTTACTATTTGTTTTGTTGATGATAGCCATTCTGACTGGGGTGAGGTGATACCTCATTGTAGTTTTTATTTGCATTTCTCTGATGATTAGCGATGTTGAGCATTTTTTCATATGTCTATTTGCCATTTGTAAGTCCTCTTTGGAGAAATGTCTCTTCAGGTCCTCTGCCCATTTTTCAATTGGGTTGTTTGTTTTTTTGTTGTTGAGTTTCATGAGTTCCTTGTATATTTTGAATATTAGACCCTTATCAGAGGCACTATTTGCAAAAATCTTCTCCCATTCAGTCGGTTGCCTCTTTATTTTGTCGATGGTTTCTTTTGCTGTGCCGAAACTTTTAAGTTTCATATAGTCCCATTTGTTTATTTTAGCTTTTACTTCCCTTGCCTTTGGAGTCAAATTCATAAAATGCTCTTTGAACCCAAGGTCCATAAGTTTAGTACCTATGTTTTCTTCTATGCAGTTTATTGTGTCAGGTCTTATGCTTAAGTCTTTGATCCATTTTGAATTAATTTTGGTACATGGTGATAGATAACAGTCCAGTTTCATTCTTTTGCACATGGCTATCCAATTCTCCCAGCACCATTTATTGAAGAGGCTGTCTTTTCTTCATTGTATGTTTTTAGCTTCTTTGTCAAAAATTATCTGTCCATATTTATGTGGTTTTATTTCTGGGTTCTCAATTCTATTCCATTGGTCTATGTGTCTGTTTTTCTGCCAATACCATGTTGTTTTGATTATTGTAGCACTGTGGTACAAGCTAAACTCAGGCATTGTGATACCTCCAGCATTGTTCTTTTTTCTTAAGATTGCTTTGGCTATTCGGGGTGTTTTGTGGTTCCAAACAAATCTGATGATTTTTTGTTGTATTTCTTTAAAAAATGCCATTGGGATTTTGATGGGGATTGCATTAAATCTGTATATTGCTTTGGGTAATATGGCCATTTTAACTATGTTGATTCTTCCAATCCATGAGCATGGAATGTCTTTCCATTTCTTTGTGTCTTCTTCAATTTCTTTCAAAAATGTCTTATAGTTTTCAGCATATAAATCCTTCACATCCTTGGTTAAGTTTATTCCTAGGTATTTTATCTTTTTTGCTGCAATTGCAAAGGGAATTGTTTTTTGTATTTCTTTTTCTGAGATTTCATTGTTAGTATATAGGAATGCAATGGACTTTTGTACGTTGATTTTGTAGCCAGCAACTTTACTGTATTCGTTGATTGTTTCTAACAGCTTTTTGGTACAGTCTTTAGGGTTTTCTATATATAGCATCATGTCATCTGCAAAGAGTGATATTTTAACTTCTTCATTCCCAATTTGGATGCCTTTTATTTCTTTCTCTTGCCTGAATGCTCTGGCAAGGACTTCCAACACTATGTTGAAAAGCAGAGGTGATGGGGACAGCCCTGTCGTGTTCCTGAACCTAGAGCAAAGGGCTTCAGCTTTTCACCATTTATTATGAGATTAGCTGAGGCCTTGTCATAGATGGCTTTTATTATGTTAAGGTATTTTCCTTCTATACCTATTTTATTAAGTGTTTTAATCACAAATGGATGTTGTATCTCGTCAAATGCTTTTTCTGCATCAATTGATATAATCATATGATTTTTGTCCTTTATTTTGTTTATGTGATGTATCACATTGATAGATTTGCGGGTGTTGAACCATCCTTGTGTCCCAGGAATGAACCCCACTTGGTCATTATGAATAATCTTTTTAATGCATTGTTGTATTCGATTTGCTAAAATTTTGTTTAGGATTTTTGCATCAGTATTCATCAGAGATATAGGTCTGTAGTTTTCTTTTTTTGTGTTGTCCTTGCCAGGTTTTGGTATGAGGGTAATGTTGGCCTTATAAAATGAGTTAGGGAGTACTGACTCTTTTCAATTTTTTGGAAGAGTTTGAGCAGGATTGGTATTAGATCCTGTTTGAAGGTTTGGTAGAATTCACTAGTGAAGCCATCAGGTCCCGGACTTTTGCTTTTGGGAAGGTTTTGGATGATTGATTCAATTTCTTTACTGGTGATCGGGCTGTTTAGATTTTCCAGTTCTTCATGGTTCAGCCTTGGAAGGCTATATGTTTCTAAGAACTTGTCCATTTCTTCTAGGTTATTGAATTTGGTGGCATATAGGCCTTCATAGTATTCTTGCATGATCCTTTTTATTTCTGTGGTGTCTGTGATAACTTCCCCTTTTTCATTTCTGATTTTGTTAATTAGTGTCTTCTCTCTTTTTATCTTAGTGAGTCTAGCCAAGGGTTTGTCGATTTTATTAATTTTCTCAAAGAACCAGCTCTTTGTCACATTAATTTTTTCTTTTGTCTTTTTGTTCTCTATTTCATCTGAGCTCTACTGATTTTTGTTATTTCCTTTCTCTGCTGACCTTGGGTTTCACTTGTTCTTTTTTTTCTAGTTCTTCAAGGTGTAACATGAGGTTATTTGGGATTTTTCTTGTTTCTTCAGATAGGCCTGTAATATAAATTTCCCTCTTAAAACTGCTTTCGCTGCATCCAAAAAATTTTGGTAGGATGTATTTTCATTCATTTGTTTCTGTGTATCTTTTGATCTCTCCTCTAATTTCTTCTTTGACCCAGTCGTTCTTTAAAAGTATGTTGTTTAATCTCCATGTATTTGTGTTTTTTCCTGCTTTCTTTTCGCAGTTGATATTCAATTTTAAAGCCTTGTGATCAGAGAATATGCTTGGTCTGATTTCAGTCTTCTTAAATTTGCTGAGGCTGCTTTTATGTCCCAATATTTGGTCTATCCTTGAGAATGTTCCATGTACACTCGAAAAGAATGTATAGTCTGATGTTTTAGGATGAAGTGCTCTATATATGTCAATTATGTCCATTTCATCTAATGTGTTAGTTAGGGCTGCTATTTCGTTATTTATTTTCTGTTTGGATGATCTATCCATTTAAGTCATTTAAGTCACATATTTCCATATCTTTAAGTTTCATTTCTGGAGACTGAGTTGTCTGGTTGCCTTGGTTATTCACAGCAATTACTGATTTATTATTTCTCTTCCTAGACATCTACAGGAGTGGCTTCTGCAACAGGTTGATGGGAAGAGGTCTTTCTTTGTTTTCCAATACTTGTTGGTAGAATGTTTTATTTTCTCTCCGACTGCAGCCTTTTTTTCTCTCTCTGAAACAGTAGTGCTATGTTTTCTCTGCCCTATTCCCGCTTCTCACACAATGGGGGGATTCCCTGGGAGATGGAATTCTCCTCTGTTAATAGTTCGCCTGTGTCACAGGGCGCAGTGTCCGTGTGGGTATGCGGAGAGCTTTTGAAGTTCCAAAGCTCTTCCTGCACTAGATTCAGAGCCTGTATGTTTCAGCAGTTCTGTTTACTTCTGCCGGGATCCGCCCAGATATGTGGGGCCAGGGGCGGGGTGAGTGTGAGAAGTGGTCCAGAGCAATGGCGGCGACCACCACCACCACAGCCAGTCCTGCTTCCACAGCTCCCTCCCTTTTGCCGGAACTAGTTGGGCTGCGAATCTGTTTCTGCGGTCCACAGTTCTCAGAACAGCAAATATCCTGTCCTTTTGATCTGACACTGCTACTTTATCACTTCTGGCACCGGGCAGTTGGGGGTGGGGCGAGCTCTGGGATGGTAGGGAGGGGGCAGCTAGTCTCAGTGCCTAAGGCTTCCGTTCTCCCCTTAGGAGTGAGGGCTTAAACCACCGTTTTTAGCCTTCTTCCCTCAGTCTTTGCTCCGAGGTCTCTGCCATGAGCGTTGGGTTCAGCCGTGTTATATGCTCAGCCCTGTGGGCTGTAAGCGGAGCCCTAGCAGTCCGAGTTGTTCCCTCTCCCGCAGCTGCGGTAGTTCCGGCATGCAGTGAGCTCGGAGCACTGAGCTAGGTATGCGTCCTGTGCCCGCGCGGCTCCATCCCCGCACTTCTCCCTTCCCTCTTCCCTCACTTGTGCAATTCGCCCACCTGGAGGTGAATTCAGTAGTGGGCCTCTTCGTCTTTCCTGTCTGCTGTGCAGGGAGTCCTTTGTGGAGTTATTGTTGTCCGATTAGTTGTCAAGTCCAGGGGAGCTTTACAAGAGGCTCACCTCACGCCGCCATTTTGATCAGCATTTCTCAGTTCAGAAGGAATGTAATGAGAAAAAATGTTTACTCATCAAAGATTATAATGATGATGAAGTTAAACTTGGACTAGGGACCTCACTACTCCAATAGTTTCATTTGAAATAGAGATAGTGTTATTTGGTTGTTAATGAGCTTCATTTCTTCATTATTTGTGTTTCAATACCAGTTTTAGTGAATTTGCAATGTTTTAACAGTAGTGCTCAAAGGGAAGATTTTTTTCAATGACAGTATGATAATATTTTACAGGATGTGGGAAAGGCATTGGAGGGAGACTGAAGAAAAGAGGAATGAAGAGATTTTTGGCATGTTATTTAGAGCAAATTGAGTTAGTTACCATGGAAGATAAAATTTTCACAGTTCTTATCAATATCAGAAGAGAAATCCCATTGTGGGAAGAGGTTGTATATTATAGTATCTCAAATCTCTTAGCCTTATCATGATTTAAGAGTTTGCATGTTCAGCATCCATATAACAAATGTATATTGAGTGTATTCCATGGCCAGGCACTGTTCTAAGCTCTTCTGAGATGCAAGAGTGAACAACAAAAAACAAAATCGTTGTCCTTGTGGAGCTAACATTCCCCTGGTGGAAGATAGGGGTGAAGACAAAAAATAATAATTTTTTAAAATTAAAGTAAAATAAATCCAGTCAGATGGTAACAGCTGCTAAGAAGAAAAATAAAGCAGTGAAGGGTCAGGTGGCATGGTAGGAGTACCAGGGAAGAAGCAGATGCAGTTTTAAAATTAGGAACAGTGTCATGGAGATGACTGTTGAGCAAAACGTGAAGGAGTACAGGACAGCCATGCAGCTCCCTAGGGAAAGACTACACAAGGCAAGTGCAAAAGCCCAGAAACCACCTGTGTTAGTGGAGGATCAGCAACGAGGCCAGTGGGTTTGAGCAGAGTAAGGAGTTGAGGGGTGGAATCTGAGAGCTAACTGGTCCTGGTAAAGACTTTGGCTTTTTCTGAGTGAGGAAGGAGGAAATTTGAGTGAGGAAGGAGGGTTTTGAGCAGAGGAGTTGGGGATTTGACTTTATATTTTTAAACACTCCAGCTGCTATGTTTAGAATCGACTGTGGGGCAAGAATGGAAGCACGGAGACCAGTTAGGAGGTTGGTTTAGTAATCTAAGAGAGAGATGATTGGGGCTTAGAGTAGCAATAGAATAGTAAGAAGCGTTCATATTCTAGATAGAGCCAACAGGATTTGCTGATAGATTGGGTGTGGAGTGTGAGTAAAAGAGTGAAGCATGGTTCCAAGGCCTTTGGCCTGAGCTTTTGAGAGGATGGAGTTGCTGTTTACTGAGATGGGGAAGACTTGAGAATGGAGAGATACAGGGAAGTGGGTGAATTGAGAATCAAGAATTTAGTTTTAGCTATGTCAAACTTGATATGCCTGTTCACGTGGGGTTATTTGAGGCTGGAGTTCAAGGGAAAGGTCCCAACTTGCAATAGAATTTGGGAGTCATTAGCAAATAGATGGTATTTAAAGCCATAGGATTGTATGAGATCTGGTACAAAGAAATAAAAATTGAGCTTTGGGAATTTCCATGTACAGAGGTTTGAGAGATTAAGGACCACAAAGGAGAATGAGGAGGAGAAGGCTTTGAGGGCAGAAGTATGGAGTACAGGAATCAAGTGAAGAGAGAGTTTCAGGTAGGAGAACGTTATCAACTGTGTTTCCTCTTGCTGATTTGACAAGTCAAGTAAGATGAGGACTGTGAAATGACCATTGGATTTAGCAATGCAAAGGTCGCTGGTGATCATATCATGCAAGAGCACTTTCAGGAGAATAGCGGGGTTGGGGAGAAAACCTGATTGGTATGAGTTAAAGAGGGAATAGGAGGAGAGGAATTGGAGTCTGCAAGTATGGCCAACTTTTCAGAAGAGGTTAGCTGTAAATTTTCCATGTATAAATTATGTGACAGCACTGTAGTCATTTCCACAGTAAATTTTATTTCCAGCTTCAGCTACTTATCACTAGACCTGGATTATTTCATTAATGACTGGTGGAAATAAAATAACTACTGCTACTACTGATAATAATAAAGTATTATTAACTTTCAAAATCAATACACAATGAAGCTTGTCCTTTTTACATAATACATTTCAGGGCTTATAAAAGTGCTTTGGTGGAGTGTGTTCCTTTGTTACTTATCTTTGTTCTTAGGTTGAAAATAGAATCAGAGGTGCTACAAAGTGCATTTAAAAACAAAAAAAACATACATATAGAAATTGAGAACTCAGATTAATTTTGAAGTATGCTATGTCAGTAGTATTAAGGACAGTACTGGTGTACATCATTTGTATTGTAAGAAACCACCAGTCTTAGTGAAGGACTAATTAATTCATAAGTAACAAAATAAAATTACACTTGTCTATCCTTATTTGTAAAATGTTGACTAATATTTCATAGAAAGCAAATAATATGGGTTAAATAAGGCAACATGGTTTAAAAAGATAATAAATGCATAAAAAGAGAGTGTAATTTTTATCTGAAGACATGAATTTACGTTCTTATTTCTGTCCTCAGCAAGTCAGTGCTCAGATTCAAATACAAAATAATCTACAAGGCCTACAGTATATACCAGATTTACACCATCTTGACTTTACAACATCTTGATTGTTTCTGTGGTCTTCTCATGTACTTTTTCCATAGCAAATACATTTATCTGTTGCATTCTAAGGATTTTAAATGATTAGATAAAATATTTTGAAGTTTACTGTTATATCTACTGACTTTTTTTTTTTTAATTAATTTTATTGGGGTGACAATTGTTAGTAAATTTACATAGATTTCAGGTGTACAATTCTGTATTACATCGTCTATAAATCCCATTGTGTGTTCACCACCCAGAGTCAGTTCTCCTTCCATCACCATATATTTGATCCCCTTTACCCTCATCACCCACCCCCCACCCCCTTACCCTCTGGTAACCACTAAATCATTGTCTGTGTCTATGAGTTTTTGTTTCTCATTTGTTTGTCTTGTTCTTTTTGGTTTATATACCACATATCAGTGAAATCATAGGGTTCTCTGCTTTTTCTGTCTGACTTGTTTCACTTAGCATTATTCTCTCGAGATCCATCCATGTTGTCACAAATGTTCCTATATCATCTTTCCTTAACGCCGAATAGTATTCCATTGTGTATATGTACCACAACTTCTTTATCCATTCATCTATCGAAGGACATTTTGGTTGTTTCCATGTCTTGGCCACCGTAAACAAAGCTGCAATGAACATTGGAGTACACGTGTCTCTATAGAGAAATGCTTTTATATTTTTGGGGTAGATACCCAGGAGAGCGATTGCTGGGTCATATGGTAATTCTATTCGTACTTTCTTGAGGAACCTCCACACTGCCTTCCATAGCGGCTGCACCAGTCTGCATTCCCACCAACAGTGTATGAGAGTTCCTTTTTCTCCACAGCCTCTCCAACACTTGTTACTATTTGTTTTGTTGATGAAAGCCATTCTGACTGGGGTGAGGTGATATCTCATTGTGGTTTTCATTTGCATTTCTCTGATGATTAGCAATGTTGAGCATTTTTTCATATGTCTATTTGCCATTTGTATGTCCTCTTTGGAGAAATGTCTCTTCAGGTCCTCTGTCCATTTTTCAATTGGGTTGTTTGTTTTTTTGTTGTTGAGTTTCATGAGTTCCTTGTATATTTTGGATATTAGCCCCTTATCAGAGGAACTGTTTGCGAAAATCTTCTCCCATTCAGTTGGTTGCCTCATTATTTTGTCAATAGTTTCTTTTGCTGTGCAGAAGCTTTTCAGTTTCATATAATCCCATTTGTTTATTTTAGTTTTTACTTCCATTGCCTTTGGAGTCAAATTCATAAAATGCTCTTTGAACCCAAGGTCCATAAGTTTAGTACCTATGTTTTCTTCAATGCAGTTTATTGTGTCAGGTCTTATGCTTAAGTCTTTGATCCATTTTGAATTAATTTTGGTACATGGTGACAGATAGCAGTCCAGTTTCATTCTTTTGCACGTAGCTATCCAATTCTGCCAGCACCATTTATTGAAGAGGCTGTCTTTCGTCCATTGTATGTTTTTAGCTTCTTTGTCAAAAATTATCTGTCCATATTTATGTGGTTTTATTTCTGGGCTCTCAATTCTATTCCATTGGTCTATGTGTCTGTTTTTCCGCCAATACCAAGCTGTTTTGATTATTGTAGCCCTGTAGTACAAGGAAAAATCAGGGAGTGTGATACCTCCAGTATTGTTCTTTTTTTTTAATATTGCTTTGGCTATTCGGGATCTTTTGTGGTTCCAAACAAATCTGATGATTTTTTGTTCTATTTCTTTAAAAAATGCCATTGGGATTTTAATGGGGATTGCATTAAATCTGTATATGGCTTTGGGTAATATGGCCATTTTAACTATGTTGATTCTTCCAATCCATGAGCACGGAATGTCTTTCCATTTCTTTGTGTCTTCTTCAATTTCTTTCAAAAATGTCTTATAGTTTTCAGCATATAAATCCTTCACATCCTTGGTTAAGTTTATTCCTAGGTATTTTATTCTTTTTGCTGCAATTGCAAAAGGAATTGTTTTTTCTATCTCTTTTTCTGAGATTTCATTGTTGGTATATAGGAAAGCAATGGACTTTTGTACGTTGATTTTGTAGCCAGCAACTTTACTATATTCATTGATTGTTTCTAATAGCTTTTTGGTGGAGTCTTTAGGGTTCTCTATGTATAGCATCATGTCATCTGCAAAGAGTGACAATTTAACTTCTTCATTCCCAATTTGGATGCCTTTTATTTCTTTCTCTTGCCTGATAGCTCTGGTGAGGACTTCCAACACTATGTTGAAAAGCAGAGGTGATAGGGGACAACCTTGTCGTGTTCCTGAACGTAGAGCAAAGGGCTTCAGCTTTTCACCATTAATTATGAGGTTAGCTGAGGGCTTGTCGTATATGGCCTTTATTATGTTGAGGTATTTTCCTTCTATACCAATTTTAGTAAGTGTTTTAATCATAAATGGATGTTGTATCTTATCAAATGCTTTTTCTGCATCAATTGATAGAATCATATGATTTTTGTCCTTTATTTTGTTTATGTGATGTATCACATTGATGGATTTGCGAATGTTGAACCATCCTTGTGCCCCGGGGATGAACCCCACTTGGTCGTGATGAATAATCTTTTTAATGCATTGTTGTATTCGATTTGCTAGAATTTTGTTTAGGATTTTAGCATCTGTATTCATCAGAGATATAGGTCTGTAGTTTTCTTTTTTTGTGTTGTCCTTACCAGGTTTTGGTATCACGGTAATGTTGGCCTCATAAAATGAGTTAGGGAGTACTCTCTCTTCTTCAATTTTTTGGAAGAGTTTGAGCAGTATTGGTATTAGATCCTCTTTGAAGGTTTGGTAGAATTCACTGGTGAAGCCATCTGGTCCAGGACTTTTGATTTTGGGAAGGTTTTTGATGACTGATTCAATTTCCTTACTGGTGATTGGCCTGTTCAGATTTTCCAGTTCTTCATGATTCAGCCTTGGAAGGCTATATGTTTCTAAGAACTTGTCCATTTCTTCTAAGTTATTAAATTTGGTGGCATATAGTCCTTCATAGTATTCTTGGATAATCCTTTGTATTTCTGTGGTGTCCGTGATAACTTCCCCTTTTTCATTTCTGATTTTGTTAATTAGTGTCTTCTCTCTTTTTATCTTAGTGAGTCTAGCCAAGGGTTTGTCGATTTTGTTAATCTTTTCAAAGAACCAGCTTTTTGTCACATTAATTTTTTCTATTGTCTTTTTGTTCTCTATTTCATTTAGTTCTGCTCTGATTTTTGTTATTTCCTTTCTTCTGCTGACCTTGGGTTTCGCTTGTTCTTCTTTTTCTAGTTTTTTAAGGTGTAACATGAGGTTATTTATTTGGGATTTTTCTTGTTTCTTGAGATAGGCCTGTAATGATATAAATTTCCCTCTTAAAACTGCTTTCGCGGCATCCCAAAAATTTTGGTAGGATGTATTTTCATTGTCATTTGTTTCTATGTATCTTTTGAGCTCTCCTCTAATTTCTTCTTTGACCCAGTCGTTCTTTAAAAGTATGTTGTTTAATCTCCATGTATTTGTGTTTTTTCCTGCTTTCTTTTTGCAGTTGATATCCAATTTCAAAGCTTTGTGATCAGAGAATATGCTTGGTATGATTTCAATCTTCTTAAATTTGCTGAGGCTGATTTTGTGTCCCAATATATGGTCTATCCTTGAGAATGTTCCATGTACACTAGAAAAGAATGTATAGTCTGATGTTTTAGGATGAAGTGCTCTATATATGTCAATTATGTCCAATTCATCTAATGTGTCATTTAGGGCTGCGATTTCGTTATTTATCTTCTGTTTGGATGATCTATCCATAGCTGTCAATGATGTATTTAAGTCCCCTAGTATAATTGTGTTTTGGTCAATTTCTCCCTTGAGTTCTGTTAGTAGTTGCTTGGTATATTTCGGTGCTCCCTGATTGGGGGCATAAATATTGATGACTGTTATGTCTTCTTGTTGTATAGTCCCCTTTACCATTATGAAATGTCCATCTTTGTCTCTTGTTATCTTTTTCACCCTGAAGTCTGTTTCATCGGAAATCATTATGGCTACACCTGATTTTCTCTGGGTACCATTTGCTTGGAGTGTCAATTTCCACCCTTTCACTTTGAGTCTATGCTTGTCCTTGTAGCTGAGATGTGTCTCTTGTAGGCAGCATATGGTTGGGTTTAGTTTTTTGATCCAATCTGCTACTCTGTGTCTCTTTATTGGTGAGTTCAGTCCATTTACATTTAGGGTGATTATTGATATGTGAGGATTTCCTGTCATTCTGTCTTTAGTTTTCTGGTAAGGCTGTGTCTCCATTGTTTCTTTGCCTTTTTGTTGTTGTCTGTTATTTCTGTGTGGTAGTATTCTATGATGTTTCCCTCTGTTTCTTCTTTTATTACAGTATATATTTCAGATTTGGATGTTTTTTGAGTGGTTACCCTTGAGTTTATGTAAAAGAAAGTTTGATATTTAGAGTATTCCAGTTTCTTCAGTACGCTTACTTTCTCTATTCCCATATTCCAGTTCAGGCCTTTACGCTCCCCCTTTTTATGTTTCGGTTGCCACAAGTTGTCCCTGTTGATGGTGGTCTAATAGCCTCCTTTAGTATTTCTTGTAGTGCAGGTCGTGTATTAGAAAATTCCCTCAGCTTCTGGATGTCTGGAAAGGTCTTTATTCCTCCTTCATATCTAAAGGAGATCTTTGCTGGATATATTATTCTTGGCTCATGATTTCTCTCTTTCAATAGTTTGAATATTTGGTTCCATTCCCTCCTAGCTTGTAGAGTTTCTGCTGAAAAATCTGATGATAATCTAATGGGCTTTCCTTTGTAAGTTACCGTCTTCTTTTCCCTGGCTGCCTTGAGGATTCTTTCTTTATCATTGATTTTAGACAGCTTCAATACAATGTGCCTTGGTGAAGGCCTGTTGGGATTGAGGTAATTAGGTGTTCTATTTGCTTCTTGGATTCGAGGATCCAGTTCTGTCCACAAGTTTGGGAAATTCTCATCGACAATTTGTTTGAATATATTCTCTGTTCCCTTCCCTCTTTCTTCTCCTTCTGGTATACCCATTATTCTTATATTGCTCTTTCTGATGGAGTCAGAAAGTTCTTGTAGAGTTCTTTCATTTCTTTTAAGTCTCAAGTCTCTTTCTTCTTCCCTCTGTGTAAATTCCAGGTTCCTATCTTCGATGTCACTGATTCTTTCCTCCATCTGGTCAACTCTACTACCTAAGCTGGATATTTTATTGTTAATTTCTTCTATTGAGTTCTTAATCTCCAGAAATTCTATTTGGTTCTTTTTCAAGATTTCAATCTCTTTTGTAAAATGTTCATGGTGTTCTTTGATTGTGTTTCTGAGTTCATTAAACTGCCTTTCTGTGTTTTCTTGCATCTCGTTCAGTTTTTTCAGAATTGCGATCTTGAATTCTCTGTCATTTAAATCACAAAGGTCCATATCTCTAAGTTCCTTTTCTGGAGACTTTTCACTTTCTTTCTGAGCTATCTTGTTGCCTTGGTTATTCATGGCAATCACTGATTTACTATTTCTCTTCCTAGACATCTACAGGAGTGTCTTCCGCAACAGGTTGATAGGTATGCGAAGAGCTTTTGGAGTTCCAAAGCTCTTTCTGCACCAGAGTCAGAGCCCGTATGTTTGAGCAGTTCTGTTTACTCCTGCAGGGATCCGCCCAGATAGGTGGGGCCAGGGGCGGGGTGAGTTGTGAGAGGTGGCCCAGAGCAATGGCGGCGACCACCACCCCAGCCAGTCCTGCTTCCACAGCTCCCTCCCCTTTGCCGGAACTAGTTGAGCTGCGAATCTGTGTCTGCGGTCCACAGTTCTCAGAGCAGCAAATATTCTGTCCTTTGATCCGACACTGCTACTTTATCGCTTCTAGCACCGGGCAGGTGGGGGCGGGGCGAGCTCTGGGAGGGTAGGGAGGGGGCGGCTAGTCTCCGTGCCTAAGGCTTCCGTTCTCTGCTCGGCATTGAGGTCTTAAACCACCGATTTCAGCCCTCTTCCCTCAGTCTTTGCTCCGAGGTCTGCCGGGAGCGTTGGGTTCAGCGGTTTTATATGCTGCCCCCTCAGCCCTGTGGGCCATAAGCGGAGCCCTAGCAGTCCGAGTCCTTCCCTCTCCCGCAGTTGCGGAAGATCCAGGCGCAGCGGGCTCTGAGCACTGAGCTAGGTCTGTGTCCTGCGCCCGCGCGGCTCCGTCTCCGCACTTCTCCTCTCCCTCCTCCCCGGCTCGCGCGATTCGCCCACCTGGAGGTGAATTCAGTAGTCGGCCTCTTCGTCTTGCCTGTCTGCTGTGCAAGGAGTCCTTTGTGGAGTTATTGTTGTCCGATTCGTTGTAAATTCCAGGGGAGCGTTACAGAGGCTCACGTCACGCCGCCATTTTTTTTTCATCCGGATATCTACTGACTTTTAAAAATCAATTTTTATCTGGAAGATGACAGGTCCTTCAGTCTACAGATTGAAATCTTTTCTTCAACTTTGGAAATTATTCTCTTAAATTTGCCTTTTGTTTTGTCTTTGTTTTATTCTCTGGGAATTTTTCATGGCTTGGCTCTGCGCTCTAGTTCTTATAATCATCTCCCTTGTCCTTTTACACTTTTATTTTTCTTTTGCACATCTTCTGAAGTTAGGCCTTTCCATCACTGATTTGATTTTCAGTGATATTTGTTCTGTTTCTTACTGCTTACAATTTATATTTTAAGTTATTTTTATATTTTTATTTAACATAGTCAATTTTTTTAAGCCAGTGTCCTAATACTATTTTTCCCTCTCACTCAGAGTTCTTAATTTTTTTTTATATATGTTTCTAAAAGCAGTTTTTTTTTTTTTCTATTCCTAATTGGAAATAAATTTTAGTGGTGTGCTGTAGAGCTAATGAACCTATTCTCTTCTAGTGCAGAATTTTTTCATTAACTCTATGGTGACTTTCTTCTGTTAGTCAACCGAACTGTTAGTTCTGTTATTCATGTCTTAAAAGTGAAAGATCTCTTGAGATTGTCATTATACATTTGACCCTTGAACAACACAGGCTTGAATTGCACAGGTCTATTTATAAGCAGATTTTTTTTTCAAAATATACAGTCAGCCCTTCATATCGGGGAGTTTGCATCCTTGGAATCAACCAACCATAGCTGGAAACAGTGTTTTTGCATTCCCAACTAGTTTCCCAACCGCAGATTACCAACCATGGATTGAAAATACAGTTTTTAATCTGCAGTTAGTTGAAACTGTGAATGTGAAGAGCTGGCCAACGGTAGTTAAGTTTTTGGGGAGTCAGAAGTTATATGTGGAGTTTCCGATCAAGATGGCGGAGTAGTTAAATGCTGTGCTTGCTTCCTCCCAAGAGCACATTAAAATTACAACTAAATTATAGAACAGTAAACTGGAGAACCACCTGAAGACTAGCTGAACAGAAGTCCCATAATTAAGGATATAAAGAAGCCACATCAAGACTGATAGGAGGGGCAGAGACATGAAATGACCTGGCCCCACACCCACATGTGACAATTGCAAATTGGAGGGATATCTCAGTGGCAGAAGTTCCCCCTGAGGGTTGAGGGGTCCCAGCCCCACACTGGGCTCCTCAGCTCAGAATACCAGTGCTGGGAAGAGGAGCCCCTGCAACATTGAGCTGTGAAAATCAGCAGAAGTGCCGTATGGGTGAGACAGAAGGCTGCTAAAAACCCAGGCATCCTCTTAAAGGGCCTGTGTAAAAACTCACTCGTTCAGACACATTCACCCTGGGCTCCAGCAGAGGGACAGTGACTTGGGGGACACGGAGGGAGAAACTGAGTTGTGTGGCTTTAGGGCAAGGGCTGGAGGGACAGCCACCATTGTCCATGTATTGAACCCTCCTGCTACACAGCCAGCAGGCAAGCACCATCTTTCCTGTGTTGAGCCCTCCCCACACACGGCCGAATCTCAATCTGCATCAGCCTAGTGAACACCACTCACCCCACCCTGATGACTCCCCGAGACCCTTCTCCACCCAGCTCACACACCATCAGAGGCTCTTTCACTGGTGGGCGGCAGCCAGCCCTGGCCTGCACATTGCTGGAGTTTCAGCAGCAAGTAGCTGGCCTCAGATTGCACACTGTTAGTCACTCTTTCAGCAGCAAGCAGCCAGCCTTGGCTCAGGGATAACCAGAGGCTCTTTCAGTGGCAAGCAGCTGGCCGCAGTCTGCACTGCTGGAGGTTCTTTCAGTGGTAGGCGTCTGGCTTTGGCATGTGCTGCAGTCTTTCTTAAAAGCCTCAAAAGGTCTTCATGCCCCAGGCAGGTGGCGACTGGCCTCGGTGTACTGTGTACCTCTTACTGAGTGTTCCCAGGCTCAGCTTTGGTGCCAAATCAGAATCTGCATTAATCAGGTGAACACCACTCTCCCCACCCTGGTGACTTCCAGAGCCCCCCGCCTCACCCAACTTGTATACTGCCTGAGGCTCTTTCAGGACCTGAGCCTTGTGTACAGCTGGCAGGCAGTGGGCAGAGGGCCTTGGGGCCCCCTGTGCCTTTGCCTGAGTGGACCCAGGCACAATACTGATGGCAGCTGGCCTCTCACACATGACTCCAGATCCAGCACAGGCAGCAACCAACAACAGATTGCTTTGCAGCTCCTACCAGGTAGTCCCAGGCTGGACACAGGCAGTGGCTGACCTTGGCCTGCGTAGGAGCTCCTCCCAAGAGGTCCCAGAACCAGCATTTGTGCTGCCTGGCTTCAGACCACAACAGAGTACCACCTGATTAGCCCCACAAGAGGCACGCCCAAAGGATGGTCTCGGCAGGCACCAGAGCCCGCTGGGGCAAATCCTTTTCCATAGGATCAGCCCCAACACAGCAACTTGTATGCTTTGGTCATGGCCAATCTTCACAGGCAATTAGCCTGAGGGTCAGTACCACTCACTGATGTGCCAGCAGCAGTCAAGGCTCAGCTACAACAGGAGGGCATACACAAGTGATACTTCTGGAACTCCCATCTCAGGTGATCAGGGAGACTGTGCCACTAGGTCCCATAGGTCACCTACATAAGACCACCCTTCCAAGACTTGGAGACATAGCAGATCTACCTAATATGTAGAAACAAACACAGAGATGCAGCCAAAATGAAACAAATATATCCTAAATTAAAGAGCAGGAGAAAACTCCAGAAAAAAAAACTAGGTGAAATAGAGGCAAGCAATCTATTACATACAGAGTTCAAAACACTGATTATAAAGATACTCAAGGAACTTAGTGAGAACTTCAACAAAGAGATAGTAAGCATAAAACGGACATAGAAACCATAAAAAAGAACAAGTCAGAAATGAATACAATAACAAATGAAGAATACATTAAAAGAAATCACCAGCACAGTAGATGAAGCAGAGGATCAACTAAGCCGATTGGAAGACAAGGTAGCAGTAAACACCCAATCATAACACCAAAAACGAAAGAATTTCGAAGATGAGAATAGTTTAAGGGACCTCTGGGATAACATAAACTGCAACAACATTCACATCACATACCAGAAGGAGAAGAGAGAGCGAGAGAGAGCAAGGGATTGAGAACTTATTTGAAGAAATAGTGACTGAAAATGTCCCAAACCTGGTGAAGGACATAGCCATACAAGTCCAGGAAGCTCAGAGAATCCCAAACAAGATGAATCAAATGAAGCCCACACCAAGACACATTATAATTAAAATTCCAAAGGTTAGAGACAAAGAGGGACTCTTAAAAGCAACAAGACAAAGGTAATTAGTTACCACAAGAGAGCTCCCATAAGATGGTCAGCTGACTTCTCAACAGAATCTTTGCAGGCCAGAAGGGATTGGCACGAAATATTCAAAGTGATGAAAACTAACGAACCTACAACCAAGACTACTTTGCCCCACAAGGCTATCATTTAAAATTAAAGGCAAGATAAACAGCATCTTACACAAGAAAATGCTAAAGGAGTTTATCACCACCAAACCAGTATTACAGGAAATGTTAAAGGGATTTCTTTATGAAGAAGAATGGGGAAAAAATAAAAGATCAAAAGTAGGAATAATACAATGGCAATAACTATGTGCCTATCAACAATCACTTTTAATGTAAATCGATTAAATACTCCACTCAAAAGACATAAGGTGGCTGAATGGATAAGAAAAGAAGGCTCATAGGTATCCTGAATACAAGAGACCCACTTCAGATTGAAAGACACAGACTGAAAGTAAAAGCTAGGAAAAAATATGCGAATGGAAAAAAAAAAGTTGGGATAGCAATACTTAATTTCAGACAAAATGGACTTTAAAACAAAGCCTGTAATGAGAGACGAAGGACATTACATAATAAATAAGAGATCAACAAGAGGATGTAACCATTGTAAACATTTATGCACCCAACATAGGAGCACTTAAACATATAAAGCAAATATTGGCTGGCCCAGTGGCTTATGTGGTTGGTGCACCGAGTTCCTAACGCTGAGGTCGCTGGTTTAATTCCCACATGGGCCAGTGAGCTGCGCCCTTTACAGCTAAGATTGTGAACAATGGCTCTCCCTGGAGCTGGGCTGCTGTGAGCAGGCAGAGGTTGGGTTGAGCTGCTGTAGGCTGCTGTGTGCTGCCGTGGGTTGCTGTGTGCTGCCATGGGCTGCTGTGGGCTGCCGTGGGCTACTGTGTGCTGCCATGAGCAGCCGGCAGTGTGAGTGGCTGGCAGCCAGCGCGAGTGGCCGGCAGCCAGCGCGAGTGGCCAGCAGCCAGCGCGAGTGGCTGGCAGCCGCCGAGAGCTGCTGTGAGTGGTCGACCGGTGACTGACTGCCTCAGCCGAGGTAGGGGGAAGCGCAAGGCTCATTATAGCAGCATGGGCCAGGGAGCTGTGTCATACACAAATAGGCTGAGAAACAATGCCTTGGACCGAAGTGGGGTGTGGGGAGGAGGCAGAAGAAGGAGGAAAAAAATATTGACTGACATAAAGGGAAAGATTGACAGTAGTACAGTCATAGTAGCAGACTTTACCACCCCATTGACACCAATGGACAGATTTTTTCAGACAGAAAATCACAAGGAAACAATGGCCTTAAATGACACACTAGACCACATTGATTTAATACAAATTTTTAAAGCATTTCACCCCAAAGCAGCAGAATATGCATTCTTTTCAAGTGCACATGGAACATTTTCCAAGACAGACCACATGTTGGGCCACAAGACAAATCTCAATAAATGTAATTTGAAATCATATCAGGCATCTTCTTCTACCATAATGGTATGAAACTAGAAATCAACTACAAGAAAAAAACTGCAAAACACATGGAGGCTAAAAACATGCTATTAAACAATGAATGGGTTAACAGTGAGATCAAGGAAGAAATCAAAAGATACCTTGAGACAAATGAAAATGAAAACACAATGACCCAAAATCTATGGGACACAGCAAAAGCAGTCCTAAAAGGGAAACTGATAGCAATACAGAGCTGCCTCAAGAAACAAGAAAAATCTCAAATAATTTAATTTTACACCTAAAGAAAGTAGGAAAAGAGCAGTAAGCAAAGTCCAAAGATAGTAGAAGTAAGGCGATAATAAAGATCAGAGTGGAAATAAATGAAATTGAATTTAAAAAATACACAAAATAAATGAAACCAAGAGCTGGTTCTTTGAAAAGGTAAACGAAGTTGATAAACCTTTAACCAGACTTATCAATAAATAGAGAGGATCCATATAAATAAAATCAGAAATGAAAGAGGAGAAATGACAACTGACACCACACAAATATAAAGGATTATAAGAAAATATTAAAATTATTTGCCAACAAATTGGACAGTCTGGAAGAAATGGATAAATTCTTAGAAACATATAATCTTCCAAGACTGAGTCAAGAAGAAATAGAAACTTTGAACCAACCGAGTCCTCCTAATGAAATTGAATCAGTAATCAAAAAATTACCCCTCCCCCCCCCAAAAAAAGTCCTGGACCAGATGGCTTCACAGGTGAATTTTACCAAACATTCAAAGAAGAATTAACACCTATCTTTCTCAAACTATTCCAGAAAAGTCAAGAGGAGGGAAGGCTCTGAAGCTCATTTATGAGGCCACCATTACCCTGATTCCAAAACTAAAGACATTACAAATACTAATGTGTGTGTGTGCATGCACACGTGCGCCAATACCCTCGATGAACATAGATGAACATATCCTCAACAAAATATTAGCAAATCAAATTCAGCAGTACATTAAAAGGATCACACACCATGATCAAGTGGGATTTATTTCTGGAATGCAAAGTTGGTTCAGCATCTGCAAATCAATTAACATAATACACCACATAAACATAATGAAGGATAAAAATCGTATTGTATCAATAGGTGCCGAAAAAACATTTGACAAAATCCAGCATTCATTTATGATAAAAACTCTCAGCACAGTGGGAATAAAGGGCATACCTCAACATAATAAAGGCCTTATATGGCAAACCACAGCTAACGTATTCAGTGGTGAAAAGCTAAAAGATCAGGAACAAGGCAAGGATGTTCACTTTCACCACTTTTATTCAACTTGATATTGGAAGTCCTTGCCACAGACAAGGAAAAGAAAACAAAAGGCATCCAAATTGGAAAGGAAGTAGTAAAACTCATTATTTGCAGAAGACATGATACCATGTGTAGAGAATCCTAAAGATTCCACACAAAAAAACCCAAAATCAGAAACACAAAAACCCAAACTATTAGAACTGATAAATGAATTCAGTAATGCAGCAGGATACAAAATTAATATTCAGAAATCGGTTTCGTTTTTATATACCAAATATCAGGAAGAAAAATTAAGAAAACAATCTTATTTATAATTGCACCAAAAAACACCTAGGAATAAATTTAACCAAGGAGGCAAAAGAAAAAAAAAACTGATTTGGAAAATTATAAGACATTGAAGAGAGAAATTAATGAAGATACAAATAAATGAAAGCATATACTGTGCTTATGGATGGAAAAATTTAACATCGTTAAAATGTCTATAGTACCCAGAGCAATGTGTAGATTCAGTGCATCCCTATCAAAATACCAATGGCATTTTTCACAGAACTAGGACAAATAATCCTAAAATTTATATGGAACCACAAAAGACCCCGAATAATCCCAGTAATCTTGAGAAAGAAAAACAAAGTTGGAGGTATCACATTACTTGATATCAAAGTATACTACAAGGCTATAGTAATCAAAACAGCATGGTACTGGCATAAAAACAGACACACAGATCAATGGAACAGATGATAGAGCTCAGACATATGCTCATACCTATATGGTCATTTAATCTATGACAAAGGAGGCCAGAATATACAATGGAGTAAAGACAGTCTATTCAATAAATGGTGTTGGAAAAACTGGACAAATATATGCAAAAAATGAAACTAGACCACCTTCTTATATTACATAGAAGAATACACTCAAAGTGGATTAAATACTTAAATGTAAGACCTGAAACCATAAAACTAGAAGAAAACATAGGCAGTCAACTCTCTTGACACTGATCTTAGTAATGTTTTTTTTCTAATATCTCTCCTTGGGCAAGGGGAACAAAGTAAATAAATAAATGGGACTACATCAAACTAAAAAGGTTTTGCACAGCAAAGGAAACGATCAACAAAATGAAAAGACAGCCTACTGAATGGGAAAAGATATTTGCCAATGATACATCCGATAAAGCATTAATATGCAAAATTTATAAAAACTCATAAAACTCGACACCAAAAAAACTAACAATCCAATAAAAACATGGGCAGACGGCCTGAATAGACATATCTCCAAAGAAGACATACACATGGCCAATAGACATACGAAAATATGCTCAACATCACTAATCATCAGAGAAATGCAAATTAAAACCACAATGAGATACAACCTCATACCTGTCAAAATGGCTATCATCAGTAAATTAACAAACAAGTTTTGGTGAGTGTGGGGGGAAAGGGAACCTTTGTGCACTATTGGTAGTATTGCAAATTGGTGTAGCCACTATGGAAAACAGTGTGGAAGGTCCTCAAAAGTTAAAACTAGAACTACCTTATGACCCAGTAATTCCACTACTGGGTATTTATCTGAAGATATCCAAAACACTAATTCAAAAAGATACATGCACCTATTTGTTCGTTGCAGTGTTATTTACAACAGCCAAGATAGGAGGCAACTTAAGTGCCCATCAGTAGACAACTGGATAAAGAAGTGGTACACATATACAGTGGAATTTACTCATAAAAAAGAATGAAATCTTATCATATGCAACAACATGGATGAACATAGAGGGTATTATGGCAATGAAATAAGTCAACAGAGAAAGACATACCATATGATCTCATTTATATGTGGAATCTAAAGAACAAAATAAATGAACAAACAAAACATGATGGTTGCCAGGTAGGAGGGAATTGGGTGTCCTGGGTGAAAAAGATGAAGGGATTAAGAAGTACAAATGACTATTTATGAAATAGTCACAGGGATATAAAGTAAAGCATAGGAAATGTAGTCAATATTGTAATAACTATAGTGCCAGGTGGGTACTAGACTAATCCGTGGAATCACTTTGTAAATTATATAAATGTCTAACCACTATGCTATACACTTGAAACTAGTATAAAATAATACTGAATGTCAATTGCAATTGGAAAAGTTAAAAAATAAAATTATTTTACTTACACAAAAAAGGTTATACGTGGATTGTCGACTGTGTGGTAGGTCAGCGCTCCTAACCTCCACACTGTTCAAGGGCCAACTGTACTATTGAATTTGTCCTACCAAATTGTTCAGTAACTTTCTATTAAAGACTTTTAGATTTCATACAAGGAAAATAATTGAAGAGTTGTGTTTTGTGTAGGTATACCATAAAGGACTCGGTTGTGGTATCTTTAAAAGATTTACCTATTTGAAATCATTTTTGGTATTATTAGAACTTAAGTTTATAGTTATATCTTTGTAATACAATCCTTTTTTTCCAAACCAGTAAACAGACATTGGAATGATCAACTTAACTCAAACTTTATATGTCAGTGTCAAAGGAACAGCTGATTTCCAAATTAAAGAGATACTTATTCCTTTTTCCCCCTAGCTTTATTGAGGTATTACTGAGAAATAAAAATTGAATATAGTATTTATGTTGTATAGCATGATTTTTTAAACCGTGTACAATGTGACGATTTAGTTCTTATGCACTGTGAAATGTATAATTTAGTTCTTATACATTGTGAAATGGTTATCACAATCAAGTTTATTAACACATCTATCATCTCACATAGTTACCTTTGTGTGTATGTAGTGAGAACACCTAAAATCTACTCAGCACATTTCAAGTATACAATACAGTATCATTAACTCTTAATCACCATGCTATGCATTAGATCCTCAGAGCTTATTCATCTTATAATTGAAAGTTTGTACACTTTAACCAACATCTTCCCATTTCTCTCACTCTTCAGTCCCTAGCAGCCAATATTCTACTTTTTAGTTTTATGAGTTAGACTTTTTTAGATTCCACAGTAAGTGAGATCATACAGTATTTGTCTTTCTGTGTCTGGCTTATTTCATTTAGCATAACATCCTTCAGGTTCATCTGTGTTGCTGCAAATGACAGGATTCCCTTTTTATGCCTGAATAATATATTCCATTTATGTGTGTGTGTGTGATTTTCTTTATTATTCATCTCTGATGGACACTTAGGTTGTTTGCATATCTTGACTATAGTGAGTAACACTACAGCGAACACGCAGAAATCTCTTCAAGATAGTGATTTCATTTCCTTTGGATATACGCTTACACCTAGGACAGAAAGCTTGTTCTTTTTTTTAGTGCTGTTCAGTTTTTCACAAGGATTATTAGCACTTCCTCTAAAGCAGTTTTTTAGAAACCTTAAGTAATTTAAGCTCTGACTTATCCATCTTTTATAGGTTATCCAATTTGTTGGTGTATAATTATTTGTAGTAGTCTGTCATGCAGGGACTCATGCAGGTCTCAGCTCCCACTCCCCACGTAGGAACGCAGGATATGATGAGGCCAAAAAGGAACACCAACGGAACCATAGATAGGGGAGTCATACCACTATATTCTCGCTGGCGTCTGGGTTGGAGACACAGGAAGCAGGAGCCACATGATCCGCAACCTGCCATCCACTTCTCTCTGCCACTTGCTAACTGCAATCCGTTCTTGCTAGCTTAGCCACCATCTTCTTCCTAGGCCCCATTCTTCTGTTAGCGTAGCCACGGCAGTTATATTAGTGGCCATTGGCTCACTGATTACAGCTGACGGCCAACTAGCCACAGTTGATGGCCATCCAATCACAGTTGATGGCCATTTACTACCTGAATGAGCAACTTTCCACATGAGGACGAGAGCCTGGAAACTGCACTCCTGGCTTTGTCCCCATCATTTTGACATGTATATTTCATATGTATGCGTGTGTGTGTGCACACAGGAAGCATACAGAGTAAGGCAGACAGAGAAAGAGCCAGTCCTTGATTAAACCCCATCTGAAGCTCATATTAACTCTAAACTTTTCAAATACAGGTATCAATAAAGAACTTTTTTTATTAAGACAATTTAAATTAGGTTTTCTGTTACTTAGAAGAAAATATTTAAATGACACAGAACCTACAGTGATCATTACTATTATCTACTGCTATATGTACCTGCCATTTCTTACTAAGAAGTAAAAAAATACTGCTTATGTTACTGTTTCTGCAAAAGACAAAAGTCAAAGAAAGGGTGGGGCACAATGACCTCTATTCAACTGCTTAAAGGAGCAGTTGAATTACTGCTTAGATGGGGCGCAATGAGCTCTATTCAACTGCTTCAAGGAGCAGTTGAATTACTGCTTATGTTACCCTTTCTTTTACCCACCCTTTCTTTGACTTTTGTCTTTTGCAGAAACAGTAACATAAGCAATATTTTTTTCTCCTTCTTAGAAAGAAATTGCAGGTACATATAGCAGTAGATAATAGTAATGATCACTTTAGGTTCTGTGTCATTTAAATATTTTCTTCTACGTAACAGAAAACCCAATTTAAATTGTCTTAATAAAAATAGTTCTTTATTGATACCTATATTTGAAAAGTTTAGAATTAACATGAGCTTCAGATGGGGTTTAATCAAGGATTGGCTCTTTCTCTGTCTGCCTTACTCTTTATGCTTCCTGTGTGTGCACACACGCACGCATATATATGAAATATACATGTCAAAATGATGAGAGCAACTTTAGATGTCATGTTTATGCCATATTTTCAGAAAAAAAGAAGAGAATGTATTGCTGTATCATTTTAAGCAAAGAGTCTTATTGGACTGGTTACATGTCCATGTCTAAATAAACCACTACAGCTAGGGAAATGTAATATGTTACATGGCTTAAAATAACCAGGGCTGACCCCTTCAAAGCATATGGGCAGCAAAGAGTTAATAGTGTTGAGCACTAATGGGACAGAACAATGTAGGAATGGCTTTCTAGGTAGGTAACTAGTCATGTCCACTACAGTGGCACTGGGCATCTGAGGGAATGAAAAACACATAGTTGGTTTAAGATTAAAATGGTACATTTAGTTCATGTTTTAGTATGTGGCAATAATTGACAAAACGTAAAAAGTGGAAACCCAAAGTATGTAGTCAAAACAATAAATTAGCTAAACGTCTCTATATAGCAGAAGCACAAAGTGATGAGTGGAGCTGTAGTTGTTCTGGAAGTGGGTAGTGGCAGCCAATAATGTGGCCTCATTAAAAGAGATCTGCACAAGACAAGACTGGAGTAAGTTTATGGCTTATAGTCAGGGCTCTGGGTACATATTCCCTAAGTATACAAGGAAGCCAAATAAAACTGCTCTTGACTGCTGCCAGAATCTAATGGCTTAAAGAAGTTGGACCTAGCAAGGTGCGAAGATGCAGTCTTACAGTCAGAAACTGAACCAAACTTGGCTCTGTGACTGGATCTGTAATAGCCCCATTGTCACTTGTAGACAAGAGCTCAAACTTACCTTATCTAAGACCTGGTTCTGAACTGCATTCCCAGATGGCAAGGCAGAGGAACTGTATGAGGGAATAAGCATAGGAGGAGGAAGAACAAAAACAAATAATTCTTTCTCCCAAAATAAGCTTACAGCAAAAATTCTAAAATGAATAAAAAAGATCTAGTGCCAAAAAACACACACCCATCCAGAAATATTAGCATTAGGACACACATTCAGTCCTGATGTAAATAAATTAAGAAACCATCCAGCAAAGACTTTTAAGTGTCTGTGCTCAAAGAGAAAAAGGACTCACATTTATTAAAAATGAAGAGTAAATTATGAAACCAAAAGTAACAAAAACAGGCGGATATTAACAACCAACTAGAGCTCTTAGAAATGAAAAGTACAAAGGTTGAGATTTAAAAAAAAAGTGTGATGAATTTGTAGACTCAATCCAATCAGAGAGGATAACTGAATTAGAAGATAGTGCTGAGAACTGCACCTACAATGTAGCACAGAAAAGCATTGTTTAAAAGAAAAGGACAAGTTGATAATTGAGTTTCCAGCATATATATAATACAGTTGAACAGCAGTATTTGAAGAGATAATAAGTTAGAATTGTCCAGAATTCAAAAAGGACATGAGTGCTTAGATTCCATGTACACTCTGAATTCCACACAGGATAAATAAATCCTCCTAAATAGATCACAGTGAAACTGTGAAACAGATATAAGTGAAAACTTGGAGACCAAACAAAGTAAAAAAGACATTCCTTACACAAGGACAATTAGACTGAAGCAAACATCTAGCAATAAAAGATACCCGGGAAACTGTAGAATAGTTTGCTTCAAAGTAACTATTATTTAAGAGTAAAGTCAAAATAAAGGTATTTTCAAATTTACAAAGGCTTAAAAGAGTTTAATACTCACAGATTCTCACTGAAAGAACTAAAGATTGTACTTCAGCCAGAGGAGCAAATCCAGAGGGGAGGCATGGGATTCTTTTTTAAAAAAGAGTGATCTGATTGATAAAATGTTGGTAAATTTAAACTTTTTTTTCCTAAGTTCTAGAAGGGAGGTTGATTTTTTTTTAAAGGTAAAGCTAAAATTCTATAGACAACTCTTATGAAGTGGAGTGTCCTGTGGTGGTTATAACATGTACTGGGCATTGTGTTCACAATAGAATTTTTACATAATTTTAGACTTTAAGAAAAATTATTAGCATGTATGTCAAAAAGTAAAAATAAGCAGTTGAAGAAAAAAAATATAATAGTATTTAAGCCAATACAGAGGAATGAGGAGAATATAGAAAAAAACATAATTGAGAGATGATAGGAAAGAAGAAAAAAAAAACAAAGATAAACAGAAAACATAAAATAGGATAATGGAAATAATCCCAAATAGGTCAGAAATCACATAAAATGTAAGTTGATTAAATTCACCTATGGAAAAAAAATCTTCAAAACAATTAAAAAGCACTTTGTTTCCTATTGTTTACAAGATACATACCTAAAACAAAACTGTACAGAATGGTTGAAATAGAAAAATATCCCCCCACAATGATAACCATAAAAAGCTAGTATAATAATATCATTAATGTCAAATGTTGAGGCAAGGAACATTAATAGGAATAAAGAAGATTGCAGTTTCTGCGAAAACAAAGTAATTAAAAGGATACAGATCTCAAAGAAGAGATGAAACAATTTGAAGATAAAGGAGTTGGAAGATAATGGAATTACATTAACATTGTGTTACCTCCAGTTGACATAGAGATATTTTACAGCATCTGGAAAATTTGTACAAAAATGTGCTCACAACTCATTTGCAGTGCTACTTAATGTATTTTGTGCTTTCAAAAAAAATTCATTTCAATTTTTTTGTTATTTTAATTTTTATTTTTATGTGGTTTGTTTTTAGGTAATATTTCACTGTATTTTTCTGCCAATTTATATTAGTATGACAACGTATGCTTAACACATTTTTATAAGTTTATGTTTCTATTTGATGTTCTGAAATGCTGCTAATTTTTTTATTTGTGATGTATTGAACACTTAATTTTACTTGTTAAAACATGAATTAGGAATTTTAAAAAATAAAATAAGCAGTATTAATGCTAATGTTTCCATATTATATAAAATAAATATTGAAATACGCATACTATCATTTTGCTTTAATGTTGTATTTCTTCTAGCTAGCATGGATCTGCTTATGGAAGGAGTCAATAAATGTTTTATTATTTGTAAATAACTTCTTCTTGGGCATTAAGAGACATTTAAGAAGTAGAGGTAGACATGATTTCTCTTTAAATGTGATATCAATTTTATTGGTATGTAGTTATATTTTATTAGTCTAGTTATATTTTTTGGCCAACTTCAATGAGTGTCTTAATGCCTGTTGTTACCATTTACTCATTAATGCCAACTTCCATACTCCATTGAAAGACTTATTTGAATGCATAGTTTTCATTTGGACCACGCATTCATTTAACTAAAAAAGTGAAAAGTATAGATTGATTACTTAGTATGTGATAGGCACTGCTAGATACTGTGGATCATGTTGAACAAAACAAGCTCCTGCCCTCAAAGAGCCTACATTCAAATGGAAGAGACATATGAGGTCTGACAATTAAGTTCATGAACTTGTTGCAATGATGTTGCTAACCTTTTTTTTATATCAGAGGGATTATTCATTATGAATTGGTACCAACTGTACAAAGAGTTAACCAATTTTTTTGATATCAGAGGGATTATTCAGTATGAATTTGTACCAACTGCACAAACAGTTAAGCAAGTTTACTATTTGGAAGTGCTGAAAAGGCTGCGTGAAAAAGTTAGACAACCTGAACTTTTCACCAACAATTCATGGCTCTTGGCATCACGACAATGTACCGGCTCCCATGGCACTGTCTGTGAGGGAGTTTTTAGACAGTAAACAAATAACTGTATTGGAACACAATCCCTACTCACCTGATCTGGCCCCTAATGACTTCTTTACCCGAAGATAAAGGAAATATTGAAAGGAAGACATTTTGATGACATTCAGGACATCAGGGGTAATACGACAACAGCTCTGATGGCCATTCCAGAAAAAGAGTTCCAAAATGGCTTTGAAGGGTGGACTAGGCACTGGTGTCGGTGCATAACTCTCCAAGTTATCAACTGTAGTGATATTCAGCAATGAGGTATGTAGCCACTTTTTCTAGGATGAGTTTGTGAACTTAATTGTCCGACCTCGTAAATGATTAACTAAATCAGAAAATTCTACATTGATAAGAACCAGGAAGGAAGTAAACAGGGTGATGTGAGAAATAATTTTGGGACATAAGTTCATTTGAGCTGAGACCTGAGTTCTGGCAATGAGCCAGTTGAGTATAGATCTGTCCAGGGGAAATACATTCCAGTAGAAGGAAAAGGAAGTGCAAAGACCCTGAGGCCAGAAAGAGCTTCAACGAACATAAAGGAGTCAAGTGGTGCTAGAGTACAGAGAACAAGAACGCGGTATGGTTAAAGATGAAATTAGATAGGCAGGAGCAAAATCATTCAGTGTTTTGTAAACCATGGTAAGGATTTTGAATGTTATTTTAAATGTATTGGGTTGCCATTCCATTGACTTATTTAAAACAGAAGAATGACATGAAATGATTTACAGTTTTGAAAGATGTTTTTCCTGTGGGGAGAAGTGAATTGTACAAAGGCAAAAGTGGAAATGGAGAATGGTTAGCAGTTTATTATAGTAGGCTCAGTAAAAGGTTATGCTTGGACCAGTGGAGCCACTAAAAAAATTTTTAGCTTGGAAGTGATGTTCAAAAAGCATGAGATGGAGGTGACAGAAGAAAGAATGAGACTGAGAGACCAATTAGGAAGGCAATGGAAAACTTCATGTATAAGACTATTTGTTAGAACCCAAATTAAGAGTGGAGGCAGTGTGAATGGAAAGCAAAAAGAATTTGAAAGAATGGGTTGCTTTCATCATCACCCCTGACCTCCTGTAGGGCAGAAATAATTTTACCTGCTGATACCAAGATGTGGAAATCCTTTTTTAAATTTTTTTATTTTTTTATACACACCTTTCCACACTCCTCGGAAATCCTTTTACCCTTAATTCAGGCTGAACTTTTTGAAGGGGAACTTTTGCTGGGAAACTAAGCAAAAACATTTAGCATCTTTTATTTGTTCATTGCATTATAGTTTTCAAAGTTCTTCTGTAAAAACACTGAAGTAAATAGGGTAGATAGTATACCAATTTTTCAAATGAGGAATGTGAGGCTCTTAGAGATTGGCCACTCAAGACTGTACCTTAGAAAATGGCAGTCAGAACCTAAGATATAAATCTTTGATTGGGATCTGGTTCTCAGTACCTATCGTAAGAATAATTCCTGGTAAATTCACAGAGCACAAATCTGTTAATTCAAGTCTTTAAGTCTGCATTCACTGTTTATAGCAAATAATCACCCAACTGGTTATTTTCCCTAGCTTCAACCTTGTCTAGATTGAGAGGAAAATGGTACTTTTGGGTTAACAGAACCCTGACACTGAGATTTGATCCAGTTCTCAATTCCTTCTAGAAGTTGTTTTTAATCTTTTCCATAATCATTAGTCCTCTCATGCTTTCATCTCTTACGTTATACTTACGCTCGTTGTCCTTGCTCCTATACTTCTTGGTCCTCTTGATGGGGAAGGCCTTTTCTGCCTTGGTAGAAGTGGGAATGCATCTTTCTTGAGGATTAGAAGGAACCAGAAGCTGGCTGAAGAGAGGGAAAGTTGTGCGGACAGATTTCTTCCTGCTTGAGGTAGTCAAAAGAGGGCTGAGAGATGTGAATAGGAGACATTTCATAAGGTGTGAGGGAATGGCAAAGGTCGAAGATTGGAGGTGGTCAGAAGCAGGAGTTATGTGTTAAGATCTGGGTGGTGGAATCAAGTTCCAGTAAGGGTGACTGAAGTGTGGAAATAAAAGTATTTGACATTGAGAAGTTTGCAGAACTCTTGGGTTAATCTTTTTTAAGTGATAAATTGACACACATGAAACCATCAAATAAAATATAATGAAAAACTAAAATTTGAGCCAGAGAAGATAAAACGGAAGTGGTAGAAAAGGCAATATATTTGGTAAAAATATTTTAGATTTATTTGCATTCGTATCACTGGGAGAGACATGCTATAGTACCAGTGGTAAATTTAATACTTACTTTGCACTTAAAAGTTGAATTTGTTTTTGTGACTGTTCTTATTCTTCTCTACCATTTAAGATGGTACACATTTAATAATCCTAGATCATTTTCCCAAGTCCTTAGCTGTGAATTCTGATAATGTACTTTGTTTCATTTATCCAAATACAAGAAATTTATTCTCTCATCTGTTGTTTGAAGACAGTGAAGTCATCTTTTGATAGCATTTTAAAGAACAGTTTTCCTATCATAATTTTCTTTGCTTGACGGTGTGGTTCTCTTGAGTACAAGGACAAAAGTTCAAAGTAGCAATTGTTCAAAGTTAAAAAAAAAAAACACGAAACTCTTCCTAACAGTTTTATAGTATATCATGCCCCTATCCACAGGTCATGTAAAAAATTATTTTTGAAATGCACACATGTGCTATGTTACTCCCAATCTTCTTAGTATTTGTCATAGACCAAATGACAAAATACAGTCATGTACCTCATGACGATAGTTCTGTCAGCGACGGACTACATATATGAAAGTGGTCACATGACAGTATAGTGGAGCTGAAAATTTTTTATCACCTGGTGGTATCGTCGCCAGCCATCATGACGTAGTGTAACGCATTACTCATGGGTTTGGAGTGATGCCAGTGTAAACCTCCTGCACTGCCGGTCGTATAGAAGTACAGACATACAATTATGTACAGTACATAATACTTGATAATCATAATAAATGACTTACTGGTACTTATAATACTGTCCTTTTTTTTGTTATTTCACAGTGTACGCTTTCTACTTATTAAAAAAGTTTGCTGTAAAACGGTTAACGCTGGCAGCAACCGCTTGCATCTCATGTTTACTTAAGTGGGTCTTGATTGCATCATTTCCTTTGAATCTGCTTGATTTTCTCTCATGTTGTACATGCTGTACAGGTGTTTGTAGTCTAGGTGTGTGCTAGGCTATACCATCTAGGCTTGTATGAGTGTACTCTATGATATCTGTACAAAGACAAAATCACCCAATGATGCATTTTTTAGAACATATCCTTGTCACTAGGCAGCACATGGCTGTAGTAAATAGTTTTGAGAGGTTGAAAATAAGGACCAGAAAGAAAATGAGGTTTGTATTTGCTAAATCTAGCAAGTGATTTTATGTTAAGAAAAAAACTGTTGAGAAGACATTTCCTGGAAAACAGCAAATCTAGAAGAACCATGTAGTTATTAAAATTTGAGATCCTTAGTCACTAACCACTCTTTCTTATGTTGGTCACAAGGACCTGGTAGGTCTCTGGGCAGTCAGTAAAAATAGTTCCATGGGAAACCAGTATAGGAATTTGCCAGCCTTTATTCCCATTTCTGAAAGATTCCCTAGAACTCTGAGTACATAGATGCAAACTGAGCCAACTCACAGATCTTCTGTTGTAATAGGAGAGGCTGTGTGTGGGCCAGGTCTCAGTCAGAAAGAAGATTCTTGTAATTCATTGCCCCTCCACTCAGAATTATTGTTCTACTGAAGAAGCTATCAGGACTGTTGATTCAGCTCTGCTTTAGAATACTGGCATTTCCTACTTCTTGCCCTACCTCTTAGGCTCCTAAGTGGCAGCATGAGGAAAGTTCCAGCCAAAAAATACAACTTTTGCCTATAATCCTCTACTTACACGTATTTTTATCCTCATAAACTGGGCTAGAAAACCTAGGAGGGAAATCCCTAGTTCTCTTTCTTGAACCCAGAGCCATTTCTAAGCACATAACTCCCTACTTTCTTTTTCCTGGGTATTACACGATATCTTCCCAAATTAAATTATCCCAGTCCAAAGGAGGGACAATGGGAAAAGACCACAGGCACTCTTTAAAGCCTCAGACACTCCTCTCAGCTCTCTTACTCAGACTTTACTCATTTCCTACCAAAGGTTTAATCCTTAATTCTTATTTTAGTGGAGAGAAAGAGGCAACTTCTAACACCCCATATGGTGGTCCTTTTGCGGCTATACATAAACGGGCCATTTTTAAAGGCTGGCTGGCTACGTTAGTTTCTTAGTCCTGTTTTCAGTCTTTTTGTTTGTGTGTTTTTTATTTTTTGTTGCATATCCTCATTTACCTGGGCCCCCAGAGGGTAAGAGTGAATGGGGTAGGGTGTGGGTATAATAATGATGTGTAAGGAGTTCTTGAATTTTAAGAGTCTACCTAGGCCATAAATGTAGGATCATGGAGCTCTAGACTAGACGAGTGATTTGCAAAGCTCCACACACAATTAGACCACACTTCAAAGAAGTCTTTTAGATCTTCTCTGGGTTGTATAGGGAGGGCCCTTGTCCACCCTGTGTCGCTAGAATGTTTATTTCGCATGAAGGGTGCAGTACATGCTAGTACCTGATCTAGCCCGTTATATAGAATGTGGAAGGGGACAGATTACAATAGAATTGTGAAAACAACTGTTATGTTGAGGATGTACCATATTTTTCTACCATGAATCAGGAATAGGGCTAAAACCTGGGGGTGAGGGGTAGTGTGTAAAGTTGCATATAAAGTTACAACCTCTCTGGTTCTCAGTATCCTTATCTGTAAAATAAGGAGATTGGGTTAGATGAGCCTGGATGACCATTCCAGCTCTAAAAATTTCATGGAAATGTTTGTTTTTCTTAAGATCACAATCATGTGCCTTCAAACTACTTCAGGTGAAGTCTGGTATACATTTTTTGGAATATTTAGAAATAAGGAATAATTTACAAAAGTTGTAGTTCCTGTATTTTTAAATGAAACTGAATAAATGAATAAGAATGTCATTTTTGTAGTACTTTATTCTATGTAAATGAAATCTGATAAGGTGGGTTCAATGAGGTTTAGATTTCGGAATAGGCCCAGAATCATATTTATGCTATTAATTTGCTTGGTAAACTTTTTTAAGGAAAATTTAACTTCATACCTATGCTGAATTTTCACAAATTCAGAATTAGTGAGAATTTTAAGTAACTATGCAATTAAACTGAGAGAAATTTCAGTGGCTCTTTTCTTGCTTTGTATCTGTACTAGATGCTAAAGTTGCACTTGAAGCCCAGGTAGACCACAAGGTGGCAACATTAGGCCATAGAAATGAAGTGTAGCTGTAGCTAGGAAAAAAAAATGATTTAAAAAAAAAATCAAAATAACTTTTTACAGAAGTAACATGTGTGCATGAAAGACTTCAGGTTGACCTCCCAGTGCTTATTTAATGTCTTTATTATTTAATTACAAATTAGAAACTTCCAGAAGTCCCTTGCTAAGAATTTTAAACATGGTAGAATTTACACAGTAAAGATTTTAGAAAATACTGAAAGGAATTAGAATAAAATAAAATATCCAGAATGACCAATATTCCCTTGTGAACAATTAATTTTTATTTATTTTAAGACAATATCTTTCTAAAAGTTGAATTGTAACTAAATGTTAATAATACAAATAAATAATAAAGTAATATGAATATTGCAGGAAATACATATCATACATCCTTCTTTGGTGTTTTTTGATCATAAATCCTTCTTTGGTGTTTTTTGATTTCCTGATGGAGAAAGAAAAATTTAGGCAAGTGTTTTCTCACAATCCCGATGAGTAAGAAATACTTGAGAATAATGAGTTAAGGAATTTAGTCACTTCCTGTAAAGTAGAAGTAGAAAACATTTCCAAATTTTTTATTGTTGTTTTCTCACATTTTAAAAAATTTGCTTCGTATGAGATGATTGCAAAGAGTTAATTCAGAGTTTATAAGCTAGACTAATGTTTCCTGTAAATTAAGAAACATTTCCAGATATTTATTGTTTTTCCACAGTTTAAAAAGTTTATTTTCAACGAAATGGTTCTAAGGAGTTAATTCAGAGTGTGTGGACTAGAACTAATGTTTACCTTTTTATAATTGATGAAAAGGTTTGCTAAACTGATTTCTTATATAAAGGAGAATCTTATGAGAACAAACTTAGTGACTTAATATTTTCACCCATAAAATGAGGATAATGATAATTAACACTTACCTTACAGAGTTTTTATGAGGATTAAACCAGTTGTTAAAGGAAAAATACTTAAACAGTCCCTGGAGTATCATAACTTAATAAATGTTAAATATTATGTATCTCAGATATTGAGACGCAGTTGTTTGCACAGTAATAGCAGATATATAAACAAATCCTTGTTTTCCCTTTTCATTAAGCTTTTTCCCTAAGAACTTCTACTGAGTAGTACCTAATTAGCCTACTTTTAATTATATGAACTTAAACATAATGAACTGGCCTTTCTTACAGTAACATTCTGTAATTCATATACTTCGAATTAAACTCAACTTTACTGCATTAATAAATTTTTAATTATGAAGTAATCGATAGCTTGGCATTGAAGAAATCCCAAAGTTACGAATTTTAGACCCAAATTACACTGAAATGTTGATAATACACAAAATGTGAATTCTCCACAAGTTTAGACAAAAGGTGACAATGTATCTGACCATGGTGTCTGGATCTATTGCAACATTACTGGTATTGCATGTCTATCAATTATTTTTGAGCCTTGAGAGTAAAATTTAGAAGATTCTACTTATAAACTTGATTCTTCAAATGTTCTTCATAGTACTGGGATATCCTGAAAGGATAGTATTCTCAGTTCCTTTTTTAAATTTACTTACTACCAAGCTTTCAAAAAGGGAGACACCTTTTTCCTTCCCAAGAACTCAAAGTAAATAGTAAACATTTGCATATTTTGTGTTTATTTTGGATAGTTATCTCAAAGGTTAAAAATTGGAGTGCTAGCCATATAATCTACGAGAATTCGCTTCCCAGGCTTTTCTAAGACAGTCTCCCGAAAAGCAGATAAATAACGATCCTAAGTGCAGCTTAGTTTAAGATGAACTATAAGGTGAACTGTAAACCAAAACCTTGGAAGTTTTAGAGTGAGCAAAGCAAGCATTGCATCAAGATTGCTGTCACAGTAAAATAATTCACCAATAAAAAAATGAGGCTGGTTCCACAGCCATAATCATAGTCAGATCCATCTGTCACATCTTTCAAATACATTGCCTGAGAATCCATTATGGTACTCAAATTTTGACCAAAAGTATTATTTTAAAATTATCTTAGACTATCTACATTTTGATTGTCTTAAAATATCAATAAATTTGAATCTCTGTAATAGGAAAAATGCAGGGCCAACTTTTTTAATGTGCTAACAAATTCAATAAGAAAACGATGTTACATACAATAGAAAACAACCATTAAAAATTGTAATAGAAGACTGAGAACGTAGAAGGATTTTCACAATATAGTAAATAGAAGAGTTTAACATTAGTATGCATAGTATGAATTAAATACATATATATAAACATAGAGAAAAAATGCTAGCAATCATAGCATCAAAATATAATAGTTATTTCTACCTGGTAGGATTATGGGTAACTTATTTTCTTTTTTCATATTTATTTTCTTACAAAATGTACGATGAACTGTAGAACTAGTCATAAGAAAAAAATGTTACTTGAAAATCCTGTTAAAATGAACTTGAGTGTGCACTCATCAAAGAATCATTGGATTTTTCTATGTGTAGATTTCAAGAAGCAATGTGCCAGCACTGTGTAATCTGCCATGTTGCACAGACAGATGAGACTCGTTTTTTTGCTATCTCGAGACATGGTCTGGCAGGAATTTTTGCAAACAATTGTAAACAAGCAATACATCTTTGTATGAACCATTTTATCCTGATGATCTTGATTACTGTATAGAGGCTGCATGGCATTTGGGAAATATTAGAGACTAAATTGGAAGCCCACTCTGCCATTTCACAGCAGTATGGCCTTAGACTCATTAAACTCTCTGAGCCTTGGAAATTATTTAAGACCAGTCTGTTAGAGAAATAGCTGATGAAGATAAGCAGACTGAAAAAACTTATTAATGTTTTGGGAAGTTTTAAATTGTTGTTAAAATTTTTACTTGCTCACAGCTAGATTTCTTATAGATATTGTCTTTTTTTCCCTTGCCTAATATCTGTGAATCTGTGCAGTGCTTAGGTTTTAAGAACAGTAATTTTAAAGTGCTAATAGTTAGGATTTAATGATTTCATTTGAAGTTCTTGTTTTATGGTTCTTTGAGGTTATTTTATATTTTAAAATAACTATCCTTTTAAAAGAGTAAGAATTAACCAAGTGAGGTATAGAGAATCCAGATTTGGGGGTTCCATTTACTGTATATCATTCTCAGTTTTTGTACGTTTCTTTGATGTTAAAAAATGTAGGCAGTAAGTCTGATAATATATTTCTCCAGCTATGCCATATGTTCCCTGCGTTTTGCTGAAGTGTCTCGTGTTTGATCTCTGATTCAAGTGGCTATGTAGGTAGAGTATAGTCAGTCCATTTGAACCAGGTATGTAGCACTTAGTCTTGCCTTGACCCGTGACCTTTCAAAATGAAAAATAAGTCAATATATTGTATATGGTTGGTGATATTGAATACAGAAGATCAATTTAAAGTTATGGTATAATAAGTTATACTTATTATATGGTATAATAAGTAACTTTAAATTATGGTATAATAAGTATATGTTAAAATAGAACATGTTTTCTCCATTAGTTCTTAACCATCAAGAATACTCTCTTAAAGTTGTGCAGATTGAACTAACATTAACATAAAAGGAAATTGGAAAAGAAAAAGAATATTAACTAGAACTTTCCATAAAGTCAGTGACTTACAAGCTTCTATTAAAATCTTATTTGGATTGGGACAAGTGCTATTTAGTGTAAGGAGCTCTTGTAACTGAGATCTAGGTGACTCCCTTGTCCCAGAGGATGAATGATTCCATCCTTACGAAGTTTCTCAGTCAGTGCCACAGAGCACAGGGTTAGGAGTTTGAAACGCTGGGTTGCACCAGCCTTGTAAGACCTGACCACCAGGGCGCTGTTTTTAACAATCCCAGCATGTAACTCTGAAACAGTCGGAGGACACTGTCCCTTAGGAACCAGGCCATGGTGGACAACCAGAGGCTTTCTGGGGCTTGCCTATTCCCACTATTGACTGTTGTGGTCTTTCCTATGCTGGGAACCAGTTCTCTTTTTCTTTCCTGGAAGTCTCTACTCCCCACTAGAGGTCACCCCAGTGTTAGAAGCTGCTGTTTCACCCGGGAATCAGTGTTCTACTACTATGCGAGCTGTTCTCTACAGTAGAGGACTGGTCTCCCTGTGTCCAGCCTTGGGAGGGTACTAATTGTTATTTTGGGGGTCCTTATACAATTAAGCAGGTAGCTGAAGTGGGTTTCAAACCCAGGCTGTCTGACTCCAGATACATTTTGGATGGAGTAGCCACGCTCTTTTAACAGCCTCTGGCTGTAGAACTACCTCTCTATAGAGTGTCATGCACTCCTAAAAGTAGCCCCTCCAAGGAGAGACAGACCGTATCACATCTGTCTCCCTCCGGCGTTTCCCACCTCTAGAAGCCACCTTCCTTATACTTCGCTTTCACACCCATTCACATGGGAACAGACTCCCTCTGTGAATCTGGAAAGATACCAGTTCACTGTGCGTTAGAGCACATTAGTGCCTCTAACTCAACTTGTGGAATGGTTCTTACGCCTCCCTCACTTGGGTAAATACCAGGGCCTCCATCTGAGCCTTTCCAAATGCTTCCATAAATAACCTCTCACTCTCCTGGTTGCCTGAGGCACCCAGACAAGGGACCACAAAGGAGACCTTGTATTCTTCCTTGTTTTATATGGGGAAATGGGCACCTTCGGACTCAAGTCTTGTTGTCAAAATCTTTAAGCCTCCATACAACCCAGCAATTGCACTCCTGGTTATTTATCCCAGAGAAATGAAGTCTTACATTCACGTAAAAATATGTACCTGAATGTTTTAGAAGCTTTAACATAACAACCAAAAACTGGAGACAACCAGATGTCCTTTAAAAGGTGAACAGTTAAACAAACTGGTGTTACATCCATACCATGGAATACTACTCAGCAATAAAAAAGAAACAGGCTATTGATACAGACAATGACCTGAACAAATCCCCCAGAGAATTATGTTGAATGAGGATTATGAGAATTATGGTTCCATTTATGTAATATTCTTGAAATGGCAGTAATAAAAGTGGAAGACAGAGTAGTGGTTTCCCGAGGATAAGGAGGTGTGGGGGCAGAGGGAAATCGGTGTGGCATGTAAAAGGGCACTCTGAGAGATGTCCGTGGTGATGGAAGTGTTCTATGTCAATATCAATGTCAATATCCTGATCATGATATAGTGCTATAGTTTTGCAGGCTTTTACTGTTGGGGAAACTGGTATACAGGATCTCTGTATTATTTCTTACAACTGCATGTGAATCTATAATTATATCAAAATAAAAAGCTTCATTTAAAAAATCTTTAGTCTCCTTCACCCCTTGGACAATAGTTAATATAATACTGATTTTTATTCACTTCCCTTACTTCTTGAGGGAGCTATGAATAGATTTCTAGTGATTAAGATCTAATTGAGGTCTTCGACATTTTTTTGGCAGGTTTCTAGGAATTAGGTCTAATGCATTTGTATAATAGTTGTTTGAAATCACAAATCTATAATTTGATCAAGTTTATTTTCTTATGGAGCCTTATATTAAAATAAAAGGCAGAAGTATTGCCTTGTGGATTTAAGGGAACATTAGGATTACTGGGGAAGGGGGGGTGTAACTATATAATCTATAATTCTATCTCTAAACAAGATAGAATTTTCACTTATGTCCTTTTCGTAATGTGATCCCTACTATCTTCAGAATAACCCCCCTACATCATTTTAACTTTGAAAATTGAAGCCAGATTATATATTAGAGAAAGACTTTAGTCATGAAGACTCAGCTCCAGGGGTCAGGAGAAGCAAGGAAAATTGAGGCTTTAGGTGAATCGGTATTTGTTCAAGGAAATTGATTAAGTGGCTCTGTGATAGGAAGTTTGTCTAAGTTAGTATTTAAAATCACAGAAAACTAAAACAGTTGAGGAGGGTGGCTATTTTGTATATTATCAGCCATTATGATATTTGTTAACACTATTGTTGGGACTGGTTCTCACATACAGTTTATCAACCCTGGTGTTCACTTTCAACCCAGCACTGATAGCCCTTATGATACAACCTGACTTACATATTGTAAGTGGAGCTTCGTAAAGGACCATTAATTATTTCTTTATGTAAGTTTATTTAAAGGGATTTGATAGCAGTGAACATGTAAGACCAGTTGAAAGGTTAACCTGAATTTCACGTGAACGTAAGGCTTCGCTTCTCAGCTGGAGCTTTAAATTTAGGACTTTATATTCCACCACTTAGCGCAGTACTGGCACATTTCGGTCACACAGTACATTTTTGTTCAAAAAATTAGTAATTGATTTTTTTGTGGTCCATTCTGCCTGCCCCTGATCCCCTCTTCTGGGACCCCTCCAGAGAAGAGTGCAGTGGGACAGACAGAACACTCGCAAAAGTCTCTCAGTGCACAGAGGGACACCTGTGTGCGTTCCAAGGAGAGCATGAACGTGGAGCAGCACCACACTTCAGGAGGAGTGGGGTCAAGCATGTGCGAAAGACTGCAGAGTTGAGCCTGTTTTTCTTTCACACTGGAAAGAAAAGGAGGGACAGTCTCAGAAGGAGATTTAAGAATCAGCCTTCCAGATAGTTTAGAAATATTTTTTCTTAAATGTATCCTGTTTGGTTTAAATATAAGTACTGATTTTTTTCTACTTTTCCTCCCTATTGCAAGTAGCATTTTTATTTTTAAAAGTTCTTTTGTGGGCTAATCAGATCTAGCCACCATTTCTGTGAAAAGTATGCTTTCTGAATTCCAGTGACTTCAAGTGAATGTTCAGAGCCCAGAATTTTTATCTACTGATAGCACATAATTTGATTCTTCTTTTATCTTTCTGACCAGGCTTTCTTGTTTGTGGGCAACAGAACCACTCTTTATTAAGCCCTTCTGTTTTCCTTTTTGATACTTTATTACTCGTCACTTACTAACCTTATAAGTTGATGTCTTATCCATAGATTTTTCTGGAGAATATGTACAGGTCCCACTTGCTTGTCTGTGTTTACTAGAACACAGCAAGTCCTTTTTCACACCACACTTTTGTTATAACTGAATTTTCTATTTACTCTAGATCCTTGCCGGCACATTTCTGGATATCCTGTTGAACCTTCTTAAGAATTCAGAGAAACTGTCAGGTGACCACTGAAAGAAAGATCTAATCTTAAGGCTTACGTGAGTATTTTCTACTGTGGCCTTGGTTTAGGGCAGATTCAGTTCTGTGATCAAGATGAAAAATGTTATCTACCTCTGAGCTTATTAAAGTTGGGGGTAAGGTTAGCAGTTTCTCAAGGACACAAAGAAACTCACACAATACAGCACACTTATTCTTGCTTTAAAAATAGACAAGAAAGCCTTTTTTTACTTAGCCAACATTCAGAAGAATCCCAGTCTGCAAGCCACAAGAATTCTTACTGTGTTGGACCAAAACACCAAGTAGATTGTTTTCATTATCTATTCATACAAAATGTAACAAAAACACATTACATCTTAAAAAGCACTTGATATGTGGTATTTTATTTTTTAAATAGTTCGTGATAACTTTGTCATTTTTATGATCCAACCCAATGAATGCAGTAGGGGAAAATAGGGAGATTATCCTCAAAAGAGAATTCTTGATTATTTTATTGAGTAATTTCATTGTGTTAATTTTTTTTAAAAGCATTATTTAGTGTCATAATCTGAAGTTTGCTTTATCTTGATCTCTGTAATTCTTAATCATAAGTATATTTTCCCCTTATTTAGAATTATCCTTTACAGCTCCTTCTCCCCCTTTATATCCAACAGGTCATTAAGTTGTGCTAATTCTATCTTATATATCCCTCCCCAGTATGCCCCGTTCTCTCTGCACTGCCTTAGATCAGGCTCTCATCTTTTCTTGCCTGGATTTCTGCAGTGACCTACTGATTGATCACCCTGTCTCCAACCGTAACCCCCGCCCCCCAATCTAGCCTCTCCATATTGCCAACAAAGTAATCTTTCTGAAAGACTAATGTAATAAGACAATGCCATTTAATATCCTTCAATGACTCCTTTCCATGGAATTGTTAGGAAGATTAAATAAAATTGATCACGAACCCCAGTGCAATGCCTGGCACGGCACAGCCCTCAGTATGTGTGAATGTTTCCCCTTTGCCCAGAGAACCCATGGCAGCAGCAAAGCTCTAAGTGTAAGGAAGCCCAGGTCTAGAGGGACAGTGTCTCTGCTGGGAAACCAGACTGAAAGAAGTAGGAGCCAAGAATCTCACCAAACTCCACAGCCATGCTTTTCTGAATCCCCTGGAGGTTTGGCACAAGAATAGATTAGTCTAGCATCCAGTTCAGTCGGTGTTCCAGAAAGACAGACTTTGACTGATAAATTACAAGCCGAGCCCATCTGTGACTAAGCTTTTGTAACCTTAGAGTAGGGGAGCGTCTCTGTAAACATCACTCTCTGCCTTTGTGTTTTCTTGTTTTGTTTTGTTTTCTCTTCAGTTTCTTAGTCAAGTTTCTTTTGTCAGCCTTTAACTTTTTCTTAAATGAACGAAGGGGAAGAGAGAGAGAGAGAAACAGAGCCCCACTGAGAGACTAGTGAGGTAGGGAAGTATCAGTGAAAGCGGTGTGGACAAACTGGTGAGCCTCCTTTACGCAAGTGGATGAAATATTAGAGTGGACACAGTTGAGATTGCTGCCTTTGTCCTACCTTTGTATTCCCACACAGACCTGGTTTTTCTCATCTCTCAGTCTTCAGATAATGGGAGTTTGATGAAGCCAGATATTTAGATAACTGCAGAACACAGCAGAATAGAATCAATACTGTAAGAAAGATAGACAATCTGAATTGATTTCATGGTATTTCCAATTTTAACTTCAGTTTCTTGCTTTCCTTATCTTTTTCTTTCTATTAAAATTTGAAGTTTGTGCTGTAAACACAATATTTTTAGCAGGTCCTCATCGAGTGTTGATTAAGTTCTTTTTTTTCATTCTGATTTGGTTAACTTTTGAACAGATAGTTCTGTTTACCATATAGAATATCTCAACTATAATAAGCAAATATGTGAAAGAGAATTACTTTGTTTTAAATAAAAGTATCAGCAATAGCATTTTTTGTGTGTGTGGGGGGTCTGAAATCTAAGGATCACGTATTTATGTCTTCTGACAATGTAGTAAACTTGAAGCAATTATATCTTAATTTTTAAAGTATCTCTTAATCTTTTTACATGATGAAAAGCAAACTGGAGCTTTATAGTAATTTTTTTGCAATTTTAATCCAGCAGATATGAAGAAAACAAGACATTTTAATGGAAAATAAAATATGATAACTCTGTTGTTGTTTCTGTTTGGTGAGATAATTTATTAGAGACAGGAGGCCAAGAAGGATAAGAAAAAGTGTTTCTCTAAATGACTTCATTATCTGGATTTAGTTTGGCTTCACTGAATCTCACTCATCTCATATTTCATTACAGGCATATCCCATCCACCACATCAGAACAATGTCCTACGTTTTTGTAAATGATTCTTCTCAGACTAATGTGCCCTTGCTCCAAGCCTGTATTGATGGAGACTTTAACTATTCCAAGCGGCTTTTGGAAAGTGGCTTTGACCCAAATATTCGTGACAGCAGGGGCAGAACAGGCCTTCACCTTGCAGCAGCCAGAGGAAATGTAGACATCTGCCAGTTGTTGCATAAATTTGGTGCTGATCTTCTGGCCACAGATTATCAAGGGAACACAGCTCTTCATCTCTGTGGTCATGTGGATACTATTCAATTTTTGGTTTCCAATGGACTCAAAATTGATATTTGGTAAGTTCTCTGTGGTTTTGAAGTCTAGTCATTTCTTCCATTTAGTCTCTCAACTAGTGGTCTAATCTTGGAGTCTTTTTTTTTTGTTTCCTCGTTGATCAGTTGAAGTGACACATTCAGAGAGGCATTGAGAACAACGGACTCTTAAGGGAGTGAGGGAACAAGGGGCTGATTTCCAGATTTATGCTGAAGCAGTGTAAATTCTATGAAAGTAGTGGCTAGGTTCTGCTACTAATTGTGTATTGTAAGACAAGGGGAAAAGAAGAAAAGAACTAACGTTTGTTGAAAATCTGTCATGGGCTGGGCACCGTGTTTACTTATGTTAGCTCATTCGTTCCTCAGAATGGTAACTCTTGTGGTATGTGTTATCTTCATTATACAGATGAAATAGTTGAGACAAGAGGGGTTAAATGGCTTAACAAAAGTCACACTGCTGGAATTTGAACCTAGTTCTGCCTGATTCCAAAGCTTGTTTGCCCCCTATCATATTATATTCCATGCTAGCTTCATAATCTCTCTGGGGCTCAGAGTCCTTTTTATACTGAAAATTTAGAGACATAGTCTTCTTTATTTTTTTTAGAGATACCTTCTCTCTTGAGTGGGAAAGATGTTGGGCCACCTTTAAAACTGAGCATGACCTTTAAATTACAGTTATATGTTGCCCTAATTTATTGGTGCATAATGTCCCTAAATCTGTATAAGATAGTAAATGGTTCTGCTACTATTAATGTAAGGACAGTATGTGTTGGGAATTGAATACAGGATTCAGTGTTATTCGGGCTCTCTCTTGTTATCAGTGTTAAATAGCTAGATGTACCAAAGCAGCTTATTTGATTGCTTTAGGGATTGTTTTTTTTTTTTAATTAGACATTTTAAATACAAACACTGTTCCTGTAAAATGTAAATGTCAAATAAGAATAAATCTAGAACTAGACTTTCCAATTAATTTCTGGGAAGATGCCCTCTTTTTCTTTTATGTATTCTCATTTATCTACTCTATTGCCTATAGATTCTTTTTCCTTTTTCCCTAGAAGAAAAAGAATATAGGTTAACTCAAAATTCAGTTTCCGTCTCTACCATTGGTTCTGCTCTGGGTTCTAATTTTGGGTTAATTGCTCCCATGCCTGCTTCACTTATCTACACAAAAAGGCACCAACGATATAACACAACTGCTGCAATGACCTCTTCATTTTTATGACCTTTTTTTCAGCAGTCATCAAGGTGCTACACCCTTAGTTCTGGCAAAGCGCAGGGGAGTGAATAAAGATGTCATCCGATTGCTGGAATCTTTGGAAGAACAGGAGGTAAAAGGATTTAACAGAGGAACTCACTCAAAACTGGAGACCATGCAGACAGCTGAGAGTGAAAGGTACTTAAGATATACTTTTTTAATGGGCAAGTCATTTTAAGTCCCTAGATCTTTTATGACAACTTTGTGAGCTTTATATTTATTTGCTTTCAAGTATAGGGCTTTGATATTTTCTTTGAACTTCATGTAAGCCCTTATGGCTCCAGATTACAATTGAGGAGCTATTAACAGAAAGTACTACGTGCCCACATGCACATAATGTTCTGTTAGCCACTGTGCAAGGCAGCCTGCTGTTTTGGCAGTACAAGGGAGGAGAGGTGGTTAAGAGCTGAATATGAGGGAAGGAAACAGGAGTTTGAGAATTTTAGTACCGGTCACTAAAAGAATAAAATTTCAAAACGGGAGAAAGATAAGTAAGGCTAAGAACTTGGACATTAGAAAAGACCAAAAAGGTAGTTTCATGAGTTGGAAAGTGGAGTGCTGAGGAAAATGAAAACAGGAGAGAAAGTAAAGACAAGATTTAACATGTACACAATTCAGTAATGTGAAAGTGACTTTCATATGAATTGGAACAAAATGAAATTTGGGCTCCTGTAAGTAATTGAAGCTAAGATGCAGTGACTTACAGGGTCTTAAATATCTCATCATTTCTCATCTAGATGCAGTTCAGAACAGTTTCAGGGAGCTCTGAAAAGGTGACAGTTTTTTTCTTTTGGCCTCACTGGCTCAACAGATTAAGTCAGTAGGCCAGACTTTGTTGTATTAGCATGTAGTTTGGTTGACTGTCATGGCATTTCAGCCTTCCAGATTATACCAGGTAAGAAAGACGATGAGCTTACTATGTAGTCTTCTCCCACAAATTTCAGTGGAATATATTTCAAGGGCCCTCATCAGCTGTGGACCCAGTAGATGATTGACAAGAACCTGGATTTAGGATCACATCGACAACTTAGACCATTGGTATCATTGTGTCTTTGAGTTCTAAAAGAAATCCTCTCTATTTTTCATAGTCCACCCTTCATTTGATTCCTTTGTGTCCATGATTGTTTTCATCCCTCTTCATTTGCTGGCTGGTGTACTCCTCGGGGACCACTGATTCTACTCTTAAGCTTAAGACTTTCGTTTAGAATACTTTCAAATACTTATTACTGTCCAACGAAATTAAAGAATTTTACTTCTAGAACAGTGCATACTTCTCATAAGTTACCACTGAAAGCTGACAAGTAGAGAAAATAAGCAGGAAGTCAAAGATGCATTTACAAGCCCTTTTTCTCTCACCTGTATACTTTGGATCGAAATTCAGAATTCCGTACGCAATTTAATAGCATTAAGTTATCTATTATTTGTTATAGATCATGTTCTTTCAAAATAACTTGAAATTTATTTTCATCTTTCTATAAAATAGTAGTAAATTACTTTAACCTTCTTTACCATGAGAAATGTTCAAGAATGTATTTTTGTTTTTGCTTAGTGTATTTTGGAAACCTAGCGTGGTATAATTTGTTAATAGCTAGTGTTTTGGCACCTCTTTATCAGAAATTAATTTTTAATTCTATTTTGCCTCAATTGTGATTACTTTAGAAGTAATTAGTCATTTGAGCAGCTCAGTATGAAATGTTTACTCCTGCTTCTTTCCATTCCTGCCATTTCACTTCAGCATGAGAATTTGTATTGTTTACAGCATTGTGTAAAGCCAGTTCTTCGAAAATTGAGTTAATATTTGTACCAGTTTGTCATATATTGGTTGTCCTGTCTTACTCCTGCCCCCTCAGCGTCATGATAGAAATGCAGTGGTTGAAGCTTAAATTTAAAAGTTTAAAGTCAACATAATTAGTCATATTGAAATGCAAATCAAAACCACAGTGAAATGCCACTTCATACCCACTATGATGGCTGTACTCAGAAAGATGGGCAATAGCAAGTGTTGACGAGGATGTGGAGCTATTAGAACCCTTATACATTGCTCGTAGGAGTGTAAAATAGTGTAACTGCTTTGGAAACCAGTCTGGCAGTTCATCAAAAAGTTACGCAGTGTTACCATATGACCCAACAATTTCACTTCTAGGTATAGACTGAAGAAAATTGAAAACATGTTCTCACAAAAACTTGTACACAAAATGTTCATAGCAGAATTATGCATAATAGCCAAAAGGTAGAAACGATCCAAAAGTCCATCAACTGAAAAGAATAACAAAATGTCATCTGTCCATCAGGAATATTATTACACCATAAAAAAGGAATAAAATACTGATACATTCTATAACATGAATCAACTTTGAAAACATGCTACATGAGAGAAGTCAGTCACAAAAGGCCATATATTATATGGTTCCATTTATATAAAATGTCCAGAATTGGCAAATAGAAAGTAAATTAGTGCTTGCCAGGAGCTGGGGGGAGGGGCAAGGGAAGTGACTGCTAATGGGCAGAGTTTCTTATAGAGGTGATAAAAACACTGTGGAATTGGATAGAGATGGTTGTACAACTTTGTGAATATACTAAAAACCACTGAATTGTGCACATTGAAAAGGTGAGTTTTATGGTATCTGAATTATAGCTCAATAAAAAAAAATGTGAGAAAAAAGCTTGAAGGGATTGGCTAGCACATGGCATTATGGCATAGCTATGTAACAATTAGCCTTTTCTAGAGCAGAAGATAAAGTAAGAGTTTGAATATATTTATTTACAATATTTTCCATTCCGTGAGACATAGCATAATTTCTTAAGGGCCTATAAATCAAGTTGGTGAAAAATATTTATCCACTCCCCCATATAGCCTTGATTTAATTTAATTCCTTTTACTTTGTAGGTACAGTAGGACAAAGACAGTGTAGATAACATATGTACAAAAAAATTACACACGAACAAACATGTCATGCTAGAATCAGATATTTCCTGGGCAGTAGAAAACATTTCATTAAATAGAGTCGCTACATAAAATTATGATTGGCAGAGCTTCATGAGCTCCTGGAGAATGCTCAACTGAATTCTCATTTTACATCTAACTTCTTTGAGTATGAAATCATGTCAACTCGGACATAGTCAATAAATTTCATATAAATCAGAATTAACCTCTCATGAGTTTCTTTATTTATGGTTTTATGTGTTTAAGCCTTCTCAACATTCTAGTCTTATTTTTGAACTTGCTTGAATTTTCTTAAATTTTTGTATTGCTGTATATTCCCACTGTAAAGGTTTTCTCTTATTCAGAGAATAAACATTTTTTTTTTTTTAAAGATTTTTTTTTTTTAATTGGGGAAGGGGAACAGGACTTACTGGGGAGCAGTGGGTACTTCCAGTTTTTTTCCAAGTCAAGTTGTCATTTCAATCTTAGTTGTGGAAGGCGCGGCTCAGCTCCAGGTCTAGTTGCTGTTGTTAGTTGCAGGGGGTGCAGCCCACCATCCCTTGCGGGAGTCGAACCAGCACCCTTGTGGTTGAGAGCCCACTGGCCCATGTGGGAATTGAACCAGCAGCCTTTGGCATTAGGAGCACGGAGCTCCAACTGCCTGAGCCACTGGTCTGGCCAACATCTTTTAATATGAAAAAAAAATTTGGATGTCAAACAGACAGGTGCATTAGGAAGTCAGCTTCCAATAAGAAACCTCTAACACTAGTAAAGGTAAAAGGACCTCTGGTTAACCATGTCAAGAAGTAAAATAAAATTGTAGGTTTTAAAAAAAACTGCCAATTTTGCATAGTGAACGAGACTCAAAAACATTGTTTTATGCTGTTTTCATTGTTCTTCACCCAGATGGGTGGAAGAATATGAAGAGAAGGGGTTTAGGGAGGGTAGTGATGACCTTTTATAAGCAATAGATAGTTGATACATCTGAGTATGTCCGTTGTGGCTTTAATCTAAATGATACTCTGTTATTGGGCCAACATGTTGTGACGTAATTATGGGTGCTGATCCCTTAGAGCTTTGAATTCATCGCAGTGCAGGCTTACAGATACTGAAGTCAGATATACTGTTTTATATTTATAGGAGTCATATTTCACATCGAGATAGCTCTGAAAACCAGAATCATTATTTTTATGGTGTTTGTACTACCTTATTTCAACTAGATTATGACTTTATGCAAAAGAGAAACTTATTTTGTATTATTGTACAAGATTGAACTAAAACCAATGGTGGGACTCTGTTAAGAAGTTTTAATGAGTAGACTTGTTCAAATGTGCAACAGACTGAAGAATATCCATTATTAGAGAATTACAGTCAAAAGAAGGACTTTCGTCATTGGTCCGATTATTGAACTAAACTAATAATAATCCCCCTTTAACTTTAGGATTCACATACTGTCTTTGCTTATTTTCACTAACATGAATTTCCAAATTATGAATCTTTGTTTTGAATTCTTCTAAATTTAAACTAACCAAATGGGTTTTGGTTTAGCATCTGATGGAAACAACTCATTTGACCTACTTCAAGACTTCTGCTTGGGACCTTTTTATTAGAAAAGGATTTTTTAACTTTGCTAAGTACAAAACCAAGACACTTAATCATTATGGTTTAGCAATTTGCAGTTTATCGTCCAGATGCATGCAGATAGACAAAGTAGATTGTCCAGATACATGCAGAGATAAGTAAATCAGTTCATGTGAGAGTATATGTATGTATGTCAGTTTTCTTTTTATGAGTGTTGTGTTGTAGGGTTAGTCTTTTCTAAGTGAATCTTTTCAACAGTTACCATTGTTTTATGTTTTTGAAATGGGTGAAATGTGTTGTTTCATGCCCGTTTCTGTTCTCTGTTTCTTTCACAGTGCTATGGAGAGCCATTCGCTCCTCAATCCCAACCTACAGCAAGGTGAAGGAGTCCTGTCCAGCTTCCGAACCACATGGCAGGAGTTTGTAGAGGATCTGGGCTTCTGGAGGGTTTTGCTCTTGATCTTTGTCATTGCTTTGCTGTCTCTTGGCATTGCCTACTATGTGAGTGGGGTGCTCCCCTTCGTGGAAAACCAACCTGAACTGGTGCATTAAAGGAGCTCATGGGAGACGAGGCAGATAGATGCCTGTTTCCTGGCTTCCAATGTTTCTCAGTTTCTCAAAATTGTTTTCTCAGTGCAAGGCAGTGAGGGCTGTATATTTTTTCTTTCTGCATTTTTATATATTGTAATCCTTTTAGAACAATGTGTAGTCAAGGGTACTGTATCCTAAAGCTACCTCTGACTCAACCTGACTTCTTAGGAAAGCCTACACATAGCCTTGTTTGATAAAAATATGGGAATGACTAAAGAATGTAAGATAAAGGAAGAAACTAGGAAGTCCTTGCTATAGAAACCTTACCATAATATAGGACCAACTAAAGTGAAGTGTTCAAAAAGAAAAAGATTTTCATTAGTTTTGGTTGGTGGTTTTGTTTTGTTTTGTTTTTTGCCAGAGCTTCTTTTCTCTTTTTATTTATGTCCTCTGGGACTAGGGGAGAGGATGAAACATTCAGTTTAAAATTTGAAGTGCTTTTTTCAAACCCTACATAGTAAATCAGTATTGTTGGAATCTGTTTGGTTTATTTTAATACTTTCTAGTCTAGTCACAAACCAAGTAGAACTTTTGAAAGTAAGCTATATTTTCTTCAAAAATAATTGATTTGATCTTATATTTATTTGTTTTTAGGATAATTTTAATTTTTTTTTTTTTTTTTTTTGTTAAACTGCTTTACTTGTTAATATCTGGGAAGAATGAACTGGAGGGGTTTATTTCACTTTTTAATTTCCCCTAGTGTTTATTTCAAAGGTATTCTATTCATCAAAAATATAGTCAGAAAACCCTTTCTAATTCAGTAGTTAGCAGGGAAAAATAATTCTGATATTCAACTGTGACCGTAATTTTGTAATGCTATTATTATTGTGAAAAATTCAGTTCTATAAGCTTGCCGTGTTGTCACCATTGTATCATAGTTCATAATTATTTTTATGTGCAATCCGGTTTAGAGGCCCTGTAGAATTGTAATAACAATCCCATCCATGTCAGTAATTTTCTGATAGCAAGAATGGATGGAGTATTTCTAAGTTAACAATGCTGAACACGATTGTACTGGGTTTCATAAACACTTTATGGATAGTAAGTTTATGTAAATTTAAATCTGGCCCCAAAACTATATTGTAGCTTTCAGCAGTACATTTGAAGTGCTCTTTTGTTACTGATTCTGTTATGTATAAATCATATTCTTGGGTTATTAAAAAAGAGTATGAAGACTTGATAATTATTCATTGGGTGTAGTGAGAAAACTGTAGTGAAAAACTAAATGGTTTTACTTTATAGAACAGAGGCATCTAAGCTACTGCTGATTGAATTGCTAGAATTAGAAATTATAGTTTAGAATAGAATTGGTATTATGGATTCATTTTGCTTCTTGTTATTTTCTCTGTTGCATGTATATATCTAGGGTTGAGGTGTTTTCTTTCCTGTGGTTTTATCCTCTCTTAAAGAGCTGTTTTAAAATTTCCTGATTTACCTGGCTGCATCAGTGTCAGCTCACAGAGTCTTGCTTTCAAGTTAAATTCAAACAAAATAAATCATACTTGGTATACAAACATCAAAAACAGCAGACTTAGAGTGGACCATACTAGAAATCAAAGTATATTCACACTGAAAGTTGCGGAATTAGCTTTACTTTTGTAAACCTAAACAGATATGCAAAATTGGTTAAACATGCATGTAAATATGTTGCATTTTTAAAATAGATGTTTCCTTTTAAGTGGTGATTTCTTTGTATTCTATTCTCTGCATTCAGAATTCATTAACACTACCAATAAATGTATTTATAATCAATCACAATCCATTTTGTAATGTATCATTGTTTTTCTTTTAAGTTTTTGTTTTTTTTGGTAAATAGGTTTCAATTGGCTGTTTAAAAAAACAAAGTTTATTTTCCAAACCTGGTATAATGGGTATATCATGTTTTTTTTTTTTAATTAATTTTATTGGGGTGACAATTGTTAGTAAATTTACATAGATTTCAGGTGTACAATTCTGTATTACATCGTCTATAAATCCCATTGCGTGTTCACCACCCAGAGTCAGTTCTCCTTCCATCACCATATATTTGATCCCCTTTACCCTCATCACCCACCCTCCACCCCCTTACCCTCTGGTAACCACTAAATTATTGTCTGTGTCTATGAGTTTTTGTTTCTCATTTGTTTGTCTTGTTCTTTTTGGTTTATATACCACATATCAGTGAAATCATAGGGTTCTCTGCTTTTTCTGTCTGACTTATTTCACTTAGCATTATTCTCTCGAGATCCATCCATGTTGTCACAAATGCTCCTATATCATCTTTCCTTAACGCCGAATAGTATTCCATTGTGTATATGTACCACAACTTCTTTATCCATTCATCTATCGAAGGACATTTTGGTTGTTTCCATGTCTTGGCCACCGTAAACAAAGCTGCAATGAACATTGGAGTACACGTGTCTCTATAGAGAAATGCTTTTATATTTTTGGGGTAGATACCCAGGAGAGCGATTGCTGGGTCATATGGTAATTCTATTCGTAATTTCTTGAGGAACCTCCACACTGCCTTCCATAGCGGCTGCACCAGTCTGCATTCCCACCAACAGTGTATGAGAGTTCCTTTTTCTCCACAGCCTCTCCAACACTTGTTACTATTTGTTTTGTTGATGAAAGCCATTCTGACTGGGGTGAGGTGATATCTCATTGTGGTTTTCATTTGCATTTCTCTGATGATTAACGATGTTGAGCATTTTTTCATATGTCTATTTGCCATTTGTATATCCTCTTTGGAGAAATGTCTCTTCAGGTCCTCTGTCCATTTTTCAATTGGGTTGTTTGTTTTTTTGTTGTTGAGTTTCATGAGTTCCTTGTATATTTTGGATATTAGCCCCTTATCAGAGGAACTGTTTGCGAAAATCTTCTCCCATTCAGTTGGTTGCCTCATTATTTTGTCAATAGTTTCTTTTGCTGTGCAGAAGCTTTTCAGTTTCATATAATCCCATTTGATTATTTTAGTTTTTACTTCCATTGCCTTTGGAGTCAAATTCATAAAATGCTCTTTGAACCCAAGGTCCATAAGTTTAGTACCTATGTTTTCTTCAATGCAGTTTATTGTGTCAGGTCTTATGCTTAAGTCTTTGATCCATTTTGAATTAATTTTGGTACATGGTGACAGATAGCAGTCCAGTTTCATTCTTTTGCACGTAGCTATCCAATTCTGCCAGCACCATTTATTGAAGAGGCTGTCTTTTCTCCAATGTATGTTTTTAGCTTCTTTGTCAAAAATTATCTGTCCATATTTATGTGGTTTTATTTCTGGGTTCTCAATTCTATTCCATTGGTCTATGTGTCTGTTTTTCCGCCAATACCAAGCTGTTTTGATTATTGTAGCCCTGTAGTACAAGGAAAAATCAGGGAGTGTGATACCTCCAGTATTGTTCTTTTTTTTTAATATTGCTTTGGCTATTCGGGATCTTTTGTGGTTCCAAACAAATCTGATGATTTTTTGTTCTATTTCTTTAAAAAATGCCGTTGGGATTTTAATGGGGATTGCATTAAATCTGTATATGGCTTTGGGTAATATGGCCATTTTAACTATGTTGATTCTTCCAATCCATGAGCACGGAATGTCTTTCCATTTCTTTGTGTCTTCTTCAATTTCTTTCAAAAATGTCTTATAGTTTTCAGCATATAAATCCTTCACATCCTTGGTTAAGTTTATTCCTAGGTATTTTATTCTTTTTGCTGCAATTGCAAAAGGAATTGTTTTTTCTATCTCTTTTTCTGAGATTTCATTGTTGGTATATAAGAAAGCAGTGGACTTTTGTACGTTGATTTTGTAGCCAGCAACTTTACTGTATTCATTGATTGTTTCTAATAGCTTTTTGGTGGAGTCTTTAGGGTTTTCTATATATAGCATCATGTCATCTGCAAAGAGTGACAATTTAACTTCTTCATTCCCAATTTGGATGCCTTTTATTTCTTTCTCTTGCCTGATAGCTCTGGCGAGGACTTCCAACACTATGTTGAAAAGCAGAGGTGATAGGGGACAACCTTGTCGTGTTCCTGAACGTAGAGCAAAGGGCTTCAGCTTTTCACCATTAATTATGAGATTAGCTGAGGACTTGTCGTACATGGCCTTTATTATGTTGAGGTATTTTCCTTCTATACCAATTTTAGTAAGTGTTTTAATCATAAATGGATGTTGTATCTTATCAAATGCTTTTTCTGCATCAATTGATAGAATCATATGATTTTTGTCCTTTATTTTGTTTATGTGATGTATCACATTGATGGATTTGCGAATGTTGAACCATCCTTGTGCCCCGGGGATGAACCCCACTTGGTCGTGATGAATAATCTTTTTAATGCATTGTTGTATTCGATTTGCTAGAATTTTGTTTAGGATTTTAGCATCTGTATTCATCAGAGATATAGGTCTGTAGTTTTCTTTTTTTGTGTTGTCCTTACCAGGTTTTGGTATCAGGGTAATGTTGGCCTCATAAAATGAGTTAGGGAGTACTGACTCTTCTTCAATTTTTTGGAAGAGTTTGAGCAGGATTGGTATTAGATCCTCTTTGAAGGTTTGGTAGAATTCACTGGTGAAGCCATCTGGTCCAGGACTTTTGATTTTGGGAAGGTTTTTGATGACTGATTCAATTTCGTTACTGGTGATCGGCCTGTTAAGATTTTCCAGTTCTTCATGATTCAGCCTTGGAAGGCTATATGTTTCTAAGAACTTGTCCATTTCTTCTAAGTTATTAAATTTGGTGGCATATAGTCCTTCATAGTATTCTTGGATAATCCTTTGTATTTCTGTGGTGTCCGTGATAACTTCCCCTTTTTCATTTCTGATTTTGTTAATTAGTGTCTTCTCTCTTTTTATCTTAGTGAGTCTAGCCAAGGGTTTGTCGATTTTTGTTAATCTTTTCAAAGAACCAGCTTTTTGTCACATTAATTTTTTCTATTGTCTTTTTGTTCTCTATTTCATTTAGTTCTGCTCTGATTTTTGTTATTTCCTTTCTTCTGCTGACCTTGGGTTTCGCTTGTTCTTCTTTTTCTAGTTTTTTAAGGTGTAACATGAGGTTATTTATTTGGGATTTTTCTTGTTTCTTGAGATAGGCCTGTAATGATATAAATTTCCCTCTTAAAACTGCTTTCGCGGCATCCCAAACATTTTGGTAGGATGTATTTTCATTGTCATTTGTTTCTATGTATCTTTTGAGCACTCCTCTAATTTCTTCTTTGACCCAGTCGTTCTTTAAAAGTATGTTGTTTAATCTCCATGTATTTGTGTTTTTTCTTGCTTTCTTTTTGCAGTTGATATCCAATTTCAAAGCTTTGTGATCGGAGAATATTCTTGGTATGATTTCAATCTTCTTAAATTTGCTGAGGCTGATTTTGTGTCCCAATATATGGTCTATCCTTGAGAATGTTCCATGTACACTAGAAAAGAATGTATAGTCTGATGTTTTAGGATGAAGTGCTCTATATATGTCAATTATGTCCAATTCATCTAATGTGTCATTTAGGGCTGCGATTTCATTATTTATCTTCTGTTTGGATGATCTATCCATAGCTGTCAATGATGTATTTAAGTCCCCTAGTATAATTGTGTTTTGGTCAATTTCTCCCTTTAGTTCTGTTAGTAGTTGCTTGGTATATTTCGGTGCTCCCTGATTGGGGGCATAAATATTGATGACTGTTATGTCTTCTTGTTGTATAGTCCCCTTTACCATTATGAAATGTCCATCTTTGTCTCTTGTTATCTTTTTCACCCTGAAGTCTGTTTCATCGGAAATCATTATGGCTACACCTGATTTTTTCTGGGTACCATTTGCTTGAAGTGTCAATTTCCACCCTTTCACTTTGAGTCTATGCTTGTCCTTGTAGCTGAGATGTGTCTCTTGTAGGCAGCATATGGTTGGGTTTAGTTTTTTGATCCAATCTGCTACTCTGTGTCTCTTTATTGGTGAGTTCAGTCCATTTACATTTAGGGTGATTATTGATATGTGAGGATTTCCTGTCATTCTGTCTTTAGTTTTCTGGTAAGGCTGTGTCTCCATTGTTTCTTTGCCTTTTTGTTGTTGTCTGTTATTTCTGTGTGGTGGTATTCTATGATGTTTCCCTCTGTTTCTTCTTTTATTACAGTATATATTTCAGATTTGGATGTTTTTTGAGTGGTTACCCTTGAGTTTATGTAAAAGAAAGTTTGATATTTAGAGTATTCCAGTTTCTTCAGTACGCTTACTTTCTCTATTCCCATATTCCAGTTCAGGCCTTTACGCTCCCCCTTTTTATGTTTCAGTTGCCACAAGTTGTCCCTGTTGATGGTGGTCTAATAGCCTCCTTTAGTATTTCTTGTAGTGCAGGTTGTGTATTAGAAAATTCCCTCAGCTTCTGGATGTCTGGAAAGGTCTTTATTCCTCCTTCATATCTAAAAGAGATCTTTGCTGGATATGTTATTCTTGGCTCATGATTTCTCTCTTTCAATAGTTTGAATATTTGGTTCCATTCCCTCCTAGCTTGTAGAGTTTCTGCTGAAAAATCTGATGATAATCTAATGGGCTTTCCTTTGTAAGTTACCGTCTTCTTTTCCCTGGCTGCCTTGAGGATTCTTTCTTTGTCATTGATTTTAGACAGCTTCAATACAATGTGCCTTGGTGAAGGCCTGTTGGGATTGAGGTAATTAGGTGTTCTATTTGCTTCTTGGATTCGAGGATCCAGTTCTGTCCACAAGTTTGGGAAGTTCTCATCGACGATTTGTTTGAATATATTCTCTGTTCTCTTCCCTCTTTCTTCTCCTTCTGGTATGCCCATTATTCTTATATTGTTCTTTCTGATGGAGTCAGAAAGTTCTTGTAGAGTTCTTTTATTTCTTTTAAGTCTCAAGTCTCTTTCTTCTTCCCTCTGTGTAAATTCCAGGTTCCTATCTTCGATGTCACTGATTCTTTCCTCCATCTGGTCAACTCTACTACCTAAGCTGGATATTTTATTGTTAATTTCTTCTATTGAGTTCTTAATCTCCAGAAATTCTATTTGGTTCTTTTTCAAGATTTCAATCTCTTTTGTAAAATGCTCATGGTGTTCTTTGATTGTGTTTCTGAGTTCATTAAACTGCCTTTCTGTGTTTTCTTGCATCTTGTTCAGTTTTTTCAGAATTGCGATCTTGAATTCTCTGTCATTTAAATCACAAAGGTCCATATCTCTAAGTTCCTTTTCTGGAGACTTTTCACTTTCTTTCTGAGCTATCTTGTTGCCTTGGTTTTTCATGGCAATCACTGATTTACTATTTCTCTTCCTAGACATCTACAGGAGTGTCTTCTGCAACAGGTGATAGGTATGCGGAGAGCTTTTGGAGTTCCAAAGCTCTTTCTGCACCAGATTCAGAGCCTGTTTGTTTCAGCAGTTCTGTTTACACCTGCAGGGATCCGCCCAGATAGGTGGGGCTAGGGGCGGGGTGAGTTGTGAGAGGTGGCCCAGAGCAATGGCGGCGACCACCCCCACAGCCAGTCCTGCTTCCACAGCTCCCTCCCCTTTGCCGGAACTAGTTGAGCTGCGAATCTGTGTCTGCGGTCCACAGTTCTCAGAGCAGCAAATATTCTTTCCTTTGATCCGACACTGGTACTTTATCGCTTCTAGCACTGGGCAGGTGGGGGCGGGGCGAGCTCTGGGAGGGTAGGGAGGGGGCGGCTAGTCTCCGTGCCTAAGGCTTCCGTTCTCCGCTCGGCAGTGAGGGCTTAAACCACCGATTTCAGCCCTCTTCCCTCAGTCTTTGCTCCGAGGTCTGCCGTGAGCGAGCGTTGGGTTCAGCAGTTTTGTATGCTGCCCCCTCAGCCCTGTGGGCCGTAAGCGGAGCCCTAGCATTCCGAGTCCTTCCCTCTCCCGCAGCTGCGGGAGATCCGGGAGCAGCGAGCTCAGAGCACTGAGCTAGGTCTGTGTCCTGCGCCCGCGCGGCTCCGTCTCCGCACTTCTCCTCTCCCTCCTCCCCCGCTGGCGCGATTCACCCACCTGGAGGTGAATTCAGTAGTCGGCCTCTTCGTCTTGCCTATCTGCTATGCAAGGAATCCTTTGTGGAGGTATTGTTGTCCGATTCGTTGTAAATTCCAGGGGAGCGTTACAGAGGCTCACCTCACGCCGCCATTTTTTTTCCCGGGTATATCATGTTTATTATGTTTGCCTTATAGTAGATGCTTGACCACTGCACTATACACCTGAAGCTGAAGCTGAATAATATTGTATGTCAAGTATAATTTAATATATATATAGTCACGGGATATGGAGTACAGCCTACGGAATAGAGTCAATGGAATTGTAATAGAGATATGCGATGTCAGAGGGGCAATAGATTGGGGGAGGAGAGTTATCACTTTGTGAGGCGTGAAATATCTATTACATTGTTTTGTACACCTGAAACTAATAATAGTAATAAATGCTCTGAAACTAATTTGCGTGAATTGCTTGCAGGTTTAAAGTGATAACAACTACCATGATTAAGTACCTCCTAATTATACAGGTCACTTTATTTTTATTTTGGTTTTTTAAATAATGTTTTCAGTTACAGTTGACATACAAATATTATATGAGTTTCAGTTGTACAACATAGTGATTAGACATTTATGTAACTTACAAAGTGATTACCCAATAAATCTACCCCATCTGATACCATACATAGTTATTACAATATTATTGACTACATACCCTGTGCTGTACCTTATATCCTCGTGACTATTTTGTAACTACAAATTTGTACTTCTTAATCCCTTCCCCTTTTTCACCCATCCCTCAATCCCTCTCCCGTCCGGTAACCATCAGAATGTTCTCTGTATCTATGAGTTTGTTTCTGTTTTGTTTGTTCATTTATTTTGTTCTTTAGATTCCACATATAAATGAGATCATATGGTATTTGCCTTTCTCTGATTCATTCCACTCAGCACAATACCCTCTATGTTGTTGCAAGATTTCTGGCAAGATTTCATACTTTTTTATGGCTGAGTAATATTCCACTGTATATATATGTACCACCTCTTCTTTATCCATTTATCCACTGATGGACACTCACGTTGCCTTCATAGCTTGGCTATTATAAATAATGCAGCAGTGAACATATGGATGCACATGTCCCTTTGAAAGTAGTGTTTTGGGTTTCTTCAGATAAATACCCAGCAGTGGGATTACTGGGTCCTTTTTTTGTCTCTTGTTATAGCCTTTGTTTTAAGGTCTATTTTGTCTAGCATAAATATTGCTACACCAGCTTTCTTTTTTTTTTTTTCATAGAATATCTTTTTCCATCCCTTTACTTTCAGTCTGTGTGTCTTTAAATCTAAAGTGAGCCTCTTGTAGACAGCATATGTAAGGGTCTTGTTTTCTTATCCATTTAACCACTCTATGTCTTTTGATTGGAGCATTTAATTCATTTACAATGAAAGTAATTGTTGAAAGATATGTAGTTGTTGCCATTTTATTATTCATATTTTTTATTTTGTTTTTCTTTTTTCGTCTTAAAGAAGTTCCTCTAAGATTGCTTGTTGGTGTTGATGAAGCTCCTTTAACTTTTTCTTGTCTGGTAAACTCTTTATCTATCCTTCGATTCTAAATGATAGCCTTGCTTGGTAGAGTAATCTTGGTTATAGATCCTTGCTTTTCATCACTTTGAATATTTTGTGCCAGTTGCTTCTGGCCTGCAAAGTTTCTGTTGAGAAATCAATTGATAGTCTTAATGGGAGCTCCCTTGTAGGTAACTAAGTGCTTTTCTCTTGCTGCTTTTAAGATTCTCTCTTTGTCTTTAACCTTCGGTATTTTAATTATGATGTGTCTTGGTGTGGGCCTGTTTGGGTTTATTTTGTTTGGGACTCTGTGCTTCCTGGGTTTGTATGTCTGTTTCCTTCACCAGGTTTGGGAAGTTTTCCATCATTATTTCTTCAAATAGGTTTTCAATTTCTGGCTGTCTCTCTTCTCCTCTGGTGCCCCTATGATGCGTATGTTGGTTCACTTGATGTCCCAGAGGCCCCTTACGCTATCCTCATTTTAGGGGGATTCTTTTTTCTGTTTTCATTGGGTGTTTTCTTCTTCTTTATCCTCCAAATTGCTGATTTGGTACTAATCTCCTGTTGATTCACTCTAATGTATTCTTCACTTCAGTTATTCTTTATTTCTGACTGGTTCTTTCTTATGTTTTCTATCTCCATTATTACGTTTCCTATCTCTTTGTTGAAGTTCTCTCTGAGATCATTGAGCACCCTGATAACCAGCATTTTGAACTCTGCGTCTAGTAGATTGCTTGTCTCCATTTTGTTTAGTTCTTTTTCTAGAACTTTGTTCTGCTCTTTTATTTGGGATGTGTTCTTTTTTTCCCCATTTTGTCTGCCTTCCTGTGTTTGTTTCTATGTATTAAGTAGAAGTTTTAATATCTCCCTCTCTTAGTAGAGTGGACTTAGGTAGTAGGTGTCTTGTAGGGCCCAGTGGCCCCTGTGGCCCCAGTGGGACCTAGCTTCCCTGATCACCTGAGCTGGGTGCTGCCAGTGTGTCCCATGTGTGAGTTGTGTGCCCTCCTGTTGTATTTGAGTTTTAGTTGCTGTTGGCACATCACTGGGAGGGATTGAGCCCCAGGCTAATTGGTTGTGAGGACTGGCTGTGACTAAAGTGGATGAGCTGTTGTACAGAGGCTGACCCCATGGAGCAGGATTTGCTTTAGCAGGGCTCTGGTGCCTGCCCAGTCTGCCCTTTGGGTGTTGTCTGTGGAGGTGGCCTGGTGGTGCTCAGGAGTGATCTGAAACTGGCCCCTGGGCATGCCAGCCCTGGGGCTTCCTGGGAGGGGCTTCACCACAAGCCACCTTCAGCCTCCACCTGTGCCCTGCCCAGGGCCACCTGGCATGAGCCACAAAGTGATCCACAGATGTCTTCCACCTACACTGGGCTTGGAAGTGCCTAGGAGCGGCCAAGCTGTGAAGTGAGGTTGGCTATTGCTAGTGGGGATGCTTAGCAAAAGGTTCGGAGCACACAGAGGCCAGATGCTGCTTGTTTGGGTTTGCGAACCTTTGAGAGATTTTAGGAAAGTCTGCGTCATGAGCCAAGACAGGCCATTTGTATGGAAAAGCCACTAGAAGTGGCTTGGGTGGGCCCACAAGTTGGGTGGAGCCAGCTCTCAGGGAATCACCATGGTGGATCAAATGAACATGTCAGCTAGGTGGTTGGAGACCCAGATATGGTGCCTGCCTGTGTCTGCACACTGGGAAGGGGGAGGGCTCAACAAAGAAACAATGGCTTCCTCCAGCTCCCCATACGTCCATGGTGCCCCTTGAGTTGCTGCCCCAGCATTGGAACTCAGAGCAAGTAAGTCCGTCATTGAGTAAGTTTGTTCACGAGCCCTTTAAGAGGAATGTCGGGTATCCAGCCACCCTCGTCTCACTCAGCCACAACCTCTGCTGGTTTTTATAGCCAGAAGTTGTAGAATCTTCTCTTCACAGCACTAGAATCCTGGGCTGGGGAGCCTGGTGTGGGGTTGGGACCTCTCTCTCCTTGGGGTCCCTTCATAGCCAAAATACCCCTCACTATTTTTAACCACCACATGTGCTTATAAGGACCTACCTGTTTCATGTTTTTCTCTCCCTCCTACTATTCTCAAGGTGGCTTCTTCTATATGTCCTTACTGTAGGACTTCTGTTCAGCTAGACTTAGGCAATTCTCAGTGATGGTGGTTCTGTAGTTTAGTTGTAATTTTGATGTGGTCGTGAGAGAATGTAAGCACAGCATTTACCTATTCCACCATCTTGAGCATAAAATATACAGGTCACTTTACATGCCTCATTTAATTTCATCCTTACGTTCCCTCTACCCCCACTACATTTCTCCATTTTATAAGATGAGGGAACTGATACCAGGAGGGTTAAGTAGCTTGTCCAAGGCCAAACAGCTAGGACATAGTGGAACAAGGATTCCTGACTGAGGCTCTATCCCCAGTTATAAGTTCACTTTTTCTTATTCCCCACTATCTGTCATGAATATGGCAGTAGTAGTATCTAGAACCTCGATGGCTGCCGTCTCCACTCCTGTTCCTAAATACTTATCTTTTCTTTCTCCTATAATGTACCATTTCCTCACATTCTCCCAGTGTTACTAACCTTTAAAATTCAAGCTCAAACCCCTGGCATATTCATAAAACCTCCCATAGTTAACCATCTCTGACTGCCCACTTCTGTACCTATCATTTCCTTATCACTTACCGTACTCAATAAGCATGTGTTTTGTTTTTTATTTGTTTTTTTATAGGCTTCATGAGAGAAGGGACTTAGTCCATTTACTACACTATCTGTCCACGGTACAGCCTGTAGAACTCTTTGTACATAAGTACTGATAGCATTACTGTTTTTTACCTGTAGCTACATTTTCTTTTCAGATTAAATAGCTTTTAACCTTTCACATTTTCTCCAACATGCTGAATGTGTAAGCTGTGCTAGTCATTCTTCCACAATATGCCTGCCATTTGATTGAAGAGATTCATAGTCTCATACTGTGTAACTTCTTTACATAAGAGCATGAGATGTTAGAACAGCATAGCTGCTTTTTTTTAACCACTTAGTATACAAGAAGTCCAGGAACAGTATTCACCTGTTGTTTTAACCAGGCTTTAGTCTTGGACTTGTGAAATTATGTATGTATTAAAGTGCTTTCAGCTGCAAGAAATCAAAATCCAAATTCAAAGTGGCTTAAACCATAGAAAGTTTATTGATTTATGTAAATGGAAGTCCGGAGGTACCGTAGACCCCAAGGGTGACTTAATTCAAATGTAGCTCAGTTACCCTGTATTTTTGGCTCTGCCCTGCTGTTTGTTGGCTTCAGCTGGTTTTGAAATGAGTCCAGGGTTTTTAGGCCTCACATCCATTTGTAACCATGTAAAGAAGAAGAAAGAGTCCATCTTTCCTGTTGTTCTTTCGTAGGAAACTTCTTCGAAGCCTCAGGCAAACTTCCTCTATGTTTCCTTGGCTGACATTACATTACATACCCTATTCTCAAACCAACCAATGCCATTTGCTGGTTGATTAGGCCTGGATTGATGAATAGTGATTTGTGGGGTGGGGTTGATAGATTTTATATGATTGGCTTGGACCAATGATTTTAGAAATGATCAGAGGCACTGCTGGCAATTAGTGGGCAGGAGCCATAGATGTTTCACGTTCCACAGCACATGGGACAGTTTAGCACAACAAAGAATTGTTCCACATCATACATGATTCTTGAATGTTCTGATAAGCATTCATATGGGTTAAAAAAAACACAACTGTTTCAGTTATTTAAGCCCCAAACTCAACTTCATTTTACATTTTAAAACAGTGTTTTTATAGTTTTTTTTTATAATGAATTTTCCAAGATAATTGAGGGAAGATTCCACTTTATTTTGTTCAAAACTTGACCAGAGATTTTATGTGTTTCAAAAAAAAAAATCTTGTTATTGACAGCAATGCTACTGCTATATTATCAGTGCTACTGATGAGAATTGAATATGATTAATAATATAATTCTATGTATAGGTACTGATGACTTCATTGTTTCTTTTCGTGTGCTGTGCTCAGCATTACCAGATTGAAATAGAGTTTGTCATCAATTACTTTCCCTTTATTTTGCCTTTATATTACGATTTATATGAAATCACTTTACTGATTTCAGCAATTGTTACTCACTTTTATCTGGGATTTATACTACAGTTTCCCTTATTTAATCATCTTGGTATACCTTTTCCAAATAGTTTATCTTGGAGGGTACACCAGGAAGTAGCATTTCTCAAAGTCAACCAGGGGGAAAAAAGAGGCTAGCATCTGGTTAAACCATGTTTTAAAATTGTTCAGGCTGAAATAATTCCAGCTGTGCTAGATGAAGTAGAACTTTGGGATCAAGCCCATCCCTTTGTGCTCTGAAGTAAATTCAAAACAATTTTCTAAGGAGGATCTTGGCCTTGCCATGGAAACCTCATTGGCTTCCCTCAAAGCACAGATAGCCAGGGATTCTGCTCAGCTGCCTGTCCCGGGACTTTTAGACATCACAGACAGCTGCACAGCCAAGAGATAGGGACCTACATTTACCTGGCAGCAGAAGTTTGGCCATGTCCCACTTAGATGTCAGAGAATACAATCCTTGTTGCCTAATATCAGAAGCTTAGCTGATAATATTTAGAGTATTGCTTGGAAGGTCTTTTAGATTAGCACTGTCCAAACTTTCTACAGTGATGGAAATTTTCTGTATTTGTGCTGCCAGTCTGGTACCTACTTGTCACTTGCAGCTATTTAAATTAATTAAATTATCAATTCAATTCTTCATTAGCACAATTTGAGCCTAAAACCCAACTCCCATTTACATTTTAAAGCAAAACTAGTCACATTCCAGTGTTCATTAGCCACAAAAGTTTATTGCCTTGGTTAGCACAGGTATATAACATTTCTATTTTTGCAGCAAGTTCTTTTGGACAGCAGTGTTCTAAAATCTATCTTGAGCTCAAGTCAGGTCAGTGTACAGCTACATCTTGAACTGGATTATAGCAGTGCCCACCCCGATTGCTTTGGTGAGCTCTTTGTTTTTAAGTGACAACACTATATAGTGCTTATTAAGTCACTTAATCTTCACAAATTGTGATTGTTATCCACACACCTCATAGTTAGGGAAACTAAGGTACCTGAGGTGGTTGGAAAGACATACATGCCCAATGTCTCACAGCTAGTAAATGGCAGAGCTGGGATTTGAACTCAGGCATTATGGAATGGAAGGCTCTTACTCTAACCATCATGCTATGATGCCTCCTTCTGTTTAGTTGTGATTATGCCCCCCAAGGAAGGATTAGCCCCGTGTACCTAAGTACTGCATCTGTTCTAAGGAAAGTTACTGGGGCTGCTGTTGGCACAGCTATTCTTTATGAACACCCCTGAGGAGGAACTTTTGCTCCTTACAACCATAAATAACTGCATTTCTGCTGAGCTTTGCTTCATCTTATGTTCTCTATGAATTATGTAATTGATCAGGTAGAATTCCTCTTTCACATTGGATGCTGAAAAGTTTAATGCCAAATTTGGGTTCCACCAAAAGCACTGTAAGATCTTTATGGTGATTTAATAGAACCTCATTCCTGCTTTACTTGTATATCCTCATCTTTAGTTTTATTTTCTTACTCTAAATGTTCACTTTTTATTTATGCTTTTCTGTAGTACTTAAGCCCCCTTAAATTATGTTTGAATTGTGATGGGGGATAGATAGTTAATTAGAAAGTTATTCTTATTAGTATGAATTGCTAGGACTACCACAAAAATACCTATTAATTTCTGGAAGCTAACAGCAGAAAATGCATTGACCTTTTGCAATTGGAAACAATATCTTGTTGCTTCCTATTCAAAATGCAATTATTTCTGGCATTTTGTAAACTGCAATTGTCAGTTTCCTTTTTTGTGTGTGTCTCTCTTTGTTCCAAAAAGGATTTAAGTTCACCCGAATAAGCAGGGAGTATTCTAAACTCTGGGAATCAAACGTCTCAGCTTGTTCTGTTCTAGCATTCTGATCAGTCATTTGAGTGAGGCCTGATAAATGAACATTAGCAAGTTACTATAATCACAGAATGTAGAGATGGAGGAACATTAGAAATCATCCAGGGAGGGGAAAAAGACCAAGGGGGACTGAATGACTGCCATCCCACAACTAAGACAGGGGCAGAGCCGTTATGTGAATCCAGACATACTCCACTAGTCTCACCTCTACTGCCTCTTACATGTGTCCCCTGCCACCATAGGCAATCCCAAATGTTATTTTAAAATACAAGTAGCTGGTGTTAGGTACATAAAGATAAACTTTCTTGCCAGTTGTGTTCTGTGTACTTTAATAACTTAACCAAAACACTGACCTGTTCATTGAGCTGATATTGACATAATCCAAGGATGTATTTTTCTGTAACTCCAGTCTCCAATTATTTATACACAGGATAATCACCACGAATCTATCATCTTCTCTTGATAAACACTTTAAGTGAGACATCTTTTCACTCCTCACAAAAAATATCCACATCAAATAATGTACTTTCGCTGTAAAGATCTTATACCATGGAAATGCTGTGAGGAAGCCAGGCAGAAAGTTCCTGAGTTTCCATAGCAGGCCTGGTGTTACCATATTTTCACTGGTCAGACATACTGTTTCTTATTAGAATAACCATTTCTTCAATCCCATTGTCTGCTGCATACTTTTAATTCAAGTTAGGACATGAATGATTGCAGGACCGTTTGAAAATTTAAGCCCTGGAGTTACAAAATGCCCTGCTTGGCAGTGTCTAACAAGGCCATTCACTGCCTGGTTCTCTCATGTGTCAAAGATGTCTTGAGTTGTTAATTGAGCTCTTCAGTATGTTTCCTATGTGTACTTTCCCACATCTTTGGGAGCATGGGAGGCAATGAAAAATGTGTGAGAATAGGAGAGTAACCCACACTCACGGTAAAACTATCATTGTATCTGCTTAGGAATCACATATTTAGGAGCGTTCAATAGATTCTTCTCCCCACTTTTTCCCCTAAAGTTTGTTTTGTTTTTAATCTGGGTTATTTTTTCATGTCCAAATTAATATAAGGATCAATTTAGTAATAAGTTGTGACCGAGGGTAATTCCAACTAGAAATGTGTAATAGTAAATCTCCTGAGATTAAAAAAAAAAAAAAGGATACTTTTTTTTTATTTGCTGGAATGATTACAAATTAACGTGTGGATATATTACTTTATGAGTAAATATATTTCAGCAAATTTCAATTGTTTTTATAGTACCTATTTATGTACTTTTAAAATTGTGTGATATGCAGTGTTAGCTCTACAGAATGCTTATGTGTTTTTGTATGTGTCCATAAGGCTAATTCCTTTTGAGAGGTTTAAGAATAATCGTTTGCCTAATTCTCTTCCATCTTCATGCTATAAATTACAAATACTTGTAAATGTGGCATTGCAGAGTTACTTATTTCTTCCTATAATTAGGCTATGAGGTTATTCTCTATCACAATAAAAATTACAATTAATATTCTCTTTTCTTTGGGGATTAATTTGTAAATTTGAAGACCCTGGATCAGAGTTGGCTGGACTGTTTCACTGAAATTTCAGCCCCCAAGAAACAAAAATAGGTTCTGAAATCGTTTCTAGGTCACTGGCACAGAAAGCTGGCAAAAAGCTATAACTGACTTTGGATAGTCCTAGTTAGTACAATTCCATCAGCACAGTCTGTTCTTTTGGACTGTGATTCAAGTTTAGGAGAAAATAAAATATAGGGATCCCCAAATTCTTACTCTATAGGTTTAGGCTTGGGTGAGTCTCCTTTATTTTAGTAGATCCCCTGACTTGGGGGAGGGGAGACATATTTAATCAGTTCTCTATTTCACCTTATTGCACTGTCCACAGTTATTTGTTATTTTAGTTTAAGTTCAAGTTTTAGATCAGACAGTGGAGGCTGTGGTTATGCTAAAAAACATGTAGACTTGGAGTTGATAGATCCCAGCTCTACTTAATATGGACTGACCTCGGTCAACTAATTTAAGCTTTTGGGACCTCTGTCTTCATGTGTAAAACAGAAATAATACCCACCACATAAACTTATACTAAATAAAAATATCTGAGTGATGTGTGTGTGTGTGTGTATACACACACCTGGCCCTACAAGGGCTGATACTGTTGTTATTCCCATAAAGAAAACAAGGCTTAAAAAGTTATGTTTCCGAAGGCCATGAAGTAGACCAAACCAAGTGTCAGTCTAATGCTGGTGATTTTGTGCATAGCCATCAGAACACGTGCTTCTCCTATTAAGTGAGTCACCACATCTGACATTGCAGATGTGCACATCTGACCTGCATTGCACATCTGACCTGGTACTTTATAGGGACTTAGTATTAAGTTCTCCTTCTTTTCTCTTGGCGGATTAAATTATGTGATTTATTGACTGAAATCTAGCTTTTTGTATGGAAATGATTTACACATTATCACACAATTTCTGATTTGCTGTGGAAGCTTTAATAGCGGCTTTATTAATTAAACTCCCATCCATGATTTTTCATAGCAACAGCCTTATAAGAGCTCATAGAACCTTCCAGGCATCGTCTCATTAGCTCTGACAGCCCCTCCTCAGTTAAGGAGCCTCTCAGCCATGAGTAGAATTCAGAGACCTCATCAGTGACAATGCCCAGGCTAGTAAGTGCTGAACCGTCCAATCTCAGGTTTACATTGAGTAGGCAAGTGTACCTTTTTAACCAGTTGTGAAGTTTCAAAATGCCTAAGATTCAAGAGGGTGATTTTCACTGGGTTCCCTGAGAAAAGATCCACATTGGTAGCCATGTTTACTAAATTGTTTCAAAAGAGATTCCTCTAATAGAACTACTCTTAAAGAAAATAGTCACTGAGAATTATGGAAGCTTGTATTTTCTTTCTAGTTGAGCTTTTCTTCTGTTGAGGAAGCATGAATCTTTTCTCTCATGATTTTTGTATCTGCCGTTACGTTGGTGCTGTCAGTTCCCCAGAGCTATGGTGACATAATCTTGCCTAATAACAGAAATGTTTTAATGGCTGAGCTTAGAAATCCACTGTACTTCTTAGGATCTTCAAAAATACATGTTCGTCATGTGAAATGGGAATACACTAGATCCTCAGTCAACAAATCTTCAGCCACTCTGGAATTCCCGTTCTGAAATTCCCATTCTGGAAAGTGGCAGGCCCAGTACCCAACACAAAGGAGCTCTGCCCTATCTTATTTTCCCTTTGAGAAATCCTACACCTTTCCAAGGCTTGCCTGGCCCTAGTCTTGAGCTGCAATTAGAAGAGAGAGATAATGTGGAAAGCTAGCAGTTACCTGTTCTCTGACCCTGACTCAGAGAATGCTATAAATAGAAGGGACCTGGAATTCCCACCCACGAAAATTATGATTCTCTTTGTACAGACTAAATATCTGACCCTGCTCAGAATACGACTTTTATTAAATAGAAAGTCTTATTAGAAAGAAATTATTCCAATTCCAGAGTTACTGAGCCCCTTTTCTCTTGCTGTTTGAAATTCTTTATTGTCATTAATGGAATCCTAATTATTCAGACTGCGGCCTAATTTGGGTTCACTGACTTACAACTACTCTGCTCAAATAATATTCCCAGCTGTGGAATAAATATAGATGGTCAACTTACGTAAAATGTCAGCCTTTTAAAATATTTATGGATATATGATGCTTCTTGATCATTTAATTTGGATAAAATGCCTTGTAACAATGTCAACATGGTGCTTCTGAGTTGCAAGAATGGATACAAAGGGATGAGATGAGATGTCCCACCTTTAGCACCCCAAGGGAAATACACACACAAACATACAAGATGGTCTTCCTACCTCACCATTTACCAGGTTCATTTGAAAATAAACAAGGCACACCTTTTCACAGACACCCTCTATTTGTGACTGGAAGGCAGAATGGCCTGCTAGTTAAACACATGGATCTTGGAGTCAGCCAGACCTGGCTTTGGATCTCAAGCCTACAATTATAGTGAAATGGTCTTGGCAGGTTTCCTACACTTACCCCTAGTCTCAGGTTCATCATCTGTTACATGAGAATAGTAATACTAACCAGAGGCTCAAATGAAATAATGGATGTAAAATGCTCAATGCAAGGCCTGGTAACTCTCAATTATTAGCATAATTACATGATTACTTCCCCTTTAGGCCAACTACTCTCTAGAACCATGACAGCACCCCGAAAGACAGGACAACCTCTGTTCTCTTGTAATTCGTCAGGCCCCCAGGCGCTGGCTGACTGGATTCCTGGATGAGTGGATAGCTTCCGCTCTTCTGTGAGCTTTCATTAAATAATACTTTAATTAATAGCTCGAGAGGACATTGACCACACTCCCTGCCAATCTCTCTGCACCCTCCCTGCAGGAAACCAAAGACATTTGAGGAGCTACGAAACACTTCCCTGTGAACATTAAGAGAGGTCTGAGGGCGAGAACAGGACAGGCAGGCCCTCTGCTTTCCAGGTCCTTATGTTCACTGATTTGGTCCCAGTGCGTAGGGTAGCAGAACTGGGAGTTTTTTACCCTCCCGACCTTTACAAAGGAGGAAACTGAGGCTGGAAGCTTGCAAGGCAACAGACGCAGAATCCAGGCCATCTAACCTCCAGGTCAGGCTCTGCCCTTGGCTGCTATCTATCACCAGTGCGGAGTGTCAAAGGCGGAGAGAGGAGGGACAGAAACGTCAGTGTCCCTGCCAGGTGTGGCTGTCCCTGGCACAATTTCTGTCAAGGAGAGGCATCTCTGAAGCTCTGCAGTTGAAGAGAAAGCACAGAGACCTCCCTGCCGGCCCCTCCTGTCCAGTCCCACCCTGTAGGCCACCCAGGGGACACGCCACCCTCCCTCTTCCCAGTACCTCAGGCAGAGCTCAGAGGACCATCCCCTCCTCTGCCTGGTAGGATGACTTCCACAAGGCAAATCACACCCATTTGATCTTGAACAAAAGGCTGCGAAGGTATCTGAAATGACAACTCCCTGGTGGGTGATGTCATGTTGTTTTGTTTTATCTCCATGGACTGTGGGAATCCAATTTCAGTTGTGAAGAACATGGGCTGGGGAAAAAAGTTACTTCATTCGGAAAATTCCAAGAAGCCATAAATACGGTTTGCAGCTGATGAAAGCACATTCACAGGCAGACAATGGCTTTTGGAAGGAAGAAGCGCCCTCCCAAGAGAGGTGAGAGGCCAGCCCTTCACGCCGCCACCCCGCCCCCGCAGCCCTGCTTCTCCAGGCAGATGTGCTGTGCGCGCTCCTGGCAGATCCCTCAGCTCCTTTCCGCTCTGGAGACGCCATATCCCAGGGGCGTGTTTCCCTGGTTCTCATCCTAAATGCCTCCTGCCAAGCCCATCCTCGAGTATCCTGCACAATTGCGTCCACCTCCCCTCTCATAATCGGTTGACCTGGGTTTCTGAGTTGTTAAAGAAAATTTAAAATAACATTTTGTTTTGTTTCATTTCTTATTCACTTTGTAGTCTCACAATCTCTTGTGAATCCTTTTTGCTTTTCGTATTCTTTTCTTTCTTCCTCTACAACTGAAATAGTGAGAAAGAGGGAGAAAACAGGATGCCATTCTGTTTTACTTTTCACGAGATATTTCAGAGTGTAATTCCCAGTCCAGATCTTCAGCCTTGAGTCAGGAAGGAATAACCACTGCCAGGAAAGATCAGGGGCAGAGAGCCTAGATCCAGAGGCAAACTTTCAAGAGATGTTGCATCCTCTCTCTCTCTCTCTCTCTCTCTCTCTCTCTCTCTCTCTCTCTCTCTCTCTCTCTCTCTCTCTCTCTCTCTCTCTTTCTCTCTCTCTCTCATAAAAACAGTATGAAAAGAATAAAAAATGTTGGAAGACAGGAGAAAGTCTCCCTAACCCAGCCCCTCCTTCCATTGTTGTGTCTTCCTGGCTCCAGGTCCCTCAGTCACTGAGCCCCTCATTCGGTCTTTCCTGTTACCCTTGATCCCCAGCTTTGTTAGGGAGCCCCTCTCACCCCACCTAACTTCCACAGAGTCGCAGCTCCACGGCGTTCCCCAGCTCTGGAAGCTGGTCTCTCCTGAATCTCGCCCACAGCCTTGTATTTGCATTCCCCTGTCGGTCCCCAGAGTCAAAGGTCCCCTTGCATTTAGTCCTGAGAACACGAAGCCTTTCCCTCTGGCCTATGGTGGTCTCCAAGTGCAGGCCCTCAGTCTGGGGTGGTGTCCTGGTGGCCCACTGGCTGCCATCCTACAGGTCTGAGCTGGGCCATCGCTGCGCTCACACTGCCCCATGCACAACAGGCGCCTGTCCTTCTCAGCCTCCTGCCCCTCCCAGTTCCCAGCTGATGTGGGGCTTCAATGACTGTCTCAAGAACCCAAGGAGGAGGCTGTGTTTTTGGGGAGTGCTTTTAATTCCTCAGGCAAAGCATCACCAGATGATAAAAGAACAAAAACACAGCCAAAGCTTCTAAAAATGTTCCCATTAACCCAATTAGTCAAATCCTGAAGGGACCTTTGTCTTATGGGAATTTGACTATATCTCAAATATTACTTGAAGTAAAGGAACCATCATTTTGCATTTAGGAAATGTGGATTTTCAAGCTCATAGGATTTGATTTCTAGGTGTGAGTAGTTTTTCCTTACAGATCAGCACTGTCCCTTAGAATGTGATATATTGTAGTATATAATATACATTATATGTGAATAGTATATATTATCATGCAAGTCACTTACATAATTTTAAGTCTTCTAGTAGCCACATTTTTTATATTTTGTTTTTAAATTATTTTTTTCAGTTACAGTTGACATTCAATATTATTTTATATTAGTTAGACATGTATATAATTTGTGCAGTGCTTTCCCCCCCATTAGTCTAGTACCCACCTAGCACTATACATAGCTGTTGCAAGATTATTGACTATATTCCCTAAGCTGTACTTTCCATCCCTGTAACTATTTTGTTCTTCTTAATCCCTTCCCCTTTTTCACTCAGCTCCCCCACTACCCTTCCCTCTGGCAATCATCGGTTTATTCTCTGTATCTATGAATCTGTTTCTGTTTTTTTTGTTCCTTTATTTCGTTCTTTAGATTCCACATGTAAGTGAGATAATAGGATATTTGTCTTTCTCACTCTGACTTATTTCACTTAGTTTAATACCCTTTAGGTCCATCCATGTTGTTGCAAATGGTAAGATTTCATTCTTTTTTTATGGCAAAGTAATTCCTTTGGATAGATACTCAGAAGTGGAATTACTGGATCATAATTTTTATTTTTTTTTGCTGGTTCAATTTTTATTTTTTTGAGTAATCTGCATGGTATATTACATAATGGCTGCACGAATTTGCAGTTCCACCAACAGTGCATGAGGGTTCCCTTTACTTCACACCCTCACTAACACTTGTTTGTTGATTTATTGATGATAGCTATTTTGACAGGTGTGAGGTAATATCTCATTGTTTTTTTAATTTGCATTTCTCTGGTGCTTAGTGACACTTAGCATCTTTTCATATGTCTATTGGCCATGTGTATGTCCTCTTTGGATAAATGTCTATTTAGGTCCTCTGCCCATTTTTTAATTAGATTTTTTTTGGTGTTGAGTTTTATGGTATTTTAATAAATTTTGGATATTAACCCCTTATCAGATGTATTATTGGCGAATATCTTCTCCCATTCAGTGGGCTGTCTTCGTTTTGTTGATGGTTTCCTTTGCTGTGCAAAAGCTTTTTAGTTTGATGTAGTCCCATTTATTTTTTTCTTTTGTTTCCCTTGCCTGAGGAGAGATATCAGAAAAAATATTACTAATAGCAATGTCAGAGAGTTTACTGCCTATGTTTTCTTCTAGGAGTTTTATGGTTTCAAGTCTTATAATTAAGTCTTTAGTTAACTTTGAGTTTATTCTTGAATATGTTGTAAGAGTTGGTCCAGTTTCACTTTTTTTGCATACATCTGTCCAGTTTTCCCAACATTATTTATTGAATAAACTGTTTTTACTCCATTGTATATTCTTGCCTCCTTAATCATAGATTAAATGACCACATATAAACATGGTATATTTCTAGACTCTCTGTTCTGTTCCATTCATCTATATGTCTGTGTTTATGCCAGTACTATGCTGTTTTGATTGCTATAGCCTTGATAATTTGATATCAGGTAGCATGATACCTCTAATTTTGTTCTACTTTCTCAAGAGTGCTGTGGCTATTCAGGGTTTTTTGTGGTTCCATGTAAATTTTAGAATTATTTGTTCTAGTTCTGTGAAAAATGCCATTGGTATTTTGATAGGGATTGCATTGAATCTATAGATTGCTTTGGACAGTATTGACATTTTTAATGATGTTAATTCTTCCTATCCATGAGCAATAAATATGTTTCCATTTATTTGTATCTTCTTAAATTTCTTTCCTCAGTGTCTAACAGTTTTCTGAGTACAGGTCTTTTACCTCCTTGATTAAAATTATTCCTAGGTATTTTATTATTATTATTATTATTATTAATTATTATTATTATTATTAATTTATTTTTATTGGAGAATATTGGGGAACAGTGTGTTTTTCCAGGATGTCAAGTCATTGTTTTTCAATCTAGTTGTAGAGGGTGCAGCAAACTGGTCCCATGTGGGACTTGAACCAGTAACGTTGGTGTTATGAGAACCGTGCTCCAACCACTGAGCCAACCAGCCACCCACCAACGGCTCAGCTCCAAGCTCAAGCCGTTATTTTCAATTTAGTTGTGGGGGGCACAGCTCACTTGCCCATGTGGGAATCAAACCAACAACCTTGCTGTTAAGAGCTCATACTCTAACCAACTGAGCGATCCATCTACCCTTTATTATTTTTTTTGATGCAGTTGTAAATGGGATTGTTTCCTTAGTTTTTCTTCCTGACAGTTCATTATCAGTGTATAAAAATCCAATCAATTCTGAATATTAAATTGGTATCCTGCTACTTTACTGAATTCATTTATCAGTTCTAATAGTTTATGTGGAATCTTTAGGATTCTCTCTATATAGTATCATGTCATCTGCAAATAAAGACAGTTTCACTTCTTTCATATTTGGATGCCTTTTATTTCTTTTTCTTGTCTGATTGCTGTGGCTAGGACTTCCAGTACTATGTTGAATAAAAGTGGTGAAAGTAGGCACCCTTGTCTTGTTCCTTATCTTAAGGAGAATGCTTTTAGCTTTCCCCCATTGAGTATGATATTAGCTGTGGGTTTGTCACATATGGACTTTATTATGTGGAGGTATGTTCCCTCTATTCCCACTTGGCTGAGAATTTTTATCATAAATGGATGCCGGGTTTTGGCAAATGCTTTTTCTGCATCTATTGAGATGATCATATGATTTTTTTAACCTTCATTTTCTTTATGTGGTGTATCAAATTAAGTGATTTGTGAATATTGAACCAACCTTGCATCCCAGGAATAAATCCCACCTGATCATAGTATGTGATCCTTTTAATATATTTCTGAATTCAGTTTACTAACATTTTGTTGAGGACTTTTGCATCTGTGTTCATCAGGGGTATTATCCTATAATTTTCTTTTTTTGTAATGTCTTTGTCTGGTTGTGGAATCAGGGTAATAGTAGCTTCATAAAATAAGCTTGGGAGCTTTCTCTCCTCTTAAAGGTTTTGGAATAATTTGAGAAGGATAGGTGTTAATTCTTTTTTGAATACTTGGTAAAATTCACCTGTGAAGCCATCTTGTCCAGGACTTTTGTTTGTTGGGAGCTTGTTGATTAGATTCCATTTCGTTAGTAGTAATTAGTCAGTTCAGATTTTCTGTTTCTTCTTAATTTAGTCTTAGAAGATTATACATTTCTAGGAATTTATCCATTTTTTCCAGACTGTCCAATTTGTTGGCATATAATTGTTTGTAATATTTTCATATAATCCTTTGTATTTCCATGGTTTAAGTTGTTACTTCTCTTTCATCTCTGATTTTGTTTATATGGGTCCACACACTTTTTTTCTTGATGAATCTGGTTAAAAGTTTATCAATTTTGTTTATCCTTTCAAAGAACCAGCTCTTGGTTTCACTGATCTTTTGAATTGTTTTTGAGACTCTATTTTGTTTATTTCCACTCTGATTTTTATTATTTTCTTGTACTCATTTTGGACTTTGTTTGCTGTTCTTTTTCTAGTTCTTTTAAGGGTAAGGTTAGATTATTTATTGGAGATTTTTCTTGTTTTTTGATGTACACCTGTATTGCTAAGAATTTACCTTTTAGGACTGCTTTCGCTGTGTCCCATAGATTTGGGGTCATTGTGTTTTCATTTTCATTTGTCTCGAGGTATCTTTTGATTTCTTCCTTGATCTTGTTCTTGACCCATTCATTGTTTAGTAGCATGTTTTCAGCCTCCCTGTGTTTGTGTGTTTTTCAGTTTTTTTCTTGTAATTGATTTCTAGTTTTATACCATTGTGGTCAAAGAAGATGCTTGATATGATTTCAGTCTCCTTAAATTTACTGAGACTTGTTTTGTGGCCTACCATGTGCACTTGAAAAGAATGTCCCATGTGCACTTAAAAAGAATGTATATTCTGCTTCTTTGGGGTGAAATACTCTAAAAATGTATATTAAATCAATGTGTCATTTAAAGCTTCTGTTTCCTTGTTGATTTTCTGTCTGGAAGACCAGTCCATTGGTGTCAATGGGGTGTTAAAGTCTCTTACCATGTTTGTGTTACTGTCAAACTCTCCCTTTATGTCGGTCAGTATTTGCTTTATATATTTAGGTGCTCCTACATTGGGTGTATAAATGTTTACAAGGGTTATATCCTCTTGTTTGATTGAGCCCTTTATCATTACGTAATGTTCCTCTTTGTCTTTAATTATAGCCTTTGTTTTAAAGTCTTTTTTTTTTGTTTTCGTATAAAGATTGCTATCCCAACATTTTTTCATTCCCATTCACATGGAATATCTTTTTCCATCCCTGTATTTTCAGTCTGTGTGTGCCTTTCAATCTGAAGTGGGTCTCTGTAGACAGCATATGTATGGGTCTTGTTTTCTTATCCATTCAGTTACCCTATGTCTTTTTTTAAATTATTAGTTTCAGGTGCACAAGACAAAGTGATACTAGACGTTTATCTTTTATATCTCTCACACTGTGTGAACCTCCCTCCCCCCATCCACTATCCCTCTGACATCGCACACAGCCATTACATTTCCACTGTCTCTATTCTTAATGCTGTACTCCGCTTCTTGTAAGTACATACATATACACACACACACATATATATACGTACAAACTTGTAGTTGACATTCGTTATTGTTCAACTTCAGCTTCAGGTGTACAATGCAGTGATCAGTCATCTACATCATCCCTGAGGTGGTCTCCCTAATGAGACAAGTGTTCATCAGATACCCTACTAAATCTTTACAACATTATTGATTACATTCCCCGAATTAATTTTCAAAACCCCGTGGCCATCTTGTACCCTATATCTTTTGATTGGAGCATTTAATACATTTACTTTTAAAATTATTTTAATAGATACATAGTTATTGCCATTTTACTATTCATACATTTATCTTTTTGTTGTTGTTGGTTTAAAGAAGTCTCCCTAACATTCCTGTAATAATGGTTTGGTAATAATCAACTTTTTTAGCTTTCTTGTCTTGGAAGTTCTTTATCTGTTCTTCAATTTTAAATGATAGCTTTGCTGGGTAGAATAGTCTTGATTGTAGGTCCCTGTTTTTCATCACTTTGAACGTGTTGTGCCAAAACCTTCTGACCTGTACTGTTTCTGTTGAGAGGTCAGCCGACAATCTTATGGGAGCTCTCTTGTAAGTAACTAGTTACCTTTCTCTTGCTGCTTTTAGGATTCTCTTTTTGTCTTTAACTTTTACCATTTTAATTATAATATGCCTTGATGGGGCCTATTTGGGTTCATCTTGTTTGGGACTCTCTGAGCTTCCTGGGCTTCTATATCTATTTCCTTCACCAGATTAGAAACGTTTTTTGTCATTATTTCTTCAAATAGGTTCTCAATCTCTTGCTTTCTCGCGTCTCCTTCTGGTACCCCTGTGATGCAAATGTTCTTACACTTGATGTTGTCCCAGAGGTTTCTTAAACTATCCTCATTTTTTCTTTTTGTTTTGGATTCTTTTTTCTTTTTGATGTTCCAATTGGGTGTTTTCTGTTGCCTTGTCTTCCAAATTGCTGATTTGATCCTTTGCTTCATCTAGTCTGCTGATGATTCCTAGTGCATTCTTTATTTCTGTTATCATATTCTTCACCTCTGACTGGTTATTTTTTATGGTTTCTATGTCCTTTTTTATGCTTGCTAGCTCTTTATTGAAGTTCTCACTAAGTTCTTCGAATATCCTTATAACAATTGTTTTGAATTCTGTCTCTGGTAGGTTGGTTGCCTCCATTTCATTTAGTTCTTTTTCTGGAGTATTTTCCTGTTCTTTAATTTGGGACATATTTCTTTGTTTCCTCATTTTTGCTGCCTCTCTGTGTTTGTTTCTATGTATTAGATAGATCTGCTACATCTCCCAGTCTTGGCTAGGTGGCCTTATGTAGTAGTGCCTTGTGGGGCCCATGGCACAGTCTCCCTGGTCACCTGTGCTGGCTGCTCCAGGAGTGTCTCTTGTGTGGGTTGTGTGTGCCCTCCTTTTATACTTGAGCTTTTATTACTATTGGCATGTCAGTGGGTGGGATTGACCCTCAGGCTGACTGGCTGTGGGGTTTGGCCACAACCACAGCTTATGAGCTGTTGTGCCAGGGACTTAACCCCATGGATCAGGATTCACTCCAGTGGGCTCTGGTGCCTGCTGAGACCGCCCTTTGGGTATGCCACTTGTGGGGCTAATTGGGTGGTGCTCTGCTGGGGTCTGAAACTGACCTTCAGGTATGTTGGTTCTGGGGCCTCGTGACGTGGCTTCTTCTTCCTATCCTAAGTTATAGGACTTCAGTTCAGCTAGATTTCAGATGATTCTCCAGGTTGAGTTTTCTATAATTTAGTTGTAATTTTAATGTGATCACAGGAGGAGGTGAGCACAGCATTTATCTACTCCACCATCTTGTATCCTTTAGTTGCCACATTTTAAAAAGTAGTAAGAAACTTAATTTTAACAGTATATTTTATTTAACCTAATATATCTAAAACAGTAACATGTAATCAATATTAAAAATTATTAATGAGATATTTTATAATCTTGTTTGTACTGTCTTTCACTTTTTACCTTTCAACATAGACTGGCCACATATCAAGAGCTCAGTGGCCACATGTGACTAGTGGCTACTATGCTGGACAGTGTAGTTATAGACAAATGTCATCTAGCATGGGGTGCGGGGGATCCCAATGAGATCTGACCCTAGAAAGTGGGCAGTGGTTCTGAAAACACAGTTGCAGTCCAACAAACCAGAGGCTGTGTGTCTGTCTGAGATGATAAGGCATAACCAGAATCAATCCACGAGGAGTCTGGAGCTTCTCACAGTTTTCACAGACCTGACATGGGGTGGAAACCCTCCACATCCATCTTTTCTCTATAGTTTGTTGGTTCAGTCTGATCAGATCTCAGCTGATAGGCCAGAGGTGGGAAGTTTGCTACCTCTGGAGAAACTTCATTAATTAATTCAACAAATACTTATCAGGCAGCTTCTATGTGCCAGGCACTGTTCTAGAACTTGGGGTACAGCAATGAAAAAGCATTCAGATTTCTGCCCTTGAGGGAGTGGACAGACAATAAAAAATAAACAAAATAATCAGATTGAACAGTATATTAGAAAGTGGGGAGTACTATGAAAACAAAGGAAAAAACAGAATAAGAAAATAAGTGCCAGGGGTGGGGCAAGTTTCTGTATTAAATTTTGTGGTTAGAGTAGGTCTCATTGAGAAGGTGAGATTTTAGCAAGTCTGTATGCAAAGCACTGAAGGAGGTGAAGAAGTTGGCCAGTAAAGCACCCAGACACAACAGTAGAGCCAAGGCCCTCAGGGGCAAGAATGGGCAAGAATATCCCTAACCTGTTCAAGAAACAGCAAAAAGACCAGTATGTCTGGAGAGGAATGAGCAAGGAGGAGAGTATCAAGAGATGAAATCACAGAGGTAGCGTGGTAGGGGCTATGTCATAGAGGGCCTTGCAGGTGATTGAAAGGAAACTGGCTTGCAAAAGGATAGCTGGCAGGGTAGTGGAGTCAAGAGAAAGCTTTTGTAAATATCAACTTTATTGAAGCATAATTTACATTTAATACATTTGAAGTATACAGTTTGAGTTTTAACAAATGTATATATCCTATATGTAACATAATCTCTACAACAATTAAGATATATAACACTTGCATTACCCCCCAAAATTCCGTCATGCCCCTTTATAGTCAATCCCTCACACCACCATATCTCACCGCCTAACCCCAATCAACCTCTGATCTGCTTTTTGTCACTGAGATTAGTTTTGCCTTTTCTAGAATTTCATGTAAATTGAATCATACAGGTGGTACTCTGTGTCTGGCTTCTTTTACTCAGCATAGTTTTGAAATACAGCCATGTTGCTGTATGTGTCAGTAGTTCCTTTATGTCGTTGAATAGTGTTCCATTGTATGGATATATCACAAGTTGATTACCCATTCACTTCCTGTTGGACATTTGAGTTGTTTCCAGTTTGGGGCTATTATGATTAAAGATGCTATAAACATTTGTATACAAATCTTTGTGTGCACATAAAGTTCACTTCTCTTGGGTAGACATCTAGTAGTAGAATCGTTGGATCATATAGTAATGTATGGTTGATTTTATTAGAAATTACAAAAATGTTTTCCAAAATGACTATATACTTTTACATTCTTACCAGCAATGGATGTATGAGTTCTTGTTACTGCACAGATTTACCAACACTTGGTCTTGTCAGTCTTTAAATTATAGATGAAGATTTTTAAAACATTGTTTTAGTTACAGGTGACATTCAATATGATATTAATTTCAGGTGTACAGCATAGTTTGGTTTCATTTTTTCAATAGATTTTTTATTTTGGAATAGCTTTAGATTCAAAGAAGAATTGAAAAGACAGTGTAGAAAGCTCTGGTGTACCCCTCACCTAGGTTTTTTAATATTACCTTTTTTGAGCTCATGGTATATTTGTCAAAATTAAGAAATTAACCTTTGGACAATATTAATAGTCCAACTATAATCTCTAATCAGATTTCACCAATTTTCTCACTAATGTCCTTTTTCTGTTCTAGGATACCACATTGCATTTAGTCATCATGTCTCAGTCTTCTCTAATCTGTGATTGTTTCTGTCTTTACTTGTTTTTTTGTTTGTTTGTTTGTTTGTTTTTTATGACCTTTACAGTTTTAAAGAGTACTGGTCAAGTTTTTTGTAGAGTGTTCCTCAATTTGAGTTTATCTGAGATTTCCTTATGATTCAACTGAGGTTATGGGTTTTGGGGCAGAACGTCCCTGAGGTGAAGTGCCCTTGTCATTAGGTCATATCGTGGGGTAAAAGATAGCAACATGGCATATCACTGGTGGTGTTATCTTCATCACTTGTTTTAGATGGTGTCCACCAGACTTCTTCCCTATAAAGTTACTATTTTTCCCTTCCATACTCTACTTTTTGTAATGCAGTCACTAAGTGCAGTCCATACTCAAGTAGAGGGGATTGAAACTCCACCTCCTTGAGGGAGGGAGTATCTACATGTATTATTTAGAATCCTTCCATAGGGAGATTTTTTTCCCCTTCTCCATTTTTCTTAATTTGTTGCATCATTTACTTTAGAGAAAACTTTCTCATTAAAAGATGAGAAAATAATAGCATATTTGTATGTTGATGTAGATGATCTAATACAGAGCAAAATATTGTGAGAGTTTCTTTAGTTTTTTTCAGCAAGTGTTGAAATGTTTTTTCTCTATTAGAATTTATACCAGCCCTTTGCTCATGTCATTTTAAAGTCCATTTCTACCCATAATTCAGTTTCCTTAGGCCCAGTTGGAGGTCAGAGGGCCTATTAAGGTTGGAGTAGAGATTTCATAGATGGCCCAACCCTGGCTAAGAACTCCTCAGAACCAGACATCAGGCCTTGTTATCCAGTAGAACCTCTTGGTACTTATGGAAGGGGTTGCCTCTCTCCCCAACCCTCATCCTTCCCGCCTCCTCAGCCTACAAATGCCCAGTGCAGGACAAGGATTTCTAGGACTGAGGAAGAGCTCATATTTTCCTTTGATTAAGAAAGAACCAGACGTCTGTCATGGGGAGCTATGGTAGTGGGAGCCCTCTGGAGGGGACTGTGGGGGCTGATGATGACAGTAAGGGAGGATTCTAGGGGAAGAAGGCGGCAGATGGAGCTCCTTGGACAGAACAGTGGGCTCTGTGTTTCTTCTGTCCCCTCATTGGGAGAATGGAGCTCCGAGGACAACAGCCAAGGTTCAGAGCCCTGGCTGGGGGCCTAGGAGAGAGGCAAGTGTGAGCACCCCAGGGCAACGGGATGAGATATGAATGACCTTGGAGGTCCAGGTTAGAAACTCAGTGGTGGAAGAGACAGCCCAAGAGAGAAAGGCCCAGGACAGTATCTGGAAGAGACTTTGGCCACTGCCAGTCAGCTTACCACCCCTATCTTCACCTGTGCAATCCCTACACACAGAAACCTCTCATTTGACCTCTAATGGGGAACTTCAGGCCCACATGCTGGGGCCCACAGGGTGTGGGGGAAGTGGAGAGTATGTTTGTGACAAAGGTGACATATCCTGGGTGGCAGAAATGATCTCCAGGCATGTATTTTGCAGAAGCTAGCAGAATGGTGTCTACATGATGTATATATCTGCAGATGAATCAATCCACACCCTATCGTGCCACCAGAAGAACTGTCACCATTAAAGGGAAGGTGGTAAATTCCCTCTCATTCAGAGAATACCTCTCTCTTCTTAATCAGCTGCCCACGGGTTTCTCATCAAGATAGTAATTCATTGTGCAGGGAAGGGAACTTACCCTGTGGAAATTCCCACTTCCTCCTGAGAACAGTGAGCACAGTGTTAACCTTGGTAAGAATACCCCTGTCCTCCAGGCCTCCATCGACAGCTTTTCTCTTTGGCAGCATTTTGGTTTTCCTTTGGGGCAGCAGCTCTTCTCCCCTCTCTGTACCTGTTTCCATAGAGGCAGGGGTATGTCCTGGCAGAGCACAGTGGTACACCTCTCTTGCTGCAGGGATGGACACATAAGCCAACCTGGGCCAGGCGGAATCAACTTTGGCCGGCACGGCTAGGCTTGAGTCTGGGGCACAGCCTGCCTGAGAATGGAGCTGATGCTGAAAAGAGGAAAGATAAGAGATGAACAGAGTCCTAAATGCATCCTTGGTGCTCCTGGCACCAGCTGGTTTTCTCAGTTACAGAACCAAGCAAATTCCTTCCCTCCCTCCCTGTCCTTCTCCTTCTTTCTATCTCTCTTTTCTACTTATTTTGGCTCAGTCCAGTATGAGTTTGGTTTTTGTCTCTTGTACTAAAATTGTCCCAACAAATACCCTAATGGCATTTCCACTTCACATGTCTATCCAACCCCTCACCTTTCAACACTATTGGAGGAAGGCTTAAGCTCTGTATTTTTTGAAGGGTCATGAGGCTATTGAACCATCCCAACCCACAGCCCCTTTGGTCCCTTACAGTGTAAAATAAGAACATATTTTAAAAACTGAATACATGTAACCTTTTATTATACAATTAAGACAACATTTTTTTTTTATTATAGCAAAGGGGGAAATTACTCATACTCCAGCTACTATTGAGCATTTCCGCTGATTTCCTTGCCAATGTCGCCCCATACACATTTACACAGTGATAGCTCTAGTGCACACAGAATGCATGCTGCTGTTATTGTCATCATCACCACACAGCTATTGTCATTAGCATTTCTCTTTTCCTGTGGTTTTTCAAAGTCTCCATTTTCAGTGGCTTCCATTCATGGAAGCAGAGTGGTTGTGAGATTGGAAAGTAAGTACATCACCAAGAACAACGTAAACCTACTTCTTTAGGTGGGAGCTGTTACTGTGATTAACCATTCTTTTATTTCCAGGAACCCAGCTTTCATCACCTAGAGTTTTACACTGATGCCTGGGCTGCACCCTTAAAGATTCTGATTCAGTAGATCTGGGGTGCATTCCACGAATTTGTATTTCTAAGTGATACCAGCGCTGCAGGTCTCAGAGTATAAAACTCATCTGGGGGCTAAAATGCATTTGCTAGTCAGATGATTTGTAAGCATAATCAAGTGTGAGAAGTCTGGATATAGATGAGTCCTAACTTTCAGTTTAATCGTCACTTATCAAACACTAATTCATGCATCTGTGGCTTTTCAGAAGCCTACATTTTTCGTGGGGGCCAAGTTTCCAAGAGGTATGTGACCTCCAGCTTTATGCCTAAAGCCCCTGGGAACCTCCAGTTTCACATAACCTAAAAAGGGAGAACATTACTGAAGCGTTCCTTTCGCTATTCTCTTATAACCTTCATTCAGTTGGTTAGAGGTTGAGGAGCAAGCTGTGGGGAATTGGAGCCTTCAGTTTGGATTCATACTTATTGAGTGTTGGGGACTATGTCAGAGGATGCAATGATGAATAAACCTTGGTTCCTGTCCTCTAGAGCTGATGGTCAATGGAAAGATGAACACAAAATAAGTAAATGCGACATGACCTGGGAAAGAGTGAGGGTAGAGGAAGTGTGGAGAAGGGGCACTCGGGCACTCAGCTGGTCTTAATGACTGGGGAGGCTGAGCTGAGTTAGTCAGCAGTTAGCCAGGTGAAGGAAGGTGAGAAGGGCATCTGTGGCAAAAGGAACAGCAAAGGTCAAGGCAGGATTTGGGAAACGTCCTGGTGCTATTGGGGGAGCAGTGGGGCACGTGCAGACAACCTCAGCTGAAAGGACAGCTTGGAACCTTTTGTGTCTCCAAGCCCACCGTGGAGCCAGCATAGGACCATTTGGGGAATTTCAAGCAGTCCACTAAGTGGACTGACTTGGTTTCTCTGATTGCTGATAATTGCACCTCAAAGGCAGCACATTTGGTCAATAATTCTCCAAGCCTGGTTTTGGCTTGCACACACCTGGCCACCACATGGCCCCATCAGTAGTTCCTGGAGCTAGAACCACACGTCTGTCTAAGAAAATGTTTTGCATTGGGTTGCTAGTAATAAAGAGCCCAGTGGGTTAAATGAAATACAGACATATTTTCTCTAGAAAATAGCCCAGTGATCAAACTCAAGCACTTCGGCATTCAAATCCTCCATCCTTGATTACAGGGCCCAATGCCCAGCTGTGTCAGCACCACTGGGAATTCCTTAGAAACACAGAATGGGGCCTGCTCCAGACCTACTAAACCCAGTCTGCGTTATAACAAACCCCCCAAGTGATTTATTTGAATACGTGTAATTGGACAAGTTGGCCTTACTATTCATTGCAGTGAAGACGATCACACATCCTGGGGAACCATGGGTAAAAAGGCGTTTGAAAAGACTTGTAGAATGTGGGCTTTCATTAGGTGGATTTTGGGAGGGTCCAAGAAAGCAGGGTTTTGATCTGGATTGGATGCTCTCAGGAAACGAGACAATTCTGTGATGAGGTATCTTACAAAATGTTATCTATAAAGGAGGGCAGACCAGATGGACACTAAAGCTATAACTGGTAAAGAAGCAGCTGTCATTTATATTAGCCAGGAGAGGGAGATGTTTATTGTTTTTGTCTGTACTCAGACAAAATTAGAAGTGCTTTGTTTTGACCAACTCCATCACAGTTGCACAGTGACCTTGTCTGATGTTAGTGTTCTTTGAGATTGTTTATGCCCAAAAAGAGAACATCACGACCAGCGTCTAAGCCCAACATAAAGACCAATAAGACTAAGACCTCGTTGAAAGTGTCAGGCCAGTTTACCAATGTCAGGGCTGTTTTTTCCTTTCAAAATATTAAATATTGAGAGTCAGTGTTTTAGTTTGTGGCTTCCTTTTTTAAGGTTGCCTCATGGTCCAATATGATTGCTAGAGCTCCAGCTATCACATTAGTATTCCAAGGGCAGGAACAGGGGAGAGCAGAGTAGAGAGTACCTTTCCCAGCTTCCTTTAATTTTTTGGGAACCCCCACCCAACTCCTTGCTTTTATATCTTATTGGCTGCTCCTAATTTCAAGAGAATTAGGAAATACAGTCTTTTAGCTGGGCATGTCACTGTGTTTCCCCAAAACAGGTACTTTCAGTAAGACAGAAGGGGAAACTGGGTATAGAGTAGGTTACTGGCAATCTCTCTCAGACAGTGAAGGCTGGGCTCAGGAATGGGGAAATTCCAAGCCCTGAAGGATGTTGAGATTTTATCTTCTCCTTATCAGTATTTAACATTCCTGCAACCAGAATCGGCCAAAACCTTCACAGTAAAAAAGAATAAGCCCGTCTCCAGGGTCTGCAAAAAATTCTTGTAAGGTAGAAATTTGCTTCTCAAGTTTTCCATACCACTGGCTGGGAGAGCAGGAGTGTATAAATACATAAATCAGAATTGGCCCGTGGGAGGGCTGTTGAAACAAGAAAAAAGATGTCTCTGAGAAGAGTCAGTCTGCTTTATTAGGATTTTTCCCATCCTTAGAAAGGATAAACAGTGGGAAGTTATCAGAGCCAGTAAGAAGGAAGCGTGCTTTCCCTTTCATTCCATAAACCAGCACAACTCCCCTGGGAATATACAGTATGGTCATACTAATGCCCAATTCACAGGGACTCATCTCACCCCCACTGCATACATATCCACCAGCTCAAATAGAACTCTCCTTTCTGGGTGTCCCCCAGTCATATTCCAGAAGCCCCCAAAGGGACCCCTCACATCTACCCCATTCATAGTGTGCCAGTTGCCAGGTTCATTGCCTCGTTTAAAACAATTTACTGAGCACCTTCGAGACACCAGGCCTTGTGCTAGACAAGTAAGTCAGGTGTCAACGAGAGACCATCACTGACTGTATACAGCTGACAGCTTATTGGGGGAAGAGACACAATTATCTAACAAAGAGATAATTATAAATTGTGGAAAGGCTATGATAAAGAATCTGACAGTGACCAAACAGGAGGTAGGGTGTTCCTTAAAAATACCCCAAGCATCGGTGCATTCCCACTTCGGGGCACAACTGCTATTCTTTCTGCGAGGAACAAGTTTTCCACTACATATCCCCATGACTCGCTTGTTTCAGCTCTTTGTTCCATGTTCACCTTCTCAATGACGCCAGCCTTGACGCCCACCCCCATTCCTTGAGCTCTCTAGTTCCCGTCCTTGCTCTATTTTCTCCATAGTTTTTCCATCTAACATCTGGTTTATTGACTGTCTCCCCTCCTCTCCACTAAAACTTTGTTCCATGAGATCAGGGGTTTTTGTCTGTTTTGTCACTGCTGTGTCCCCAGTGTTTAAAAACGTGATGTGACAGGGCTTCAGCAAATGTGTGCTGAATGAATGAATGAGTTAGTGAATGAATGAGTAAGCACAAGCAGTCAGGGAGAGCCACTCATGGGATAGCTTGTCTTTTCGGCTTTGCGAAGCTGATGAAATAAGTGCGAAGTTGGTTTGATTTATGACTTGTCTCTACTCCTCTGGCTGCTCTTTTGAGCAGAATGGCTTAGAAAAGCCAAGCATGGAAGTGCGGGAGGAAGACAAGGTGGGAGGCTATTGCAGAAAAACGGCACCTGAACAAGATGGCTGGACGTGGCGCTAGAGGAAAGTGGGCAGCTCGAGAGACATTTTGTAGGTGGATTTGACAACATTGAATTGTGGTGCTGAATGGGACGAGTGTGGGATAAATCCCAAAACTGACCTCTAGAATTCTGGCCTCTGCCACCTGAGATAGGGCAGATGTAGGAAAGACAGGGGTGGGGGAAGCCAAGAGTTTCTCTTGGGAGGTAGTTTCGTCTCGTGCTCTGCCCCCACTGTTGACATTCACAGTCCCCAAGCCCTCAAGCTTGCGCCCAGAGTCTTAACGTTGCCCATAGGTTGGTGCCTGGCCAGGGAAGGCCTGTGGCCCTGCGAGGCTGGGCTTGAGACCTTCTTGAGGAGACTGAATGCTGGGTTCTGCTCAGGAGGTTAGGGGGGTGCCCTTCCCTTCCAGCCCTCACCCCTCTAAGGTCCAGGGCCTCACCCTACTCCATGGGGATGGGAGAAAAGCAGATGTGAGCAGCTCCTGCACTGTCCCACTGCTTCTCTCATCTGCAGCATCCACACTCCAACCCAACCTATCTGGCTCAACTGACTGAAAAGGCCATTGCATATGCCAGTGTCCCCAGGAGCAAGATTCAAATAATCAACAAGCTGTACAGCAAGTACACTGCCAGCCTGGACACCTGTCCAGATGGCTATCAGCCTCCGTCCACCAACATGGAGGGAAGGAGCAGGGAGAAACTGCTGGAGCCTCAGACCCTCCCCAGTGCCCTGAACCTAGCGCTAGATAGACACTTCAAGGACCCAGCCCAGCAGCCTTCTCCAAGGGCTCTGTCCCCAGTTCCAGGGGGACCAAGAGGCCTCTGTTGAGCCCCATGTACCACAAAACGGAGTCCATTTTCCTATAGGTTTGCGTAGTTTCACTTCCTCCACTTTCCGGTCCTGTCCCTACCTTCTGTTCTCCAGATAAGCGCCAATCCCATCCTAACCTCTCCTCCCCACTCCACCTCCTCGTGAAGACTCCCCTGGCTCCTTCTTTTTCTTTGTCTGTGGTTCTCCTCTGGGCTATTAGGCATCTGCATATTTCAGCATTAGGGTGGTGGTGGCAAGCTGACTTTGCAGCAGATAGATCCCATCTGCCACTGTGTGGCCTTGGAGAAGGAACTTAACTTCTCTGTGCCTCATTCATAAATGAGGATACTAGAGTCTACACGAGAGGCTCCTGGGAGGAGTAAATGAAATCCTTTTTTGCAAAACATGCAGCCTGGTGTCTGGGGTGCAGTAGGGACTCCACATAGGTCAGCTGTTGTTATTCTAGTGATAAGTCTCCTTAATACTCGACATCACACCAGGTAGGTGTGATGCACAGTAAGTGCTCAGCAGCTAAATGGGCTGAATCTCAATCTTTACTTGCCTGACATGGGTTATGCGTTAGGGCATTTGTTTCTATTTTTCTATGGGCTTGTCTCATATATGCAGGACTGGAGAAGCACAAAGCTGGTTGATCTCTCATTTCCTTCGAGCCTGATCAGCAAAGAGACTGGGTCAAATTCGCAGATCAGTGTAGGAGCTGGGCCCATCTCCAAGAGTGGAGAGAACATTTCTCACAAAAGTTTTCAATACTCATCCCAATCTTTTTCTCATAAACATCCCCAAAGCAAGAGCAGTCTTTGAGGCAACACTCTGCCTCGAAGACATATTCTAGAAACACTCTCTGAAGATCTTTCAGGTCCCATGTAAACTGTTGTAGAGATTGAGACTCTATCAAAGAGTGGTGAGCATCTCTATGGTACGTGGTCATCATAACACCTCCCTTATTGACCCTGTCCTGGGCTCCAGGGCCTGGACCAGCCATTTTATATACATATCTCTCCTGTCATCCCCATTATAACCCCATTCTACAGGTGAGGAAACCAAGACTTGCCAAGGTTAAGTACCTTACTCAAGGTTACAGAGCTGGTAAATAGCAGGCCCAAGATATCCACACTGTTTTTCCCATCCCAGGCAACACTCCTGCCCCTGGGTCTCTGCCTTTTGTAATGGGCAAGCCCTGGCCTAAATTCCAAGAATCCAGCTCTAAGCTGGTGATGGACTCTTCTGCTGGTACCTTAGTTTCATCACTTTCTAAACAGGGGAAGGAATGGCCACCCTCTCACTGTCCAGGTGAGGGGCTTTGGGTGGGGACAGAAAGAAACTAAAGAATGAAAAAAAATTTTTTTTAATTGATAACTAACCAGCAATTTATATATCCACTCGCCCTAATTCCGGCAACTCTGAATGTGAGAAAAGCATTCAGCCATTTGAAGAGTGTAATTTAACTCATTACAGAGAACAAGCCTGCTGAATCTGTGAGAACTTTCTGGAACTCATATGTCATTTTCACTTTCACCTATTAAAACTGAAGCTTACATTCAGCATTTTAGAAAGCTTCACGGTGCGGAGGCGGCCACAAGCCAGCAGTGCAGACTGGGTCTCAGGCCTGTGCCAGAGGTCATTGCTCTTTGGAAGCAGAGACCAGCTCAGCAAGCTGCAGGCTTGTGCTCAAACCTGAACTTATTTTTAAAGAAAGACCTGCAAAAAAGTAACAATGAACCAACAGAAAATATTCAACATCTGTCATTATCTCACCGCACTGTGAGCTTGGGAGTGAGACACGGCACATTCCGAGCACCGGTGAGGAAAAACTGAGCCATGAGGAAATGGAGTTCCTGGGCTGGGGTGGAGCTGAGGTCTGAAGGAGACCATTTTCCACATCTGTTTCTCTCATAAGGGATCCCTAACTCCCAGCTATGCCAGGTGGGAACCAAACCAGCCCTGGGCCAGGAGCCAGAGCAAGGGCTTACCTGGAAGGGACATATGCTAAGTTCTTGGAACCAAATGTGCAAGCTACTATTTTAATGAGCATAAATTCATACAGCAGGTGCTCCCAGTACCCTGGCTACCATGTTCGTGGAGTCCCTTTTCAAAGGAGGTACAGAGGAGACCCAGTGCACAGGGCCAAGCAGAGGGTCTGTGTGTGTGTGTGTGTGTGTGTGTGCGCGCGCGGGCACCTACATTTCTCAGGAATGAGGATATTTGCATAACACAGATATCTTTGCAGATAGCAGACAAACAGGAAGTTTCAGAACCTATGCCATTTCCGTTCACTGTGAATCAGCAGCCTTTTCCTTCTCAGAGAAATCATGAGAATCACAGGGTACAGAACTGCAACGTGAAGTAGAGGACAGGAGCATAAAGGCCTCCAAAGGCACTTCCTTTGTTGGGGGGCTTCCCTGGACACCTACTGCTCCCTGAACTCCTCAGGCCAGTGCTCGCCACCTACTCAGCTTCCTAGAGGGCTTCAAGAGATGCTCAGATGCCAGCCCTAAATCCGTTAAAAAAAGTCTCCAGCCAGGATGTCAGGGGTAGCCCCACCTCCTAGTTCCCAAGCCCAGGGTTGTATCACAGAGAGGCTTTGGAGTAGCAGGCACACCCCAGACTGAGCACCCAAATACCTGGGATCAGACCCACCACACCCCCACCTCCCACCTCCAACCCCCAGCTCTGCCAGGGAGAAGTTGCTCAGGCCACTTTCCCTTCTGAGCCTTGGTTTTCCAATCAGTTAATTGGGGCTGATAGTGGCTCCTTGCAGGTTTGGGGCTAAAAATACATGGGAAAGGCAGCAAACAAAAGCACAGGCTTTGGGGTCAGATATATGAGTTCAAAACCCAGCTCAATTGTGTACTGACTGTGAGACTAGGCAAATTACCTAACTTTTCCAAGTCTTAATTTGTCCATCTGTAAAACGGAGACAATAAGAATATCTGCCTGCCAGTCTATCGAAAAGGTCAAATGATATACTAATCACTTAGCATGAGCATCGTGTCTGGCTCACAGAAAACTCAAAGAAATGAAGCAGTTTTCCGACCAACTCCTCTCCCTTCTCCATTTTCCCGTCCCACCCAATACTGCAAGATCTGTGAGGTGGGGACCACTGCTGAGCTTCACCATTGAGTGCTCAGCACCTGACTTGGCCTGTAATAAGGTTTAATAAATCAGCTGAATACATGAATGGGTGTTCTTGGTTTACAGCAGGTGCTGAGAAAATATATCTGCACAAAATACATTTCTATAAAAGCCATAGACCAGATCACTGCCCTCGCTGTTTCTGAAATTCCTAAAAGGGAAGCAGTATAGAATTATGATTACAAATATCACAGGCTTAGACAGCTGTCAGATCTAATGTGTCCTCTAACTTCTTTCAGCCTCATTTTCCTAATCTATACAACGGGCACAATAGTAATAACTCACACTGGATTGTTTCAGGGTTAAATCAGATAATGCATGCAAAACACTTAGCTCTCTGCACATAACAAACATGGAGGAATATGTCAGATAAATCCCAGCTTCATGCCCCTAGAAGATGATCTGAAGACTTGAATCTTTTTCAAAAAGACAAGCCTTTGTGACTGGCATGTCTCTTGCCTCATTTCTCTTGGTTCCCTCTTTCCCAACCATATCTTTCTCCCTTCTTAGGCCTAGTCGTCTTTTCTTGTTGAAAAGCTGGTGCTTCTGAAGCTCAGATCCCCTGACTCCTGCAGAGAACAGTGAGCTACCGCTGACCTCACCCCACCAACCAGAGAACGCTGGTCTCTGCAAGAAAAACAGCACTGTTGCCCCTGTGCTTACTCTGGGACAAGGTACTCAGCTCTCTCTTCATGCCATCTGGGCCAAAGTCGCGCTCACTGGCCACTCCTCCAAGACCCAGTGAATGCACAGGCTAAGCGCCAAGGTCTGCAGTCAAACAGCCTGGCTTCGCAACCAGGCTCTGCACAGCATCTCTCAATCTCAATTTCCTAATCTGTAAAATGGGACCAATGCTAGTTAGTACCCAAAGCTGATATTTAAAACATTTAATAACCAGCGTTGGCACTGACCTATGAAATGAATGCCAGCCAGTTCTAGGGCATACTTGCTAAATATTAGCTCTGCTAATCTTTACTGCACACGTTGTTGTGGCTCCTGGCACACTGTAAACACCATAAACATTAGCCACCACTTTTACTGCTTTATGTTTAGCTATGTCACACAGTTCCTAACACAGCCCCCAGTGGAGGGACGTTCAGAGAAGTGGTGGCTCTAGACTGGTCTTGGTCTCTCCCAGGTTGACTGAGGCCCTCTTGCCTCTCTTTGCTCACCAGGAAGTCACCAAAGCATGGGAGATGGGATAGGACCTTGGTCTTCTCTGCCCAACATGAACCATGGTGCATTCCTTTGCTGCCCATAGGTCGCAGCTGTCTCCCACAGGAATGCTCCTTGTAAGTCTTCATCACAGCAATGTCAGGCCCAAATTTACAACACAACCCACGCCAGTGTGTGGCTGACCTATCACACACTGGGGCCCCTGTGTTATCTGGAAGGAACAATCCAGAGATGTTTGCGTGCACATACCACTGGGCAGTTTCTGTGTCCGGCCAGAGGTGCTTCCCCTCATGTTATCACTCCTTGGATCAGCTTTTACAAAGGGTTCCCACAGTATTTGGAGCATGGAGGCAGCCCTCCCCAGCAACAGGAGTTTCAGGGTGAGCATCACCAGCTCTGCTTCCTGTACCCCGATGATACAAAGCTAGAAATATCAAGAACAGTGTGCCCATCTGCCCAAAGATAGAGGTCATCTCTGTTCCCAACAAGGCCCATGGGAGTCCATGTGTGCTAAGGTCTAGGACAGCCGGTCACCCTGAGGCCTGGGATTCCCCCCTGTCTGGGCTTTGACTGTCCGCTGTGCTCCCCTTGTGAGAATTCAAAGCGGCCGTCTCTCTCCTGCCGATCTGGCAGTCCATCTGTGTACTGGGCTGCACACTCGTGAAGCCCTCTCCCATCACCGCATAAAAGCTGTTCCTGCTGGAGCAAGTGTGGACGCTGTCCAGGGAGGGAGATGATTGCACCTCAAGCACTGGCTCCAGGAGTGTAACGAGGGCATGGCTGCCCAGCAAAGGCAAATAACAGAACACAAACCCAAGTGGGATTTTTTGGTAACTGTTCTATCAATGGACTATTTATTTTTTTAATATTGTAAACTTCATGAATGGAACCCAACAGGACTTCATCCATGGAGTTTTCAAGCATCTATACTGTCCTTTGCTATGTGATGACTACGAACAACATAACATAACATTATAATTATACAGCTACCATTTCTTGTCTATAAGCTATGCTCCTAGCTCTAGCGGGTATTTATACATATTCCTTGCCAAAAACCCCAAGAAAGGAATTATAACAATAATAATAATTATTATAATTATACTTTTAATTATAATTACTAATAATGAAACAAATTTTTATTTTAATAAATCAAACATTTATTAAACTTTTCCAACATGCCAGGCATTGTGTGTTCATTGTCTTACAACTAACATCTCATTTGCTCCCTCCAAGAGCCCCATAAGGTAAGTACTATTATTACCCCATTTCACAGATGAGTAATGGGAAATCTGGGACTCCAGCCCAGATCTGCTGCTGCCAGAGCCTGTGAGCTTCCACACTGTAATGTCCAGCCTCCCTTCTCAGCCCTGCTTTTTTTCCTTGTCCCCTGCCGGGGAAGCAGGGGCCAGGCGACTGAGGAACTTCCTGCAGCTGAATGAGCCATGCTCCAGAATGCAACCCCCACCCTTCCCTCAGCAGGTCAGAATTCTGGGGCTGGCTGGATTCCCACAGCCTCCCTGCCAGTCGGTTCAGACCCACGGTAAATCTTCCGTTAGCACAAGTGAAATAATCAGGATGACTTCTGCAGCTGCACCGATAGCTCTGGGTTGGTCACTCAAACAATTGGATTTACTTTGGGGGTTAAAATTAGAGGACCTAGGAGTGAATAATATTAGCAGAAAGTACACAGTTCCTATATACTTCCCCCCTCTACTCCCCATTTTCCCCTACTATTAGCCCCATTCATTACTCTGGTACATTTGTTGCAATTGGTGAATCAGTATTGGTACTTTATTATTCAGTAAAGTTCATAGTTTATATTAGGGTTCATTCTTGGTGTTGTACATTCTGTTGGTTGTGACAAATGTATAATAACACATATCCACCATTTCAGTACTATACATAATGGTCTCACTGCCCTAAAACTCCTTGTGCTCTGCTTATTCATCCCTCCCTCCCCTCTAGTCCCTCACCCCCTACCTCCTGCCTCAATCCTTGGCAACCACTGATCTTTCTACTGTCTCCATAGTTTTGTCTTTTCCAGAATGTTATATAGTTGGATTCATACAACATGTAGCCTTGTCAGACTGGCTTCTTTCATTTGGTAATATGCATTTAAGTTTCCTTCATGTCTTTTCATGGCCTGATAGCCCATTTCTTTTTATCGCTGAATACTATTCCATTGTCTGGATGTATCACAGTTTATTTATCCATTCACCTACTGAAGGACATATTGGTTGCTCCCAGGTTTTAGCAATTATGAATAAAGTTATTATAGACATTTCTGTACAGGCTTTTGGTGTGGAAGTTAATTTTTCAAGTCCTGTGGGTAAATACCAAGGAACACGATTGCTGGTAAGAACATGTTTAGCTTTGCAAATAATATTTTACTTTGGATGTTGTGTGTTTTAATATGATTGCTAAAGTTGTTCTGGGGATTTTCAACTCTTCAAGAGACCTCCCAGGTACAAAACTCCAACAGTCCAGCCTACTCTCCCATCCTGCCTCTCCGTCTCTCCATCCTTCCCCACTCTCTGCCAAGTGTAACTGCTCTCAGATCCGCTCAGCTGGGATTCAAGGCAGACGGCCTGCTTCACACCTTAGCCAGGGCAGAAGAGTAATTGTATGGCTTTTAGAACCAGTTAAAATTCAGTTCCTGCTGAGTGTACACAAAGACCTTATTTATGTCAAGCTAAATAGTTTAGAATGTCAATAAAATTTGAAAGTAAAATTTTGGAGTAATTCTGGAATATAATTGAACTCATTGTACACACATTATTAGATTCTTGAATTTTAATGTACTTCTTTTCTTTCTCTTCCTGAGCATTGTTTGTCTTATTGAATTGCTCCTTCTTCTTCTTGACATATATACCTCTACTTTGAAAAACCACACTTATATTTTATTAGCTCCACAGGGCAGGAGGTTGACCTTATTTGTCTTTGTAACATCTAAGTAAATATTTATTGAGTGAATATTTTGGAGAAAAGTATCTTGTTTTTTCCCTTCAGTATGAACATGTCTTTCCATTGAATCAATCTTTACAGATATATAACCATGAGCATCATTGGAATGTTATTAACATATGATTTAACACATATTTAAGTGTACTATTTACTTCTCTGGGTCACAGAGTCTTGGAGGAGATAATACAGGGCATGAGTTCAACGTCAAGGGCATGACCCTGGGATTCCGAGCCCCCACATCTCAAGCCTTTCTCACAAAGTCAGCAGGCTGTTACTACTGCTATCAAGGTCCTTTGCACACTGTCTCTGGGGGCCTCACAGAGGCCAGCTGCTTCTGATCCCACGGAAATCTCTGCATTCATCTGTGGTGCCTTTTGGGGGACCAATTTATAAAGGAGATCCTGGTGCTTTGACCCACTGGTACTGCACCCCTCTGTAAGCTGACATTTGTTCCCTGGTTTTTCATATTTTTTAATTTATTTTTTGTTATTAAGATAGCATTAGTTAATAACATTATATACATTTCAAGTGTACAACAAGTTCTAATTTGGTATCTGTATACTCACCAAAAGTCTAGTTTTCTCCATCACCATATATTTGACCCTCTTTACCCAGTTTGTCCCTTCCCTACCTTTCTGCCCCTCTGGTAACCACCATTCTGTTGTCTGTATATATGAGTTTCTTTTTGTTTCCTTATGTTTGTTCATTTGTTACTCTTTTGTTTTATATGGCACATGTGAACGAAATCACATAGTTTTTGCCTTTTCCATCTGACTTATTTCACTTAGTATAATACCCTCAAGATCCATCCATGTTGCTGCACATGGTAATATTTCATCTTCTTATGGCTGAATTGTATGTATATACTACATCTGGGTTTTCATTCCTTCCACACTCCTCAAAGGAAGCCTGTTGTGCTTGACTTGTTTAGCTGGTTTGTTTGCTCAACCTCTGGTTCCTTCTACTGAAGAAATGGACCTTAATTTCCAGAAAGCCTTTTGAAAGACTGTCACACTCAAAGTTTCTCCTACTGTTCCAGGTGTGGCACACTGAGATCCTCCTCTCACCTCACAAGAGGGACAGCCCACCCCTCCTTGCTTTGTTCAGGGGTCCTATTTCTGGTGTCCAAAGTCTTGACCATCAACTGCAGTGTCCTCTACACCTTTTCTTCAGAAGCCTTAGGAGTAAGTTCTCATGAAAAGCAAAGTTTCTGTGTCCCTCCCTTCCATTCCAGAATTACTGTGCTGGGCATGCTGAATTGACCCTGCTTTAGTTAGTGTAGGCTGAACTTCTGTTAACAACTAGACTCCAAAATGAATTGACTCAAATACAGTAGAAGTGCATTTCTAAATCATATTATAGGATGTATATTCCAGGTCAGGAGGTGGTTTTATGCTACATGGCGATTGAGTGGCCCAGGCTTTTTCCGCCTGTGGCTCCATCATCCCCAAGGACCTTGAGCCAGTGAAAAGGGAAAAACAACATAGAGGAAGCCTGCTGCTGTCTCAAAAGCTCCTTACCCTCCATTGGCTGGAACTCATTCTTATGGCTGCCCATACCTGCCAGAGAGACTGAGAAATATTGCCTAGCTCTCATCCAGCAAGAAGGGGAAATGGGTTTTGGTGAAAAGTCCACAACCCCTACCACAGACCCCACTCTTCTTTTTCCCAAGTCCACCCTTCCTTACTTTCATGCTTTCGCCCCATTTGTCACTCTTGCAATGTGACATATTGAGAATTTTATAACTCGGGAACAAATACAATCAAGAGACAGACACCTACTACTTCTAAGGAGCAGATAACACAATCTACTCACCAAGGACTAATCATTGCTGTCATAGTGATATGCGCCATGTCCCGGCACTGGTCTGCATTAGTGTTCTTTGAGTTTTTATTTTGTTTGTTTTAAAATTTATTGTCTTGCTGCTATTCATTATCCCCAGGCTTCACTGATGCATACCAGCTCCAGGGGAAATAAGAACCAAACATTAGCAAACATCCTCCCTGAGCACAAATACGTTTCAGAGCTCCGAGCTCAGCATCAGTCTTATGATATTAATCTTTGGATAAGTTCCATTCAAACACATTTGCCTTAATGATATTGCTAATGGGAAAACAGGACCAAAGTTGGGGTTATAGCCCTTAACACTATGGTCCCATAGCTTCTACGCACCCCCCACCCCACTCCCATCTAGCAAGGAACAAGAGAAGTCAAGTTGATTTAGGGGAGCATTGGACATTTATTGGGTGTCTCGTGGAATAATGTGAACTTAAAGCTTGGAGATGGGGTAGGGGCAAAGGGGGAGAGAGGATCAAATGTGGCATCTCCAAAAACTGTGCAGTGGTCCATGGGCATTTGTCCAACTGGAGGTAGCCATCTGCCTCATGGTGAGAAACTCCCCAATTTTTTGTTACCTCAGGTTCCCTTCTCTATTCCTAATTGTTCTGATTGTGAGTACATCCCAGCCAGGGCTTGCCTTTTGCTGTTAATCCACTGACTAACCTCAGCTCATCCTGACACCCACCCTTCACAGTCTCGGGGCTTAAGATCTCATTGGTACTCTTTGGTGTGTGACATTGGTAAGCCCCCCATTTCCAGGTTCATCCCTCTCTACTTTGACAGTCCCCTGCCTGTATCTCTGCCCTAAATTCCCCATGAGAACCTCCTGCTGTTGCCCCTCCGCCAGGATGGCTCTCAGGGAGCTGGTGCCTGGACTCCTCCCTGCACACTGAGAGCTAAGGGCCTGGACACCTCTAGGCACCATCCACCTCCTCCTTGGCCCCTACGTCCATCTGCAGTAGGCAGTGGGGTCAGTTCTTCTATCCCAAGATCCTCTATTACCTCTTCCTGCCCCGACAGCCAGGGACCTCCTGTGTGCTGCCTGACAGTGGAGCCTGCACAGGTCATGAAGGTGATTCCTACCTCATAACCTTCCTTCCTGCTGTTTCCCCAGCCAGGGATTCCTCATCGGTCCCTTTCCATGTCCTTTCTCAAAGCCCCCTCCTCTGTGGAACCTTCTCTAATGAGCCCACAGTAGATTTTCTGAGCTCGCTCTTGTTTAGGACCCTTCGGTTGGGGTAGCTATTACCAGGACCAGTTGAATGGGTCTTAAACAAAGTACTCTACTGGGGCAAAATTCCTAGATTTTCTGCAGGATGAAATGACTAGAATTGTGCTGGAGGTAATAAACTTCCCTTCCCTCTTAGTTAATAGAAGCTTTTAGTCACAAAGGGTGCGGGAAACACTCTGTCTTTGCAGAAGTGGAGAGTGTAGAAATACAGTAGTCCCCACTTATCCATGGGGGATAAATTCCCCCATGGTTGCCTGAAATCACGGATAGTACAGAACCATATATACACAGTCATGTACCGCTCAAGGACTGGGATACAGTCTGAGAAATGCATTGTTAGGTGATTTCATCATCGTGTGTACTTCATAGAGTACACATACACAAACCTAAGTGGTCTGGACTACTACACACCTCGCTATGTGGTATACCACCACTGTACATGTGGTCTGTCATGACTGAAATGTCATTATGATGTGCATGACTGTACCATGGCTTTTTTTTATACATACATACCTGATAAAGTTAGATTCATAAATTATGCACAGAAAGAGATTAACAACAAAAAACAACAAAACAGAACAATTATAAGAATATACTGTAGTAAAAGTTATGTGAATATGGTCTCTCTCTCCCCCTCTCAAAATATCTTGTTGTGCTGTACTCCCCCTTCTTCCTGTGATGATGTGAGATGATACAATGCCTACATATAAGATGAGATGAGGTGAATAAGGCATCATAAGAGTTGCTGAACACAAGCACTGTGCTATCACAACAGTCTACCTAATATCTGAGGCAACTAAGTAATTAATGGGTGGGCAGTGTATACAGTGTGGTGATGCTGGACAAAGGGATGATTCACAACCTGGCTGGCATGGAGCAGGACAGCACAAGATTTCATCACACTACTCAAAAAGGCATGCAATTTCAAACTTATTTCTGGATTTTCCATTTCGTATTTTTGGACCACGGTTGACTGCGGGTAACGGAAACCTTGGAAAGTGAAACCTTGGATAAGCGGGGGACGCCTGCACCAGGCGAATCCACTCTCTAGTGGCGATGGTCAAAAAGAGTGATCATTTCCTGTGTTTTGTGGACATGGTGCGGCCTTAGGAGGTTTGGGTGAATTTTTTATACCAGATGCCTCTAGATGTGAAAGTGTCTCCAGGTGTGGTCCTTAGACCACCTGCCTCCAGTGACACTAGCTGAAATGTAGATTCCTGGTCTCCTCCCCTAAGACCTAGTAAACCAGAACCTCTGAAGGTGGGGCCCAGGAATCTGAATCTTTATGAGGCACTGTCTCAATGGCTTCGCTGTGGTCAGCTGTTCAGCACAGGATGCTGTCACATTGGCCCTTGCCCATGAGGACTTTGTAGCATCCCTGTGGATTCTGGGGTCTCCTGCCTCACTAGCAGAGACCTAATAGCTATGGGTCAAGATTTACCCATGGTTTTGGCACACTGTTATACCATTTGGCCTAGGTGGACATTCTATAAACAATTTGTTGAACTGAAGAGCCTTGAAGGCAGTATTTTGTCTTCTCTATTTCTTTGGGATCACCTCCTAGCACATACCATATTTTGCCGTGTATAATACATGCTTTTTTGCCCAAATTTGTGAGGGAAAAATAAGGATGCGCATTATACATGGATAGTACTAATTCCATATCTATATAAAAGTGTTTAATTCTTTTATTTATGCTTATGTGTTAAAAGTGTAACTCTAGAAATCAATAGCAATATCCATATGCAAAATAATACCCTGGAATACGATAATCAGTTTTGTAGAACTTAGGACGAACTTGCAATGATGAAGAGTTCTTGGCCTTCTATGATGCATAAATACAATAAATTTATAAATGGTACATAAAATTTCCTGTACCATAATATGTTAAAAAATAAATGCTAAAATTCCTGTATAATACAAAAAACAAGTACCTAAATATAGGCAAATAAAAATTTGAAGTAAAAAGTTAAAACAAAAGATTTTTCCCCCCGAAAGTTTGGGCCAAAAACGTGGGTGCACATTATACACGGGAGAGCATCATATACAGCAAAATACGGTAGTAAGTACTCACTGTATCCCAGACAGTAGGTTGATCGATGAGGTCAGAGATCCTAGCCACATCTACAAAAAGAAACGGGAGAGGAGACAGTAGCTTTAGTTGACACCGGCCTCCCTGCTCCTCCAAACATTTCTAGAGGAAGAAGATGTTTTGTTTATGTTCACAGATTCTCAGCTGGGCAGAGACCCTTGGTATGACTCGGGAAAGGCAGATATCAGCACAGGTGCATTCTCTAAAAAAGAGCCAATATTGGTAGGTGAATAAAATTGCCCTCAAGTGTCCTGACAATGGCTTAGCCAGACAGAATTTCTGCACTCAGTTTTGTTTTTTGTCCTCTGGCATAAGGGCCATGTTGACAGTCCTTGGTGTGCTTCCTGGGTTTCTCAGCTTAAAAGGAGAATACAGAGCCCTGAAATATGCAGGGAGGGAGCCCACCAGTCATGGTGGGAGAGATCTGAACATGGCTGAGAGAAAACTTAAAACTTCTGTGAGTAAAACCATTTGGCTTCTAAGCCAAAGACCAAAAGGAAATAAGAGAAAGTTTAAGAGAGCCCTGAGACAATGAGCTAAGAGATAACCAAAAATGAATGGACTCTTGTAGGTAGAAAATACACCTAACACACATTGGACATAGTGGGAATTATTGGTTCATGAGGATTCTTCATGCTTGTGAAAAGCAAATTACCTTTGTTAGTGTCTCAACCAATCAGCAAGTATTTACAGAGCAATACTACTGGCTACCCTGTCTGCTGGGATACAAGTGGTAATCAGAGCAACCCCTACCTTAAGGAGCTTACAGTCTGAATGGAGAGCTAAGACAAGTCCTCTGGAAAGTGAGAACCACACAGGGGATCTCAAAAGCAAGCATGCCAGCTTAAATGGCTAGACAAATTCTTGGAGGAATAGATTCTGGGTCTTACCTTGAACCCTAAGGCTTTAACTTTTCAGTATCTTAAAAGCTTATGTCGGTCAAATCTACGTGTCTTAGTACCTAATTGCAAACAACAGAAACAAACTCTGGCTGGTTCAAAAAGAAAAGAAATTTAGAAAAGTATAGTTGGAAAGCTGAGCTGAGAACCAGCTCAGAAAATGGACAGAAGCCACAAGAGTATGGAGAGCAGGAAGCACCATTGGGTAACCCCATAGGAACAAGCTGGTGAGGTGTCTACTACAAGGCCTAGGATTCCAGGGCTTTCAATTCTAAGTCAGGGGCAGGATCCTGGACCACATGCCTATGTCCTCGCTGCAAGGGAGGCTTGAACACAGAGTGTTTGGAAGATTCTGATTTTTAGCAGGAGGTAGACACTCATTCTTGAGAAGAGGATGAGGAACTCCTGAACCACAGGAAAGAAGTTCAGCTGCAGGACAGCCAAAACAAATGACAAATGTTCACCACACCTTCCATATCTAGTATGGGAACAAAAAGTATGTATGAATGTGAAAGACAACCATTTCTATTTTTATAAAAGGAACACTGCAGAATGGGAATTGTGGAGCTTATCAATACAATAAGATTCTTCTCAGTGGAAATTGGACCTTAGTGGTAAGGGGGACCTTAATGAGTCTGGATGATTGGGATAGATGGTAAAGAGGTGGGGAGGGTCCTCAGGCTAGAAACAACCCAGAGGTCAAAGTTAGGTTGACATGGGTGTGGGGGTCAGGAAGGAGACAGCCTGATCTCCCTACCAAGCCAGCTCTTTCCAGATTCAAGGTCCAACATGAGGAGTCTCATCTTATCCAACATCTGTTTTAGTTATCTTCAACATCACTCAGAAGTCCCATTTATCATTAAGTGAGAAAGGCATCAGCCCTACTCTTTTGAGCAGGTAAATGAGCAAGGCCCACTTTTGACACCCAACCATACCTGGAATAATAATGAGCTGAAATCAGTTGCTATTAATTGCTCAGTGTAAAATTGTTTTCAAAGTGCAAGGTTAATAGGTGAAGAGAGATTATAAAAAATTTAAATATTTTTTTTCTTGTCCATAATATCTCTCACAGCACTCCTTAGAGATAAAAGCAACTATGTTCTCTTAGACCAATGGTTATCAGGTGAGCTTTAAAAAATATTTTAAGGTCCATCCCAGATCAATCCTAAATCAGGATTTCTAAGACAGGAGCTGGGATATCAACATTATTTAAGGCTCCCATGACATTTCAATATATCTCAACTTTCCCTCATATGTCCTTTTGTGGCCTATGAATCCTAAGACTCCATCTTCACTTTTCTTTCTACCTAACTTTATTCTCTACTCTTTTATCCCAACCTGTGAAAAATTTCAAAATACAGAAAAGTTGGAAGAACTAAGCAGTGGTCACTCATATACCCTCTACCAAGATTCTACATTTGTTCACATTTCACTATATGTGCTTTATTATACATCCATCTACCTATCTATCCAAACATCCCTCCATCTAATTTTTTAATACAATTCTAAGTGAGTTGCAGATCTCAGCATCCCTCATCTGTAAACATTTTGGATTGCATATTATTAACTAATGTTTAACATTTGTGGATGGCTATTGTTTTTCAGATAAAATTTATGAAAGCTAAAATTTACACATGATAAGTGTACCACTCAATGTGTTTTGACAAATGCATATCCCAATGTAACCCAAACCCTCATCAAAATACAGAATATTTCTATGACCTTAGAGAATTCCAAATACCTCTTCCTACTCAATATCTATCTCCACTCCCAGCACAACTGCTATTTTCCCCCCCACAGGTAGATTAGTTTTACCTGTTCTAGAATTTCATACAAATACAGTCGTACTGTAAATACTCTAAGCATTTCGTCTCTCAGCTAAAGATTCATTCCTTTTTGCATTTATTAGTAGTTAATTCCTTTTTCTTGTTCATTTTACTCCATTTGTATAAATATATCATAATTTGTTCACCCATTCTCTTATTGATGGATATTTGGGTTTTTCCTCATTTTTAGCTATTATATATAAAGCTGCTATGAGTATTTAATGTTATAAATATTTTAATAGAAGGTTTTTGTGGATATATGTTTCCATTTCTCTTACATAAATACTCATCAGTAGAACTGCAAAGATGTATGGTAGGCATATGTTTAGTTTTACAAAAAACTGGCCAGAGTTATGGTGAAGATGTCGCAGTAAGTAAACACTGTGCTTACCTTCTCTCACGACCACATCAACATTACAACTAAACCACAAAACAACCATTATTGAGAATCACCTAAAATCTTGCTGAACTGAAGCACTACAACTAAGGACATGCAGAAGAAGATGCCTTGAGACTGACAGGAGGGGCAGAGATGTGGAATGGATGGTCCTACGGCTGTGTGTTAGCATTAAAAACCAGGAAGAGTGCACCACTCAGCCCCACAGCACAACTACTATATAAGGCTACTCTACTAAGGTGGGAGATATAGTAGCCCTACCTAATACATAGAAACACAGGGAGGCACCCAAAATGGGGAAACAAAGAAAAATATCCCAAATAAAAGAACAGAACAAAGCTCCAAAAAAAGAACTAAACAAAATGAAGACAACTAATCTACCAGATGCAGAGTTACAAACACTGGTTATAAGGATACTCAATGATCTCAGGGAGAACTTCAACAAAGAGATAGGAAATATAAAAATGGAGATAGGAAAATATGAAAAAGATCAGGTTAGAAATAAATAATACAATAACAGAAATGAAGAATACATTACAAGGAATCAACAGTAGATTAAATGAAGCAGAAGATTCGAATCAGTGATTTTGGAAGATAAGGTAGCAGAAAACACCCAATCAGAACATTGAAAAAAATCCAAAAAAAAAGGATAGTTTAAGAGTCTTCTGGGACAACATCAAGCATACCAACATTCACATTATAGGGGTACCAGAAGGAGAAGAGAGAGAGCAAGGAATTGAAAACCTATTTGAAGAAATAATGACAGAAAACGTCCCTAATCTGGTGAAGGAAAAAGATATACAAGCCCAGGAAGCACAGAGAGTCCCAAAGAAGATGAACCCCAAAACTCCCACACCAATACACATCATAATTAAAATGCCAAAGGTTAAAGACAAAGAGAAATTCTTAAAAGCAGCCAGAGAAAAGCAGTTATTTACATACAAAAGAGCTTCCATAAGACTGTCAGATTTCTCAACAGAAACTTTGTGGGCCAGAAGGGTTTGCCACAAAATATTCACAGTGATGCAAAGCAAGGATTTACAACCAAGATTACTCTACTGAACAAAGCTATCATTTAAAATCAAAGGACAGATAGCTTCCCAGACAAGAAAAAGCTAGAGTTCATCACCACCAAACCAGTATTATAAGGAATTTTAGAAGGACTTCTTTAAGATGAATATATATATAATTCACATATTATTCATGTAATATGTGAATATTATAAGTGTACCACTCAATGTGTTTTGACAAATGTATATCCCAATGTAACCCAAACCCTCATACAAATACAGTCGTACAGTACTTACTGTACGACTATATTTGTATGAAATTCTAGAACAGGTAAAACTAATCTACCTGTGGGGGGAAAAATAGCAGTTGTTTTGGGAGTAGGGATAGATATTGAGTAGGAAGAGGTATTTGGAATTCTCTAAGGTCATAGAAATATTCTGTAATGTATATTATTCATATATGTATGTGAATAATAAAATGGCAATAACTACATACCTATCCACAATTGCTTTCAATGTAATTGGATTAAATTCTCCAATCAAAAGATAGGGGGACTGAATGGATAAGAAAACAAGACCCTGACATATGCTGCATACAACAGACTCACTTCAGATTGAAAGACACACACAGACTGAAAGTAAAAAGAAGGAAAAAGATATTTCGTGAAAATGGAAACAAACAAACACACAAAAAGCTGGGGTAGCAATACTTAAACCAGACAAAATAGACTTTAAAACAAAGATTATAACAAGAGACAAAGAAGGACCTAGTAATCTCACTTCTGGGTACTTATTCAAATAAACCCAAAATGCTACTTTGAGGGATCCTGCTCATCCATATGTTCATTGCAGCATTATTTACAATAACCAAGATTTGAAGGCAACCTGAGTGTCCCTGAATGGATGAATGGATAAAGAAGAGGTAGTGCATATATACAGTGGAATATTACTCAGCTGTAAAAAAGAAATCTTGCCATGTGTGACAACATGGATGGACCTAGAGGGTATTGTGCTGAGTGTAGAAAGTCAGACAATGAAAGACAATGTCATATGATTTCACTTATACGTGGAATCTAAAGAACAATATAAACAAATGTAACGGAAACAAACGCATAGATACAGACAACATATTGATGGTTGCCAGATGGGAGGGGCTTTAGGGGGTTGTGTGAAAAGGGGAAGGGATTAACAAGTACAAATTTGTTGTTACATAGTAGTCATGGAGATGTAGGATATAGTATAAGCAACATAGTCAATAGTATTGTAATAACTACATAGAGTGTTAAATGGGTACTAGATCTATAGGGATGATAGATGGGAGCGGGGTTAGGGGCCGGGTGAAAACGTGAAGGGATTAAGAAATACAAATTAGTAGGTACAAAATAGTCATGAGGATGTAAAGTATAGGGAATATAATCAATAATAAGATAACAACTATATATAGTGCCAGGTGGGTACTAGTCAGGGAGATCACTTCCTAAATTATATAAATATCTAACCACTAGGCTGTACACCTGAAACTAATGTAAAATAATATTGAATGTCAACTCTAATTGAAAAATTAAAAGTGGGTGGGCAATATAAAGAAGAATAAGAGGTTCAAAGTTTCAGATATAAAACAAATAAGTATTGGGGATATACACCGTAGAAAATATAGTCACTAATATTGTGATAGCATGATATGGTGCCAGATGGTTGTTGGACTTATCATGGTTATCACTTCTTTAGCATAGGGAATAACTCTGTATAGAGCCAGGTGCGTACTGTTGAGTAACTATGATATACACCTGAAACTAATATAATTTTGTATGTTAGCTATATTTTCATAAAAATCTTAAGAAAAAAGAAAGAAACTGGCCAGATATTTTTTCTAAAATGTATAAACTGGTTTTTTTATATAGTGTATGCGAGCTCTGGTTGCTTGACATCCGTACAACATTTAATGTTTTCAGTCATCTTACTTTTAGTCATTCTGGTAGGTATGTAGTGGTATATCATTGTGGTTTTAATTTACATTAGCTTCATGATAAATCATTGGAACACTTTTTCACCTGCTTATTGGCTGGTGGTATATCTACTTTTGTAAAGTATTTGTTTACATCTTTTGTCTATGTTTAATAGAATTTTGGTCTTTTATTTTTGAAATTCAACTTGCTAACATTTAGTTAAGGGTTTTTGCATCTATGTACATGAAGAATATTGGTGTGTGATTTACTGTTATTATAATACCGTGTTTCCCTGAAAATAAGACTGGGTCTTATATTAAGTTTTGCTCCAAAAGACTCTGGTAACCACTAAACTACTGGCTGTGTCTATCAGTTTTTGTTTGTCTTGTTCTTTTGTTGTTTTTGGTTTATATACCACATATCAGTGAAATCATATGGTTCTCTGCTTTTTCTGTCTGACTTATTTCGCTTAGCATTATAATTTCAAGATCCATCCATGTTGTCACAAATGGTCCTATTTCATCTTTTCCTACTGCCGGATAGTATTCCATTGTGTATATATACCACAACTTCTTTATCCATTCATCTATCGAAGGACATTTTGGTTGTTACAATGTCACCATAAATAAAGCTGCAATGAAGATTGGAGCACACGTGTCTTTATAAATAAATGTTTTCAGATTTTTTTTGGTAGATACCCAGGAGAGGAATTGCTGGATCATACAGTAATTCTATTCGTAATTTTTTGAGAAAACTCCACACTGCCTTCCATAGTAGCTACACCAGTCTGTATTCCCACCAACAGTGGATGAGGGTTCCTTTTTCTCCACAGCCTCTCCAACACTTGTTACTATTTGTCTTGATGATAGCCATTCTAACTGGGTGAGGTGATATCTCATTGTGGTTTTTATTTGCATTTCTCTGATGATTAGTGATGTTGAGCATTTTTTCATGTGTCTATTTGACATTTGTATGTCATCTTTGGAGAAATGTCTCTTCAGGTCCTCTGCCCATTTTTCAATTGGGTTGTTTGTTTTGTTGTTGTTGAGTTTCATGAGTTCCTATATATATTTCGGAGGCACTGTTTGCAAAGATCTTCTCCCATTCAGTCGGTTGCCTCTTTATTTTGTTGATGGTTTCTTTTGCTGAGCAGAAGCTTTTAAGTTTGATATAGTCCCATTCATTTATTTTAGCTTTTACTTCCTTGCCTTTGGAGTCAAATTCATAAAACACTCTTTGAACCCAAGGTCCATAAGTTTAGTACCTATGTTTTCTTCTATGCAGTTTATTGTGTCAGGTCTTATGCTTAAGTCTTTGATCCATTTTGAATTAATTTTGGTACAAGGTGACAGATAGCAGTCCAGTTTCATTCTTTTGCATGTGGCTTTCCAATTCCCCCAGCATCATTTATTGAAGAGGCTGTCTTTTCTCCATTGTATGCTTTTGGCTTCTTTGTCAAGAATTATCTGTCCATATTTATGTGGTTTTATTTATGCATTCTCAATTCTATTCCATTGGTCTACGTGTCATTTTTTCTGCCAATACCATGCTGTTTTGATTATTGTTGCCCAGTAATAAAAGCTAAAGTCAGGGAGTGCGATACCTCCAGCATTGTTCTTTTTTCTTAAGATTGCTTTGGCTATGTAGGGTCTTTTGTGGTTCCAATAAAATCTGGTGATTTTTTTTGTTCTATTTCTTTAATAAATGCCATTGGGATTTTGATGGGGATTGCATTAAATATGTATATTGCTTTGGGTAATATGGCCATTTTAACTATGTTGATACTTCCAATCCATGAGCACGGAATGTCTTTCCATTTCTTTGTGTCTTCTTCAATTTCTTTTAAAAATGTCTTGTAGTTTACAGCGTATAGGTCTTTCACATCCATGGTTAAGTTTAATCCTAGGTATTTTATTCTTTTTGCTGCAATTGCAAAAGAAATTCTTTTTATTTCTTTTTTTGAGATTTCATTGTTAGTATATAGGAATGCTAATGTATGTAGGACTATTGTACATTGATTTTGTAGACAGCAACTTTACTGTATTCATTGATTGTTTCTAATAGCTTTTTGGTGGAGTCTTTAGGGTTTTCTATATATAACATCATGTCATCTGCAAAGAGTGAGAATTTAACTTTTTCATTCCCAATTTGGATGCCTTTTATTTTTTGTCTTGCCTGATTGCTCTGGCAAGGACTTCCAACACTATGTTCAAAAGCAGACGTGATAGGGACAGCCCTGTCGTGTTCCTGAATGTAGAGCAAAGGGCTTCAGTTTTTCACCATTAATTTTGAGATTAGCTGAGAGTTTGTCATATATGGCCTTTATTATGTTGAGGTATTTTCCTTCTATACCTATATTTTTATTGTTATTCATTCTTATTCTTTTTTTTAAATTTATTTATTGGGGTGACAATTGTTAATGAAATTACATAATGTCAGGTGTACAATTCTGTATTACATCATCTATAAATCCTATTGTGTGTTCACCACCCAGAGTCAGTTCTCCTTCCATCACCATATGTTTGATCCCCCTTACCCTCATCTCCCACCCCCCACCCCCCTTACCCTCTGGTAACCACTAAACTATTGTCTGTGTCTATGAGTTTTTGTTTCTCATTTGTTTGTCTTGTTTTTGGTTTATATACCACATATCAGTGAAATCATAGGGTTCTCTGCTTTTTCTGTCTGACTTATTTCGCTTAGCATTATACTCTCAAGATCCATCCATGTTGTCAAAAATGTTCCTATATCATCTTTCCTTAACACCGAATAGTATTCCATTGTGTATATATACCACAACTTCTTTATCCATTCATCTATCGAAGGACATTTTGGTTGTTTCCATCTCTTGGCCACCGTAAACAAAGCTGCAATGAACATTGGAGCACACATGTCTTTATATATAAATGATTTCAAATTCTTTGGGTAGATACCCAGAAGAGGGATTGCTGGGTCATACGGTAATTCTATTTGTAATTTTTTGAGGAACCTCCACACTGCCTTCCATAGCGACTGCACCACTCTGCATTCCCACCAACAGTGTATGAGGTTTCCTTTTTCTCCACAGCCTCTCCAACACTTGTTGCTATTTGTCTTGTTGATGATAGCCATTCTGATTGGGGGGAGGTGATATCTCATTGTGGTTTTTATTTGCATTTCTCTGATGATTAGTGATGTTGAGCATTTTTTCATATGTCTATTTGCCATTTGTAAGTCCTCTTTGGAGAAATGTCTCTTCAGGTCCTCTGCCCATTTTTCAATTGGGTTGTTTGTTCTGTTGTTGCTGAGTTTCATGAGTTCCTTGTATATTTTGGATATTAGACTCTTATCGGAGGAACTGTTTGCAAAAATCATCTCCCATTCAGTCGGTTGCCTCTTTATTTTGTCGATGGTTTCTTTTGCTGTGCAGAAACTTTTAAGTTTCATATAGTCCCATTTGTTTATTTTAGCTTTTACTTCCATTGCCTTTGGAGTCAAATTCATAAAATGCTCTTTGAACCCAAGGTCCATAAGTTTAGTACCTATGTTTTCTTGTATGCAGTTTATTGTGTCAGGTCTTATGCTTAAGTCTTTGATCCATTTTGAATTAATTTTGGTACATGGTGACAGATAACAGTCCGGTTTCATTCTTTTGCACGTGGCTATCCAATTCTTCCAGGACCATTTATTGAAGATGCTGTCTTTTCTCCATTGTATGTTTTTAGCTTCTTTGTCAAAAATTATCTGTCCATATTTATGTGGTTTTATGTCTGGGTTCTCAATTCTATTCCATTGGTCTATGTGTCTGTTTTTCTGCCTATACCATGCTGTTTTGATTATTGTAGCCCTGTAGTACAAGCTAAAGTCAGGCAGTGTGATACCTCCAGCACTGTTCTTTTTTTTCTTAAGATTGCTTTGGCTATTTGGGGTGTTTTGTGGTTCCAAACAAATCTGATGATTTTTTGTTCTATTTCTTTAAAAAATGCCGTTGGGATTTTGATGGGGATTGCATTAAATCTGTATATTGTTTTGGGTAATATGGCCATTTTAACTATGTTGATTCTTCCAATCCATGAGCACAGAATGTCTTTCCATTTCTTTGTGTCTTCTTCAATTTCTTTCAAAAATGTCATAGTTTTCAGCATATAGGTCCTTTACATCCTTGGTTAAGTTTATTCCTAGGTATTTTACTCTTTTTGCTTCAATTGCAAAGGGAATTGTTTTTTGTATTTCTTTTTCTGATATTTCATTGTTAGTATATAGGAATGCAATGGACTTTTACATGTTGATTTTTGTAGCCAGCAACTTTATTGTATTAGTTGATTGTTTCTAACAGCTTTTTGGTGGAGTCTTTAGGGTTTTCTATATATAGCATCATGTCATCTGCAAAGAGTGATAATTTAACTTCTTCATTCCCAATTTGGATGCCTTTTATTTCTTTCTCTTGCCTAAATGCTCTGGCAAGGATTTCCAACACTATGTTGAAAAGCAGAGGTGGCAGGGGACAGCCCTGTCATGTTCCTGAACGTAGAGCAAAGCGCTTCAGTTTTTCACCATTAATTATGAGATTAGCTGAGGGCTTGTCATAGATGGTCTTTATTATGTTAAGGTATTTTCCTTCTATACCTATTTTATTCAGTGTTTTAATCATAAATGGATGTTGTATCTTGTCAAATGCTATTTCTGCATTAATTGATATAATCGTATGATTTTCTCTGTTATTTTGTTTACGTGATATATTACATTGATAGATTTGTGGATGTTGAACCATCCTTGGACCAGGGGATGAACCCCACTTGGTCGTGATGAATACTCTTTTTAATGCATTGTTGTATTCCATTTGCTAGAATTTTGTTTAGGATTTTTTCATCTGTATTCATCAGAGATATTGGTCTGTAGTTCTCTTTTTTGTGTGTTGTCCTTGCCAGGGTTTGGTATCAGGGTAATGTTGGCCTAATAAAATGAGTTAAGGAGTACTGTCTCTTCTTCAATTTTTTGGAAGAGTCTGAGCAGGGTTGGTATTAGATCGTTTTTGAAGGTTTTGTACAATTCACTAGGAAGCCATCTGGTCCCAGACTTTTACTTTTGGGAAGGTTTTGAATGACTGATTCAATTTCTTTACTGGTGATTGGTCTGTTTAGATTTTCTAGTTCTTCATGGTTCAGCCTAGGAGGACTATGTTTCTAAGAACTTGTCCATTCTTCTAGGTTGTTGAATTTGGTGGCATATAGTCCTTCGTAGTATTCTTGGATGATCCTTTGTATTTCTGTGGCATCCGTGATAACTTCTCCTTTTTCATTTCTGATGTTTTTTTTAGTGTCTTTTCTCTTTTTATCTTGGTGAGTCTAGCCAAGGATTTGTCAACTTTGTTAATCTTTTCAAAGAACCAGCTCTTTGTCACATTAATTATTTTCTATTATCTTTTTGTTCTCTATTTCATTTAGTTCTGCTCTCATTTTTATTATTTCCTTTCTTCTGCTGACCTTGGGTTTCATTTGTTCTTCTTTTTCTAGTTCTTTAAGGTGTAACTAGAGGTTATTTATTTGGCAGTTTTCTTGTTTCTTGGATAGCCTGTAATGATATAAATTTCCCTCTTAAAACTGCTTTTGCTGCATCCTAAAAATTTTGGTAGGATGTATTTTCATTCATTTGTTTCTGTGTATCTTTTGATCTCTCCTCTAATTTCTTCATTGACCGGGTCGTTCTTCAGAAGTATGTTGTTTAATCTCCATGTATCTGTGGTTTTTCCTGCTTTCATTTTGCAGTTGATATCCAATTTCAAAGCTTTGTGATCAGAGAATATGCTTGGTATGATTTCAATCTTCTTAAATATGCTGAGGTTAGTTTTATGTTCCAATATTTGGTCTATCCTTGTAAATGTTCCATGTGCACTAGAAAAAAAAATGTACAGTCTGATGTTTTAGGATGAAGTACTGTATAAATATCAATTATGTCCATTTCATCTAATGTGTCATTTAGGGCTGCTATTTCATTATTTATTTTCTGTTTGGATGATCTATCCATAGTTGTCAATGATGTATTTGAGTCCCCTAGTATAATTGTGTTTTGGTCAATTTCTCCCTTTAGTTCTGTTAGTAGTTGCTTGGTATATTTCGGTGCTCCCTGATTGGGGGCATAAATATTGATGACTGTTATGTCTTCTTGTTGTATAGTCCTTTTTACCATTATGAAATGTCCATCTTTGTATCTTGGTTCCTTTTTCACCCTAAAGTCTGTTTCATCTGATATCAGTATAGCTACACCTGATTTTCTCTGGATACCATTTGTTTGGAGTGTCAATTTCCACCGTTTCACTTTGAGTCTATGCTTGTCCTTGTAGCTGAGATGCGTCTCTTGGAGACAGTATATGGTTGGGTTTAGTTATTTTTATCCAATTCTCTACTCTGTGCCTTTTTATTGGTGAGTTCAGTCCATTTGCATTTAGGGTGATTATTGATATGTGAGGATTTCCTATCATTCTATCTTTAGTTTTCTGGTAAGTCTATGTCTCCATTGTTCCTTTGCCTTTTTGTTGTTGTCTATTATTTCTGTGTGGTGGCATTCTATGATGTTTCCCTCTGTTTCTTCTTTTATTACTGTACATATTTCAGTTTTGGAGTTTTTTTTTTTTTTTTGAGTGGTTACCCTTAAGTTTATGTAAAAGAAAGTTTCATATTTAGAGTTTTCCATTAACTTCAGCATGCCTACTTTCTCCATTCCCATATTCCGATTCAGGCCTTTACTCTCTCCCTTTTTATGTTTTGGTTGCCACAAATTGTCCCTGTTTATGGTGGTCGAATAGCCTCCTTTAGTATTTCTTGTAGTTCAGGTCGTTGTATTAGAAAAATCCCCCAGCTTCTGAATGTCTGGGAAGGTCTTTATTCCTCCTTCCTATCTAAAGAATATCTTTGCTGGGTATGTTATTCTTGGCTCAATTTCACTCTTTTAATAGTTGGAATATTTGGATCCACTCCCTCCTGACTTGTGGAGTTTCTGCTGAGAAATCTGATGATAATCTAATGGGCTTTCCTTTGTAGGTTACCGTATTCTTTTCCCTGGCTGCCTTGAGGATTCTTTGTTTGTCATTGATTTTTGTCAGCTTCAATACAATGTGCCTTGGAGAATGCCTGTTGGGGTTGAGGTAATTAGTTGTTCTATTTGCTTCTTGGATTCAAGGGTCCAGTTCTACCCACAAGTTTGGTAAATTCTCATCAACTATTTCTTTGAATATATTCTCTGTTCCCATCTCTCTTTCTTCTCCTTCTGGTATGCCCGTTATTCTTATATTGCTCTTTCTGATGGAGTCAGAAAGTTCTTTTAGAATTCTTTCATTTCTTTTAAGTCACAAGTCTCTTCTTTCATCCGTGTCATTTCCAGATTTCTATCTTTGATGTCACTGATTCTTTCCTCCATCTGGTCAACTCTACTACTTAAGCTGGCTATTTCATTCTTAATTTCTTATATCGTGTTCTTAATCTCCAGAAATTCTATTTGGTTGTTTTTTTAAAATTTCAATCTCTTTGATAAAATTTTCACGTTGCTCTTTGATTGTGTTTCTGAGTTCATTAAACTGCCTTTCTGTGCTTTCTTGCATCTTGTTGAGTTTTTTCAGAATGGCAATCTTGAATTCTTTGTCATTTAAGTCACATATTTCCATATCTTTAAGTTCATTTTCTGGAAACTTTTCACTTTCTTTCTGACCTGTCTTGTTGCCTTGGTTATTCATGGCAATTAATGATTTGTTATTTCTTTTCCTAGACAACTACAGGAGTTGGTTCTGCAACAGGTTGACAGGAAGAGCTTTCTTTTGTTTTCCAGTACGTGTATGTAGAATGTTGTATTTTCTCTCCAACTGCAGCCTTTTTTTCTTTCTCACACTGTAGTGTTAGTTTTCTCTGCCCTATTCTACCTTCTCACACAATGGGGGGATTTCCTGGAAGGTGGGCTTCTCCTCTGTTAACAGTTCTCCCGGGATAGGGCACCGTGTCCCTGTGGGGATGCGGAGAGCTTTTAAAGTTCCAAAGCTCCTCCTTCACCAGATTCAGAGCCTGAGTGTTTCAGCAGTTCTGTTACTCCTGCAGGGATCTGCCCAGATAGGTGGTGGGGTGAGTTGTGAGAGTTGGCCCAGAGCAATGGTGGCAACTACCACCACAGCTGGTCCTGCTTCCACAGCCCCCCCACCCCCGCCCCCTTTGCCAGAAATAGTTGGGCTGCGAATCTGTGTCTGCAGACCACAGTTCTCAGAACTGCAAATATTCTGTTCTTTTGATCTGACACTGGCAGGTGGCAGCGGGGCGAGCTCTGGGAGGGTAGTCTCAGTGCCTAAGGCTTCTGTTCTCTGGGACAGTGAGGGCTTAAACCTCCATTTCAGCCTTCTTCCTTCAGTCTTTGCTTCAAGGTCTATGCTGTGAGCATTGTGTTCAGCCGTGTTATATGCTGTCCCCTCAGCCCTGTGGGCCATAAATGGTGCCCTAGCAGTCTGAGTTCTTCCCTCTCCTGCAGCTGCAGTAATTCCGGGATGCAGCGAGCTCGGAGCACAGAGCTAGGTCTGCGTCCTGCGCCCGCGCGGCTCCATCTCTGCACTTCTCCCTTCCCTCCTCCCCTGCTCATGCAATTTGCCCACCTATAGGTGAATTCAGTACTAAGACTCAGTCTTGCCTGTGTGCTGTGCAGGGAGTCCTTTGTGGAGTTATTGTTTTTCAATTTGTTGTAAATTCTAGGGAAGATTTCCAGAGGCTCACCTCACGCTGCCATTTTGATGAGGTCTGTTCATTTATTTTTAACCTCATTTTTCTCTGTTATTCAGATTTAATAATTCTTGTTGGTTTTTTCTTTTTTTATATATAATTCTTGTTGACATATCAAATTCACTGACGCTTTCTTCTGTCATCTCTAATCTTCAGTTGAGCCTATCGAATGATTTTTATGTAATGTTGTATTTTTGAGTTCCAGAATTTCAAGTTACTTATTCTTTAATAGTTTCTATTTATTTGCCATTATTTCCTATCTTTTAATTCATTGTGAGCTTATTTTTCTTTACATCTTTGAGCATAATTATAATAGCTGCTTTACCTTTTAGATCTGGTCTACTCATTCTAATATCTGGGTCATCTCAGCATGTCTCCATTGATTGCCTTTTCTCTTGAGTATGGGTTACATTTTCTAGAGTTGAAATATTTAATGATTTTGAATTTGTTCATGGTGAGTAATACACTGTGCAGACTATATTCCGTTGTGTTCTTTAGTAAAATGTTGACTTTTATTATTGTTGTTGTTTTAGCAGGCAGCCAAAGTGACTGAATTCAAACTTCAAACTCTATTTTCCCTCCTGTGGTCAGCAGCTGCATTCTCTGGTTCTTTTAGCATTAGCTTAACTGCTTGGGGTTTGCTCCATTCATGTGTGTCTCAGAAATCAGCCAAAGATTTTGGCTGAGTTTATGTGCAGAATTTGGGGCTTCCTCTCTTTGACTGCCTCTATCCTTTCCTGGGTTTCCTACTCACTGCTGTGGCAGCTCCAAATTCACTTATCGAATTCCTTAAGCCAGTAAGATTTCCAGTTTGTTTTCAAATTATAGTTAGTAGACTGCACACTTGACTGGGGTCTACATATATATATATATATATATATATATATATATATGTGTGTGTGTGTATGTATATACATACATATACATATACGTATATACATATATACATATATACATACATATATACATATATACATACATATATATATATATTTAAAGGAAGCTCACCTAGGGTCATCTTCTTATTCCATGTATCAACAGCCCTCCAGTTTCTGCTTGACTATGGTCATGATTTAATGGCTTCAAACAGTTGGGTTTTATTCTTTGTCCGGAGTTAATCATCGTCATCTGTGTGACGGTTAGTCCAATATGAAATATTATATTATTTTTGGAAAACAGAACTCTATCTTTACTACTTTTATTACTTTTAGAGAGAGTTGTTTGACAATCACTTGTATTTTTTTTTCCTAGCAAGGCTGTAAAATGCAGTAATAGTTAAAATCCTGAACTCTATGCTCAGTTTCTTGGGTTCAAATCCCTTCTCTGACCCACTGTGACTTTATGCAAAATACTTGACTTCACTGTACCTCATTTTTCTCACCTTTAAAAATGGGGATAACCCCAAAGTATTGCCTAATCTTGCTGTGAGGTTTAAATAAATTAACATGTAAAGAGCTTGGAGATGTGCTTGGTTCGTGGCAAATAATAGCTAGGCCATCTTTGCTGGGTGTTATTGACATTTTTTTTCACTTTCCATCTCAGTAAATTTTTTTGGTGAACAGGGTTTGGAGCAAAGTTAATTGCCACCATTTTATAGATATGCAGAATGAAGATGCCAAAATTATAAACTAGAAGTAAAAATTATGGCTCCAGACCTCTTGTTCTCTGTTAATTTACTCAGCTGTCATCTTTCCTCCCTCACCATCCATTACCCTACTTTTCCAATAAAATGAACTTGCCTAAAAATGTTTATCACAAGTGTCATGCACTGGGCTGAGAGGACCCCTAAACCTCTTGTTAAATAAGGACATCTGCTATGAAGCTTTTCTGTCCTTTATTTATATTTGAAATGCTACAACTTTTCCATTGCCTAAAAGAAAAAGCCCATTCTCACAAATGCTTTTCTCCTTGGCCATACACTTCAACCTTGAGTTCATATTCTGAACCAATGACTTCTTCTAAGTGGTTTATTATTAACAGTGTCCTCTAAACTTTATCTAAACCTTGGCCAGTGCAGCTGCAGGTGGCAAGGAATGAGAGCTCGCATTGTCTATTGCTTAGACCTGCACATCAGGACGATTCTGACACTTGTTCCACTCAGATTTTCCCTCTCTACCTCCCACCACAAATCAACTTTTTAAAAAGCCACAGTGGTGGATTCCCCTTTTAAAAATACCTGTCTCCTGATGAGGCTGTGAGAGAAAGCTGATTTGGAAAAGGGCTTACATTCATCAGGGTTACAAAGTTGACCTGAGGGCTGCAGGGAATGCATTTTTTTAAATATTTGAATTCAAATGGTTTTAGGCAGGACAGACACTACCAATATTGGTTATGTTTTGACTGGGTCCTGCAACATTTAGGTTTGTAACCCTTGTAGCAAGTTCTAGAAGAGTCCAAGAAACCCTGGATTTTGGCTCAGCGATTGGCACCTGAGTAAAGGGTCAGAGACCAGAAAGCACCAGCAGTAATAGATTCATATTTGAATATAATCACCAAATGTCACATGGGGTGGCATGCAGGGTCTCTAGTCCCGCTCCCCACGTAAGAACGTAGGATATGGTGAGGTCAAAAAGGAACACCCTCGGAGCCATAGAAGGGGAGTCATACCACTATAGTCTCCCTGGCGGCTGGGTTGGAGACACAGGAGGCAGGAGCCACATGATCCGCAACTTGCCGTCCACTTCTCTGCCAACCAACCTCACTTGCTAGCTGCAATCTGCCTGTCTGCAATCTGTAATCCACACTCCACCATGCCACAACTACACCACACCACTACACCACCACGCCATTCCACTACACCACCCTTTGCTACCTTAGCCGCAGCAGTTATGCCAGTGGCTAATGGCTAACCGGTAACAGCTGATGGCCAACTAGTCACCACTGATGGCCATCTACTACCTGAGCCAGCACCTTTCTATGTGAGGCCGAGAGCCTGGAAACTGCACTCCTGGCTCTGTCCCCACACACCTCCTCAGGCTGAACGCCACTCCTTTACCTCAACCCTATGCTCCAGCTACAGAGTCACAGTGCCCAGCCATTGCCATGCTCTTTCCTCTGTCTGGGCTGTTACCTGTCCTGAACCCCCACCCCTAGTCTCTTAGTTTCCTACTGCTGCTGTAACAAATTTCCACACAGTGACTTAAAGAAAACAAGTATATCCTCTTAGACTTCTGGAGGTCAAACGTCTGAAATCAGTTTCACTGGGCTAAAGTCCAGGTGTTGGCCAGGCTGGTTCCTTCTGAAGGTTCTGTGGAGCGAATCCATTTCCTTCCTTTCTCAGCTTGCAGAAGCCTCCTGTACTCCAAGGTTCGGGCTCCCTCCTTCATCTTCAAGGCACATCATTCTACCATCTGCCTCACGATCAACTTTCTATCTCTCCTGCTGAAGTCAAATCTCCCTCTGTCTCCTTTTCATAGAGACATTTGTGATGACAATTAGGGCCACTCAGCTGACCCAGGATAATCTCCCATCTCAAGAGCCTTAATTTAATCCCATCTGCAAAGTCATCTTGGCCATATACAGTAATATTCACAAGTTCTGGTGATTAGAATTTGGACGTCTTAGAGGACCCACCGACCTGGGAAACCTCCATCTGCCCTCCGGGCTCTGCTCAGACTTTATTTCTCTCCTCTGAAAGGCCTCCCTGATCCCCAACACTGTGTTCAGGGGTCAGACTCCCTGGTGTAGCATGTAGCACACCAGATTTTAATTGTCTTTTTGTCTCCCTTCTCTCAACTCGCAGTTGCTTGTGGGCTGGTATCTCATTCACCTTCTTTCTCTTGGTGTCTCCGAGGTCTGACACATGATAGCTACTTAAGACTAGGATGATGCAAAAGTAATTGCTGTTTTTGCAATTATTTTTTTTTCCTTTTTTTTAAAATTAAATTTATTGGGGTGACTACAATTATTTTTAACCTTTTAAACCTCAATAACTTTTGCACCAGCCTAATATATATTTGTGGGGAGAAAAGTCTCTTTCTGGCTGACAATTCCAGGATGAACAGCCCTGATGAAGTGGGCACAGAGGTCCCCTGATCAAGGTGATAGAGAGGCCTGAAGCAAGCAGGGCTATTGTTAAGCATGCTGATTGGACTGGTCATATGACTCCCCAGTGTTTGGACTCGAGAGCTTTGCATTCAGTGTACAACAGCCCATCAGCAGCAAAGCCCATGACTCCTCAGGTCACCTGTACTGTTCATGCAACTTTCCTGTTGTTCTGACCCCAGAGTCCAACTTCACCGCACCTCCTTGGTGATCTATGATTGGCTCATTTAAACACTGATTAACTTTTAAAAAACACACAATCATTTGGCAAATTCCATCCACCTATCAGAGAAAACATAAACATAAGCAAACATTAACCTAGACACACAGGTTTACAACCCGCAGCTGCCCTTGGGCACGTAGGCGGTGCCAGCTTGCCCCTGGGTCCAGGTAGCTGCTTGGTTGAAGGGAGTGAAGCTGACAGTAATGTGTTTTCAATTTAAGCCAAAAGATATGGGAACGTGACCCCTGGAATGTGGACTTATACATCTCCAAGGTTTACGTATGGCAAGAAACACAAACACATGTACCTCCCAAGGCTATTTTATATCACAGCTGTATGTGGTTATTTCTGACAAGGCAACCTAGTTTTAATTATTTATGCCAAAACGTATAAGCCACTAAAAATGTCTTGCAGAATGGGGGTGCAAAGGGAAAGAAGACCAGAGACCTTGCTAAATCAGGCATCCTGCCCTTTCCTGTGGGCAGCGAGCTTGGGCTGTTCACTGCTGCATTCTTTTGCTGTGTGTTAGAGGTTAAAGTGAGTGGGAGAGACTTCTTTTGTCTGGGTTGGTTAAGAGTAGAAGCAGAGCTGGAGAGTCTGGCCAACGCTCTAAAAAGCATACACTTCTTTGAGACTGCAAGGATAGTGCAGGACTGACCACCCCGCTCCATGGCGTCCACCAGGCCACTTCTGCCATCCTCACCCCCTTAGGTGTCTGGTGCAGGGGGCTGGTCATTCTGGAACTCATAGTCAAAACACTGGTCTTATTGGATGCACTAAAATCGTTGTCCCAGGATGATCCCTCAGCTGGCAGGCCTATTTGCAGAGTCTTTTACTCTTTCCGGACAGTTCAGAAGATGCGTTCTTTCCTTACTTCCCCAAGAATCTCCTTTCCACCCTCAACTCTCCTCTCTCTCTTCCCCTGCTCTGCATCTGTAAACTACTTTTTTACTCTGTTATCTCCTCCATTTGGAGTCCTGTGCTTGCCAGCATTCTGGGTGAGGAAGAAAGACGACCACAGAGAGGGACCTTGGAATGAACAAGAACTGTGATTTGATTCTGACATGTCACATAACTAGCATTAATTATAAAACTGGAATTTCTTTTCTCTATCATCAACCCTGACCTGATTGGCAGTTTAGGGTCATGTCAGTTTAGGGTCAGTTTAGGAGCATGAATTTTGGAGTCAGACAGACCTGGATTAGTAGTGGTTCTGGTATATATAAGCTATATGCCCTTGAGCAAGCTAGTCCACCTTACAACTCTTTTGTTTCCCCATCTGTAAAATACAGTAACAGTGATACCTACCTCACAGGTTGTTATGAGTACTAAATGAGATTGTGCATGTAAAAGGCTTAACAAGTCCTTCCATATATAGAAAACGATCAATAAACATTAGCTGTTGTTGTTGTTAGCAATGATAGGGCGGTGGGTAATATAAGAGCAACAAATAGAAACTGGTTAGAGAATGCTGGTGAATCAATCACTGTGTCATCTCTAGCTCATATTCAGGATAGGTGAAGGCATGTATGGCACATGGAAACCTTTTCTAAGAGCACATGGGAGGTAAGGTCATGTAAGATAGAATTCTGAAAGCTCCCCCGCCAAATACCTCCTGGATCTCTAAGCGAGTGAGGGGAGTCAGAGCTTGAGCCTGCGTTGTTTTTGTTGAGAATATGACCCAAAGAAAAGTATTTCAACAGTAACTGTCACAAGTAGATTTAGTGCCAGAGGAAGAATGCTGAGCCACCCACTAGGGATGGGCTGGACCTTCCAGCTTCATATTGTATATCTGAGGAAAGGAAATGATTCAAGGATAGCTTTAACTCACTGAGCCAGCAGCCCGATGGGGTCAAAAGCTATTTCCCACAGGTATCAGGCCAGAATCTTTAAAGGAGTGATGCAGGGCTGAAGTAACCACAAACAGATCCAGCTGGTTTTTGTGGTGGATAATATTTGTTTAGCATTATGTCCAGATGTCTAGATTGTGAGACACATATGTTGGCATCAGGAAGTGTTTATAAAATTCCTGGTTGAACTCCATACTGGGTTAGGTACTGGGATAAATCAAACTGAAACCAAATTGCAGTCCCCACCCTTGTAAGGAAGGTCTGGAACTAGTCCCAGCCCTTCAAAAAAGTGGACGAGAAACCAAAAGAAGGGAATCATATGAGCAAGAAGGACTCACCCAGCATTCTCAGCTGTTTCCCAATTCCAGGAAAAATGCTAAGTCGTGGACATGGCAAAGTAATCAGGGGTTTTGTTAAGATATGGTTTCCTAGGTGAGCCTAGGATGGTGAGAAAACTGCCTTCCTGGAGACATCTGGCTCCTTTCCATTGCTGGGCATTTAATGAGATACTCTGCTTAGCAACCTCTGTGTAAGGGTGGGAAGTAAACACTCCGCGCTCCTTGCCCCCAAACTGACCCAACTTTTCCTTGGCCTTTCTACCAAACTTAAGCATTAACATTCTCTATTTGGTCATGACTGCCTGTTCTGGCAAAGAAGTAGAAATGATTTTAATGTGGTTTAGTTGATTGGTTTTTTTTTTTTTTTTTTGGTTATTGTTTTTGTTTTGTTTTATACCCCAGTGTTGGCTATAAATTTAGGTTTGTATTTTTAGGTTTGACTTTGGGTAGCAAGATAGAACATGATAGGCCAGGCCAAGAACTCCAGTATAGAATCAGCTCCAGCCAACATTTGCTTTACTTCTGGGGGAAGTTGCACTGTCCTCAGAGGGGAGATGTGCAGAACATATCATTCTTTGGGAAAAGAAGGAGATATAGATAAGAGACTTTTGGATAGGGGCCTCCATCAGCTAACTTAATCTCAACAATGTCCATTTTACATCTGGGCCTCAGAACAATGAAAAAAATTTCTCCACACATGTACTAATATGTTTGAAGCATCTGAAAAATCATTTATCCACAGCTTAATATAAAAGAGCTCCATGACTGAGAAGCTGTTATTTTTAAAATAGTCTATAAATTTCATTCTTCCTTTGATGGATAATAGGTGAAGGGACTGGAAAATAGACAGAGGAATCCACCTCACCCCACAGCACTCCACTTCCCCCAGTGTTTAAACTACTCAGGCAAACTTTCTTCAGCAAACTGAAGATAAGTCTGAAATAGCTGGAGTAACGGGTGACAAAATTTTTCCTTCTGGTAAATCAAGTAGTTTTACAGTCAAACCTTTACCAATAAAGTCACTTGGCACTCCAGAACAACCTTTTCATCAAAGAAATTGCAAAAGTGAATTTGATGTGTTTGGAGTGAGGTTAGAAACATAATATTTGACCAAAACGATAAGATAGAAAATTGAGAATTTTCTGGAGACAGGTGGTGTTGAAAGGTTTCATTTGTGTGGATAAGGCATGTCAGGGAATAAGACTAGAGAATAATATCCTAGAAACAGTGACCCTCTCTGGGTTGATTAAGTTCTCCCACTGGGCTAGCAAGTAGGTGCTGTGAGACTCAGAGTGGGGACTGGATATTTGGGGATGACAGACAATAAATGTTGCACATTTGCTTCCCTACACAGACATTAAAGGGGCCCCAGAAACCCTCTGGTCTACCAGGTGTAGAACACTCAGTGGTTAGGACTACAGGCTCTGGTGTCAGTTGGACTGGGTTGGAATCTTGGTACAATCATGTCTAGCAAATAATTTAATATCTCTCTTTCTTCATCCGAAATTATCTAAACAAGGAGACCTCAAAGGCTCTGTGAACAAAATGATGGCCAGGCATTTGGAACCTGAATGGAAATCCCCAAAATGGCTTCCTTAGGGGGCAGTCATCATGGAGGAGCTCTCGGCCTTTCTCTCTGGGAGCAAGGACTTGTCCTCTCTCATGATAGGCTGGCTCTTTGGAACAAAGCTGATGGGTCACATAGAGGTTCACCGACTACTTCTTCACCAATCTATTTCCTGAAAAGTGGCTGTTAGCTTGGCAATATGCGAGGATTGGTCCAGGAGGAAAGTATGGAAGGCCTGGATCTTATATGCAGGAGAGAAATTTGTGTAGAGACGAGGTTTGAGAAGGGGGAGTCCCAAAGGCCTGGCTGAGACTTCTGCTGCTGCTGCTGCTGCTGGGCTGTCAATGTCAGGCACAGAGTCTCTGAGAAGGAGTAATAGAGTTAGTAGTTGGTTGCTGAATCTTTTGGGACCCTTCACTGTACGATACAGAGGAGGCTGATTCTGTTACTCAAGCAGAACGGAATTTATGACAAAGAAATTGGCTAGCCCATAGAATAAATGGAAGCCTAAAGAACCAACCTGATAGAACAATATCTCAATCTATACTACAGAACTGCCCTGATGAAGAAGCTGCTGCCTTGTGGCTGCCCCACCAAGGAAAAAGACTACCAGCACCGCCACTATTTCTGTCCCATTTCTTCTAAAATGTCTGCTTCCCCCCTTGTAAGCAAAATGGGTTCCATGCATAGCCTTTTTCCTTAAAGTCCTCACTTCCACGTCAAATATAACTACAGTTGGTGGGATCCAGTTCGTATGCCTGGACTCTAATTGCAGAAGAATTTGGGAACAAATATTCTGGATTCTTCCTCAGGAAAGTAAAACTAATAAAGCTGGAATTTCCTATATAGATCAAAGATGGGTTAAAAAGTTTCTGGACAGCCAGCAAACATGGCAATTGCCTATTTCATTCAACCCCTTAGTTAACCCAGGGCCAATGCACACCACCCACCAAAGTTAAGCACAATGTCAACTATAAGAAAATTCTCTGCCTAACACAATTCAGCTCTCCTTCATGCAAGCTTAAATGACTCATCTGCCTACAATGAACAGAACTCATACTCAAACAGTAGTGTACTCTCAGAAGTAAAAAAAGAAACCAAAAAATAATTGAAACCATCTTTTATTGGAGAAAACAGGCATGCAGTGTTTGTGTTTTAAAACCTTTAGGGGACACATTGGTTTGGTGACTAAAGAATTATCAAGTACTCAATGGGTGCCCCCCCCTTTCTGGTTACCTTATTTATCCCTTAATCTCATGCAGGAGAGAGGAGCTATCCCAGAATCATCTCTTCAGCCTTCTCTCAAGAGATACAGGCTTTGGATTCTGGGTGTCACATCTGTAGGAACAGGACCTAGGATGCATTTGTCCAGAGCAACACATTGTGAATGCTGGCTTTTCTGCGTTGGGCAGCCCCTGGCCAGACAACAAAATTTCCTTTCAGAACTCACAATCTCCTAATTCGTCTTCATATCCATTTTTCCCTAAGATGCTCTCTGGAAAATGACCACAGTCAAGCATAAGGGTCGTTCATTCTTATCTGTTTACCTTTGAATCCTGACAGCCCTTAAAGTTCCCACAGAAAGGATATCTTGTGATCCTGTTTGACGATGCTGCACAGAGTCTCTCAGAAAGTAGCAGTGGAACTGGTACTATAACAGAATCCAGTCTTCTACTCTCCCGTGATGTCACCTCTTGTTCAAGGATATTCGCATTTAATAGAGGAGGGAGATTCAAGCCAAAGGACTGAGTCTCCTCTTGTGAAATGTAAGTCACCTTTGAGCCCTCATGCTAAGGAGGAACAGCGTGGCAATTCCCAGGAAGTCACATGGAGGTAATGATGCAGTGAGCGGAGTGGCAACCCCATGGTATCTGTACCTGTATGAACACCTCATGTCCTCCACTCACAAGGGGGCCCATCTGAGTTTCCTCAGAATTTTGCTTTCTGGGTCTTCCCACCCCATGGCTGTGAAGCATGTTTCTCTTTCACTCCTCACACCCAGGGAAATGCTAGCTTTCTCTCTTGCCAGCCAAGTCCAGCTTATGTTACCATCTCAGCTTAGTGAAGTGTGTCCTGGAGAAGGAGAAGAATTCATGGGATTTCAAATTTCCTCCTGTCTAAAATGAGAGAATTGCACTGTATGATCTTGAATGACCTTTTGGACGAGGCTCTGCAGCCCTGTAAGAATGCTAGTAGAAGCGGGATTACCGTGTAGGAGCCACTTAGGAACAGACTGTGAAGAAAGTTTCAGTCAGGGCTGAGAAGCCTGTAGGCAGTGAGCAATCTGAGTTCTAATCTGAACCTGAAATGGGAGCAACAGTCAAGGCTCTGATGCCAACAGCCGAGATGTTCAGACGACAGCAATGGTTTATTCATCACCAAAGGAGAACCTTCTGAGGCTCTTTGGGCTTAGGGATGTCTGTCTTCCTGCTGTCTGCACTCGTTTTTGTTCATTTAATATTTAGAGAGTGGAGAACAAAGCCTATCTTGCCTTGGGAATCCGCCAACCTTTCTCACTGCATTTCTACATCTGTTGCTCCAGGTGTACCTCTCTATTCCGATACTCAGCTGAACAAACAGTGAAAATGTTAACTTAAATTTTCAAATAAACTCTTAATGTGATTATAAGATTAATGCCAATCTATGCAAAACTGTATTATGACCTTATTTAAGCTGTGGCCCACACAGAGTAAGACCAAAATACATGAAAGACAGACCAACCACCAAAAAGCAATTCTATTCAACTTAAGTCCTTTATTTGTGCTTCTTGACACACATGGATGTCAAGATGGATGTCTGGGCAATACTGCTCACAGTCCTTCTCTCCCCTACTATCTGTTTCCTTTGTACCCCACACAGGCTGTGGCTTCTCTTTCCTCTGAAATCTTGGGGACGACTGTCTCCAGTGCTACTCTGTGTACTACTTATCTTTCTACACTTTTTACTTTCTGCATTAAATAAGCTCCAAAGAGCTGGTCCTGCAACACAGAACCCTGGGAGAAGCGAGGGAGGGCAGTTCTTATACATCAAGGCAGTAGTTCTTGAACAGGATCAAATATCTACTGAAGCAGATACCCATTCAACACCCATTTGCACCCGCTTCCTTTGGATCCACTTACTTTCTCATTCCTCAAAATGCTTATAAATTTCTAAATTTGTTGTAGCACTTCAGGGAAAGAATGGAAGATAAGGTGACATCTGTGCGACAGAAGTAGAAGAAATACAAATACCTAAGAACGAAAATTGTTGTGAGTTATTGGTAGAAATTATTGGTGTGAAGAGTAAAAATGAGGGAAGAAAAGAGTAGCAATGATACTGATTGTTTTCAGTCCATTTGCATATCTGTTTACACTGAAGCGAGCTCAAAACTAATAACAATAGCATAACATTTACTGTGTTGATTATGTGCCAGATACTTTACACAGAATGTTCCATTTATTCCTCATAACGATTCTGCAAGGTAATATCCCTCTGTTGCAGGGAGAGACGTTAAGACTCAGAGAGGTTAAGCCATTTGCTCAAGGTCTCACCTGTTAGCAAGTGGTGGATTTGGGATTTGAACCTGAGCAGTCTGACTCAGAGACCTGGCTATTAACTTCTACTCATGCTTTACATATTTTCTTATAAAGAGAGAGCCCCATTTGGGAGGGTGGAGAGAGAAACACACAGAGACGCAAACAAAGTCACAGGCACGTGGGCAGGACTGGTGCTTTCTGCACAGAGAAAGATAAGGAGCTGGGGAAAATCCCACTTATCATAAGACACATTACTGTAGGAACCGCTGCACGGGCACCATCTTAGTCAGCAGAGACTAACCGCTGCAATAAACGACCCTAATAGATGAACAGCTGAACATAAAAAGTTTATTTCCTGCTCATATAAACTCTAATCAGATGGTCCTAGTCAGACAGCTCTCTTGGCTTCTCCTCCATACAGTGACTTGGGGACGTAGGCCCCTGCCCCTTAGTGATACAAGGTGGAAAGAGAATGAGGGAAGACACACTGGCTACTTAACCATGTCAGCCAGAAAGTGCCACATCACTCAGGCTCATATTTCACCAGCCAGAATTAATCACCCAGGGTGGGTTGGGGGGCTCAAAAATGTAGTCCCTGGCTAGTTAGCTGCTTCTCAACAGCCACTCTATACTCTGGAAGAAGACCAGGATTTTTCAGGGGTTAGCTAGCCATTTCTATCACAAGCACACTTGAGAGAGAGTGGAAAGTGATATGATAGCCTGGCCAACACTGGTGAACGGCGCCTGAACTTCGACACTATATTGGAGTGCACTGGAAGTGGGATACTCCAGGGACTTAGACTTGGTGATTTTCTTAAGGAGTGGATCCGGGAGGTCAAGCCCATTTCCCAGCATCTGTGGCCTGCTGAATCTTGGGCTCCTCACTTAGATTGGGGTCTGTCTTAGTATGCTATCCAATGTCACTGAATTTGACCCCAAAGACAACCTTGCCAGGGAATTGGCTTCCGAGAGCACAAGCATCCTTCCTGTGGTTTTAGCGAGAATCAGTTGTCTGGTCACATAACTTACTGAGATTTTTAATAAGTTATTATTGACAGTCAACACTGGGAGTCCAGACAAGATATATTGAATCCCAGGATCTAAATATGTGGGTTAAAGACATTTACAGAAAGAAATTGAATAAATGCTGCTGTTAGAATAGAAAGGGGTCAGAAAAAAGAGGGTGGACAGATTCTTAGAAAAAACAAAACAAAACACCAGGCTGTTCTCAGAGTCGTATTTCAAATTCCAAGTTTTTATGTCTTTTTCCCCCTAAATTTTCATTAATTATGGCTCATGTGTCCCTTGGAAGTTTGTTAATATTATTAGTTTTGGAAAGGCGTTTCCTGCTCCTTTTCCATATGTGACTATTTATTTAGTCAGCTGGTTCTCATTTCTGAGTGTAGGTTCAAAGGTCCAGCTAAAGGATAATGGGCTGAAATGTCTCAAACAAAACTTGAATAAATAAATAACTTTGATATTTGTTTTTCAGGAGTGGATGAATACAGTATTGAATCCATTGGGACAAACCTGGTTTCTCTTTAGGAAAATGCCCCTAGATGGAAATAACAGTGGATTTGAAAACTTTTGAGTTGCAGATTTTCTGAAATGCCAGCACTCTTTCTGTACATAGGACACTTTGAACTTGGAAAATGGTCTATAACAACTCTTCAAATTACTCCTCAGAGGAAACCTGCAAAATTTCCCTTAGTTTCCAGAGGCTCTGGAAAGACAGACATCTTTCCCAAGGTCACAGGGAAAGCACAGAACTTGGAGATCCCAAGTCCCAATTTCTCACTCTTCTGATCAATCCCACCTTTATGAGGTGACTTTTCTTACCAAATAGCCAAAAGGACTGCAGGGTAGACACACAGACCTAGTGAGTTGCTATGAGTACTTTTACAATAATTGTAGAAACTTCTACTTGATATTAGTGCTCAGTGCCTGTTGTGTGGGGTCTCCTGCAGGGTCTCTGCTTCCACTCCCCACATAAGAATGCAGGATATGGTGAGGCCAAAAAGGAACACCCACGGAGCCATAGGTAGGGAAGTCATACCACTATGTTCTCACTGGAGGCTGGGTTTACACGACATGCGACCTGCTGTCCGCTTTGCTGCCAACTGACTGACTCTCCTCCACTCTCCTCGGCTTCTTTCCGTAGCCGTGGCAGTTATATTAGTGGCCAATGGCTCAACTGTTACAGCTGACGGCCAACCAGCCACAGCTGACGGCCATCTACTACCCGAGTCAGCACCTCTCCACATGAGGCCGAGAGCCTGGAAATTGCTCTCTGGGGCTGTGTCCCCCCACTCCACCCCTACAGGTTCTTGCCTCATAATCTATGCGACAAGCATCTTCCGCAAGGGTCCCTGTGCCATATTAGCCTATTGACATCTACGGACGAAAAGAAACAGTAGTCTTAGGAACCAACAATGGCAAATGCCTTCCATCTGGGAGGATACATGCTAGCTTTTCGTCCTGGGAAAGGAGGGTCGCTGCCACTGGCACCTTTCCCGGTTTGTAGTACCAGACCTTTATGGCAGTGCTTGGGGTCCCTTGCATAGTTTCAACATGTAACAGTACAGGAGACCCCGTAATAGGCCATAGTGAGAGCACATAGTTTCCCCGCAAAATCATCCCGGTATCGGGACCTCCGTATACTACAATCACTTGCGGTGGCCACTCAGCCACCAACCCTGGCGTCACTTGTAAATCATGAGTCACACCGGCCCCCCATGGGGCTATCAGGCCCAACCATCGACAGTGGGGGCTTTTTGCCAGGGCCAAGTCCATTGCTGCCGTTCCCCTGCTTTCAAGCATGTGGGTGCTGGAAGTAAAATGTTTCCATTTCTGCCATAGCCTGGCTTTACCAGAGTCTCACTGGTGGTAACTTGTAATTGAATGGGAGCGGCCCTTCGATGTAGCAGAGCTTCTACTGGTGTGGGACCTCCCTTCCGTGGTCTCTCATTCAGGACTCTCAGGACGTCCCATAGACGCGAGGCCCAGTCATGCATCGTGGGAGGGTGTTTTGACACCTGGAGGCCTTGCTTCAAAAGGCCATTATAGCGTTCAATCATGCCAGCTGCTTGTGGGTTATACGGAGCCTGAAACAACCATTGCACGTCCATCCTGGCAGCCCAGCGCTGCACTTCCTACCTCGTAAAATGGGTACCCATCACTTTCAATGACTTACATAGCTCTCACAGCTATGTAAGAGCGACCACTGTATGCCACAGCCGGACACGGCCAAGCAAACATCAACCCCATAGCAGGGTCCACTGCTGTGAATGCATTCATAGCATTGTGGGCCTTCGGCAGGGGTCCAACGTAATCCACTTGCCAGAGAGTGAGAGGCACCCTCCCTCACATAATCTGCTGTGTCTCCCAGGGGAGCCTCCGCCTTTGGGAGCTGTCCTGGGCACAGAGGGCATAGTCATAGCAGGCATCTGCTATCTCCTGCCACTTCAAAGTCAGACCCCAGCGTTTGCTCACCTGCCACATGGTTCGGCTTCCAGCGTGCTGGAATTTCCTATGCAGCCAATGGGCCACATCAGTGGCAGGAGACCGTTCTAACCATCGGACCAGTGCTAGAGCATCTACTTCATCATTACCTGGGGACACTAAGGGGGAGTGACCTGTGACATGCATTAGGGTTACCTCCTTTCTCTGCCCTAGGTCCCAGAGGTCCTGCCACATGGCTTGACCCCACAGTGGACGGTGTCCTACCAACCAGTTTTGGTGTCTCCACGTAGGGAGCCACAACATTAGGCCCCGGAACACCACCCAGCTGTCAGTACAAATAACTAGGGGCCCAGGCTCATGGCTGATTACCATCCACACAGCCCATAATTCAGCCCACTGGCTACTCTGGCCAGTCCCAGTATGAAACCAAATGGTGTCCGTTTTGCGCTGCACACCAATAGCCGTCCAAACAGCTGTAGCCCCTCGGCTAGAACCATCGGTAAACCAGGCATCCTCAGGTACTGGGGACTGTCCTTCTTTGTAGGGCGAGGGCTCCAAGTCCTCCCCTCTAGGCAGAGCGCTTGGCTCAGCCTGGGCCACAAGCTTCACAGGCCCCAGGACCTATTGTAGCTCTGTGCTCAAAGGGCTTGAACCAGCGGTGCTACGCTGCTCCAAGTAGGCACCCCACTTGGCGAGGGTGGTGGTCTGTGCCACCCCCGTTTTGGGACCCTGGGTCCACGTACGGACCCACTCCTGGACAGGATAGGTTGTTCGAACCAACACCCATGCCGTTCCTGTGATGGCTTCTGTGGCCACTAGGGCTGCATACACAGCGGCCAGCTGTTTCTCTGTCAGAGAGTAGCAGACCTCCTCTCCTTTCCATAATTGGGACCAAAATCCCACTGGCAACCGGAGAGGCTCCTGCCGTTGCCAGAGGCCCCATCCGTATCCCTCTTGGGTTACGTGAACATCAAGTTCAAATGGGCGGCCAGGGTCCACTACTTGCGGAGCCTGTGCCTGCTGCACTGCCCGTTTTGTGGCAACGAAGTCTCGCTCTATAGCCTCTGTCCAATCCCATGAGGCCCCCTTTTTTATCATATTGTACAAGGGCCTTGCCATTTGTGCTAAATGGGGTACAAACGCCCGCCAATATCCTAGCAGACCCAAATATGTCTGCAGTTGGGAGACCTTGGTCGGCCGGGGAAAGGCTTGTATCTTATCAATAATTGCCTCAGGTATAACCTTTGTCTTACCCGACCATACAACACCCAAAAACTTGACAGATAAGCCAGAGCCTTGGACCTTTTCCTCATTCACCGCCCAGCCGCGTGACTTCAGGTGGCGGAGAAGAGAGGGGTCTGCTTGCTCTAAATCAGAAAGAGAATCTGATGTTAATGGAATATCATTGACATAATGAAACAAGGCCAGAGAGGATGGGCGATCCCACTGTGCCAAATCCTGGGCTACGAGCCCGTGGCAGATAGTGGGGCTATGCAAGTATCCTTGCGGAAGGACTTGAAAAGTCCACTGCCGCCCGTCCCAAGTAAAAGCAAACTGCTCTTGACACTCAGGTGCAATGTCAATGGAGAAAAAAGCATTGGCCAAGTCCACTACATAGTGATATGTCCCCACGCAGACAGTCAGACGATCCATCAAATCATGTATCGAAGGCACTGCAGCATGCAAGGGTGGTGTCACCTTATTTTACTCCCTATAGTCCACAGTCATTCGCCAGGTCCCATCTGGCTTCTTGACAGGCCATACTGGGGAGTTAAAGGGACTGTGCGTTGGCCTCACAATATGTGCCTTCTCCAATTCCAATATTGTACTACCGATCTCCTCCTGTCCTCCTGGCAGGCGGTACTGTCGCACTGTAACCACGCACCGGGGCTGTGGCAACACTTGAGGAGGGTGGTGAGCATGCCTGCGTGTCACCGCTTTCACCACCCGGATCTGGAGACGGAACTCGCTTACTGACGTCTGTAAGCTGAGGCCATGTAGCACGTCCACCCCTAGAATATACTCCGGAGTGGGGGAGACATAAACCTTGTAGGTACGAGGGGGAAGCCTTCCTATACCCAGTGGTAAGGAAACGGCTTTCACAGTCACAGTCTTTCCCCCGTAGCCATCAATGCAGATTGCTGGTCAGGGGAACAGTTCTGGGTTCCCATAAACAAGACTGCAGTCTGTGCCAGTGTCAACTAGGGCCAAAACCCTCTGCACATTAGAAGGGGACCAATGTATGGACAGTTCCACGTGGAGCCTCCTGTCCCTGCTCGTTCCCTCTGACTGGGTACCATGGCCCCTAATCAAGCTGAAAGGAGTCAGCCTTAAGCGGCTGCATGAAGTCCTAGAGGGACACGGGTCACGCTTTCCCAGACTTCTCCTTTATGCTTCTCCAGAATTGTTGTTTCAGACACAACTGTTTCCAAAGTTCCAGCAGGAGTGCATTGGGTTTTCGGTCTATTTTCTCCCGATTGACCCCTGCTGCCACAAGATCACGCCACATCTGTGCGCGTGTTACTCTCTGAGGCCCGTGACCTCGCCCGTTTACCTTTGGTTTGGGCTTCCAGGTCTCAACTATGCGGACCTCCTGTCTTAACTTCCTTCGCCTCCAGCTTTCAACATCCCCTAGGGTGGCCATGGCAGTCGTAACTTCATGGATCCGTCACCCTACATAAAGTGTAAGAATAGCAACCAAGGATCCAAAAGCACTCGCAGGTGCAGTATCCAAAACCAGATCTCTCATGCTGGCTGTAAAAAGCTCGTCATCCGGCCCCTGCATGTTAAGGATAAAAATAGCATTTCTCATACCCATTTCACGAATGATTTGTGTAAGTTCCGTATATGACTGACATTGACTCACAGTGTCTGGCAGCTCTCCAGCCTGTCCCCATACTGTGCGTACCGCAGCAGTGAGCCACTCCATTGGAGTGTGGTTGCCCTGGTCGTGGGCCAACCTATGGCAGTTCTGTAACCTTTGTCACAGGGACGGATGCAGTGTCACAAAGGCTAGTTTTTCCATCTCGCTTGGGGAAGAGAATGCTGTCTGCCCCCTCATCCCCTAAACGTTGTAGCCAAGTCGAGACTGGCTCTCCAGGGCACTGTCGGTACTGCCTCCCCAGCTCCTGCAACTCAGTGGGAGTGTAAGGGGTGTAGGTTGTGAACTCAGTCACAGCTGGGTTGCCGGCAGCAATGCCCCCGGAGCCCAAAGGTTGCTCACCTTTTACCCTTTGCTTCAAGACTGGCCGGGCTTGGGGGTTGGGAGCTACATTGTCTCCACTCCCTTCCTCCACCTCTGCCTCAGAATCTCCACAGTGGGGTCCCTTTTCTAACAGGCGGACCCGAGCTTCCAGTGCCTCCTACCGGGACACCTGGTCCGGCACCTGGGTCATTTCATTAGGCGCATTTTCCATGTTGAGACTCAAGGCCATGAGGAACATCCAGCCCACGTGGCCAACTGTAGCCTTCTCCTCCTCCGGCTACTGCTCAGCCAGAGCTTACAGGGCCCTCTCCACGCTGGCCGGAGAGCCGTCCATGTCCTCCCACCCCTCTTTGGAGGTCTAACTCCTGAGAACAGTGGCCACCGGACACCACACATTGTGTGGGGGCCACATGTCCTCCTGGCCAGAGTGAGACTCCATTCCTACCTGGTTGAAATCTTGCTTGCTGTGCCAGGTGTCTGAGTGGGTGGCCTCCGTGTAAGATGTCCACAACCCTCGGAGCCTAAGGCTGCATCAGATTACCAAAATGAAGGCAACGCCGTCCATGACCAAGAGCGTGGTGTGCCAGCTGGAGGCTTGAGTCTCCCAGGCAGACAGTGCCTCCCGCTCTTGGCGTGGCTCGTCACGGGTCTCCCAAAGTTGAATTTTTGTACGCATAAACTGCTCCACCATCCTTTGCTGAGTTTCAGCCAGCACCATACCCTGCTCACTGTGCCATTTGTTGTGCAGGGTCTCCTGCGGGGTCTCTACTCCCGCTCCCCACATAAGAATGCAGGACATGGTGAGGCCAAAAAGGAACACCCACGGAGCCATAGGTAGGGGAGTCATACCACTATGTTCTCACTGGAGGCTGGGTTTACATGACATGCGACCTGCTGTCCGCTTTGCTGCCAACCGACTGACTCTCCTCGACTCTCCTCAACTCTCCTCGACTCTCCTCCACTCTCCTCCACTCTCTTCCACTCTCCTCGATTTCCCTCCATAGCCGCGTCAGTTATATCAGTGGCCAATGGCTCAACGGTTATAGCTGACGGCCAACCAGTCACAGCTGATGACCATCTACTACCTGAGCCAGCACCCTTCCACATGAGGCCGAGAGCCTGGAAACTGCTCTCTGGGGCTCTGTCCCCACAGTGCCTTAGTCAGTATTGTATATATTAGCAGTCAAGTTAAAAGGTCTCCACAAAGCAGATCTTTCCTTTACTCAAAACGTTCCTTTACCTACCAGCCTCATTCCTCTGGCTCCATCTCTTCCCTCAATGGTGACATCTCCCTACATCTATCTGTTGTGTTAGTACTTTAGCACTCTTCCAATGCTTCCTTCCTCCACACAACTTTCTCCAGGCCATCCATTTCCCTCTCTGTACAAACACAGCCAATCTGAGTAGATGGGGCTCAGGCAGAGAGTGGGCTTAGGGGCCCAAGCTCTTGTGTGTGCCAGTGTCCAGGTGTGAGCCTTGGTGGGCCAGGAGAGGCTCGGCTGCTCCAGCAGGTCAGCGGGACACAGCAGAGTCTAGCATGGCAGGAAGTCACGACCTTGGACTTGGACACAGAGGCAGGTAAAACTGAACCAGTGTTGGTGTCAGAGGTAGCCATAGAGCAGATATACCTGCAGTGTCATGAAAAAGGGCTCTTTGGACATGCAATCAGAAATCCTGCCTCTGACAGTTGCCAGTTGTGTGACTTTGGACACCAATGCCTTAACTTTTCTGAATCTCAGTTTCCTCGTCTATAAAAATGGAGGCTACAACAATATTAGCAAACACTTATATAGCTCTTAATATATCCCAGATGTTGTTCTGAGCACTTTACATACATCAACTCATTTAATCCTCATACAAGCACTCTAAAGTGTGTTTTATCATTAGGTTACAGAAAGGGAGGCACAGAGTTTACCAGTTACAGAAAGGGAGGCACAGAGTTTACCAGTTTACCCAAGATTGTATGGATTGTGGTGGCTGAGCTGGAATTTGAACCCAAGCAGATTGATTCTGGTATCTCATAGGGTTGCTATAAGCTTTATAAAGTTCCGAGGTGTCAGTACCTGGCACAGAGTAAACAATAAAGATTCAGAAACAGGGCGGCCAGTTGGCTCAGTTGGTTAGAACGCAGTGTTCATAGCACCCAGGTCGCCAGTTCAATTCCCACATGGGCCAGTGAGCTGTGCCCTCCACAACTAGATTGAAAACAACGACTTGACTTGGAGCTGATGTCTCCTGGAAAAACACACTGTTTCCCAATATTTCCCAATTAAAAAAAAAAGAGATTCAGAAACAAAACAGGCTTGATGTGGGAGTCACACAGGGATGGGGGTCAGACAAGAGTGTGCTGATTGGCACATGTGGAAAGCCAGGCAGGAGGAAGGACAAGAAGTAGGCTGCACAGACAGACCCAGTGGGATCCAGGGTTTGAACTAGGCCCAAGGTCTCAGCCCCAAGGTCTCAGCTTAGCTGTTACTTCTTCCAGGAAGACTTCCCTGATCTTGCATGATTGAATTAGCCCCCCACAGCACCCCTACCTAGTATATCCTTCAGCTTGGGGACCAGGCTCCTCCTGTTGCAGCACTTGCCACACTGCACTGTAATCACTCTTCTTCTTCTTCCCACTGTGGCTCAATGGGAAGGTAACTGTGGCCTGCTTACCTGTGTGCTTCCAGCACCTGGCATCTAACTTGACATGTAGGAGGTCTCAAGACCTCTACTTGGATAAAAGATTGAATAAACAAATTGGCACAAAGGGTCACCCGACAAGCAGACTGACAATATTCCTGGCTCCCATCTGAGCATTTAAATTCTCACAGCATGAGCCTCTCTGAGAAGTCTGCCTAGCCTTCTTCCCACTCCAGTTGTGTGTGGGGGGCGGGGCGTCAGGGTGGCAGGTCGTCAGGGTCTGTGGGGTGTTTGGATGGACCTGCAGCCAGGCAGTAGACAGCTTCGGACAGCTAGGCTAAATCAGAGCCTGAGGGAGGATCTGTGAGCAGCCCACTTCCACTTTTAGGCTTCTGTGTCCCGTCTGGCCCAGACCCCAGCAGTCCTGGGAGAGTGACCAAACAGCTAGGAATGGCATGTTGGCTAGTTATCCTTCCGGAGCAGGCTCCTCACCCATTTAGGATCCCCTAGGTCTCCCCAAGGCAGTTCACATAATGTCTGGGGAGAGTATACCACAGAAACACTCCTCTCAACTCCACTCACTCCTCTCAACACTGCCTCATAAATGGCAGCTTTTCTTACCAAAGCCCATCCTCAGCAAGGCTGGCATTGAGGGTACCCACCCCGGCTCCAAACAGCCCACCTGCACCCTCTTTTCTCATTGACACTGGCTCTTCCTGCTCCTTCCAAGCCTGGGGTGGGGAGAGCAGCTCTCTCAGGAGAGTCTCCATGGGAACCTCTAGGGGAATTCCAAGCCTCATGTACTGCCTACTGTCTGAACTTGGCCTCTTTCACTGTTGCTCAAGAACTGGCATACGGATTGGGAGGTCAGCACAAAATGCCTTGATTTTCTTTCCCTAGCATAGTCACCCTGGCCAACCCCCCGTGCTCAGAAATGCCTTATTGTGTAAGCAGGGAACAGGCAGGCCAAGACTCAATAGATTCTGGCACAAAGTGTAAAATCAATGTATAATCACCTAACAAGCCCAAGGTCAAGTTTTATGGTTTTAATTTGCAGCTTCCCTCAGGCCAAGCTGTTTCTACAAAGCAAGGCAGGTAAGGGAATAGACACCAGAGCACAGGGCACGATTTCCAAACTTGACCCTTCCCAGTTGGGAAAACTCTGAGCTTGGGACTTGTACTGCCAACCTGTACTCTTTGCACCTCCTGTTCTGGATGCAGATTATAGGAGGAAACACAGGTCAAAGGAGTCATTGTGCCCGAGAGATCCAGGTGACTCTTGTTGGCAGAGATAAAGGACTTCCTGCTAATCTCTTCTCAGGAAAATGCAGTGCAGAGAACATTCCGGGCAGCTCTCAGATATCCCACAATAATAAAAGTTCGTAAATGAGATTGTTGTTTTGACATACAAGAAATCATGAAGCCAGAGGCTGAGTAAGGCTGACTGTGCAAGCTGGCGTGGTGAAAGCATGGCCTGTCTCCAGATTGCTCTGGATGGAGGGTGGATCAGGCCAGGCTGTGGATCAACTGGGTGGGCTGCTGTGTCCTGGGCGTGGTCTGAGGGGAGGTGGAGCATCATGATACTGCAAATACTCAGGGCCCAGCCCCAGTTCTACTCCCAAGACCTCTGCAAATCACTGACCTGAATGAAAGGAAACGGTAGTATCTGCTCTACTCTCAGGGTTGTCAAGAAGTTTGAATCAAGTGAAGGAGGAGTGGATGTGACTTTGCCAGCTATTAAACTATTGCTTCTTGGCTCTAACTCTGCTTCCGCTCTGTGATGCTGGGGCTGGGATTCTGCAAACCATGACCCTTCTTTGCGAGCTGCTCCCTGTTAGACACTGCCAATGGGGAGTAATAGTTGCAGGACTAGAGTGAGATAAGCAAGGCCCCTAAAGTGCAAAATGTAAGGAGGCACTTACTCTCAGCTGTGGACCCTGCCCCTCACGACCCTACTGAAATGCCCAGGGAGATTCAGACCAAATGCCACTCCTTACCACCTGCAATTTAGAAACATGTACCTCAGTCTCGCTTATGGAGAGCCAGCTTCCTGAACATTCCTGGATTACCATTTTAATGATTTAAGTTTCTGTTTTTTCACCTCCAATGATAATAGACAAGTTGTTTTTAATCGGCAAAGGAGTATTCAGGGCTTCAGTTTGGCTGCAGAAATTCCTGAAGGTAGTGGGCATGGGGAAGTCCTTGCTTCTTCTCTCTGGAGGAGGTGAGCCTTGGTTCAATGAGAGGAGGACAAGATGATTTAAGTGGCCTGGATTCTGTTGCTGTCAGTGTCATCCATGTGCCCACAGCCGGCCTACACTGGCCCCGCCAGAGGAAAGAAAGTCAAGTAAAGTACAGATGAGCAGTGAGTAAGGATGGGCTTGGAAGAAGGATTGAAAAGGAGTCCAAATTGCTGAGAATGAAAAACAGTTGCCTGGAGTTCAGAGTTGTCCACCAAGAGCCATCAGCCATTCATGTGGGTGTTATTATCCCCAGTTCCAGTGAATCCATGATTCCATCTGGTTTACAGAAAACAAAATCTATAGCTAATGATTTTGTTCCCATAATAACACTAAATGAACAAACAACATCTTTAGCTCTGCTTGGAGAAAAACTCAGACCATTCTAATGCAGTAATGTTGAAGCATGAAACTCACTCTCTGATTCACCTCTGCCTCCCTTCCCCCACACCTACTGCTCTAACCAGTATTGACATAACAAGTGCCAAATCATCAAGCTGTTGATATTATGCTCTGGGGCATCTTGGGTACAATGGCCACATGATCTTTGTGCCTGTATTTCACCTGGGGCCTAACTCAAGCTAGCCAAACCCCACAAACAACAGCTTCGGGACAGAGAACAGAACATGCAATTGATTTTTTTTTTCCATGCAAGAAAATGATAAAAAAAAAAAAAGACCAGTAGCTTTCAGAAAGGTTCTTTATCTTACACTGTTTAACATGTAATTTAGAAACATACTCTTAACTGTAATACTGTGTTAGTTTGCTAGGGCTGCTATAAAAAGGTATCACAGACTGGCTGGATTAAACAACAGAGTTTAATTTTCACTATTCTGGAGGTTAAAAATCCAAGATCAAGGTGTCAGCAGGGTTGATTTCTTCTGAGGTCCCTCTCCTTGGCTTGCAGATGGCCACCTTCTCCCAGTGTCTTCACGTGGCATTTCCTTTGTGTGTCTATATCCTAATCTCCTTTTCTTATAAGGACACCAGTCATAGTGGATTAGGGCCCACCGACATGACCTCATTTTACCTTAATTACCTCTTTAAAGATGCTGTTTCCAAATATACTCACATTTTCAGGTATTGGGGGTTAGGACTTCAACAAATGAATTTGTTGTGTGTGTGGTGGGGAGACACAATTCACCCCATACCAAATACTATTGATAATAATTGCAGTAATACGAGCTAACATTTCCTGAAGGGTCACCTTCAGGAAAGTATTGGGCATTCCAAGTATTTGGAATTGTACCAACGACTCAACTCAAATTTAATTTTTAGAAACAGTTTTATGTGATAGGTACCATCATTCTTCTCATTTTATAGATTAGTGATGAAGGATTTAGGAGGTTAAATGACTTGCTCAAGGTTACATTACTAAGAAGTATTGAATCGGAAGTCTGAAGTATAACATAATGGGAACTTAGGTTTTTCCAATTCCAAAGAAGTCCAAGTTTCACAGGATTATACAACTATTTAGCTTTTCAGCAAATTAATGAAAATAATTTACTAACCTTTAGCACATATACATTGAAGAACTAAGGTGAAGCACCTTTGGAAGCGAAATAATGCCCTGGGTATTTCAAATTTTAAATGAAGAATATAATATATGCTGTTTCTGGATGATATCTAGTTTCACAATTGAAACTAAGCAAAAGAAAAAGAAAAGCAATGAATAATTGAACGTTATTTGTTGATGTTCTTGGCATTGCATTAGAAAACAAATAATGATTATCCATTTTGGAGAAAACCCCAGATCTCAAGACTGCACTTTATGCTATGAAATTTGGACCTTATACAACGGCAAGTACAAAAACTAAACTGAGTTGGTAAGATACATCGTTGCTTATTTTTCTCTACTTTAAATATAAAATTATATGATTTTATTGATAGGCTAGACCTATCCCAAGATTATCTGGTCTAATTCCATGGAAGTACAGAGTGGTGGGGAAATGATAGAACGTTGAAGTCATTAAGAATTTCCAGTCTTACGGGGGACGTCATCAAAATTGCAGCGTGAGGTGAGCCTCTGGAAAGCTCCCCAGGAATTTACAACAAATTGAAAACTCTAACTCCACAAAGGACTCCCTGCACAGCAGACAGGCAAGACAAAGAGTCTCACTACTGAATTCACCTGAAGGTGGGCAAATTGCGCGAGCAAGGGAGGAGGGAAGGGAGAACTGTGGAGACGGAGCCGCGAGGGCGCAGGACGCAGACCTAGCTCAGTTCTCTGAGCTCGCTGCCTCCCAGAACTACCGCAGCTGCGGGAGAGGGAAAACCTCAGACTGCTAGGGCTCCGTTTATGGCCCACAGGGCTGAGGGGACAGCATATAACACAGCTGAACCCAACACTCACGGCAGAGACCTCGGAGAAAAGACTGAGGGAAGAAGGCTGAAAACAGTGGTTTAAGCCCTCACTGCCACAGAAAATGGAAGCCTTAGGTACTGAGACTAGCCACCCCCTCGCTACCCTCCCAGAGCTCAAACCGCCCCCACCTGCCCGGTGTTAGAAGCGGAACAGTAGCAGTGTAAGATCAAAAGAAAAGAATATTTGCAGTTATGAGAACTGTGGACCACAGGCACAGATTCACAGCCCAACTAGTTCTGGCAAATGGGAGGGAGCTTTGGAAGCAGGTCTGGCTGTGGTGGTGGTCGCTGACATTGCTCTGGGCCAATTCTCACAACTCACCCAGCCCCTTTCCCCACCTATCTGGGCGGATCCCTACAGGAGTAAACAGAACTGCTGAAACACTCAGGCTCTGAATCTGGTGAAGGAAGAGCTTTGGAACTTTAAAAACTCTCTGCATCCCCACGAGGACAAGGTCCCCTATGATCCAGGCAAACTGTTATCAGAGGAGAATCGCACCTCCAGGGAATCCCCCCATTGTGTGATAAGCTGGAATAGTGCAGAGAACACATAACACTACCATGTGGGAGAGAAAATAAGGCTGCAGTCGGACAGAAAATAAAGCATTCTATAAATACGTACTGGAAAACAAAAGAAAGACCTCTTCCTATCAATCTGTTGCAGAACCCACTCCTGTAGATGTCTAGGAAGAGAAATAATAAACCATTAATTGCTATGAATAACCAAGGCAACAAGACAGGTCAGAAAGAAACTGAAAAGTCTCCAGAAAATGAACTTAAGATATGAAAATATGTGACTTAAATGACAAAGAATTCAAGATTCCAATTCTGAAAAAACTCAACAAGATCAAGAAAACACAGAAAGGCAGTTTAATGAACTAGAAACATAATCAAAGAACATGAACATTTCACCAAAGAGATTGAAAATTTAAAAAAGAACTAAGTAGAATGTCTGTAGATTAAGAACTACATAGAAGAAATTAAGAAAGAAATAGCCAGCTTAGGTAGTAGAGTTGACCAGAGGGAGGAAAGAATCAGTGACATCGAAGATAGAAACCTGGAAATGACATGGATGGAAGAAGAAAGAGACTTGAGACTTAAAAGAAATGAAAGAACTCTACAAGAACTTTCTGACTCTATCAGAAAGAGCAATATAAGAATAATGGGCATACCAGAACGAGACGAAAGAGAGAAGGGAACAGAAAGTATATTCAAACAAATAGTCAACGAGAACTTCCCAGAATTGTGGATAAAACTGGATCCTCGGATCCAAGAAGCAAATAGAACAACTAATTACCTCAATCCCTACAGGCCTTCTCCAAGACACATTGTATTGAAGCTGTCAAAAATCAATGACAAAGAAAGAATACTAAAGGCAGCCAGGGAAAAGAAGACAGTAATCTACAAAGGAAAGCCCATTAGATTATCATCAGATTTCTCAGCAGGAACTCCACAAGCCAGGAGGGAGTGGAACCAAATATTCAAACTATTGAAAGACAGAAATTATGAGCCAAGAATAATATACCCAGCAAAGATCTCCTTTAGATATGATAAAGGAATAAAACCTTTCTGGACATACAGAAGCTGAGGGAATTTTCTAATACATGACCTGCTCTACAAGAAATACTAAAGGAAGCAATTTGACCACCATCAACAGGGACAAGTTGTGACAACCAAAACATAAAAAGGGGGAGCGTAAAGGCTTCAGACGGAATATAGGAATGGAGAAAGTAGGCATGCTGAAGAAAATGGAATACTCTAAATATCAAACTTTCTTTTACATAAACTTAAGGGAAACCACTCAAAAAAAATCCAGAACTGAAATATATACTGTAATAAAAAAAGAAACAGAGGGAAACATCATAGAATGCCACCACACAGAAATAATAGACAACAACAAAAAGGCAAAGAAACAAGAAAACTAACCAGAAAACTAAAGATAGAATAATAAGAAATCCTCACGTTATAATAGGAATAGGGTGATCAATAATCACCTTAAATGCAAATGGACTGAACTCACCAATAAAAAGGCACAGAGTAGCAGATAGGATCAAAAAACTAAACCCAACCATATGCTGTCTCCAAGAGACACATCTCAGCTACAAGGACAAGCATAGACTCAAAGTGAAAGGGTGGAAATTGACGCTCCAAGCAAATGGTACCCAGGGAAAATCAAGTGTAGCCATAATGATATCAGATGAAACAGACTTCAGGGTGAAAAAAGAACCAAGATACAAAGATGGACATTTCATAATGGTGAAGGGGACTACATCATTGACAGCTATGGATAGATCACCCAAACAGAAAATAAATAATGAAATAGCAGCCCTGAATGACATATTAGATGAAATGGACATAATTGACATATATAGAGCACTTCATCCTAAAACATCAGACTATACATTTTTTTTCTAGTGTACATGGAACATTCTCAAGGATAGACCAAATATTGGGACATAAAACTAACCTCAGCAAATTTAAGAATATTGATATCATACCAAGCATATTCTCTGATCACAAAGCTTTGAAATTGGATATCAACTGCAAAAAGAAAGCAGGAAAAACCACAAATACATGGAGATTAAACAACATACTTTTAAAGAACGACTGGGTCAAAGAAGAAATTAGAGGAGAGATCAAAAGATACGTAGAAACAAATGACAATGAAAATATATCCTACCAAAATTTTTAGGATGCAGCAAAAGCAGTTTAAAAGGGAAGATTATATTATTACAGGCCTATCTCAAGAAATAAGAAAAATGCCAAATAAGTAACCTCACGTTACAACTTAAAGAACTAGAAAAAGAAGAACAAGTGAAACCCAAGGTCAGCAGAAGAAAGGAAATAATAAAAATCAGAGCAAAACTAAATGAAATAGAGAACAAAAAGACAATAGAAAATATTAATGTGACAAAGAGCTGGTTCCTTGAAAAGACTAACAAAATTGACAAACTTTTGGCTAGGCTCACTAAGATAAAAAGAGAGAAGACACTAATAAAATCAGAAATGAAAAAGGGGAAGTTATCACGGACACCACAGAAATAAAAAGAATCATTCAAGAATGCTATGAAGGACTATATGCCACCAAATTCAATAACCTAGAAGAAATGGACAAGTTCTTAGAAACATATAGCCTTCCTAGGCTGAACCATGAAGAACTGGAAAATCTAAACAGATGATCACCAGTAAGGAAATTGAATCAGTCATTCAGAACCTTCCTTAAAGCAAAAGTCCACGACCAGATGGCTTCACCAGTGAATTCTACCAAACCTTCAAAGACGATCTAATACCAACCCTGCTCAAACTCTTCCAAAAAACTGAAGAAGAGACAGTACTGCCTAACTCATTTTATGAGGCCAACATTACTCTGATACCAAAACCGGGTAAGGACAACACACAAAAAAAGAGAACTACAGACCAATATCTGATGAATACAGATGCAAAAATTCTAAACAAAATTCTAGCAAATCGAATGTAACAATGCATTAAAAAGATTATTCACCATGACCAAGTGGGGTTCATCCCAGGGGCACAAGGATGGTTCAACATATGCAAATCCATCAATGTGATACATCACATAAACAAAACAAAGGACAAAAATCATATGATTATATCAATTGATGCAGAAAAGCATTTGACAAGATACAACATCCATTTATGATTAAAACACTTGATAAAATAGGTATAGAAGGAAAATACCTTAACATAATAAAGGCCATATATGACAAACCCTCCGCTAATCTCATAATTAACGGTGAAAAACTGAAGCCCTTTGCTCTACGTTCAGGAACACGACAGGGCTGTCCCCTATCACCTCTGCTTTTCAACATAGTGTTGGAAGTCCTCGCTAGAGTAATCAGGCAAGACAAAAAAAAAAGGTATCCAAATTGGGAATGAAGAAGTAAAATTATCACTCTTTGCAGATGACATGATGCTATATATAGAAAACCCTAAAGACTCCACCAAAAAGCTATTAGAAACAATCAATGAATACGGTAAAGTTGCTGGCTACAAAATCAACATACAAAAGTCCTTTGCATTCCTATATACTAACAATGAAATCTCAGAAAAAAAAAACGATTTACAAGTGCAGCAAAAAGAATAAAATATCTAGGAATATACTTAACCAAGGATGTGAAGGATTTATATGCTGAAAACTATAAGATAGAAAGAGTTAATGTATGCCCTTAAATAGGTAATATTTTAAGATCAATAATCTACTTTGTATATATTCTGGATAAAGACCCAAACTAGCATAAATTGATATTAACCTGCTAAACTTGAATTTATGCACCAAAATATCTAAAGATTGAAATAGAGGAAAAAAATACATAATTTCTAACCCAAGCCTTCAATCTAATCTGTACATAAATACACTAAATGTTGAGTTCATACATAATTCACGGTAGCTAATAAAAACATTTGATAGAAGGATTAAGTGATCAAAGTCAGTAGTGGCTACATTGAGACTTTAACTGCAACAAACGTTAATCAACAAACCCTCTAAGGAAAAATAGTCCCTTTATAATAAAATCAATGTTGCTTTTGAAAATCATAAATAATGTAAGCAAGGTCAATGTCAATAACAAGAGTACCACAAAGATACACAGATTCACAATTTTACACAACAAAAATACCATTCTATGCCCAGTTTCTATTGGTTGGGGGAGACGGTAATGTTGCACTTGGCTCTATTTTCAGGAGTGTGTACTGCACCGCCCCTCATAACCCTCCCACACGGAGAACCCTGCTCCCCAATCACACTTTAATCTTCAGACCTTTTCTCTCTTTAATTTTTCCGTCTACACACTACAGTTTCCAAACACTCATTATATTTTCTCCCACACATTGGGGTTACCTTATTATTTCCTCCTTGCTACACTGTAAGTTCTAGGAAGGCAGGTGACAAATGTTTTGTTAACTTTTCTAGTTACAGAATCTAGTATGGTAGTCACTCCATATTTGTTTAATAAATGAATAAATTATAAATTAGTCTATTTTATCATGTTAATTCCCTCAAATCCATTGTTGGTAGAATATACCTTTATGCCAATATGTGATTTCTTTCCCTGGTAATAACATTTCTGATGACAAAGTGTATTTTAAAAATGCATTATCTTTGTTGATAGAATGATCACTGTACACATTTAGCTACATTGATGAATATTAAACTGGCTTGTCAGGATAATACTCAAGTTAAACTAAAATTAGATACTTCCAATAATCTGTACTGACCAACTCTCTGTAGTATCTAAAGAAACATAGTCAATGAACAAATATTCTTTTTAATTTTTTCAAAAAGAGAATTTTAGAGGACACTGAACAATTACTCTTACATCTTGCTATGTGACTCAGATTTTAGGAGCAATATGACAGGGTGAGAGCAAAACTGTCATCTGGAAATTCCCCAGAATGGGTACTTGTGGTCCAGCCCATTTTGGAACTTTGCGGCATGGCATAAACCTATTGCTAGGCAACCCTGATGATGGGACCATGACTCTCTGCCTCAACAAAGCTGTGCTCCAGCCCAAGTAAACAACCCTGCTGCTTTAAGCAGTCAAAGGGCTCAACACAATATTTTCACTCAGCATTGAAAACCTACCATTTCCAACCTTGGCTGGTACACAGTGCTCTTTTGCTAAGAGAAATCTGCTACTTAAAATAAAAGGAGACATGCTTAAAAAGCAAAGCAAGGAGGGCACAAACCATACGACTCTCAGGGCCAAATGCTCAAAAAATAAGATCATCATTTTGTGCTTGAGTAGTTGTTTTTCTGTTGAGACTGAGTAAGAAACATTGAATGCAGGTGCTATTTGCATATGTACCTCCCACGTTGAAATTCTGTTTGCCAGTGGCATTGGCCTATTGGGTTGTTTCTGTAAAGCAAGGGAACTGTTTGCATTGACTAGACCTAACTGGGAGGCTCTGCTCAAATTGCCTGCTTTTAATTTAGAGTCTTTCCCAGTATTTGAATGTTAACCTATGGCAGAAACTTCTGAGGAAAGACAGTGAAGGGGGAAAAACCAGACTAATTTCTTGCCATCTTCTCTCTCTGCCAGTATCCTGAGAGATAGATTTTAGATATAGAACTTATTGAAATAGTGAGTTGTTATATTGTTGGAGTTCCCTTAGCTGTTTTTGAGTAATTCTCTTAGAAACTAGGAAACTCTCTCTCTCTCTCTCTCTCTCTCTCTCTCTCTCTCTCTCTCTCTCTCTCTTTTTCTCTCTCTCTCTCTCTCTCTCTCACACACACACATACAATACATATGTATGCTTTATTTTCAACTCTGCATTTCTTTAAATTAATTTCTTTCATAAAACAAGTCAGTAATTTATGTTGCTCAGATTGTGTTAGGGGTCCATGGATATTCTTAAATAGGTGAGTAAACACCTGACATAGTGTTATGTGGTGGTTTTAAAATATGTCCACAAATTCTTTGACATGCTCCCTTTAAAACGTAAAACCTAATTCCTCTCCTCTTAAACATGGCCAGATATAGTGACTTGCTTCAAAAGAATAGAATGTGGCAGAAATAATGCTATGTGACTCTGAATTTAAGTCATAAACATGATTGCTTCTGCCTGGCCCTCTCTTGGGTTGCTTTCTTTGGTGGAAGCAGCTACCATGTTCTAAGGACATGCCACAAATGGCCCTATGGAGAAGTCCATGGGGAGAGGAGTAGAACTTTGTGCCACTAGCCAGCATCAACTTGCTACCGTGTTTCCTTGAAAATAAGACCTAGCTGGACCATGAGCTCTAATACATCTTTTGGAGCAAAAATTAATACAAGACCCAGTCTTATATTATATTAAAATAAGACGGTGGCTACGTGAGTGAGCTTTCTTGGAAGTGGATCCTCTAGTCTGTCAAGCCTTCAGATGATTGCAATCCCAGCTGAAACCATGACTGCAGCCTCTTAAGAGATCTTGAATCAAAAACTACCCAATCAAACTGCTTCCCTATTACTGACACATAGAAATAGTGAGAGATAGCAAAGGTATGTTGTTGTTTTAAGCCGCTAAGTTTTGAGGTAATTTGTTACACAGCAATTGATAAACATTGACACTCCTTCCTCTTGTGCCTATGACAAACAATACAAATTGATTATGGAACTTTGTCCCCTAAGCATGGGTGTGACTTCGTAATCTTTTTCACATTATATTAGACAGCCACCACCATAGGAGATAGAACCCATTTGCCAGCACATATCTAGGGAACCAACTAGAACTGTTGAATACTCAAGCCAACATTTTAGGAAGTATCCTTTAACTATTAATTGTAAATAAAGATTAATTTTAGCAACTCTTCCATTAGAATGTAGATGTGGTTTACATAGTATTTACAACCATGCGTAGGTTAAAAATATGGCATATGGAGACTTATTTTTTGTTTGATTCTGGTCTGTTTGCCATGGTCTTTTCAACTTACTCTACAAAACACAGGTATCATCCACCAGTTTAAAGATTTAGTCAAAGTGGATTTTGTGGTATAACCAAGGCTACAGTAGTATAGAGGTAAAAATAAAGTCACTTGATATCAAAAGTATAACTTGGGAGTGATGTCAGTAAAATGGCGGAATAGGTAGTTATAAGCTTTTGTTTCCTCACAGAAACACCAAAAAACAAGCTAAAACTGTCAGAAGCAATTTTGTCAGAACTCTGGAAACAGCCAATGATATATAGAAACCAAATAAATACTGAATCAAGAAAAAAGAAGGAATCAAGAAAATGGCAGAAAAGTTTGTGCATTTTTATTTGCCCTTGCCCCACTCCTTCCCCAATGTGAAGGCAGTCTTGAAGAGATAGCAGCTTATGTCCCCAGTGTGGGACCCTGGTCCTTGGTTCCAGAAAGAGCAGAACAAATCTTGTTCAAACATTATTGTGAATGCCTATTCTAACCTGTCTGGGAGTTACCTAAAGATGCTTGTCTCAGTTTTGCCTAACTCAGACCTCAAACCAGAAAAGTGGTGAGCATTGCTTAGAAATGTTGCTAAGTGAGCTAACAACCCACAGAAGACTGGGGAAAAGGATTATAGTCCAGACATGCCTTAGATTACCTAAGGACCAGGAGGAAAGACAGGGGCAAATTATATGGAAAATTAGGACATTCAAAAGCACCTGGGTATACAGGAACTTCAAAAAGCCATGCACATGCTCAAGACAAGATTCATGCTCAGAAAATACCTGAGAAGACACTAAAATTTTACTTTGTGCCTATCCCTAGGCTCAGTGCAAGTCTGATGAAGTTTTGGAGTGCCCCAGGAGAAAGTCAATCTGTGAAAATTGAGAGAAGTGTTTGTGTTTTCTTTTTCATTTGTGTGTGTGTGTGTGTGTGTGTTTTGTTTTGTTTTGTTTTGTTTTACATTAGCTTCTGGCATTCAAGGAAATCTCTGTCATACATTAGCTGAACATAAGCAAATGGAACAGTGACCACACTTGACATGGAATAATCTTTACAAAAATAGTTGGAAAGTCACTAAACAAACAGACAATTACAGACTTCAACAATCAGAAAAAACAAATAGCAAATCTTGGGAAAGGGGAATATTCTGATTTTGAGAATTTAACATTATAATATTTAAATGTCCAGTTTTCAACAACAACAAAAAAACACAAAGCATACAAAGAAACAGAAAAGTTTGTCTAATTCAAAGGAACAAAATTGACAGAAACCATCCCTTAGGAAGCCCAGAAATCAGACTTACTAAACAAAGACTTTAAAAAAATAGTTTTAAATATACGCAAAGAATTAAAGGAAAACATGGACATAGAACTAAAGGAAATCAGGAAACAATGTATAAAAATGAGACTATTGTGAAAAGGAATGAAATAGATAGTCTCGAGATGAAAAATAAAATAACTAAAATGAAAAATCCACTACAAGTGTTCCACAGTGCATTAGAGAATACAGACGAAAGAACCAGCAAACTTGAAGATAAGACAATTGAAAGTATCCAGTCTGAGGAGCAGAAAGAAAAAATATAAAAAGTGAATAGGGCCTAAGGGACCTGTCGTACACCATTAAGTGTACTAAAATGTGCTATATGGAAGTCTCAGGAGAAGAGAAACAGAAAGGAGTAAAAGGAATATTTGTAGATTAATAGCTGAAAACTTCCCAAATTTGATTAAAGACACGATTATACAGTGGTACTTCAGTTTTTGAAAGTAATCTGTTCCAGAAGACCGTTCAAGTTCTGAAACGTTCGAAAACCAAGGCACGGTTTCCCCATGGAAAGTAATGTAAAATGGATTAATCCATTCCAGATCTTTAAAATCAACACCTAAAATTGCAAATACAGCATGAATTTTACTATCTAATGATACCATAGATTCATAAAATTTACAGCATTCGTAAACTGAAATGTTGGTCAACAGAGATGTTCGAAAACCAAGGTACCACTGTACGTACCTAACAGAAAAAGAGAATCTTGAAAGCAGCAGGAGAGAAGTGACTCATTATAACCAAGGAATCCTCAATAATATTAATAATTAATTTATCATCAGAAACTATGGAGGCCAGAAGGCAGCAGATGATATGTTTACAGTACTGAAAGAAAAAAAACACTGTCAACTGAGAATTCTATATCCAGCAAAACTGTCCCTCAAAAATGAGGTAGAAATTAAAATATTCTCAGATAAAAAGTGGAGTTATCAACATGATAAAGGGCATTTATGAAAAGCCCACAGTTAATAATATAGTCAACAATGAAAGACTGAAATCTTTCTTCCTAAGATAAGGAACAAGACAATTCCAAAGACTCCATGAGAAAGAAAGCTACTAGAGCTAATAAACAAATTTAGCAAAGTTGCAGTGTACAAAATCAGCACACACAAAAAGTTGGACCCTTACCTTACACCATATACATAAATTAACTCAAAATGGACCAGGAGCTATACACTTAGGAGCTAAAACTATAAACCTCTTAGAAGAAAAAATTAGAGAAAATCTTCATGATTTAAGGCCAGTGAATTTGAACACTGAGCATGGTTAAAATGGCTAATTTGATGTTACATATAGGTATATTTTACCACAATTTAAAAAAGTGAACTTTTAAAAAATATAGCTGAGATACGAAGGGGATCGTTTGCTCTCCCTAAACACAGACCCCTAAAGCACTGCCTTGTCAGCATTTTTAAAAATGGAATTTGTTGACATAATTGTTAAAGCCACAAGGAAAACCCAATAGAGGAGGACAAGACAGGTCCACTTGCTTACTCACCAACCAACAGAGCAGGCCTCATCTGCTCGGGAGACCCTAACCCCACTTGGCAGAGATACCAGACCATGCCTCAGGTGATCATTCAGTAACACTCTGATGTCTTCAACAAGAGTTTCCTAAATAGATCTGATAGACCTAGAAAAATGTTTCAGGTATGCTTAAGTAATCCCCTCAGGTACCACATGGCTTCTGTTTTCCTCCTCGTCTCTCCCTATAATAAAGTCTGCCTTGTAGGCTGCTGCACTAAGACACCACCAAGACATCTTCTCAGTTCCTGATGGCCAGTGTTCTAGACTCCAGCAGCCACCTCCCCAGGGGAGGGGGAGGGAGAACAGGGAAGGGGCCATCCCCTTTGTTTCCCAGTACAGTAGGTTAAAAACTTATAAACTAGACTGTCTAAAGCTCTCAAAGTCTAGCAGAGATTTCAGGAAATGGCTGTTTTTTTTGTCACTCACTCCCATAGAGCTCAGGCAGGAATCCATGAGGACTACTACAGGGGGTCCTGGGGGGAAGAGAGGGGTTCAGCCTATGTGACAGACACAGTGCTGTCTTGGAAATACCTGTCCCTTCCAGCTTTGACCTAATGCTCTTAATCTGATTGGGAATTTCAATTCTTTTTACTAACTAGTCAAATGAAATGAGTAGTCAGTTATGAATTGTCATTGCTAATTAAGATCTAAAACAGATAGTCATTTTAGTGATTATATTCTTTGATGAAAAGCACTTTACCATCTTTAACTCATTAGAACTTCAATGATGGTACAAAACTCACGAAATTGCCTTACTTTTGGTTTTAAACATTTCATCATTCTTGCCTTGATTCAGAATATTGACTTCCCCTTAGCATATCTATATAAGGCACAATAGAAACAAGATGCATATAAGTTCTCCTTTGATTTGCAGAAATCAGTGCATTATGGTTAATGTCTGCAAATTGTTTTTCCATTTTCCTTTATTACAGAATTATAGGTATAATTTTCTACAAAAATATTATTTAAATAACTGATTTAAGGAAATTATTGTTATTATGCAACCCTTAGCAGTCTAGCAGTTGTCATTTAATAGCAGCTCTTTAGATATGCTAGAAATCCACCTTTTTTGTTATCCTTTTTAAAGCATTTTCCAGAACTTAGTTAATCTGTGAACTCCTTTTTGTATTTTATATCAGTTACACTCACCTGAAAGAATTTCTTCTTTGTCTATAGTCATTTATACTTTTTTCCTCTTGATTTCACATTAAAACTATCAAGCTTCCGTTCATTTAGGTACTTTGCCACAATTTGCTGTGCCTGTGATAGGAAGCTGCATGAAGTTTATTTAAAACTTCAGCATCCGAAATTGTTTTGCCGAGTAACCAGTTCTTTAAGTTCAAAGTGGTATGTGCAGTTTTGTCTGCAGGTATAATTTGACTGTTCAGATTTTTTCTATCATTTTGCTTCTGGCTAATAAACTAAGTATTAGTAAACATAATAGCCAATATATATTGAGAGCTTACTGTGTGCTGAGTACACATTTCAAAGCATTCCCCTGACAATGATCCTTTGATGATCATATTATTATTCTCCCTCCTTTTATTTTTTTTTAACAAGTGAAGAAACTAAGGCACAGAGAGATTAAGTTTATTGGTCAAAGTCACATAACTTCTAGGGTGGCAATGCCAAAATTTGAACCTAGGAAATATGACTTTACAGTTTGCCCTGTAACTTAACAGTTAGTGAAATGGTTAGCTTGAGTCCTAAGATAAAGCTATTAATCAAGAAAGAGGAAACAGGTAAATCATGACACAGAACCCAAACTGGGTAGAAGCAAAACTGAAGACCATTAGAATAAAGCAGGGGTTCAGACATGGGGTGGTCAGAGGTGCAGGGTCCAAAATGAGTCGGCTTAGCCTGCGACACTGAAGGATTTTCTGCACACTTAAACTGGGCCAGAGACCAGATCCTAAAGGAAATAATGCCCACTGAACAAAACAATATTGCTTCTGATGCAGGAGTGACCTAAGTTGTAAAGGCCTTAATTGCCAAGCTGAGCCTTCTAGAGAGTATTTAACAGTAATCCTGTGGGCAATGGGTAGCTAGTACAGAATTCTTATCAGGTAAGTAACTCTTACCAGATTTGTTTTTTAGTGTCAAGGTGAAGCATAGACAGAAATTGGAGAGACTGGAGTCCTAAGAGGACAGCATTAAAGACCGATGAAATTGTTAGAGTGGATAAGGCAAAGATAGTGGAATTAGAGAAGAGAGGCTACATTTAAGAAGTCACCTAGATTAGATTAGATCATTTAGAATCATCTGGATATGGTAACTAGTTGTGTGTAGGGGATTAAGGTAAAGAAGTTTTCTGATTTAGAGAATTAGATTGATAATGTTGCCATTGAATGAAATACAGAATAGAAAGGGAAGAAAGGAGGGAGGAATAGATTTTGGAGGTTGAGTGTGGAGAGTGAGCTAATGAATTCTGTTGTGGATGTATTAAGTTTGTAATGTCTGTAGGATATATAAATCTACTAGGTAGTTGAAAATACAGGATGAAGCTATGGATTTGGTAATATTTGGCTTAAAAAGGGTACATGAGATCACCCAAGAGAGAACCTTGAAGTAATGAGAGATGGTTACCAAAAATGGATTTCTAGGAAATCCCAAATTTAAGGTGGGCAGAGAAGGAACAGTGAACAGAGGAGAATGGCTTTATCCAGCTATAGATATAAGTTGAACAAAGTTTAAGTAACAGCTGTCACTTGAGACTTTATCATGTGTCACATTTTACTTTTATTTTTATTTTTTATTGGGGAGCCTATCAGTCTATGCTTGAACTTAAAAGAATAGTTTCAGCTACAAGTTTTTTGTTATCAGCTCTTTGAGGATTCATCCTGGTATCGGGGGTATAAATAAACATGTAAGTACTTTTTACATAGTTACAATTAATTGGGAATAAACCTGAAATAGCTTTTTCTTTAAACCTACTTTGAACCATGTATTCTCTAACTTCTCTTTTCTGTCCTTTAACTATGCCTTTGAATAAATGCTACAACTTTCTGGTCACTTGTGGTAAATGTCTGACTAGTTTAAAATTTTAATCTCAAATTTGATTTAAATCTCACCTGATTATTCCCTATCCTACATTTCAAGCCCGGACACCTAAGTGATTGTCGTGCAGGGTGTCCGGAGGAGCCTCCTGTCCCGCTCCCTACATAAGAACGCAGGACATGGTGAGGCCAAACAGGAACACCCACGGAGCCATAAGTAGGGGAGTCATATCACTATATTCTCACCGGCGGCATCCGCCTCTCTACAATCCGCTCTTGCTAGCCCCCATCCTTTTTTCTGCTAGCTTAGCCACAGCAGTTATATTAGTGGCCAATGGCTCACAGCTGATGGCCAACTAGTCACAGCTGATGGACATCCAATCATAGTTGATGGCCATTTACTACCTGAGCCAGCACCTTTCTATGTGAGGCCGAGAGCCTGGAAACTGCTTTCTGGGGTTCTGTCCCCACAGTGATTTAAGACAATTGGCGCCCTTTTTTCTCTCCTCTGTCTAGCTCTTGGAGAGATGGGGGGGAGTGTGCGTAGGTAGATTAGAGGAGGAACAGAAGAGACAGAAATCATCATCTTAACCTTGTCATGTGAAGGTGGTTTGTCCTACTCTGGAATAATCTGGATCTAACTGCTACAGAATGTCTCGGCTGACGTTGTGATTTTCATGTGGACAGTATGTGTGGTTTTCTTGGAGTGTTAGTCTTATCCTGGCACCCTTTCTCATTTCAGAAATGGGCAGCTAATCTCCTTTTGTTCCACCAGTTTAAACCCCAGTGTAGGTAGGGCACGGATGCACTTGACCAGCAGCCTTCGCTTCGTAGCTCTGATCTCTGTGTTCTCTCGCATGAAGCCGTGGGAATCAGTGATGTTCTGTTTCTAGGGTCCCATGGAATGAGTGAGTAGGAGTGTGAGGGGTACTCCCCATTCTCTCCTTCCCAGGTGTATTATTTCTGTGGCCCTCTTAGGTTTGCTGGTGCAGACTACTCCACCAAGCCTCCCGTCTTCAGAAATATGTTTTCCCCCACCTCCTTCTAGGAACTTCTAGGAACATATGTCATGTTGTATAAGAACATCTTCACCAGGCTAAATTCTACTGCAGTGGCAGCACCAGGGCAAGTGTGCAGATCCCCTGTCTAGTAGCAGTCATCCAAGAGTGAAATGCCAGTCTCCCCTTCCTGCAGCACCCACAGTGTCTTCTGGAATATCTTGGAAGCTCTCATAACAAACACTGCACCTCACCGCTCCTGACTGACCCTTCCCCTGACTCATTTCCTTACGTGGCTAGTGATGATTTGGGAGTCATGGGGCGCCTTCTGCAACATCTCAGTAAACCCAGGGGCGGCAATTTGGTCCATTTGGTTGGTGGCTGTCTTCAAGATGGGGGTGCTTGTATGTCATTTTTGTCCTTGCTGTGAGCCTGACTCTTCAATTCAGAGGCAGCCAAAAACTCCCATTCAACATTCTTTTATAAGAATAAACATTTCTAACTTGATAATACATTTTAGAGCATTTTGTGTTTCTATCCACAGAAATATTTCAGTTTGTCCCTTCATTCATCTTTATCCAATGAACATTTTTATTTACTTGCTACATACATGTCATCTGCTAGTAATTACATACATGCTAGATGCGTAAGTTGAATAAGTTGCTGCCCTGAGAAGCCCCCAGACCACTGATAGGGATAGACCTATGAACACTTGATTATTTCACCCGCAGATAAATTGACCAGACCTACTGATCTGAAAAATCTGATTGTAGTAGAATCAAAAGCCTCAAAAATAGTAACATGAAAGTAAAAATGTAAAATTTTAATTGAAGTTATTTTTGACTAAACAACGTTCGACCAACATTCAGAATTCATACTATCTCAGATTACAGAATTTCTGGTGGCCTCAGGTACATAGAGCCAAACAAATCACATGGACCAGACTGATAATTCTTACAGATCATTTATTTGAAGATTTAGTTTTAAGTTTCCTCAAGAGGAGTTTAAATAAGACAGTAAGGTCAAGTCTACTTTTACCAACTTTTTGGTATGAAACTTCTAGCTTCTTGCTAATAAAATATTAAGCGGGTACTGCCCACATGTGGCACATATTTATGTATTTATTTAGCTCTGGTTCATGCCATCTAGAATTCTATGAGACTTCAAAACATTATACTCATCTTGTACCTCCAAGGTAATATTTTATAATTTGTTTGCTGTTTACCCTATAAAAGTTGAATCTGAAGGTTTAACTATGGAAATAAACAGAATTCTTGTGAAGGAGCTTAGAAAACTTCAGGCCGAATACTAGTATCTCCATTTAAGGACATTATTCTGAAAGGTTAAAAAAAAATCACATCCATTTTAAAAGCTAAAGGCTATTTTAAAACATGATACATATGGGATTTTTTCATTCCAGTTTCTGTTTTATAACTAAAACATTTAAAAATAGTATCATGTATATTAGTTTAGCTGTAGCAATTTAATACATATTCTCTAAATTAAATGAATATTCCTTTAAAGTCCTTTATTTTCTAAATTCCTTTATTTTATAATTTGGAGAAAACATGTTTTATATTAATATTTAAAATAAGTATCAAATATAAAACCAGCTTCTAGTGGCAGGGGAAGTACTTTTAAAACACTTGAACTTTTCTATTCAGGTTCTATGTTCAGTGTTCAGATTGATAATATATTCCTGGGGAAAGTGGCTTGTATATTTCCCTGAATTCATTTTTAGGAAGCTATTATTTTAATTCATGATACATTTTAAAAACAAATGGCAACAATATAAAAGAAGGCATTCAAGAAATGTACCAGTTCATACTTTTACTCAATTTCTTATTAATGTACTTAATATATTTGGTATTTTGTATTTAGGGTAGCACCACCAGTTAGCTTTTTCCTTTAAGGGAAAATGTTCTAAAATACTTAAGTATGACTATGTATTTATATTCTCTTTTTGATATTTAGAATAGAAAGAAATTACATTTAATTTTTTCCTTCTCTAATGAGCAAAAATAATCAGAGGTATACACAAAATATGTTATAGTTTGCAGTTTTAAATTTATGTATCTTACATTATTATATTTTAAAAGTTGTGAGACTGAACATTTAATTACTAGATACTGCATTTGGAGTGATTCAAACAACACATGTGAATAAGCAGTTGTCTTACTAGATTTCATTCATTCATTTAATATTTAACTATTTAATTAGTATTTACAGAACATAGGAAAATATAAATAAGGTTAACATTGAGGTTGGAACTTGTTTTCTTCATATTTTTGAGACTTACTTGAGATTACTTGGTTTAAATATAAATTAATATTTAATGTTCTGGTTTTAATTATTTTTTCTAGAGTAACACCAACATGTTTTTAGTTTTTAGTTTTTCATGTTTCATTTATTCAGCAAAAAAGTATTGTAAGTATCCTCTGTGTGCCTTGTCACCTCCCTTTAGAAACTGACTCATTCAAGGGACCCACTGGTAAAACACCTGCTCTTCCCACTTTATTCCAAATAAAGGCCATCCTGTTTTACCTGTGATGGATCTGTTATGCTTTAGGGTCTAACACAGTCAGCTGGTTTGCCACCCTGTCAAATCAGATACATGCAAAATTGAAGCAAACAGCAGCTCCCTACCCACAACTGCTGACGACTTTATTAAACTTAAAGAGTTAATCACTTGTAAGAAGAATTGTAAATTTGATATATTTACCTTCAGTCTGTTTGGTTTTCTTATTAGTTCAGATTGTGAATTCTGGCTGTAAAAAACTGGATTTAAATATCTTGTATAAATTATTAATAATTACAAAAGGATACTAGTTCATAATATCATTGAGAGCATATATGAATAGCCTTAATTAGTGAGGATTTATTTACAGTTAAAAAAAATCCTCCCATGTTACAGGGACTGGAAAATGGAGGAAAGTCTGTGGGCGGGAGTAGGGAGCCAGGACAGTGGCCTGGTAAAAATTTTGTAGTTATTTGCAAAACTGATTAAGATATTAAAAGGAAAAAAAGAGCATACATAATGGTCTCTTATATAGACAAAAATAGGACTCGCGTATTTGTGGTGTGCCTCTGGATTAGGCGTTAAATCGAATTTGACTGTTAAGTAATACTAATAGCAGCATAAAAAATGGCTTCTAGTGTTCCTAGTAATCCTTTCTCCATATAGAAATTCATTATGTATTAGAATGATGAGTTATTGAAATCATTCTTTCATTTTGTCAATTCATGCTCTGATTTTTTATATTTGTTTGTATCCTGGACAATATTAACAGGATTTATTTTAAAGCCTAGTGCTTTTCTTTTTTAAAACCTTTCTTTTGAATTTATTCTAGGTTAACATTTAATAAAATACCTTGTTATTAAATCTATAAAATTTCAAAGTGAAGAATTTGTTTTTATTAAATAAGTGATTTGAATAAATGTCAATGAACAATAGGTATATTTCAGATAAAATCTTAACAAGTATTAGAAAAATAATTTCCAAATACATTTTTATTCTTGAGTAACTTCTATAAGTAGAAAAATATAACCTTTGATAGGATATGGAATACTAATTTTAAATGTAGATGCATTATTTAATATTGATAAACTTTAGGTTTACTTACAATTTGTTAAAAGACTATTTGCTAGTCGCAGTACTTCTCATTCTGTTTGTTTTATTTCCCAGTATGTACTTTAATTTATGGTCAATTTAAAGTTTGCAAGTCTTAATCTGTGATAAACTCTAGGCTTAGGTTTATGAGAACATTTATTTATGCCCTTGGTGCTAAAAGAGCTGTTTAATTATTAGGTAATACTCTTTCAAATTAAAACTTAAAGTATGCCAAAGTAATTCTTCTTAATAAAATAATTCCATTAAAATGTTTTCATTAAACTTACTAACCTATTAGTAATCTGCATGGTAGTCATCTAAGTGAACACGACGTTCACAAGGTAGCTTAGATAAAATGGCCTAAATATTTTAAATGCTATGGATCTAGATTTTTAAATGACTATATATTTCACATTCACACACACACACACACACACACACACACACACACACACACCTAAACACCTACATACCTATCTCTATTTGAAATTATGAGCATAAATTACGTGTTATTTTTTTTTTAAGGTTTAAAAGTAAAATACCAGAGGGTAAGTGGGGAGAGGAGGTGGTAGAGGACGGTAAATGGTGATAGAACTGACTCTGTGTGGTGAACACACAATGCAACATATAGATGAGGTATTATAGAATTGTACACTTGTAACCTATATAATTTTACTAACCAATGTCACCCCAATAAATCTAATAAAATTTGTAAAAATTAAAATAAAATTTATATTGATATGCCAACCTTAAGAGTGCTTAGGAAAACCTTAGAGAACCACCTAAAAAATTGCTATTGAATCCTTTCTAAACATATTTTTTTCCATGTGAAGAGAAGGAAAGGTATTTTGTTCCTGTAATTATTTTACTTTCTTCAAGTTCCCTTTCATCATAGGCTGAATCTCTAACAGGTTAGATCATTAAACAGACTTCTTAGATTAAAAAAAAGTCTAAGGTGGATGATTAGGAAAATACTTGATTCGGCAAATTTGAGATGGGCTTTGGAAAGCTTTTTATTTTTTTAGATCAATTTCCCTGAGCTTTAGTTTACTCATTTTATAAAGCATTTAAGAATACATTATTAATTTTAACTTGAACTTTCCTAATTCTTTTGCATTTTAAAAGAGATCAAGACCATATAGTTAAAATATTTATTGGAAAGCTTTTTAGAATATGTGTACCAATAATTTTACTTCAATTTCTGTCAAATTGTGATAGTAATTCTTAGTATTACATTGTTAAGAACTTTATTTTAAATTCACTTTTGCATAATGCTTTTTCCTAAATTATGTCTTGTTTTTAATTAATCTAAAACATAATCAGCCACAACTATATTTTAATTTTATAACAATTTTATTGAGCTATAATTCACATACTATACAATTCACCAATTTAACATGTTCATTTCATTGGGGTTTTTTAGTGTATACAGTTTATTTTAGAATGTTTTCATCACCCCCAAAAGAAACCTGTACCGTTAGCAGCCACTGCTTATTTTCCTAGGCAATCTACTTTCTGTGTCTATGGATATTTCATATTAATGGGATCACACAATAAAACCTACAACTATTTTTCCACCATTCTACTATTAGGTTGGTGCAAAAGTAATTGCTGTTTAAAAGGTTAAAAATAATTGCAAAAACCACAATTACTTTTGCACCAACCTAATAGGCAATTACAGTAGAAGAATGACTAGAATATCTTTTTGACTTAGGAATTTACCAGTATAATAACAGATAACATAGTATTTCTCGAGTATTCTTAATTATTTAAATTTCTTAATTCTTAAATTTCTTAAGTATTCATTCTTAAAGTATTTCTTAAAGTAGCATAGAGTAACTTGAAATCTAAAATAAAATACTATTTAGTGGACTATTCAGGACCTTAAATACTGGGTTAGTAAAGTCTATTTTCTGTATATTGTAAATCAGTTGTAATACATATATAGTTATACCCCAAGAGCCTAGTTCATCTTGCATGGAGCCTTGATTTTCACACTATTATTTTTCCTGGGTCCGGCTCAGGATAATTTCCTTACTCATACATAGTCACTTTTAAACCTATCTTGTAATAGAATTTTCCTGGTCTCTTTGTAGCCTGTTCTGAGTGACCACACAGCTCGGAGTTTCCCGGTTCTAATTTTACGTGTACTATGTCAATGTCAAATCACATGTTATGATTTTCTTTATTTAAAAAATTTGATAACTATATATGTTGTTGGGAAATTTGGCTCCACCCGCCTTGGCCTAGTTAAACTGAGTTCCCAAGTAATAAACTGAGTTTTTTTAAGCAAATAAATGTTTATTCCCTCAGAATATTCAGTGAATTTATTATGGGTAACCTTCCAATTAGGTTTATTATTGTATTTGTTTCCCAAGCTTTCTGTTCTTCAAAAAATACATAGTCCCTGAATATTAGATGATTTTATAGACTTATCATTCATTTTGGGAGGGGGCACAATAGTAGTATGTGGTAATGTAGGAAAGTGTCCTTATTTTCAGAAGATGCATGCTGAAATATTTAAGTGTGATATCAAGCCATGATATTCTGCATATACTTTCCAGTGGTTCAAAATAAACGTGTGTGTGTGTGTGTGTGTGTGTGTGTGTGTAAAGCAAGTAAACAAATAAGGTAAAATGTTAATAGTTGTTGAACCAAAGCAGAGGGTATATGGGTGTGTTCATTATACTGTTATTTTTTACTTTTCTGTGGATATTTAAAATTATTTATCATAAAGACTTACAGGAAGAAAAAGAAAGAAAGTATATATACTCCCATTCTGTAAATTATGCTCCTTTTTGTCAAGATGTGTAGCATTTAAAAATATTTGACACAAGATAACATACATAAATTATATTTATACAGTTGCTTTTATTTATATTTGTTTCTATGTTTACCTTTTATAATTCTTATATTCGTGTTTATATTCTTAAATCTTGTGGACCAAACATTATGTGCACAGTTTAAAGAATAATTATACACATGCCCAAATACTAACCTCTTAGGTTAAGCAATATAAATTACAGTTCCATAGAATACCTCTGTGTATTCCCTCTCATCTGCATGAAAGTGTCCACCATTTTTGCTTTTGTAGTAATTATTCCTGTTCTTTTCTTTGTAGTTTTACCAACCAGGTATATATTCTTAAACAATATATTGTTTATTTTTTCTCGTTTTGAACTTCATATAGGTGGAATTATATTTTGTGTATGTTTCTATGATTGGATTCTTTTTTCCATAGCGTATTTTGGGGGAGATCATCCATGTTGATGGATAAAACTGCATTTCATGCATTCTCACTGCTATATAAAATTTCACTAAATGATTATTCTACATTTTTATACATCCATTCTCTATTGACTAATATTTGAGTCATTTTTCATTCTTAGCTATTACAAATAATGCTGTTATGAACATTTTTTTGTACATTTCCCAGGGTACAAGTGCAAGAATTTCTTGAGATTATTTTCCTAGAAGTGTTTAGAAATTGGTGAATTGTAGGATATTTGCATCTTATTTTTACTAGGTTATACACAGTTATTTTCCAAGGGGGAGGTGTTCCGGTTTACACTAACACTTCCCATTGCTCTGTAGTCACACTAACTCTTGCTATTGACAGATTTTTGAATTTTCACCAATCTGATGGCTGTCAAATGGTATTTCATTGTAGTTTAAGTTCTTATTTCTCTGATCACTAGTGGGATTGAATACAGTTTGATGTGTTTCTCATAGTATTTGGCCATTCTAATTTCCTCTTCACTGAAGTGGCTGTTCAAGTTTTTTAGTTTCCTGTTAGGGGTGTTTGTTTTTTTCTTACTGATTTGTAGGAACTATTATATATATATTACAGATAGTGTATTTTATTTTCAGTTATATGTGCTACAGATATCCCATTTTGTGGCTTTTCACTCTCATAGTGGTTTTTTTTTAATTTATTTATTGGGGTGTCAACTGTTAATGAAATTACACAATTTCAGGTGTACAATTCTGTATTACATCATCTATAAATCCCATTGTGTGTTCACAACCCAGAGTCAGTTCTCCTTCCATCACCATATATTTGATCCCCCTTACCCTCATCTCCCTCCCCCCACCCCCCTTACCCTCTGGTAACCACTAAACTATTGACTGTGTCTATGAGATTTTGTTTCTCATTTGTTTCTCTTGTTTTTGGTTTGTATACCACATATCAGTGAAATCATAGGGTTCTCTGCTTTTTCTGTCTGACTTATTTCACTTAGCATTATACTCTCAAGAGCCATCCACGTTGTCACAAATGTTCCTCTATCATCTTTCCTTAATGCCGAATAGTATTCCATTGTGTATATATACCACAACTTCTTTATCCATTCATCTATCGAAGGACATTTTGGTTGTTTCCTTGTCTTGGCCACCGTAAACAAAGCTGAAATGAACGTTGGAGCACACGTGTCTTTATGTATAAATGATTTCAAATTCTTTGGGTAGATACCCAGGAGAGGGATTACTGGGTCATATGGTAATTCTATTTGTAATTTTTTGAGGAACCTCCACACTGCCTTCCATAGCGGCTGCACCAGTCTGCATTCCCACCAACAGTGTATGAGGGTTCCTTTTTCTCCACAGCCTCTCCAACACTTGTTGCTATTTGTCTTGTTGATGATAGCCATTCTGACTGGGGGGAGGTGATATCTCATTGTGGTTTTTATTTGCATTTCTCTGATGATTAGTGATGTTGAACATTTTTTCATATGTCTATTTGCCATTTGTAAGTCCTCTTTGGAGAAATGTCTCCTCAGGTCCTCTGCCCATTTTTCAATTGGGTTGTTTGTTTTTTTGTTGTTGAGTGTCATGAGTTCCTTGTATATTTTTGATATTAGCCCCTTATCGGAGGAACTGTTTGCAAAAATCTTCTCCCATTCAGTCGGTTGCCTCTTCAGTTTGTCGATGGTTTCTTTTGCTGTGCAGAAACTTTTAAGTTTCATATCGTCCCATTTGTTTATTTTAGTTTTTACTTCCATTGCCTTTGGAGTCAAATTCATAAAATGCTCTTTGAATCCAAGGTCCATAAGTTTAGTACCTTTGTTTTCTTCAATGCAGTTTATTGTGTCAGGTCTTATGCTTAAGTCTTTGATCCATTTTGAATTAATTTTGGTACATGGTGACAGATAGCAGTCCAGTTTCATTCTTTTGCACGTGGCTATCCAATTCGCCCAGCACCATTTATTGAAGTGGCTGTCTTTCCTCCATTGTATGTTTTTAGCTTCTTTGTCAAAAATTACCTGTCCATATTTATGTGGTTTTATTTCTGTGTTCTCAATTCTATTCCATTGGTCTATGTGTCTGTTTTTCTGCCAATACCATGCTGTTTTGATTATTGTAGCCCTGTAGTACAAGCTAAAGTCAGGCAGTGTGATACCTCCAGCACTGTTCTTTTTTTTCTTAAGATTGCTTTGGCTATTCTGGGTCTTTTGTGGTTCCAAACAAATCTGATGATTTTTTGTTCTATTTCTTTAAAAAATGCCATTGGGATTTTGATGGGGATTGCATTAAATATGTATATTGCTTTGGGTAATATGGCCATTTTAACTTTGTTGATTCTTCTAATCCATGAGCACGGAATGTCTTTCCATTTCTTTGTGTATTCTTCAATTTCTTTCAAAAATGTCTTATACTTTTCAGCATATAAATCCTTCACATCCTTGGTTAAGTTTATTCCTAGGTATTTTATTCTTTTTGCTGCAATTGCAAAGGGAATTGTTTTTTGTATTTCTTTTTCTGAGATTTCATTGTTAGTATATAGGAATGCAATGGACTTATGTACGTTTATTTTGTAGCCAGCAACTTTACTGTATTCATTGATTGTTTCTAACAGCTTTTTGGTGGAGTCTTTAGGGTTTTCTATATATAGCATCATGTCATCTGCAAAGAGTGATATTTTAACTTCTTCATTCCCAATTTGGATGCCTTTTATTTGTTTCTCTTGCCTGATGGCTCTGGCAAGGACTTCCAACACTATGTTGAAAAGCAGAGGTGATAGGAGACAGCCCTGTCATGTTCCTGAACATAGAGCAAAAGGCTTCAGTTTTTCACCGTTAATTATGAGATTAGCTGAGGGCTTGTCATAGATGGCCTTTATTATGTTAAGGTATTTTCCTTCTATACCTATTTTATTGAGTGTTTTAATCATAAATGGATGTTGTATCTTGTCAAATGCTTTTTCTGCATCAATTGATATAATCATATGATTTTTGTCCTTTATTTTGTTTATGTGATTTATCACATTGATGGATTTGCGGATGTTGGACCATCCTTGTGCCCCAGGGATGAACCCCACTTGGTCATGATGAATAATCTTTTTAATGCATTGTTGTATTCAATTTGCTAAAATTTTGTTTAGGATTTTTGCATCAGTATTCATCAGAGATATAGGTCTGTAGTTTTCTTTTTTTGTGTTGTCCTTACCAGGTTTTGGTATCAGGTATCAGGGTAATGTTGGCCTCATAAAATGAGTTAGGGAGTACTGACTCTTCTTCAATTTTTTGGAAGAGTTTGCATAGTGTTTTTTTAATGACAGAAGTTTTTAATTTTAATATATTTGAACTCATCCTCTGTTAAGGTACATACTTTCTGGGTCATATTTAAGAGGATATAAATATATTTTATTTGTTGAATTCTAAATTTTATAGTTTTACTTTCCACGTTGTTTTGTTTTAATTAATAGACTTTGTTTTTTTAGAGACGTTTTAGTTTTACAGAAAATTGAGCAGTATTTCTTCGCCTGCCCCTTTACCCACCCCACTCCCCCACCCCTGACCCCCCTGCCCTTTTCCCTTATTATTAACATCTGGTGTTAGTATGGTACATGTTACAATTGATAATCCAATAATGATACATTGTTATTATCTGAAGTCCATAGTTTACATTAGGGTTTACTCTGTGTTGTACAATTCTATGGATTTTGACAAATGTATAATATATCCACTATTACAGTGTCACACAGAATAGTTTAACTTCCCTGTACTCCATCTGTTTATCCCTCCCTCTCTTTCCTCAAACCCCTAACAACCGTTGATCTTTTTACTGTCTCTGTAGTTTTCCTTTTCCAAACTATTATATAATTGGAATCATAAATAATACGTAGCCTTTTCAGATTGGCTTCTTTCAGATAGTAATATGCATTTAAGATTCCTCCATTCTGTTCATGGTTTGATAGTTCTTTTTTATTGCTGTATAATATTCCACTGTATGGATGCACCAGTTTGTTTATCCCTTCACCTACTGAGGACATCTTGGTTGCTTTCAGTTTGGGGTGGTTATGAATAAAGCCACTGTAAACATTCATGTGCACATTTTTGAGTGCCATAAGTTTCAATCACTATGGGTTTTGAATCAGATAAAGGTACAATTTCACAACTAGTTGTCCTAGTACCATATATTGAAAAATCCATTTTTTTCTCCATTTCATGAAATTCCGTCTCTGTCATAGACCAACTGTCTGTACCGTAGTTCCTACTTATCCATGGTTTTTCTTTCTGTGGTTTTTGTTACCTGCAGTCAACTGCAGTCTGAAAATTTAAATGGAAAGCTCCAGAAATAATTCATTCAATTCATTCAATTTTAAAATTGTTTGCCATTTTCAGTAGTGTGATGAACTCTCAAGCCGTCTGTCTCCATTGTGCCTGGGACATGAATCATCCCTTTGTTTAGCATATCCATGCTGTATACAATACCTGCCTATTAGTCACTTAGTAGTTGCATTGTCAGAAGGTCGGTAATAACCTAACACTATGTCACAACACTTGTGTCATTCACCCCACCTCATCTAATCACACAGGCATTGTATCATCTCACATTATCACAAGAAAGATGAGTATAGTACAGTAAAATATTTTAATCTTTTAAGTTATTCACATAACTTTTATTAGAGTATATTGTTATACTTGTTCTATTTTACTAATTATCCTTGTTATTCTCTTACTGGGCCTAATTTATAAATGAAGCGTTTCATAGGTATGTGTGCTTATAGTACTTACAGGATTTGGTACTATCAGTGGTTTCAGGCATCTCCTACACTAGGGATCTTGGAGCATATCCCCAGTGGATAAGTGGGGACTACTATACATGAAAGAATCTACTGGGAGGTTATTCTATTTCATTTGTCTGTTTAATTCAGTAAGAAATACCTTCTGTCTTAAATATTATAGCTTTATTAGAAGTCTGGTAGTCTGGTAGGGCAAGTTCCCCCACTGTAATCAGCTCCTTCCAGAGTTCTTGGCTATTCTTGACCCTTTGCACATCCATGTCAGTTTTATAATCAGCACATCAAGTTGCACAAAACGTCTTGTGGAGATTTTTATTGGAATCCATTGAATTTGTAGATCAGTTTGGGGAGAATTTATGGATTTTGAATCATTTTATTTCATGCATGTGGTATATCTCTTGATTTACTTAGAGGTGTTTTTGTTTTGTTTTGCTTATTTTTAAAATAAAAAATTAAATTATTTTTGAAACTACTTTTATTTTAATTGGGTGAGTTTTTAAATGTTAAATTATTGTTAAGGAAACATAGATAAACACAACAGATGAAAGTGTGACTTTGTATTGTTTCTGAAAAGAAGTTATCTCTAAGGCCTTCATCCTGGTAATACAGTCGACCCTTGAACAGCCTGGGGGTGAGGGACACCAATCTCCCAGGCACTCAAAAATCTACATATAACTACAGTCTGCTCTCTGTATTTCCATCGCGAGAGTTGATCCTTGAATGAGGGTTTGAACGTCATGGATCAATTGAACTTCAATCAATTGAAAAACATTTACATGTAAGTGGACCCTCAAAGTTCAAGCCTGTGTTATTTAAGAGTCAACTGTAGTTCCAAATACAGGAATATGGAATTAGTGTGTATATATTTCTAAGCAGTGAAAAGCTTCCATAATAGATATGGAGCTACTTGGCCATGTTTTGTTTTGGGATTTTTTTCCCCCAGGGTGTGGATCTTGGCGGGGTGAGATGGGGGTGGGGGGGGTGATAATGAACTTTCATCATTATTCATTCATTCAAAAATGTCACAGTGACTTTTGTAGAATTTAACATGTTAATTCTAAATTTTATATGGAACTGCAAAGGATCAAGAATAGCCAAAAATGACAAATATGTGTCAGGCACTGTTTAGCTACTATTGCTATATCAATAACTACATCACACAAAAATCTCTACCCTCAGAGAGTTTACATTCTCATGGAGAAAACAGTCAATAACAGTGATAAGTTAGTAAATTCTATAATATGATAGAAGGTAATAAATGTTACAGGGAGACAAATGAGCCAGATAAGGAGATGAGGCCAGTGTCGGGGTGCAGTTTGAAATTGAACGGTTGGGGAGCCTTCATTGAGAAAATGACATTTGAGTAAAAACTTGAGGGAGATAAAGTATCAAGCAGAAGTGACACGTGGATATTTGGAAGACGAACATTACAAGTAGTTGGGCGAGCCATTGCAAAGCCTCTGCAATGAAAGTTTTCTTTGGTGTGTTGGGGGAACAGCAAAGTGACACATTGACTTAGGAGAGCTGAATGAGGGCTAGACCATAAGAAGATGAAATCAGCACGGTTAGGAAAGTGGGAGTGGTGGGCCAATAGGCATTCTTTTAGGCATTGTGAGGATTTGGGTATTTATTCTAAGAGAATAGGGAGTCATCAGAGAAATAATTTGATTCATAACTGGCTTTAAAAAGTTTACTCTGGCCACATTTGAGAATCAGTCTAGCAGGGCAAGAGTAAAGCAGGAAGACCAGACTGAGGCTATTATAATCATTCATGCAAATAGTACTGGAGGTAGTAAGAATTAGTCAGATTCCTGGTAATTTTGAAGATACAGGCCACAAGATTTATGACAGATTGAATATGGGAGTGAAAGCAGTAGAATTCAGAATGATTCCAAGGTTTTTTGCTTGAACAAAAATTTTGTTTGAACAAAAAGAGTTGCTTCTACCTGAGTTGGAGAAGACTGTTGGTGGAGCTGGTTGGGCGGGAATGGATCGGGAGTTTGGATCTCCTCTACATCCAAGTGGTTATATTGAGTATACAGTTGTTTATATAGGTTGGGAATTTGAGAGAGAGGTCTAAGCTAGAATGTGGGAGTTATCAGTGTATAGATGGTATTCAAAGCCATGAGACTGAATGGGGTCTTCAAGGGACTTTCCAAAGGAATGAGTATATATAGAGAAAAGAGGGAATCTGTGTTAGTTTTCCATGGTTATTGTAACAAATTACCACATACTTAGTGGCTTAAAACAGTAGAAATTTATTCTCTTATAGTTCCGTGGTTAGAAATTTGAACTAAGTCTTATAGGACTAAATCATGCTGTCAGCAGGTATTTGTCATTACATTTGTCATTACATTTGTCAAGGTAATATTCACAGGTTCCAGGGATTAGGAATGGAACATCTTGGGAAGCCATAATACAGCTTGCCACAGTCTGTCCTCTCGTCCCCAACGATTCATGTCCCTCCACATGTAAATACAGTCACCTATCCCAACATTCCTGAAAGTCTCAACCCAGTATGCATCAACTCAAAGTTCGAAATTTCATCTAAATATTAGCAGCTCATAAATCCCAAATCATGTATGGGTTATACTCTAATTATGACCCGTTCTGGGACAAAATTCCTCTCCATCATGGAGTTATTAAGTAAGAAAACAAGTCATCTGCCCCCAAAATACAATGGTGGGATAGGTATAGGATAACAGAGATATTTCAAAAGGAGAAAATGGAAGAAAGAAAGGAGTTACTAGTTGTAAGCAATTTAGAAATCCAGCAGTGAACATTCCATTAGGCTTTGAGGCCTAGGAGTCATCCTCTGTGGCTTGAGGCTCTGCCCTGTGGGTCGGATGCTCCACCCTGTGAGTCACCCTTCCTTTTCTTGAAGGAGATAAGGAGTTTTATGCTGATAGAATTTTGAGAGTCTGACAGCCTTCCTTCATTTCATCCTATCCATGCCCCTTTTGATCCAAGCAGGCAGTGTTTCTGCTATCACTTTCTCAAAAACCTTGTGAGTCTCCTGTATATGTCACAGGAATTTATACCATTAGACAAGAAGATTCTCCACAGATCTTGCCTGGATAATCCTCTCTCTCTTCCTGGCCTGTATTGAGATGGTTGAGGAGATCCATTAGTCATACACCTACCATGTTTCCCCGGAAGTAAGACCTAGCCAGACAATCAGCTCTAACGCTTCTTTTGGAGCAAAAATTAATATAAGACCTGGTCTTATTTCACTATAATATAAGACCGGGTCTACAATATAATAATAAATATACTATACTATACTATAATATAACATAATATAATATAATGTAATATGATAATATAATGTATATAGTATAATGTAATATAATATATAAATATAATATAACATAATACTGGGTTTATATTAATTTTTGCTGCAAAAGACGCATTAGAGTTGATTGTCCAGCTAGGTCTTCTTTCCGGGGAAACAGGGCATTAGTTTCCTATGGCTGCTATAACAAATTACTACAAACTTGGTGGTTTAAAACAATAGAATGTTCTTTTATGTTTCTGGAAGACAGAAATCCAAACTAAGTCTTGCATAGCTAATGGAAGATTTCAGCAGGGCCTCATGTCTGCCAGAGACTCTAGGGGAGAATCTATTCCCTTGCCTTTCTCAGCATCGAGATAGAACTGGCTTCCTTCCTTCATAGCCTCCTTCCTCCATCTTCAAAGCCAGCAGGGTACTATCTCCTCCCTCTTACTCTGCTTCCAAGGCCACCTTCTTCTATGTGAAATCTCCCTTTCCTCCCACATGTAGAAACACTTATGACTGTATTCAGGGTTCATACAGATAATTCAGAATGATATCCTCATCTTTAGGATCCTAAGTTAAGATCCTTAACTTATTCACATCTTTGAAGTCTTTGTCATATAAGATAACATGTATAGATTCCAGGGATTAGGCCATGGTATCCTGAGGAACTGTTATTCAGCCTACCACAAGGTCTAAGGACTGATTCCCAGGGCACACCAACATTAAAAGGTTGGGGAGAAGAAGAGAAACCAGCAAAAGAGACAGAGAAGGAATAATCAAGGAGGCAGAAAAATAGCCAGGCAAGTGTGGTATCGTGGAAACCAAGTGATGGATATGTTCTAAAAGGAGGAAGTGACCTACTGATTCAGATTCTGCTAAATCTAGGAAAGCTGATGAGTGATAATGTACTATTGGATAGTTAGCCACAAGATGGTCATTGGTTATCTTGGAAAGCAGTTTCGATTCATTAACTCTTTAAGTGCAAAAGATCCTTCCTAGTGGTCCAAATAATGAAAATGGAAAATTATTACAGTAACATGAAATAATGATTTATTTTATGAACAAAATCTCTTGATGGGCTGGGCCCTGTCGGGCTTTGTGGGGTACCTACCACACTAGGGGTTCTCACCTTCTCTCCTGTTCTCACATTTGCAGTGGGGATGCCATGTGACTCCAGAATGGAGCATAGACTGGGACTGCTTCTCCTCATTAGCAGCTTTTTCGTGTCCCCCTTCTGCTCCTGCCTCAGCCACACTGGAAGAACTTGAGAAAGGACATTTTCTCTACCTCTGCCTCAGTCTAGGTCTTGACATGAGGATTTTAAAACAAAAAGACTTGGGAGATTTTTTTATGTATTTTTTTAAAATTTCATTCTAAACCATAGCTCTTCTTAACTGCTGTGCCTTTCTGAGCTTTATCTCTAATGACTGTTCCTTCTCATCTTTTGTGTACTTCTAGACTTACTCTTATGAATTCTCTTTCAGTTCTCCAGCTCTCACTTTACTGGATCCACATCTATTTTTTATTTTACCAGGCTGAAACTACCCTTATGACAGTCTTGTGACCTCTCATATTCAACAAATATTTGTCTTTGTCGTTGCTGCTACCATTTTCTATATGACCATTTCTAATATTCTATTGTGATTTTTTTTCTCTTTTAATTTTGCCTACATTCCTTTTCAAAAGAAGTGTACTCTGAAATTTTAACTACTACTTCCTTCACTAGGTTATTTATTATCACTATACTAGCCACACATTCTTATTTGACAAAGGCAGCATTTAGGTGTCTATGTTGTAATGAATCTAAAGTGTAATTGCTTGTATGAGGTCTGACAATTAAGTTTGCAAACTTGTTGCAATGATGTTTCTAACCTTTTTTGATATCAAAGGGATTATTCATTATTAATTTGTACCAACTGGAGAAACAATTAACCAAGATAACTATCTGGAAGTGCTGAAAAGGCTGCCATGTGGAAAAGTTAGACAACCTGAACTTTTCACCAACAATTCATGGCTCTTGCATCAACGCACCAGCTCACACGGCACTGTCTGTAAGGGAGTTTTTAGCCAGTAAACAACTCTATTGGAACACCCTCTCTACTCACCTGATCTGGCCCCCAATGACTTCTTTCTTTACTTGAAGATAAAAGAAATATTGAAAGGAAGACATTTTGATGACATTCAGGACATCAAGGATAATACGACGGCAGCTCTGATGGCCATTCCAGAAAGAGTTCCAAAACTTCTTTGAAGGGTGGACTAGGCACTGGCAACAGTGCATAGCTTCCCAATGGGAGTGCCTCAAAGGTGACCATAGTGATATTCAGCAATGAGGTATGTAGCACTTTTTCTAGAATGAGTTCGCGAACTTAATTGTCCAACCTCGTATTTTTTTGGAGAATGTCTATTCAAATACTTTGCCAATTTTTTAATTGGGTTATTAGTATTTTTATTATTGAGTTGTAAGAATTTTTAAATATATTTTACATAAGTTGCTTATCAGATATATGAGTTGCAGGTGTTTTCTCTCATTCTCTGGTTGTCTTCACTCTCGTTATAGGGCCCTTTGAAGCGCAAATGTTTTTTATTTTGATGAAGTCCAGGTTTTTGTTTGGTTTTTGCTTGTGCTTTTAGTGTCATATCTAAGAAACTATTGCCTAATCCAAAGTCATGAAGATTTACACTTATGTTTTCTTCTAAGAGCCTTATAGTGTTGACTCTTAAATTTAGGTCTTTGATCCATTTTGAGTTAATTTTCACATATGATCTGAGATAGGTGTCCAACTTTATTCTATTACTTGTTGATATTCAGTTGTCCCAGCACCATTTGTTTCCCACGTTAAATTGTCTTGGTACCCTTCTAGAAAATCAATTGACCATAAATATGAAGATTTATTTTTGGCCTTTCCATTCTGTTTTATTGATATATATGCCTATCCTCTTGCCAGTACCACACTATCTTGATTGCTGTAGCTCTGTAGTAAGTTTTGAAATCAGGAAGTATATGACCTCCAACTTTGTTGCTCTTTTTCAAGATCATTTTGGCTATTGTAAAAATAATTTTTTTTTTGTAGTAAAAAACATAACATAAAATTTCATCTTAACCATTTAAGTGTACAGTTCAGCACATTCAATTGTTGTGCAACCAATCTCCGGAATTCTTTTCACCTTGCAAAACTGAAGCTCCATACCCACTAAACAACTTCCTATCTCTCTCCTCCCGGCCCCTGGTTCCCACTCTCCTACTTTCTGTTTCTATAAATTTGGCTACTTTAGATACCTTATATAAGTGCAGCTAGTTTGGGAAACAGTCTGACAGTTCCTTGATCATACAGTATTTGTCTTTTTGTGACTGGCTTACTTCACTTAGCATAATGTCCTCAAGGTTCATTTATGTTGTAGCTTGTGACAGGATTTCCTTCCTTTCTAAAGCTGAATAATATTCCATTGTATGTTTTGGCTATTTTGAATTCCCATATGAATTTTAGGATTACTTACCAAGTTCTGCAAAGAAGTCAGCTGAGATCTGGTAAGGATTACATTGAATCTCTAGATTCTGTAGCTCAATTTGGGGAGTATTTCTATCTTAACAGTATTAAGTCTTTCAACCCATGAACCTGGGATGTCTTTACATTTATTTAAGTCTTCTCTTACTTCTTTGAGCAAAGTTTCATAGTATACGTTTTTCACTACTTTTGTTAAATTTATTCCTAAATATTTTGTTCTTTTTGATGCTATTGTAAATGGAATTGTTTTTCTTAATTTCATTTTTGGTTTGCTCATTGCTACGATATAGAAACGCAATTGATTTTTGTATGTTGATCTTGTGTCCTGCAACCTTGTGGAATTCATTTATTAGTTCTAGTAGTTTTTTGGTGAGTTCCTCAGGATTATCTATGTGCAAGTCATGTCATCCACAAAGTGAGATCGTTTTATAATACTATGTTTAAATACATTAACTCAACAGACGTATTGAGGGCTTTCTCTGTGTCAGCACTGTGTTCCATGTTGGGAGATAAAAGGCATAAATTCTGCTTTCATGAAGTTTGCAATATAGTTAGGGACAGATCTTGAAACCAATAAGCACAGTTCAGCATCATAAATACTGTGATTGAGAGATATATAAGGTGTTACGGTAGCACAAAGAAGGGCTACTACACTGGGGGGGAGTTAGGAAAAATTCCATACATGAATTTATACAGAATTCTGGACTATGTTGTAAATAAGTAGCCACGATTATCATAACTTGTCATTTCAAGGCCAAAATGATCTTGGATATTTAAAAATTATTGTGTAGTACTTGAGTGTTGCGTCCTGCACAACACAAACCGTGGGAAGACGAGGGAGGCGGCGAGGGTTAAACTATCATAAAGAGACAGAGACTCAAAAATAGTTAAATCACAGAGGACCAAGGGACTCACAGCCTCAAGGGACTGGAGCCCCGAAGGGTCACCATGGGTATTTATTGATTTTTCACAATAGACATCACATGATTAGGGGCAGGGTCTGCGAAACTCTTACACCACACAATAATCATTCATTCCAAATCCCATAATCGTCCCAAAGCAACCGATGCATACCATCCCCCCAAATGACCAAGGTGTGGTGCATACAATCCCTGGGGGAACAAGTCTCACAAGATAAGATTATCCCATGAGCCAAACAGGAGGGGCGAGATGTTATTGTTCTAATGGGTCCATTACACCTGAGGGTAAAGGACAACAGTTGAGGCATGTGTCAGCAGCTTCTCAGAAGAGGAGGGGCACAGCTACCTCCTAACTTTACATTAGCTCATGGGGGTCCTAGGGGGGTCCCGTCTGGCTTAGGTTGTTTCTCCTGTGAGAAATCTTACCCATCTTTGACTGCAGACCCTGCTTACAAGGACCAAACATGGAGACTTAGAGTAGCATAAACTCAACCCCAATGAGGGACAATCCCACAGGGTCACCTTTCCCTAAGGAAACATTGGAGGAGACAGACTGCTAGGTTGCTATGTGACTACACTTGAGCTTTTTAGGTCTATCGAAATTTAAGCTCATTTGCATTAATAGTAAGACAACACATCGAGGTTTCAAAGTATATACAGATGTTCGATTTTGTAGTAAATCTGTTGCTATAAAAGCATAGGATCACATTTGGCAAATTGCTATTGCATATCCTGGCAGTTTGTTAAGAACTAAAAACTTTTAAAACTAACTGGTGTTTTGATAGATTAAGTTCAAGGCCACCTTTTGTTTAAATGATGTTTTGTTTTCTGTAATTAGACCATGCTAGGTGAATTAAGTATGTAATTAAAAACAGAAGGTTTGGCTAATTCAGAGTAAATGAATACAAAATACAAGGTCATTATCCATCATCTCCAGTGAGACTCCAGATGAACAGTGCACATGGAACTATTTATAAGACATTTTGCATGGTCAGAGCTCCTCTAGGTTGCTGTCCATGGCACAGTTCACAGACTTTCAAAAAAATGTACTTATACTCATCTGAATGAAAAAAACAAAAAATATTAGACTCTAATCCTCTATTCTGAAAAAAGAGTTAAAAGATACTCCTTCTGCTTCAAAAGTGAACATTTAATATGTTTGGCACAATGATTTCATGGTTAGAACTCTGATGACTTTTGAGAGTTCTGAGTCTCAGTTGTTTCCCCTTTCACACATCCTAGAGATGAGCAAGTAAAACATTTCTAGGTTAATCTGTTTCCTCAATACTTAGTCACAGTGGGTGCCATGGGATGGGAAGTCTGGGAAGAGTTTTCTTTAGAATATTTTTTCTTTTTATGTTTCAGGAATGTGGTGCTTTTAGAAAATAGGTGTTTCATTTAGCAATTTGATTTATGGAGAAAATTAGAATTGCTTACTGGAAGCACGAAGCTTAAACTTCTCTTAGAAATCCCTGTACAATTTGGCTCTTGGTGCCTCTCCAGAATTCTTCTCAAAGTTCTCCCTTCTGCACTATCTGTTCTTCAGTTTTACTGAAGTTGTCTAGCGTCACCATGACCCATGCGTGTCATGACTGTCGTGTTCAGCACTGGATCCTAGCACCAAGAGTGGTTTTGGCTAATAATCATTGCTTAAATTTTGTTCAGTGAAATATTTGGTGAGTAAATGCCACAGATCTATAATTTAAATTAGATTTAAGTAAAAAGAAACACATACATCAAAAATCTACTTTCCGCTAGACACTGTACTAGGCAACAGTAAAACAAAAATAATATCTCTTAATCTTTCATCTCAAATAGTTTAAAATAACTAAAAGGCCTTTCTTCCTGAGTGTATGTTGTTATAAAACTTCTTAAGCTAACTATTGATCTGGGATATAAGATCTATGTTAATTTCCTAAGCTAAGCCAGTTAAGTAGTTAAGGAGCCCATGCAAACAATTATAATGCAGTAAGGTCATTGTATAATGGAAGAATCTTCAAAACTGCAATGAAGAATGTACAAAGAACACCAAAGTCTACCTGATAAAGGATATGCTGTTAAAAATGCATTTAAACAGATATCTAAAAATGGGTAAGAATATACCAAGGAGAACAAGTGAGAAAATGGTGTTATAGCATGTACAGAAGAATTGGGCACAGGAAAACTTGTTCAGTATTGCTGGAGCATAAAATTGAGTTGGAAAGTGGTGGAAAGGAGAAAGGAGAGTGGGCAGGTACACTTACGCCATACAAAGAAGTTGAGAGTTTAGCTTAACAATTGAGAGCCACTGAAAAATTATGATGAACTGGTCTCTAGAAACTAGATTGCATGGGATTGATATTAGAGGTAGAGAAATCATTAAGGAGACTGTTGCAGTATGACATGGTCCAAATGAGACAGAAATGAGCTAAGGTACTGGAATGGATGGAAAGGGACAGTTTTGAGAGAATCTCTAGTTCTTAGTGCTTAAATCTGGAAAGTAAGGGAGAGGAAGAATCTCAGATGATCCCCAGATGTTTTCCTTGAACAACTATCTGGGTGAGTGATGCTAAGTTAAGGAATAGTGACTTTTTAAGGGGGAACATGATGAATTAGCATTGGACTCATAAACATTCAGAAAGAGCTGTTCCTCAGACATATCCAGAATGGGAATACCACAGAAATACCTGTCTGGGCTAAAGATTCAGAATCATTGCTCCCTATCATTTAATACAATTCTAACTAAAATTGCACTTTTTTTGGTTTCTTTTTGCCAAACGTGACAGTGTATTTCTGAAGTTCACTTGGGTGAATAAACCCAAACCAAAACCAAAACGATGTAATGGGAATTACTTGCACGAGCAAATATTAAAACATTTCCAAAACCACAATAATCATAACAACTAATTTTTAAAAATCAGAATATATAAAAGTGGAATTTTTAATTTTAGGAAAAGAGATATTCAATAATATCTATTATTGAATGTATTGAATCTGGTGGTGTTGTAATTATCAAAATGGGGGGGATTCCTTATGGATTAAAAATTAACTGAAAGTAGAATAGTAATAGGAAAAAATTAGGTGAATATGTACATAATCTTGATGTGGGGATGACTTTTTAAATGTATGATAGTAAAGGCAGAAACTACTCTTTGAAAGGGTTTGATTTGACTATATAAAGACTTTAAGTTTCTGCACAACAACAAAATCAACTAAATTGACAGACAAATAAATTGGGAAGAAGTATTTATAATAGGGTTCCACACCCTTAATATAAAAAGAGCTCTTCCCAATTAATGATAAAAAGATTAACTTCCAATATTGTGCCAAGAAGGAGGGGAGCACATATAAATTTAAACTTTCTGAAGAGCAATTTGGCGATATGTATCAAAAACTTTAGAATGTTTTCATGTCCTTTTGCCCACTTCTAGTAATGTAAACTAAGGAAGTAGATATGTGCAAGAGATAGTATTAAGGGTATTTTTGACAGCATTGTTCAAGTACAATTGAAAACAATTTATATGTCTTGAGACCCACTCCTTGAAACTCACCACTCACCATTCCTAGGGTGCTGCTCTCATTTTCATGGTCGAAGGTGGAGGCATCTCCATTCCAGGCAGCAGAATGGAGTAAAGGATGAGAAAGGGCGTGCCCCAGCCATCTTTTCAGGAAGGTGCCCAGAAACTGCCATATGATACTGGCCAGTACTTAGTGTCATGGCTACACCTCGCTGCCAGAGAGACTGATGTTGTCTTTATTCTGCAGGGCCATGTGCCCAGCTACAAATGTTATTTCTATGGAAGAAAGATAGAACAGAGACTGGCAGACAGCTACAAGTCTGCCGCACTACCTCTCCTCTGCATTTGCGTCTTCCATTTCTTAGTTTAGCCCTTATTTTGAGTGCACTTACTCATTGTGTCTCTACTTCCACAAACTGTGTGTTCAATCTGTAGACCATCTAGGTGAGTCTTTGACTACTTTCTCATGCCCGGGAGCTGCATATCTACCTTCAGTGTCAGTCACTAAATTTTCAGTCAGTATGTCATTCTTTGAGACATGATGCGTTTTTCCTACCCAAATATGGGAAATTAGTTACAGTGCCTAGAAGATGAGGTTATTGCTACTAAACATTACCAGCTGGTTTGTAACATTTGGAAGTAGAAAAAGAATCAACTCTAACTCTTCTGTTCTTCCTTTCCACTCCCTCCCACCCTACCCAAGTAACTAGGAAACACTGTCAGCTTTGTGCTGCATTGTTTAGGAGAACTTAAGAACACAGAGCGAGCCGTCCTTGTACCATTTTCTGTCTTTTAATGCATTTGAGACACTGTACAAGTTATAGGACTGTATCTGAATCCCATCGTCAAGAATCTTTCTAGTTTAAAACAAAAGAAGCATGTGTGTGCCTTCTATGTTAGGGATATACTTTTTCAATATTTTACCTCAATAAAACCACTGCACTTTTGCTAGCCACTCTGTCTACACAGATCATCTGGTAAAACCATGACAGTTATCTAGCTTGTTTTCAGTATTTCACAGCTGTCACTCATCGACTGGTCTGTGCCAAAGAAGGAGAGAAATGAGAGAGGGGAGTGTGAGAAGGAAACACTATCATCTTTTTCAGTTTTGTAATTTTTCCCCCCAAATTATTCAGTGTTAGTAAGCTATGTATATAGAGAAACTCTAGTATTCCAAAAATTATAGCAAAAGTTGTACCAAATTTCCATCAAAGTTATTAGCTGTCACATTCAGTAGGAGGCATGAAGGACATAAATCCTCCATTTTCTGAATGAGCACACAGATTATATAAATTAAGTAACTTTGCTCATGATTACACACCTAGTGAATGTTGAAGCTGGAATTCAAATCCACGTCTACTTAATTCTATTGCAGGACATTTGATTCTGTCCTAAATGTCCATGGAGACATTTGGTCCATGCTAAAAGGTCCTTGATATTTAAGTCCCACTCTTTTGCAATATTTCAACCCTGACCTAACACAGTTACCAGTTGGGCTACCGAGGCAAGAAGAGTTATTATTGGCAACACAGACACAACACAATTATTGGACCACTGAAGCATGATAATATGTTTTATGTATTAATCCTATAAACCAAAAGTTACGTTGTGGGCTATTTGAGCCCAGGGACGTTTTCTAAGCATGTGCATTAGGACTAAATGTCCGCTAACCACCTAATGCCAATGCCTGTTCCCCAACCATGGTGATATACCGAATCCCAAATAACAGAGTGGAGACAAGAGATTGTCTTCAGATATGTGAATGATGGGCATTTGGCCACTGGTTTATATATATTTTAGGTAGCTCCGGAGGGTGCCACTGGTTAGAAATGAAGACAAATTTTAACTAAACGTTAAAAGAGAAGTTTTACAGAAAATTAGACTTAATTCAGAAATGGAATGGGAAGCATTTTAAAATAATGATTGTCCCTCACAAAATATTCATACCGAGGGTTTTGAAGGAGACAGAGTAAAGTAGAAAGTACTGGACTTGCAGCCTGGAGATATCAGTTCTCATTTTACCTGTTTATGATGTGCTCAAATTAGCTATTTAAGTCTCTGGGTTTTCGTCTCCTAGTGAATTAAATGAAGGAGTTGGACTAAATCACCTCAAAGTCTCCTTGCCTTTTATGTAAGTGGCTTTTATGTTGTATGTGCTCATTAAGTGTTTGTCAAATGGATATCACTGCCTACGCCCTTCTGTCCTAATGCCAGTGCCACATCTGATCTTCCCAGCTCAAAGGAATCTCCCCCTCTTTCATGCTGTGTGGTATTTTATCTGTACCTCTCACTGAATTTACAACTCTCTACAGAGAACTTACGCTTATGCAACTCTTGGCAAGATCTGTGTCATGTTCACTCTTGTGTCCCCCACAGAGCCTTGCACAGAGTAATCAGTAAACATTTGTTGAATAAGGTAGTTAGATAAAATTACCTGATGCATGAAAAACTTGAGGACAACATCTTTGCAACCATAGTTTTTTCTTTCTCAAGAAAGGTTATTTGGGGTCTTATCAGCAGTAGACAAATGCATGCAAACAGTCTAAACAAAAGTGTATATATTTGTTGCATGAAGTTAAATTAAAACTTATTCAGACAGGGCACTGACACTGACAGTAGCCACCTCCACTCAGCTTCACCTACTGAAAAACAAATCTAAACTGCCACCTGGAGCTCATTAGGTTCTTGCGTTTGAGTTGTGCTGCCTTGATACTGTATCGCACTGAGAATCTAAACAGCATCTGGCTTTCTCGCAAATATTATTTCCTGAAAAAGTATTTGCCTAGAATTCATTCATATTCCTCTAATCTTTCTTCTCCTTCCTACTTTTGCCCCACCTTTTCCCTACCACTTTCTCATTACTTTCTTTCACCCTCTAAAATGCAAATGGCACACTATGTCCTAGGGGCTGTGTAATAAAATATATATGGAAAAGTGGAGAACCTGGTAATTGAAGGTGAAAATAAAACACCTCGAAGTTGTGAGTAGCCCAGTTCAAACATCACCTCTATGAAAACGTCCTGGAATCTCTTCACCATTTTGACACACTCTTTAATGCCTTTCCACACTCTCTCTCCTTTGTATTCCTGTGTTTGATCTTATTTCTAGTATAGTACATTATTTACTGTAACTTTAGTTGTTTATAAATGTGTTTTCCCCAGCCACATAGGGACTACATTTTATTCTTCTTTGTATTATTATATATTACTGAATAAATACAGTGGTACCTGGGTTTTCGAACGTAATCCGTTCTGGAAGACCATTCAAGTTCTGAAACGTTCGAAAACCAAGGCACAGTTTCCCCATAGAAAGTAATGCAAAATGGATTAATCTGTTCCAGACCTTTAAAATTAACCCCTAAAACTGCAAATTTAGCATTAATTTTACTAACTAATGATACCATTTATCCATAAAATTGACAGTGTTTGTAAACCGAAATGTTCATCAATGTAAACCGAAATGTTCATCAACAGAGACATTCAAAAACTGAGGTACCAGTGTACTTGGATATAATTTATCTGTTCAACTTCCTGTGTTTCTCTTACAGTTTTTTTCATAAAGGCATGTGCATTATTCCTATTTCACAACTGAAGAACCTATAGCTGATAGGAACTAAACCTACCCAATGCCAGAAAGCAAATAGGTGGAGGAGACAGAATTAACATCCAGGGCTTCCTAGATCCTAAGTTCTTTACCTTTATCGTTCTGCCTCCAAAATGTGTCTCCCAATTTCCACTGCTGCAGTCCTTAATCATCTCTTCATTCCCTCTTCTTTAGAGCGCTGTTATAGTCCCCCATTCTGTCTACCTGTTTGTGTCTTCTTTTTCATTCCTACTCATTCCTACTTCATTCCTACTCATGCATCATTGCCTTTGACAAATCCTTGATGGCTCCTCACTTCCTGTAGGATGAAAAGTAATGCCTCTGCTTCATAATCTGGCCCCGTTACCTCTCTAGCCTTATTTTCCACTCCAGCTTTCACTGTGCCCCCCAAATTGTAGCCTCGCCCTGCCACATCGTTATCCTCTACGTGAACATGACAGCATCTACTTCTTTGTTTTTACTTGTGCCTTTCTGGGTTATTTTGGAACCCCCTTCTTTCCTGTTTTGCTAGTTGAAATTCTACCCAGCTTAAACCTATCCCTTCCATTAAACGTTGTCCAGTTTCCCCTTGGAATTAATCTCTTTCTGTGTGCCGCCTTTGTATTATACTTGTTTGTGACTGTATTTGTCCTGATGATACATTGGAACCCTTTGAGAGTAAGGAATATGCCTTCAGCTGACTATTTTTCTGAGATTCGTATAATAATTTGTCCATAAAACATACTCCATAAGACTTTGCAGATTAAAATGTATCTTGCTTCTAGGGCAACAACAGTGGTTCTACGTAAAACTCAAATTGACTAGTTGAATGTGGGTTCTCTCCTGGCCTGCCATTAAATTTATAAATAAAATTCTTCTATATAAATTTAATGACTAGGTTTGCTTTTGCCTAGAAGACCAAAAAAAATCAGATTCATTTTATGCTGCAGTACATATTTTGTATGCCATAGTAATAATTTGTGTATATGAATGTGTGTGCATATACACGTGGCCATATAAATGTATGTATTATACATATGCATATATGAAAAAGAGGATCTTAAATTTTTAAACTTATATTTTCCATTATGTGATTAAGGATTAGATTAATCCTTATTAATTAAACTAGTAGAAATCTAGTTCCAGTGTTATTTTCTTTATATTTACTTTGGGGGAAAAACCAAACAACGTAATATGATGAAATAGTTCATTCACATGAAAGTACATGTGAATGTACTTTCAAAAAAAAGTTCAAAATTGTGCATTTTTATATTCTCATTTAATGTGGACTGTTCACTCTTTACCTAGGTAACTGTTATCTATTCTTTTCTTTTTTTTAAATATTTTATTGGGGAAGGGGAGCAGGACTTTATTGGGGAATAGTGTGCACTTCCAGGACTTCTTTTTTCCAAGTTCAAGTTGTTGTCCTTTCAATCGGCTCAGTTCAGCTCCAGGTCCAGTTGCCGTTGTTAGTTGCAGGGGGTGCAGCCCACCATCCCTTGAGGAAGTCGAACCGGAAGCCTTATGGTTGAGAGCCCACTGGCCCATGTGGGAATCGAACCAGCAGCCTTCAGTGTTAGGAGCACGGAGCTCCAACCACCTGAGCCACTGGACCAGCTCCTGTCATCTATTCTTTAGGACTAATCTTAATTATACCTCCTATGGGAAAGCCCTCCCCCCATCTATATTAACATCACCTGCAGTTTCTTTATTTCTTCCCATCTGGCAATTGTCTTGCCAAACCTAGCATCATACCTAAAACATGGTAGACATTCAGGAAAGGTTTGTACAATTTGAAAACTTTGCAATTAAATGTGTGTGTGTGTATCCTCTTCCATTAAAAGCAAAGTGGCAGACTTGTGTATACAGATACACAAGGCTGTTTATGATACACTCTCTAGTGAAATAAAATAAGTTGTAGCACAGAAAAAATGCTTCTATTTTTGTAATGTGTGTGTGTGTGTGTGTGTGTGTGTGTGTGTGTGTGTGTGTGTGTGTGTTGGGAGACGGTATGCAACAAATCAGTTATCCTTGGTGAGTTGGATGGTCGGGAATGGAGAGTCAGAAGTGAACTTTCACTAGTACTATATACATTTTTGTATTAGAACTTTTTGAATGTTTTTATTAAATGTACACTTTTTTCATAATTTTTAAGTGAACAATAAAATAAAATATGTTAGTGCTTCTGCTCAAAGTGCTAATGATACTTTAAGTATCAAACTATTTTTAAAAACAAAGTTTGGCTACTCTTTGCCCCCCAGTTTTTGTAGAAAAAAAATTATTTTCGTTGTTTAAATGTTTCCTGGTCCTTTTAAAAAATTGTAGGACTTAACAATGAAGTGGACTATATTAAAACTCTAGGTTAAGGACTGCTTTAAGCCACGGTGGCATATGTGCTGGGAAACGACATCTTCTCAGTCAATCTGTTAATGTTCAAGGCCAGATCAGTGGAGATAGCTTTTAAAAAGGTAGTAAGAAACCGACTAATTTTCACTGAATAGAATCGTAGTTTTTTTTGGAGCTGTCTTACCCCGTTTTCAAACACACCCTTGGGTTCTCTTGGATAACTATTCCATGCCTCTGAGCAGCTGGTAAATAAACCATTTCTTCTAAGCCCAGACCCGGATGAAAGTACCAATTAAAATACCCAAGATAATTAACCACACCCTTAATTAAATTGGTTATCTCCCCTATTACTTCCTTATCCTTTTTATGAACCAGGAAAAATAGTCTTACTAAAACAAGGTTTGTTGAGGCTTCAGAGTCTTGGTTACTTTAAGGTCATTCCTAAGATTTTTTTCCCCATAATCCAGTTGCCAGACAGATTGTACATCAATTTCCTGCAGCATTTGGCAGGCCTATGTATTCACTGCCTTAAAAACAATTTCAATTTATTGATTTTGAAATGTGTAATTGCTTTCTAAAGTTTTCTTTCCCAATCTAAATTTACTTTGGAAAAAAATCTCCACAACAGAACACATTGGCCTATTTTTGTGCCAAGACTTTCAGGGAAATATTTTATATGATTAATGTTGTGTGGCTAATCGGGTGTAAAAAATCAGTTTTATCCATGTTAACTTATGAGAGCATGACCATCCTGTATGAACTATTTCAAGAGCCTATGACTTCACTAATCCAAATTTAAGTGTTTGTTACTATGTTTATTTATATGTGTTATATTAATCATGTCAATTAATATTGGGCCACACTTCTTTTTAAGAATTGAATTATATTTCATGAGCAGTTGCATATCTTTTCATGCCAGGGCAGTATCCTAACTTTGCCTTGGACAAGCTGAAATTAGTGGACTCTGGACTTGGCTCAATGAAATACACAGTTAATGGTACCAGGCCATTTTAATAGGTCTGGGTTCAGTTAAAATGCTTCTTCCTTATCTGCCTATTCCTTTAAACCTATTTGTCCTAAAAGATTGGTGTTCAGTCTCTCATTAACAGTCAGAAGAGAAATAACATTATAAAATCTGTACGATGATTTCATTACATTAAACTCAAACTTTTTAATAAACCATTGGACCATTTGTTACTTAGTGAGTACATTATTCCAAAAGCTTTTATGTAAACACTTTGGGGAATCAAGAAATAGCTATTTGTAACGCTTATACAATACTCTATTATTCTTATAGTTACAGCACCTCGCAAATAACATAACTTATACCAGGGAATAATTGGCTCACTATGGAGGTCTGGCTCCCTTGTCTCATTAAATCTTCTAGAATTGCTGAAAGGTGGCTAGCAATTATTCTTCTCCCTGTTTGACATATGTGGAGAGTTAGGCACCAAGCAATTAGAGGTCATGCAGAGTCTCTAAGGGGGCACTGTTTGAATATTGGTCACGGAGGCACTGCTCAATAAATGTTGCGATTTAACTCCTAAGGGCCATCTCAGAAAGGGATGCAGTGACCTTAATGCCATAAACTTGTCCTCACCCATTTTTGGCAATGCCTATCCCTGTGCTCATTTAAAAATCATTTTATTTTATATGTATATTTCAGTTTTTATCTTTATATAATTTTTTCACAGGATTCATAAAAACACCTGTCTCTTATTTGTCATCCTTATTTTAAATTTAATAATGAACATTTTAAAAGAGCTACTTAAAATTGTTTTGAGAATATTTTGTTTTGACCTTAATTGCTCTTAGGATTCAAACTCTGATTTATTTTTATTGTGGGAGCAATGATGTTTTTAAAATATATAACTGATCTGTAAGAATGCTGTATTATTTTACCTGCAAGATAACACATGTCAAAAATCCACCTGCAGGGTGTTTTCTTTTAGGGCTTCTTAGAAAGGTGAATGCTACCATGAAGTGACATTAGTATATGTTTACATTCATTTTAAAGGGTCAAGATGGGGCAGGCAAGAAAAACCTTGAATTTGAATTCTTTCATGACCTTTTAAGGTAATCTTTGATGATAGTTTAAGGGAAGTATGAGGAATATGTGGAACTAGCTTCAATTGAATAAATATTACTTCAGTGACTTTAATTTTTTTTTAGTATGGATGGACTAAGTGACAAGCACAGGAGGAAAAACATGATTATCAGAACCTCGTTCCATTATTTAAAAAATACCAAATGTATTCAGACCAACAGTTCTTCCAGATGATGTTCCATTCCCTTCCTTACTCAAGCTGACAGAGACTGGTAACTGAGACTGAGTAATTGATAATTGTACATTTACTCCCTACCCTTACATATTTCCCTGCCTTTGAAGGAGGGGTAGTTAAAAGAAGTTCTTTACGTATTTTCCACTCATGGTGGGTTATGTTTGGCAACAACCAGTTGATCTCTTGATTGTTCTCTCTCCTTCCATTCTTACGTCCTATATTCCGTCCTCCTTTTTGGAGCCAGACTGATTCACTTTAAATGTAGATCAAATTCTGTCATTCCCCTGCTTAAAACACACCAGGACCTTTCCATCACAGAATAAAGTCTGAGGTCTTTCCTATGGTCTATTGGCACCATTCATGTTTTGGCACCCAGCCATCCCTCTGACCTCATTTTCTACCACTCTTTTTGCTCACTCTGCTTCCTTTCTGCTGTCCTTCTTGTTGATCTTCAAGTCAAGTGAAGTTTACTCCCTCCCTGAGGGCTGTGCTTTGGCTGACACAGCCATGAATGCTCTTCTCACAGATATTCCCGCACCTCATTCAGGTCACCTTTCAATCACTCCATTACTTCCTCTACTTTGTTTGCATTAGCACTTACCACTACCCAGAAACATACTCTATATTTTTTGTTTATTTCCTGTCTTTGCTAGAATGGAGGCTAGAACTTTTAGTTTCCACTATTACGTCTGTCACATAGAAGGTTTTCAAGGAGTATTTGTTGAATGAATGAAAAGTAGCTATCCTGGATGTTTAAGATGTTGATAAGATTCCCGGACTTTAAAATCTCAAGACAGAAAACTTTTTAACTTTAATTCTGACATTGCTTATCCATGCCTTTATATTTAAGGTGAAGTATGCTTCCCCCCCCCCACCAAAAACAGACAAACAAACAAAAAAATATTTAAAATGTTGCTCCACTTATCTTCTGGTCTCCATATTTTCTAAAGAGAAGTCTATCGTGATTCAAATTGTTATGTACATGGGATATATTGTGTCATTTTCCTCTGTCTACTTTCAAGATTCTTTTCTTTTATTTTTGGCTTTCAGCCAACCTAGGCATAGATTTTTGTGACTGATGTTGTTTTTAATCTTTACATTTCATGAGCTTTTTGAACTTGTAAATTTACTTTATTTTAACCAAATTTGGTAATGTATTCGGTTATTGTTTATTCAGATTTATTTAACCCCATTTTCTCATTCTCCACCTTCTGAGACTCCAAATATAATATTCCTGTTAGACCGTTTAATATTGTCCCCAAAATCCCTGAAGCACGTTCATTTTTTTCAATCTTTTCTTTCACATTGGATAATTTCTATTGATCTTTTCCAATAGAGCTTTAGTCATCTCCATTCTGCTATTAAGCATAGCCAGTAATCTTACTTCAGATATTGAATTTTTCAGTTTTAAAATTTCCATTTGGTTTTTTATTATATTTCATATTTCTCAGCTGAGATTTCCCATTTTTTCAATTATTGTGAGTATATTTTCCCTTACCTTACTGACGATAATTAGAGCTTTTTAAAAGTCCTGTCAATTTCTGTATGTGGGTCATATCAAAGTTGGTCTGTGTTGATTGTGTTTTCCTTTGAGAGTAGATCACATTTTCCTGATTCTTGATATGTCACATAATTTTGGATTACATCCCAGGTATTGTGTTTATGGCAGAGGGGAGAAAATATGTTTTTGTTTACTCTCCAGAGCCGTCAGTAGTTGGTTTTTGTATTTGTCCACAGTTTAAGGTTGTTATCTGTGAAGGAGTTGGTCTGTTAGCAGCTTACTGTGACATACCAAGAACTGATCTCCTGATATGCTTTTTCATCTTTTAACTGTCTCTCAAGTTTCCTGCTAAACTACAGCCTACACTGTCACACAGAAAGAAATTCCTTCATGTCTTCACCCAAGTGTAGTCATTCAGCGCTGCCGAGGATAAGGCAGTGATAAAGATGAAATTTGTCATCCTCACAACTAGCGTCCTTTTTTCTGCATCCTCCCCATTACCACCTTGACATGAACTCTTTGGTCACCGGAGAAGCATGGATTTAGATGAATTTAGCAGCAAGTACCACTGCCACCTCATCAGCAACATAGGAAGTAGGAAAATCCCAGAACAAGGTGATGACAGAAGCTAGGAAATATAATGTATAAGAGCAGATGGAGGAGAGCTCTGTGGGTGGAGGCGGGCACAGATGTGGGCCTGTGTATGAGCTGAAAGGGGAAGAGTTTCAAAAGAAGTGGATGCAGGAAGGCAATAGCCAGCTGTGCCAGCTTTGTGCTTGGCCTTTCACATCTGTGGTCTCATGTAATCTTCAGAACAGCCTTGTGAAATGAGTTATAGTATTTCCATTTTATTTGAGAGGCTCAGAAACTGAAGGAACTTAGATGATTTTCTCCAAGTCACACAACTTTATAAATGACTAGGCAGAAGATAAGATGTCCTTTAGCTTTCCTAAGGTTGGTGTTATTCATCTGAAGTCCTTCTGGAAACACTGGGAAACAGGAAGGGTCTTTCTAGGTTCTGTCTGCTCCCAAAGTGAGAACCCTGGGCTTCTAGCCTGGAAAGGGGGCTAAGAAGCTGCACTATGACCTATTTCTGTTTCAGTCCTTTACCCTCTGCTCAGAAGGCAAACTTGATCTGAGTTTAGCTGTGTTAGGTAAGCCCTTCTCCACCTCTCAACAATCCTTCCTGCCCCCATCATACTCAGATTTCAATCTCAGTTTTCTTCCTAATGGGCTTTATAAGCTAGAGCCCTAAATAAGGGTTTGAGTGCTCTTTAGAAGATACACGGAGATCACGCTGTCAGTGATGGACGGACAGAGGCTGGAATTCTTCCATACAAATTGCTCCCACTTCCTCTGACCTCTAGTGCCCTTGTCCTCATGCTCTCTCTTACACTGAGCAGTTATCAGAGAGAGAGAAGCATGTTACCAGCAGCCACTGGCCTCTGCACACATAGCTCACAGGTCTGAATTCAGGTCCTTTCCTCTCTGTAATTTTTTTCCTATTTCTCCCTATGCTGTGTCCTAGACCCTCAGAATAGACCATTGGTTCTCAGTCAGAGATGATTTTGCCCTCCAGGGACCATTTGGTAATGTCTAGAGACATTTTTGGTTCTCCCAACTGGGGGACAGCTACTGGCATCTAGTGAGTAGAAGCCAGGGTTGCTGCTAAATAAACCTTCTATGGTGCACAGGACAGCCTTCCATCACAAACAACTTTCAACCCAAAATGTCATTATTCCCAAGGTTGAGAAACTCTGGAGCAGATTCCTAGAGCCTTTTCTCTGTGTCCTTTCTCTTCCCTGTCTCTTCCTCTCCTTCATTAGGGCCACTCCCCTACCTGGTGTAATGATTTGACTAGGGCAGCCATTGCACCTTTATACCCGAGAATTTCAGCTTCCCTAAGCCTACCCAGCAGTCAGAGCTGCAGGGCTAGTTCTTTTTGGTGGAGAGTATGGATGACGTAGTTGAATTAACTGCTAATGGACTTTTGGGGAGGAATTCATGAGAGGGATTTGTAAAAAGGAGGAGTATAGGAACCTTCAGCCCTCGGTCTTGGGCATTGAGGGTGCACCTGGCTGCTAGGGAGCTGGAGTTAAGACATGTCTTAAAGGATATCTTTGTGGTGGTAGGGGAAACCATCAACAGTGATAAAATTTAAAGATACTAGGGAAACTGAAAAATTTTTAGGTTTATTGTATAAAAATAATCTTGGCTATGGTTATTTTTGAAATTAAATCAATTATGAGTAATTATCACCTGTCTCGGTATCTGTTACTCAGGTCATTAAAAGTGCCATGTTGATTTTTGGGGGGCGTGGTAAGTTTTGTTTTATCGCAACACTAAAATCTGTTTGTTCACTTGCCCTTTTCACTTGCTGGTAACATGGTTGTCAGATCTCAACTTTAAAAAAGGTGGGGGGGGGCAACATTGTTCCCACCTGAAACCAATTTTTTCCAGTTTTCTGTTGGAATGAAAATCCTAGTTACAAAGGGGCCGGGCCACACAACCAGAACATTTATCCATAGCCATTTAAGATTGTCGCTAAATATAAAGTATAACTCTGTTACAGAAACCTGTCAATGCCCTTTGCAATTCTGATTAGTCCTGATAGTTACCTTGGACCTTTCATCACCTGACCAGTATAATCCCAAATCTGTCCAGTATTAGAGTTTGTGGGGCAGTAAAGCTCTGCACTGGACTAAGGTACTCCCAAGTCTTCATGCCTGCTAGAAAAATCACTGCAGGATTCTCACCTACCCCTTGTACCTCTGGTTTTGACAAATGATCTGGAAAAATCAGAGGGCATTATTATGTTGAATACACATGGAACATAAAGCTTTTGTCCCCTACTGGTTTTAATAAAAACTTTTAACTTACATTAAGTACATATTGGATTAATTATCAAATCTTGATGTTTTCTCTGTCCAATATATCTGCCTTTGCCTTAAGATGTACCTAAGGTGTAGAAAGTCCTTATAGTCCTAGGTGGTTCACTTTAAAGTGAACTAAAATCATGCTACTCTGTTCCCCATATTTAATTATGACAAACTGTCATGATTAAATAACATTTCAATCGGGGCGGCCGGTTGGCTCAGTTGGTTAGAGCGTAGTGCTCATAACACCAACATCACCGATTTGATTCCCACATGGGCCAGTGAGCTGCGCCCTCCACAGCTAGAGTGAAAACGGCGACTTGACTTGGAGCTGATTTGACTTGACTTCCAGTGGTCCTGGAAAAACACTCTGTTCCCCAATATTCCCCAATTAAAAACAAATTTCAATGAGAGCCACTTGTGTGGTGCCACTTAGGGGTGGCACAAATAGCAAGTAATTCTAGGGAAGCAACTAACATTGTTTCAAAGTTGGCCAAAAAGGGGGGTGGTGTTATTATTAAACCCACTATTTACAAGTATCTTAAAGTTTTAGCCCACAGAGGCATGGTGGCAATGTTGTGTTTCACTTTTTTAAACTTGATGCTGAGTTTTATCATACTGTTCATGTCAAAGGATGTTTCAAAAGACCTCCTAAGAAATTTGTCGGCTTTTATTTTTAAATATTTCAAATGGATGGTGTTTCTGCTCAGACCTCATATTTGTTATATTACATGGGGCTGTTCTTTAACAAATGGAATTTAATCTTACTGTGCATTAATGTTTCTGACAATTTGATGTTTTACTTTCCAAAAAATAGGCTTCAGAACAATCTAGTAAAAAATGTATTCTAGTCAGCTCCAAAACTGTTTTCATGGTGCTTGAGAAGTAAAAGGCTTTTCAGGAAAGCTAAGATAGGGCATCTCTGCTATCACAGTCTCTTCTATTGTTTTTCTGTACAAATGGGTGTTGTGCATTCTGCCTCCTCTTCTGGCCGCTGTTCATGGTGCTTTTGACCAAGGTTAGACTTACGCCTAAGCACAAGCCTTTGGGCACATGGACCAGAGAGCCTACCAACCTTCTGGCCTCTACCCAACTTTAAGATGTCAGCCATTTGAATTGAGATTATTAATAAGGCTTGAGATTGTGCTAATACATTTATTAAGACATTTCAGCTTGTTAAATTGAGATAGGAAAGTCATCGACAGTTAAGGACAGGGCCTCGGTGGAGGAATCAAAGCCCAGATAAACAGGCTCAGAGTGAAATGGAAAATCGTGGGCAGTCAGGGATGCACGGCAGAGGGCCTCAAGGCCAAAGAGAACAGCAGCTAACAGAAAAATAAATGTAGAAAAGGGAACTAGACGAGAGGGACTCGCCTCAGGCTGCAGAGTCAGCCAAGATACCAGCCCAGGTGCAGGAAAGGGAGGGGAGGGAGCCCAACCGACTCCTGGTCATCAACTTTGAGATTAGGATCCAAGGACACAGCTCCCAGGCTCAGCTTAGTCTGCGGGGTATTCTGCTGGGATCCCCCTCCCCGAGTTCTCCTCTCAGAGAGCTGTACTCTTGCTCTTTTTGCTTCTGCAGTAAAACTATATACTGCTTCAGTTTACCTCTCCGGGTCCACGTTCTCATTCTTCGGTGCATGAGGCCACGAACCCGGGCACCAGACTTCAGAATCCTACATCAAAATGTGGATATACAGACGAACTCTGCTTTCAGGAAACTTCATCACAGTAGCATCTTTAATGATCAATTAGTTTTCTTTAAATATATCATAGTGATGATAAACACTAATAAATTGATAGAAACTTTTATGGTGGTTTTTGAAATGTAAGATGTCCCTTATTAATATATTATTGATGATTCACAGACTGGATGATGTTAATATCTATTAGGTGGGTGCAAAAGTAATTGTGGTTTTTGCAATTATTTTCAGCCTGTTAAACCGCAATTCCTTTGGACCAATCAAATAGGAGATACTACTAAAATAGTACTATCTAGCGTTTTGTCCTTGATAGCCAGCTCTTTATAAAAAAAAAAAAAGCTACACCCTGATTCTTAATTCAAGCTTTTCAGTGTCCCACCAAGACAAAATTCCACCTCAAAATTAAATAGAATCAAGATAAATTATAGACCCAAAAAAGCATTTTTAGAGACTACAAGACTAGGAATAGCTTTTAAACTATGGAGATATGCTTAAGCTTATTTTTGTCTTTAACAAGCATTTGTTAGGCACCTGCTAAATGCTATGATCTAAACAATAAGAAGGTAGGAGTAGACAAAGTATAAAGTACAGCTTGAGGGGTCAAATAAAATACGAACTAAAAAGAATTCGTTTGACTGGTGATTCAGCCAGAGTAGTTTAGAGAGCATGACGGTGGGCAGAAGCAGTATGGAGTGAGTTGAAGTGTGATTACCAGTTTAGAAAGTAGAGTCTTTTCTTCACACTTATGAGGAATTTGACTTTCAAGAGAAGAGAGTGAAATTTTGACAACTGGAGGGATAGGTGGAAGTGAAGGCAGGGTTTTTTGTTGTTGTTTTGGTTTGTTTAAGATAGGAGATATTGAGAAAGTATTTCAATGTTAATGCAAAGACTAAGTACTAAGAGAGTTTGAAGGTGTATAAGAGAAGGAAGATAAGCACTGCAGGGCAATCTGACCTTGGATCAGAGGGAGGCACGAGTCCTCCATTAACAGTGGGTGTGGAAGATGGATGCAGCAGAATATTTCTAAACTGCACTGTTTTTTTATTTTTATTTTTTTACTAGCTTCAGGTGTACAAAACAATGTAATAGTTAGACATTTATCATTTATATCCCTTACACAGTGATAATCTCCCTCCCTCCATCTACTACCCCTCTGACATCACACACAGCCATTACATTTCCACTGTCTCTATTCCTAATGCTGTACTCCACTTCTTGTAACTATATATATATGTGTGTATATATATACATATATATATATACATACATACATACATATATACATACATACATATATATGTATATATATATATATATATTTATATATAATTATAGTTTACATTCATTGTTGTTCAGCTTCAGCTTCAGGTGTACAGTGCAGTGATCAGGCATCTACATCATCACTGAGGTGGTCTCCCTAATGAGACAAATAAGTGTCCATCAGATACCCTACAAAATCTTCACACCATTATTGATTACATTCCCCAAATTGACTTTAGAATCCCCATGGCAATCTTGTGATTAAAAACCACAATCGGTAAATTGCATTGTTTTACACTCAGAAAGAATCCGGGACTTGTAATTAAAATCACAAGCTGTTTTCTTTTAAACAAAAGTAATGGCTTACTGGACTGTGAATCAAAATGGCGGCGTGAGGTGAGCCTCTGTAAAGCTCTCCTCGAATTTACAATTAATCGGACAACAATAACTCCACAAAGGACTCCCTGTACAACAGACAGGCAAGATGAAGAGGTCCACTACTGAATTCACCTCCAGGTGGGCGAATTGCGCAAACGGGGGAGGAGGGAAGGGAGAAGTGCGGGGATGGAGCCGAGTGGGCGCAGGACGCAGACCTAGCTCAGTGCTCCGAGCTCGCTGCATCCCGGCACTACTACAGCTGCAGGAGAGAGAAGAACTCGGACTGCTAGGGCTCCGCTTACGACCCACAGGGCTGAGGGGGCAGCATATCACACGGCTGAACCCAACGCTCACGGCAGACACCTCGGAGCAAAGACTGAGGGAAGAAAGCTGAAAACTGTGGTTTAAGCCCTCACTGCTGAGTGGAGAATGGAAGCCTTAGGCACTGAGACTAGCCGCCCTTACCTACCCTCCCAGAGCTCGCCCCGCCCCCACCTGCCCGGTGCTAGAAGCGATCAAGTAGCAGTGTCAGATCAAAGGACAGGATTTTTGCTGTTCTGAGAACTGTGGGCCACAGAAACAGATTCGCAGCCCAACTAGTTCCGGCAAAGGGGAGGGAGCTGTGGAAGCAGGACCAGCTGTGGTGGTGGTCGCCACCATTGCTCTGGGCCACGTCTCACAACTCACCCCACCCCTGACCCCACCTATCTGGGCGAATCCCTGCAGGAGTAAACAGAACTGCTGAAACATACGGGCTCTGAATTGGGTGCAGAAAGAGCTTTGGAACTTCAAAAGCTCTCAGCACCCCCACAGGGACGTGGTGCCCTATGACCCAGGTGAACTGTTAAAAGAGGAGAAGCCCGTCTCCCAGGGAATCCCCCCATTGTGTGAGAAGCTGGAAAAGTGTAGAGAAAATATAGCACTACTGTGTCAGAGAGAGAAAAAAAGGCTGCAGTCAGAGAGAAAATAAAACATTCTTCCAACAAGTATTGGAAAACAAAAGAAAGACTTCTTCCTATCAACCTGTTGCAGAAGCCACTCCTGTAGATGTCTGGGAAGATAAATAATAAATCAGTAATTGCCATGAATAACCAAGGCAACAAGACAGCTCATAAAGAAAGTGAAAAGTCTCCAGAAAAGGAACTTAAAGATATGGAAATAAGTGACTTAAATGATAGAGAATTCAAGATTGCAGTTCTGAAAAACCTCAAAGAGATGCAAGAAAACACAGAAAGGCAATTTAATAAACTCAGAAACGCAATCAAAGAACAACATGAGCATTTTACGAAAGAGATTGAAATTTTAAAAAAGAACCAAATAGAATGTCTGGAGATTAAGAACTCAATAGAAGAAATTAAGAATGAAATAACCAGCTTAGGTAGTAGAGTTGACCAGATGGTGCATATGGATGGGAAGAGGCAGTGAACACATCAGTGAGAGGATAAGAAGGCTCAGACCCAGGCCTGTTTCTCACAGCTGTAGGCGATTAGAAGAGTTGTGCAGGTTGTTGGCAGCAGGGCTGGGGGTGGACCTGATAGTTACAAGATCATGCATTTTGGTTAAAAGACCTACAGCAGAAAGAGGTTCATTCAAATGGATGCTCCTAAATAAGCTGGATATCATGGGAACCCAGAAATGGGCAGTGTTGTATGGACCAGTTTGTAGTATTTAAGTCATTTTGAAGGCAATTCCTTTGCATGAAGTATTTTTCAAAATTACTTTACCCTTTACAGTATTGCACCACTGCTCTGAATCTAACAAGGCAAAGGAAATTTCGCTCACAATGGTCTTGTTTAAGAATGCTGTGGAGCATCTGTTGGTCCCAGGTACTAGTCACTAGGTCTATTAGGTAATTTATTCAAGATTGAGTATTGTATGTTAATACAAAATAATTTCAGAATAATTATTCAGTGGATAGCTATGCTTTGAATAACAGCATATGTCTGTCACTTGCTAACACCATGTTATGAAAACTTCCTCAAGAGCACATTGAATTTAACAGCCACATGGCTTTTTTGTTGCTTTTCCACAGGAGGTAAACCAGCAGTATGTCTTTCATTTAGCCAACAAATAAAGATGCATTTTTCCTTTTAGTCTTATTGAAATCGGTCTTTTTCAGGCTCCGCTGAAATTTCATCCTGAAAAATAAAAATGTAAAGGTTTAGTAGCAAAACTACTTCATATTAATGTATATTATTCAAACCAGAGCTCAAATTCTGATCCCCAAGCTTCTACTAGTGACCACAGTCTCCTGGCTTCCCAGTAGACACAAAGTGAGATTAGCCACTCTGTCAAGTCTCCCTAGTCTCAGTTCTCTGCCTCTGCTTCAATGTCCACATTGGCAATGAGGTCCCTTAGAAAGTAGGTGTTTGGCTCAAGGGAGGATCGAGCCAAAAGCCTTGTTGCCTCTGAGAGATTTGGCAGCTCCCAGCTCAGTGCTGAAAAGTCCTGGGAACATACGGGAATGCACTCATTTTACAAGGCAATATTATAGATAAAATTTTGATGCTTTGTTCTCTATTAGTTGACACCAAAAACAATTTTTAAAAATCCAATTTGTTGCCATTCTCAAATTAAAGGAAAAAAAGTCTTTATAGAACATTAATTTACTGTGGCTATCTAAGTGTGAAAATTTTAGTTTCTAATAAATTTTTCCTCTAGGCTCAAGTTTGCAAATGACACTGGCATATTACTTCCTCATCTTTATTTTCAGTGATTTATACATGTTGATTGTTTAGACTAAGATGATGACATAACCCACAAACACTATTGTCCTTAACCGAAACCAGAAGGTTTGAACCATTTACATTTGAAAGTTTATGCCTCCCCCATAAGACATGTAAGTTTTATGTTCACTAGTCTCATTTTCTATTTTCTTTTACCTTAGATTAATAGCATTTATGAACATATTTTAAAACAATTATAAATGAAAGGACAAAAGCAGAAGCTGTCAGCTTTGGTTTTACTTAGTTCATGGTTTTGCTTTGAAATTTGAATATTATTAAATTGGGATTTTATTTTTTGAACATTTTCATAGGAGCCCTCCTATCCTTTTTTGTTGTTCTTCCCTCTATCCTTTTAAATTATTGAATCTCTTCATAGGGTTTTAATTGAATTTATACATTGGTTAACATCTAGGAAATTAAAAATGTCAGCCACAAATCATGTCATTCTAAAATTAATGAGAAAGATTAAATGTTTCCTTTTTGGTAAATTTTATTTTCTAAGGCTCATGTGGCAAAGAAGGATGAATAACTTTGCTCAAAAATTTTTATTGCTTTTGCAAGAGGATTCAAGATGGCTGATTAGGTAAATGCTATGCCTACTGCATGGTAGGGTCACACCAAAATTACAAATAAATTACAGAACAATCAACCTGAAGATTCATCTGAACACTAGCTGAGCAGAACCACTATACTAAAGATATAAAGAAGAGGCCACATCGAAACTGGTAAGAGGAGCAGAGATGAGAAATAGGCTGACCCCAAACCCACAGAGAGAAATTGAAAGCTATGAGGGACACCTCGGTGGCAGAGGTGTCCCCTGAAGAGGGAGGAGCCCCCCTAACCCCACACTGGGCTCCTGAGCCCAGGGATCCTGTGCCGGGAAGAGGAATTCCCACCACATCTGTCAGTGAAAATTAGTGAGGACTCTGTCTGCCTGCTCCCTAGAGGGGAAGGTGGCTGGAAACCCAGAGACCCTCTTGCAGAGCCAGCACATGGACTAGCTTGGTGGCAGGCAACTCACCTGGTTTCTGACAGAGGGGGTGGCAGCTCTGGAGGCCCAGAGACGTGTGGGGAAAGACTGAACTGAGTGCCTTTGGCACAGGAGTTGGAGGGTCAGGAGCCATTGTCACTGTGTGGAGCCTGCACACATGTGGCTTACAGTGGGGCACCATCTTTTCAGGGTTAAGTCCTCCCCCAAAGGGCCAAGCATAGGACCATATTGGTCTGAGGGAATCTGCATGTGCCCATTGCCTTGGTGATGCCCTGTGTCTCCACCCTCTGTGAAAACTCTTGACTGCTGGACTGTTGGCCCGGAACCACAGGCTGTGAATTAAATCCAGGCGGGGGGCCTGTGGAGGCTTGGGACGTTTGTTGGAGGGCATTAGCCCAAGATCTGTCCAGCAGGGCTATCATTTAAAACTGAAGGAGAAATAAAGAGCTTCCCAGATAAGAAAAAGCTAAAGGAATTCATTACCACCAAGCTGGTATTACAGGACATGTTAAAAGGAGTTCTTTAAGCAGAAGAAAGGAGAAAACAAACTCACAAAGACCAAAAATACAATAATAAAATGGCAATAACTATGTACCTGTCAATAATTACTTTAAATACAAATGAACTAAGTGCTCGAAAAAATATATATAGGGTAGCTGAGTGCATAAGAAAACAAGACCCATGCATATACTGTCTACAAGAGACCCACCTCAGATTGAAAGACATACACAGACTAGAAAGTAAAGGGATGGAAAGAGATATTTTATGCAAATGGAAAGGAGAAAAAAGATGGAGTAACAATACTTATATCAGACAAAATAGACTTTAAAACAAAGACTATAATAAGGCAAAGAAGGACATTACATGATAATAAAAGGATCAGTGCAACAAGAGGACATAACCCTAGTAAACATCTATGCACCCAACATAGGATCACCTAAACATATAAAACAAATATTGACAGACATAATGGCAGAGATCAATAGTAACACAATCATAGTAGGGGACTTCAACACCCCACTGATAACAATGAACAGATCCTCCAGACAGAAAATCAACATGGAAACAGCAGCCTTAAATGACACATTAGACCAGATGAATTTAACTGATATTTTTAGAGTATTTCACCCCAAAGCAGCAGAATATACATTCTTCTCAAGCGTACATGGAACATTTTCCAGGATAGACCACATGCTAGGCCACAAAACAAGTCTCAATAAATTTAAGAAGATTAAAATCATACCAAGTGTCTGCTCTGACCACAGTGCTATGAAACTAGAAATCAATTACAGGTAAAAAGCACTGAAAAATACACAAACATATGGAGACTGAATAACATGCTACTAAATAATGAACAGGTCAACAATGAGATCAAGGAAGAAATCAAAAGATACCTTGAGACAAATGAAAGTGAAAACACAACAACCCAAAATCTATGGGACACAGTGAAAGCAGGCCTAAGAGGAAAATTCACAGCAATGCAGTTCTACCTCAAGAAACAACAATCTCAAATCAACAGTCTATCTTTATACCTAATGGAACTGGAAAAAGAACAGAAAACAAAACCCAAAGTGAGTGGAAGGAAGGAAATAATAAAGATAAGAGCAGAAATAAATGAGAAGATAAAAAACAATATGAAAGATCAATGAAAACAAGAGCTGGTTCTTTGAAAAGATAAACAAAATTGTTAAACCTTTAACCAGACTCATCAAGAAAAAAAAGAGAGAGAACCCAAATAAAAAAAATCAGAAATGAAAGTGAAGTGACAACAAACTCCACAGAAATACAGAAAAATTTTAAAAAATGTTACTGTATTTCCCCCAAAATCAGACCTAGCCAAACAATCAGCTCTAATGCATCTTTTCGAACAAAAATTAATATAAGACCCAGTCTTATTTTACTATTAAGACCAGGTATAATATAATATAATACCGGTTCTTATGTTAATTTTTGCTCCAAAAGACTCATTAGAGCTGATTGTCTGGCTAGGTCTTATTTTCAGGGAAACATGGTATGAGCAACTATATGCCAACAAATTCGACAATCTGGAAGAAATGATAAATTCGTAGAAGCATACCATCTTCTAAGGATGAATCACGAAGAAACAGAAAATCTGAACAGACTGATTACTACCAGCAAAATTGAATCAGTGATCAACAAGCTCCAAACAAACAAAAGTCCTGGATCAGATGGCTTTACAGGTGAATCTTACCAAATGTTCAAAAAAGAATTAACACATATTCTCCTCAAACTATTCCAAAAAATCCAGAAGGGGGAAGGCTCCCAAGCTCATTTTATGAGGCCATTACCCTGATTCCAAAACCAGACAAAGACATTACAAAAAAAAAAAAGAAAGAAAGAAACTGTAGGCCAATATTTCTAATGAACATAGATGCAAACATCCTCAATGAAATATTACCAAACTGAATTCAGCAATACATTAAAAAGATCCCACCACAGTCAATTCATTTATGGTATGCAAGGTTGGTTCAGTATCTGCAATTAAATAACATGATACAGGCAGAACAGCTAAGAGACTCCTAAGAGACTCGTGGAAGGATTACTTGAAGGTGCGCAAATTGGGCGAGGAGGGGAAGAAGGAAGGGAGCGGAGTGGAAATGCGTGGTCTAATGGTGGAATCAGGCCAGCGGCGGCTGCGGCAGCGGCGGTAAACCGCAGCTCTAAAGACACAGGGAGATATAGAACACGCAGAACAGTGGGGAGACTCGTGGAGGAATTACCTGAAGGTGAGCGCTGATTGCGAGCAGGGGAGGAGGCAGGACAGCGAAGTGGAACCGCGCTCCCTCCCCGCACGGCGGAGCCGACGCCAGGGGCGGCGCTGCTACGGCGCCCAGGACAGAGCGCAGACTCGTGGAAGGTTTGCTTTGGGGTGCGCTAGTTGGGCAAGCAGGGGAGGAGAGAGAGGCGCAAAGTGGAAACGTGTCCCCCATCCACGGCAAAGCCCAGGCCTGACGGCGACTGCTGCACGAATCCCAGGACAGAGCGGAGACTCGTGGAAGGTTTGCTTTGGGGTGCGCTAGTTGGGCAAGCGGGGGAGGAGCAAGGAGGGCAAGAGGAAACGTGCCGCGCTCTCCCCACCCCCCACGGTACAGCCGCGGCCCTGCAGCGTGCCCACAGCAGCAGCAGCAGGCAGCACCCGGGGCTCTAGAGTCCCATGAGAGCCCAGGGTGCAGCGGAGAGCGCAGGGTCTAGGAGGTGGGCTCTTTCCCTGCGTCCCACAGCTGATCGCTCCCGCCGGGGCAGGCAGCTCGTGGGCCCTAGGGCAGACAAGGAACTCAGACGCCAACCTGCGCCTCTTACCCCACTTTTCGAATCCTCCCCCTGCCCTTCCAGAGACTTAAACTGACCCCTGAACTGAGGAGTAGTGTCAGATTACAGAGGGGCATCTGTACTCAGGCGCTGGGAAGATTGGCAGCCAGCTCTGACCTTTGGAAGAGGCTGGGAGGAGGGGATTTTCGCTGGAGGAGGAGAGAGGGGACTCCCACACCCCCAGCCACTACCTTTTCGGGCCTGAGGGAGGAGTGTGACGTGGCTGGCCTGGGAGACAGAAGACCCCTCCATCCCCAGCCCCCACCCTCTCTGGCTGGCCTGGGGCGGGGCAAGGGCAACCGTGGAAGCACTCCCTGAGTTCAGCAGTAAGCCGCAGACTCAACTCCCAGCTTTCAGCAGCTTAGAGATCTCCCGCCCGCCCCCTCCCACACACCCACGGAAGGAGGGCCCTAAGACTCAGGAGTACTGGGCACAGGGCTGGTGGAGCTACTCTCAGCATGCATTTGTGCAGGAAAGGACAAAAACTGCACGGTCTCTCTGAAAACTGTCATCCAGACCCCTCAGCCCCTCTCATTTAAATCTACACTCCCAAATTCACTCTGGGCACCAGGTGACCAGCGCTGCCTCCGCAATAGGCAGGGAACTCTTTGGCACAGCGGAGGACAACCTGGAGATTACTTGGTGGGCTTAAGCCAAGACTGCTGCTGCTTTCTGTTTTGCTTTGCTTGGTTTTTTTGTTTTTTTTTTCTGCTTGTTGTGATTTGCTTTGTTCTGCCTTTATTTCTTTGATATCTTTGCCTATGTTGAGTGGGGATTGTTGGTTGTATTTTACATGTGAATGTACTTGATTTGTTTTCTTTGTTGTTGTTGTTGTTGTTGTTGTACTTGGTAACTTGATTTGTGCTGAAACTGCCCTAACAAAGCCCAGCTTAAGAGGCACAAGATTCAACATATCCAGAAGCCAACTCTGGATCAAACCAGAGTACTACCGGGTTTGACCTACAAGTCACACACCCAGAGGGAATTCTCTGAAGGCACAAGAGCCCATAGAGGCCAAACCTCATTTAAGTGTCCAACCCTCACCCAGCAGAACACCCTGTGGTGGGCAGAGCCAAGTTTCACAACTAGATGGCCTAGGAGTTAAATCCACCTACTCACAAGCAAAAAGCAATTAAAGTTCTTCTTGAACAGGACAATATACTAAACACACGAACCACCTGTGGAGCACATGCAGAGGAGAAGAACGAAGTAGTCCAAGTCAAATATAAAGAACACATACTACATAAGATAACCCAGCAAGAACTAAGAGCTCTAGGGGATCTTCCTAATACATCAAAGCAAACACAGACAGTAAGTCAGAATGGGGAGACAAAGAAACATGTCCCAAATAAAAAAACAGAAGAAACCTCCACAACTGGAACCAAATGAAGCAGAGGTAACCAACCTGTCAGAGACAGAGTTCAGAGCACTGGTGATAAGAATGTTTAAGGAGCTTAGAGAAGACATAAAGAAAGATATAGAAATCATAAAGAACAACCAGTTAGAACTAAAAAAGGATGTAGAAATCTTAACGAACAACCAGCTAGAACTAAAGAACACAATTACCGAAATTAAGAACTCACTTGAAGGAATGACCAGCAGGTTAGATGAAGCAGAGGATCGAATCAGTGACTTAGAAGACAAGTTAGCAGAGATCACTCAAACTGAACAACAGAAAGAAAAAAGAATAAAAAACAATGAAGATGGGTTAAGAGACCTCTGGGATACCATCAAGCGCAACAACATGCGCATCATAAGAATACCAGAAGGCGAAGAGAGGAAGCAAGGGATTGAGAACATATTTGAGGTAATAATGTCCGAAAACTTCCCTAACCTGAGGAAGGAAACCAACATACAAGCCCAGGAAGTGCAGAGAGTTCCAACCAGGATAAACCCAAACAGGCCCACACAAAGACACATTATAGTTAAAATGGCAAAGCTTAAAGACAAAGAGAGAATCTTAAAAGCAGCAAGAGAAAGGCAGAAGGTTACGTACAAGGGAACTCCCATAAGGCTATCAAATAACTTTTCTACAGAAACATTGAAGGCCAGGAGGGAGTGGCAGGAGATACTCAAAGTGATGGAACACAAAGGCCTACAACCTAGATTGCTTTATCCAGCAAGGCTATCACTTAAAGTTGATGGAGAGATAAAGAGCTTCCCAGAAAAGAACAAACTGAAAGAATTTATTACAACCAAGCCAGCATTGCAAGAAATACTAAAAGGACTTCTGTAATTAGAAGAAAGATGAAAACAATTTACTACAAATTTAAAAATGGCAATAACTATGTACCTATCAATAATCACTTTAACTGTAAACAGATTAAATGCTCCGATCAAGAGAAATAGGGTGGCTGAGTGGATAAGGAAGCAAGACCCTTGTATATGCTGTATACAAGAGACTCATCTCAGATCAAAAGACACACACAGGCTGAAAGTGAAAGGTTGGAGTAAGATATTTCATGCAAATGGAAGCGAGAAAAAAGCTGGAGTTGCAATACTTATATCTGACAAAATAGACTTTAAAATGAAGAACATATTAAAAGACAAAGATCGGCACTATATAATAATAAAGGGATCAATCCGACAAGAGGACATAACCCTAGTAAACATCTATGCACCTAACATAGGTGCACCTAAATATATAAAACAGGTACTGATGGACATAAAGACAGAGATCAACAGCAACACTATCATAGTAGGTGACTTCAACACACCTCTGACAACAAGGGACAGGTCCTCCAGACAGAAAATCAATATGGAAACAACAGCTTTAAATGATACTTTGGACCACTTGGATTTAATCGATATTTTCAGAGCATTTCACCCCAATGCTGCAGAATACACGTTCTTCTCAAGTGCACATGGAACATTTTCCAGGATAGATCATATGTTAGGACACAAAACAAGCCTTGATAAATTTAAGAAAATTGAAATCATACCAATTGTCTTCTCTGACCACAGTGCTATGAAATTAGAAATGAACTACAGGGAGAAAAAAAAACCAGGAAGACACACCAATTCATGGAGGCTGAATAACATGTTACTAAATAATGAATGGGTCAAGCAGCAGATCAAAGAAGAAATCAAAAGATATCTCGAGACAAATGAGAATGAGAACACGACGACCCAAAATCTATGGGATGCTGCGAAAGCAGTCCTAAGAGGGAAGTTCATAGCATTGCAGGCCTACCTAAAGAAACAAGAAACATCACTAATTGACAGTTTATCTTCACACTTAAGGGATCTGGAAAAAAAACAGCAAAATAAGCCCAAAGGGAGCACAAGGAAGGAGATAATAAGGATCAGAGCAGAAATAAATGAAATAGAAACCAGAAAAACAATACAAAAGATCAATGAATCCAAGAGTTGGTTTTTAGAGAAGATAAACAAAATTGACAAACCTTTAGCCAGACTCATTAAAAAAAGGAGAGAGAGGACCCAAATTAATAAAATCAGAAATGAAAGAGGAGAAGTGACAACAGACACCACAGAAATACAAAAAATTTTAAGAAATTACTATGAGCAACTATATGCCAACAGATTTGACAATCTGGAAGAAATGCACAATTTTCTAGAGGCACACAACCTTCTAAGGTTAACTCAAGAAGAAACAGAAAGCCTGAACAGTCTGATTACCACCAGGGAAATTGAATCAGTAATCAATAGTCTCCCAACAAACAAAAGCCCTCACCAGATGGCTTTACAGGTGAATTTTTCAAAACGTTCAAAAAAGAATTATCACCTATTCTCCTCAAGCTCTTCCAAAAAAATCCAGAAGGAAGGAAGACTCCCAAACACTTTTTACGAAGCCACTATCACCCTGATCCCAAAAGCAGACAAAGACACCACAAAAAAAGAAAACTACAGGCCGATATCTCTAATGAACACAGATGCAAAAATTCTCAACAAAATAGTAGCAAACAGAATTCAGCAATACATTAAAAAGATCATACACCATGATCAAGTGGGATTCATCCCTGGTATGCAGGGGTGGTTCAACATCCGCAAATCAATTAATGTGATACACCACATTAACAAAATGAAAAATAAAAATCACATGATCATATCAATAGATGCAGAAAAAGCATTTGATAAAATACATCAACCTTTTATGATAAAAACCCTTAAGAAAGTGGGAATAGAGCGATCATATCTTAACATAACAAAGGCCATATATGACAAACGCACAGCTAACATCATACTCAATGGGAAAAAGCTAAAACCATTTCCCCTAAGATCAGGAACAAGACAAGGTTGCCCACTTTCTCCACTTCTATTCAACATAGTGCTGGAAGTTCTAGCCACAGCAATCAGACAAGAGAAAGACATAAAAGGCATCCAAATTGGTAAGGAGGAAGTAAAATTATCACTATATGCAGATGATATGATACTATATAGAGAGAACCCTAAAGACTCCACCAAGAAACTATTAGAGCTGATAGATGAATTTAGTAAAGTAGCAGGATACAAAATTAATATTCGGAAATCAGTTGCATTTGTATATACCAATGATAAAATATCAGAAGGAGAAATTAAAGAAACAATTCCATTTACAATTGCTCCAAAGACTATAAAATATCTGGGAATAAATCTAACCAAAGATGTAAAAGATCTGTACTCAGAAAATTATACGACACTGAAGAAAGAAATGAAAGAAGACATAAATAGATGGAAACACATTCCATGTCCATGGATAGGAAGAATTAATATAGTTAAAATGTCCATACTGCCTAAGGCAATATACATATTCAATGCAATTCCTATCAAACTACCAACGACGTTTTTCACAGAAATAGAACATACAATCCTGAAATTTAGATGGGACCATAAAAGACCCTGGATAGCCTCAGCAATCTTGAGAAATAAGAACAAAGTGGGAGGTATAACGATACCTGATTTCAAACTATACTACAAGGCTACAGTAATCAAAACAGCATGGTGCTGGCATAAAAATAGACACATAGATCAATGGAACAGAATAGAGAGTCCAGAAGTAAATCCATGCCTATATGCCCATCTAATCTACGACAATGGAAGCAAGAATGTACGATGGGGTAAAGACAGTCTGTTCAATAAGTGCTGTTGGGAAACCTGGACAGACACATGCAAGAAAATGAAGCTGGACCACCTCCTTACACCATATACAAAAACAAATTCAAAATGGCTTAAAGACTTAAATGTAAGATCTGAAACCATAAAATATCTAGAAGAAAATATAGGAAGAAACTTCATGGACATTACCCGGAGTAAGATTTTCACTGATATATCCCCTCGTGTGAGGGAAGTAAGAGAAAAAATAAACATGTGGGATTACATCAAACTAAAAAGTTTTTTCACAACAAAGGAAACCATCAATAAAACAAAAAGGGATCCTACTGAACGGGAAAAGATATTTGCCAATGATATATCTGATAAGGGATTAGTATCACAAATCTATAAAAAACTTACTCAACTCAACTCCAAAAAAACAAACAACCCAATTAAAAAATGGGCAGAGGACTTGAGGAGACATTTTTCTAAAAAGGACATACGGAAGGCAAAAAGACATATGAAGAAATGCTCAACCTCACTAACCATCAGAGAAATGCAAATAAAAACCACAATGAGATACCACCTCACTCCAGTCAAAATGGCTATCATCAATAAATCAACAAACAACAAATGCTGGCGTGGATGTGAAGAAAAGGGAACGCTAGTGCACTGTTGGTGGGATTGCAGATTAGTGCAGCCACTATGGAAAACAGTATGGAGGTATCTCAGGAATCTGAAAATGGAACTACCCTATGATCCAGTAATTCCACTCCTAGGCATCTACCCGGAGAAATCCAAAACTCCAATTCAAAAATCAGTATGCACTATGTTTATTCCAGCACTATACACAATAGCTAAGACATGGAAACAACTGAAATGCCCATCGGTAGATGACTGGATTAAGAAGCTGTGATACATTTATACAATGGAGTATTACGCAGCCATAAAGAAGAAAGAAATCTTAACATTTGCAACAACATGGATGGATCTAGAGAACATTATGTTAAGTGAAATAAGTCAGAAAGAGAAAGACAAGTACCATATGATCTCACTTATATGAGGAATCTAAAGAAAAGAATATGTGAATGAACTGATCAGAGACAGTTTTGAGGACACAAAGAAAAAACTGAGAGTTGTTAGATGGGGGGGGTGGGGGGAGTTGGGGATAAGGGGAAAGGTGAAGGGATTAGGAAGCAGCTGGTAACCACAAGATGGCCTCAGGGTTTTCTGAAAATTAATTTGGGGAACTTATTCAATAATGTTATAAAGATTTTGTTGGGTATCCAATGGACATGCGTCCTATTTGGGAGACCACCTCAGAGATAATGTGGATGCCTGACCATGGCATTGTACACCAGAAGCTAAACATTAATGAATACCAACTATGATTTTATATATATAATGTGATGGCTCGGTGTGAGGTCGGAGGGATAATGGATGGGGGAGGGGGGTTCACAGTGTGAGGGATATAAATGATTAACGTCTAAGTATTACCTTGTCTTGCACACCTGAAACTAATAAAAAAAATAAATAAAAATAACATGATACATCACATAAACAAAATAAAAAATAAAAATCATATGTTTATGTCAATAGATGCAGAAAAAGCATTTGACAAAATTTAGCATCCGTTTATGATAAAAATTCTCAGCAAAGTGGGAATAGAGGGAACATATCTCAACATAATAAAGGCCATATATGACAAACCCACAGCTAACATCACACTCAATGGGGAAAAGCTAAAACCATTCCCCTTAAGATCAGGAACAAGACAAGGTTGCCCACTTTCTCCACTTTTATTCAACATAGTGCTGGAAGTCCTAGCCACAGCAGTCAGACAAGGAAAGAAATAAAAGGCATCCATATTGGAAAGAAAAAAGTAAAATTGTCACTATTTGCAGATGACATGATAATATAGAGAGAGAACCCCCAAGGATTCCACCAAAAGTCTTTTAAAACTGTTAAATGAATTTAGTAAAGTAGCAGGATACATTATTAATAGTCAGAAATTGGTTGCATTTTTATACACCAACAACAAACTATCAGAAAGAGAAATTAAGAAAACAATCCCATTTAGAGTTACATCAAAAAATAAAATAAAATACTTAGGAATAAATTTAACAAAGGAAAAGACCTGTACTCAGAAAATTATAAGACATTGAAGAGAGAAATTAAAGAAGATACAAATAAATGGAAACATTTACCATGCTCATGAATAGGAAGAATTAATATAGTTAAAATGTCCATACTACCCAAAGCAGTCTATAGATACAACACAATCTGTATCAAAAGACCATGACATTTTTCACAGAACTAGAACAAATAGTCCTAAAATTTATATGGAACCATGAAAGACCCAGAATAGCCACAGCAATTTTGAGAAATAAGAACAAAGTGCGAGGTATCATGCTATCTGATATCAAATTATACTACAAGGCCATAATAATCAAAACAGCATGGTATTGGCATAACAACAGACACACAGATCAATGGAACAGAATAGAGAGCCCAGAAATAAATCCTGGCCTACACTGGGTCATTCAATCTATGACAAAGAAGCAAGAATTTACATTGCGGTAATGACAATCTATTTAATAAATGGTGCTAGGAAAACTGAACAGATACATGCAAAAAAGAAAGAAAGAAAGAAAGGAAAGGAGAGGAGAGGAGAGGAGAGGAGAGGAGAGGAGAGGAGAGGAGAGGAGAGGAGAGGAGAGGAAAAGAAAAGAAAAGAAAAGAAAAGAAAAAAAGAAAGAAATTGGACCACCTTCTTACAGCATATATAAGAATAAACTCAAAATGGATTAAAGACTTAAATGTTAAGACCCAAAATCATAAATCTCCCAGAAGAAAATACAGAAAGTAAACCCTCAGACATTATCCTTAGTAGTATTTTTGCTGAATGTATCTGGGCAAGGGAAGCAAAAAACCAAATAAACAACAATGGGACTACATCAAACTGAAAAGATTTTTCATAGCAAAGGAAACCATCAAGAAAACAAAAAGACATCCTACTGAATGGGAGAAGATATTTGCCAATGATACATCCAATAAGGGGTTAACATCCAAAATATGTAAAGAACTCATAAACTTAACACCAAAATAAACAAAAAATCCAGTTAAAAAATGGGCAGTGTACCGGAACACACATTTCTCCATAGAGGACATACAGATGTGAAAAAAACATGTGAAAAAATGCTCATCGTCACTAATCATCTGTCGTGCGGGGTGTCTGGCGGGGTCTCAGCTCCCGCTCCTCACATAAGAACGCAGGACATGGTGAGGCCAAAAAGGAACACCCATGGAACCACAGATAGGGGAGTCAAACCAATATATTCTCACCGGCGGCATCTGCCTCTCTGCAATCCGCTCTTGCTAGCCCCCATTTTTCTTCTGCTAGCGTAGCCACAGCAATTATATTAGTGGCCAATGGCTCACCGGTTACAGCTGACGGCCAACTAGCCACAGCTGATGGCCATCCAATCACAGTTGATGGCCATTTACTACCTGAGCCAGCACCTTTCTATGTGAGGCCGAGAGCCTGGAAACTGCTTTCTGGGGCTCTGTCCCCACACTCCACCCCTACAGGGTCTCGCCTCACAATCTACGCAACAAGCATCTTCTGCGAGGGGCCCTGTGCGAGGAGCCTGGAGGTGAATGCAATATCCTGGACACAGGCTCTTCGGGCACAGCCAGACTTCCTGGGCTTCTTAGGGTACCACCTGTCTCCCCGGGCACAGCCAGGGCTTCTCAGGGCACCACCCCAGTACTTCTGGGCACAGCCAGACTTCCTGGGCTTCTTAGGGTACCACCTGTCTCCCCGAGCACAGTCAGGGCTCTCAGGGCACTGCCACTCTCTCTGGGTCTCTCAGGGTACTGTGCTGGAACAACAGCGGCTCACAGTCAAGGTGCTTACATATTCTCGATGGTGGCCAGTCAAGACACAAAAGAAAACATCCGCCAGTTCCACTACATGGTGGTATGTTTCCAAACAAACAGTCAAGCTGTCCATTAAATCGGGGATAGAAGGCAATTCCCCATAGTCCATAGTTATTCGCCATGGCTGTCCTGGGGGTGAGGGACGACCTTGATCTCACCCTCATCTCCCATGGAGGACTCAGCAAGCGTTTCCTCCTGGGATTACAAGTCCTGCATCTGGGCTGCCTCAGCAAGCACATCCCAGCCCACAGGACTGCAATGTCCTTCTCTTTCTCCGGCCTCTGCTGGTTGGGGAACAGTCCACGTCTTCCCACCCCTCCACGGGGGTCCAGCTCTCAGGCAACTGCTCCTCCTGGTCTTCTTGAGACCGAGTGTTCATACGCACAAACTGCTCCACTGCCCTTCAGAGAGCTTTGGCCAGCCCCGTATCCTGCCGACTATACCATGCGTCATGCAGGGGACCCTGCTCGCTGCGCCATTTGTCGTGCGGGGCGTCCGGCAGGGTCTCAGCTCCCGCTCCTCACATAAGAATGCAGGACATGGTGAGGCCAAAAAGGAACACCCACGGAGCCATAGATAGGGGAGTCAAACCAATATATTCTCACTGGCGGCATCCGCCTCTGCAATCCGCTCTTGCTAGCCCCCATTTTGTTCTGCTAGCGTACCAACAGCAGTTATATTAGTGGCCAATGGCTCACCAGTTACAGTTGACGGCCAACTAGCCACAGCTGATGGCCATCCAATCACAGTTGATGGCCATTTACTACCTGAGCCAGCACCTTTCTATGTGAGGCCGAGAGCCTGGAAACTGCTTTCTGGGGCTCTGTTCCCACATCATCAGAGAAATGTAAATTAAAATCACAATGAGATATCACCTCACACCTGTCAGGATGGCTATCATCAATAAATCAGCAATCAAGTGTTGGTGAAGATGTGGAGAAAAGGGAACCCTTGGGCACTGTTGGTGGGATTGCAAATTGGTGCAGCCACTATGGAAAACAGTATGGAGGTTCCTTTGAAAATTAGAAACAGAACTACCTTATGACCCAGCAGTTCCACTTCTGGGTATTTTCCCAAAGAAATCCAAAACACCAATTCGAAAAGATATATGAGGATTGGATCAAAATGGCGGTGCGAGGTATGCCTCTGTAAAGCTCCCCTAGAATTTACAACTAATCGAACAACAATAACTCCACAAAGGACTCCCTGCACAGCACACAGGCAAGACGAAGAGGCCCACTACTGAATTCACCTAAAGGTTGGAGAATCGCTCGAGCGAGGGAGAAAGGAAGGGAGAAGTGTGGAGACGGAGCTGCGTGGGCACAGGACGCAGACCTAACTCAATGCTCTAAGCTCGCTGCATCCTGGAACTACATCAGCTGCGGGAGAGGGAAGAACTCAGACTGCTAGGGCTCCGCTTATGACCCACAGGGCTGAGGGGGCAGCATATAAAACAGCTGAACCCAAAGCTCACGGCAGAGACCTCGAAGAAAAGACTGAGGGAAGAAGGCTGAAAACAGTGTTTTAAGCCCTCACTACCGAGGAGCGAATGGAAGCCTTAGGCACTGGGACTAGCAGCCCCTCCCGACCCTCCCAGAGCTCACCCCGCCCCCACTGCCCGGTGCTAGAAACAGAACAGTAGCAATATCAGATCAAAATAACAGAATATTTGCTGTTCTGAGAACTGTGGACCACAGACACAGAATCGCAGCCCAACTAGTTCCGGCAAAGAGGAGGGAGCTGTGGAAGCGGGACAGCTGTGGTGGTGGTCGCCTCCATTGCTCTGGGCCACCTCTCACAATTCACCCCGCCCCTGGCCCAACCTATCTGGGCGGATCCCTACAGAAGTAAACAGAACTGCTGAAACACTCAGGCTCTGAATCTGGTGCAGGAAGAGCTTTGGAACTTTAAAAGCTCTCCACATCCCCACAGGGATGTGGCGCCCTATGACCCAGGCGAACTGTTAACAGAAGAAAAACCCATCTTCCAGGGAATCCCCCTGTCATGGAGGGTGTCAGGCGGGGTCTCAGCTCCCGTTCCCCACATAAGAATGCAAGATGTGGCTAGGCCAAAAAGGAACACCCACGGAGCCATAAGTAGGGGAGTCATATCACTATATTCTCACCGCCGGCATCCGCCTCTCTGCAATCCACTCTTGCTAGCCTCCATGTTTTTCTGCTAGCATTGAGCCACAGCAGTGGTCAATGGCTTACAGGTTACAGCTGAAGGCCAACTAGCCACAGCTGATGGCCATCCAATCACAGTTGATGGCCATTTACTACCCGAGCCAGCACCTTTCTATGTGAGGCCGAGAGCCTGGAAACAGCTTTTTGGGGCATTGTCCCCACACCACCCCTACAGGGTCTCGCCTCACAATCTATGCGACAAGCGTCTTCCGCGAGGGGCCCTATGCGAGAAGCCTGGGGGTGAATGCAATATCCTGGTCACAGCCAGGCTCTCTGAGCACAGCCAGGGTTTCTCAGGGCACTACTAGTACTTCTGGGCACAGCCAGACTTCCTGGACACAGCCAGGGCTCTCAGGGCACTGCCACTCTCTCTGGGCACAGCCAGACTTCCTGGACACAGCCAGGGCTCTCAGGGCACTGCCACTCTCTCTGGGCACAGCCAGGGCTCTCAGGGCACTGCCACTCTCTCTCTGGACCTCTCGGGGTACCGTGCTGGAACAACAGCGGCTCATAGTCAAGGTGCTTACATATTCTCGATGGCGGCTAGTCAAGACACAAGAGCAAACATCCGCCAGTTCCAATACATGGTGGTATGTTCCCAAACAGTCAAGTAGTCCATTAAATCAGGGATAGAAGGCAATTCCCCATAATCCATAGTCATTCGCCAGGGCTGTCCTGGGGGTGAGAGATGACTTTGACCTCACCCTCATCTCCCAAGTAGGACTCAGCAAGTGTTTCCTCCCGGGACAAGTCCTGCATCCAGGCTGCCTCAGCAAGCACTTCCCAGCCCACAGGGCGGCAACAACTTTTGCTTTTTCCGGCCTCTGCTGGTTGGGGAACTATCCACATCGTTCCACCCCTCCACGGCAATTGAGCTCTCCGGCAGCTGCTCCTCCTGGTCTTCCTCAGACTGAGCTTTCATACGTACAAACTGCTCCACTGCCCTTCGGAAAGCTTTGGCCGGCACCGTATCCTGCCGACTATACCATGTGTCGTGGAGGGTGTCAGGCGGGGTCTCAGCTCCTGCTCCCCACATAAGAACGCAAGATGTGGCTAGGCCAAAAAGGAACACCCAAGGAGCCATAAGTAGGGGAGTCATCACGATATTCAAACCGGCGGCAACCGCCTCTCTGCAATCCACTCTTGCTAGCCTCCATTTTTTTTCTGCTAGCATAGCCACAGCAGTTATATTAGTGGCCAATGGCTTACGGGTTACAGCTGATGGCCAACTAGCCACAGCTGATGGCCATCTGATTACAGTTGATGGCCATTTACTACCCGAGCCAGCACCTTTCTATGTGAGGCCGAGAGCCTGGAAACTTCTTTTTGGGGCTTTGTCAACACACCCCCCGTTGTGTGATAAGCTGAAATAGGTCAGAAAAAACATAGCACTACCATGTGGGAGACAAAAAAGGCGGTAGTCAGAGAGAAAATAAAGCATTCTATAAACACGTACTGGAAAACAAAAGAAAGACCTCTTCCTATCAACCTGTTGCAGAAACCACTCCTGTAGATGTCTAGGAAAAGAAATAATAAATCAGTAATTGCCATGAATAACCAAGGCAACAAGACAGGTCAAAAAAAAAGTGAAAAGTCTCCAGAAAAGGAACTTAAATATATGGAAATATGTGACTTAAATGACAGAGAATTCAAGATTGCAGTTCTGAAAAAACTCAACGAGATGCAAAAAAACACAGAAAGGCAATTTAATGACTCAGAAATGCAATCAAAGAACAACATGAGCATTTTATTAAAGAGATTGAAATTTTAAAAAAGAACCAAATAGAATGTCTGGAGATTAAAAACTCAATAGAAGAAATTAAGAATGAAATAACCAGCTTAGGTAGTAGAGTTGATGGAGGAAAGAATCAGTGACATCGAAGATAAAAAACTGGAAATTACATGGATGGAAGAAGAAAGAGACTTGAGACTTAAAACAAATGAAAGAACTCTAAAAGAACTTTCTGACTCTATCAGAAAGAGGAATATAAGAATAATGGGCATACCAGAAGGAGAAGAAAGAGAGAAGGGAACAGAGAATATATTCAAACAAATTGTTGAAGAGAACTTCCCAAACTTGTGGACAGAAATGGATCCTCGAATCCAAGAAGCAAATAGAACACCTAATTACCTCAATCCCAACAGGCCTTCACCAAGGCATATTGTATTGAAGCTGTCTAAAATCAACGACAAAGAAAGAATCCTCAAGGCAGCCAGGGAAAAGAAGACAGTAACCTACAAAGGAAAGCCCATTAGATTATCATCAGATTTTTCAGCAGAAACTCTACAAGCCAGGAGGGAGTGGAATCAAATACTCAAACTATTGAAAGAGAGAAATTATGAGCCAAGAATAATATATCCAGCAAAGATATCCTTTAGATATGAAGGAGGAATAAAGACCTTTCCAGACATACAGAAGCTGAGGGAATTTTCTAATACACAACCTGCACTACAAGAAATACTAAAGGAGGCTATTCGACCACCATCAACAGGGACAATTTGTGGCAACACAAAAAGAGGGAGAGTAAAGGCCTGAACCGGAATATGGGAATGGAGAAAGTAAGTGTGCTGAAGAAATGGAATACTCTAAATATCAAACTTTCTTTTACATAAACTTAAGGGTAACCATTCAAAAAAAAATCCAGAACTGAAATATATACTGTAATAAAAGAAGAAATAGAGGGAAACATCATAGAATATCACCACACAGAAATAATAGACAACAACAAAAAGGCAAAGAAACAATGGAGACACAGCCTTACCAAAAAACTAAAGATAGAATGACAGGAAGTCCTCACGTATCAATAATCACCCTAAATTAAATGGACTGAACTCACAAATAAAAAGGCACAGAGTAGCAGATTGGATCAAAAAACTAAACCCAACCATACGCTGTCTCCAAGAGACACATCTCAGCTACAAGAACAAGCATAGACTCAAAGTGAAAGGGTGGAAATTGACACTCCAAGCAAATGGTATCCAGCGAAAATGAAGTGTAGCCATAATGATATCAGATGAAACAGACTTCAGGGTGAATAAGATAACAAGAGACAAAGATGGACATTTCATAATGATAAAGGGGACTTACTACACGAAGACATAACAGTCATCAATATTTATGCCCCCAATCAGGGAGCACCAAAATATACCAAGCAACTAGTAACAGAACTAAAGGGAGAAATTGACCAAAACACAATTATACTAGGGGACTTAAATACATCATTGACAACTATGGATAGATCATCCAAACAAAATAAATAACGTAATAGCAGCCCTTAATGACACATTAGATGAAATGGACATAATTGACATACATAGAGCACTTCATCCTAAAACATGAGACTATACATTCCTTTAAAGTGTACATGGAACATTCTCAAGGATAGACCATATATTGGGACAGAAAACTAACCTCAGCAAATTTAAGAAGATTGAAATCATACCAAGCATATTCTCTGATCACAAAGCTTTCAAATTGGATATCAACTGCGAAAAGAAAGCAGGAAAAACCACAAATACATGGAGATTAAACAACATACTTTTAAAGAACGACTGGGTCAGAGAAGAAACTAGAGGAGAGATCAAAAGATACATAGAAACAAATGACAATCAAAATACATCCTTCCAAAATTTTTGGGATGCAGCGAAAGCAGTTTTAAGAGGGAAATTTATATCACTACAGGCCTATCTCAAGAAACAAGAAAAATCCCAAATAAATAACCTCATGTTACACCTTAAAGAACTAGAAAAAGAAGAACAAGTGAAACCCAAGGTCAGCAGAAGAAAGGAAATAACAAAATTCAGAACAGAACTAAATGAAATAGAGAACAAAAAGACAATAGAAGAGTGTGAAAGGATCAGAGAACAGTCTCTTTTTAGTTCTTTGGAAGAAGGTGGATAAAAAGAAACTTCTTTAAAAAATGGCAATGGTATCAGAATTTCTCAAGCAGGCCTGGTTTATTGACAATGAAGAGCAGGAATACATTAACACTGTGAAAGGATCCAAAGGTGGTCCCGGGTCAGCAGTGAGCCCCTATCCTGGCTTCAATCCATCCTCGGATGTTGCTGCCTTGCATAAGGCAATAATGGTTAAAGGTGTGGATGAAGCAACCATCATTGACATTCTCACCAAGAGAAACAATGCACAGCGTCAGCAGATCAAAGCAGCTTATCTCCAGGAAAAAGGAAAGCCCCTGGATGAAACTCTGAGGAAAGCCCTTACAGGTCACCTTGAGGAAGTTGCTTTGGCTCTATTAAAAACTCCAGCCCAATTTGATGCTGATGAACTCCGTGCTGCCATTAAGGGCCTTGGAACTGATGAAGACACTCTGAATGAAATTTTGGCATCAAGAACTAACAGAGAAATCAGAGAAATTAACAGAGTCTATAGAGAAGAATTGAAGAGAGACCTGGCTAAAGACATCACCTCAGACACATCTGGAGATTACCAGAAGGCTTTGCTTTCTCTTATTAAGGGTGACCGATCTGAGGATTTTAGCCAAAGTGAAGATTTGGCTGACTCAGATGCCAGGGCATTATATGAAGCAGGGGAAAGGAGAAAAGGGACAGATGTGAATGTGTTCAATACCATTCTTACCACCAGAAGCTATTCCCATCTTCGCAGAGTGTTTCAGAAATACGCCAAGTACAGTAAGCACGACATGAACAAAGTTCTGGACCTGGAGATGAAAGGTGACATCGAGAAATGCTTCACAACAATTGTGAAGTGTGCCACAAACAAGCCAATGTTCTTTGCTGAGAAGCTTCATCAGGCCATGAAGGGTGCTGGAACTCGTCATAAGACATTGATCAGAATTATGGTTTCTCGTTCTGAAGTCGACATGAATGATATCAAAGCATGCTATCAGAAGTTGTATGGTATCTCTCTCTGCCAAGCTATCCTGGATGAAACCAAAGGAGATTATGAGAAAATCCTGGTGGCGCTCTGTGGAGGACAATAAACATTCCTTTGATGATCTCAAGCTTTTTTGATCAGAAGATTTTTTAATCATATCTTTTCATTCCATATTATAGACTTAAATAGGAAAGTTTCTTCAGTAGTATTAGTCCAGCTAACTGCCTTCTGAAACTGTAGCCTATAAATCATTTTTTGTATCACAACTCTGTATAATAGAAATAAGTTTTTGAAAAATATATTTACCCCGACTATAATACCCCATAAATAGGTTCTAGTAACATTACCTGAGAAAGATGTCTATGTAACAGAAAATAAAATGATTTTACAGGACAAAAAAAAAAAAAAAAAAAAAGCTGGTTCCTTGAAAAGATTAACAAAATTGACAAACCCTTGGCTAGATTCAGTAAGATAAGAAGAGAGAAGACACTAATAAACAAAATCAGAAATGAAAAAGGGGAAGTTATCACGGACACCACAGAAATCAGAGGATCATCCAAGAATACTATGAAGGACCATATGCAGCCAAATTCAATAACCTAGAGGAAATGGACAAGTTCTTAGAAACATATAGCCTTCCAAGACTGAACCATGAAGAACTGGAAAATCTAAACAGACCGATCACCAGTAAAGAAATTGAATCAATCATCCAAAACCTTCCCAAAAGCAAAAGTCCTGGACCAGATGGCTTCACTAGTGAATTGTACCAAACCTTCAAAGAGGATCTAATACCAATCCTGCTCAAACTTTTCCAAAAAATTGAAGAAGAGACAGTACTCCCTAACTCATTTTATGAGGCCAACATTACCCTGATACCAATACCTGGTAAGGACAGCACCAAAAAAAGAAAATTACAGACCAGTATCTCTGATGAATACAGATGCAAAAATCGTAAACAAAATTCTAGCAAATCGAATACAACAATGCATTAAAAAGATTATTCATCACGACCAAGTGGGGTTCATCCCTGGGGCACAAGGATGGTTCAAACATCTGCAAATCCATCAATGTGATACATCACATAAACAAAATAAAGGACAAAAATCATATGATTCTATCAATTGATGCAGAAAAAGCATTTGACAAGACACAACATCTATTTATGATTAAAACACTTAATAAAATAGGTGTAGAAGGAAAATACCTTAGCATAATAAAGGCCATATATGACAAGCCCTCAGCTAATCTCATAATTAATGGTGAAAAACTGAAGCGCTTTGCTCTACGTTCAGGAACATGACAGGGCTGTCCCCTGCCACCTCTGCTTTTCAACATAGTGTTGGAAATCCTTGCCAGAGCATTTAGGCAAGAGAAAGAAATAAAAGGCATCCAAATTGGGAATGAAGAAGTTAAATTATCACTCTTTGCAGATGACATGATGCTATATATAGAAAACCCTAAAGACTCCACCAAAAAGCTGTTAGAAACAATCAACGAATACAGTAAAGTTGCTGGCTACAAAAATCAACATGTAAAAGTCCATTGCATTCCTATATACTAACAATGAAATATCAGAAAAAGAAATACAAAAAACAATTCCCTTTGCAATTGCAGCAAAAAGAGTAAAATACCTAGGAATAAACTTAACCAAGGATGTAAAGGACCTATATGCTGAAAACTATGACATTTTTGAAAGAAATTGAAGAAGACACAAAGAAATGGAAAGACATTCCGTGCTCATGGATTGGAAGAATCAACATAGTTAAAATGGCCATATTACCCAAAACAATATACAGATTTAATGCAATCCCCATCAAAATCCCAACGGCATTTTTTAAAGAAATAGAACAAAAAATCATCAGATTTGTTTGGAACCACAAAACACCCCAAATAGCCAAAGCAATCTTAAGAAAAAAAAGAACAGTGCTGGAGGTATCACACTGCCTGACTTTAGCTTGTTCTACAGGGCTACAATAATCAAAACAGCATGGTATTGGCAGAAAAACAGACACATAGACCAATGGAATAGAATTGAGAACACAGAAATAAAACCACATAAATATGGACAGATAATTTTTTACAAAGAAGCTAAAAACATACAATGGAGGAAAGACAGCCTCTTCAATAAATGGTGCTGGGCGAATTGGATAGCCACGTGCAAAAGAATGAAACTGGACTGTTATCTGTCACCTGTACCAAAATTAATTCAAAATGGATCAAAGACTTAAGCATAAGACCTGACACAATAAACTGCATACAAGAAAACATAGGTACTAAACTTATGGACCTTGGGTTCACAGAGCATTTTATGAATTTGACTCCAAAGGCAATGGAAGTAAAAGCTAAAATAAACAAATGGGACTATATGAAACTTAAAAGTTTCTGCACAGCAAAAGAAACTATCGACAAAATAAAGAGGCAACCAACTGAATGGGAGAAGATTTTTACAAACAGTTCCTCCGATAAGGGGCTAATATCAAAAATATACAAGGAACTCATGAAACTCAACAACAACAACAAAAACAAACCAATTGAAAAATGGGCAGAGGACCTGAAGAGACATTTCTCTGAAGAGGACTTACAAATGGCAAATAGACATATGAAAAAATGCTCAACATCACTAATCATCAGAGAAATGCAAATAAAAACCACAATGAGATATCACCTCCCCCCAGTCAGAATGGCTATCATCAACAAGACAAATAGCAACAAGTGTTAGAGAGTCTGTGGATAAAAAGGAACCCTCATACACTGTTGGTGGGAATGCAGACTGGTGCAGCCGTTATGGAAGGCAGTGTGGAGGTTCCTCAAAAAATTACGAATAGAATTACCATATGACCCAGCAATCCCTCTCCTCTCCTGGGTATCTACCCCAAAAATTTGAAAATATTTATACATAAAGACACGTGTGCTCCAATGTTCATTGCAGTTTTGTTTACGGTGGCCAAGACATGGAAACAACCAAAATGTCCTTCGATAGATGAATGGATAAAGAAGTTGTGTTATATATACACAATGGAGTACTATTCGGCGGTAAGAAAAGATGAAATAGGACCATTTGTGACAACATGGATGGATCTTGAAATTATAATGCTAAGTGAAATAAGTCAGACAGAAAAAGCAGAGAACCATATGATTTCACTGATATGTGGTATATAAACCAAAAACAAGAAAAGAACACGACAAACAAATGAGAAACAAAATCTCATAGACACAGACAATAGTTTAGTGGTTACCAGAGGATAAGGGGGGTGGGGGGAGGGAGATGAAGGTAAGGGGGATCAAATATATGGTGATGGAAGGAGAACTGACTCTGGGTGGTGAACACACAATGCGATTTATAGATGATGTAATACAGAATTCTACACCTGAAATCTATGTAATTTCACTAACAATTGTCACCCCAATAAATTAAAAAAAAGAAAAAGAAAAGATTTATGCATTCTTATGTTCACTGCAGCTCTATTTACAATATCCAAAATATGGAAACAATTGAAATGCCCACCAATAGACAATTGGGTAAAGAAATGTGGTACATTTATACAGTGGAATATTACTCTGCCATAAAAAAGAATGAAATCTCACCATTTGCAACAACATGAATGGACCTAGAGGATATTATGCTAAGTGAAACAAGTCAGACTGAGAAAGACAAATATGACCTCACTTATGTGTGGAATCTAAAGAACAGAATAAATAAACAAAATGCAAATAGACTCAGAGAAACAGAGAAAAAACTGATGGTTCCCAGATGAGAGAGGCATTGGGAGTGGGGGAGAAAGTGAAGGGATTGGAAAGTAGAAATTAGTAGTCACAAAATAGTAACAGGGATGTGAAATACAGTATGGGGAATATAATCAATAATGTTGTAAATACTATTTAGGGTGCCAGATGGGTACTGGACTTATCAGGGGGGATCACTTCATAGATTGTATAGATGCCTGACCACTGCACTGGACACCTGAAGCTGATGTAGAATTATGTTGAATGTCAACTATAATTATATACATATGTATATATATAGTGTGTCAGTTAAGTTCGTGAACTTGTTGCAACGATGTTGCTAACCTTTTTTGATATCAGAGAGATTATTCATTATGAATTTGTATCAACTGGACAGTTAAACAAGTTTACTATTTGGAAGTACTGAAAAGCCTGCGTGAAAAAGTGAGACCTGAACTTTTCACCAACAATTCATGGTTCTTGCATCACAACAATGCACCAGCTCACACGGCACTGTCTGTGAGGGAGTTTTTAGCCAGTAAAGAAATAACTGTATTGGAACACCCTCCCAACTCATCTGATCTGGCCCCCAATGACTTCTTTCTTTACCCAAAGATAGAAGAAATATTGAACGGAAGACATTTTGATGACATTGAGCTCATCAAAGGTAATGCAATGGCAGCTCTGATGCCCATTCCAGAAAAAGTTCCAAAATTGCTTTGAAGGGTGGCCTCAGTGCATAGCTTCCCAAGGAAAGTACTTCGAAGGTGACCATAGTGATATTCAGCAATAAGGTATGTAGCACTTTTTCTAGATGAGTTCGTGAACTTAATTGTCTGGCCTCATATGTACCACAGTGTTGAAAGGGACATTTCCGTTTTGCTGCACTTTGGCATTAGAGTCCGAGGCTGAAAACAAGTCCCAAGTACCCCGTATTCTGAAGACAGCCACCAAAAACTGAGGCCAGATACTTCCCTCCAGAGCTCCAGCATTTATCATTCATTCAGTAAATATTTATTACTTACCTACTATGTTCCTGGCAGTGTTCTAGGACTGGGGATATAGCTGTTTACAAAAGTTCCTGTCCTAATGGAATTCACAATCTAGTGCTCTAGTGGAAGGGGAGTAAAATAGCCCTCTCCTTGCTTAGGTTAAAGTCCGAAAGGGGTGCTTCCAGAGAGCCCTTCATAGAGATTGGTGTTGCCTGCAGCAAAGGAAGACTGGCATCTAGTATCCCTGCCATCTCCTTGCTAAGCTGGCTGACTCTGCAAACCCATTAATGTGTCACTAGACCAGAGCTCAGTCAGCAAGTTGCTGGGAGTCTGGAGGGTATATTAATGTAGACATAGACATTTTCTGCTTCTCTTCCAAAGAGTTCTGTAGGTAGGAGACTTCTGTAGATAGAGCAGGATAACTGAAGACTGTGGTGTAGTGTGCTACGCAAGAAGAGACTAAGGGACCTCTCCTATTCCTTGGGTCCTGGTGGTCCCTGGAGAGTGTGGAGAAGAACGTCTGGCATCACTATGACTCTGAAAAAAGAAGTCAGAAGTCATAATGCTGCCAAGGGGGCTCCCATGTCAAAGGAGACAACACCCAACCCTTCGCTAAGGGGGGGGCACCAGGATGATACCAGGCACCACTGCAGGAAGGCCCCACACACCCCTTCTGTGCACTAACCACCAGTAATCAACGAAAGAAGAGCAAGACCAGGGAAACCTCCCCCCACTGATGAGTGACCATTTACATCAAAAGATCCTGTCTCCTTCCCAGCTCTCAACACCAGAGAAGCTAGACCTTGGAAAGAGATGGGGAGAAGGTACTGGATACAGACATAACCCTTCCAAGTTTCTGCATGAGACAAGATTTATATTTAATACAAGATAGAAGTTTATAATTGGTCTGGACTTTTAATAACTAAAAGTGATGAGAAATCAGTGAGATCTACCCAAGATTCCTTAAGAGACGTGTCAGGGAAACTTGGCGTAGCACAGCTGAAAAAATGTGACTGGAGAAAAAGGAAACTTTTCCCCCCAATATTTTGTATTTTTAATAATATATACAATGGTTATCAGCAATATTCATAACAAAAGTTATTCATAAAATGTATCTAAATATTTATTTTTCCTTTTCAGTGTGAAAAGCTTGAGAAAATGAAACTGTTAAGTTTATGTAATAGTTACACAGAGAGTTGATTAGCCCAATAAGATAGTTACAAATATATTTTAAGGGCTTTTGTTTTTTAATGTTTATGATCATCCATAATTAATCATATACATAAGTTCTCACTTGACTTTCTTGATAGGTTCTTTGAAACTGCGACTTTAAGCAAAACTACGTGTAACAAAATGAATTTTACAATAGGCTGAATGATATAAACCAGAGTTCAGTTCCTACGGCATAATTCTGGTCACAAAAACATCACCAGACTCCCAAATAAAGACCACAAACACTTCTAATATTGAACATTGAAATAAATGTGAGCTATATACATCCATTTAAGGAAAATTAATAAAGTAAAAGAATTCTTTTCCAATTCACTTATTTTTCAGGTTAGGGTCACAGATAGCTGGAGCTGATCCCGGCAGCTCAGAGCGCCAGGGGGAACCCACCCTGGACAAGACACTTTCCATTGCAGGGCCATTCACACTCACAGCCACACTCAGACTGGGACAGTGTAGACTCAGTGAGTCACCTAAAGTGCACATCTTGTGGGAGGACACCAGAGTCCCTGGAGGAAACTCATGCAGGCAGACACAGGGAGACTGTTAAAACTCCACACAGCGGCCCCAGCCAGGAATTGATTTTTTTTCCCTCATCAATGTTATAGTGAAAGAATTCCAAATGAAATGTTATTCACAGACCTGATGTAGTTAATTTTTAAAGAAACAAAGCAAATGAAAAAAGTTAACCACTTAATTTGTTAACCCCTCATTTGTGGCCTTATCAATGTTTTAAATTTTTCAAACAAAGTGTTCGTCAAAATCACTGAGATGAGACATCAGTCAAAGCTAATAGAACTTCTTCATCTGCCCCTTAATAGATCTGGAGAGATTTAATTACCAGTTAGTTTTTTTTTGTTGTTGTTGTTGCTTGCTCAATGGATTATATTACTTTATTCAGAAAGGTTGAGGTATAAATTAAGTTTTCAAATCACTAAATGAACATTAGTTGTTGTTTTCTGAAAATAGACCAAATAGTTATCCACGACAGAAAACTTTACAAATTGTCATCCTTGTAGCACATCATTCAAAAAAAAGAAAAGTACAAAAACCAAAAGAAAACCACAAAAAAAACAAAGAAGTATGCAAGATGATCTTGTTATTTAAAGATACAGAGGTAAACCCCACATGAAACAGCTAAAATAGTTCAAAATTGTTCTTCTGGATAACGATGTGGGAGCAGGAGGTGGGTATGGGAGGAGCAAGGGACAACTGTTTTTATGTCTTTTTTTTATTTTATTTTATTTTATTTTATTTTATTTTTACATCTCTCACACCGTGAACCCCCCTCCCCCCATCCACCACCACCCCGACCTCACACCGAGCCATCACATTATACACATAAAATTATAGTTGGCATTCATTAATGTCCAGTCTCTAATTACCAGTTAGTTTTGAATTACACAGATTTTGTTGTCCTGGGCCTAGAATTTTAGAACTGTTTACAATATGGCAGAGCTATGCATGAATTAACTTTTTCCTGATATTTTTAACAGGCAAGAGTGCTTACTAGAAACTGAAAAGCATAAAAAGAAGGGATGTTCAGCTGCCATTGAGAAATGCAATTGAAATTTCATCATTCATTTTTGTACATGGGTGGCTCAGATTCTCCAGGACAAAATAATTGTAATAATGTTCATCAGCTTGTAGCTCATCTGCTAGATTTAAGCACAACAGCAAACTATGGGGCAGTCTGAATAGACACAGGCAAAGTCTTGCTTATATGTCAAGGGGACATGTCTTGTTGGTTTTGTCACAACACATCTCTTTTTGTTGATAAAATTATGGCATCTATTTCAAAACACTATGTGGAAATGTGGTTACTTTGCTAGAGAGCTGATTAAATACAAAGATACTTAAATATATATGCACTTATTTCATAAGACCAATTACAGCTAAAATACATTTAATATCATATAAGTAAAAGACTCCACTAGGTATAATCTGGGAGGAAAGGTTGGATTTTTTAAAGCAATGTTTCCATATTTAATTCATACAGAATCTGTTTAAAACTGTTTTATGTGATAATTGGATTGTGAAGTGCTTTTGCAGTTCTTGGGAGACACAAGAAACAGTACTCAGTGGGCTCCAATCCAAAGCTGTGCTAGTGGCTTCGGTGTTCTCTTTGAGTGCCTACATAAGCACCTCTAGCTGTGTGACTAGCGTGGTCACCTGGTCTCTCTGAGGATCATCACCTATAAAATGGGGTTGGTAACATCTGCGTCATAAGGTGAGAATGACTGCTAGGATCAAATGACGTAATGCACAGGAGGCAGGGCCGTGTCTAACGCTGTAAATGATCAATAGTTGGCACTTTCCCCATCTTCCATTGATACCTACAAGAAATGGTTTACTCCCTTTTCTTTGGGAGTGAAAATAAGATCTAAATGTCTTAAATTTACTCTAGATGCTCTGAGGTTAAACAACCAAAACAGATGCTTCAGGGCAGTTTCCAGTTAAAATCCCAGAATATTTATAGTAATGCAGTCAGAAGGTAGGGGCCACTTAGCTCCGAGCAGAGTTATGTGTAATCTTCTATCCAGATATGTAAATAGTGTCTACTTTGGGAAGGAGGCTCTGCCAGTAGATTTAGTATTAATGCAGCTTTTTATAAGGGGCATTTTATAACATTTTATAAGGAATTTACATTGAGAAATTCAGTTTTTCTTCTATGGTGTAAGTATGAGAAATTACCACTATCTTAGTTATTTTTGTAAGGGCAGATTGTAAATGTAAGATTTTCTTTAAGCAGACTTCCTAGTCATTTGGATTAACTTGAGGGCTCTTTTACTGTAGAAATTAAATCAGGAAATGCCTTATTATATTGACGTTTTGATTTTTTTTTTAACTTTAAATACTACCTTATTATTCCTGTTTCCCAGTCTTACTGGCAGAAGGCCCTTTACTTGTTTTTATATATCTAAACTGACTGGATTTTTGCAGTGTTTTGTTGGGTTTCCCACTCTCATTGTTAGTAAAAAGAGTATGGCAGCCTCTCATGAACAGTGTCTTGTTAAAACCAAACCAGATTCCGTTCACAGTAAAAATTTGAGCTAAAATGGAATATCAGGGGGAAAAGGAGTATGTTACTCCAGGCCACAAACAACTCAAAATCTAAGGCATGCACTGGTAAATCTTACAAAATGCTATAGGCAATTCAGCATCAAAATTGCCATAGGAAATTATTGTTGTTAACCATTCTGTTGATATTTCATATTGTTAGAATTGTTAGCAGATGGGAAAATAGATGAGTCAGGATACAGTATTAGCAATCCATATTTTTTAAATCACAGGCCACTAATAAGGTCTGTAGCATCTGTGACATTTATTTAAACAGTTGCTAGGAAGAGTTTGTTTTCCCAGTAAACACAGCAAACCTTGTATAGGATTTTCTTGATTGACTATTTGACTAAATTTGTTAACATTAATATGTATGACCATTTGCTTCTTTGTGGTGGTGTCTCATTTATTTTGACAGACTGATTATACTAGCAACTGGTGGACCCATTAAGTCTTGAAATGATGCATTTAAAAACTTTGTAACCCTATTTCTGCTGTTTTTTAAAAGTAAGACTCATTTTTTTAAATCTCATGTAATTAGGACTATTTTTAACAAAAGAAAATAATATAAAAATCTAAGTGTTTTTCCTTAGAGCTTTTAAGATTTAAAAAAAATTAGCAAGTAATTCCTTCTTATCATTTGAATGTGATATTTTAGTTTTTTATAGTAGACAGGATTTCTAAACTTAAAGTTGTAATTTTACTGACAACTCTTCCTGATTAGTAATAAGCAGACTTTCAGTATTTCTCATAGAGTTCAGAAATAATTCCAATTGTTAAACGTTTGAACTGTCAAAATTATCAGTGCATTGATTTAATCTTATTACCCTTCTTAACTTCTTATGTCCACTAAATTGGTTGTGTTGCTTTTTTATCCAAGATCTAATAAGTAAGTTATTAGTTTGCATGTCTTTTACTTGGATTTTTTAAGGAATACTGAGAAATATAATATTTTTAAAAATTGATTTGTAATCTTACTTCCTGGATAAAATGTGATAATCCAGGGTTTTCATTAACAAAATAAGCTGTATATTCAAGCTGTCACTCATAATCCAGACAATATCAATTTCAAACAAAATGTTGACTCCTATTGAAAAGTTCTGACTCCTTTGTTTAACTTAGGAACATCTAATTATTATGCCCTTTAGTTATTATTAAGAAGTTTAGGGGTTTTCTTTAAAGTCTTTCACTTGTTTTAGACAAACATTTTATAAAACTGGGGAGCCTAATCTAATAACTGGCCCAAAGCTTAAAGAAGGTGTCACTCTACCTTTTGCTGAGTTTCTGCAATTTGCTCCTTTTTAAAAGACTGCTCTATTAAAATGTCATATACAGGGTTTTCTGTTCACTGTGGCCTTCAGTGTTTAAAACCATTGTCCCCTTCAGCTCAGGTTGAAGATCCTGGGATTTCTCAGCAGCACACCTGCCATTTGTGGTGACTTAACATTTTGAACTCCCTGACGGTGCTAAACAATATCAACCTTGGTATATTGAAAGAAAGCATTGACCTTGAGGTCAGGTCATGTCTTTGCCATTAACCAGGAGTGTAATTTTGAGCAAGATGGCTCTCATTTCCTCACCTAAAATAAAGAAGTTAGAGTAGATCATCTCTCAGGTTCTCCTTTGCAGTGAGGCTCTGTGACGTTTAACTTATAACCCAACTTTATAATTTATGTGTCTATTAAACAAATTACTTAGTAATCTCAGATAATTTTAATAATTGCACATCTCAAAATGTTTCTCTCAGGACCATATGCTTCAGTTTTCCTGTCAGCTTAAACACTATTATGCCTTGCCCTTGCTATTTGTCATTTCAAATATCTAAGAAAGACAAAAATTCTTGTGAATAGAAAAAAATGCCTCAGGTAATAAGATAATGTTGTTCTGAAACTCATCTCTTTTTCTTTGACTCTGTGTTTTTGAAGAAGGTGTGCGCCCTTCTGTCTGCATTCAAGTTTTTCCTCTTACTGCATGTCAGCTCATTTATTCACCTAATCAAATTTCGGGTCCTTAGTGTTTGTAAAAATTGTCAAACTACTGTAATCTTTCACAATGTTAAGGCCGAAGACTTAAGGACAATTATTAGTTGTGCAAGTTCTAGTTGATCATTAAATTCAATACTAAATTGTATTAAATAGAATTAGCCTAAAACATAAAATCCATTTCCAGATGAGTTACTCATTTTTGTACATTTGCTCATATACAGTAAAAATCACAATGCATGCATATTCTAAAATTCTTCCCTTCACTGACTTGATACTGAATTTTAAACTGACAAACATAGTAGACCCAACACTTAATACTCCAACTCTAGCTTACTGTGCTTTTATTTTGGAATTAGTCAAGTGGCATGTAGCTGTGGTAACATAGCTACTTTGTTCCTATGTAGTGTAGAAAAATGGCTCATCATTATAGAAGGCAGTGTGGAGGTTCCTCAAAAAATTACAAATAGAATTACCATATGACCCAGCAATCCCTCTCCTGGGTATCTACCCAAAGAATTTGAAATCATTTATACATAAAGACATGTGTGCTCCAATGTTCATTTCAGCATTGTTTACGGAGGCCAAGACATGGAAACAACCAAAATGTCCTTCGATAGATGAATGGATAAAGAAGTTGTGGTATATATACACAATGGAATACTATTCGGCATTAAGGAAAGATGATATAGGAACATTTGTGACAACATGGATGGCTCTTGAGAGTATAATGCTAAGCGAAATAAGTCAGACAGAAAAAGCAGAGAACCCTATGATTTCACTGATATGTGGTATATAAACCAAAAACAAGACAAACAAATGAGAAACAAAAACTCATAAACACAGACAATAGTTTAGTGGTTACCAGAGGGTAAGGGGCGTGGGGGGGAGGGAGATGAGGGTAAAGGGGATCAAATATATGGTGATGGAAGGAGAACTGACTCTGGGTGGTAAACACACAATGGGATTTATAGATGATGTAATACAGAATTGTACACCTGAAATTATGTAATTTCATTAACAATTGTCACTCCAATAAATAAATTTTTAAAAAAAGTAAAAAAAAAAAAAAGAAAGAAAAATGGCTCATAAGTATCCTTTCTTTTCTATATTAAAATATATAAATTCATATTGATTTATCACAAGCTCTGTTGATCCATGCACATAACAATTCTGAAGTGATTTCCCTTCCTTTTTATAAAGATGTTCAGGAAACCTTATTTTAGTGAAGAAAACTTTTGCCAAAATAATGTTGATATTAATTCAGGAAGGTCAACTTTTCCTTCCAGTATTATCCTTTACAATCCTCAAAATTACTATAATTTGGATTAACATGTTAAAAGAGTGATAGTGGATTGTATGATATTATAGGGCAATATGAGTGGTTTGTGAATCTTTTTATACCAAGGCATATTGAGCAGTACTGTTTTCCAAGAGATTGAAAATCGGCCTTTGCCACATTACCCTCCCCAAGACATTTCCGTGCCTATGGGAGGCTTGCTAGCTGTAGAAACAGAGTGCTAAATGTATGTTATTATGGCTTAATCAGAAGTCAAAATCCAGTCAGAAGTTCATGTCCATAAATTATACCCACTGTATAAAAAGTGAAAAATTCTGCCAATTAACCTCACCTTTCCTCCTTCTTTCCTTCCTTCCTTCCTTCCTTCCTTCCTTCCTTCCTTCCTTCCTTCCTTCCTTTCTTCCTTTCTTCCTTCCTGCCTCTCTCCCTCCCTTCTCCCTTTCCCTCTCACTTTCCCCCTTCCCTCCCTTCCTCCCTTCCTTTCTTTCTTTTTGTTTTTTTGGTCTAAACAACACAATAATCTGCAGTTATTTAGAAACCTACCAATATTTCTGTTCTATTACCAAAATTAGAGGAACCTCTGACCACAAATGCTAAGGTTTGGGGATTATTTGCTATTAGATACCATAGATCATAAAATCAGGGATGAAACCTATTCCTGGATAATCTTATCCTCATCATCCAGGGCTTCAATTTTATCCTGAATATTTCTTGTGGACAGAAAGTTTGTAGCAACATGCCTAAAGCCCTTAGCAGTGCCCCCCCACCACCACTTCCTTCCTGCTTCATCCTGTGCCCCTGGATCCTTCACACACCCAGCAGGCCGCCAGCATCTCCAAAGATGCAAGCATTTGTGTGCCTCATACTTTTCTGCTCCTGCTCTTTCCCTTCTCCCCTGTCCTATTTCCCCTCTTCTCAGCTTCTTCATTGCTCAGTGAATTAGCTGTGCATGGACCTGTCTTGCCAGCTGGATTGCAAGCTCTCTGTGGGAGACAGTGTTTTGTTCATCTCTGTATCTACAGAGCTTGGCCCATAGAAAATATCAATAAATATTTTAATAAATCAATCCCCTGAAGTTCTGTGACAGCCCAGCTGAAAACATAGCTATATATGTACCTTATGCGGAAGTCAGATTTCCTGTAAACTCAACCTTACGCCGCCATGAATCTGAAATCAGAATAAAAAACAAAACAAACCCAGAAACAGGTATAACCATCTTTAGCACCAAAGCCATGCTCTGTCTTTCCTAAAACAGCCTCAGGCTTTCCCTCAGAATCTATTTATTCTTGCTTAGTGTCATGCCTTATAACATTGTTTAATTGCTTGTCTGGTTCCTAATAAATTAACACTTTTGAAGTAGAGCTAGGATGTCTGTTCAGTGATGTCCATGGCCGTGGCCATGAAAAGGAGCTGATAGCTTTCCCTCAAATGAAGACAAAAAGCCAAAACTAAAAGACAAAACTATTACGTGGCACAGACTAGTAATGGATATTATTAATGATTCATCATCATCAATGAAAGGTTGTTTTAGGTTCTGTGTCCTCTGCTTTAGAAAGCAGAATATTCTGTAAAATGCTTTATAAAGATTTTCTGTTCAAAATGTTTGAGACAGTGTTTTATCCCTTAAAGACCTAAGGTTTAGATGCTTCATGAATTAATTTACTTAGGTGGAACACCTAATTCCCTGATGACGCCAGATAATGGTTCTCCAACATCACAGACCTGTTATTCACACATTTACATACTGAAAATATAAAAGCCTTGTTAGAGGAGGAAAAGTTTTCTTCTAAGTTGCTTCTTTCCCTGAATTCAGATCATCACTGTAATATAATATTTATAAATTATTGACAACTAGTTTCCCAGTAAAGGCTGTATAAGTTATCTTAAAGCAAAAAATTTTAAAGTAATGATAATTGTTTGTTTTGTATGATGTTATTTATCCTAATCTTAGAGCAACCTATTCATTTGAGTCATTCTGTGTTCCTGTTTGAGTCATTATTCTGTATTCCTATTTACCCACCTTCATGTCATGACATTTAGCAGTATAGTTGAATAGTTTCTAGGTGTGCATGTACAATCTGTAAAGCTGAAATATTTTTGGAATATCTGGAGTAGAGACATGAAACAAGGCCATGTCAGAACTTACACAATACTGTATCAGCCGTGGGATATTTTACATCATAAATTAAAAACCCTATTTTATAAAATGCTTGGGATAAAAGTATTCTAAATAATTTTGTTTTCTGATTCACTTTTGGAGTGCTTAAAATTTAGGCATTTGAGAAAATGCAGAATAGAATAGTTACTTTAACCAGTATTCAGTTTCGTCACATTTTGGGTGATCTCTGCAGATGTTCACGATTACTGCAGCACTCCATAGCTGGGGAGGAGGTGAGAGATCAGAGTGCGTGTATACAGAACATCCCCTGAAAGTCTGTTTGTTGGCAATGATGGATTTGTCTTTCTGCCTTTATTAAAAACAGATAATATTGTGTCAGCTTACTTTTCTCATTGGCTCTTTTCTAGAAGCAGAGGTGTTTATTAGTAGTAGTAGTAGTAGCATTATTATTATCATGTTGCAAATTACTTGACGTTCCTGATTTTTCAGAGAAGGGATTCCTGTTTTAATTGTTGAACCATATATCAAAGATAATGTAAAGAGTTTGCTGAAATCTTTGTGCTAAAACTCAGTAGACTTTAACCTACTGTAGATAATCTTACTATATTGATATCTTCATTTTTTTCTATATCCAGTTAAAAAATCTAAGTTTAGAAGAACTACAGATGCAGTTAAAAGCACTGGACCCCATGATGGAACGAGAAATAGAAGAGCTTCGACAAAGATACAATGCAAAAAGGCAACCCATTCTGGATGCAATGGATGCGAAGAAAAGAAGGCAGCAAAACTTTTGAGTCTAATTTCTTCTCTTTTTGTTTCTAAAATTATTCTGGAGACCAAGATACCATTAAGAATTGAATGAATATTAGGATTTCTTTTTAATCCCTAGGATTGGTATCTGCAACTAGGCAACGGTCAAAAACTAATGATAGTATATACCAGGGTAAGTTCCCAAAAGGCACAATTTACAACTGTATCCATTATGTTTTTTTCTTTAAACAATGAAAACAACAGAAATGTATTCTTCTCTATATCCATCAGATGCATACCAGCAGTAAAATTGTGTTATAAAATGAAGGCTGTGTTTAGAGACCTTGAAAATCCAAAGCTATCATTTAATTGTACAGCACGGAAGGGCTTTATGTTACAATATTCTTGATTCTTATCTAGTAACCTATTTATTATATCCCTTTAGGTAAACTTATTTATTTATGCTATTTCACTTTGCTTTTTTTTTTTTTTTAAATCAGGATAGCATTGGTAAAGGTAGGGATGTATTTATAGATCATAATGTTCAACCAACTTATACCTTAAGCAGGGAACTATGGGGTACAATCCATGATTTCCAGGATAGTTTTCCAATAAAAGCAAAGCAATAATAGCAGTAGTACCCAGATGAACCAGGCATTTTTTATACTGAAGCAATAATTCCATTTTTATCTCCTGAAATTTTAACCTTTTAATTCGTGATGTTTGGTACAAAAGGAACTATATGTATTGCGGTTGGACAGAGCTATAATGTTTAAAATCAAAGAAATCAGTGGAATCCTTACACAAAAAATGTGTCGTAAATATTTAAAAGAAATAAATTCTTAGACAAATGCAATTTCTTCCCCCACCCCTTCTTCCACCTCAGCCCCCGCCCCCACTCCAGTTCAAGCCACTGTTTCTCAGTCTGTTTTTCTAGGACACAGCTCCCTGGCCCACATTGGTATTATGAGCCTTTGCTCCACCCCCCCACCCCACCCCCAGGCCAGTCAGTCTCCAAAGGCTGCTCACAGCGGCTTTTGGCCCAAGGCAACCTCCTGCGGCTCAGGGCTGCCCAGTACTAGGGAGAGTCCTTGTTCGCAATCTTAGCTGTAGAGGGTGCAGCTCACTGGCGCATGTGGGAATCGAAGCAACGACCTGGGCGTTAGGAGCATGGCACTCCAAAAACATGAACCACCTGGCCAGCCCAACAAATGTAATTTCTTAATACTGTTCCATGTGTAGGTCTGATAGCTAAACTGTGTCAAACTCTAATAAGCTCAGCAAATTTATTTCTGTGAAAGCGTGTTCAATTGTCACAGGACTTTTTTGTTGATTTCATTTATTTCCTGGGAATTGGTAAACATCATGTGCCTGACAATAACAAAATAGCAAAAACATTTGTACTGAACTGTGCAAGCCTTAGGGACTGAAAAAAAAAGATTAAAACCATTGAAAAGAAACTCATTTCTAGATACTGAAAAAAATGGCGGCGTGAGGTGAGCCTCTGTAACGCTCCCCTGGAATTTACAACGAATCGGACAACAATAACTCCACAAAGGACTCCTTGCACAGCAGACAGGCAAGACGAAGAGGCCGACTACTGAATTCACCTCCAGGTGGGTGAATCGCGCGAGCGGGGGAGGAGGGAGAGGAGAAGTGCGGAGACGGAGCCGCGCGGGCGCAGGACACAGACCTAGCTCAGTGCTCGGAGCCCGCTGCGCCCGGATCTTCCGCAGCTGCTGCGGGAGAGGGAAGGACTCGGACTGCTAGGGCTCCGCTTACGGCCCACAGGGCTGAGGGGGCAGCATACAAAACCGCTGAACCCAACGCTCGCTCACGGCAGACCTCGGAGCAAAGACTGAGGGAAGAGGGCTGAAATCGGTGGTTTAAGCCCTCACTGCCGAGCGGAGAACGGAAGCCTTAGGCACGGAGACTAGCCGCCCCCTCCCTACCCTCCCAGAGCTCGCCCCGCCCCCACCTGCCCTGTGCTAGAAGCATAAAGTAGCAGTGTCGGATCAAAGGACAGAATATTTGCTGCTCTGAGAACTGTGGACCGCAGACACAGATTCGCAGCTCAACTAGTTCCGGCAAAGGGGAGGGAGCTGTGGAAGCAGGACTGGCTGTGGTGGTGGTCGCCGCCATTGCTCTGGGCCACCTCACACAACTCACCCCGCCCCTGGCCCCACCTATCTGGGCGGATCCCTGCAGGAGTAAACAGAACTGCTGAAACAAACGGGCTCTGAATCTGGTGCAGAAAGAGCTTTGGAACTCCAAAAGCTCTTCGCATACCTATCAACCTGTTGCAGAAGACACTCCTGTAGATGTCTAGGAAGAGAAATAGTAAATCAGTGATTGCCATGAATAACCAAGGCAACAAGATAGCTCAGAAAGAAAGTGAAAAGTCTCCGGAAAAGGAACTTAGAGATATGGACCTTTGTGATTTAAATGACAGAGAATTCAAGATCGCAATTCTGAAAAAACTGAACGAGATGCAAGAAAACACAGAAAGGCAGTTTAATGAACTCAGAAACACAATCAAAGAACACCATGAGCATTTTACAAAAGAGATTGAAATCTTGAAAAAGAACCAAATAGAATTTCTGGAGATTAAGAACTCAATAGAAGAAATTAACAATAAAATATCCAGCTTAGGTAGTAGGGTTGACCAGATGGAGGAAAGAATCAGTGACATCGAAGATAGGAACCTGGAATTTACACAGAGGGAAGAAGAAAGAGACTTGAGACTTAAAAGAAATGAAAGAACTCTACAAGAACTTTCTGACTCCATCAGAAAGAGCAATATAAGAATAATGGGCATACCAGAAGGAGAAGAAAGAGGGAAGGGAACAGAGAATATATTCAAACAAATCGTCGATGAGAACTTCCCAAACTTATGGACAGAACTGGATCCTCGAATCCAAGAAGCAAATAGAACACCTAATTACCTCAATCCCAACAGGCCTTCACCAAGGCACATTGTATTGAAGCTGTCTAAAATCAATGATAAAGAAAGAATCCTAAAGGCAGCCAGGGAAAAGAAGACGGTAACTTACAAAGGAAAGCCCATTAGATTATCATCAGATTTTTCAGCAGAAACTCTACAAGCTAGGAGGGAATGGAACCAAACTATTGAAAGAGACAAATCATGAGCCAAGAATAATATATCCAGCAAAGATCTCCTTTAGATATGAAGGAGGAATAAAGACCTTTCCAGACATCCAGAAGCTGAGGGAATTTTCTAATACACGACCTGCACTACAAGAAATACTAAAGGAGGCTATTAGACCACCATCAACAGGGACAACTTGTGGCAACCAAAACATAAAAAGGGGGAGCGTAAAGGCCTGAACTGGAATATGGGAATAGAGAAAGTAAGCGGACTGAAGAAACTGGAATACTCTAAATATCAAACTTTCTTTTACATAAACTCAAGGGTAACCACTCAAAAAACATCCAAATCTGAAATATATACTGTAATAAAAGAAGAAACAGAGGGAAACATCATAGAATACTACCACACAGAAATAACAGACAACAACAAAAAGGCAAAGAAACAATGGAGACACAGCCTTACCAGAAAACTAAAGACAGAATGACAGGAAATCCTCACATATCAATAATCACCCTAAATGTAAATGGACTGAACTCACCAATAAAGAGACACAGAGTAGCAGATTGGATCAAAAAACTAAACCCAACCATATGCTGCCTACAAGAGACACATCTCAGCTACAAGGACAAGCATAGACTCAAAGTGAAAGGGTGGAAATTGACACTTCAAGCAAATGGTACCCAGAAAAAATCAGGTGTAGCCATAATGATTTCCGATGAAACAGACTTCAGGGTGAAAAAGATAACAAGAGACAAAGATGGACATTTCATAATGGTAAAGGGGACTATACAACAAGAAGACATAACAGTCATCAATATTTATGCCCCCAATCAGGGAGCACCGAAATATACCAAGCAACTACTAACAGAACTAAAGGGAGAAATTGACCAAAACACAATTATACTAGGGGACTTAAATACATCATTGACAGCTATGGATAGATCATCCAAACAGAAGATAAATAACGAAATCGCAGCCCTAAATGACACATTAGATGAATTGGACATAATTGACATATATAGAGCACTTCATCCTAAAACATCAGACTATACATTCTTTTCTAGTGTACATGGAACATTCTCAAGGATAGACCATATATTGGGACACAAAATCAGCCTCAGCAAATTTAAGAAGATTGAAATCATACCAAGCATATTCTCTGATCACAAAGCTTTGAAATTGGATATCAACTGCAAAAAGAAAGCAGGAAAAAACACAAATACATGGAGATTAAACAACATACTTTTAAAGAACGACTGGGTCAAAGAAGAAATTAGAGGAGAGCTCAAAAGATACATAGAAACAAATGACAATGAAAATACATCCTACCAAAATTTTTGGGATGCCGCGAAAGCAGTTTTAAGAGGGAAATTTATATCATTACAGGCCTATCTCAAGAAACAAGAAAAATCCCAAATAAATAACCTCATGTTACACCTTAAAAAACTAGAAAAAGAAGAACAAGCGAAACCCAAGGTCAGCAGAAGAAAGGAAATAACAAAAATCAGAGCAGAACTAAATGAAATAGAGAACAAAAAGACAATAGAAAAAATTAATGTGACAAAAAGCTGGTTCTTTGAAAAGATTAACAAAATCGACAAACCCTTGGCTAGACTCACTAAGATAAAAAGAGAGAAGACACTAATTAACAAAATCAGAAATGAAAAAGGGGAAGTTATCACGGACACCACAGAAATACAAAGGATTATCCAAGAATACTATGAAGGACTATATGCCACCAAATTTAATAACTTAGAAGAAATGGACAAGTTCTTAGAAACATATAGCCTTCCAAGGCTGAACCAAGAAGAAGTGGAAAATCTAAACAGGCCAATCACCAGTAACGAAATTGAATCAGTCATCAAAAACCTTCCCAAAAGCAAAACTCCTGGACCAGATGGCTTCACCAGTGAATTCTACCAAACCTTCAAAGAGGCTCTAATACCAATCCTGCTCAAACTCTTCCAAAAAATTGAAGAAGAGTCAGTACTCCCTAACTCATTTTATGAGGCCAACATTACCCTGATACCAAAACCTGGTAAGGACAACACAAAAAAAGAAAACTACAGACCTATATCTCTGATGAATACAGATGCTAAAATCCTAAACAAAATTCTAGCAAATCGAATACAACAATGCATTAAAAAGATTATTCATCACGACCAAGTGGGGTTCATCCCCGGGGCACAAGGATGGTTCAACATTCGCAAATCCATCAATGTGATACATCACATAAACAAAATAAAGGACAAAAACCATATGATTCTATCAATTGATGCAGAAAAAGCATTTGATAAGATACAACATCCATTTATGATTAAAACACTTACTAAAATTGGTATAGAAGGAAAATACCTCAACATAATAAAGGCCATATACGACAAGCCCTCAGCTAACCTCATAATTAATGGTGAAAAGCTGAAGCCCTTTGCTCTACGTTCAGGAACACGACAAGGTTGTCCCCTATCACCTCTGCTTTTCAACATAGTGTTGGAAGTCCTCGCCAGAGCTATCAGGCAAGAGAAAGAAATAAAAGGCATCCAAATTGGGAATGAAGAAGTTAAATTGTCACTCTTTGCAGATGACATGATGCTATACATAGAAAACCCTAAAGACTCCACCAAAAAGCTATTAGAAACAATCAATGAATATAGTAAAGTTGCTGGCTACAAAATCAACGTACAAAAGTCCATTGCTTTCCTATATACCAACAATGAAATCTCAGAAAAAGAGATAGAAAAAACAATTCCTTTTGCAATTGCAGCAAAAAGAATAAAATACCTAGGAATAAACTTAACCAAGGATGTGAAGGATTTATATGCTGAAAACTATAAGACATTTTTGAAAGAAATTGAAGAAGACACAAAGAAATGGAAAGACATTCCGTGCTCATGGATTGGAAGAATCAACATCGTTAAAATGGCCATATTACCCAAAGCCATATACAGATTTAATGCAATCCCCATTAAAATCCCAATGGCATTTTTTAAAGAAATAGAACAAAAAATCATCAGATTTGTTTGGAACCACAAAAGACCCCAAATAGCCAAAGCAATATTAAAAAAAAAGAACAATACTGGAGGTATCACACTCCCTGATTTTTCCTTGTACTACAGGGCTACAATAATCAAAACAGCTTGGTATTGGCGGAAAAACAGACTCATAGACCAATGGAATAGAATTGAGAACCCAGAAATAAAACCACATAAATATGGACAGATAATTTTTGACAAAGAAGCTAAAAACATACAATGGAGAAAAGACAGCCTCTTCAATAAATGGTGCTGGAAGAATTGGATAGCCACGTGCAAAAGAATGAAACTGGACGGCTATCTGTCACCATGTACCAAAATTAATTCAAAATGGATCAAAGACTTAAGCATAAGACCTGACACAATAAACTGCATTGAAGAAAACATAGGTACTAAACTTATGGACCTTGAGTTCAAAGAGCATTTTATGAATTTGACTCCAAAGGCAATGGAAGTAAAAACTAAAATAAACAAATGGGATTATATGAAACTGAAAAGCTTCTGCACAGCAAAAGAAACTATTGACAAAATAATGAGGCAACCAACTGAATGGGAGAAGATTTTCGCAAACAGTTCCTCTGATAAGGGGCTAATATCCAAAATATACAAGGAACTCATGAAACTCAACAACAAAAAAACAAACAACCCAATTGAAAAATGGACAGAGGACCTGAAGAGACATTTCTCCAAAGAGGATATACAAATGGCAAATAGACATATGAAAAAATGCTCAACATCGCTAATCATCAGAGAAATGCAAATGAAAACCACAATGAGATATCACCTCACCCCAGTCAGAATGGCTTTCATCAACAAAACAAATAGTAACAAGTGTTGGAGAGGCTGTGGAGAAAAAGGAACTCTCATACACTGTTGGTGGGAATGCAGACTGGTGCAGCCGCTATGGAAGGCAGTGTGGAGGTTCCTCAAGAAATTACGAATAGAATTACCATATGACCCAGCAATCGCTCTCCTGGGTATCTACCCCAAAAATATAAAAGCATTTCTCTACAGAGACACGTGTACTCCAATGTTCATTGCAGCTTTGTTTACGGTGGCCAAGACATGGAAACAACCAAAATGTCCTTCGATAGATGAATGGATAAAGAAGTTGTGGTACATATACACAATGGAATACTATTCGGCGTTAAGGAAAGATGATATAGGAGCATTTGTGACAACATGGATGGATCTCGAGAGAATAATGCTAAGTGAAATAAGTCAGACAGAAAAAGCAGAGAACCCTATGATTTCACTGATATGTGGTATATAAACCAAAAAGAACAAGACAAACAAATGAGAAACAAAAACTCATAGACACAGACAATAATTTAGTGGTTACCTTAGGGTAAGGGGGTGGGGGGTGGGTGATGAGGGTAAAGGGGATCAAATATATGGTGATGGAAGGAGAACTGACTCTGGGTGGTGAACACACAATGGGATTTATAGACGATGTAATACAGAATTGTACACCTGAAATCTATGTAAATTTACTAACAATTGTCACCCCAATAAAATTAATTAAAAAAAAAAAAAAAAAAGAAACTCATTTCTAAGCTAAATGAACATTTGCTAGATTGAACGGGGACCAGTCATTTCCTATGCTACATATGGCCACCTTGACAGTGTTTGTTCTTTTGAGAGTTCAAGTACTATGTGTAAATCATAAAGACAAATAAATTTTACTGTGCCACCCCGTACGTTTCACCTTTATATCTTTTTCTAAAACTCATCACCTGGACTCTGGCTGTTCCAGGGAAGGGAGGTGTGTTAGTCAGGACAGGCAAGATTATGCAGTGATAACAACCCTGAAACTTCCGTGCCTTCTGACTTGCGCTCCATGCCCATTCCAGGTTGGCAAGGCGCCCTGCTCCTGCCACTCACACCCAGAGACCCCGCTGATGGAGCCTCCACCATCTGCAACATTGGTGGTCACCACAGCAAGGGAAGGAGCACTGACAAGTGTCACATTAGCTCCAGCCAGCCCCAGTGATGCCCATCAGGTCAGCCCAGTCAGTATTCATAACTAGTCACACAGCCACTCCTAATTTCCAGCCAGCAGGGAAATGCAACCTTACCATGTGCGTGGAAGGGAGAGGAAGGAAATGCTGGCAAGTTGGCTAATGACAGCCACAGAAAGTGCATCAGCTCTGGAAAGGTCCTACTCCTTCAAACGGCATTTGTGTCCCAGGTAACGCCTTGGAGTAACATTTCTCTCTGCTGTGTTGAGTCCTTACAATTAGTAAATTGTCTAATTAGGTACAAATGGTAAGATTTTTAAAATGGGGGTAAATATGAAATTTTTATAAAAGTTTTTAAAAATGAAGACTGAATTTACGACATACGCTTCAGCTCCATGTTTATCAGAATCTGTTTGGGACAGTGAGCTGAGTCAAGCAACTCAAATACCCTACCGTTAGTTTTTTTCCCCCTTAATTGTTTTTCTTTTCGGTAACCTAATACCATGCCAAATTTGATGAAATCAAATGAATGATTTGCTATCATCCAAGTAAAACCACCCATGTGAAATGACAAGACACCTATGAAGATAATTTCTGTCCAGTTTGCTCAATTAGAAAATTTACATAATTCTTACTAATTCAGTTCTTAATAAGAGTCCTCCTTTTAATAGTAAATACCGAATGTTCCAATCACATTATAATGTTTATGTAAATAGACTTTGTGCCCTACTGTTATATTTGTCTTATTAAATACACACACACACACACACACATACACACACACACATACACACACACACATTGAAGAGAATTAAGAACAATGGGCATGGTTTCATTTTAGGGTCTTAGAAGCTCCAGAACATTTTAGGATCTTCTGTTTTAAAATTTGTCTTATCTTCTCACTGCCTGTCCCCCACCAATTAACAAAAGGAACTTACATAAGTTTTGAAGAGCCAAAAGCCATGAAAGAAACTTCAAGTCTAAGTAAGGCTTGATTTATTATGCGGCTTTGGATAGAGCGTTTTCTAGTTGTTTGAGTGTAAGAAGAAGCCTCTTATCATTTTAACCTTGGTTGCTGAGAATGTTCCAAAAATAGGCAAATACTTTCTGCACACACCCGCTCATCAATAAATATAGTATTGTAACTGTAATTGAAGTTAATGAGTAAGAGTTTCATCTTACTAAAATGTCAGCATCGTTGAATATGTTGTTCTGTAGATGAAAAAGTTTTTTCTCTGATTTCATGAACTTAAATGACTCATTTTACAGACTTACAATATACTTAGCTTATTTTAGCATAAATAATTGTATTTACAAAATATGAACTAATGTTGCCAATATAAACTGGAGAAAACAATGTATTTAGGTGGATTTCAAAATAATAACACCTATCGGGATACTTACTACGTGCCACACACTATGTTAAACAACCTTACATATTGGTATGTTACTGACATGCTTTTGTATTTCTTTCCTCTGCTTATTAACAAAAGCACATCCCCAAAGTTTAAAATATGTCTCTACTCACTAAGGATATGTAGCTTCTCTAGGGGTAATTATATAATACATTAATAATAGATGTTCTCTTTTCGGTCCCAAAGCCCAGGAATCTGGGGTCTAATGAGCAGTCTGACCAGATCGGGAGCCAAGGGTGTCTGTCCATCTTAGTTGGGAGTCTCTGCCACTGAGTGGTGGCTTATCCTCCAGGGAGTCAATCAGCTTCTCCCTGTTCCACATCCCCACAAAACACTCTCAGCCAACCACTTCCCACAGTCACCCGCAAAAAGCCCCCAAGAGAGAAAACAAACGACCATTGCAATTCTTCCACCAATCTTGGAAAAACAGCTCCAAATCTATTTTGTTCTCACACTGGACCATATCATTAGCCAGCTTCCCTACCACCATTTTTTTCGCTCACTGGAGATCCTTAACATTCTGATTTTGGGGGGCTCACTCTTCCATTCACAGAGGTTTACCTACCAAGTTAAAAATGAACTTTGCCTCCTGGCATTCCAGACCTGCAAATTGCCCCCACCGACATGACTTCATCTCACATTATTTCTTATTTGAGCCCTTTCTTCCACCAAACTGAACTGCTTCCAAATTCTATTACAATTATTTATTTTATTACTGGATTATAAGATTCCTGAAAGCAGAGACTTGGTGTTTATCCTTCTTGTTTCCCCATATGCTTACCAGGATATTAAATTTAATTGGTAGTAAATAAAGTTTCATTGAATGAAATTAGCTCAAACAGCAAAATTATCATCATTAATCATATAAGCTAATCTCTCTCTTCTTACATCCAGGTAACAACAATAATATCAACTGGTTTTGAGCATCTATTAAGCCATGCACTTTTGATATATTAATTCCAAACCTTCACAACAAGATGCATGTTCTTTTTCTTAAAAAAGAAAGGATTGGAGAGATTAAAGAGGTCACAAAGCCAGTCAATGTCAGCCTGAGCTTTAACCCGCTGTTTGTCTCCAAAATCATTGCTTTTTCCACTAGACCACATCATCTAATAAACACAGGAGATCTGTCTTTAGAATGCTGGACAGGGTTGCTAAGGCCACCTGCCGATCTACTTAGAAGGAGAAGCTTTTCAATTAAAATTTAAGAGAATATTATGCTAAGTGAAATAAGTCAGATGGAGAAAGACAAATACCATATGATCTCACTTATATGTGAAATCTAAAGAACAGAATAAACGAGCAAACTAAACAGAAATAGACTCAAAGATCTAGAGAAAAAGCCTCATGGTTGCTAGATGAAAGGGGGGGTGGGGATGGGGGAGAAGTAAAGGGATTGGAAAGTACAAATTAGTAGCCACAATATTGCCACAGGGAAATGAAAGACAGTTTGGAAAATATAATCAATGATGTAAAGACTTTGTAGGGTGACAGATGGACCCTTGTCTTATTATGGAGACCACTGCATGGACTGAAGCTGAATAATGTTGAATGTCAAATATAATCAAATATCTATATCTATATATAGATATAGATATATTCACAGGAAGTGGAGTACAGCATAGGAAATAGAGTCACTGGAATTGTCACAACTATGTACGATGTCAGAGGGGTAATAAATTGGGGGAGGGGTTATCAGTTTCTGAGGGGTGTAAGTGTCTAACTATTTCATTGTTTTGCACATCTGAAAATAATAATAAAGTTAAAAAAACAAAAAACAAAAAAGTTGGAGAGGACGATTGTTACCTGCTTTGTACCTATTTTCCATTTCAATGGAGCTTACATTTTCTGAAATGCCATTATTTCTACATGTAGAGGGAGAAAAGCAGGTTGCATTTACTTAAGTTCCAAGATTAGTTGTACAAAACATTTTTCCCCCTCAATATTAGGATATGTTTGCCGTTATTGTGCCTTGAAAGCGTTTTTGTAAACTAAAACATGTTCTATTCTCTCCCTTACCAAAGTTTGTCTTTGGTAATGAGTACTTTAGAGAAAACTTAATCAGCATAGTGGAAGCTGCATGATCTCAGAATGTAAATTATCTGGATTCCAATCCTAGCTCGCACTTTTCCGCTTTTCTTGCCCTGGCCAAGAATAATTATTCAGCTTTCTCTGGCCCTCAAGCTCTCTGGTCCTCCCTCTCTCCCTCTTTCTCTGCCTCTCTCTCTCTCTCTCTCTCTCTCTCTCTCTCTCCATATATATATATATATATATATATATATATATATATATATACACACACACACACATATATGTAAACATACGTATAAATATATATACATATATGTGTGTATATATATATATATATATATATATATATATATATATCCTCCCTCCCTCCTTCCCTCCTTCCCTCCCTCTTTCCTCCTCTCCCCCACCTCTGATAGGCCAGTTCTCTTCCCTAAGGATGTATCACTAATAAACCCTGCTTGGACTTTAGAAAAAAAAAAAAAGCATTTACAAAAGGGTTTTTAACAGCCTAGGATTGGAATTAGGTTTAGAGCTTGAGTGACTTGGAAACAGAATTTAATGATTCGGGATTAGGTGAAGCAGGCGGGCACTTAATTGTTACAGTGGTACAGAATGGGATTTCAAGCAGTTTATGAAAACTGTTGGGGTTTTAGGTTTTCTCTCCCAGATCACTTTGTGGCAATAGAGGCTAGGTCTTGCCTGTGTTAGTAAATTTTCATTTTTAGTTTTCTAAATTCAGTTCTCATTTCTGTCTTTATTTGTCCTAAGAATCCATAACAACAGATTATTTTAAACTTTTGTATTTAAAAAAACACACATTTGCATATCACCCATAGAATGGTCAGTGCATGTGAAATCTGTTTTATCCTGTGCTTTGGCAAGTTTAAATCTGGGATGATTTTGCTTCAATCACCTCCATTTGATACAAACGTTACTGAGTTCTCGAAGTTCTCCAGCACCTCCTGGGCCACCTTATTCGTAGGGTTTCTGATTTTAGAGGTTTGAGTCATATTACCTTGTCTACCACTGCATTTTTTAAAGGAACAATATTTTTAATAGATAAATATATACAAACAATGGGGGAAAGATAAGGGTCTAATGAGGCAAGTGGGTAGGGGGAAAAGAAGCACCTGGAAAGAGCAGTGTGCCTCCTGACAGTTCCACCACTAGGTCGGGGGATGAGACCAGGGATAGCAGTTGATGTGCACGCAGCTCTCTTTCCTCCTCCACTGTAGAAAGTCTCATGTCCAGTGTAGTTCTGATCTGGGCTCATCTGCCTCTTACACACACACACACATACACACACACACACACACACACACAGGCAATACACATACAACACAACACAACACACTCCTGAGTAGCTGTGGTCCTCTGGCTTGCTGTGAGAAGACAGCAGGTAAAATGTCCCTTATGGGGCTCAGCCCCTTTGCAGTGGAACAAAGCCATTCATGGTTGAAAACTTGGGCCTCTTTGCCGACTCATTTTGTGGGTGCAGACATCAGGAGATGGAAGGCTGATGCTGGGTGGTGTGATTTCAGAAACAGGGAATGGTATGTAAAATAGGAAGTGGTTTTTCCAGGAGACCGGTGGCGACTTGAAAATGACCGCCTAGGGAGCAGGCGTGGTGTCCATAGGCTCGGAGTCATCGACAGGTTTTGCAGAGGTGCTGTTCACTGGCGCGTGAGTGGCTGCAGACTTCACGACAGGCGAGTTGGTGGAAACAGCGGCAGGGACGAGAGAGGTTTTCCGGTTCTGAGCACCCCGGGTCCTTGATCCGGGCCGAGGGGTGGTTCGGCGGCCGCCCTTGTACTTGGAAGCAAGGCGGGGGCACTTCGCTACAGGTGGGGCGGTGGAGGACACCAGGCGGGAGTAGACTTGGGGTTTGCGACATCTCCTTACGGGGCTTGGGCAAGCTGTGAGTACGAAGAACTTGGAAGGGGGAGGAGGAGTCGTGTCCATGTCAGTGACGTCTGAGTCTGAAGCAGGCTGGCCTGTCGGGTTGGCAGATGCTTTGGCTGAGGTGGAGGGCACGGCCACAGAGTTGGTGGGCAGGGCAAGAGGGACACTGGCGGAAGGCACTGGCAGAGGGCCGGGTAAGGAGAAAGCAGGGGGAGGAGAATCTACACACATGGGCACCGGGGATTCGTTGTTGCAGGAGGGCGGCTGGAAGGAGCCGGGGGAAGCCATAGCAGGTGCGGAGACGTCAGAAGTAGGAGACGCTGAGGTTATGGCTGGCTGTAAACGGCCTCCATTCTCTTTAGGTGGAATTCCCAACATGTGATGAGAATCAGGAGGTGAAAGAGAACGGGCACGAACAAACAGAGGACAGTGACCAACAGGCTGAGTCGGCGGTGGAGGGGCAGACTCGGTCAGGGGCCGGGCAGCCAGGGCAGCCGACTTGGCCCTCGTGGCCGGGACCAGGCGAGTGTGAGCAGCCGCGGGCGGGGGGTCTGCAAGCACCCCAGGTCGCGTAAAAGGAGGGGCATACTGAGCGGCACTGCAGTCCGCCATGACCTTCGTTGTATCCGCCGCGACCTTGTTCCACGGACACGCAGGGACCTTCAAGGTGTCCGGGCTTCTGTCAGAAGCTGAGCACGTGAGGCCAGATGGTGGCAGGGGCAGCGAAAGTGGCCTGCGCGGTCTGCGTGTGCGGAGACCACCGCTGGCAGATGGCGGTGAGGAGGAGCTGGGGGGGACGTCTGAGCCTCGTGGGCTGGGCGTCGGCTCACCGGACGCCAGTGCGTCCCGACCGCCACGCCGAGGCTCTTCACCCAGCGCCTCCTGTCCGGGGCGCTCCGGCCGCAGGGAGCTGCGTGCGGTGGGGGCAGGGAGCACCGCTGCGTGGCCATCAGTCCTCGGAGGCGGCAGGGCGTCTCTGGCAGGGCTGCGGGACTGCGTGACCCCGTGACTCTCGGGGGAAGAACTCGTGGAAGACACGCGGGCATTCTCACTCAGGTTGGATGCTGGGGCCTTGGGTGCGTGGTCCAGAGGCGCAGGACTGCACTTGACGGAATTAAGGACTCCGTCGGTCTTTGGGGGCCTAGTTGTTAAAGGTAGGTGCCCCCCGCTCTGGTGGCCTTTGGTCTCCACGCGATACTTTTCATTTTTCACCGTCACTTGTTTGGGCTCTTGATGGATCTTCACCGCCATCTCCTTCGAGCGAGGAAGGGGGATGGTCCTGGGAGGTCCTGGCATCTTCCACTTGACTAGCCACTCGGGTGGTGGAGGCTGGCGATTAAATGTTCGACTTAGAGGAGGGATATATACAGTTCCCCAGGGAAAGTACATCCTGGAATTGGAGGTGGACAGGACAGGCTTCTTTGGAGGGTCCTTCACGCTCCAGGCCACCGGGCGGAGGCTCCCCACAGGGGGATACGTGCCCTGCGGCAGCCATGCCCTCCTCCTCCCCGGGCTGTGAGATGCAGCTGGTAACACACGTTCTGGGCGGCTGAGACCGGGGCGAAGGACACGTGCTGGAGCAGCAGGCTGGTTCTGGCCAGGAGGGCCATCTTCGCGGCAGACCTGGGAAGCCACCGGGCGACGGCCACCGGGCACCGTGCGACGGCCACCGGGCACCGTGCGACGGCCACCGGTCACGGTGCGACGGCCACCAGGGAAGCGATGGCGGCGGCGGAATAGAAGTAAAAATGCAGAAAACAAAATGCCCATAGAGAGCGAGTTATGCGCCAAACGAACTCGAGAATAGAGCACGAAACTTGGAGAGCTTCTCCTTAGCGTCTCTCTTCTCTCGGTACAGCACGCATTGAACTAACTGGCCAGCCAGGCGCTTGTGACGTCACCGTGGAGCACGTCACAGTGGAGGGTGCACTCACACGTGCAACACGCGAAGACATGACTCAGAGGTCAAAGGGCAAGGCCTTAAAGGCCAGCCAACCCCTGGGCTTCCCGGAGCCTGGGACTTCCTGCAGCGGGTTACGGGTGTTTGGCACCACACGGCCACCATGTGGGGACCATTCTGAGGCCCCATCCACCACGGAGGCCGCATCCGCCAGAGCTCAGCCGCCTGGCAAGGTCTCTGCAGGTCTCCCCGGCCTCGATCAAAGCCCAGAGCTAGAGCGACTCAGATCCAGCCCGATGGTGGCCACCTTTCCGGGGTTCTCCCCAGCTTCTATGTGAGGCCTGGAGCCAAGTGCACTTTCTCCATGGCCACCCTGCCTGCCAGCATCACCAACCAGGTGCAAAAGTTTCTGAAGCGTGGGCAGGAAGCCCTGACCTGACTGGGTGCTGCACCTCGCGACATCCTTTCCTAGCGGCAGGTTCTTTCTTTCTTCACTTCTTTTTAGAAACTTGGTAAAACAACATTTAACAGACCCTTCCACAGTCATACAGTTGGTAAGACTTAGCAGGACTGAAACCCAGCTGTGTCATCACAGTGCTTCCTTAGCGCATATTCATTATGTGTTATCATTTTCCTTCTTTCTTTTTCTTTCTCTTCCTTCCTTCGTTGCTTTCTGTCTCTCTCTCTCTCTATATATATATATATAAATATATATATACACATATATATACATATATATACATATATACGTATATATACGTGTATATATATGTGTACATATACGTAAACATATACGTATATATACACACACAGACACACTCATATATATATATATGTATATATATATATATATATATGTATGTATATACACACATCCTCCTTCCCTCCTTCCCTCCCTCTTTCCTCCTCCCCCACTTCTGCTAGGTCAGTTCTCTTCCCTAAGGATGTATCACTAATAAACCCTGCTTGGACTTTAGAAAAAAAAAAAGCATTTACAAAAGGGTTTTTAACAGCCTAGGATTGGAATTAGGTTTAGAGCTTGAGTGACTTGGAAACAGAATTTATTGATTCGGGATTAGGTGAAGCAGGTGGGCACTTAATTGTTACAGTGGTACAGAATGGGATTTCAAGCAGTTTATGAAAACTGTTAGGGTTATAGGTTTTTTCTCCCAGATCACTTTGTGGCAATAGGGGCTAGGTCTTGCCTGTGTAGTTTTGGTAAATTTTCATTTTTAGTTTTCTAAATTCAGTTCTCATTTCTGTCTTTATTTGTCCTAAGAATCCATAACAACAGATTATTTTAAACTTTTGTATTTAAAAAAACACACATTTGCATATCACCCATAGAATGGTCAGTGCATGTGAAATCTGTTTTATCCTGTGCTTTGGCAAGTTTAAATCTGGGATGATTTTGCTTCAATCACCTCCATTTGATACAAACGTTACTGAGTTCTCGAAGTTCTCCAGCACCTCCTGGGCCACCTTATTCGTAGGGTTTCTGATTTTAGAGGTTTGAGTCATATTACCTTGTCTACCACTGCATTTTTTAAAGGAACAATATTTTTAATAGATAAATATATACAAACAATGTGGGAAAGATAGGGTCTAATGAGGCAAGTGGGTAGGGGGAAAAGAAGCACCTGGAAAGAGCAGTGTGCCTCCTGACAGTTCCACCACTAGGTCGGGGGATGAGACCAGGGATAGCAGTTGATGTGCACGCAGCTCTCTTTCCTCCTCCACTGTAGAAAGTCTCATGTCCAGTGTAGTTCTGATCTCGGCTCATCTGCCTCTTACACACACACACACACACACACACACACACACACACACACAGGCAATACACATACAACACAACACACCACACTCCTGAGGAGCTGTGGTCCTCTGGCTTGCTGTGAGAAGACAGCAGGTAAAATGTCCCTTATGGGGCTCAGCCCCTTTGCAGTGGAACAAAGCCATTCATGGTTGAAAACTTGGGTCTCTTTGCCCATGCTCAGAGGTTTATCTTCCAGTATTCTATACCTAGTCCTTGCTGAATTGATGATCCTGAAAAGAAGGAAGGGGACTCCAACTGTTATTAGCACAGAAATGGCTGCTAACAACTATGGACCTAAGTCATTAATCAGGTCAGATGACTTCCTAATCTTTTTTTTTAATTGAAAAATAATTGTCCCCATAGTGCTAGCTAACACCTACATAATGTCACATAATTACCATTTATTTTTTGTGGTGAGAATATTTAAGACCTACTTTCTTAGCAACTTTTTTTTGTAGCTAAATTAGTACTTTTTTTAAATTAAAGTTTATTAAATTAAACTTTTTAAATTTAAATTAAATTTTTTAAATTAAAGTTTATTGGGGTGGCAATTGTTAGTAAAGTTACATAGATTTCAGGTGTACAATTCTGTATTTCATTATCTATACTTTTAAGTAATATAATACAGAATTATTAATAAGGACTTCCTACTCTTAACTGTGAGGTTTGGATTAGTCCAAGGACCATTACAGATTACATGTATCAGGGCCATAGATATGCTTGGTACTAATACATTCTTAGAAATTTTAGTTACACGAATAAATGAATGTCCCTTGCAGGTCAAACATTCCATGACTGTTGTACCTTCTGGTGTTTGAATAGCAGTTATACCTGGATCACTAATATTAGGGTCAAGATCAAGTGGAAAGTATCCTATCCACATAGTTAGACACCCTGAAAATTATAGGGGAACACACCACCAGGGCCACAATTAAAGTCGGAGTGTTGGTCCCAAGAGGGGCAGTTATTTTGCTTGTCTTAAATTCTACAATGGTCCTTGTTCTTGCCATTTTGATTTCTGTTTCATCAAAACCAGTTTTAGGTGTTTTCCAACTCTATTGCACTCAAGGGGCTTGGGAGTTCTTTCTGAATCACTGTCATAAATATCTGCCAGGAAGTCCCTGAGTTATCTTTGTGATAAATTCCTTCTCCAACTAATTTTAAATCTTCTGCAAATACTTCTTAGTGATGGCATGAGCAGACTGCAAAACAGAGTGCCAGGTTTCTTCTGCTAGTGAGACATCTTGGCTTTGGGCATATCTAGTCCAGTACTTCATAAGTTCTCTAAAATGTACCTTTCTTCCACAATCTTTAAAGTCACCTGCAAGTATTAGAGAAGATGTTTTTCCACTTAAAAGTCACCCCAAAAGTTGACTTGCCTTCCTTTGTTCACAATGTCACAGTGAGAGAAAAAAATTAGCCCTCGAAGCTTCAGGTTGAGTCCACACCCAGCCCACTACTTCCGTAACAATGAAGCCAGTCTCTGACTAATGCTCAACCTGTGAATGATTCATACATATAAACAAGCTCAGTGCATCCCCACCACCTCCACCAGCAGAGTCCTCTCCAGCAATTCTCTACCACGGCTAGAGCCACCAGAGCCACCAACACCCGCTCCCTAATCCTGCTTCCCCCCGCCTCATCCTTCTCAGGGGTCCGTGAAGCTAAAGCATTGGAGACAGCCTCCAAAACCCCTCTCAGCAAGAGTCAGTGATGTCAAGTGGCAGTAGGGATAGTTTTCAGAACAAGGGTTTTGGAATCAGGCAAGCTATGGATCAAGTTTGAGTTTCTTCACTTGTTGACTACAGGGCCTTACATACAATCATTTATTTCTCTAGTCCTTTTTCCCCCTCATCTGTTAAAAGGGAAGAAACTGCACTAACCATTTAGGGAGATTGTGAAGATTGAATAACAAGGCATAGAAAGCATGTAGCACACAGAAAGTACTTTATAAGAGGTAGCTATTGTTATTATCATTATTATTACTGAGACTCAACTCTACTCAGAGACACTGGTAGCCCAGCCCACTGTGAACAGCCCCAGACTTGTGCCCAGTGACCTGCTTCTGCTGTCACACCCCATCTCACTTGCTCAGCCTCTCTAGCAAGTTTCCAGAACATGCTGTCCTCCTTCCTTGGTGATGTGGTACTGTCTAGAAAAGGGTGCTTGCACCCACTGTCTAGACAGAGGGTGCGTCCCTCTGTCTAGAAAACTCTTTCTCTTCTTATCCCTTTCTTCCCTTTTGCCTGGCTGACTTCTCACTTCTGAGGTCTCAGCTTAGAGATCACTTCTGAGGGAAGGTTTGCTGAGCACTCCCTTCCTCATCACCACCAGGCTGGATTAATGCTGTTAAATGTTGTACCTCTTTGGAACACTGTCCATAATTAGAATTGTATCATTACGAATTTAACCATTGTTATGTGTCTATCCCCTTCCTCCCATAAATTACAAGCTTCATGAGGGTAGAAATAGTGTTTATTATAGTGTCCTCGTCACCTAGGAAATGGCTTTGGCACATACTGTGAATGAAAGAGGGAGAGAGAGAGAGAGAGAGAGAGAGGAAGAAAGGAAGAAAGGAAGGAAGGAAGGAAAGAAGGAAGGAAGGAAAGAAGGAAGGAAGGAAGGAAGGAAGGAAGGAAGGAAGGAAGGAAGGAAGGAAGGAAGAGAAAGAGGAAGAAAGGAAGATTAATTCTTGGTTATATAGGACCCATTCAAATCATATCATTCTAACTTCTGGCCACACTGGCTCAGCTCACAGGATTAAACTTCTGTATTAACTTGCCTACACAGCTTGAAGCCTGTTTCTGGACCTCAGCCAGTCTTGTGGAGACTAACACCAAACCAAGTTCTTCCAGACCCTTCCTTGGGGGATTACATGCTGCTTCCAAACCCACCAGACAGTGCCTGAGGTCCTGCAGGGCACAGCTAAACGCCTAGAAACACACCTCAGCCACCTGCCTGCCTTCACATATTTCCTCCCACCTAGATCCTCACTGTGGTGCTCTATCCGCTGATTAGCCATCTAGCCATGAGGTTCAGGTGCCTGGACCTCAGCTAATTTCTCATGCCCTAAAGACATTAGACACACCTCCGGACCCCAGCCAGTGAAGCCCCAGGTCTCTCCTCCACTGCTATGTGGCTGAAGCCCCAGCAGGCCTCATGCTTCTGGTTCTGGAGTCCAGGGGAGACAGGGCTCAGGGTCACCATTAGTACGTCCAGGACAGTTGAGCAGCCAAACTCTGAGCATAACATCCTGGGATCATTTCTCATTAACTTCCCATGGAATATCAAAGGGACATGACTTTTCTATGAATTTTAAAAATAATTCCTTTGAAAAATAGCATTTTTTAAATGAAGTTTCTTACTTGCTTAAGGTTTACCTACCACAACCATGTTAAAATAATCCATGTACCACTCCTACCCCCTCTCAACACACATATTTTAGTCTTACTACATCTGTGCCTATTTCCACATATAACTGTTTTGGTGGGAAAACGCATGCCCAGATCCAATCAACCAACCGAAATATTAGTCCTTGGAACCTTAGTCCTTGGTGAGTGGAGGATTGCCTGCCTGTCCACTAGACCGTAGGCCTCCCTACAATTGGGAATGGGAGAAGTTCCAGGAGGGATATAGTTTAAGTTCAATCTTAAAGTAGTAAAACTGGTTTAGGTATGTGCTGGGGAAATCGCTCGCTCACCAGGCAGCTCTCCTTGGTGTCTCCCACCATGCTTCATCATCTTTGCCCACACTGATTCTCCTGAATGGGATACCTTCTTCCTTCTCCTCCACCAGATTAGTCTTAGCCCATCTTCTAGGTCCGTCCTTGGAACTTCCTGAGACTCCCTCAGACTTTCTAGGTCTGTCCTTGGAGCTTCCTGAGACTTCCTCAGACTTTTCCTCCTTTGAACTCTTAGGGTACTCAGCACATGTTGCTGTCTCAACTTGCTCAAGAATTTCCTCATAAATCCTTGGAACTGAAGTTCTCGCCATCTCCTACCCCCTCTTTACCACACATTCTCTAGCCTACAAGCCTCACTGGAAATGGGGAGAATGAAATGGGACCAGCCCAAAAGCCCTGGTGTTATATGTGTCAACAAAAGGTGAGGTTGTTTATATCCACCAAAAGTTTCTGCTTGTAAGGGGGGAACCACATGCTTTCTAGGAAGGAAGGATATCTTATTAGTTCAGTGAGCTCAGCTGTTGGGTTGTGTGGGGTGACGGGTAGAGAGGCCAATCAGAGAGGCTAAGAGAAGGCCCAGTGGCTCTGTGCAAGAGAAGGTGAGGGAGATACCTGGCTGCAAGACCTCATACAGCAGAAGTCTAGAAAGAGGAGGTTGTTGGAAGGAGAGCCTATGAGGCTATAAGTTTGAAAAGAAGGAAGGGAGGATCAGAAAAATAAAAATGAAGGAGATAGAGTAGCCATTGTAAGGGATGAAACTTTGGGGTAAAGAAAAAAATGTTTAAAGACAATTTTAAAGAAAATTGCACTGTGTGTCGTAGATATAACTTTCTCCTTCCCTCCCTTCATTAAAAACCAACATTGCTTCTTGGTGTTTTGGAATCAGATGTGTGGAATTTTCAGTTCATTTTTTCAATAAGGCAACAAGTATGGCCATTCTCATGATTGATACAAGGTCAACAAACAGACTCCCAAGGAAGCACAACTTGAGGACAAATGGGTAACGTGTTCTTTTTCTTTCTCTCTTTTTTGAGGGTGTCAGAGTCATTCTTTATTTGTGTAAAGATTAAATAAGAAAAATACAGTTTGAAAAAATGAAAAACAAAAAGTTACCCTGAGTCCCACCAGGTTAATAGTAGTTTTTCTTATTTTTCTCAAATATTGATTGAACAATTGAAAAATGTGTTCTTAACTGGGACCCAAAGAAACTTCTGAGACAAAGGAGAACCCAGGTCTTTGGCAACCTACATTGTATCTGTGGACAGCTGATTGCTGCTTACTTGTGGCTCAATTAACAGGAAAATAAAAAACAACAACAAAAAAATATCCACCAGTAACGAAGAACGCTTCCCTGTCCCATCTCGAGGAAAGCCAAGGGGTGAGATAGAGCTTCTCTTTGTGAAAGAGCATTTGGTCTCAGCAGCCACACCCTGTAGCACCCTGTGGCACACTCACACTTATCATTTAATTTGAAAAACTGGAGCAAGCCAAGAGCAACAGCTTGTGATTTGTGGGTGTCAAACATGCCAGAAAGCGGTCAGCATGTATGCGACAGATGGGAGGGGGTGGTATTCCTTAGCTTTGGTGGAGGAGAAAGCCGAGGGTTTCTTCCATTTTGGGTCCTGTGGCTTTTCTCTGCCAAGGAGAGCTGGCCACACTGGGGTGGCCTTCAGGGAAGTCTGAGTCTGCAGGCTTCTGAGCCTGAAGGTCAGGTGTGGTTGCTTTAAAAATAAACTCTTGCGACTGTAACCCGGCTCAGCGCCTGCATTTGTGGCCTTGGATTGAAGACACTGGCCACAGCTATGATTTGCATTCACCAAAAATAGTCATTTCAGCATCTGAAAAAGAGATTGGGAAAGAAGAGCCAAGTTCAGTGTTTCACTCTCTCGCTGCTGCGTTTCTCCATGGAACCAAACAGATCACCTCAGTCCTTGTTCTTCCCTCTTGCTTCAGTTACACCTCCTCAAGATTAGTTACCTTCACTCAACAAAAAATTGTTTTGGACCATTTATGTACCAGACACTGGACTAGACACTGCGGATTCAATGGTGAACAAAATAGATGTGGCTCCTGCCCTCGAGGGCCTTAGAGTCCCGTTGGATGTATATTAGTTTCCTGTGGCTGCCATAACAAAGTACCACAAACTTGGAGGCTTGAAACGACAGAAATTCATTGTCTCACAGTTCTAGATGTCAGAAGTCCAAAATCAAGGTGTTGGCGGGGCTGTGCTCCTTCCAAAGTCTCAGATGAAATCCGTCCTGCCTCTTCCAGCTCCTGGTGGTTGCTGGCAACCCTCAGCCTTCTTTGGCTTGTAGATGCCTCCCTCCAGTCGCTGCCCCTCACTTCATATGGCCTTTTGCCCTGGGTCCCTGTGTAACTGTATCCAAATTCCCTTCTTATAAGGACACCAGTCATTGGATTTAGAGCCCATTTTAAATCAATATGACCCCATTTTAACAAATTACATCTGTAAAGACACTATTTCCAATAAAAAGGTCACATTCTGAGGTTCCAGGTAGATATGAATTTGGAGGAGACACTGTTCAACCTGGTACAGGGTATCAAATGGTAAACCAATAAACACACAAATAAAAAGATATAGGGCAGGATTATACGTCAAGTATTAACTTGGTTGTTTTCTGTATATTTCCACCTCCATCTTCCTTCTCATTTGGACATTAAGACAATATACACCAAAGCAGAAACAACAACAAAAGGAAAGAGCAGTTGGGTGCCACAGGAAGATCTTTGGATGCATGCAACTTGCAGAGTCTGTTTTTCCTCTCCCAGAAAAGAGCCCAGATAAGGCAGGTGCCAGAGAAAGGACAGTGGAAAGACAGCATGGCAACAAGAAATGGGGAGGTGGGGCAGGGGGTAGGAGTGAGTGATGTCTTCAGACTGGGAGAGGAAGAGGTGATTTCTATGGGGAGGACCAGGGAAAGGAGTGGCTGGGCTATCCTGGAGTGTAGACCCCTCCCACACACAGACAAACACACACAACTCTCCACCTTGTCAAGAGTCCCAGGTGCTTGTAAAGCCCCCTAAATCAAGCAAAGGGGACTTGGACACCTCTGTGGAGATGTGGAGATGGGGCAGTAGGAGGAATTGAATATAACCAGCTGGAATTTCCATCTGAGCTGAGGCCATAGTGGACACACCACCACTGTCTATATAATTACAGATGGTGATAGGAACAGAATCGGTGCATTTACAGAGAGTCACAGAGGGGGCAATGAAGGCCAGAAAGAAGCTCTTTGAGAAAACGACTACTAAGATGGGACATCAGGATGGCAGAAAGTTCACAGGCAGAGGGGCAAGGGTGGGTACTTTTCTGACAGAGTGAACAGCTTGTATGCAGCTCCCGAGTGGGAAAAGAGCTGTGTACTCTCAGGCTTCTGGACTGAGAGTAGGAAATTGAGCTGTAGGAAATTGAGCAAGGGACTGGGACACTAAGTGAGGTGAAGAGCGAGGCAGGGTGGAGCTTCAGGCCTGGCAGTTCATGGTGAGGAATCTGGAGGTAAAATCAATAGGACTCGATGGCAGGTGGCAGAGGGGTTCTCAGGGGTCTGGGTAAGAAAGAGAAGAATCAAGAATGACTCAGCAGATGGACATAAGAGGAGCAGGTTTGGGGCAGGAGGGTATCAAGCATTCAGGTAGGGACACGTGAAGTTTGAGATCTCTTCTAGATGGTCACGTGGAGATCCCGAATAGGCAATTGAATGGCTGAATCTGAGCTCAGAGAGAAATCAGGGCCAGAGACAGAAATATGGGAGTTATCTCAGAAGAGTCAATGAGCGTAACTCTAGCCAAGTCAGCTCTGTGGCAGAGAGGAGTGAGTGATGGGTTTTATTCTTAATAAAAAGTAAACTTTTTTTCCAAATTACGAAAGCAAAACACATTTGTTGCAACACTGTAAAAATCTTGGGAATTCAAACCAGCAATAAGAGAGTAAAAAGGGGAATATTTGCACAAAACAATGTACTGTAAACATGTCTCCATGTCAATATTTATCCTGCAACAGAGTATTTCACAGCTGATGGGGTTCCACTGTTGTATGAACATTTAAGTTGTTCTCCATATTCCCATTATAAACAACACTAAGATGAACAGCCTTGTAGTTTTTCTGTGTATTCTTTCATTATTTCTACAGGATAAATACCTAGAAAATGAAAAGAGGTTTATGTTTTCCATGGCTTTTGATCATTTTTCACTGCACTGCCCTTTGAAATGCTTGGGTCTATTTATGAAGCTATAGGTGTGGTTTGATCATAAGGAACACAGACAGGGGCGGGTTCCCACCCCATCCTACCTCCACTAGCTACAGATAGGCAAATCCATGGAGTGGGGGATTGTAGGGAAATTCTCCAAAGCTCACGTCTGTCTGAGTTACTTTCGGACACCATCATGCTCCCAAATGGAGTGATTCTCCAGAGTGCCGAAGGTGATATCAGGATCAGAGGCGGCCTCTCAGGGAGCTCAGAATTACCAGCCAAGTGCAACTTACATGATTGCAGATGGTAAAGCGGTTAAGTCAGGTGTCCAGGGTCTGAGAGAGAGATTTTGATTTAATATGCCACCTTTATGCTTCTCTTCAGAATCACTCAGACTCACCTACCTCTCATTCCAGCCTCTTCTGGGGACCTGGCGGCCAGTCCCAAGTGGGGGCCAACCAGCTTCACACAGTGCAGCCTGACAGCACCTCACTTGGGCTTCTGAGACCACAATGGGTGTACAGTATGGGAACCTGCCTGGTGCTCAACATATACAACCTGGAACCCAGAGGCAGTACCACACCTGGAACACTTGCCCTTCTTACCCATGGTCGGTCCTCAGGCGATGTCCAACTGGATAGTGTATCTTTGCAATGCCCCTTCCTTCTCTGCTCTCCATGTCTTTCACTTACTGTATTTCACTTCCCAATAAAGGATTCATCTTTGAATTTTTATGTTAGGCCCTGCTTTTTGGAGAACTCAGGCCACTTTTAGTTGTGTGACCATGGGAAAATGCCTTAATTTCTCTAATCTCAATGTTCTCATCTCTAAAATGGGAGAAAATAAGAGTGCTTCCAGGGCTGGCAGATTAATGGCCCCCCAAAGATTTCCACATCCTAATCCCTGGAACCTGTGAATATGTTGGATTACATGGTAAAAGAAAGTTAAAGTTGCAGATGGAATTAAGGTTGTTAATCTACTGACCAGAAATACAGTGGTACCTCGGTTTTCAAACGTACTCCGTTCCAGAAGATGGTTCGAGTTCTGAAATGTTTGATAACAGCCGACAGCTAGGCCTCCGGATCTTGCACTCAGCAGAAGCAGCGGGACATGTTGGATTTCCGAGGCGTGTTCAAAAACTGAAGCATTTACTTCCAGGTTTACAGCATTCGTAAACCAAAATGTTCTTCAACGGAGATGTTCGAAAATCGAGGTACTACTATAGAAAGATTATCCTGGATAATCCAGGTGGGCCCAATGTAATCAACATATCCTTAAAGTGGAAGAGGAAGGCAGAAGAGAGATATGACTGCTGAAAAAAGACACAGAGGGAGGCAATGTTGCTGGCTTTGAAGATAGAGGAAGGGGCCATAAACAAAAAAATGTGAGAGGGCTCTAGAAGCTGGACAGGGCCAGCAACGATTCTCCCCTAGAAACTCCAGGAAGAAATGCAGCCCTGCTGACACTTTGATTTTAGCCCAGTGAGACCTGTGCCCACTTTCCAACCTCAACACTGTAAGGTAATATATTTGTGCCATTTTAAGCCACTAACTGTATGGTCATTTGTAATAACAGCAAATAGAAAACTATACATTTACCTCATGGGCTATAGTGACAATTTTATAAGATAATATATGCAAAGCTTAGGTCATAGACCTGGAATAGTGGAGATGGCTATTATTGCTGTTGCTGTTTGGTAACAACCCCAGAGTGCCCTGTCTGCCACTGAGCAGTCTGGGAAAGTGGGGGGCAGGAGGGGTGAGGTAAACTGTAGCCTTCAAAAGTTACACAGGTGACCCTGACATACAGCCAGGACCTGGAAACACCACTTTGAGCCCCAGAGTATAACCTTGGGGCCACCAGCACCACTTGTTCCTCCTGTCTTTGCCCCATCTCAGGCTACCCCAGCTACTTTAAAGTACACCAGGGCCTGAAATAGCAAACACATCCCTCAGTCCAAAAATGCCTTCCTGCCAATTTGCTATTTTTGTCACTGCCAATGCCTCATATTCCACACTTAAAATATGAAGACATTCATCCAGGCATCATAAATGTACTAGGTCATGTTCTCAAGGTGGGATTCCTGGACCACCAGCAGCATCATCACCTAGAACTTGTTAGAAATGCAAATCCTCCATCCTACCCCAGACCTACTGAGTCGAAAACTCCCCAGGTGGGACCCAGCCCTCTGCATTTTAATAAGGCCTCCATGTGATTCTGATATGCACAGGGTGGAGTTTGAGAACCACTGCACCACAGCACAGGGTATTGTACCAGATGGCATATGCAGGATACCACCTTCCAGGTGCATTACACATCTCATAGGGGCATAAATTTCATATCCTGTCTGTTCCTATCACCCTCTAGGGTCAGTCACACAGGATGTAAGGTTTATTAATTATTTCAACAAATATTGAGTGCCTACTGTATGTGAGGTACTGAGCTAAAAAGTGGGGTACAGTGGTGAACAATTTAGCTTGGGGTCTGACCTCACAGAGCTAACAGAGAAGACATTCAACAAATTATTACCCAGTAATATCTTACAAGGCACAATTTGCAGAGTTTTTAAATTAGTGCTTCTCAAACTTTAATTTGCATAGGAGTCACCTGGGATCTTGTTAAAATGCAAACTCTGCTTTGGTAGGTCTGGGGCAGGGTCTGAGAGTCTGCACTTCTGAGAAGCTCTCAGGTAATTCTGATGCTGCTGGGCTGAGGGCCAGTTTGAGTAGCAAATCTTAAAAATTTCTTAAAGCATTGTCATAGCCATTACCCCATTCTAGTTCACAATTTCTCTGATAGGAAAAAGTGGCAGGAATTATTATCCTCTTTTCAAGTGACAAAACTAAGGTCCTGAGACTGTCATGTCAAGGTTTTGTGCCTAGAATCCAGGAGCTCCTGGGCCTCTGCTGAGTTATCAAGAGGTGCTGGCAGCTGGGACAAAGGAATAAATGAGCTTCCTGATGAACTCCTACATTCAGGTTTTATCACACACCACCGAGCTTTCCCTGTACCAGTCCTGATGTAGAGGAGACAGCTGCTGGGGTCTCCCTCCTGTCCAGGACTTTGATAAGAAAACAGATGTGAATTTGCAGTGCCTCGGAGTGAAAATGAGCTCTTAAGCCAGCACTGAATGATAAGGACCGTGCACTCCCCAGTCACTGAAGAGGAAAGAATAACAATGGCGCTTTGCGGCCCATCTCACTCCCTGGCTTTTAAAAGTAAAAGCCTCCCAATCTCCTTCCTACCGGGAAGGGAAAATGGGGCACAGGCTTTTCTTGGCTTGCTTCCAGTTAGGCAGCTGGAATCTATTGGACACAGTCAAACAGTCTATCCTCACTCTTTCCTGAGATGGGTTGGCTGGGTAAAAGCTGCGTTTTATTCAAGATTGCTGTTTCCCCTCTTGGGCCCCAATCCCCCTAGACTTACGGGTGCCCCCACCAGCACCACCCTTTATCTCTTGCATCTGGCTCTGTTTCTTGCCTACACTGAAATTTCTCAAGGTTTGGGAAGGTGGTATGATTCCAAGGGATTTAAGGAATTCTTCCTTTTGGAGCCTCCACCCCACACCATATCAAGCATTAGAAAGCATCTACACCTCATGTAGTCAATATTTGGCCAATGTGAACAAATTCTATTTGTTATCTATCTATTTGTTATTTTGGCTGTAAAAATGATATGACTTTTATAATTTCTCTTTCAAAATGATACACCTACAATGTACATCCAATTTACTACTGGCCATGATTTTTCATCATTATGTAAACTAGAAAATCTTTGCACAGTAAGAAAAGCAAGTTTTATTGTTTTCAAGCAACCTGAATTTTTTATGAATTCCAAATTTAACTATTCATGAAGTTTAGTGTGATATTTTTAATAGGCATTTAATCAAACCTTCGTTAATTTCAATTTATATCTTTCCTGCTTTGGAGTTCTCAGTGATTTTTTTAGAAGCGTTTTAAACATTTCTGTAGGTCCTTGAGGGTACTTAATGGCTAAAATGGCCCTGAATGGGGGAGGGTAAGGCTGGTGAGAATTTGGGCAAGAGGGGAGAATGCCGCCACTTACCAGTCTGGTGAATCATCACAGCACTTCCCTTAGTTCCTGTGTGGGGACAGAGCCCCAGAAAGCAGTTTCCAGGCTCTCGGCCTCATGTGGAGAGGTGCTGGCTCGGATGGTGGATGGCCGTCAGCTGTGGCTGGTTGGCCATCAGCTGTAGCCATTAAGCCATTGGTCACTGATATAACTGCCGCGGCTACGGAGGGGAGCCGAGGAGAGTGAAGGAGGAGACTGAAGGAGAGTAAGGAGAGTCCAGGAGAGTTGGTCGGTTGGCAGCAAAGCGGACAGCAGGTCGCACGTCGTGTAAACCCAGCCTCCAGTGAGACCATAGTGGTATGACTTCCCTACCTATGGCTCCGTGGGTGTTCCTTTTTGGCCTCACCATGTCCTGCGTTCTTATGTGGGGATCGGGAGCAGAGACCCCGCAGGCCGCCCCGCCGGACACCCCGCACGACATCCTGCATTTCCTTATTTCCAGGGATCCAGTTTCATCCAAGAATTTGGTTGCCATGGTGATGGGGACTCTCACACTATGTGGAGAAAACTAGGGAGAATCACCAGGTCTGGGGGCTTTGCTCAAATTGACTAAATTATAATTATAGAAAGTGCCGTAAGTGGTGGGCAAGGGGAGTGCATCCCCGTCTGGATTGAAAAAGAGCCACTGAGAGAGGAGTTGGGCCAGGTGGCAGTGGAAGCGGGTCTGAGGGCCTGGGCAGCTATGTGAAGACCATGCAAGTAGGGGTTAGTCCTGTGGGTTTGGGTGTCAAATGGCCTTTCAATTCTGGTTCATCTTCTTTATCATGTGACCCTGGGTCAATAATTTCACTTCTCTGTTCCTTAATCTGTATAATAAGGTAATAATAATGCCTGCCTCTTAGGGCTATGGTTGGGATTAAATGACATGCTGCATGTGGAGTGCTTCATATATACTAGATGCTCAAATATTACTGTATTCCAAGATGTAAGCATTTATGTTTATTGAATTCTATCAAAATGATATTTTTTTATATTTATTATTTGTATTATTCTGGGTGGGATCATTCTCAGTGTCTCTCCCTCTATACTGTATGATATGCCCCAGTCCTAAGGGAGAAGAAATCGCTTCCTTCTGATGGCTCTGGTGCTTGTGAGGGCACTCAGACACCCACAGCTCTCATCTGCTCACAGCTAAATCCGGAAAAGTTAAAGGAGGAAAACAAAGCCCCTCAAGAAACATCAAGCCTGATGACCTTGCTGGAACAAGGGTAACAAGGCGGAGATGAAAGCAAATGTATTGGCTTAGTGATTCTCTAACCCAGATGAACTTTGGAATAGTCCCAAGTCCTCCACTGGACCCTGGGAGACAGAAAGAGGGAAAGGAGGATTTCGAGGGAGGTTTTCTGGGCCAGGTTTGGAGGTGGCTGACATTGCTTCTACCCCCTTTTCTTCAGCCAGACTCCAGCACATGCCACCGTTAAGTTTAAGGGACATTGAGTAATGCGTCAACCGCATAAGAGGAAAACCAGCCAGCCACTGCCACTTCAGGTGATTTTAATGCAGAGCTAAATTCAAAAACTGCTCCCCTGGGGTAAAAAGCAAAAGAATTGAAATTTCAAATCTTCTCAGACAGAAAGAGGCAAACAAAACATCTGACAGTGAAAGAAAGGCTTACTGTTTACAGCATTATCACATACACCCACTTCAGTGTTCCAGATATGGTCACAGGCTCCAAATTGACCTTCAAGTCCTATACCCCTGGTCTAGGCCTCCCCTTCCCCAGCCAGCACACTCTAGGTTGTGTGACCACGTGTCTCCTCAACTATACTGGAGGCAAGGGTTTCAGAGTCTCCATCCCTGAATCCTAAGCACCTTCCTGACACAGTACTTTGCACAGAGTAGTAAGTGTTGGTTGAGTGCAGTTGCACAGGAAACAGGTGGCAAAGAAGGGAATGAGAGACAGGGGAGTAAAATCCCAGTGGTTAAGAGCACAGATTCTGCCTCTCAGTATCTGGTAACCTTGGACAGATTTCTTAACCTCTCAGTGTCTCAGTTTCCTTGTTTGTAAAATAGGATTAATGATTGCAACCACCTCAAATGCTTGTTGTGAGGGTTAAATGAGTTACTCTATCCAAATGTGCTCAGAAGAGTGTCTGACTCATAGTTAAGTCCTGGGTAAGTATTGTTGCTATTTTTGTTAGTAAGACAATAAGAAACCCCACAACTGAAAGGGTGTAAGGGCAGAAATGTGCAATCACAACAAGAAGTGCCTGTTTGCACAAAGAATAGGGGGTGAGGAGGAGTCTGATGGAGATAGAAAAGTTTCCCCACATACCATGGCCAGGAAACTTCAAAGTAAGTAAACATCAGAGGATGACATTTAACTTTTTACAGAGCAGATGGAACATCACCCTTCTAGTCTTGGCAAGCTGGGGCAGGAAATGGGTCAGCCAGAGCTGAACGGTTAACACAGGTGACTTAAGGAGTCCCATGGTGCCAAGTTAAGGCTGATGTTTTGAAAGGAGACTGAGGGGTGTGTGGGGGAGAGAAAGAGAGATACACCTGGGGGATCTGAGATCTACCAGATAATACTTGACTCCATCTATAGGCAACAGATGATTGCCTTATTGCATTAAAGTTTCCATAATTCAAAAGATATATTGTAGCAGGCGCGTGGTAAGATTTCAAAGATTTGGAGGAGACTTTAAGATATATTGGGGGGGAAAAAACTTTGTATGAGAAGACTAAGAGGGAGATAATGCCATGAATTTCAGCTCAATTTTTCAAGGTTTAGGGTTATTTCTCATGACAATGGAACACAGACCACTTTTGATGACACTAAGATGGGAAATTTAATTGTGGGTTACCTGGACCCTGCTAGCTTTTTCTTATTCATTAGCTCCTCTTAGAAGGTGATCAAGAGATAGAAAACATGATGAGATGCCAATTATTCAAATCTAATAATAATGAAGAAGTAATTTGAGCCTGTTCCCTGGGAACCAGGGTGATGTGGGCTATGGCTCAGGGGAACTCCAGGATCCCTTCTGTTGTTAAGACCCTGGGATTCTAATCCTGCCCTCTTCATAGGGGTGGAGCTGGGACACCAGGTGCTTGCTTGGCTTCCTTTGAGACTAATCTGACCCTTGTAAAGTGTGTGATCAGAGTTGGAAAAACAGTCCATGATTAAAGAATGTTCCACCAATTCTCTCCTACCCCTGGCCAATGCCTATAGTTATGTAGTCAAATAACCAGCCCTTGTCTGAAGGCCTTGACTCCCATTACAGTAGTACATTGCATACATTTGTCTCTGATGATTGCAAGTTACCTTAGAAATCAAGGGATTTGAGAGGGGCTGAGAATATGGTGAGGGGTAAAGCAGGTGCAGGGGGAATGGACACCTTGGAGAGGAGTGAAAGGGAAACCAAAATGGCCAAAGTCCAACCTCATGTCTCTTTTATATTTAAATTCCTTCTAGCCTTCTGCTGGCCTGAGAATGAAATCCACACTGCTCACCGTGGCCTTCAATCCCCTGGGAATTCCACCTCATCCCTTGCCATTTCCTGTTCACTGCTCCGAAGCTGCACTGGTCTTATTTCAATTCCTTAAACATACCAAACTTTTCCTCACCTTTCCACATGCCCTAGCCTCTGCCTGGAAAACCCTCCTTGCTGCCCCATCACATAACTGACTCCTCAGAGATTCCCTCTCTTTTTGAGAGGATGGGGCATTTCCACTACCAGAAGGCATCTTGCTGCCTTGACAACCATCATACCCCTGGCACCTGGCACATCTATATAGTCACCGTTCAAGTGGTGTTGAATTAATAAACTTGTTTCACTGTTTGGTTGGGCAAGTCCCACAGCTGGGTTCCCAGGGGGATCAGGCTTGGCGAGTGGGCTAAATTTCCATAAAGTCTCCCTACTAGGTTCTAATTTTGATGAAACTATCTTTGTGGGTACAAGTGAGTGTGTTGACACTCTTGATTCATGTCTCCAGTTACCCAGCTGTGGGCCAGGCCCACAGAAAACAGCATCATCCTACATTCACTTTCCATTTCCCCCTACCATAGGAACAGTGGGGTGCCACCTAGTTAGAAACTCTAAGAAATAGGGCTCATGAAGATGGTCAGGATCTCAGTGTTACAGATGGTTAAATATCTTTGACTAACACTGAGTTCTAACACTGAGAGTTAAATGTGATTACATTCTGAGCACTAAGAGTGAAATGAGAATAAGAAGGCAACTAAACTTCTCAAGTTGAAAGCAGTTTTCCTCTCCTGGGACCCAGAAGCACTTTCCACTGTGTGAAACCTGGAGGTAGAAAAGGGGACTGCCATCCTAGGGTAGAAAATGCGAGTAGCCCTTATGTAAGACGTGTTACACCCAGGACAGAGTGAGCCTCATTCAGAGACTCTGAAGAATACTGCTCACTCTAGGTATCAGAATTTTTATAATTCACACCCCCCCACACACACACATATATATACATATGTATATATACATATATATATATATAAAACCACTGTTAAATCCTCTTTTATATTTTTATTCTTGTGTACATATATTTAATGAAGTATATATACATACATAAGAATATATATTCTTATTTGTATATATTCTCGTGTGCATGTATACATATACCGGGGGTGCCACAAAACATGTATAAAAATGGACACTTTGGTCAACGTTGCTCAAGCAGTAGTTTGCCATAATCAGTAGTGTCTTCGCTCATGGTAACACTTTGAGCACCTCTTATAATTGCAGGAGTCAAACGTGACTTGTATTCATCTTTTGTTATTGGTATATATTGAGTATTACTATTGTATACAGTTTTCCTTTCTTAAAATGTGTATATATTTTTTGGCACCCTGTGTATGTATTCTTGTGTATATATACATGTACATGTATACATACATGTATACAAAACTAAGAATAGAGGATTTAACAGTGGTTATTTCTGAGAAGTGGTGAGTACAGGTAATTTTTTTCTTAGCTAAATTTTCTGAAGTTTCTAAAATGAACATGCTTTACTTTTGAAATAAGAAACACAGTAAAAATAATTTTTAAGGAATAATATGCTCTCATTAAAGAAAATAATTGCAAAATATAGTTGAGTTACAAAGGAAGAAAAATTATTCTTAATGATTATTCATATGTTGGGTTTTTTAAATTCAGCCTTTTTTAAAACATAAGCTATTTTATCTTAATTAGCATAGTTATAATCATACTACATGTAAAATATTTTGTCTTGTATTTACAAACTTGCTTCAGTATAAGCACTTTTTATGTTATGACTTAGTCTTGACAATATTATTTTAACTCGTGAATAATATTGTAACTATGAAGATTTTCTAGTTTGATTTTTACTTATTCCCTTATTAGGGAACATATATGTGGTTCCCAATGTTTCATGGTTACAAGCTGCCCTTAACATGCCATGCCATAGAATTGAGATTTCATTCAGAAGGCAATGGGAAGTCGCTGACAAATTCTAAGCAGCCAAAAGACATAATCAAGTGTTTATTTCTGAAAGATCTTCTGGCTGGCTCACCTTCAGGGTGAGGCTGAAGGTAGGGAGAAAAAGGAAGCCAGGACTGAAATGGAAACCTCCTTAGTTTCCCATTTCACAAAAATCTCTACCTACAGTTCCAAATGTTGCCTTCATTTTACATGTGGTTTTAAATTTTTTGGGCACTATGGACATTTGGGAGTCTAACTTTCCCATTTTGCAGATGACCAAGTAAGGCTCAGAGAGTTTAAGTGACTTCTGTAAAGTCACATAAAGATCTAGTGGAGAAGTGTTACTAGAACACAAGACTTCTGGTTTTAATCTCATGTCCTTCACTATAGCAGACTATAGCAAACAACATTACTTACATGTCCTTTGCATACTAAGCACTGTATTAAGTTGAAGAAGTGTTTATAATTATGTAGGGAAGACAAGGATCCTTGAAGATGGTGATGGTGGTGGCAGTGGAAATGGTGGCGGTGGTGGCAATGGCAATGTTGGTGATGGTAGTGATGATGGTTGTGATGATGATGGTGGTGGTGATGATGGTGATAGTGATGGTGGTGATGATTCTTTACAAAGGACAAAATACCTCCACAAGTGTTGTCACATTGGATCTTCAAATGACTCAAATAATAGTGCCCATGATTTACTTCCAAGCTGGGCATCATGTGAGATATTTTATATGCACTATTTCATTTAATTGACACCACAGCCCTATGAGATTGGTGTCATACCGGGCCTCAGCTCCCGCTCCCCACACAAAAACGCAGGACATGGTGAGGCCAAAAAGCATCACCCACGGAGCCATAGGTAGGGGAGTCATACCACTATATTCTCACTGGCAGCTGGGTTGGAGACACAGGAAGCAGGAGCCACATGATGCGCAATCTGCCGTCTGCTTCTCTGCCAACCAAACAACCTGCTTGCGTAGCCACGGCAGTTATATTAGTAGCTAATGGCTAACCGGTAACCAGCACGTTTCCATGTGAGGCCAAGAGCCTGGAAACTGCTCTCTGGGACTCTGTCCCCACAATTGGTATCATTCTTCCCATTTTACAAATGGGGAATCCATGGCTCAGAGAAATGAAATGGTTCACCCAAATAAATGAGGAAACTGGAATTAGAACTCAGTTCTTTAATGTGTGAGTTTTACCAGGACTTTTTCCAGGATTAACCATTCAGCCAATACTTTCCTCTGGTAGGTAATTTAATCACACTGCTTGAAGGGCATGACTGAAAAGAAAGGAGGTAGACTGGTTGACCAGACCAAGTACATGGCTATTGAGAATGGCCTGGCCACTCCTTCCAAAGATGACCCTCCTGAAGGACATACAAGACAGAGATGGAACATCTTACAGCAACATTGTCCACCAATAACTGACAGTAGCCACAGATCACCAAACAGGCACTGGGCTTTTTTGCTCAAGCTATATTTATGGACCTTATCATTAAGAATGCCATCTCCAAACACAAAAAACATAAGATGTGACAGGAACATGAGCTGCTAGAGAACAGAACTGTTTTTCAACCTTGAAATCCTCTACACAGTTGATCACTTCTCACAGGCTCTTATCAGCCTAAATCTAAACTATTACAGGCAACTGTAGAGCTTCTAGGCTGACAAAATTGCCCAATGCAGATATGCTCTGGAAATGTAATAGCAAACATTCATTATTCTATTATTTCAATGTGAACTTATTTAAAACAGCTGTACCTGGTTCAGGTACATAAAAGCAGCCCACAATTGATTTACCATCCATGATTGATTTACTGGGAAAAATACCAAAAGAATAAATGTCAACTTGGTTTTATTTCCTGCCATAAACAAACCATAAGTATAATAATCTGACCCTACCGTACTGGAGACATTTATTCTCCTATAGCTTAGTGAGATGAAAGGGAAAGTGTGATGATTGCCAAAAATCACTGAAATGAGGAAAAGTAGTTCCATCTTTAAAAAAATTTTAAAAACACACAAAAACTCATTCTTATTCAATGAAAGAGAAAACCAAGGAATCACATAGAGTGCTTGTCCATATTTCAATTCAATGATTATTACAAAGTGGGGTTTCTCAATGTCATTGGTTTTACTTGTCATGTGGTAATAGGTTTCTGTTCCCCACCTCTCCCCCAGATATCAGCACAGTTCACCTTTCCCTTCTTTCCGGTTTTTACTCATGTCACCTTCTCCAAGATCTCCTCTCTAGTTCCCTATCTAAAATTGCACAAAATCTCTATCTCCAAAATCAAATTGTCTATCTAAAATCCCCTCAACACTACCTATTCATCTTTCTGCTATTTAGCTTCTTAGTATTTATTACTACTTCACATACTCTGTATTTTACTTATTTGGTGATTGTTGATTCCCCCACTAAAATATAAGTTCCACAAGATTAGGGAATCTTTGTTTTCCGTTTTGTTTTGTTTTCTTCTATTTCCCCAAACTAGCATAAGTGCCTAGCAAATAGTTGATTCTCAACATATATTTGTTGAACAGATGAATGAAGGAATGAATCCATTTCTTCAATAAAGTTATAACTACGTATTAAGAGGTGTGACTAAGGAGTGATGGACAAAAATATCACTTGTTCTACCTCTATTTTCTACCAAGCACTGCCAAGTTATTCCCATGTCTAAGGTAGAAAACCCAAAATGCTATTTAAAAATATGGCTGCAAATTTTACCCCTTGCTCTGGGGGATGACAGCAGAATTAATTCTAGGGATAGAACTGCACTGCTGTGGAGGAAAACATTCAATGGTACTAGGGCTATGCAAAACTGAGAGGACAATTGGCTGAAGTTGCTCTTCATAAATGAAGTAAAATTATGACTATGACTTCCTTGGACAGCATTTTTGCTCGTTTTTGTGAAGGGATTTTCAGTTTTCCCTGACAAATGTTTGAGCTGAGTGGGGAAGGAATTGTAGACTTGAGAATGAAAGCAGATTTGAGAAGGAACTTGGGTCTAAAGGAAGAGACCCCAGAATCATGACAGCCAGCTAGCGCCCAAGGAGAGAGACCACCATGGAGGGACTCCTTCTAATAGGACATGACTGATAGGCTTACAGTTATGTTTGAGACCTAATTTTAAGTTGCCCCAGCAGTATGCTGTCTTGCGGAGCGGCAGGCGCGGTCTCTTCTCCCGCTCCCCACATAAGAACGCAGGACATGGTGAGGCCAAACAGGAACACCCACGGAGCCATAGGTAGGGGAGTCATATCACTATATTCTCACCGGTGGCATCTGCCTCTCTGCAATCCGCTCTTGCTAGGCCCCATTTTTTGCTAGTGTAGCCATGACAGTTATATCAGTGGCCAATGGCTCACTGGTTACAGCTGATGGCCATCTAATCACACTTGATGGCCATTTACTACCTGAGCCAGCACCTTTCTATGTGAGGCCGAGAGCCTGGAAACTGCTTTTTGGGGCTTTGTCCCCACACTCCACCCCTACAGGGTCTCGCCTCACAATCTACATGACAAGCGTCTTCCACGAGGGGCCCTGTACGAGGAGCCTGGAGGTGAATGCAATATCCTGGACACAGGCTCTCTGGGCACAGCCAGGGTTTCTCAGGGCACCACCAGTACTTCTGGGCACAGCCAGACTTCCTGGGCTTCTTAGGGTACCACCTGTCTCCCCAGGCACAGCCAGGGCCTCTCAGGGCACTGTCACTCTCTCTGAACACAGCCAGACTTCCTGGACTCAGCCAGGGCTCTCAGGGCACTGCCACTCTCTCTGGGCTCAGCCAGACTTCCTGGACACAGCCAGGGCTCTCAGGGCACTGCCACTTTCTCTGGGCTCAGCCAGACTTCCTGGACTGAACCAGGGCTCTCAGGGCACTGCCACTCTTTCTGGACACAGCCAGACTTTCTGGACACAGCCAGGGCCTCTCAGGGCACTGCCACTCTCTCTGGACACAGCCAGACTTCCTGGACACAGCCAGGGCCTCTCAGGGCACTGCCACTCTCTCTGGGCACAGCCAGACTTCCTGGGCTCAGCCAGGGCTCTCAGGGCACTGCCACTCTCTCTCTGGGCCTCTCGGGGTACCGTGCTGGAACAACAGCGGCTCATAGTCAAGGTGCTTACATATTCTCAATGGCAGCCGGTCAAGACACAAAAGCAAACATCCACCAGTTCCAATACATGGTGATATGTTCCCAAACAGTCAAGTAGTCCATTAAATTAGGGATGGAAGGCGGGGGAGTCATATCACTATATTCTCACCGGCGGCATCCGCCTCTCTGCAATCCGCTCTTGCTAGCCCCCATTTTTTCTGCTAGCGTAGCCACAGCAGTTGTATTAGTGGCCAATGGCTTACGGGTTACAGCTGATGGCCAACTAGCCACAGCTGATGGCCATCTGATTACAGTTGATGGCCATTTACTACCTGAGCCAGCACCTTTCTATGTGAGGCCGAGAGCCTGGAAACTGCTTTCTGGGGCTCTGTCCCCACAATGCCTAATCCTTCAGCAAATCAGTTGCACAAGACTATTTGGTGAGTACATACTGTATAACTATACCAGGTGTGAAATATAAAAACATTTAAAGTAAATAGCCTCTATCCTGGAGCCTTCTCTTCCAGTTCCCACCACCATTGCTTTGAGCACCCTGGCCCCAGCCCCAGGACCTCTTAACCTTCCCAATTATCCAGACACGAAAGGGTTATGCCTGACACAGCAGTGATCCTTTAGGATTGATTGGCCATTCCCTGGGCCACAGCAGTTGTTAAATATTTTGACTCTCACCCCTGCCTCCCCACACACCAGCTCAGTTTTGGAGGTGTATGGGAAATGAAGGAGGGGCTTTTGTCCACACTTGAGTTGAAGCAGAACAGAGAGAGTAGTAGCATGAAAAGAGTGAGGGGACAGTTATACACAGAAAAGTGGAGGTAGCATGGGGAGGGAGGTGAGGGATTAGTGAAAAGCTACACTTAGGGCAGGAAAACACTTACCAAACCTCTTCAGAAATATTCGGAAGGGACTGGTTTCCTGCAGTCACTCAGAGCAAGGACTCAGGCTATTAAATTCAGGTATTAAAAGAAAATGAGCCTATGGAAGACTGGGAAATTTGGAGACGCTGAGACTACCTGTCAGACAGAAAGAATGGCCCTTCCCATGCTAATTCTGATAGTTTCAATTTTATATCAAAGAAAAAGAAAACACATCATTCCCCTTGTATTTAATCAGATGTTCAGCTGTGCAGGGGTTATGCATGGCTATGTCCAGCTCCATATGCCAGGTTTAAATTTGATCCATTCCACAGGCGTGAGCCCCTCAGGGAAGAAACACGGGTACCCGCTGTGTTTATTAAGTGCTCTGCTCAGCTGTAGCAGTCTTTTCTCTTGATATCAGAAAAATTAATGGGAAACTATGAGACAGAAATACAAGCAATCATTTTCAAGAGGCCCCAGCAAATACAGCAGGCTGAGGGTGAGGGTGTGTATTGTTCTTCCATCTCCATTACTCCACACTTTCACAGGCTTTTTGTCCTGGAATTCTCTCTCCTCCCTTGTCTTTCCATGCTGGATCTTTCCTTCTCTTTTCACAATAAGGTACGTCTTTACCTTATTGATAAGGCTCACATCCCACTCACTGACACCACAGCTGGCCCCACGCCAGGCACTGAGGAGAGACTCTGCTGGGGCTTGCAGAGGCAGATGCATGGTTCCCGTCTCACTGAAGAAAAGCCAGTTTAGACCAGGAAACCAAAGAACGAAAAGGGAGATTCACCCTGATAGCTAGGATTCAAGAGAGAGTTGTTAAAAAGCCTGTGAGGAAAAAGCAGGTGGACCTTTTGTCTCCCTTGCCCTACAGGATGGTAAATACTTTTGACAAAACATCTAATTTGAGACTGAGGAGGTTTATCTGCCGTGGCTTGCAATACTCATTCAGGATATTCCAGAGCAAATACCTTCTCTGCTGCTTCTTAGCCCTTCTTGCCCATAACTTACCCATTACTCCACTCTGGCCACCCTGGCCACCTTGTGGTTCCTGGGACCTGCCAAGCACACTCCTTCCTCGGAGCTCTGCACCTCCTGTCCTCTGTCTGGAACACTGTAGATGTCTATGTGACACTCTCCCTCACTTTCCTCAGGTCCCTGCTCAAATATCACCTTCTCAGAGATCCTCCATGATAACTGTATCAAACATACATCTCTAATCACTCTCTCCAGCCTTACCCTGCCTTATTTCTCTTTCTAGCACTTTCCCCACCAGACATGTTTATATCTGACATGTTTAATTTCTGTCTCTCCCCGTTAGTATGTAAGCTCTAGATATGAAGCATGCGTCTGTTTTGTTTGCGGCAGAGACCTCTGTACCCAGGAAAGAACTTGGCACAAAGCGGATGCCCAGTAAGTACTGTTGAATGGATGACTGAATGGTCCCCCAACTCATTCACCACCAAATATTGTTTAATTACAAATTTTCCTCCTAGAAATCTTAGAAATTTTTAGTATATTCCTGAAAGCCTGTCTGGGCTTCTAAGAAGCAGAAACTAACCGATGTGCCCTCACAAACTTGTTAGCGTCATCCTAGGTAAAAATAAAATTTACATGAGCTTTTCCTGCCCCCCATACCCAGGGCACAGGAGCGCCCAGGCTGCGAATTGCTGCTTCACACCTTTAGTAATACCACTTCTTCTCACTAAAGGAGCTTCCCTCCACACACAGTACGCATAGGTACCTGTCAACATCTCATTCAGGCTGTACGAGTACTGGACTAGGGAATATCCCATCTGACCTTTCTATATCAAACAAATATTTTTGAGGCACCTACGAGCTGCTGGCAATGCAGATATATAAATGACAGCGGTATAGAGTTTCTGTTGTAGAACTTAGACAGTGAATGCTTGTTAACTTGAATTAAAAGTGACCTCGAAAACTAGAACCTTCAAAGACACGAATCTATGTTAAAATTTTTCATTCTCATAGTTCTGGAATTTGATACTGGTGGTGTTGCCCAACTTTCTGAATGTACTCAGTGCTACCAATTGTACACTTAAAATGGTAAAAATAGTAAATTTTATGTTATGTCTAGTTACCACATTTTCATTCTCTTTCTAGGGATAGGCCTTACACATGTGTTTTGTGGTTTACCAACCTACATTCCTTTCACTTATATTTTTTGGTTAGGTAGAAAGGGAACTGATGCAAAGTGTAATGGATAGCTCACAGGATCATCAGGAGGACTGGAAACACCGGGTTGGGCTGCAGTTTGAGGAATAGTAGTCACAGCCATACTGCAGAACCGCTCTGTTACCACCATCACTAGGCACTGGATATTTCAATTTGTAATGTTGACACTTGAACCAGGTACTTACTTTACTTTAACTGCCACTGCCTTCAACATTAGTAGTACTTCTGCACCAGGAACTTGACCTTTTAGTCACTGTCACTGTCAAAAATCTCCTCTATTATCTTCACCAGAAAATAGATTTTGGATGGCGCTGGCATTCTTACATTGCCCATTTTCAAAGAAAAGTCTCATGTGGGAGTGGTGTCTGATTGGTGGAACCCAGGTCACATATGCCTGTGGTTTAGCTACAAGGGAGCCTGGGTAACTGTTTTCAGGGTCTATCTTGGGAGCCAGGGCTCAGGAGGCAGGACTTTCTTCAACTACAAAATGGGCTTTCAGTAGGTGCTGTGCAGCCAGGAAATGTGACAAATGTCCCCTACAGATAGGCTTTTATGGTTTTACTTCCTAACTACATATTCACCTCTCCAAAGCTTCACTTACATTCTGCTTTTTCAACCCCTATAGAGCAGACACTAGAATAGTTTGGAGCCTCTCCCAAATTTCCCCGTATACATATGCACCAGGGGTCTTAGGCACACTGTAGGCTGGAAAAGGATTAGAATACAGAGCGGCTTCTCTGCAAGCCAAACAGCCAAGATGCTCAATCCCCAGGCAAAGTACAGAGGTTTGGGACAGACTTAGGACAGAGTAGATAGACAGAGGTGGAATAAGCTCGGTGACAATCCTTACCCTGGAAAAATATTGTCAACCTAGGAGGTACTTATAAAGTATCTCCCATTTATGTTCATTCACCAATTTAACATTTCACATATACCAGGGGTGCCAAAAAAAAGTATACCCGTGACTTGTATTCATCTTTTGTTATCGGTATATATTGAGTATTACAATTTTAATACAATTTTTTCCTTTCTGAAAATATGTATACATTTTTTTGGCACCCTCTGTATTTGTTGAGCACTTACTGTGCTCAATGGGCCAGGCCCTGTTATAGGTGCTGGGATTCAGCTGTTGACAAAATAGACCAAATTTACTGCCCTCTTGTACATTCTAATGGGGGAAGATTGACAATAAAGAAGTAAATACATAATGTGTTAGATGGTGGTAAATGCTATAAAGAAAACCAAGCAGGAAAGGAAGTGTATTTGTTGGCTGGGGCTACCATAACAAAGTACTACGGACTGGGTAGCTTAAACAACAAAAATTTATTTCTCATAGTTCTGAAGACTAGAAGCCCAAGACCAAGGTATCAGCATAGTTGGTTTCTTCTGAGCCTCTCTTCTGGGCTAGTAGGTAGCTGTCTTCTCCATGGTCTTCACATGGCCTTGCCTCTGTGCACCCATGTCCTAATCTCCTCTTCTTATAAGGATGCTAGTCTTAGTGGATTAAGGCCTACCCATATAACCTCATTTTACCTAAATCACCTCTTTAAAGGTCCTATCTCCAAATATAATCAGACTGTGAGGTACTAGGGATTAGGACTTCAATATATGAATTTTGAGGGGACACAATTTAACCTATAATGGGGGAGAAGAAGTGCAAGAGGATTAAATGATGCAATTTTATTTAATTTTCATTTTGGTAATGTTTTACTTTAGGGTTCATTTTAAATTTTTATTATGAAAATTTCCAAACATACTCAAAAGTAGAAAATACAGACACATACACACACACACAAACTATGTACCAATCACTAGTTTCAGTAACCAACACATTCTGCCATGTTTATTTCATCTACCCTCCCCACCTCCTGCTTTTTTTTTTTTTTTGGTTGCTGTCTTTTTACTTTTGCTGAAATATATTAAAGAAATTCCAGACATCATGTCATTTCATTCCTCAAAACTTCAACATGAATCTCAAAAAAAAAAAAAGAAAAGAAAATGTGTTCTTATATAACTATAATTCCATCATGGCATCTACCAAAATTAACTATAATTCCTCAGTATCATCTAATACCAGACCACATTTAAATTTTCTCAATTATTGAAATGATTGTTACAGTTGTTTGCTCAAATCAGAATCCAAACAGTCCATTCATTGTGTTTGTAGTTGCAACTCTTAAGTGTTCTTTGAATCACTATTAATCTAAAAGAGTATACTTGACCTTTGAATAATGCAAGGGTTAGGGGCCCAGACCTCCTGTACAGGGAAAACCCATGTAACTTGACTTCCCAAAAACTTAACTACAGTGGCCCTTTTTATCCCCATGTTTCACATCAGAGTATTCAACCAACTACAGATCAAAAACAGTATTTACAGTTGGAGGCTGGGAATCTGCAGGTGCAGAGGGCCAACTATACTAATAGCCTACTATAACCCGAAGCCTTACCTATAACATAAACAGTTGATTAACACATATTTTGTATGTTATATGTCTATACTGTATTATTACAATAAAGTAATCTAGAGAAAACAAAAATGTTAAGAAAATCACAAGGAAGAAAAAATACATTTACTGTATGTGTATATATGTATATATGTATATATGTATATATGGATATATGGATATATGTATATATACATATGTATATATGTAAATATATGTATATATGTGTATATGTATATATGTAAATATATATATATATTTTAAAGATTTTATTGGGGAAGGGGAACAGGACTTTATTGGGGAACAGTGTGTACTTCCAGGCTTTTTTTCCAAGTCAAGTTGTTGTCCTTTCAGTCTTAGCTGTGGAGGGTGCAGCTCAGCTCCAGGTCCAGTTGCCGTTTTCTAGTTGCAGGGGGCGCAGGCCACCATCCCTTGCGGGAGTCGAACCAGCAACCTTGTGGTTGAGAGCCCACTGGCCCATGTGGGAATCGAACCGGCAGCTTTCGGAGTTAGGAGCATGGAGCTCTAACCGCCTGAGCCACCGGGCCGGCCCCACATTTATTGTATATATTGAAAACATCCATGTATAATTGGACCTGCTCAGTTCAAACTATGTTGTTCAAGGGTCAACTGTAATTGATTTGTTGAAGAAACCAAGTCAGCTTCTCTGAAGTGTCTCACATCCTAGCTTTTACTGATTTCTCTTTTGTGATACCATTTAACATGTCCCTCTCCCCTCTATATTTTCTACAGACTAGAATTTAGAATTAATGGCTGGACTTGACTCGAGTCCAATTTTTTTCCAACTACACTTCATTGATGTGACTGCTCATTTTTATACCATATCTGGAGGTGCATAGGCTCAGCTTGCTTGCATTTTTAGAGAGGCTACGATTGATCAGTGATTTCAGCTGATCAAGTGGAGAACAGTGATCAGTGGAGAACACGTCGCAACATTCATTCCATTGATCATATCAGACTGGCAGAGACTGATTTATGGAAGCTGAGATCTCTGAGCTCTCCTGAGCTCTCCGTTGTGAAGTTCCTTATTAACCACCATTTTATCATCTATTGATGACCGCTATCTATTTGTTTTTCATTAGGAGCTGCAAAATGGCAATTTCCTAATTCTGGTATTTCCTCCATAATTCAATTCCTCCATTTCAATATAGAACTATCCTTCATCTAGGTCTGTTAGGTTACTTTGAAATTTGGTTCATACAGAAAAGGTAGGACAAATTCTGAGGATATTCTTAAACATTCCATGAAATCAATGTTTAATTTGAGTCACATTTAGAATTCACTAGAGAAGCTATATTTTGAAAGGACATCTAAGATAAGCCTTTGATATTCACTCAACCCCCAAATTACCAGCTTTGAAAGATTGGATTTGTAACATTGGTTTTCCATAGGCGAAGCGCAGAGCTTTCAAACAAGAAAGTCCTGGGTAAATGCTGACCCCATCTTTTTTCTACTGGTAAACACATTACTAATGACACCCAGCACCTCCAAAGCTTGACAATATAGTAGCCCTAATTACATGCCAGACACTGTGCTAAGTGCTCTCCACACATGAACACATTTAATGCTTACCATGACCCTCTGAGGCAGGTACTCTTATTTACTCCCCATTCTACAGATGAGGAAACTGAGGTAAAGAAGGTAATCAGTTGCCCAAGGTCACACAGGTAGTAACGGGAGGAGCTGAAGTAAAACCCAGGCAGCGTGGCTTCATTGCATGTGTTGATAACCACACTATACTACAGTGTAGCTGGCAAACACCTATGATTGTGTATAATTCTCAGAGAGTTAGCTATAACTAACTTTCTCTACAGAGAGCAACTTCAAGTCCATTCTAATTTAATTTTTTCTTAAAAGACATAAATCAGTGGAAAACGTTTAGTCTTAGATCAGTAGAGAACACATCGCAACATTCATTCCATTCATCATATCAGATTGGCGGAGACTGATTTATGGAAGCTCAGGAAAGATGGTTACTTCTAACAGGCCGATGCTTTTCAATTCCAGGTGGGTTTGTGGGCACCTCCAGAGTGAATCAGATTGCTTAATAACAGTAGCTATTGTTTATATAAGGCTGCATGCTGATCTTAGCTCTTTATGCATATTAACACCCTCTTCTACCTAACAGGGCTTTCCCCAGAATCAACTCACGTACAAACCTATACCCCTGAGAATGCTTCCAGGAGGTCCTTGAGGGTCCAGGCAGGAAAGATACGTTTATCCAGTTTCTTGAAGGACCTGTCAGCCCAGCCTCATTGAAGTCAGCTCCAGAGTGAACAATCTCAAGAACCTCTTGGTGAGCTGAGGTGGCCTCCCAGAGAGAATGTCATTATCCTTCCCTGAAGCAATTTGCCCACTCCCTTCCCCACCCAGGAATGACAGAGTAGGTAGGAATGTGGATATGAGCAGGAGGAGGAGAAACTAGGAGGCCCCCACACGTAACCCAGTGGTATCATCATCCTGTGACATACCCAGTGAAGAGAGTAACCAGAACAAACACTTGGGCTAGGACAAAACACTAGGATGAAGGAGACATGTGGTGCAGAAGAGGAGAAAAGCCAGAAAAGGGGAGGAGGAAGATAACCCAGCTACAGGATATAAGGCCAGAGTCCCAGAGGCATTGGGCTGCTACCCACCCTCGGGTCAGCCTGCTCCATGCTCAGCGTGTGCTTGCTTTGCAAATCAACTTCTCTGTCTGCTGCATGCTTGACTTCTGCCTCTTGACCAATTTCTTTCTTTCAAGAAGACAAGAATTGAGGAAAATCATGATTCCCAGTAACAGGAGGGCGCTCTCTAATTAATGCTCGGATGCTTCTGAACAGCAGTCTGCATACTGCTCCGTCCTCTGTGGCATTAATCAAAGAACACAAAATACTGGAGACAAAGCTGACAGGTGTGCCTTATTCTGACCTGACAGCTTTCATATCTGTGTCAACTTGTCTTTCCCTATTAAGGAATCATCATGGCTCCAGCCTTGCTTCTAATAATACAGTAAACATCCATCAGTGACTCAAGCCAGATATTGGTTGCTATCCAGACTGTACCTTACGCAGGTTCTCTTGTGATCGCTGAGTCACCATCCAGCGTTGGCTCCACCTGACAAGGTCTCCCCTCCTGTGGCTTCTTGCCAGGGCTGCTCTCTTAGACTGGGCTAATTAGCATCCTCCACCCCCACCCTATCTGCTCTCTCTCAACCACTCAGGCAGGCTGGAATTGAAAGGGAGAGTTCAAGAGCTGTGAAAACTGAGCAAGGCTTGGAAAACAGGAGAAACTGCAAACCCGGAGCCCTTCAACGCCAATTTTAGGGCAGCCCCTGTTATGCAATAAAGAAATAGCAGTTTATGCCATTTAGCAGCAAATGGCCTTTTCATCTGAAGTGGCTATTTAATGCAAAGCACTCTCCACCGCGGAGGAGCAGCAGGCTCCAGTTAGAAGTGTCTGCCTCCACGTAGCCGAGAAAAGACAAAAAGATGGCCTTGCTGAGCCACTGCTGCTCCTAAAGCAGCTGGAGGAGAAGTAATGGAGCAGAAAATCTCCCCGTGAATGCCAGATTGCATTTTACGCTTTTGTGTGTTGTGAATGTTCTTTTCCAGGGGGTCTGCTCTGGGCCCAGTCACAGGTGGCAGGAAGGAATCAGTTATTACCTGGCTGTGTGAAGGATAAAGAGGGACCAGAGACACTGCTAGCAGTACTCAACTACTGGGTTCATTTCCAGGGATGACACTGGAGGTTTGCTGTCACCAGGAAAAAAACACCTTTATCAACATAGGCCACATGAGGCAACTTTCCTCCCCGCAGTGTGGCCTAGTTCTGACCCAGCTAGGTCATTACAATCTGAGTTTGGTTCAGAGACCATGTTAGCATTGGAATCACCCTCAAACTTATTAGAAATGCAGACTGTTGGGAGCCACCCAGAGCAACTGAATCAAAATCTGTATTTTAACAAGATCCCCTGCTGCTGCTCCTGCACACTGGGGAGTAGTGAAGAGAGCCAGGTCAGGAAGGAGGCCAAAGAGCTGTGTTATAGAGGCTCGGGCACTTTCCTTGGTGGCATGTGCATAGATGCCGGAGAAAGGGGCCGTAACACAGCAGCTCTTCCTGCCTCCGGCATACTTGTTGAAATCATGACTCTTCAGCCATGAGTCACCATCACTCCTCACTCTCTTCCTTCAAAGTTCTACCAGTTCCTCCTCTACCTAGCGAGGTAAGTTATCAGCAGGCAGTGAAACCCGAGCCCTTTATCCACGCAGAACTGTTTATTTTCTTTTGCCTGTTGGAAACCACGTTCGTCAAGCATTCTTGGAGCCTCTGACTGCACCCAAGGCCTCTGTCTGGAGGAACTCCGCCAGGTCAAAACCTTCACCATCACGCTCTTTGTAGGTGCAGCGTGATCCTCTGAAACTAGCACCCAGGTCGACCTTAACCACTGAGGCCCCTGGCAAACTTCCACAGATGGGCCCCACCCCTTTCATTTTTCCCCTGTTGCCCCTCACCAAATGCCAGGAGCAAAGAAAAGTTGTATTACGAAATTTATTTTAAAGAAAAACCTCAAGGCATTTTTTTAATCTTGCAAATATTTCAAAAATGTCTGTGCTGTCAAGACTGTGAAGAATGTCTGCTTCAGCATCATTTAAAAAATCAATCTCTGATGTGCTGACTATGAAAAGGGGAGTTTATTAAGGAAAAGTAGGGCTTTTCTTTTTGTAATAAAAACCACTGGAGTGCACATGTGCATATCTTCTTACAGTAGAACATGCTTCTGGCACTAGTCCCTCTGCTCCTTCCCTCCCACCTCTGTTTGCTTCAAAGAGGCAATCACGATGGAAAGATCCATTTATTTCAGCTGAGACATGTCATGGTCAGATTTTTAAAATATATCAGGGGTGCCAAAAAATGTATACACATGACTTGTATTCATCTTTTGTTATCGATATATATTGAGTATTACAATTTTAATACAGTTTTTCCTTTCTTAAAATGTATATATATTTTTTGGCACCCTCTGTATTGCTGATGAGAAAGTTATATGAACATTATCTTGAAGCCAGCTGATTGTACAAAAAATTTGATCATTGTCAAGTATTAGATATCTGACAGAAACTGGAGTGTGTCCTAGCATCTGATGTCAAGAGATTATGCCATGCTGTATCCTCAAGCTCAGCACAGGCCCTGCCACACTGCAGGCACTCAGGAAATGTCTGTGGCTGCAGGAGTAAAGAAATGACAGAAACAGGGGCCAGCCTGGTGGTTCAGGTGGTTAGAGCTCCAGGCTCCTAACTCCAAAGGCTGCCGGTTCGATTCCCACATGGGGCAGTGGGCTCTCAACCACAAGGTTGCCGGTGTGGGCTCCACCCCCTGCAACTAAGATTGAACACGGCACCTTGAGCTGAGCTGCCGCTGAGCTCCCGGATGGCTCAGTTGGTTGGAGCGTGTCCTCTCAACCACAAGGTTGCCGGTTGGACTCCCACAAGGGATGGTGAGCTGTGCCCCCTGCAACTAGCAATGGCAGCTGGACCTGGAGCTGAGCTGCGCCCTCCACAACTAAGACTGAAAGGACAGCAATTTGACTTGGAAAAAGGCCTGGAAGTACACACTGTTCCCCAATAAAGTCCTGTTCCCCTTCCCCAATAAAAAAAAGAAAAGAAAAGAAATGACAGAAACAGAGCAGACACCAGGGAATGCATCTCTGAATGCTCATCTGCTTTTCTCTGCAGGGCTATATCAGGCACCCAAAAGACTCAGTGGTAAATATAAATTGAGGATGAAAATGGAACAATGAGGATTTGGAGGAAAGTGAGTCATAACAAGCCTCAGTGCTCCGGGTCTGTAGAACCCCACCGAAGTGAGGATCCTATCCTATTGTTTGGGGACCTGCCTTAGGCCAGTTTCCCTAAAATGGCAGAACTTGAGACAGGGATGCTTGTGCAACTGATTCATAGAGCGTGCTCCTGGGACAAGGGGTGAGGGCAGCAGGTAGGGCAGCAAGGATATGGCCTCCCTGAGAGCTTAGGGAGCATAGATTACACCACCAAGTTGACTCCATCTTGATGCAAAGGGCCATCAATAGTCATTCATTAAGTCACTGATGGGGTGGAAGAGTGAGAGTGGGGGCTGAGGAGTAGGAGAGTTTGGAGAAGTTGAAGGAGATATACCAGCCGGGGCACCGACAACATCTACTACGTTCCTCAAGGTGCAGTTGGGCTTGCCTCTCAGGCCTTTCTAATAAATACATAAGTTGGTTTTTGTGGGTACATATAATTTAGGAGAAATTTTAACACCCTCCATCCTGACCTCCTACCTTGCTCTCTTTTGTTCCCACCACACTATCACTATCTAACATGCTGCATAGTTCACCTGTTTTTATATTTGCTAATAGTTTATTTATTATCTCTGCTCCCACACACTAGAATGTAATAAGGACAGGCAAACATTTTTATCTCTTTTGACGGATGTATCCCAGGAACAGTGCCTGGCATGTAGAAAATGGCGGGTGAATATGTGTTCATGAAAGAGTATTCTGAATAATGTATTCTGCCTAGTTGCTCAGGGATTTTTGCAATGATTCTTTGGGTTCAAAGCAATCAAATTCTGACCTACGTGAACAGGCAGGATACTACAGCATGTTGGAGTGGGATCATAGAGCCTTTTGAGACTAAGGTTTCTGCATGTTTGAGAACCACCTGGGCATCTTACTAACAATGCAGTTCTTGGTTCCCATACCCAGAGAGTCTGATCCCGTTCTTCTGTAAGGGTCCCAAGAATGTGCACTTTAAAAAAGCATAACCTTTGATTTTGATGTAGATCACCTGAGGTACATACTTTGAAAAACACTCATGGAGTCTGAAGCACTGACTCAGGCAATTATAAATAGCTTCCCAGACCACCCAGCTGATCAGCCACAGAGCTGGGGTTAGACCTGGTTTTTCTCACTCTCAGTACAGCATGTTTTCCACTCACAGTCTCTCTTAATATGTTTATAAGCTTTGCATGTCCACTGGTTACCATGGGAGCAAAAAAGCCTGATGAAATCCTACAACTATAGCTGGGCTTTGAGGCGTTAGTTGATAGCTATCTTTAGAAAAATGTGGCTTCACAATTTATTGTGGCTTGCATTGCCCCATGTTCCTGTTGATTCTTTTAAAATCATAAATGTGCCTTTGTGATATGCTGATGACATAATCATTTGACAGGAGGGAACACAGTGAGAGTCAGGAACCAGGACCCTTGCTTGAACTGATTTGGGGAGGTGTACTGAAAAGACATGGGAAAGTTGTATGGGAAAACTGCAAAGAAGCTGTATTATTTACAGCATAGTGAAGGGCTTCAGACAGCCCAAAAGTAGTCCATTAACTGATTAGAAATCAGTAAGCTAAAAAGCAAGTTGTTGCAAGGAGGAATTTCTCTAAGCTAAAAGGAAGGAAGGAAAGCGGAAGGAAGGGAGCGAGGAAGGGGGAGAGAGGGAAGGAAAGAGGGAAGGAAAGAAGGAAGGAAGGAAGGAAGGAAGGAAGGAAGGAAGGAAGGAAGGAAGGAAGGAAGGAAGGAAGGAAGAAAGGTAGGAAAGGGGAGGGAGGGAAAGAGGAAGGGAGGGAAGGAAGGAGAAAGAGAGGGGAGGAGGGAGGGAGGAAGGAAGGAAGGTAGGTTGGCTTAAAGGTATTTTAATGAAGAAATTTTCGTTCACTGTGAATCCTCTGGTTGAGAGCATTGATCATCCTTAGAAGGAATGTGCTTGGAGTGAAGGTTAGGTCCAACAGGGACAACAGTGGTTTCTGAGCCATTTCCCAAGAGAAAACCCTTAAAGTAAGAACTACATTACCTTGTATGATACAGTGTTCCAGGTTCTAAGTTTTATGTATTATCTCCTTTGATCCTCATAACAATGCTCTGTGGTAGATACTATTATTCCCATTTTACAGGTGAGGGAAGAGAGAAGTTAAGTCATTTGCCTAAATTCAAACATTTACAAAATATCTGAGCTAGGACTTGATCCAGGCAATCTGGGCCCAGACCTATGTTTTCAACCAACCACATCTCTCTGATGTACCTACGATATAACAGACAGGACTCTGTCTTCCAAACATTGCCCGGGGGGTTGATGAACCATCCTCAAGCAACCCAGAGAGCTGGGATAGGACTGAATTGCTTGGCATGTTTGTGAGGGGAAGAGGAGTGGGGGGAGAGGGGAGGAAGCACTGAAAAAGGACTTGGGAGAACAGAGTTATCCAGAGTGGATTTCAAGTCATTTAGCCTGGAGTGGGAGGACCTCAATTCTCTCTTCCTATCCTCTTTGACACAAACAGAAAGTATACCATGCTGATTATTGGACTCTTTTCTAGGAGAGGAGCTCAAAGAAGAGGAAGAGGAGTCAGCTGACATCTGGTTTCACAGGGGAGAGAGACACTGGGTTGAAGAGCGTAGAGTTCCTCTTCACCGTTATCTGGCATTGTGCACCCTGACCAGGATTCACCAAGCAAGGGGCCCACACAGAGGAGGGCAGTAGGACCGGCGAGGGCTGCAGTCTAGCTGTCAGACCTCCGTGGGCTATAGCTGGAAGGCTTCAGAAGGAGTCATGTTGCCTTGGCAATTTAGGCTGTGGAGAGAAAGGAGAGCGTGAGAGACTGGTCTGGGGAAATGGCAACCATAGGCCAGAAACTGAAACCAGAGCTGGTGAATAAAGCTTGGACCAAACCTCAAACGAGAGCACAAAGAACATTATTTTGATATAGTTTGCCATCGAGTAAAGGCTCTACGTAGGGATTTTTCCAAAACACATCCTAAATGGAAAGAGGCTAGAGGTGCAAGGTAAAGGATAAAAGTGGGTCTAATGGTGTTGGTGCGCAGTTCCTCTCCAGCCCTTGATTCTCTTTCCCTCTTCTCCTTCTCCTCTTCCTCCTCTTCTTCTTCTCTTTCTCCTCCTCCTCCTCCTTTTTCTCTAGTTCTGCCACTTCCTATCTCCCTCCTCCATAGTCAGCTAAGGTGTGCTGAAGGCAAATGAGATAAAGGTATGAAGAATGGTCTGTAGACTTAACCCAAGAAGTATCTACACCTGAAATAAGGTGCAATTTGTTAATGCTAAAGATTTTCTAAAGGGTCCCTGGGGATGCATGTGGTCGGGGGTAGGGGGAGTGGTAAGGGACATGTGCGGATGTGACACTTGCTGTTGCTCCTTACTCAGGAAGCCCTATGCACTCCCCCCACCACACACACACACACACACACACACACCAGCCTCCTCAAACACACACTGAAAATGCAGTTGGGACAATACTTCAGGGAAGGCTGCCTGATCCGGGTCTGGAGGAGAAGTAGAGTTCGCCAGGTAAAGAAGGAGCTCCAGAATAATGCCTTGTGCCTGTTAAAGCCAGACGAGGAGGCCACCACTGCCAACGCTGGAACGTCAGCATCTCTCCTGTTGGGTTCTTCTTATTAAGCCCTGGCTAAGTACTTGTCTCATATTAATATTTACTAATGTACCAGCAGCGGTCTATCCTTAGAAGACTGGCTCAATGTAGCCAAGACTCTCTTACCAACCAACACTCTGAGCCTAGTAATGTTCAAATTCTAACATTACTGTGGGCTCTTAGGTTCCTGCAGACTAGGGAGGTCTGGGGATATTTGGGTTACACAGCAAATCTATAAAAATAAAAGTTTTGCCTTATTATTTTACAATTCAAGCCACGTTCCCCAATCGTTTTCAGTCTGTGCACCCCTAATACGGCAATGAAACGCAGCTTGCTGGAGTCACCTCACTGCCCCTCAGCCCCACACTTGTGTTGGGGATGTAACCCCTCTGCTCTGAGAGCCCCAGTGCCCAGCTGGCCACAGTCAATGTGTCATCATTGCATTTCAGTGCTTTCCACCCTCTCCCATTTAACAGTGAGCAGGCAGCTACAGATCTACACAGTGGTTGTACTTTAGGCATAAATAACAGTTTCTTGTTTGTTTTTTGTTCAAGCTCTCTGTTTATTTTTGAAGAGTGAGGTTGATTTTTTTCATGCATGCAGCATGACGTTGAGGGTTTGGAAAGGTTTGGGTCTGGGAAATCCACAACTGACATGAAAGAGTTTGTAAAACCAGATGGTGAGTTTTAGCTATGGAAGGGCTAGACTCGGGAAGGAAGGGGAGACCACCTGAGGCCAAGCAAGAGCCAAAAACTCAGGAACCAGGACTGGGCTGGGGACACTCTGGAGGGCAAGGGTAGTCTAGCAAAAGGGAGGGCCCCTGGAATCCAGCAACTCCCTTAGAGGGCAACAGAGAGCATGACAGGGAAGGGAGCATGGGATAAGCACAGCACTGCGAAACAGGTCTGCTGGCCCAGCCCCTGGAACATGCTTTTCCTGGCGTTATGATGACTGACCTTCCCACCCTCTCATGCCTCTGTGGCCTCTGATCTCTGATATCTGCAGACACCTTGTTTCTGCTTGTTTGCCTTATTTTTCACTTTCTAAAGTGGCATGACCTCCTGTGACAAGTTAAGGGTCAATATCAATGGTTCAAGGGGAGATTGCTCAAACTGAACCTGAGCTGGCATTCAACAGGTATACATCAGGCTGGTGTACCAGTTGTTAAACATGTTCATCCCTGTCAGAACGGTGACTCTTGAATTACACTCAGCCTAGGAGATGCTGGCCCTGTGAGAGGCCAGCTGAGGGACCAGGTCACTCATGCCACCCCCTAAATTGTCTTCAGGACCACCTTCTTCATCTACATTTCAGTTGTACTCTCTGTCTCTGTCTCTGTCTCTTTCTTTCTTTCCCCCTTCCTTGCCTATACTGTTGAATACACAGTGAATTAAATGTATGTTTAATGTGTTTCAACTGCATTTCACCTTGATCTTTATTCCTGTGTATGTCTAAGTCTGGGCTTTCCCAAAGGTTGCTAATCCTTGGCTTAGCTCAGGCCCCTGTATTCTTGCCACTCACACACCCACATCAGTACTGTTAACACCAACATGTGACACCCTATTTTGGAAACAATGCTGGTAACAACATCCTCAGGCTACATTCTCAGGCTTTGTTCTATAACCTCTAGGCCCAGCCAGGGACTCCTAGCTTCCATTCACCAAAACAACAGACGTTTCAGATCCTCTCCTGAACACTGTGTTTTACCATCCCTAATATACTTTGGTTACAAGTAGGGTTACCAGATTTAGCGCATAAAAATACAAGACATCCAGTTAGATGTCAATTATTTTTAGCTAAATGAAAAATAATTTTTAAGCATAAATATGTCCTGTGCAATGCTTGAAACATGCTTATAATATAAAGTTGTCTTTTGGTTTTTGAATTTCAAGTTTAAGTGGATGTCCTATATTTTATCTGGCAGCCTTAGCTATAAGCCATACAACAACAACAATGACAAACTGGAGCTTGCTGACTTAGCTAACTGAGAAGTCTAGACTGGCTTCTGCACAGCCTGATGTTGAGCCTAAGTGATGTCAACCAAGAACACGGCTTGCTTTTTCTCCACTGTCCAGATCAGCCTGCCCTAGTTTGGCTACATTCTCAGATAAAGGTCTGTCCTTGTGGTGACAAGACAGCTGTGCTTTTCCAGCCTCATACTCATAAGATTCAGAATTGGTGAGAAAAGAAAAGTTGTTTTTCCAAAGGCTCCTACAAAACTTTTAAGATTCATTCCAATTAGATCAGTTTAGATCACATGTCCGCCATTTTTGTGGCCAAGGAAAGGAGATACCGTGATTGGCTTGGGTTGGGCCCAATTGCTCACCTCAGAACTGGAGTGGCGGATCCGCTCAGCATACATGGTCCATGGAGGACTATCGGGGGACTTAAGGGCTGTTGCTGAAGAAGGGGAAGTGGATACTGGAAAGGCCAAAAATACGCATTCTCTACTCACATTAAATTAGAGTATGCACTGGGATTGTTCTGCTTCTGTAGCAGTTTACATAGGTCTGGAGAGAGGGGAAGTAGGGGTGAGACTAGGGTTGTGTGGAGGGCAGGCGTCCCCTTTCAAATAGCAGTGCCATCAAACTTCTGTCATCACTGCTTCCTAGAGCTGTACAGTTTCACTTTTTTGCAACCTCTTCCAATTTTCTAGCTGTTTCCCAATTTGTCTTGTTGAGGCAACACGTTAAGCCGTTTAAGAGAGGTATGGACTAAATGTTTATGTCCCCCCCAAAATTCATATGTTGAAACCCTGACCCCCATGTGGCTGCATTTGGAGATGGGCATCTAAGGAAGTAATAAAAGTTACTTTTATTGTCATAGGATTGTCATAGGAAATGTCATAGGATTAGTGTCCTTTTAAGAAGAGACACACACACCCACCCCCACCCCCAGCACACAGCAAGAAGGCAACTGCTTACAAGCCAGGAAAAGAGCTCTCACCAAAAACCGTATTTTCTGACAACGTGATCATGGACTTCTAGCCTCTGTAATAGTGAAAAAATAAATGTCTGCTGTTTAAGCCACAAGTCTGCTATTTTGTTAGGACAGCCTGAGCAAACTAATACAAAGAGTGTTGCCGAATCTCAGAGGTGTAACTTCACTGGCACATAACACTAGTGATAGAAAAAGTTTTCATGATGTCAAGTGACCTGGGAAGACATGATCTACCAATGGTTTTTCTGTGGATCTGTTTGCAAGGGCAAATGGTTTGAAATGCTATTAATGCTTAACCCGAGGTTCACATGTTAAGGGATTGCCTCAGATTTTTTAAATATTTTTTAATTATATGGTTTAAAAGATTGCTTCTTTTAAAAATCAAATATGAAAGACTAGGAATTGCCACAATAAAGATTTATGTGAAGAACTAAATGAGGAAATGAATCACCAATAAGTGTCTTAATCAGTGTTATTCTTTAAATAAAATGTTTAAAGACTAAAGTCCTGAGAAATAAGACAGAAGATGATTTCTCTTTCATGTAACAGAAATCTGGAGGGAGGTCATCCAGAGCTGATGAAGTGTCTTCACAAAGTCATCAGGGACGTAGCATTCTCACTGCTCTTCCAGTCTTAGCATCTTCTATCTCATAAATCCAAGATGGCTATTTGAGCTGTAGCCATAAAAACTGTATTATGGCCAACAAGAAGGGGGAAGGGACAAAGAGCATGCTCCTCCTGCCCTTTGAAGTTATTTCCTTAGATTTCTACATGACACCTTCACTTACATCCCAAAGGCCAGAACTTAATCACATGAGCACATCTAACAGCAAAAGAGGAGGGAAATGCAGTCTTTATTCGAGGTGGCCTTTTGCCCAGCTGAAAATTTGGGTAACAAAGGAAAAGAGAAAAGATATTAGAGGCAAAAAACAATCTTGGAGTCACTTGGAAACAATTGGAAAACTTTTCATGTTATAATGAAAGTGAAACACTGGAATAGTTTGTTTTACAAGAGAGATTTAAAAATAGGACTTTGAACAAAGATACCAAACAAACGTGAACTAAATAAACACTAAGCCCTGAACAATTTATAACATTCTAAGTTTTCTTCCTATCTTTGTTAAATTTTACATAGTTATAATCAATGTGTTCTTGTTACTTGAGTGGTTGTAATTAAATGTTACTTCATATGAATGTTGCCATATGTGGTCATAATCTACATATTTGTAGTTTTTAATGTTCATTTGATATTCTATCACATTAATTTAGCATAGTCTTAAAACATGGGAAAATATGAAAGAAGAGTGGTAAAATGTTGATAATTGTTGACTTTGGTTGGTAGTTCAGGATATTCATTATTCTATATCAATTTCTATGCATGTTTGAAAATGCCAATCATAAAAAAGTTTTTTTAGTGTATACATCATAGTTTCCTTAGAGATGGTAAATGTTTAAAGGAGAGAATAGGCTTCTAAATTTTCTTTTTATGGTCAAAAAAGCTTAAACAGATTTCATTCAGAAGATTGATCTCAATCTAAAAAACTAATTAACAAGATTCTTTTCTTCAAGAACAGTGAGACTGTATTGCACTTTAAGAGGACTGGTTTCAACAGAGAACTACAATCTTTTATCAAAAAAAAAAAATCTTTTGTCAAAATCAAAAGAAAAAACAAAAAAAAACCGGTAGAGAGGCGTTGTACATGATTCACCCCCTACACCTACATTTGTCAAGAACCTGTTCTGAGCCCTTCTGGGGATATAAAGATGAGTAAGACACTGCCGCTGCCCTCAAGCAGCTCATATTCTTCTGGGAGAAACAGTCATGTCAATAGACAGTTATAAAATGATGTGGTTAGTGTACTGCCCGAGTTACACACAGCATATCATTACTATACAAAGCATATTCATGAAAAATGGTTCATTTTGAAAATGTCACCTTCATTGAAAGAAACTTAAGAGTGGTATTATACAGTTAAATACATGCCAGCTGTGACCCCACTAACATAAACTACAAAGATGCTTTTAAAATGAATGGAATTTGCAAATGTTAATATATTCCACATATTTTAAATGGTAATATGACTTTACCACAAATTCCTCAGTGCAATCAGAAGAAATGTGATATTTAATGAGGAAAAGCCTTTAACTAAGTAACTGAAAGACAAGTTATTATGTAACCTGATGCTCAAATTCACAGAAAATAAATTTGTCAAATACCTGAGACTTAAATTGTTAAATAAGTCTTTTTGGATGTAAGAGTTAGTGCAATGGCTGGGAGAGAAAACATTTGAAGAGAGAGAGAGAGAGAGAGAGAGAGAGAGAGAGAGAGAGAGAGAGAGAGAGAGAGAGAGAAAAGAAAGAAAAAAGAAAGAAAGAAAGAAGGAAGGAAGGAAGGAAGGAAGGAAGGAAGGAAGGAAGGAAGGAAGGAAGGAAGGAAGGAAGGAAGGAAGGAAAGAAAGAAAGAAAGAAACAAGGAAACAAAGAAAGAAACAAAGGAAAATAAAAGAAGGCTAGTAAGAACACTTAGGTTTAGTCTTGGCTTTGTCACAATGTAACCAAGTGCCTTACATGAGCCAATTAACCTTCCTGGGAATTTATTTCTTATCCAGTAAAATTAGGGGATAGACTTTATTGGGGGTTTCAAACTTTATTTAGCTACATCACCCTTTGTTCAAATGAAGTATTACTTGGAATATGACACTAAGTGGAAGTGCCATGTGGGGTGGGGGGGTATGTGTGCGTGGTGGTGTGTGTATGGTATTTGTGTGGTGTGGAATGTGTGTGTGGGGTGGGGTCTGTGTGTAGTGTATGTGGAATGTGTGTGTGTTGTGTTTCAGGGATATAATCTTAATTCTTTCATATGTTCCCCTCCCATGGTGATCCCAGAGTCACCTTCTACAAAGAGTGGTGTCTGAGAGCTACTGGTCTGGAGGATCTCTAAGATCATTCCAGTTCTAACACTGGATGACCTTATTATTACAAACTACGTGGCCACAAAATGCTACTTGAGAAAATGTCAAAGTAAACTTAAGCCCATGAGTGGAGAGAGAAGGTGGACAAGTGGGATATTTTAACTGATCAACTTGGTTGCATGTCTGAGAAGCCAGGAACAAAAGACGGAGCCTCTCTTTATTCTGATTCACTTTTAGATTAGGTTCTTAAATGGAGAAAATATAAATTTTCCCAGACCCAGAATCAGGCCTTCCAAAAGAATCCAAGGGGGTAATATTACCAGCACAGAGAGTTGGCTTTTCTCAGCCTCCTCTGTTTAATGCTCTCAGCCAAAATATCACAGAGGAGAACTGCAGGCTTAAGAAAGTTATGCTATTAATACTAACACAGCCCGCCCTACTGATAACAGATGTGGTTATAATGGAAGCTGAATGAACAAAAACACATTTCCCCGACTCCAAACCTCAAGCACATTTTCCATCATCTGTAACAAACTGAAACACTGGCTCAGAGCAGATGCTTTTCTTTGTTCATTAATGGACATTGCTTAGAGCCCTGGTTGGAAAAGGAGAATCTGAGATCTCCACTGGCAAGTGTCTGAGGGAGATGGCAGGACTGCAGAAAATCCCTCTCCTTGCTTATAGGAACTGCTTTGGGGCTGGTGATACAAAGTGTCCTCAAGATAACACTAAGTACACATGTCTCAGAGAAAGGCTTCAGAAAGCTGAGCACTGCTGAGCCGAGCCTTAACAGTCTTATGACTTATGCCTTAGCCAAAACCACCTCCATAACGTTCAGCCGTGAACTTCATTTGCGTTAGTGCAAAACCACATACCATCTGGAAATAGCCTTGAGGAACTCATGCAATAAGAGACTGAACCCTAAAACTTTACCCATCCAAAGCCAAGCCACCACAATTGATCACTTTGTCAACCCTGAAATTTTTTCTGGAAAAGAGATTGAGAAATGCCTACGTGAGGACTGCATACTAAGTCAGCAGAATAGGCCTGATTTGAGCTTCTGGCTTCCAATCTTGCACTTAATAAACTAGTTCAGCCACTTCTTTGTACAAATTTACTTCTATAGGCTGTAGGGAGAAACCATTATCAACAGCGTGCATTTTATAAACAAGTTCCAAGCCACATAATATTTAATTTTTCTCAACACAGCCCTCTGTGCTAGAAGACTAACTGTGGCCCTCTAAGAGCATTTGTAGACTTTATTTGAGCATCTGGCAGGAAGGAGTCTGGTTTTGCGATGGCTCTGTATTAGCTAAAATGTTCGTCATTATATATTCCCTGGAGTGCTCTACACTTTGTTGGGTCAGCTTTTGTCCTTTCTGATAGTAACCTGAAATTATTGTTAGGGAGCTTGAGTTACACCATAGCTGTGAAGCCACCCAGGAAAGCTCTTGTTTAGACTGGAATTAAAGCCCTTGACTGGATACTTAAGCTTTCCCTTCCTGTTGTCCTAACTCCCAAGGATGGAGCTCCCCAGCTAGTTCATACATCTGTATTATGTCTACTAAAGATGAGCTTTAGTCACCAAGAGCAGAATCCCTTAAATATTGTGTAGTCTGGCTACAAAGCAATGTTTACAGTATGATCCGTATTTGGTTATAATATATATGCTCAGACAGGAAAGCAATTCCCTAATCAATTAAAGCATCTTTCTCAGGATGGTGAAAATCTGGATGATTTTTTTCTTCCTTCATCATCTATATTTTCCAAAACTTCTACAATAACCAGATATTACTCTTATACTGGGGAAAAAAGACGGTGTGTGTGTGTGTGTGTGTGTGTGTGTGTGTGTGTGTGTGTGTGTGTGTGTGTGTGTGTTGAGTGTGATGTGGAGGTAATGCCATAACCAACATAGAGTTTAAAGTTTGCTCCCTAGAGAGCTCAGGCTCCCCAAACCTAAACTGTTTATTGAATTTCCTGGAAGACGTTCTTAGCCTCTGTATTTCAGTTACTCAGAATACTTTCTCAAGCTCCTGCTTTACTTCAATTGTGGAGACAACTTAGGAAATATTAGCAAAATGTTGAAGCACTCCCACAAATTAAGAAGCAGAAAATGATTGGAGCCCAAACAATAACTGAACCTTTATAAATTTTATTTTTATGAATGCTTGTGCTTAATTGATTTAAAACATGCTTATTATCAAAGGGGTGACCATGGCTGACACTTTGGTATATTTCTCTTATTTCACTAAGCTGATGCTAAAAGTTGCTCAGATCTATGATTCCAGTATGCAGGGTCTAGGAGATTTCTTTTACAGTTGTTTAGACAGGACCTTGAATGCATTCTGTCTCAGCACATCAGGGGCACAGGAATGGGCTGCATGATTTTGTCTTCCAGCCTAACTCTCTTTAACTCAAAGGAAAAATATTAGTTGTATAAAACTGTCTAAATATCTCTGATACTGTGCCTAGATTCTGTTTTACAAAGATAAATAAGATGGATTTGAGAGGAAATATGAACAAATACCAAAACTACAACATGCAGAACACTTTGATAGATATAAGCTGAGACTGCAGCCAAGAGTACAGCAAAGGGGAAACCTAGGGACATTTCACATTACACGTCTGGATTCTTCCAGTTGAGTTTGTAAGAGTGCTGACTCCTGGAATCAGCCAGTGCAGATCTGAACCCAGTTCTGCCATTTACTTGCTATGTGACAATGAAAAAAAAAATTGCTAAAGCTTCCTGAGTCATAGGGTTTGTAAGAGAATGATTCAAGATAAGGTCAGTAAAGCCCAGGAGTGGCATATAGTAAGCACTCCTGAAGGTTGGTGGCATGACCACCAGGCTCCCTTTCCAGCAGCTCTGTCCCACCAGCTTCCTCCTCATGGATCTTGAACTGGCACCAACCCCAGTTCCCAGGGATGAGAACTTGGAAGTGAAGAGTGAGGCTCTGATGACTCAACATAGCTGTCCAAGCAGGTTAGGCAAAGGATGAAATGGATGTGTCACAGAACTCTAACCTGCTTCCCTGGCTGTGTTTAGTCTGGGTGGGAGAGAGAGATGAAGGAGATGGGAATACAGTTTAGAACATGACTAGCCTACTGTGGATTCAGGAATGCACACTTGGCCTGGGCCTGGCTTTTGCCTCTGTTGCAGCATGGCAAAAGCAGGTAATACTGCTGTTGAGTGGTACAACAAATACTGGCATGGACATTAATAATACCAACTTAACCCTTTTGTTAACTGGCATCATTCTACCTGGACTCCACACATAATATTGCCTCATTTGTTCAGATGAAGGAGTGTGGGGAGAATTGGTATTTTTTGTGCTTCTTCTATATATTGGGAACCTTCATTCTGTGTCTCATGGAATCAACACAACCATCCTGTGAGGTTTGTAGCTACAATACTATTACCCCGACCCTACAGAGGAGGACACTGAGGTTGCTGATAGAGTGAAACTGGCCTGGCTCACAGTTAGTGATGTCTGAAATGGTGTTGAAGCCTTATCTAACTAGTACCAAACACTATTTTCCCTATACTTACATCGTAGTTTGAATGATCAAGAAAAGTGCCATGAACCAGAAAAGTCCTATAAAAGGCCACTCAAGCACACAGCATTGTGCTTTATGTACTAAAGAGAGTATATTTTATTCATGGGCAATCTCCCAGCACTTTGCTCAGCGGATTTTTGTTTTGTCCATGAAGCAGGGAAGATACCAGGTTTCCTCCAAGATGTAAGTAAATCTCATTGACTCCCAGTGATGCTTTCCAATAAGAACTGTTCTGTTCAGACATGACTATTGACTACTTAGAACCTATTTTGTCTTGGTCTCTCCCAAATCCCACCCCACCATGTTATCAAGTGATAGGATCTTATACAGAGAGAGGATAGTTTTTGAGCTCTACTCTACGGATATAAGAGAAAAGGTTTATCTTGATTCCCAACTTTAAAAATGAAGTAATAGATTCAGGAACTCAAGTGATAGGATGATCAGGCCTAGCTCAAATTTATATTTGAATGCAGAATCCCTTTGTGAGTGGTCTACTTTATAATTTACCTGAAAGAATTTCTTTGAAAAATCATAAACGCGATATAAAAGTAAAAAAGTATTCTTTTGTTTTCCACTCCAAAAATAACTTATGGCAATTCACTTTGGGTATGAGATCAGTGACACAAGAAGGATTTTTAAAAATTTAAGCCTGATGTTTACTTTATCTTACTTTTGCAGAGCTCTGTGTTGTTCTTGTTCACCTCTTATTTGTTGGCTAACAGAGAGACATGATCATTAAGAGTACTGCTGGATCCCGCATGGGAAATACTTTTTAAATTGTTTGGAAGCAACGGAGTCATTCCCAGTAACATCCATTAAGGCATTTCATTAGGGTTTTAGAAAATCCAGTTCCATCATAATGGTAAAGAATGAAACATATCACAAAGCTTAAAGAGCCAACAGTGAATTAAGACAGTCACAGCAGCACAGACTAGAATACCAAACATGGAAAGCTAAAAGACTTCACAAAGCAACAATTAAGAGTCAATATTTTTTAAATGTCCTCATTGAGTGTAAATAGGGGGAAATTGTTTTCAAAGCCAAAGGCTTATGAGTTAAATTTTAATAATTTAGGCAGCTAGCAAAGGAATTTTATTAGATCCAAATTGGCCTTAATCGAAATTTTCCATTAGCCACTTTCTTTTCTACCCAATACTCAAAGTGCTTAGACATTAACCAGTTGTTAAGAAGATTGTGTATTTGTTATTATTTTATACCACTAAATTTCAGAATGTGGGATTATTTTTACAGTGAAATTTTAGAATTTTATAGTTGTCTAATAAAGAGTCAGCCTTGCCGAATTTTGGCATGCCTTGTTTCAGCCCCCTTCTCAGAGTAGATCTTTATTAAGATAATTTCCTATAATGACATTTTATGAGACAGGAAGTTTTCCCAAGACATAATTTTGGAAACAGGCAGAGATACCCAGATGTTATGCTGTCTTTTGAATTCCTAAATCATTTTCTATTTTAATGCCACTTGATTCTAATAGTTATTAATAGTTATTAAGTAAGCCTAGAATAAGTGCCAGCATTTTCTTCAGCATTTTATAAATCATACACACAAATGTCAATCCCTTAAATAAAAATTAGGTTAAAAGTGCAGGCATAGAAATGAACAAACAAACACAGAGAACAAGAAATGATGTGGGTGGAGCAGATTTTTCTGAAACTCTTCTTGGTAAGCAGAGTTGGGCGTCAGCAAAAGGAAGTCCATTTTTTTTTCTATAATAAGGACTCCTTTATCCATAAAGATGTCTCCAACAGTGATGAATCTGAATGTACCTATCCACATACTCCAGTCCTACATTTTTTGTGACTAAAAGATCTGTTTTTGCAAGATCTGAAAGAGGGGTGGAGAAGGAGAAGGGGAAGGGGAAGGTAAATGAGCAGTCTGAAGCCTCAGAACTAGAAAACAAGAGGCACACATCTTCTTGACCTTGGCCATTTGATTTAATAAGATACATACTGGCCAGAATACTACTAGTCCTTGTTGCCCCTGCTGTGGCCAAGAGACTCTGGGACATATTATTAGATTTATAGATAATGTGAGAGAAAGGCCAGGTTTCCAGAGCAAGCTTTTTGTGTTCTGAAAGGGCCTGAAAATTTACATTTTGTAGTCATGTGGTGAAGGTTAGAACAAAAACATGTTTTAAAAGAGCACTAGTATAGTTAAGAGCACAAAGAGCACTACTACAGCTAAGAACACAAAGTTTCAGGGCAGATGGAATGAGTTCAAGTTCTGATCACCACTTAGGCCTGTCTAACCTTGGGCAAGCTTCTTTAACCTCTTTATGCCTTAGTTTCCTCATCTGTCAAATGAGAATCATAACCCCACCTGCCTCACAGAGTTCTTGAGAAGATTAAAGAAGGTGATATGGAGACTTTTTCAGATAGAGTACTACTCTGACTTTTTCAGAGTAGGTAAACACTATGCTTACCTCCTCTCATGATCACATTAAAATTACAACTAACCTACAGAACAACCACCATTGAGAGTTGCCTGATGTCTGGCTGAACAGAAATCCTACAACTAAGAACATATAGAAGAAACCACCTTGAGACTGATAGGAGAGGAAGAGATGCAGAATGGGCTGGTCCCACACCTGTGTGTGAACGTTAAAAATCAGGAGGGATATCTCAGCAGTGGAGTTCCTCCCTGGAGGAGCAAGGGGTCCCAGCCCCACACCAGGCTCCCCAGCCCCCAGTTTTAGTGCTGGGGAGAGAAGTCCCATAGCTTCTGGCTGTGAAAACCAGCAGAGATTATGCTGGATAAGATGAGGCCTGCTGCAGTCCCAAGTGCTCCTTTTAAAGGGCCCACACATGGAATTATTGCTGATAGACTTACTCATTCTGAGCTCCAGCACTGGGGCAGCAGCTTGAAAGGAACCAGGGACATATAAGGAGAAGCTGAATTGTCTGGCTGCAGGGCAAGGGCTAGAGAGATAGCTTTCTCCTGGACGGAGGAGATAGCAGAAGACATTGTGTCTTTGTTGAGCCCCCCTGTGGGGACAGAACCCCAAAGAGCAGTTTCCAGGCTCTCGGCCTCACATGGAAAGGTGCTGGCTCAGGTAGTAAATGGCCATCAACTGTGATTGGATGACCATCAGCTGTGGCTAGTTGGACATCAGCTGTAACCAGTGAGCCATTGGCCACTAATATAACTGCTGTGGCTACGCTAGCAGCAAGTGGGGGCTAGCAATAAGATGGTGGCTGAGCTAGCAAGAGCAGATTGCAGTTAGCAAGTCGGTTGGTTGTCAGGCAGAAAAGCGGACGGCAGGTTGCGGATAGTATGGCTCCTGCTTCCTGTGTCTCCAACCCAGCCACCAGCGAGAATATAGTGGTATGACTTCTCTATCTATGGCTCCGTGGGTGTTCCTTTTTAGTCTCACCATATCCTGTGTTCTTATGTGGGGAGCAGGACTAGAGACCCCAGAAGAGACCCTGCGTGAATCCCTGCACGACACCCCCCCTTCCCCAACTCCTGGTATGCAGACACAGTCAGTGGCCATATCTGAGTTTCCATCAACATGGCTAACACCATTAATTCATCCTGTCCTGGTGATTCCCTGAGAATCTGCCACACTCAACTTTTGGGCACACCCACGCCACTTCCAGTGGCATTTCTGTATAAACAACCTCTTGGTTCATGCTACAGAATTTTCTAAAATATCTCAAAGGTTCACAAAATACAATCAAGCAGCATCTGTCCTCGATGTGTCTCGTACCTCTTGCTGAGCTCCCCTAAGCCCAGCACAAACAACAACTAGCCTCAGTTCACGGCTTGGCCTCTTGAGGCAACTCCAAGCCCAGGGCAGGTGGGGGCCATCTCCCTATTGCTTTATGGCTCATGCCAGGTGACCTCAGACAGGAAATAGTCAGTAGGTCCCCTCCCAGGAGATCTCAGAGCTGGCATGCCCAGTGGCCATCTTCAGACCCACCCAGAGCACCACCTGCCTGCCTCTAAGGAACACACAACCACAGGGCAGACTGGGCAGGCACCAGAGCTCTGCTAAAGTGAATCCTGCTCTGTTGGGTCAGCCCCTGCACAACAGCTCCTCCACTGTAGTCATGACCAGTCCTCACAACCTGTCAGCCCAATGGTCAATTCCCCCATTGATATGCAAACAGCAACCAAGGCTCACCTACAACAGGAGGGCACACAGAACCCACACAAGGGACATACCTGAAGCACCCAACTTGGGTGACCAGGGAGACTGTGCCACTAGGCACCATAGAACACCTCCTACATAAGGCCACTCTACTAAAACTGGGAGGCATAGCAGCCCTACCTAATACATAGAAACAAACATAGGGAGGCAGCCAAAATGGGGAGACAAGGAAACATGTCCCAAATAAACGAACAGAACAAAGATCAGAAAAAGAACTAAATAAAATAGAGACAAGCAATCTACCAGATGCAGAGTTCAAAACACTGGTTATAAAGATGCTCAGTGATCTCTGGGAGAACTTCAACAAAGAGATAGGGAACACAAAAGTGGAGATAGAAAACATAAAAAAGAACCAGTCAGATATAAACAATACAATAACTGAAATGACAAATACATTAGAGAGAATCAACAGCAGATTAGATGAAGCAGAAGACTGAATCAGTGATTTAGAAGATAAGGTAGCAGAAAACACCCAAACAGAACAGCAAAAAGAAAAACAAGTTTGAAAAATGAGGATACTTTAAGGGGCCTCTGGGACATCAAGCATACCAGCATTTGCATCATAGGGGTACCAGAAAGAGAAGAGAGAGAGCAAGGAATTGAAAACCTATTTGAAGAAATAATGACAGAAAACTTCCTTAACCTGGTGAGGAAATAGATGTACAAGCCCAGGAAGTGCAGAGAGTCCCAAACAAGAAGAATCCAAACAGGCCCACTCCAAGACACATTATAATTAAAATGCCAAAGGTTAAATTTAAAGCCAAAGAAAGAATTTTAAAAGCAGCAAGTGAAAAGTAGTTAGTTACCTACGAAGGAGCTTCCGTAAGACTGTCAGCTGATTTCTCAACAGAAACTTTGCAAGCCAGAAAGTATTGGCACAAAATATTCAAAGTGATGAAAAGCAAGGATTTACAACCAAAATTACTCTACCCAGCAAAGCTATCATTTAAAATTGAAGGACAGATAAAGAGCTTCCCAGACAAGAAAAAGCTAAAAAATGTTTATAACCA